>NC_140589.1:779024034-780318135 GCF_964204655.1 Triturus cristatus
CAATTTCCCAGAGAATCTCTAAATGGATTGTTGGGTTACAGGGTTTTAATTTCTCGGTCAAGCATGTTCCTGGTTCTGATAACTTTGTTGCTGACACACTTTCGAGACTTGTTCCTGTTACTCGATCTGGCGACAATATTGATTCAGAGTTTGGTCATTCTCATGGTTTTGTTTGTGGAATTGATTACAAGGTAATTTCCCAAGAATCTTGTTTAAACGCTTGTCATGAAGATGAGGTTATTCAAAATGTTTTGAATCTTATTCATGATGACTGGCATCATAAGGAACAAGGAAGTCTATCCATAAAAGATTTTTAGTCTGTGAGAGATCAGCTGTCTTGTTGTGAAGGGATGTTATGGAGAGGTCACAGATTAGTTCCACCTTTGTCTTTAAGGAAAGATCTTTTGGATTTCGCCCATGAGGCACACTTAGGAATTTCTAAGACTAAGGAAAGAGTGCGTTCCACTTACTGGTGGCCTGGCATGGACATTCAGATTGAGCGTTTGGTTAGGGAGTGAGTCCAATGTTCTCTTAGTGAGAAGAGTTTAAAGATCAGGACTCAGCCTATGGAAAAAAGGTCTCGCCCCAGTGATCCTTGGAAGGACATATCTCATGATATTTTGGGACCTGTACATGGTGATGGGTCTGACACCTTTGTTATTGTAGTGATGGATTTGTACTCCAGGTGGCCTGAAATATCTTTTGCTAGAAATACAAATACAAATACTGTGATCGATTTTCTGAAAAAACTGATCTCTAGGGAAGGCATACCTCAAACTATACTGACAGACAATTGTGTTCAACTTGTCTCAAAGGAAATGGAAGACTAATTGTGGTATTGTTCACAAGAAATGTGCTTTATATCACCCTGAATTTAATGGCACTGTCGCGAGGTTTAATAGAGTTCTAAAAGAAACTATCTCTCTGGCGAAACAGAATTGTCTCAACTGGAAGGAAGAGGTTTCTAGGAGAGTTGGTGTGTATCGCTTTGCGCCCCATACTACAACTGGAAAATCTCCTTTTCTTTTTTTTCGTGGGAGACAACCTGATACTTTCTTGGAACCACCTTGGGTTAACAAATTTCTCTCTGCCAGTGGTGGAATTCCGGATGTAAGCTCTTGGAAGGAGAAGGAAGATTATAAGTGTTTGAAAAGTAAAGAAAATTATGATGTGAGACATGCAGTTAAATCTACTAAGGTTTCTATCGGTGATTTAGTCATGATAAAATGACCTGGTTTCTGTGTTTCTGGTGCCAAATTTTCGAAACCTTTGAAAGTCATTAAGGTTTTTGACAACGCTGTGAGAACTTCAGATCATAGAGTGTGGAACTTAAGCCGTGTTGCTGTATGTGGTAAGACGGATCATTTAGGTGACTCTCCCCAAAACGCTGGTAACAACGATGTCCCAGGGGTTTTAAAGAGATCTAACAGAATTTCTCGTACTCCTTCATACTTGAGTGATTATGTTGTATAATGGTATTATGATGTTTTTATGGCAATTTCTGTTGTTGTTTTTTTTTTTTCGTTCAGATTTTGGTGTGTAAAAGAGGGAGATGTGTTGTAAAGTTACTTACCCATTTATTTTTGTATTTGTTTATTTATGTATCCCTTATCTTATGTATATCTGACAGTCAGCTGTCTTTCATGTTTTCTGGTGATATCTCAGTGTTCTAGAATGGGAGAGCTTCTTTGGCTCAAGGTGAGAATCTTGTGAGCGAGATTACTGAGAGGAGCCAGAGGCAGTTGGGTGGCTGAGCTGTTAAACCTACCTACTCGTGAATAAACAACTTAAGAAGTTATATCTACTCTCGTCTCTTCATTCATACAGGATTACACCGTTTAACACTGTTCCCAAGATCCCTGACTAGAGATAATTTATTCTGAGATGAACTACACAAAACCATTAGCAACTTTTTTACGAGAATAGGCCCAAAGATACTGATATGTTGACCACCTGGACACTTTCAAAGCAGTTATTAGTGTAAATGTATTTACCTCAGGACTACGCTCAACAAGCAAAATACCAAAGATAGAGTAACACCAGAGGCAGAGTTTCGACTAGCTGAATGCGCCCATAAGATTCAGCCACTCTTGCGCTGCAAAGAAAAGTTACACCTCTGAGGGAGAAGTTAGGAGCAAGTTACACCAACTCAACAGAATTCACTTTGCTGCATCTCAAGCAATTGACCTCTGATAAAGGAATTAAGGTGGGCACTCTTCTAGCAGGCCAACTGTACATTAAAAATGAAAATGACTGCATTAGTCACATTTGCAAAGAGACAGGGGAAATGATCACGTCCCAACAAGACAAAGCTCATGCCTTCCTGGAGTTTTACAAAGCCCTGTACACTTCTAATCCCTGGGATGAAGCAGCTTAAAATGATTACTTAGATGAGGTAAATTTGCCTCAAAAGCCAAAAACAGATCATTAATCCCCTGCTGGGTATAAATAAGGTTCCCTGTCGGGCTGCTTAGTTCTAGAATATTCGTGCCTCTCCGGGCAATGTTGGCCAACCAAGTTAACAACGTACTCGCTTTAACACGCTCTGCATGCGCGCGCACCAAATATTTTTTGTGATCACAACAGTGCAGCCTTTCGACCTGCACAGCAACCGCCTCTCTAGCCTCCGATACCTCACTCTGTTCCTCAGGGTGTTCCGGCCGGACTCGCACCGCGGCGCGCTGGCGCTGATCTGCTGCCTCTATATCCTGCAAAAGGTATCCTTCGTACCCCCACTATATTAGCAATACAGAGTCCCCTCAAGACAACCTTAAAGGCATCCCACTCCACTGCAGGCGAGGATGCCGTACCCGCATTTTCAGTGAAATATTGAGTGATACCAGTCCCCACCACTTCCCGGAAAGCCTGGTCCTCCAGGTGCTCCGGGCGCAAGCACCACGTCGGAATCGTGGGACGCGACTGGGACCAGTGAAACCGCAACAATAATGGATTATGATCCGATAGTGTTCTACTGAGATATTCACTGTGGGTAACAGTGGCATGTACGTCAGGTGAACATAATATCGCATCTAGCCTAACATGCAACTCGTGTAGCGCTGAAAAGAATGAATAGTCACGTTCTCCTGGGTGTTGTACCCGCCAGGTGTCTACCAAGCCCCATCGAAGCTGCCAATCCCTTCTGGCCCTGGAAATCTTATGTATGGGAGCTTCGGGAAGAGGGGGATGGGAGCGATCCAATGATGCATCAGGAATAGAATTATAATCCCCACCCATAATCACTGAGCCAGTCATATAAGGCGCTAGTTTCCCAGACAGTTGATTAAAAAAGGCTGGCTGGTCCATGTTGGGTGCACAAACACTACTTAGCACTACAACCCTACCATCGAGACGGCCCGCAAACACCACATACCTCCCCTCAGGGTCTGCCAGCTGCTGCATTGGCTGGAAAAGAACTCCCGCTCTGACCCAGATTAACACTCCCCGTACAAAAGCGGAATAAGTGGTGTAAAAAAGCTGCCCCCTCCACCTACGTTGTAAGGCCAGACGTTTGTGACGTGTGATATGTGTTTCCTGGAGGAATACAACTTGAGTCCCTCTATGCACTAAATACGCATGTACTTTGTGGCGTCGCACCATCGTGTGGATGCCCCTAACATTCCATGAGATAGATTTCAAGTCAAGTAATGATCCCATGGTGCAATCGTAGACAAACTCCAAATAGGTCTCTCAAATGGGACATGCCGAGGTCCCGAACTACCCTTAAACAAACTCCAAAGAACCCCCAACTCCCCCACCCCAGAACAGGCCACTAAAATGCTAGTCCCCATCCAAACTAATCAACACACAATTTCCTTTTGTAGCTACAGAGGATCAAGGGGCGAGGCAGCCAGGAACCAACGGTAATGCGCCAACTTACCGGTAACATGGCAGCGCCATGCCCCAACCAACAATCAAGCCCCGCATCCGAGGGCAATCATTCCTAGATTATATATCTCGGTCCATCCCTCCAGTAACTTAATAGTGCAACAGCTGACATTGTATCAGCGATAAAGCAAGATAACTGAGTATCAATAATGAAAAAGGAAAAGGAAATTTCTTTTTTTTTTAAATAAAAGCAAATCGGAATTTAAGACAATGTGGTAAACAGTCAAACAATCTCATCAGCTGTCCCCAGTGTTACATGCGGCAAGGTAATACTGTCGGCATTGGCCCCATAAGAAGCAGTTCCATCTGACCCCGTCTCCGATCCAGTGTCTGCTGCTGATGATGAAAGGCACCCCTGGAGGAGCTCCGACACCGCCTGTAAGGCACCCAACCGCTCCTTCTCCATCTGTGATGCAGTTGGCGCCTGTAGGACAGTTTGTTGGCGCCTCATGCGTTTCGATCATTGGGGTCGTTGGTCTACCACAGCTGGTTCCGAACGGCGCCCTGCTGACCCGCAGCCAGCCCTATAGGATTCTAACCAGTTCCATGCTTCCTCAGGGTTCTCGTAAAAATGAGTCTTGTCGTCCAAAACTATGCGCAGCCATACTGGAAACATCAGTGAGTATTGCAGGCCTTCGTCGCGCAGTGCTTTCTTGACCGCCAGGAAAGAGGTGCGACGGCGCTGAAAATCGAGAGTATAATCAGGGAGCAGTGACACCTTGCCATTGTCCACCCTATAAGGGCCCGAAGAGGATAACTTTTGCAGCAGGAAGTCCCTGTCTTTATAGTGGAGCAGGCGGGCAACCACCGGACGAGGAGGCCTCCCCGGCGCTAGGGGTCGGGCAGGGACTCTGTGGGCTCTCTCCAGTGTATAAAATGGAGTCAATCAATCAATCAATCAGTACATTTGTAGAGCGCACTACTTACCCGTGAGGGTCTCAAGGCGCTGGGGGGGCGGGGGAGCTGCTACTGCTCGAACAGACAGGTCTTGAGGAGTCTCCTGAAGGCCAGCAGGTCCTGTCCGTTGGTGGGTTTTGGGTGAGGGTGGTGACTAGCTGGTCTTCGGTGCCTTTTCTCTAGCTGTGGTGGGGGGCCCATTGTGTGCGTTGGTGCGTGGTTGGCTTCTCGAAGGTGAAGTGGACGCAGGGGTGCTTGGTCCAGTGGAGTTTGGTGGTGTGGCTGAAGATGAGGTCGAGCGTGTGTCCGGCAGAGTGGGTGGGAGTCATGATGAGCTGTTTGAGTCCGAGGTTGGAGAGGTTGGCGAGCAGGGTGGTGGAGTTGCTGTCGTTGGTGTTTTCGAGGTGGAAGTTCAGGTCTCCGAGGAGGATGTAGTCTGTGGACGCAAGGGCGTGCATGCTGACGAAGTCAGCGATGGAGTCGCAGAACTGCGGCCAGGGACAGGGTGGTCTGTAGATGAGGGTTCCTCTGAGGGTGGTGTTGGGGTCGGTGTGGATCTGGAAGTGCAGGTGTTCGGCGGTGATAGGCGTGTCGTCGGTGCTGGTCGGGATTCTGAGGGTGTTTCTGTGGACGATGGTGATTCCTCCTCCTGTTCCGTTGGTGCGGTCCCTGCGGGTGATCTTGTAGCTGTCAGGGATGGCTATGGTGATGTTGGGTGCCGAGGAGGTGTTCATCTAGATCTCCGTCAGGAATACTCTGGGCGGTGGAGTCGAGTAGGTCCCAGAGTTTGATGGCGTGTTTGCGGGCAGAAGGCATTGGAGGCTGTTGTGACCTACCCTGTGGGCATGTTGGAGGTTTGGAGGCTGGTGTAGGTGCAGTTCCAGCAGGAGAAGGGTCCATGGGTCTGCTTCGGGGAGGCCCGGATTCAGGTGTGTGATCGGCTGACATTGAGTGCGTGGAGGGTGCAGGCGTCATAGTGGCATCAGTCGTTGTGGCGTTCGCGAGGGTCAGGGGGTCTGGTGCTGGGCGTGGTCCAGATGCGGACGAGCGCAGACGGGCTTGCCTTTGACGCACCATCGGCGCACCAGCGGCACGGCCACATCGCGGCCGCCATAAGAAGGGGAGGGAGGAGCAGCTGGGAGGTGGGAGCAGAACGAATGGGCGAGCGGGGGGGGGCGGGCCGCAGGGGTCGCAGCGGCAGGAAGGGAAAGCGGGACGGCGGGAACAAAATAGAAGGGCACAAGGGCACAAATCGAGCGGGAATACAGAATGCAAAGAAGGGCACAGAGTACAGTACAGAAGGAAAAACGGTACACAAGGAATAAAAACGGCTGACGGAAGTAAAAAAACAGACAGATGGCAAAGGGACAGCGAGCGAGCAGGCAGATACCCATGTCTCACCCCTGGGCCACCAGGGATGAGGCACAGGTGGCAGCCTGCAGGTGGCGTAGGGCCATGAACTTGCGGCGGCAGCAGCGATTCGGCAGTAGGGGCACAGGCACAATGGTGGTGCTGTGCAGCGTGGGGAGCGACCTGCCTAGAACAAGCCTTCCAGCGCCACTCCTTCTTGAAGCCAGCCCTCCAGATAATCGATCAGGCTAGCCCTGTCCACTCCTTCCGGCAGACCTATCACACATATGTTGTTTCTGAGATTATGGCCCTCGGCATCCTCAGCTCTCCTCTCCAGTGCTTGAATCTTATGAGTGACGTCCCCCATCTGGGCAGTCAGGGACCTCTGGGCCGGTTCCAAGTTCTCCAGGGACAACTCTGTCTGTTTCACCCGATCAGCCAACTTAGAATGCTCCGCTCGGAGAAGTCCCAGCCCCACAGCCAATTTTTTAATGTCCTGGTGTAGAACGTATCTGCTATTGCCTTTAAGATCTGGGTCACTTGTTGTACACCGGAAGCCCATATTTGGCAGGTCAGGCACCGGTCTTGATCTTTTTACAGCACGGCTTTTGGGACACCGGATCCCACACTCCGGCACCCAATTAGACATTTATTTACCATTATTGGTACTAATTACCTAGTGCTGACACTATATATAGCCGGATGCCACTACACTCATTCTACATCGAGGAGAGGAGGAGCACACACATAGGCGCAGAAGCGGAGTTCGCACCACGTATCAGTAAGAGTATGAATGTGTGAATGAATGAGTTATCGTTTCCTTTTCAGGTACTTCGATTCTAAAATTACTATGGAACCTCATATGTGTTCTAGTAAGTAACTACCAGCGTCTTGTAAACACCTGGCATTATGTTTTTGTCTCCTCATTATTTTTCTTTGTTTAGCGATGGACCAAAGGGGTCTCCTGCCCTCACCCTCCTATGGGGCATTCTGTCCCGATTTTAGGGTAAGCAATGTGGAAACAATTTCTCCATCAATCTCTTAGTGCGCAGATTTCTGACACTAATTGCTGCACTAATAGTCACTCACAAATAGCGTTTCGTGCATGTGGCTGATTGTGAATCCTATTCTATGTCATGTGCTATGTTTCGTTATACATTCTCATGTTTTTTCTTACAGGCTTTAGAATCCAAGGCCACATCACAGTGGAGTGTGATCCTTGTCACCCCACACAGTGGAAACCCTCCCACCACAGTTTGGTAAGAGTGGAGCCCATAGTTTTTTCACTTAGGTCCCGATGAATGCCGCGGACCCTACCGTGCCATCTGGCAGAAACATGTCGGCCCCATTGACATCGGTGGGGGGACAATAATATCCCCGACACACCGATCACCTTATTTATAATTACCATACAGATGCCAGTAATATTAAAATTAATTTGACATCTATAATGGCTTTTTAAACTCAATTTTTTTCTTAAGGGCCCCCACTTAGTTTAGAAGTGCATCCCTGTCGTCAGGTGCATGCCCGCTCTCTACCAAACTGAGTTTTTAGAGGGCAAGGACTGGTCTATGATGAAGCATGACACCAGGTGGTGTGTGAGACCAATCCTTCACGTTTTGTGAGATGCCTGCACTCACGAACTAAGAAACATTTGCACTTAGGTCACCTCACTGGGAGCAGCACTGTTGTGTTTAAGCATTTTATGTTGGAGGCTGCTGACTCTCAGTACCCCGTGCCTCTTGTTCCCTCACCCCAGATATACTCTGGGTTTTGTGGTTACACCACTTGTTGTTGAACCAGGGTCTCGGTTGGTGGCTCAGGAGAATCCTGCTTCCTACGATCCGACGCCGAATCATCAGGGTCCGAGGGGAACTCCTCCCTGCTTTCCCCCAGGTTTCCCCATGGTGTTAAGAACCCGGCGTCACCAGCCAGATCAAGGCTCTCAGTCTTCAATCTGAGCCCGGTGCCAGTGGGTCCCTCGCACCTCTTGGGTCTGGGGCCAGGGAGATCTACAATGATCTAGAAACTGAAAGTCACACCTCACGGCAACCTGAAAAATGGTGTTGAGCCCCGCCCTTGTCAGCCAGCTAGCAACAATATCCCGTAGGCAACAAATTCGATAGAGGCCCTATTTAGTACTCCTCAAAACGAAGAACTCGGTCCGTTACTCTGGTCGTTCTGATTGACCATCCGGTCGGTGGCAAAAGTGTTCATTGTAGCGCCGTAGCATGCGGCCTTCCACGCTAAGAGAAACCAAACCCCTCAAGCTCCATCTCACTTGGCCCTCCGTCATCAATTCTGAATCCGCAGTCGGTCCCCTATTGTCTGCAGAGAGAATGTCGCTGACAATAGAATCAGCCTAGTCCACTTTGCGGCCTCAACTATACACTCATTGGAGTACCGTTCAGCGCCATCTTGGGGACCTCGGGTCGGCACCAACGCATCCGTCTCATTCGGTCAACACGGCTCCCCAACCATTCAAAATCACTCAGATGCATGGCCTGTAACCCCTAAACACAGCGGGGTCATGTTCAAGCCCTCAGATCCGAGGCAGCAGCAATTTTAATCAGGATAATGAGCGGGGTTGGCGCGGAGCTCCGAGCTCACACGTCCTTCTCCATTGGCTCATTAGCCACGCCCCTCTTGAATCTTTTAATATGTTGTACTCGATAGACACTCTTTGCTTATTCTGCTGTGCTCCTCGCTCTTTTTAGTTGGTTGAAATTCAGAAATTGCTGATTTAACAATAAAAATGGGCTAGAGACAGTCGAGCATATACTCTTAATGGTGCACAGCCTCTTCACAAATGACCGTGAAGTGTTTCATCAATTCTTGTTATCAAATGACAGCGAGCGAGCCATGAACTATATCTCTGAAAGCCACCCATTAAAAGGATTTTTGTACCACAACAGTTTGCATTGTGAATTTATTTTGCAATTTAAATTCATTGTTCGTTGCTCATACTCAACAAGAGACAAGTCGGCTTTATAAACGAATGATGTGTTAGTACATCTTCAGCCTTGGGGGCCATAATTAGTTTTTTTTGTTGCAAATATGTAACTCGTCAATTTTTTTGCACTCATTTCATATACATTTTTTCAATTTAGTGTGAAAAGTAGCACTTTTGTTGGCTTTCTTCTGCTCTGTTATTCAGATGGCTAAGTAGATTAAACATGTATGAGCTGTCAGTATGTCAAGTATGTACTGACCCCGAACACGAGTCCACAATGCTGTATGGTTAGGAGTATATTGTGGGAAACCACACTATGTGTGCCATGAAAAATGTCACAATAAGTGACTCTCTGCCGGGAAAATGAATGCCTCGTTAAATTTAACCATTGCTTGTGAACATAATTAGGTAAGACCGATAGCCGACATTACACGAGCAATAAGAATGGCGCTCCACAGAAACCATTCAACCGGAATTTATTTTGTCGCACTACATGAGGGCGTGCTGACTGTTTTTTAACTGTTCCCTAGATTTGTATAGCTATAAAAGACAATCACTTCCCAGAAGAAAAACACATTTATGATACAATAAGCAGGTGCACAGTCTGTTGGCTGATGTATGTAATGCGAGACAGGTTAAAAACATCAACATATTTATTTGATACATTTCCTGTAGTAGTTGGGATAGAGAAATCACGTTTTTCTTTTTCGAATGGTTCCTATCAGGGGAGGTTTTTTTTAGGCTGGGAGGAGAGGACACTAGAGCCACAGATAAAAGTGGTGAGGCCATTACAAAGGGTAATCATGAAGACTGTGTACACATGTGTAGTATGCACACACCCACACACACAAAGTCATTTAAACATTTTACGCTATGAATTACTGAGGTATGTGTGAGGGCGTTCAGAGCGTCTCAACCACTCAATTTCTTCTCAACACACCACCTTCTTCTACACTCTCTCAGTTAGACTCTTACGCCCTTTTTCTCCTGTCTTTCTAAAATCCTGCACTCAGTATCTCATACCTCATCTCTTTCCTCTCCAACACCCTATTGTCACTCTCTCCTGCATATACTTACTTGTCTCTCCTTCTTCTCACCTCCCCCAATGCATCCACTTACCTGTCAGTGCTACCTTGTCTTTATCTTTCATCCTGGCAACATTTCAACAGTTGTGTACCTCCTTCACATACTTTCACGCAGAATCACATTTACAATAGGCACACCTATCACTCTATGCGCGCTGCAAAGAGGCCAAGGATTGGATGAGCATCTAATATGAACCACTTTTATGACCCACTGACTGACTGTGAGAAATTCGCACTGCCTCGGTCTGTACTCCACAGCTCTTTTTCGGCCGTTATAAACACCCACTCATAACCTGCTCTCACACTGATACATACGGGAAGCTTTTTCATAGTAGGCGCTATACATGAAAGTTATATTTCATGAAAAAAAACACAGAAACACAATATCCCGGGAAAATCAAACACTCTTAAGGCATTCAAAATTAAGTAGAATGTGGCTAGTGTCTGTCTTTGATGGCTTCAGCTGTCACTCGTCGGTGGGGCACAAGGGTGGGGGGGGGGGGGGCAGGACATTTACAGGAGGGAGGCACATCCCCAGCAATGCCAATGGCAGTGAGGCCATATATTTATTTTAGAAAAATAGTAATAACATGTCAGTACCAAAAGAGAAAGTTGCAATATGGGAAAGAGCACAGTAGTCTGATACATCATGGCTCACGTTCAAGGCCCTGACAGAAGCACTGGCAGGCAATGTATATATTCTTTATTGTTTGGTTAAAACCATTACAAATTAACACTTGTTTGGTTCATCATAAAAAGGACCGCTGAATAGAAACCCACAAGAGTATTGTAGATAGATGATGGTCAACTTGAAAACATGATCAATTTGTTTTTTTAAAAAAAAGAAGAAACCACTAGTTTAAAAATAGAATGCAGAACTTATAAATTGCTTAAAACCTTCAAGTGCATTGTGGGCGGATAATGTTCACCTGGGAAACCAGGAACAGTTTGGCTAATATTAGCAGTCTAGGGTTCTTTTGTTGATCCAGCAGGCTGGCTGCCGCCCTGCTGAAGTAAAGGAGATTTGGTGGTGCTAATATCTTCCAGCAGTTTTAACGCTTTGTTGACAAATTTGGTAAGCCCAATGTTCAACTTGATGTTTTCAGGGTTTAGGGCTGCTATTATGGCCTGGCGGTATGTTCGAACTCCTAGCCTGATCCATTTGCCCCGCAATAGTAGCCTTCTGTGAGCATAGCGGGGCATGCACAAACTATGTGTTCCGTTGCTTCGGAGTGATAGCCACACATCCTGCGTTCGATATTATTACCTGAGTGACGCCAATCAGGCAGGTTCTTTAAAAATGGCCAGTCACCCATCCTTAGAGCTAAAAACGTTTGTTTCAAGTAAAGTGCAAAAGAGCTTGATAAGTGAGGCTACTCAACACCTGGTTTGAAATTGGAAATTACTGACCAGGCATGTTTCCTTTTTGACAGAGTTGCCCTGTCTGAATGAAAAGACCACAATCAGACGCTCTTCTTAATGGCAGCCTTTAGTACCGGCTGGGAGGGGTTTGTTGCCCAGAAGAACTGGAAAACTAACTATTAACAAAGGGCTTTTTTTATCAAAGAGTCTTAAGCATACTGTGTCTACGGGAAAATGCATTGACACACGGGGGCCTATGCCTATTAACAGTAAGGCCATATTTTCCTCGTCCAACGTTGAAGTTTTATACAACTTCTCAAAACAAGCATTTGCAATGCAATAGGCCTCGCATTTGCGAGACTTTGAGCTATTGGCATTGTAAATGATAATGTCTTTTATTTATGTGTTGACATAACCTGCAAGCGGTGCGGAAACACCGCTTGCAGGTTTTGTAAACAAATATCTAAAAGGCATTGTCATTTACACTGCCAATAGCTGAAACTGTTGCAAATGCGGGACTTTTGTGGCACCTGCGCTTTAGCTTTCAACATCATAAGCTAAAGTGCAGGTGCTGCGATTGCTTCAAAAGTAAAGAAATTTAAAAAAACGTAGTTTTTCTATTTCTTTACTTTTGAAGCAATTGCGGCACACACGCTTGAGCTTAAGATGTTGAAAGCTACAGAGCGGGTGCTGCGATTGTACCAAAAGTAAGCAAATAGAAATAAATGGCTGCTGCATGCTTTTTTATTTATTTACTTTTGTTACAACGGCAGCACCCCCCGCTTTAGCTTTGAACATCTTATGCTAAAATGCGGGTGTGCAATGCTTCAAAAGTAAACAAATGGAGAAAAAAATTCAATTGTATTTTCTATTTGTTTACTTTTGAAGCTATTGCGGGACCCGCGCTTTTGCCTGAGATGTTTAAAGCAAAGCGAGGGTGTCGCCATTGTAAAAAACCCAGAAATAAACAGGAAAAGAAAGGCATGCAGCAGCGTTCGGCCAGCAAATAACAAAAGAAAAGCGCGGCCGCCATTATTTTTGCCAAGGTGTGCTGCGCTGGATAAATGAACAAAAAATAAGCATTGAGGGAGAGTGTGTCCTGCCTGCAACAGCAGGTTTTTAAGAATATAGTGCTCGGAGGCTGTAAATAAAGCCTACTAAGTGTAACAGGAGGTCTCCTCATGGAAGGTTACAAGAAAAGAAAGGGCGGTAATAAGGAGGGACCACTATGCCTATTGACCAATGAAAAGCCACCATTTACAAAGGACAGGGACAGAAGCCATTTAAAACGGTGGGTGGAAAGTGGGCACAGCTTCATGCCCTCATCCTGAATACCCAGGACTGGAGGTGAATGTTTTGATTTGTTCTGCATTCCGTCCATCAATTGTGTGTCTTTTGCTTTCTCGCCCTAAGTGCGCCAGGTATGCCCAGATGTGGGTCCCGGGCTCACTGTGCCACTGGAATCAAGCTATCCTGGCTGAAGAAGGGTGAAACCCCCAAACCGGTCCTAGGATGCTTGTTTCCGGTCCAGGGAGGACCTGGCTTGGCAGTTCGGGCTGGACTTTTCCCATGAGGCACAGGGTCAAGACTGATTTGCATATGGCCAGGTCTAAACTGGGGTGGCATGGTGGGCAAAATAATAATGATGGATTTAACCCAGATCTCTTGACTGGGGGTGAATGTTTTGATTTGTTCTGCATTCCGTCCATCAACTGTGTGTCTTTTGCTTATCCTGAATACAGCATGTCTTGAAGAGACAGCAAAGCACTGCCTAAACAAGACCTAAAAATGAACAGGAAGGACAGCTGCCATTAGTGCAGCAGGGGAAGTGACACAGGGGTGGAAATGGCCCATAATATGCTGTACTGAATGCCTTTAGATACTGAAAAGGAGTGGAGGGGGGCACATTCCTTACTTGCATTAGGCTCTATAGCCCCCTTGCTTCACCACTGTAAATGAACAGGAGCAAAGAAAACAAAGTTTCACATTGACAAATGGTCAATAGTCCTGTTGTGAGTTGCACAAGTGGATTATGCGTTGTTCTGTTGAGATGCCAGGTGAACTGAGGGGGGTCTGCTGCTATGTTTTGCCTCTGCTAAGATGACAGGTGAACTGAGGGGGGTCTGCTGCTATGTTTTGTCTCTGTTAAGATGCCAGGTGAACTGAGGTGGGTCTGCTGCTATGCTTTGTCTCTGCTGAGATGACAGGTGAACTGAGGGGGGTCTGCTGCTATATTTTGTTACTGCTGAGATGCCAAGTGGATAGAGGGGGCTTCTGTGACCACCAGGCCTGCAGGGCGAAGAGCTGCCCCAGGTCACAGTTATTCACTGGATGTCAGAAGCAGGACACATCAAACGAGCCTTGTTTCTGGGAATCCAGGCAGGCACTTTCGCCATTTTCGTGGCTCAGTGGACGACTCCTGTCCTTTTCGTCTTCACTGGGCTTGTATAGCTTCTTTCGAATATCTACTTTTACTGGTGCAGGGAGCGTTTACTAAAGAAGCGTTTCCAACATGTCGCATTTCTCCTTCACTCACCATATTGTATACACCCAGCTGGAAAAATTAACTCCCCTCTGGCTTTATGGAATACATTTATGTCACTGTGCAGAGTCTGGCGAGTTGACGAAGGAGGTATTACAGGATGAACAGAATGTTTGTGGCACATGCATATCTTACCACATCTTCAGGTCCCGGCACTACCTAGTCCAGATACATGTGAACAATAACACTGGCCAATGCAACACTCACCATGCACAGACTGGACTCCTATCCAACCCTACACAAAATGACAGCTTGCACCCCCATGAAGTGCTTGCCCTGGAACCAGATCTTCTAAACACAGGATGGGATGTCCTCGGATTCCCACCGCCATCAGCTGTTCTCAGAGACTACAGGTGATGCAAGATTTACTCAAATCACCAACAGCAGGTGTTGGAAGTAGAGCTCAGCAGGTCATCCCATGATCAAGGATTCCTTCTGTGACAGATGAAAGAATAATACAGCAGCAAGGAATATGGGTGGGGCATCTCTGTACAAAGCCAAATGTGGTTTAGTGATAACAACACTCGGTAAAGGGGGGGGGGGGTGAAGACACGCTGTATCAGAGAGACCTTAACAATTTTCTGTTTCTATGATTGCAAAGGAGAATCTCACTTCCCAGCAAGAAGTGAAGCCTTACTGAGAACTAGTGACCTGGCTTTCAGGTATGTCACCCTCTGCCATGCTTATGGCATCCCAGTTCCACATCAAGAGAGTGGTTGGGGAGATCCTCTTGCAAACCGAATTTAATCATGGCCAGTTCTCTACTCCATGCTACGGCTCGCGGGCAAATAAGGTGCTGTGGATGAGTCGAATAATTGGCAAGAGGAGGGATAAATTAAGAATACACAAACTTGATGCAGATGCATGCAAGAATGTAAACAACAACAGTAACTGAAGTTAAAGGGGACTTCCCTTTAATTAATGTGCATTTGAGCACCGATTAGCAAACCAGTCAATGTCCAGAAAAGATATAGACAATACAACAACAAATGCCGGTCCATGGACTAATCAGACCTCCAAACATGCCAGCCACCTCTGTTGGATGCAGGCTTTTGTGATGAAATGAAAAGGTGGCCTCAGTAGCACCACGTTTCCATGAAGGCCCCTGCCCCCTCCCAAGCTGGTACTAATTATCTGCTCAAGGTCCCTTATACTACCTCTCTTACCAGGACCTGATGAGTTCCACTACAGGGGAAGCCTGACTTGGCAGTTCGGGCTTGTCTGTTCCCATGAGGAACAGGGTCAAGACTGATTTGCATATGGCTGGGTCTGAACTGGGGTGGCAAAGTTAGCTAAAGAACTATGATGGATTCAACCCAGATTTGTGACTGGGAGTGAGTGTCTGAAAAGTTTCAGCGCTCCGTCAGTCATTTCTTTGTGTTTGCTGAGTTCCACTACCAGAAGCTGATGTTGGTGAGTACAGGCAACATCTGTCTGGGTACCAGCACAAGCTGCAAAGTTATACAGTGACAGCTTCTTTCCCAGCTACCGTCCTCCTTAGAGTTTCTGTCCACTCTAACCAGTCAAATGAGCAGTGATTATGTTACTGTGCTCATTGAATTTTATTAAAAATAGACTTGTTTCCTCAAGGTGAATGCCTCATGATATTGGGCGCAGAGAGCAAGCAATAGAAAGCAGCTACGTGTTAGTTTCACTGATTTACTTGGTTTCTCCTATCCTGCTCTCTCTACTGTAAATGTATGTTGGGTGATAGCCACATATGCAGTTGTTGCCACAGATGTGGCCGTGCCCTGAGGACTGCCCCATTCCCAGTGCCAAATAATTCCAGGCCCTAGAACAGATAAGACCCTCTCCCTGCTTCTGCATTCTTGGATCTCATCTTTATTTTTTAAATATCACAACACTGAGATGTTTTTAAACATCCTCTGCCAACTTATGGAAATGTCCTTCCAACCACTGAATTTATTTTGTCTCTTCCTTCCATTATCACTTCATCTAAGCACCCTAACTTAATCTAGCATTCCTATGCCAAATCTTCTTCAAGAGCAAATGGCCACCGCTCCTTATACCGTGAGATCTTCTGGGATAACCATTCCAATATTACTCCACCCTTAGACACTTTACTAAGGGGTGTTCAAAGACTTTTCTTGCACAGCCTTTGCATAGGTCTGTGGAAGATTTTGCATGTTTACAAGGCTGCAAAGGTGTATACTTTGCAACATTTGCTTACAAATAATGACTTTTGTGACAACTTATATGTCAAAAGGGAAACATTTGCTCACATTTTACATTGTTCGTGGAAATATTCTGAAAAGCTTACCATGCAGGGAGAAATCTCCATACATTTACCTTCTTGGCTGGGTTTGAATAAACTGATAATCACCCAAAATGCGACGAAAATGTATTTGAAATACCCAGTACAGAGACAATCTTCACATAAGTGAACCTATAAATTAGTTTATAAATTAACCTAGGATTCTTTGCAAACTCCATTCAGGACAACAATTAAGAACTTCGCAGAAAAAATAACTTTTCACACCCCTGGTCACTATGTAATTCATTCTCAAAAGGCATCAGATTTCTGTATTTCATCAATTAGAAACTGGCCTTTAGAAATACCATACTAGGAGGAGTTTTCCAATCCTCCAGTTTCTTTTATGTTTGTACTGAAATGTGACTAATTTCCTCCCTGAGCAAATTTAATCCTATCTCCTGTATGCCAAGAGATGTACAGTAACTAACCATTTATCATTACCAATTTTATATAGCACAGTCATAGCCCAGGGGCATGAGAGCACCATCAAAATACATCTAAAATCTGTATGTAGCAATGGTAGGCACCTAAATAAATCATTTGGGGTGGGCATGCAGACTGGAATCTAGCAACTGGCTCATACCGATCTGCGGAGGCAACTCAGGGATGACCCCGACAGAAGAATAGACTGACACAATGATCATGCTGGAATTGGGAGTACTACCACTAAGCTACACCGATGGGTCTTTGTTGTAAAGTTACTTACCCATTTATTTTTGTATTTGTTCATTTATGTATCCCTTAGCTTATGTATATCTGACACTCAGCTGTCTTTCATGTTTTCTGGTGATATCTCAGTGATATCTCAGTGTTCTAGAATGGGAGAGCTTCTTTGGCTCAAGGTGAGAATCTTGTGAGTGAGATTACTGAGAGGAGCCAGAGGCAGTTGGTCGGCTGAGCTGTTAAACCTACCTACTCGTGAATAAACAACTTAAGAAGTTCTATCTACTCTCATCTCTTCATTCATAGAGGATTACACCTTTTAACACTGGCGACGACTGGGTAAACAGCTCAATTCCAACCCTTTAGATCTCCGTTCAACTTAATGTTACAATATATCAAGATTACTTCTAACTTAAAATTTCATAACTCAAGTCCAAATTATTGCTTGGATGAACTGAATGCTGAAGTGACCTATGAATACGACGAAATTCACTTGGATTACATCAAGTATCGTTCAACAAGACTCCCAAGTAGGACTTTTACTTCTTTTTATAACGCGCTATACAACACATGGTCAGGACGCTACCTTAATGTGTTGTTATCCATGTTTTGTGGCATTTAACTCATGACATCAAAAAAAATATATATTTTAAACTTTTAACGTAATTTTGCTGCGGACCGGGTGGCATTTTTTACGTTATTTTCATTTGAAATACCTTCTGCCTTCACGCGCGCTCACGCTCCTCTTTGGGTCTTCTGTGACGTCTCCTCTCGATCCTCTTGTCAAAGAGACTCGTCACTGGAATGCAACGTCGTTGTCTTCCTGCTGCCTAGGAGACGTTTTTTCCTGCTGCTTTCACGCATGCTCACGCTCTAATCGCTGGTTGGCTGACGTCTTCTCTTTCTCATCGTCAAAAATTCCCACCGTCACTTGAACGCTTCGTCGATGTGCGTAATCATTTCTGGTTCCTTAGCAACGCTGACGCGCATAGCTTATGCTTCGCCTGCGTGTTTTATATCCTTTACAGCGCTGAGACGCACAGCGCAATCTACAGTCAAAGTGCTACAATTCTTTTAACGCTGACACGCACAGTTACTGTTGCCCATTGCGTGTCAGCGCTACGTTTTCATAACACTGACACGCGCAGTTCATGCTGTTTTGGTGTGTGTTTTGAGACTTTTCCCTGACACACACAGCTTATGATTGATCCCTCTTGTGTGTCAACACCACGCTGACACACACAGCTACTGTTGAAAAATTGCATGTCAGTGCTCCACCATAGCGACGCTGATTCGCACAGCTTCTTTTTCTACACTGTGTGCCTATTTTTCAACACACAGCACAATAAAGAAATCACTTCTTGCTGCAAATATCATAACGCTGACACGCACAGCTACTGCTGTCAATTGTGTGTCAGTGCTACACTATCACGACGCTGACACGCACAGCTCCTCCATCTCAAGTGTGTGTTTTAAGACTTCTACAGCGCTGACACACACAGCTTCTGTGCGTCAACATTTAAACCCCGCATTTTCATCACTCTGCAGTTCAAGTTCGTGGCTACTTTTACTACTTACATTAATAACATTTTAAGACTTGGGCATCTTTTTACTCATTGTACTGAATACAGATGTATTTTTGTCTCAAGGATGTTTATATCATATATATTATTTAAAACTGTTCTCTCATTGTTTTACATAGTAAGCTAGTAGCTGATTTGTGCATTTTTTTATTTGTTTTAAGTGTAAATTTCAGACATGCAAATGTCACTGCAGCTCCATTTTTTTTGCAGTCACCAGGAGATCCTCCCATAAAATAGTCTAAGTGGAAAAAAGTTTTCGAACGATATGCCCGTGTTTGTGATACTTCTCTCAGTGTAGAGAAGAAAACAGCGTTGCTTATGCACTGTCTTGGATCAGAAGGTCAAGATGTTTTTGACCATCTTCCTGATGTTCCGGACAGTGCTGTAAAAAATCTGAATGAATTTGAAATATGCATATGTAAACTGGACGCTCATTATTTGCCTAAGGTCAGTACCATTTTGGAACGTTACCATTTTGGTAGATGGATGCAAAAAGGAAGGGGAAAGTATTGAGAATTATGTTACTGACCTGAGACGTTTGGCGTCAACTTGTAAATTTAATACACTTATAGATGAGATAATAAGAGACCAATTTATGTTGGGTTGTGTTTCAGAAAAGGTTGTGATGAATTATGGCTCAAGGATGAGCCTTCTATTGATGAAGTCTTAGTAGTAGCTAAAAGAATTGAGCACTCTCTTGTCTTGAGTGTGTCAAAGAGATCAAGAAAGATCTCAATAAAGATGTGTCAGTGGTCAACAAAAATACAACTTTAAATTCAAAGTCAAAGGACTCTCAAATGAAAGCCCAAGTAAGAGAAATAAAGGAAAATAAGTCTGGTTTTCAATTCAGTAAAAAAATAAAGGTTACAGATGCAACAATGTTGGTCCCTGGGCTAATGATAAATCCTGTCCTGCTTTGAATGCTATATGCACTTATTGTATTGTAAAGGGACATTTTGTGATTGCTTGTAGGATCAAATCTTCTCGACAGAATGAAATTGGTCTTGACAATCCGAGTGATCAACATGATTTTGAGTGTGGTCAGATTATTGATCAGGTTGGTGGTGATGGACCGTTAGATTACAATCTTGTAGAAGGTCTGAAAACCAAGGTATTATTTGTCTTGTGTGAAGCAAGTTTTTCAATGATAATTTAAGCTCAAAACTTCTTCTTAAAGCTGACATCCGTCCCACAGCTTATGGTGGAGACCCTATTGAATTGAGAGGCTATTTCATGGGTTTAATAGAATATGAGGGTCACTTTACTTCTGGGAAAGTCTATGTCTTCAAGAAAGGTGACAGTATTATCAGCTGGTGGCATCACAAAGATCTGGGTGTTATGTTAGATCCTAACAGCACTCCTCCCATTATTCACTAAGAGAGAGAAGCTATTGAGTCTATAAATCATCACTCTCTTCTACAAACTCAACTGATGGAGGAATATCCACAAGTGTTTGGCGACAAACTTGGGTGTTTGAAGGGGTATTGTCATAAAATAAAATTGTCTCCAGGGTCTGTTCCAGTATCTAGTAAAGTGCGTAATGTTCCTTTCACTGTTAAAGATGAGCTGTTGAAGGAGTTGGAGAAGCTCAAATCACAGGGCATTATTAAAGAGGTAGAAGGAACATCCTGGTTGGCTCTGGTAGTGGCTGCAAGGAAGGCTGATGGGTCTTTGAGATTATGTGTGGATCTCAGACAGCTCAACAAATGTGTACTTGTAGATAAATATCCTCTTCCAAACATCTCAGAACTTTTGAGCATGGTGCGTGGTGCTAAATGTTTAGCACAATTGATTTAACATCTGCGTGCCATCAGATTTTGCTTGATCAGTCCTCCAGGGATTTAACTGGCTTTGTTACCCCTTTTGGTACTTTAAGATTTACAAGACTTCCTTTTGGCTTCGTCTCCGCCGCTTCTGTCTTTCAACGAGTCATGGAAAAAGTGTAAGTCAACGTACCTGGTGTTTGTGTTTACCAGGACGATATTTTAGTCTATGGGTGTGATGAATTGGAACATGGGATGAGAGTCCGACAAGTGTTGGATAGACTTTCAGCTCACAATCTCACCATTAAACGTGAGAAGTGCAAATTTGGTCTTGATAAAATTGATTATTTGGGTCACTCAATAACTGCTAATGGTGTTGTTCCCAAGGCTGAATTGGTGAACACCATCAGAGACCTAATTGCCCCCTCATCTAAGGAAGAACTCATGCGCTTTCTGGGGATGGCAGAATATTATATTAAGTTTATTAAGAATTTTGCAGAAGCTACCTTCAACATGAGAAATTTGCTAAAAAAGGGAGGGAAATTTGTGTGGGACGAATTGTGTGAAAAGGAGTATATGGAAATAAAACACAGGTTACAGAATGCTCCAAATCTTCAAAATTTTGATCCCACTAAATGCTCAATCATCTCTACTGATGCTAGCCTTAAGGGTCTTGGTGCTGTCTTGTATCAAGGTGGCACAAATCCGGACAACACCATTATGTTTGTTTCAAGGAGTTTAAAGGGTGCTGAATCTAGGTACTCAGTAATTGAGAGGGAAGCCCTTGCTGTCTACTGGGCTATTAAAAAGTTTAAAACATTCCTTTGCGGTACTTCCTTTGTAGTTAGAATGGATCACAAACCTTTGTGTGAGGTGTTAACCAGTAAAGGTATTGATTCAATTTCCCAGAGAATCTCTAAATGGATTGTTGGGTTACAGGGTTTTAATTTCTCGGTCAAGCATGTTCCTGGTTCTGATAACTTTGTTGCTGACACACTTTCGAGACTTGTTCCTGTTACTCGATCTGGCGACAATATTGATTCAGAGTTTGGTCATTCTCATGGTTTTGTTTGTGGAATTGATTACAAGGTAATTTCCCAAGAATCTTGTTTAAACGCTTGTCATGAAGATGAGGTTATTCAAAATGTTTTGAATCTTATTCATGATGACTGGCATCATAAGGAACAAGGAAGTCTATCCATAAAAGATTTTTAGTCTGTGAGAGATCAGCTGTCTTGTTGTGAAGGGATGTTATGGAGAGGTCACAGATTAGTTCCACCTTTGTCTTTAAGGAAAGATCTTTTGGATTTCGCCCATGAGGCACACTTAGGAATTTCTAAGACTAAGGAAAGAGTGCGTTCCACTTACTGGTGGCCTGGCATGGACATTCAGATTGAGCGTTTGGTTAGGGAGTGAGTCCAATGTTCTCTTAGTGAGAAGAGTTTAAAGATCAGGACTCAGCCTATGGAAAAAAGGTCTCGCCCCAGTGATCCTTGGAAGGACATATCTCATGATATTTTGGGACCTGTACATGGTGATGGGTCTGACACCTTTGTTATTGTAGTGATGGATTTGTACTCCAGGTGGCCTGAAATATCTTTTGCTAGAAATACAAATACAAATACTGTGATCGATTTTCTGAAAAAACTGATCTCTAGGGAAGGCATACCTCAAACTATACTGACAGACAATTGTGTTCAACTTGTCTCAAAGGAAATGGAAGACTAATTGTGGTATTGTTCACAAGAAATGTGCTTTATATCACCCTGAATTTAATGGCACTGTCGCGAGGTTTAATAGAGTTCTAAAAGAAACTATCTCTCTGGCGAAACAGAATTGTCTCAACTGGAAGGAAGAGGTTTCTAGGAGAGTTGGTGTGTATCGCTTTGCGCCCCATACTACAACTGGAAAATCTCCTTTTCTTTTTTTTCGTGGGAGACAACCTGATACTTTCTTGGAACCACCTTGGGTTAACAAATTTCTCTCTGCCAGTGGTGGAATTCCGGATGTAAGCTCTTGGAAGGAGAAGGAAGATTATAAGTGTTTGAAAAGTAAAGAAAATTATGATGTGAGACATGCAGTTAAATCTACTAAGGTTTCTATCGGTGATTTAGTCATGATAAAATGACCTGGTTTCTGTGTTTCTGGTGCCAAATTTTCGAAACCTTTGAAAGTCATTAAGGTTTTTGACAACGCTGTGAGAACTTCAGATCATAGAGTGTGGAACTTAAGCCGTGTTGCTGTATGTGGTAAGACGGATCATTTAGGTGACTCTCCCCAAAACGCTGGTAACAACGATGTCCCAGGGGTTTTAAAGAGATCTAACAGAATTTCTCGTACTCCTTCATACTTGAGTGATTATGTTGTATAATGGTATTATGATGTTTTTATGGCAATTTCTGTTGTTGTTTTTTTTTTTTCGTTCAGATTTTGGTGTGTAAAAGAGGGAGATGTGTTGTAAAGTTACTTACCCATTTATTTTTGTATTTGTTTATTTATGTATCCCTTATCTTATGTATATCTGACAGTCAGCTGTCTTTCATGTTTTCTGGTGATATCTCAGTGTTCTAGAATGGGAGAGCTTCTTTGGCTCAAGGTGAGAATCTTGTGAGCGAGATTACTGAGAGGAGCCAGAGGCAGTTGGGTGGCTGAGCTGTTAAACCTACCTACTCGTGAATAAACAACTTAAGAAGTTATATCTACTCTCGTCTCTTCATTCATACAGGATTACACCGTTTAACACTGTTCCCAAGATCCCTGACTAGAGATAATTTATTCTGAGATGAACTACACAAAACCATTAGCAACTTTTTTACGAGAATAGGCCCAAAGATACTGATATGTTGACCACCTGGACACTTTCAAAGCAGTTATTAGTGTAAATGTATTTACCTCAGGACTACGCTCAACAAGCAAAATACCAAAGATAGAGTAACACCAGAGGCAGAGTTTCGACTAGCTGAATGCGCCCATAAGATTCAGCCACTCTTGCGCTGCAAAGAAAAGTTACACCTCTGAGGGAGAAGTTAGGAGCAAGTTACACCAACTCAACAGAATTCACTTTGCTGCATCTCAAGCAATTGACCTCTGATAAAGGAATTAAGGTGGGCACTCTTCTAGCAGGCCAACTGTACATTAAAAATGAAAATGACTGCATTAGTCACATTTGCAAAGAGACAGGGGAAATGATCACGTCCCAACAAGACAAAGCTCATGCCTTCCTGGAGTTTTACAAAGCCCTGTACACTTCTAATCCCTGGGATGAAGCAGCTTAAAATGATTACTTAGATGAGGTAAATTTGCCTCAAATACCTGCAGATTAGAGTGAGGCCTTATGCAGCCAAATTGAAGAAGCAAAGATTCAAGAAGCAATTTCCTTTCTTAAATTTCACAACTCTCCCGGGCCTGATGGGTTCACAGCACACTTTTATATAACTTTAAGTGCGGAGCTGACTCCACATCTTAAGCTCCTATTAAATCATGTAGCTACCATTAAACAGGTTACCCCCACTCTGAATGAGAGTCCTATATAGGTAATTCCAAAACCGGGTAAAGACCACAGACCCTACGCCTCCTATAGGCCTATAACCCTCTCAATCTAGACGTTAAACCATACACGAAGATACTAGTGACTTTACTTGAGGGGATTGTTCCTGACCTGATCTCCACGGGTCCATAGGGGTTCATTCAGGGGAGGCAAACACAAGACAATCTCAGGAGGGTGGTTCACCTGGATGAGAAGGTTGCCAAAGAACATATTCCTGCTATCTTGGTAGCGCTACATGCTGAAAGGGCCTATGACCGGCTGAAATGGACCTTCCTTTTCCACACCTTTTCGTAAATTTGGCATTAACAAACACTTTATCAGCATGGTGCAGGCGAACTATGAACAGCCCTTGTCACACGTCATGGTTAACGGAGTGGGGTTTGATTACTTTCCACTACCACACGGTGCATGCCACGGCTGCCTGCTGTCCCCATTCCTGTTCACTTTCAGCATCGAACCCTTCGCGGCTATGATAAGTACTGCACCAGAAATTCAGAGTGTCCCCTTTAGCGCAGGTGACCACAAAATATCACTCTTTGCGAACAATGTACTGCTCTCCCTTACATCCCCTACAACATCACTGGAGGACTTACATCATGTATTGACATGCTATGAGAAAATATTAGGGTATCGGATTAACCTCCATAAATCCTTTCTTCTAAACCTTACTCTACTGTCTTCAAAAATGGAGGCACTAGCTGCTTCGACCCCCTTCAGACTTGTGAAAAACGAAATCACGTACCTGGAGATTAAGATCACCCCTATGATTTCTGATCTGTTCCTTGCCAACTTCCCTTCCTTGCTTCGAAAGCTCAAAGTCGACCTTAAAAGGTGGGCACCAATGTACCTCTTGTGGCTAGGATGGATTAATGCAATCAAGAAGACAGTTCTGCCGTGAGTCCTTTATCTTTTTCAAGATCTCCCAATTGAGGTACCTCTGGAATTATTTACAGATCTTCGTACCCTGGTGATCCAAATTCTCTGGCAAGGCAAAAGAGCTCACCTCCCCTCTAAACAATTGAAACTACCAAAGGGAGCCGGTGGACTGGCACTGCCAAACTTCCATCCATACTACAAAGATGCATAATTATGGGCGATTACAGAATGTGCACTGAGAGAATCAGATAAACCTTGGCTCCGCATGGATAGGGTCATTATGGCAGACTCGTGTGGGATGTCCCCTGCAAACCGAAGGCTGACACTCCCGCCCAATGCCGATCTCCATACACGCACTGGCACCACCCTTAGACTTTTGGATACAGTCACAAAGAGGCCGGAGTGGCCAACCTTTCCTTCCTCTCACAACCCAATCCATTTTAACCCGCCCTTTCCTCAGGCGCCTTTCATAAAGAATGAGGATGTCTTATGATTTCTGATCTCTTCGATGGATGGGAAATATTGAACTTCGAAAACTGTCAACGAGACTTTGCTTTGACAGAAACCGAACGATACCATTATACTAAACTAAAACACTGGGTGTTGCACTCTGATGTACATTTAGAAGCCACGAGATCTCACCCTCATTGAGACACTGATGTGGCAAATGAGGGGCACTAACAGCACCATTTTCTTTCTGTATGCCCACTTACAGACTCTTCCTACAACACATACCATGAAATGTACACTTTTGGAACGCCCTTTCAGCTACCCCAATACAAGACTCACAATGGCAGAAACTATGGAATGATTTTCCTCATTTTAATCACTCTCTAGGGCTTAGAGAAGCACCCTACAAAGTCCTGTATGACTGGTATCGCTACTCCACTAAACTGAAAAAGATTTGTTCAGCAATGTCTGATATCTGATGGAGGGGTTGTGGTCTCCAAGGTGACTTTAAGCATATTTGGAGGGAATGTCCAAGCATTCAACCCTTTTGGACTGAAATCTTAGCACAAATCAAAATGATACTGGCCTAGCTCATCCCATCCACACTAAGCTTTGTACTCTTGGGCTTACAGGATGACTCCTCACATAAACAAACCTCAAGCGATCGATCTATCTTGTGACTGGGAGCAGCAATCAGGGCTCTAGCAGCTAACTGGAATGAGGCCACAGCGCCCTCCTTATCGCAATGGCATGTTAGACTCTGTCATGCATTGACAATGAAGAGAATGACAGATATTCTCCAGGATAAATTAAGAATTTTGAGATCCATTGGGGAGTGTTGGTCAGCTTCCTCTCAGAGGGTCCTCCCCTCACCACTTGCCCCATCCCCACGAGTGCACTCCATCTCTTCCACATCTGATTCCCTAAGGATAGAGACTCCCCCCAGCCCCACTTAGTAAGGGTTTCACAACACCATTCCCAGTTACTGAATCAAAGTAACAGCATTCACTCCCACACATAGTCAAAAGCTTTTTGGTTACTTTTTCCTTTTTATTAGTCCAGGTCTTATTTTTGTCTTTGGGAGGAGGTGGGAGGTGTGTATAACTGCACCACTATAGCAACTATTGTGCAAACTTAGCTCCATGGCTTTTATATAAGCTTATGACACTGGTGAAGTCTTGTTTTTATGCATCTGTGTAACTCAATAGCCTTATTCTGATTGTTTCTATGACTTCTACCACATACACTATGTACGTCTAATGCTGTACCTTAAAAAATGTAATAAAGACAGTTTGACAAATAAATCAATTGACTTGACTACAGTGCTTGACATCTAATGGCAGCATCAAGGACTCAGAGGTAACATTCCTTGTGTGTGGAACTATCAAGAATCAAAGGGGGGAGGAGCCAAGATGGCGACCGGAGCAGACGCTTGAGCGCCCGGCTCCGTCGGCCCTGGGCCTCGGACTATCATCCTGATTCCTATCCTCACCGATTCTCGAGGAGAAATGTGTGCGACAACGCGCTGTCCGCGCCGCCGCTTTCCCGGAGTCTCAGCCCACCCGGATGCCTGAGTTCTTGGTGCTTTTGTCTCGCACTGGACCCCGGCGGCATTGTGGCCTTTGTCGGCCCCCTGGAGGGTCCGCAGCCACCGGACCCGCTGGCACAGACCCCAGCCCCGCGGTCCCGACTTCACCTCACACCACGGACTGTCGCCAGAAGAGCCGGGGGAGGGGCGGCCGGACACCTCCTGCACCCTGCGCGTGACGGGCTGGGGCCGTAGGGTAAGCCCCGGTGCGGCGGGTCTCCTGCCCCGATCTGTGGACCGCGCTGTGGGAGACTGCAGACCCCCTTCTTCTATTGCCTAGTCGGCCGCAATGAGAGCCCGAGGGAGGGGAGGCGACTGCTGGGTTTCCCTGTTGCGGGCAGACCTGAAGGGAACTGACTCCTTGCTACGAACCCCCCCCCCTGGCCATCGTACCGCCCGGCGGTACAACATGGTGTTGTCTGCCTGCTCGCGGCTGGGGGGTGATACTCTGGTCTCGCCCGCTGCCCGCTTCGCCCTCCCCCCACCGGACACCAGCGCCACAGTGCCGTCCTGGACTGCTGCCGATGTGGGGGCGCAGCTTCCGCTGACATGCGGCTCCGTTCTGGCTGCCCTGCGGGACCTTCGTCTACACATGTGTGCTCGCTTGCAGGCGCTGAGTGAACAGTTTGACTCCATGCTGTTGGCTGCGGGTCGTGGGCGCCCCGTTGGTCATCAACACGGCGTGGGTCTGCCAGTGCTTTTGTCCTCTCGCGGGGACGCAACAGCTGTGTGTGATCGTGCTGCACTGGTGCCTGCATCTGGCTTTCCCGGCACCCAGGATCAATTGCTCTCCAGCTCAACAGCGGATACATTGCTTCCCCGTCCCTTGCTGCCTGCTTCATTGTTGCCTGTTTTACCGCGTCTCCAAGAGTATTCAGCTGAGCAACACCTAACATCCTTGAGGAATCGTTCGCGGTGGCCTACTGCTTCTTTTCTGTGGAACTCCTGTACTTTACATGCCATATCTGGACTTTATGTGGTGCACAGAGGGACTTCTATGGATGGTCGACGGCCATTTTGTGATTCTACTTCACCATCTTCTCCCAAGCGGCCATATTGTCTTAGTCTGCACGGGATGCGGGGCCTTCACGTAGGGGCTGGCTTAATCTCAAGCCCGCGATCGGGACAGGGCTAGACTGAGTTATATCGCCATGGTTTCACGGAGGGGCTGGACTGGGACTGGAACTGTATGTACATGCTGTGCGCACTCGTCGCGATTTGTCTTCCTTCATCGAAATTGTTGTGACACGTTATTTTCACACGATCGCTTTCGGCGTAGTGGGTTCACAGTGTGTGGAGGCCGTAGTTGGCCGATGGTTTAGGGCGCTCTGATGATACGTAGGCTCCTCCCCACTTACTTTTCTGTCATCTTATCTTTCTTTACTCTATTCTTACTTCCTTTCTTGTCTATATTTCGGGTTCATTGGGCGACAGGCACTATGCTGGGGGGGGGGTAGGCCGTAGCCTCCGCATTGGTGTAGGGTGGGGGGGTAATTCACTGTTTCTCTTTAGTTCTATGGGCCTTTTTTTTTTCTTTTTATGTTTCTGCGCTATACTTGTTTCGATTCTGGGTCCGGGTGTGGGGCTGACTGAGTGGGGGCGGCACTGGAGAGGTGCGTAATTGCTTCTGTGACTATCCTGTTATATAACTGCGTCGCCTCACTGCCTGAGATTTTACTTCCATTGCTGTTTTAATGATATTGCTGCTCTCCCGTGTGGTGAAGATATCTGGCGGACTCGAATCTCCTTGGTTCTTATTCTTCATTAACTTTTTTCCTGATAACATTATATTGAAAACTTTAAAATTAACCTTCACGTCTCCTCCCCCTGGTGTCAAGGATCTCTCCAGTGTATAATGCATAATTCGTCGCTAATCTTGACCGTTGAAGCACAGGGGCCGTAATGTTTGTATCAGTGCTTAACCGTATCGTGGCCGGCCTGAAGGTTGTAGGCCAGTATTTGTTCTTTTAATATGCACGAATAAAGGTTTAAAAAAAAAAAAAAAAAAAAAAAAAAGAATCAAAACTTCCCAACATTTCTCAGTGTCCTTGAAAGTTCCTTTATCTAGACAATCTTCTCCTTTCTGGCTCTTCAAAGTTTGGAACTATCCCTTCAACTTTGTTCTATGAATACTGTGTTCCTTGCATCTTTCTGCTTCTTTTAGCTTTCAGGTATATTTCTTAGCTGAGTCCATCTTCTCCTGTCTCTTCTGTACTGTCTCACTACCTGACCGTCTTTCTGATTGTCTCTCTGCAGTGGAATCTTGGGAAAATTGAGAGCTAGCTTGTTTCCCTTAAGCGGTCTTCAATAGACTAGAAAAGAACATATTTTTCCCTGCTTGCATCTCCTGCTTCCCTTTGAACTTTCATACCGCCTCCTATTTTCTCTTTGCATTTGACCATTACAGAGGTTTCATTTATAACTTTTTTCTTTCTTATCAAGAACATATTTTGTGTGTAACTCACACCTGTATTTGTGGTAAGAATGCCCATAGATTCGCCCCAGGAATTTTGCTTTTTGAAATTGTTGGTCTTTGACTGAGTCTGTAGTCTGAGACCCGGTGACCAGATATTAGCCACTATATTCTCATTGAAGTATTCCCTTCTCTCCAAGAGTAGCCTATGTCAACATGGTTCTTGCCTAACAGTTTCATGTAACCACATTAATTCAATATATATTAAAAATGACTATTACCTGCCACCAAAGCCATTCCTATAGCTTTGGGGGCCTGGAATAGTCAGAATTTTCAAACTTGCAGGAGTGCAATGGTTGGTAGTTGTGTCTTTACTATCATTCACAGCATGGCAGGAGCAATGTGTGGTGCAAGTTGCAGTGGCCTCCTGAAGAGAGCCCTGGCACTTATATATATCTTGTTTTACACATTAAGCACTGCTTGTTAGAATCAGATAAATATTTTAACAGCATTTGTTTTATGATAATAACTTGTATTGGACCAGTGATGTTACCTGAACCGATGGACTATCGAAATATGCCCCTAGCCCTAGGAGTTTGTATGTGTGCCTACCCATGTTTTCTCCCGCAGTGGTATAGCCCTTTTACCACGTGGGCTAAGTAATAAATATTGGGTAAGGCCAGGCGAGAAGAGAAAGACCACTTGTGCCTGAACCACGTTACGACACACACTTTGGCTCTGTGTCTTTATTTATCAGGCCACGCACTGCTACACACTGTGCCTACCCTGTGATGGGTGCTCCCTTGACTAACTGAGGGCGCCGACACAACAATAACCATCAAGTGAGTGAATAAAGGCTTAAATATACTCCTGGAATAGAGAAGGAAATGTATTAAGATTCCAAATGACATGGCGAGGTATTGATTTTTGTCCAGATTCGGGAACTGTGCTACGGACTGGGGGGCCTTTGATCTATTGGAAGGGATGGGGGGGGACGGGTTGAGGCTGATGTCATGGAACGTCAATGGGTTGGGGGACCGTATTAAACGGGGTGTAGTACTGCAGTATTTGCGTCGTCTGACTCCTGATGTGGTGTTTATCCAGGAGACGCATCTGGTTGGTAATGTTTGTCATGCAATGAACAGGGGGGGATACCGCCTCGTGGCCCATTCTGGTTTCACAACTGGTTCCAGGGGGGTGGGCATTCTCCTGCGATCCTCACTTCCGTTGGATATCACTAGGGTAGTCTCGGATGACAGAGGGCGCTATGTGTGTCTGACTGGGAGGTGGGAGGGGCAGCCCCTTTCCCTGGTCTCAGTTTACGTCCCCCCGGGCCTCCAGAACTCCACCTTCGCGGACCTGGGTCGAATGCTGCTTGAACTTCCGGATAGTCTTTTGCTTATGGGCGGGGACTTTAATTCGGTGGTTTCGGGTGACCTGGATCGTCACCCGCCCATTATTATTATTATTATTAAAGAGCTTATAGAGCGCTCAGTAACGCCATCTCGGCGTGTCCCCGCGCTAGAGCTACCAGCGATCACCATAAGAGCCTGTGTCCTACCCAGTGTATAGATGTGTTTTAAGCTTGGCCCTGAACAGTGCTTCACTGCTCTCCAGCCTCAGAGCAGGAGGGAGTTTGTTCCAGTGTTGAGCTGCTTGGCACGCAAAAGACCGACCACCCATTCTAGCCTTCCTTATCCTGGGTACTGTCAGCAGCCCGGCACCCTCCGACCGGAGGGTCCTTGTTGGTTCGTAGCGACTGACTAGATCCCTAAGGTAGGCGGGCGACCTGCCCCAGACAATTCGGTGACAGACGAGGAGGCACTTGAACCGCACACGTTTCTTCACAGGCAGCCAGTGAAGCGCATCCAGTGCCATTTGAGAACTAGCCCTCCTAGGTCTTCTTAGCACCAATCTAGCGGCGGAATTCTGGATAACTTGCAGGCGACCCAGGCAACCCTCTGTGGCCCCTAGGAACAATACGTTTCCATAGTCCATCCGAGAGGTCACCAGTGCCTGCGTCAGTGTCCTTCTGGCCGCTATGGGTAGGAGGTCTAAGGTTTTGTTTAGAGTCTTTAGTACTCCAAAACATTTGCCCACAAGACGCCTTATGTGGCCATCATAGGAGAGAGAGGAATTCATCCAAACTCCTAGATTCTTGGCCTCCTCACAAGGTATGGGGGTAGGGCCAAGACATGGAGGCCACCACTCGGCTGACCAATTTTCGCTTTTTCCCCCCACCACCAACACCTCAGTCTTAGAGCCATTGAGTTTTAGGCAGTGGGAGTCCATCCACTCCGCAAGTGCCTGCATACAGGACTTAAAGTTGGTGGAGGTGTTGGCGGTGTCCTGTGATAGGGAAATCAGCAGCTGGGTGTCGTCGGCGTAAGACACCAATTCTACCCCAAATGATTGTACAACCTTCGCCAGGGGGGCCATGTAGAGATTAAAAAGAGTAGGGCTCAATGCTGAGCCCTGAGGCACTCCCTGATCTAGTGGCATCTCGACCGAGCGACATGTCCCTTGCTGTACCTGGAAACATCTTTCAGTGAGAAACGACTGTAGCCAGCACAGCGCAGGGCCCACGACCCCAGCTTCGCTCAGACACCGTAGCAAGATGGAATGAGCTACGGTGTCAAAAGCCGCGCTGAGGTCGAGCATGATCAGGGCCATAGTGTGTCCTGCATCCGCACCAGCTCTTAGAGTCTCAGAGGCCCGTAAGAGCGCTGTCTCCGTAGAGTAGCCTGCCCTAAAACCAGATTGTGAGGGATGTAGTAAGTTCCCTCTCTCCAGGTGCTCAGTAAGCTGAGCATTGACCACCTTCTCAGCCACTTTCGCCACATAAGGCAATAAGGAGATTGGTCTTAGGTTTTCCAGCACTTCCATGCTTACATTCAGTTTTTTCCTTATTGGGAGTACTATGGCCTTCTTCCACTCCTCAGGGACTCGCTGCGTGGAAAAGGAGGTCTGTAAGACATGCCTGATGTATGGTTCCAGGGCTACCAGGCCCTCTGAGATGACCCAGGCCGGTGCCGGGTCATTAGGGGAACCGGACTTCACACTGCGACAGATCTTTATTAGCCTGTCAGCGGCGGGAACCTCGAAAGTTTGCAGCGAGGCGTCAAGGGCCACAGGCGAGCTGTCTGCTATAAAATCTATGCCCTTATCTGGTTGTTGGGTGAAGGAGGCATAAATAGCTTTAACTTTGTTAGAAAAAAAGTTAGCGACTCTATTGCATCCCTCCACGGTGGCCCTAAGGGGGGTGTTAGAGCTGGAGACTAAAGATATTTCTTTGTATATTTTAAACAGTTCGCGTGAGGAGCTCTCGGCCGCCTCAATGCGTGTCTGGAAATATTTAGCTTTAGCTCTACGCACCGCATACTGGTAGCTTTTGTGTGCTAAGCTATAACTGTTTTTACCTTGTTCGCTCGGGTTCCTTCTCCAGCTCCTTTCAAGTTTTTTACAATTAGACTTGATTTGCTGGAGTTCTGGAGTGAACCATGGGGCAGTGCGTTGTCTGCCTTCCCTTGCTTTACCCTTACTCATGGGGGCTATCTCATCCAAGGTTGCAATCACAAGCTGATTAAATTCATTATTCGCCTGATCACTGTCCATAGCATGCGGTAGTTGCGCTTTCTGAATGGCGCATATGAAGTTTTCTTGAGAGTATTGTCTCCATTTCCGCCTCATAATATTTCCCAACCCATTCTCAGTGGCCCTAACTGGTTGGTAAAAACATTGGAAAGGGACCAAGAAGTGGTCTGTCCAAGGGAGCTGACACGGTGTAAGTGCCTTTATCAAGTCCCAGCTCGCGAAGATAGGGTCCAAACAATGACCCCTCTGATGTGTGGCTGCAACACTTATCAAGTCCAGTTGTAGTTCTTGTAGGACTAGACGGACGTCCTCTGCCTCCTTTTGTAGGGGATCCTCTAGATGTAAGTTCAGATCACCCAACACCAACACTTTATTGTGTTTGATCGCAGATTGAGTAGCCCCTTCCAGTAAACTACTACGGAAGTTGCCCAGAGAGCCAGGAGGTCTGTAAATTAGGATCCCCGTAATTGCCTCGTGTTGGGTCAGTTTGATGTTAAATTCACCAGCTTCGCAGTTATCAATTTTTACTGGTTTTAGAACACACTCAAAAGGTTGTCTGACAATGATGGCAATGCCACCTCCCCTTCCCTTTTCTCTATCCAATCTATGGAGGGTATAACCTGGCGGAATAGTATCCACTATATCTGGATCCGAGTGTTCTCCCAACCAGGTTTCAGTTAAGAATAATATATGCAGGTCCTCATCTAGTAAGAGATCCCACAGCTGAAGGGAATGTTTGGTGAAGGATCTACAATTTAGGAGCCCCCCTTTAGCAATAATCGCTTCAGGGCCAGGGCCCTCCCCGCTGCCCAGGCATGGCTGGGTGGACTGTTGGAGACCTTCGGCCTGGTAGATAGTTGGAGATTAATGCATCCAACCAAATGTCAGTACACCTTTCACTCTGGGGCGCATGGGAGTCTTTCTAGGTTAGACTATTTCCTTATGCCCGCGGCGCAGACTGGTCGGATTCGAGAGGTTAGGCACCTGGCGCGGGGTATTTCCGATCATTCCCCACTGTGGCTGCTCTTTGACACCGAGTAGCGGTCTGCAGGGCGGATCGCTCCCATTAACCCGTGGTACCTGCGAGACCCTACGACTCGCGACAGCCTGGTTAAGGCTATGGACCAATACTTCCTTGAAAACGAGGGGTCGGTGTCGTCCGCAATGTCCTTGTGGGAAGCCTTTAAAACCGTAATCCGCGGACACGCCCTCTCCCAGATAGTGGTGGCTAAGAAGCTCAAGAGTGAGGCAGTGGTGAAGTTGGAGACTGACATCTCGGGGCTGGAGTCGGCCTTGGAGACGGGTGTCACTCCGGACGGGCTCCATGCCCTCAGCCTGAAACAGTTTGAATACAGGTCTCTTGTCACTGACGCTGCCAAAACGATGTATAGGGAGCAGCAGGGTCGATTGTATGATGCCGGGGACAAGGCGGGAAAGTTGATTGCGTGGCTGGATAAGAAGGAGAGAGTGAATCGTGTGGTCCCGGAGCTGCATGTCTCGGATGGAGTGTGTGAGACTGAGCCTGGTGAGATTGTGGAATGTTTCGCTGACAACCTCCGGGCCGTGTACTCCCCGGTGACTGATAGGGATGAAGAAGACTCTTGCCTTCTGCTGAGGGATATTGCTTTGCCCTGCCTGTCCGTCGAAGATCGTGAGCAGCTGGACGCCCCCTTGTCTGTAGATGAAATAGCAACTGCGATTTGGTCCCTTCGTTCGGGCAAGGCGATGGGTCCCAACGGTCTGCCTATTGAGTTATATAAGTTGCGCCCGGATAAACTCGCGCCCTTCCTCCGTCGTATGTTTCAGGAGTCCCTTGAGGCAGGTTCCCTTCCTGACGACCAGCGTCTGGCTACGATAGTCGTGATCCCCAAGGACGGTAAGCCACGAGACCGCTGTGCCTCCTACAGGCCGATTTCATTGCTAAACGCAGAGCCTAAAATCCTGGCTAAAGTCCTTGCCAATCGTTTGTTGAGCGTCATCTGCGATCTGATTCATCCTGATCAATGCAGCTTCATCCCTCATCGTAACACCGCTCTTAACTTGCGGCGTCTTCACGGCGCCCTCGCCAGGGCGGAGTACCTCTCCGAACCAGCCGTGCTGGTTTCTTTAGACGCCACGATGGCCTTTGACACCATCGAGTGGCCATTCCTCTGGGCTGTCTTGACCAAATTCAGCTTTGGGGAAGGATTTCTTGGCTGGGTGAAGCTTCTTTACACGGGACCCATGGCTCAGGTGGTGGTTAATGGGCGGGTCTCTCGGCCCTTCGCTCTCGGTAGGGGTACTAGGCAGGGGTGCCCGTTGTCCCCTCTGCTCTTTGCTCTTGCCCTGGAGCCGCTCGCTGCTTGGCTCCGCTGGGAGCCCTCGATCAGAGGGATCCGGTGGGCCCCGGTGTTAGAAAGGGTAGATGGACCGGGAGGGTCGGCCGGGGTCAGGAGGAGAGGTCTCCGGGGAGAGCCGTCTCCAGCGATCGTACAGACAAGTAACTTCCCCCCCCCACAGACAGATACCACACACGGATAAGGTTCAGTGTTCTTTATAAGCACTTCTTAAGGTACGGTTGAATGGTACAAGGAGGTCTGGACCCAGGGGTCCCCTCGATTCAAGTCTCTCAAAGCAGGGTAAGGGGTAGCGGGACAGTCTGTCTACCAGTCAGGTAGTTCGGATGAGATGATGACTAGCTCACAATCCTCGAGCTTGGTGGTTTAGTTGGTACGGGCCGCGGCAGCGCCAGCAGGTCCCGGTTGAGATGGTCGGTACACGGTCCGCGGCAGCGCCAGCAGGTCCCGGAAAGATGGTCGATGTACGGTCCGCGGCAGCGCCAGCAGGTCCCGGTGAGGATGGTCGTTACAACGGGCCGCGGCAGCGCCAGCAGGTCCCGACGAGGATAGTCGTTACAACGGGCCGCGGCAGCGCCAGCAGGTCCCGACGAGGATGGATGTTGCAGAAGGCCGCGGCAGCGCCAGCAGGCAGGACGATGGTTCACAAGAGCGGGCTACGGCAGCGCCAGTAGTCCGTCAAGGCTGAGTTCTCTCGGTGTCTCTCGACTCCAGGATACAACTGCCTTCCTGCTCCGGAGTTGCCCCAGTTATAGGGCAGGCGCCCTTTGATGTCCGGACCCTCGCACTTGGAGGTCGGAGGGCCCGGGATGAAGGTGTCCAGACACCCAGCAGGGGGTGGAGCCAGCGCCTGGGGGGAGCTGGAGGCGATCGGCACCTGGCGGGGGGGAAGAGCTCTTGACACTTCGTTCTCCCATTGACCTGGCAAGTGGTCCGCTCACCTCCTGGGTGGAGGGTGGTGCCGGGATGTCGGGGCCGGCCAGGCCCGGGGTTAGGGTCGGGCCGAGGCCACGCGGCCTCGTGGTGCAGGGCCCAAGATGGCGGCTTGAACCGGCCGGGGGAGCCGGTGGGGCTGGGCCCCGTGATGAGTAGAGGTCCGAGGGCAGAAGATCCGTCGGGAGACGGGGTACAGGTGCTTTTCGTGGGTTATGCCTGGTGGGCCGGAGCTCGGGCCCTGTCGTGCGGGGAGGGAGCAAGCCCTTCGTGTGGCCTGTCCAACATGCGTCCCCCCCAGCTGAAGGCGGGGAGAGTCACCCATCTCCTTGGGGACTCTCTTCGTCGAGGCGGAAAAAGCGGGACAGGCCGTCCGCGTTGGCGTGGTCTTGGCCTGGTCGGTGCTCCACAGTGAAGTCCATTCCCTGCAGGGAAATGGACCAGCGCAAGAGTTTTGGGTTCTCCCCCCGCATCTGCATCAGCCACTGCAGGGGTCGATGGTCGGTTTGTACCCGGAAGTGGGTACCGAAGAGATAGGGCCGGAGCTTTTTGAGGGCCCACACCACTGCGAAGGCCTCCCTCTCGATGGTGCTCCAGCGCTGTTCTCGGGCCAGGAGACGTCGACTGATGAAGGCCACCGGCTGGTCATGACCATTCGGGGTTTAACTGAGAAAGGACGGCCCCGATGCCGTGGTCGGAGGCGTCGATCTGTACCACGAATTCCTGACTGTAATCGGGGGCCTGGAGCACAGGGGCGGTGCACAGGGCGGCCTTCAGCTTCTCGAAGGCCGCTTGACAATCGGGGGTCCAGTTAATCCGCTTCGGCTGGTTCTTGGACGTGAGACCCGTGAGGGGCCCCACGATGCTGCCGTAGTCTTTCACGAACCGCCGGTAGTAGCCGGTGAGCCCCAAGAAGGCTCGGACCTCGGTCTGGGTGACGGGGGGCTGCCAGGACTGGATGGCAGCAATCTTAAGTTGTAGCGGGGCCACCAGCCCGCTTCCCACTTGGTGCCCAAGGTAGGTCACAGACCCTTGGCCAATTTGGCACTTGCCGGCCTTAATTGTGAGACCGGCCCGCTGGAGGGCCTGTAGGACCTCTTGGAGGTGACGGAGGTGGTCGGGCCAGTGGCGGCTGTATACAGCGATATCGTCCAGGTAGGCAGCGCTGAACTCTTCGAGCCCCGCCAAGACCTGGTTCACGAGGCGTTGAAACGTGGCGGGGGCATTCTTCATGCCGAAGGGCATGACCTTGAATTGGTAGTGGCCATCGGGGGTAGAGAAGGCTGACCGTTCCTGAGCCCTGGGTGTGAGGCCGATCTGCCAGTAGCCCGCTGTTAGGTCGAAGATACTGAGGTAGCGGGCGGCCCCCAGCCGGTCGATCAGCTCGTCTGCTCGGGGAATCGGATGAGCGTCGGTCCGGGTGACAGCGTTCAAGCCCCGGTAGTCGACGCAGAATCTCAGTTCAGGTGCGGTGCCGGGGGCAGCGGGTTTGGGAACCAATACAACCGGACTGGCCCAGGGACTGTCTGAGGGCTCGATGACCCCGATTGTGAGCATCTTGGCCACTTCCTCCTGTATGCAGGCCCGTACCCGATCTGGTACGCGGTAGGCCCGGTGTCGGACAGGGGGACTGTCCCCGGTGTCCACGTCGTGCAAACACCAAGGAGTGACCCCGGGGGTGAGGGAGAACAGGGTAGCGAACTGCAGCAGGAGGTTCCGGCAGCCCTGGCGTTGCTCCGAAGTGAGGGCGTCAGAGAGCCGGACCCCGTCCACGGAGCCGTCATTCTCCTGAGTTTTCAGAAGATCCGGGAGGGGTTCGGAGTCTTCCTCTGCCCCACTGTCCGTAGCCATCAGGAGGCTGAGTTCTGAGCGCACAAAGTGTGGTTTGAGTCGGTTGGTGTGGAGGACCCGGAGGGGGTTCCGGGAGGTCCCCAGGTCGATGAGGTAAGTGACGGGGCTTTTGCGCTCGACCACTTTGAAGGGCCCCGTCCACTTATCTTGCAAGGCACATGGTTCGGTGGGGGACATCACCCATACTTGTTGTCCAGGCTCGAACTCAACGGAGGAGGCATTGTGATCATACCACCTCTTCATGTCCTCCTGGCTGGCCTCGAGGTTCGCCTTGGCCATCTCTCTGAAGCGCCGGGTCTGATTGCGTAGGGCCAGGATGTATTTGAAGACGTCTGGAGGGGTCTTTAGGGGGGCCATCTCCCAACCTTCTTTTACTAGGCTGAGGGGCCCTCGCACAGGGTGCCCGTACAGGAGTTCGAAAGGGCTAAAACCGAGGGACTTCTGGGGAACTTCTCGGTAAGCGAAGAGGAGGCACGGGAGTAGTACATCCCACTGGCGACGGAGGGGCTCTTCCAATCCCCCAATCATCCCCTTGAGAGTGCGGTTAAACCGCTCCACTAGTCCGTTCCCTTGGGGGTGATAGGGGGTCGTGAATCTGTAGGTGACCCCGCATTGTTGCCAGAGGGACTTCATGTATTTGGATATAAAGTTCGTGCCTCGGTCGCTGACGACTTCTCGGGGGAAGCCTACCCGGGAGAAGATCCCCATTAGGGCCCGGCCAACCACCGGAGCTGTCACGGTCCGTAGGGGCACCGCCTCGGGGTAGCGGGTGGCATGGTCCACCAGTACTAAGATGAACCTGTGTCCTTGTGCCGTGCGGGGGTCCAGAGGCCCCACAATGTCTATCCCCACCCTCTCGAACGGGGTGGTGACCACAGGGAAGGGTTGCAGAGGGGCTTTCAGCTTCCGACCACTCTTCCCGCTGGCTTGGCATGTGGGGCAAGATCGGCAGTGGTTCAGGACGTCGTTCCTCATTTTCGGCCAGAAAAAGTGGGTCACTAGGCGGCTGTACGTTTTGTCCTGGCCCAGGTGTCCAGCCAGGGGGACATCGTGTGCCAGGTTGAGCAGAAAGTCTCTGAAGCGGAGAGGTACCACCAGTACTCGACCGGCCCCCAGCTCGGCGATTCTTTGCTCGCTGTATAGCAGGTCGTTATCCCAGTAGACCCAGTGAGTTCCGGTGGAGTCCCCTGCGTTCTGGGCGCTGGCTTGTTGGCGGAGTCCCTCGAGGGAGGGACAGGTCTTTTGTTCCTGGCGGAACTGTTCTTGGGTGGGCCCCCCTTCTTGACGCCACTGAGCCAGGTCAGGAAGGTCCTGGGATTGCGCGTCCCCTTCGGTCGTCGGGTCTGGGAGGCTGGCCTTGTCGTTGTCTTCTACTGGGGCGACCGGGGGCGGAGGTGCCGGCCATTCCGGTTCTTCTGATCGAGGGACGGCACGGGCGGCCATGGACCGGGTGGTTATGCAGGCCCAGTCCGGGAGGCCCAGCATCCCCAGGTGCTCTCTTCTCTCAACGGTGGCCCACGGGGAACTCTCGAGGTCATTCCCCAGGAGGCAGTCCACGGGGGCATCGTCCCGGACCGTCACCTTCAACAGGCCGGAGACCCCTCCCCATTCGAATGGGACGCAGGCCATTTGACACATACTTTCAGAGTTGTCTGCCGAGCGGACGGGGCAGAGAATGTTCGGCAGGATCTGCTCGGGCTTCACCAGGTGACAGCGGACGGCCGTCACACTGGCGCCTGTGTCACGCAAGGCCTCGGCTCGCTGTCCATTAATGGTCACCCACTGACCGTATTTCCTGGTGTTAGCGGGTAGGGGAGCCCGCGGGACCATGTCTCTTCCCCCTAAGCACGCCAGGACCATGGCGGCCGGCTCCCACTCTTGCTGGGCCGGCTCATACTCTTCTGGTTCCTCCGATGATCGCTCTTCCCCCAGGGCGGCGGCAGCTACCTGGCGGGGCTTGGGTGTTTGGTTCTGCGGGCAGCTCGGGTCATTGGCGTAGTGGCCGACTCGCTGGCATCGGTGGCACGTGACGTTGGCTCGGGCCCCAGGACGCCACGGGGGGTTGCCCCGGCCGGCCGGAGGCGGGGTGCTGGCCACGGGTGTTGCTGGCAAGGCGTCTCTCCCTCGCCCCTGGCCCCCTCCTCCTCCCCGAGGACGGTGCTGGCCTGGGTTGCTTCTGTTCTGTTCGTTTGGCCCCCTCCGGCCCACTCGGGTGCTTTCCCATCGGTCAGCTTCGGCGGCGAGCTGCCGGGGGTCAGTCAGCTTACTGTCGAGGAGGTGCTGCCTGAGCTCGACGAAACAGTTGTTCGACAGGTGCTCCCATACCATAAGGTTAAAGAGTTGTTCGTAAGTGGTGACATGGCTTCCCTTTATCCAACCCTCGAAGGCACGGCTGAAATAGTTCACGTATTCTACCCAAGTTGTACCTGGGATCCGGGTGCAATCTCTGAACCTCTGGCGGTACATCTCGGGTGTGAGGCCGTAGCGGGTGAGGAGGGCAGCCTTCATGTGGTCGTAGGACGACATTTGGTGATCTGGGAGCTGCAGTAGGGCATCGCGACCCTCGTTGATAAACCTCCCCCAAAGTCCGGCTCCCCAATCACTCCGGTCGATCCGGTGGGAGGTCATGGCGATCTTGTAGGCTTTAAACCACTGTTGTATGTCGTCTTCTCGGACATACTCGCGGACAACATCCTTGGGGATGTGGACTTTTTTCTCGATTGGCCCCGGGGTGTGTGGTCGCTCAGGCACCCCCAGTTCTTTATTTTGTTTCCGAAGTTCTATCTCCGCTAGTTGGCGCTCGTGCTCGAGCGTTATTTTTTTCTCCTCCAGCTCTCTCTGTCTCTGCTTCTCTTCTCGTTCATCTCGGAGCCGCATATGCTCGAGGTTGAGTTTCTGTTCAGCTAACTTGAGTTCCCCATCCATCTTGAGTCGTGCCATTTCCAACTCGTGCAATCTGGTTCTTTCTCTTTCTCGGATCTCCTCCTGCGAGAGGCCCATTCCCCGCTCCTCGGGAGCCGTGGCGTTCCCCTCTGGTGTGATGCTGCTTTGGTCGGAGGGTCCGGCGACCCCAGTTTCTGTCCACGACTCTAGGGCGTGCTTTAGATCATCCTTGGTACTCAGGCCGGTGGTAGCAATGCCAAGTTCTATGCAGAATTGTCTCAGTTCGCGGTGGTTGTATTCTTCTAATTTATCCATTTGGAAATTCTCGGTGGAGCTGCTATCTTTGGCTGACATCGTGTTTTTGTCGTGGGGTGAGCTACTCTCTGTACGATTACGCGTTGATTCGGATCGCGCCGCTGGCCACCAATGTTAGAAAGGGTAGATGGACCGGGAGGGTCGGCCGGGGTCAGGAGGAGAGGTCTCCGGGGAGAGCCGTCTCCAGCGATCGTACAGACAAGTAACTTCCCCCCCCCACAGACAGATACCACACACGGATAAGGTTCAGTGTTCTTTATAAGCACTTCTTAAGGTACGGTTGAATGGTACAAGGAGGTCTGGACCCAGGGGTCCCCTCGATTCAAGTCTCTCAAAGCAGGGTAAGGGGTAGCGGGACAGTCTGTCTACCAGTCAGGTAGTTCGGATGAGATGATGACTAGCTCACAATCCTCGAGCTTGGTGGTTTAGTTGGTATGGGCCGCGGCAGCGCCAGCAGGTCCCGGTTGAGATGGTCGGTACACGGTCCGCGGCAGCGCCAGCAGGTCCCGGAAAGATGGTCGATGTACGGTCCGCGGCAGCGCCAGCAGGTCCCGGTGAGGATGGTCGTTACAACGGGCTGCGGCAGCGCCAGCAGGTCCCGACGAGGATGGTCGTTACAACGGGCCGCGGCAGCGCCAGCAGGTCCCGACGAGGATGGATGTTGCAGAAGGCCGCGGCAGCGCCAGCAGGCAGGACGATGGTTCACAAGAGCGGGCTACGGCAGCGCCAGTAGTCCGTCAAGGCTGAGTTCTCTCGGTGTCTCTCGACTCCAGGATACAACTGCCTTCCTGCTCCGGAGTTGCCCCAGTTATAGGGCAGGCGCCCTTTGATGTCCGGACCCTCGCACTTGGAGGTCGGAGGGCCCAGGATGAAGGTGTCCAGACACCCAGCAGGGGGTGGAGCCAGCGCCTGGGGGGAGCTGGAGGCGATCGGCACCTGGCGGGGGGGAAGAGCTCTTGACACTTCGTTCTCCCATTGACCTGCCAAGTGGTCCGCTCACCTCCTGGGTGGAGGGTGGTGCCGGGATGTCGGGGCCGGCCAGGCCCGGGGTTAGGGTCGGGCCGAGGCCACGCGGCCTCGTGGTGCAGGGCCCAAGATGGCGGCTTGAACCGGCCGGGGGAGCCGGTGGGGCTGGGCCCCGTGATGAGTAGAGGTCCGAGGGCAGAAGATCCGTCGGGAGACGGGGTACAGGTGCTTTTCGTGGGTTATGCCTGGTGGGCCGGAGCTCGGGCCCTGTCGTGCGGGGAGGGAGCAAGACCTTTGTGTGGCCTGTCCAACACCCGGGCTTCGAGGATCGGGTCTCGTTGTATGCGGACGACATTCTCCTGTATCTCACCTCGCCGCGGCAGTCGCTTAATGTTCTCTTTGATGTTCTGACTTCCTTTGGGAGAAATTCGGGTCTAACGATCAACTGGTCTAAATCCTGTGTCTATCCTATCTCCGGTGACCCTCCTCTCTTGCCGCCTCGGCTTCCGATCCAAATATCTCTGTCCGGCTTTAAATACCTGGGGATATACGTCTCGTTGGACCCGGTGGCTCGCTATGAGCAGAATCTCCTGCTTCCACTTCGGAGTTTGAGGGAGGACACGGCTCGGTGGTGTAGGCTGCCCTTGTCCCCGCTGGGTCGGGCAGCACTGTTTAAAATGATGTCCCTTCCCAGATTCCTCTATGCACTTCAGAACTCCTTCGATGTCATTCCTGTGTCCTACTTTCGGGAGGTGGAGAGCCTGCAGAGGAGACTGGTGTGGGACGGACGGGCGCGTATCGCTCTGGCAAAGCTCACTCTCCCCTGGTACGACGGGGGCATCGCGCTTCCCGACATTCGCAGGTATTATTGGGCCTCACAGCTATCGGCCATTAACCATGCCACGTATGCGCCTGGCTTGAATCCGGTGTATGAGATGGATAAATTCCTGCTTCCCGGCGGGAACTATAACAGGGCACTTTACTCCAGCTCGGCTGGACGGACCCTTACGGGCCCTACTAAGATTGCGGTACGGATCTGGAAGGCGGCCAATGTAGCCATGGGCTGGAGTGAGCGATTAACATGTGCTACTCCTCTGTTTGCCTCCGACCGACTGGGAAGCCTCTGGACAACGAAGGGGTTTGAACGTTGGGACACGATTGGTATTAGTAGAGTGGGAGACTTATGGATTAAGGGTGCGGTTAAAACATTCGCGGCGCTCCAGAGCGAATACGAACTTACGGAAAGGGAGTTCTTCCGCTACGCCCAGGTTCGGCATGCCCTGCTCTCTGTTTTTGGGGAGGGGACCAAGATCCCGGCTTCTTCGCCCCTCGAGGACCGCATACTCGATGGTCATGTCCCCGACAGTACTATCTCTTTAATTTATAAAAAACTTATCAACAATCGGGCTGACCTCTTGGTGCGCCTTCGGGAGGCGTGGACGGGGGATGGGGTGGAATTGGACGACGAGGACTGGCAGTCCGCACTGTCGTCCCCCAAGGAGGTGGCCATTCCTACCCGTCTCCGCCTGGTCCAGCTTAAGATTCTCCACCGGGTGTATGTGACGGGTCCCCGTTTGGTCTCGATGGGATTTTCTGAAGACGGGCTCTGTAAGCGGGGTTGTGGGCTCAGTGCCACCTTTCTCCATATCCTTTGGGAGTGCCGCGAGGTGGCGGAATACTGGCGTCGGGTTCATGTGGTCATGGGACAAGTCACCGGGGTTGCGCTGCTGCCCGAGGTGCGTCGCTGTGTCCTGAATGTGTGGGAGCCCAATGATTATAACGCGGCTCAGACTCGGTGGGCGGCCCTGGGGAACATGATTGCCAAGAGAGATATAGCGCAGCTTTGGGGTTCCCAGCGGCCTCCCACCGTGTCCGTATGGAAGGAGAACATGGACTGGTGCATGTTCAGGGAGAAGACTGTGTATGTGGCTCGTGGTAAACCGGGGGCATGGGGTAGAATCTGGGGACAATGGAACGCGTATCGTGGGGGTATCTGTACTCCCCCCCTAGTGGACACCGATATTGCTTTGTCCCCCTGACCCTTGATGGTTCCTTGCGACTTTTGGAATAACCGAATATAGACGTTCCTCTCCCGTGACCCCCCCCCCGACCTATCAGTACCCCTTCCTCTTGATAGCTATTTGAAGGTCTGAATTAGAGTCCCCCGGATGTAGCCTGACCCACACTTTTTGCCCTTATGCCTCGCCTTTTGTTTTTAGTTGTTATTTATGTTAAACCTATGTATCCTGCTTCCCTAGGACTATCCGGAGCCATGTACGGGGCTGGGCCCCGGGAGTCGACTACTGCCTTAACAACTGTATGATCCTTTCTGAATCTAGCGGCCGGCCCTGGTGGTTGTAGGCCCATGCTTGTAATTGATTTATGGTTCAATAAAATTTTCAAAAAAAAAAAAAAAAAAAAAGATTCCAAATGAACCTTTCTGGGATCCTTTTGCCTTCTTAGTTTAGCAGAACATCATGAGCAGGGGTTAATGGAAATATATTTCTTTGACATGCCTGGAAAATGTAAGGAAAGTTCACCGTCTGCCTTTCGGCTCACAGGTCCCGATTCACAGAATTAACTTAAGACAAAATCCTAAACTTACTACTTTTGGAATTCACAGAATGCACTTATTACTTTTGGTATTCACAGAATGGATTAACGACTACTAACTTTACATCTGCACTAGGGCCGGAAATTCCGGGCCAGAGGCGGAGCTTCCAGCCCGGAGGCGGGGCTTCCGGGCCGGAGGCGGGGCTTCCAGCCCGGAGGTCGGGATTCCGGCCAGAGGCGGAGCTTTAGCCAGGGCCAAAATCTCCACCTCTAGGCCGGAAGCTCCGCCTCCGGTCCGGAAGCTCCGCCTCCGGCCCGGAATTTCCGGCCTGAGTGAGGACGTAAAGTTAGTAGTCGTAAATCCATTCTGTGAATACCAAAAGTAGTAAGTGCATTCTGTGAATACCAAAATGGTAGTAAGTTTAGGATTTTGTCTTAAGTTAGTTCTGTGAATCGGGCCCCTAGACTTTGGACACTGCTATTCCTTCAGCAACAGTACTTTGGTCCTGTGGTTGTCCACTCTATCAGAAACTCTTGAACTGTATTCTGTTCAGACAGGGTTAGTTCAGACTCTCCTTTCTCTGGCACCCCTTTTCCTTGTGCACTACCCATCATCTTGCCCGAGTTCCTCTTTGTGTTGCCCTCTGACCACAGTTACTTTGTTGCTTTCCTGCTTATTCCACTCCTGCTGCAGTCGGCTCCGCACCTCACCACCCGCCACATGACCCTAGTAGGCAAGTGAATGCCGTGAGTGGCAGCAACCACAATACACATCAGGCTAAGTTCCTCGATAAAGTTGAGTCTCGTTTCAGATTTAAGATTCAAAGTCTTGCAGGAGGAAGAAAGTCTTGTGGAGCAATTCAGTGGCCATCTTGGGTATCAGAGAAAGCCAGTAGTCTAAAGCATGCCACAGTTCTGCAAAGAGGGTATTCAGACATTCTTCTGACTGGGTGTGAGGCTTTAGACACGTTTTATAACTAGGGTTACTGGCTTTCAAGTAGTTTTTGTTAGTATTCATGTCTGTATTTATCCCCATTAATGTGTTAGGTGTCTTATTACTATTTATTCATAACCGTTTTTTTAGGTCTCGTCTGACCCAGCGCATGCGCTGGCCTGGCGAGACTTCTTGAGAGGGCTCCAAAAAGTGCTACCAGGCCAGCCTAGAGCTACAGTGCAAGTGCGCGGGTGTGCGCGCCGTGCTTTACCGCGATTACTTTTACTTTCATGTTTGATCTCGATCGCGATCACTTTCGCGGCCGCACGGCCGCTTTGCATAGCCAATAGGTCTCGCTTTTGGGACCTTATAAGTATTTAGTTATGCAACTGTTGCATGGCTAAACACTTACAAGGTCCCAAAGGCGAGACCTATTGGCTATGCCAATGCTTGTGCTCCATGAAACAATTATGTTGAAAATAAGATATTTCTCTGTGTGTTTAACTGATAAATGCACAAAATGTCCACTCACGTACATGCTTGTTGCATTTTAGCACTATTAGAAGCACTATATAATGCAACAATACACTCATCTGAAAACAATATTATAGCACTAATTCACATATGCAGCTATATAGAAGGACATCTCGCCCCTCTATGTAACTCCCAATGTGATCAATTTTGACTTGTATTGACCTGACAGTCATGACTGACAGCATGGAGAGTCGCTCAAAAGAAAACCTATTGTCAGTATTTTTTTACATTCATAAACAGGGTCACATTTTTTTCTGCCTGTATTTATGCATTAAAAAAACTGTAATAGAGAAACATGTAAGCCTTGATTATATTTCACGTTTAGGGGGATATTCATACTGGCATTCCTGCAAAGAGATAAATACAGATTCTTTATTCGAAAATGGGACCTCTGATGCCTGCATCTGCCAAGGAGACAAACATTTGATACACCAGGCCCAGTGCTCTCCTCTGCAACACCACTGTTTACAGAAAATCTATGCAAAATGTTATCATGTCTGTGCCGAGAGCAGTACGTAAAGCTTTCCAGAGACTTCACCCATTCAGAGGAGGAAGGAACGCTCCCCATGCTGCCTGCAGCCTGAAAGCATGCTACTGGAAGCTGGGCCCAGCTTTCGGCTTGGCATCCTCAATATATAAACAAGCATTTGCAATGCAATAGGTTTCGCATTTATAAGAGTTTGAGCTATTGGCATTGTAAAATTGCAATGCCTTTTATTTATGTTTTGGTTTTAAAACAAATAAAAGGCATTGTCATTTACAATGTCAGTAGCGTAAATTCGCATAAAAGCAGTGTGTGGAGTGCAGCAGTGTGCGGCGTGCAGCAGTGTGCGGCGTGCAGCAGTGTGAGGCGTGCAGCAGTGTGAGGCGTGCAGCATTGTGCGGCATGCAGCAGTGTGCGGCGTGCAGCAGTGTGTGGCGTGCAGCAGTGTGTGGCGTGCAGCAGTGTGCGGCGTGCAGCTGTGTGCGGCGAGGAGCTGTGTGTGGCGTGCAGCAGTGTTTCGTGTAGCAGTGTGAGGCATGCAGCATTGTGTGGCGTGCAGCGGCGTGCAGCAGTGTGCGGCATGCAGCAGTGTGCTGCGTGCAGCAGTGTCATGCAGCATGCAGCAGTGAGTAATGCAGCAGTGTGTGCCGTGCAGCAGTGTGTGGTGTGCAGCAGTGTGTGCCGTGCAGCAGTGTGTGGCGTGCAGCAGTGTTTCGTGTAGCATTGTGTGACGTGCAGCAGTGTGTGGCGTGCAGCAGTGTGTGGCGTGCAGCAGTGTGTGGCGTGCAGCAGTGTTTCATGTAGCAGTGTGTGGCGTGCAGCAGTGTGCGGCGTGCAGCAGTGTGCGGCATGCAGCAGTGTGCGGCGTGCAGCAGTGTGCTGCGTGCAGCAGTGTGTGGCGTGCAGCGGCATGCAGCAGTGTGTGGCGTGCAGCAGTGTGTGGTGTGTAGCAGTGTGCGGCGTGCAGCAGTGTGCGGCATGCAGCAGTGTGCGGCATGCAGCAGTGTGCGGCGTGCAGCAGTGTGCGGCGTGCAGCAGTGTGAGGCGTGCAGCAGTGTGTGGCATGCAGCAGTGTGAGGTGTGCATCAGTGTACGGCGTGCAGCAGTGTGTGGCGTGCAGCAGTGTGCGGCATGCAGCAGTGTGCTGCGTGCAGCAGTGTCATGCAGCATGCAGTAGTGTGTGGCGTGCAGCAGTGTGCGGCGTGCAGCAGTGTGTGGCGTGCAGCAGTGTGTGGCGTGCAGCAGTGTTTCGTGTAGCATTGTGCGGCATGCAGCAGTGTGTGGCGTGCAGCAGTGTGTGGCCTGCAGCAGTGTGTGGCGTGCAGCAGTGTGTGGTATGCAGCAGTGTGTGGCGTGCAGCAGTGTGTGGCGTGCAGCAGTGTTACGTGTAGCAGTGTGCGGCGTGCAGTAGTGTGAGGCGTGCAGCAGTGTGAGGCGTGCAGCAGTGTGAGGCGTGCAGCAGTGTGTTGCGTGCAGCAGTGTGTGGCGTGCAGCAGTGTGAGGCGTGCAGCAGTGTGAGGCGTGCAGCAGTGTTTCGTGTAGCAGTGTGAGGCGTGCAGCAGTGTGTGGCATGCAGCAGTGTGCTGCGTGCAGCAGTGTGTAATGCAGCAGTGTGCGCAGCAGTGTGTGGCGTGCGGTAGTGTGCCGCGTGCAGCAGTGTGCGGCGTGCAGCAGTGTGTGGCGTGCAGCAGTATGTGGCATGCAGCAGTGTGTGGCGTGGTTTGTAAACAACAAGAAAAGCGGACATCAAAGGAAGGGTGGGAGGGAACGAGCATATGGGGTGTGAGTTATAACGAAAGTTAATTGTTGTAAGAGGGGATGCAGGAAGTGAGGCCGAGCGCGTGCTGGCAAAAGCAGTCTGCTGCTTTCAAGTCCGATGCCAGATGCCAGCTTCGCGCTTGAATGCCTCACATGCACTGGCCATAAACCGCATTCCTAAGGTCTTGTGCCCCTTACTAAATCTCTCTAAATGCATGAGGTGGCGCACGCGCAGGAAGTAGCTGGTGTGCAAATGGAATGCGCGTGGTTGTGCGCGTAACTGCCACCCGATCCGCCTGGGAAGCCTTTGGGAGCATTTTCTGAAGCCCCTACATAAGTCTCGCTGGGCGATCGCTTACGCGATAGCCAGGCGAGACCTAAAAAAGGAGGGAGCGACCCCGCTGACCAAGAGACAGGGTACTTCAACTAATTAAGTTGGACCATACGAGTTCCTTGTATCCAACGAACTCGTATGCTCCAACTTAATTAGTGCAGAGTGGACCTTTGTGATTGATTCTGGCTGGAATAACCAATTGATGATGTTTTTAATGTTTCACATGCCAATTGTCTCTCCAAATTCTTGTGTTTATGTATGTGTGCTTGCTGTATAAAATTTGATACAAGTGTTTTTAAATTTGATCAAGAGGGAATTTCTTAATGATAAATTGCTTACAATAATAAAAAAACATGCTTTTTTAATTGATTGTGTTATAGATACATGTCCACACAATTGTTTCTTGGGTTCATGTCAAGCATTGTGTGTAGTATAAGTATGCTTGTGTAGTAGATATCTGAAAAATCGTGAGTGAGAGTGATGTATATAACGTCCAATTTGGTCCAAGAGAGCTCATTTTGATCATTATTGGCATCCTCAATGCCTGGATTGATCTGGCATTTCTGCACTCACGATCACCCTCAAGGATGTTCCGCAAGCTGCTGGGAACACAGAACATAAATGGCACTATCAGGACTGCAGAATTCAACGTTGCGCGAAGAACGGACTTCTTTTGTTAGTCGAACAAACTCTGTAATTTCCAGTAAAGCAGCATGGGCAACCCTTATAAACAAGCCCTTAGCCACAAACGCCGTTTCCCGCAGGCAGAACTACACTTGCCTACACAATACATCTGCCTTAACCACGCATATGTGTGGTTAAGGCAGACAGCGGTCCAGATGCCCGGATGGGCGGGGAGAGGAACAGGAAGCACTGGGACAAGAAGCTTCGGATGTGACCAGGTAAGTGTGATGGGGGCCAGGTTTAGGGGGGTAGTTTTTAGAGGTGGGGTCGGTTTTAGGGCTCATGGCTGGGGGGTAGGGGTATTTTTTTGGTAGAGGGCAGGGTTTTAAGCCTCAGGGTGGGGGGCTGGGGTCGGGGTATTTTTCAGAAGGGGCAGGGTTTTAGACCTCAGGGCAGGGGGTAAGGGAAAGCAGTAGTTGTAAGGGCAGGGTGGGGGTCAGTTTAAGGGCTCAGAGTGGGGGGACTGGGGTTGGGGTAGTTTTTGACTGGGCGCAGGGTTTTAGGCCTCAGGGCGGGGGGAGGGGAAGGGGTAGTTTTAAGGATAGGATGGGGTCAGTTATAGAGTTCAGGATGGAGGGGGTAGGGGTAGTTTTTTGGGGCAGGGACCTGGTGTTAGGACTAAGGGTGAGAGGTCAGGGTAGCTTTAAGGGCTGTAGAGGGTTGAATTACCTGGCTGAGTTATCGGGTATTAGGGCACAGGGCAGGTGGGCTAGGGTATGCAATTTACCACACATATTCCTTTAGCAAACATGCCTTTACAGCGAAATTCATTGTAAAGGCATGCATGGTAAAGATGCAGTCGCAGTTCAGACCGTGTTGTTAAGGCATGAGTGGTTTAGGCATGCATGGTTGTATCATACAACCTCTCACACAACCCCTTCCAAGCTGGTGGTCTGTCTGTAGGATTTTATCTGAGCTTCCCATTACCATTTCCTGTGATGTCAGTTTCTGTTTGACGTGCATATAAAGGAGGCAAACACAAGGAAACGCGTCACAATGCATTTGTTTCCTGATTTCACATTGTGTTCTTTACCTCTGTGTTACAGTTTTTGTCAGTGAATTTTCCTTCTATTAGTTGGATATTCTTTTGAATTCTGCTTCCGGAAATTATGCCTGGCTATTTTCTTCTCCCTGATGTCAGGGGGAGTTTGGTGCCTTGCGTGTCACTTCAGTGTTTATCAAGAGTAACAAGAACGTCACAGAGATTTTTTACCCTTTGTTTCTTTTTCCTAACTAGGACACTTGAAAGGAAATAACTGATGCATTTATTATATATTATTCTGTCTGTTCAGGATGGCACAACCAGTGCTTTTATTTGAGCCTGTAGATGCAGGTAGGTCCAACAGCATAATTTTGAGTATCAGCGCTTATATTTCCTCATCAAACATTCTTTCAGAGCAAGAGAGAGAAAAATACAAAAGGGGGTAAAGAAGAAGGAAGAAAAAGCAGATAACAGTAAACAAGGTGAGAGAAGGGACGAAAACGAATGTGATAGAGTGAGATGAAGGAACAGGAAGTGACTTGTGGTAGATGAAAGAGGCATGAGGTGGAATTAAGACTATGCCGTCTTGAAATCTGGATGCACCAATATTGTTAGCAACGACCGTGGGCTTAAGTGCTAAACTTTGAACCTTGGCACTTGTTTAATAAAACTAAGCACTGGGCACCATGTCTCTTGGGAGGAGTCCCCTTTGCCTCGTGAAGTCAGGATAGGTATTAAACAGACCATCTCAGTGTCCAGTCACTGACAACGTAAATTCTCTGAAATAAATCTGCATACATTTTCCAGCATAAAATTACATGACACAGATATGTAAATTTGTAGGAATCAGACTCTATCGATTGTGATTAACTTGGTTATGCAAATGTAAAGAAACACTTGGCAACTTACATGCAATGAAAAAATAAATTGGGAACTTCACAAAACTTTATAGGCAAACAAAAAAAATTGTCCATGCGTATATGGATCTCCCTTAAGCTATCCATGTGCACTTGACCAGAGTTCTTCTGTTATACAATGTGCCTAACAGAAAAATAATTGTTTTGACGTGCGAAAAGCACTGCTGGGAATCAAGGCAGGTGCTATTTTGATCGTATCGCCGTTTCCCTTTGGTTTTCAGATTTTTGCTCCTGATGAAGTCCATTTGCCAACTATTACTATCTATTCTAGGGTCAAAACCATCTGGTGCCCTGAGCAGTGTGCTATTTTAGAGTAATGACATGATGAATATTTGATAACTGTGCTGTGCATTCTTTTCTGAATTGTATTAGCATATCATAGACAAGCAGGCCGATAAATATTGTTTAGATCCGAACGGGCATTTATTATTAGCTTTTATTTATATTTCCAATCATCACCGTTTTTCATACCCACATCAGGGATTAACCAGGTGCGGTACAACATCTGTCAATGGCTCGTCCAGTAACAGGAAAACTCCTCTAAGCAGTTTACGATTACAAGGTATAGCATACATTAAACTGCATTCATGTCAAACCCTTTGTAAAAAAAAGACAATATGTTCTTTTAAAAGGGAATGCACTTTTCACCTCCCAGTGATGCGTGGTCAGGTGAGTAAAGTTCAAAACTTGAATAAGTAAGCGGACACTCACTGAAGAGTGTCATCCCTAGTCACAGCCGCACCCTAACAACTGGGGGTAGAGCGTGCAAGAACAGGATTTATGAGCTTAAAGTTACTGCTAGTAACTTTTAACAGATAGGCTAAGGCCGAGGTCTCCATCACTGGTATGTATAGGGAAATATAAAACAGTTTATTAGGTCTTAAAAATGTATTCACTATTTTAAAATAAAAATGTAATTTAATTTGAAATAATTATTATTAACCTAGAACTATAAAAAATGTTACAGCATAATATTATTTAATATAGTTAAAATAAAATACCGCACTCATTAGCATTTTGGGCCTGATTAAAATGTTGGTCCGAAAGCCTCCGACCGCTGGTTGGAGGCTCTCTGACCGACTTTGTAGGTTTAAACTTCGACCTCCAGTGTTTAAACCAGCCGAGGAATTCGACTCAGTTCCAACAGGGCCTATGGTGCTCCCCTGAAGATCCCTACACCGTACGGTGCCTGCCACATGGTGCAGGGATTTTCACAAACTCCCATTTCTCAATGCGAGCTTGTGCTGCGGGCGGTTTCCACCTGCCGCAAAAGCTTCCATAGAGAAATGGGAAAGACAAACCTGGACAGTGGAACCCTATGAAACACAGCACCTGACCCGCTATCCCCATGTGATGTATTTATTCTGGAAATACCCAGAGGTCTGTGTGCACACTGTTAACGCACCCACTGTCACAGTGCAATCCAAGAGCTGGAATTTCACAGGTTCAAGCAAAAGCAAAGGTGCACCACCATAACATAAACAAGGAAAAATCAGATCCGTGTTCGAAGGTATATTCTTTACATTTCTTCTTTTATTCAGAGCGGATTAAAAATGATCGGGATGAATTAAACAGCCAATGTGTTTTGTGCATACACATGGACTTCTTCAGGGCATAGCTAGAATTGACGTCAATCTGTCCACACCATATCAGAGCAGCCGGGGAATCGTAAATCCCATCCACTTCACTATTCTATCGGAGAAGAGGAGTACGCTTCACATAGGTTAAACAAACGAATATGGAGTGAAGTTATGCAGAGCTGAAACCTCGGTCCAACCAAAATAAGGTGGGCCTAATATTAGAGGCAAAGTGCAGTCTACAACCTCAATAAGTCGGCAGTCACAGTCGGAGCGTCTCCCGTCAAGTAACGTCAGGGCGAACTGAGCAAACTTGAGAAATGGGAGTTTGCGACCACACTATGGTGCCGATTACGATCCTGTAAAAACCGGGTACGAACCGTCGGACGGAGCATATTCCCCGTCCGATGCGTACCCGGTCGGAAAAAGATACAAACATGGAAGTACGATTCGCACGGAAATACTATTTCCGTACGATTCGTACAAAACACCGACCGACGAAAAAATACATACAAATGTGATCCGGGAAAGCGCCGACGTGACGTCGGGACGCACGCAGCCTGCCATTCACGAACCAGGAAGTACGATAAGCACCGACGTCATGCCGCACGATGAATATTTTCCGGCGGCCAAAAACTGCCTGGAAATCAGGACGACGCGAACAAGGAGTACCTGCACGCGACGGACAGACATAGACCCGAACCTACGTGTCATCCCGGCCCTCATAGCAGTCGACCTCCTCTACAGGTTACGACGCAGACGCCGCAGAAGGTCAGAACAACAAAGGGAGGGGGGAAAGGGGGGGGGCAGGGGCAGGCCACAAAACCCCCACCCAAGTCACACAGCACACATGCCCTGGACATACCTGACCCCCAGGACCTGGTCACTACGAGGGGGTGGGGGCATGTCCAGCAAAGCCAGCGTCCGCCACAACGGAAGTGGTTGACGACGCGAACCGGTAACACAACAATACAGGTACGTCCCGTACCCACGCCTTAAGAGCGTGGGTACGAGTCGTACCACGCCCACACCTACGTCACCCCAACAATGGCGGGACGGCTGTACCCACGTGGCAAAGGCCTGGGTACGGCCCGCACAAGCATTCCACAGCGTGGGTACGGATATGTACGGACCGTACCCCCACCCCTGTATGCATGGAGCGTACCCCCCATGCCAACAGTGTACGTACGGACTGTACCCCCACCCCGTATGCATGGAGCGTACCCCCACCCCACCCATGTATGTACAACCCGTACCCTCACCCGCGTATGCATGGAGCGTACCCCCACCCCAACCGTGTATGTACGACCCGTACCCTCACCCGCGTACGTATGGAGCGTACCCCCACCCCAACAGTGCATGTACGACCTGTACCCTCACCCGCGTACGTATGGAGCGTACCCCCACCCCAACAGTGTATGTACGACCCGTACCCTCACCCGCGTATGCATGGAGCGTACCCCCACCCCAATCGTGTATGTACGACCCTTACCCTCACCCGCGTACGTATGGAGCATACCCCCCATGCCAACAGTGTACGTACGGACCGTACCCCCACCCCGTATGCATGGAGCGTACCCCCACCCGTGTATGTACGACCCGTACCCTCACCCGCGTATGCATGGAGCGAACCCCCACCCCAACCGTGTATGTACGACCCGTACCCTCACCCGCGTACGTATGGAGCGTACCCCCACCCCAACAGTGTATGTACGACCCGTACCCTCACCCGCGTACGTATGGAGCGTACACCCACCCCAACAGTGCATGTATGACCCGTACCCTCATCCGCGTACGTATGGAGCGTACCCCCACCCCAACAGTGTATGTACGACCTGTACCCTCACCCGCGTATGCATGGAGCGTACCCCCACCCCAACCGTGTATGTACGACCCGTACCCTCACCCGCGTACGTATGGAGCGTACCCCCACCCCAACAGTGCATGTACGACCTGTACCCTCACCCGCGTACGTATGGAGCGTACCCCCACCCCAACAGTGTATGTACGACCCGTACCCTCACCCGCGTATGCATGGAGCGTGCCCCCACCCCAATCGTGTATGTACGACCCTTACCCTCACCCGCGTACGTATGGAGCATACCCCCCATGCCAACAGTGTACGTACGGACCGTACCCCCACCCCGTATGCATGGAGCGTACCCCCACCCGTGTATGTACGACCCGTACCCTCACCCGCGTATGCATGGAGCGAACCCCCACCCCAACCGTGTATGTACGACCCGTACCCTCACCCGCGTACGTATGGAGCGTACCCCCACCCCAACAGTGTATGTACGACCCGTACCCTCACCCGCGTACGTATGGAGCGTACACCCACCCCAACAGTGCATGTATGACCCGTACCCTCATCCGCGTACGTATGGAGCGTACCCCCACCCCAACAGTGTATGTACGACCTGTACCCTCACCCGCGTATGCATGGAGTGTACCCCCACCCCAACCGTGTATGTACGACCCGTACCCTCACCCGTGTACGTATGGAGCGTACCCCCCATGCCAACAGTGTACATACAGACCGTAGCCCCACCCCGTATGCATGGAGCGTACCCCCACCCCACCCGTGTATGTACGATCCGTACCCCCACCCGCGTATGCATGGAGCAAACCCACACCCGTGTATGTTCTAAGCGTACATATCCTGAAATAGAAGGGTTGGGTGCAGAGTCCTCCCGGCAGTGCCCAGACACAGGAGGGGTGTGTGCAGAGTCCTCCCAGCAGTGCCCAGACACAGGAGGGGTGTGTGCAGAGTCCTCCCAGCAGTGCCCAGACACAGGAGGGGTGTGTGCAGAGTCCTCCCAGCAGTGCCCAGTCATAAGAGGGGTGTGTGCAGAGTCCTCCCAGCAGTGCCCAGACACAGGAGGGTTGGGTGCCTAACACTCACAGCAGTGCTCAGACACAGGAGGGTTGGGTGCCTAACACTCACAGCAGTGCTCAGACACAGGAGGGGTGGGTGCCTAACACTCACAGCAGTGCCCCTGCAAAGAAAATGGTGGAGTACCCACAGATCCAATGCCCACAAATGTCAGTCAGGTGCACAAAGATCCTGCAGTACATGTACCACATGTGTGCGAGGCTGGGAGTATACACATGCATAGCGCCAAAAAGAAAACATGTCCACATGAAGTCATGACAACAGTCTACATACACAAGTACAGTGACCACCAAGGACGCCACGAATGATGCAGGTGGAGACATCGCTCAGCATGCATGGCCCAAGTCTAACGAGTCCGTCACACACCCAGCCAATGTAGACACAGCTCAGCACCACATATTGGAATGACCCTGCAGGGAAGATGTCAGGTAATGTAATGTAAATGTAAATTGATACTTGTATAGCGCACTACTCACCCGCAAGGGTCTCTAGGCGCTTGTACGAATACCGCTGTGGAACCCATCCTGGCTTTTCCCTGTGAGGCGTCCACTCCTGGGCACCCCCAAGGTGGAGGCCAGGCATCCTTAGCATTGTGGGGGCCGTTGTGGAGATTAAGCAAGCAATTGCCCAGAGTTGCAGAGTGGGACTCCATGATTGGAATGGCACCGAGGCGAGAATTATCAGGTCCGTGGAATTTTTGGGCCCAAGACCCGCCGAGGCGGGGAATTGAACCCTGGTCCCAGGCTAGACCTCTGCATCAGGGTCTGCCACTCTAATCATTGAGCCACACTTCTCCACAGGTCACACAGAGGAAGGAACACACCTTGGGACGATGTCACCATGCAGTAACTGCTTACATGAACAAAGTTATGTAGCCAACAGCTTGTGATGGCACCCAGATACCAGGATCCACCCTATGACCAGCACAAGACTACAATTCCCACACACCCAACACATTATCACCACCCAAAATAATGGAGCAGGTCCACCAACAGCAATACCAGACAGACAGTAGTGTACGAAGGAAAAATAAATTGCTTTATTCAGCATCCAAAAATCTGTTTGTCCCTTGAAAGTTCAAAATGTACAATGCCCACAGGGCAATCCAAAGTTCAAATCCAGGTGGGGGACACAGTGGGACGTGTGTCCCCTAGCTTGCCTGCACAGTCAGACTCCTTCGTCTTCCAGAGGGGGGGGGCATCATGTGGGGGGGAAGGACCAGGCACCGCAGGGACATGAGGGCGAAGGGTAGGCGTTGTGGGTGCAGGGACGGAGGACTCCACCACAGGGGGTGGGGCAGCGCCAAAGGTGGAGGCCAGGATGGCGCTGCACACCTTAGCAAGGTCCTCCATCGACTCCCCTGCACCCAAAGGAACCACAGGCCCCAAGGTCAGAGGGATGGGTCGCAGCGCCACTGGGGGAGGGTGTGGACAGGGGGGGGACTCAACCACCCTGACCGGGGACTCCTTTGACCGCTTGCGGGGTGGTGTCACTGTGGGGCTCAGGGACAGAGCGGCCATGAAGGAGTCTTTGCTGGATTTGTGGCCAGGAGAGCTGAGGGGAGGGGATTTGGAGGGAGTGGATTTGGTGGAATGCGGACTCCCACTCTGGCTGCGTGTCTTACGTTTGCCCCCCGACCCAGTGGGTGTGCCTACTTCACCCTGTGTGTGCGTGCCAGGAGGTGTGCGTTTGACCTTCCCTGCTGGTGTGGTGCCTGTGTCTGTTGTGGTGGGTGCATGCTGACGTCTGGGTGTACGTGGGACAGGCATGGGAGTGGGAAGTGTGGATGGGTCAGGGGTAGGGGGTTGGACGAAGCGCTGCAGGAGACCCACTGCTGCAGTCAGTGTCGAGTCAATGGACCTCAGCAAGTTGCGTTGGTCAGCCTGCGATGAGAAAATGCCCTCCAAGTATGCCTCCATGTTGTTCAGCACTTGGCTGTGGCCATGGAGGACATTAAGCATGTCAGCCTGACCAACCTGCAACTGCCGCTGGATGTCCACAGACTCGGCATTGGCGGCAGCAGTGGAGACAGGGGCAGGGGGTGCGGTGCCTGGCAGGAAGGAGACATGTGGTGACTGGGCACGCTGGGAAGGGACACGAGCAAGTGGGAGGCGGCTGATGGCAATGGAGGTGGCGGGGAGAGATGTTGTGCCGCTGTCAGCTGCTGGTGCAGCCTCCGCCCACTCGGAGAGCTCATCCTCGGACCCATCAGCTTCATATTCTGTGGTGGCACTGGACAGGTCCTCGGCCTTACTCCCCTCCGCCTCAGTTCCACTCGATGTGCCAGCCAAGATGTCACCACTGGCACTGATGCTCGGTCCCTCCGCTCCGTCTGTGCTGATGTCTCCCTCCGTGTCCCCCGACGATGCTGTGGGCAAGGTGAAGAGACAGCAATTAATCATACACCTGTATACATATGTCACATGAGTCCAATCTACATAGGTTACAGTGCATAGCCTGAAAAGAAAGATGAGTAACATCTACAAAACAAGGTACATATGTAGGCCCTGCAACACACAGTTGGTTGACCCACCATGCCACTGAAAAACTATGGAGAGCATGACACAACAGCAAATGACATGAAATGGATTTTGACAGAGGAGGCAGGCTCTGGGGACAATCCTGCACTGCATCTGCACCACACAGCGTTGCCGAAAATATGGATGAGCAGGGACCATATCCATGAACTTTAGGCACATGCTGCATAGGTAATACTGAAAACATGCCCACCATGACTGGCTCACTGCACCTTGAGTGTATGTCCAGACAAACATCACACACTGGCCAGACCTAGCAAGGAGATATCAGGTTTTGACATGTAGGCTTTGCCCGCACCAACCACCCCCTACATGAGACAATTTGTTGAGACACAGGAAGCACTTACATCTCTTAGTCTGGGTGAAATACACATGGGCTGGATAAAAGCAAGATTGGACACAAAATACCCAAGGTGCACCTGTCCAAATAATCATGAACAAATGGTCATCATCAGATGATTGTAACAAGACACACAGGCACTGGCCACCGTGAGTATGAACAAGGAAAATCAGGTCAGGCTGTACAGTGGACACTTGTACTACATTTTACGTCAATATACATGGTGCCAGGGGACAATGGCACAGAGCACCATCTATGCTGTAGACACAGAGTGTCCACATTTTGTGATGACACACATGACACCTAGGAAAATATGCCCCAGGGGACAGTAGTGGCCACACAACTCCATGGTCCTGAATGGGAATGACTGCAACACACGCCACCATCCCTGCACTATGCGTATCGCACACTCATGCACATCATGTCACAGGCCACAACATAGGACATGCGTGCTGTAAGGCATGACACTTGAGAGACTAACTCCCATGTCTGGACTCAGCATCAGTGCCAACTGACATGGAACCCACAAGTACTGAACTGGACAGGGCACAGGCAAGGTCCCAAAACCTGTTACACACCACCCCCACACATGATGCTACAGGCATTGTTCACGTGGATAAAGTGCCAGCCTAGATAACCTTGTGAAGGAGTGACTACACACAGACCAGGGAACACATTGCAAGGAGGGGAAGGGAGGCAGGAGAGCACCGCTATACTGTGGGTAACAGGATCTGCACAGCACCTTTAAACCCTGGCAGTGTATCCATGCAACTGTGCACTTACAAATGCTGGTGACACACAACAAACACACATGTACCTACCCCCTTCCTGCTGCTGCTTCTCCTGTAAGCGCCTGTCCAAGTCTGGAAAGACCACCGCCAGCACACGCTTGTGGATGTGGGTCAGACGGCAGCGCCCGCGGTTCTTATGGGTCTCAGGTGAGTCCCCCAGCAGGACCCGTGCGATCCTCCGCGTCCAGCACGGATATCCTGCCAGCGTTTTCTCACCTGGGCCAGGCGCCGCTTGCGACCGTCCGTCCTCCTCACGGCACTGACGGCGTTCATCCAGATCTGCTTCTTGGCAGAGGCGCCTACCTGTGAGGATGAACAAGTGACACTACATCAATACACCTGGCACATGTCACAGAGACACATATTAGAACAAATTTGCTGTTTACAACAAGGCATAGTATGCATCCAACGCATTGCACCTTTGTCATAGGAACATGATCCTCTGGGGAAGTGCAAAAGCAGTACGTGCCATTGAAAGGACACAGGTGGAATGAGGGCAACGACACAATCAATGATCCAGGCTCACACTGTGCATCACAAGCTACACCAGGATTATGTGCAGCACCTCAAAGCAGTCACATGCCACAGGCCACTGACGCTACCTCAGCAGAGTACACAGACACACACAGGCACAGGACATTCACCTGCCATTGCCAAATGCTGCTACAAACCTCACTCTGCACATGTGCCACTAGACGGGGGGGGGCTCACAGGTGTGGGGCTGGCTCTGCACGTCAGACACACAGCACTGCTCCCTGCTCACCTCACATGGGCAGGGTGTATCCATCCCTCATGCAGCTTGGGTGCTACACTCCACATATGCACCCACCCATATGACAGGGGACTTACACACACACCGATGTCCAGGGTACGAACACATCATGTGGACACTCTCAGCACCGGTACACAGAACTAACACACATCTGTGGGTACAGTCACCTGTCACACTGGGCTGACCACATAATCACATGAGGACTGTAGAGGCTACATTCCCACGAGGATAAGACAGGCAGAGTGTGGCATGCACCATGCAGTGATTGTCACAGTAAACACAATGCAAGTGAGGACGGCAGACATGCACCACAGCATGCCCTGGCTGGGAGACATCAGGCATTCCCCCCCCCTGGGACCCCCTCTACAGTACATTGCATGTGTGTCACACCTGGACACAATGCCAGAAGTCCCAGTCACAAAAAAGGGACACAGTCTGTGCCAGTGGACTCTGCACTCACCTGATACCCTGGTCGCCCATACAGCAGGGGGTACTGTGGGAGGATCACATCCAGCAATGCCAGGTTCTCCTCCAGGGTGAAAGGCTGTGCCCTCTCCACAGACCTTGACATGGTTCCAGGGAATCAGGAGCAGCAGCTGGGTCGTAGAATCCAAAGATGTGCAGGCAAGTGCTCTCTCATGGGACCTGGCTGCCTTATATCTGCCTTGCTGGCCTGTTTCATGCACAGGAGTACAGACTGATTGGTCACTCACATTTGCATCCTATGTTTCCTCCAATCCCTTCAAACCTAGCACAGTCAGTGGGTTTTTATTGTTTATTTTTCTTGAGCATGATGTCAACTCCAGAACCACATTGCAACAAAGTAGATTCATTCAAACTGACTTTTGCTGTGCACCTGCAGAAAAAAATTCATACTTTAAACTTGGTCTCCATGACAACCAGCATGCATGTAGGCCTTTATACTTGTCCCTCATGTGTCCCCTATGTAATTTGGAGATTCACACACAGGTACGGTGCGTTCCGGGGCCCTAGGGCATCCCAAATGCATAGCAACGGCCCGTACAGGCGTGTGTACGGTCCGTATCACTATGGGTACACATACGCCAGCACACCCATAGTGATAGTGAGCGTACGCGCGTGTGTACGGTCCGTATCACTATGGGTGTGCTGGCGTATGCGTACCCATAGTGATACGGACCGGACACGCGCGCGTACGCTCACTATCACTATGGGTGTGCTGGCGTATGCGTACCCATAGTGATACGGACCGTACACGCGCGCGTACGCTCACTATCACTATGGGTGTGCTGGCGTATGCGTACCCATAGTGATACGGACCGTACACGCGCGCGTACGCTCACTATCACTATGGGTGTGCTGGCGTATGCGTACCCATAGTGATACGGACCGTACACGCGCGCGTATGCTCACCATCACTATGGGTAGGCCTACGGCAGCACTCCCATAGTGATAGGGAACGTACACAGACCCTTAGAGTGACTGTACGGTGCCTTTCACACATCACAGTGGTGACAGGCAGCACACAGGAAGGGAAAGAGCTGACATACTTGTCCATGGATGGACATCAAGGCATTGTCTGGGCAGTACTACATGTGTGGGGCACAGGTGTGAAAGGCTGTGATGTGGCACATTACTCCTGAGTCGAGAAGGCAATAGATGTATGATGAGATGTGTACAGATGTTATGTGTGACGGTGCAATATGTGCCAGGCATGCCCTTAACTCCTTTGACATGTGTGCATGTCGTACTGCACACTTGGGATGAGCGTCACTGGCATGGCACAGTCAACAACACACGCAAGTGTCCCCTGATGCCCGCTACAGGGGTTACCACACCAGACATGTGACTACCCATGGTGCACGATGCATCTATGTCATGTATGTGTGGTGTGTTCCCATTAGCTTGATGTTGGTGTTCCCTCAAAAGCATCAGCTGTTGCAGCAACCAACATGTGTCTGTGTGTAGATGGACATGGCACACTGTTACGCACACCAGGCCACATGTGGTATCGGATGTGAGGTGTGTATGTATGCATGGGACACGGAGTAGCGTAACAAGGACCTGTCTGCATCCTCTCAATGTATGTGTGGTGAGTCATTACATGTACACCTTAATGGCAAGGTGTGTGGGCTGTCCTAGTGTAATGTCATGTGACCTGTGGCTCTAGTGTTCCGCTACCTGTCTCTGCAATCAACATCCTACTTCTGCTGATGTGTTGATGTATGTCACTCCTGTGTTGCGTCTGGCTGTTCACTTACACTGGGACACAGCTAATCCCATGCCATGGCATGTGGAGGTTCACAATCTCCGTGTGTAGCTGGGTCTTGGTAGGAGTGTCACCTGGCAGCCATACGTGTCCAGGGCATGTGGCACATACCTGACTCCGTATGTAGCATATGTGTATTGACAGATTAACATGTGCTCAGTACAAATAAATTGTTGTTGTGGTGCACTCACTCTTCCTTGTCACTTCCAAATTACTGCAGAGCGCCGCCTCTTCCCCGACCAATTCCAGACTTGGCTGACATGCGGGAGAATGACTGTATACGCTGCTACCGCTTCCCCCAACCGTTGATTGAGGAGTTGACGGCAAGGCTGGCACCACACCTGCAACCGCTGCACAGGTATCCTACGGCACTGACACCCAAGCTGAAGGTAATGGCAGCCCTACATTTTCTTGCCACGGGTACCTTTCAATATACCATAGCTCATGTTGGTGGCATGTCCCAGAGCATGTTCAGCCGTGTGCTGCATGATTTCTTAGAGGCCATGTTGCTTCACCTGGATGAGTTCATCCATTTCCCAACTCCTGAACTGTTGACTGGGGTCAAGCGTGGATTCTATGCCCTGGGAGGGATGCCCCATGTCATTGGGTCCATAGATGGGACACATGTGGCTTTGGTACCACCACAGGCACAGGAGGTAGCGTACAGGAATCGCAAGCACTACCACTCCATCAATGCCCTTATGGTGTGTCTGTCCAACATGGTGATTTCACATGTCTGTGCTCGTTTTCCAGGATCAGCACACGATGCCTACATCATGAGGCGTAGCAGGGTGCCTGAAATGATGACGCATCTGCGCAACGAACGAGCATGTGTTGTTGGTGGGTACACTCTGTCTGTCCTGTATTTTGCATAGACTTCCAGCACGACCGCTTCTCCTGTCCTACTTATGTCCATGTGGTTTCCATGTAGGGGACGCTGGCTATCCCAACATGCCATGGCTGATCACACCTCTCCGCAACCCCAGCACGCCGGCCCAGCTCCGCTACAACACCGCCCATGGCCGGACAAGGCGAGTGATAGAGAGGACATTTGGCCACCTGAAGAGCCGATTCAGATGCCTCCACAAGACCGGCGGTGCCCTCCCATATGCCCCGGCGAAGGTCTGCAAAATCTTCATGGTCTGCTGCATGCTGCACAACATGGCAGTTGAGAAAGCTGTGCCACTCATCCTGGATCAAGATGATCAGGACCATCCACCCGTGGAGGACGAAGGGCTTGGCAATGGGGCTAGTGATGTGGAGGATGTGGTTCCACAAGAGGACATTCGGAGTCGGCTCATACGCGACTTCTTTGCTTAGTGGTGAGTACCAGTGTCTGAGTGTGCACGCATTGGTCCCCGTGTGGCATGTGTTGCGATGTGTGTGTCCATCTGCATGTATGCCACGTGAGTCAGAGGTGTGTGTGGATGTGTCACTCGAGTGATGGTGCCAGTGATGAGTGTATTTCCCCAGTCATAATTGTGACCTAGCATGTTGTCATCCTTACATGTGTCGAGTACATGCACATGCAAGTGGCTGTGCTTTTTGTGGCTGACTTCTTGTGTGTCTCTCATCCCCAGGTACTTGCGCATGCCGTCTGCTGGTTGCATTGTGTGGCACTGCTATTCCTCATGGACACGTCATCGTGTGCTGACTCAGCGTTACACGCACGGACAAGTTTGGAAGTCTCCTTAGGGTAAGGGATGCATCAGGGGTGTATTGGGTGTGGCAGTTGTTTACGATGTGTGCACACTGCCCCTGTCGATGTTTGGTTCCTCTGCAGACATGTCGCATCACCATGGGACACATGACATGTAGCTGGGTACACCTGAATAGATGGTCAGACTTGTTGACAGTCATCTGTGATGGGATAGTGGATTGTGATGATGGCATCAATGTGTGTAACACTGCCCTCGGACACATACGGTTTGCATTGGCTTGACATGGTGTGGGACTTCCACATCAGAGGATCAATGGTGTATGGCAGTCTCTCCGTGAGCAGCAGGGGGTGTTTAGCTGTTACCCGACACTTGTGTGCCAGTTCCATGGCTATCACGCATTTGTGCTGCAGAAGGGGGGTTCCAGTGTTGGACCCACATGTTACTCCACATGACCTGTGTATGTGTACTCCGAGTTGCCTCTGCATTCCCGAATACATGAATAATAAAGGTGTCCCTATGCCTCCAAGGTGCCTATTCTCAGTCAATGCTGGTGTGTTGCCACGGTGCATACGGCATGTCTGGCATGGTTTTCCGTGATAGTGGCCATGTGTCTATGTGTTGAGTAGCAAGATGTTTGTGTGGGATTAGACTCTGTATTGTGCATGATGTCCATGACTGTGTGGGTATTGTGACATGTGCCATCCCCATGCATCCAACGTTGGCCAGGCCACCATTCTCTGCATCCACCTGACTCAAGCTTGCAGGACATGGTTCTGCCACCTGTCCACACATACCTGGGTGCCCCCCAGGACACTCCACATGATCCCTGACCTGCGCATGGCTGTCGCTGTACTCAATATGTCTGTCGGCACAGTTGTGCGGCAACCCCCTCAGCTGGTTGGGCCCATCACGGGTGTGTATGGTGCTCCATGTCTGTGTTGCCTAATACATTGTGACCCATGTGTGTCCTGTGCCAGACTCAGGCCCCAGGGTGTGGATGGTTGAAGTCATATGAGAACTCAGGCATAGTTAGACTTTACAAGACACATGTAAGGTAATAATGCAAAATGTAGGCATCATCTCTTTATCGTGTGACTTTTTATTTTTGTTGGGGTACGTGGGGGGGGGGGGTATGACATGAGGGGCTTTCCGGTGTGTGGAATCCAAAGTTCACTAGGGGAGTTGGTGTCCTTGCCATTGGAAATCCTCAGAGTCCATGCCACAGTCTTTGTCAACATTGGTCAGACAGTGACCAGCAAGTCCATGTGGCAGAGAATGTATTTTGCTGATGTGCTGCTGTTGGTCCAGTGGGCCAGGTGTCCTGGGAGATGGTGCTGTTGCGCCGACCCTCACGGTCTTTTCCGTGGACGACCCGCCCTCCTGCGGGAACCCTCAGAAGCAGGCCGTGACGATGTTTGGGATGCTCCGTCGGATGTCTCCTCCTCCTCCTGATCCCTCCCTGTGGGTGGTGATGTTCTTCGCCTGGTGGCACAGGGAGGGTTGCCCATGTTGTCGGCCATCCGACGGAGTGTACGGTGAATTCCCGTGAACAACGTCACGAGCTCAGCCTGTCTGTCCTCCATCCGCCCTTGGTGTCGCAGTAGACAGGCATGTTGCTCCGCATGTTGCTGGGTCTGCTGGGTCTTGATCTCCTCGAGGGTGGACACAACCTGGGCCATGCCCGTGGTGTCCTGCCGGTATGTGTCCAGGATGTTTCTGACATGGGAATATACCGGTTCCGCAGCCAACTGGTCAGGCTCGCGCCTCCGCCATCCTCCACTCCCACCACCTCTGCCCACTTGCACCTGGCCTGCCCTTCTGGGCACATCGGGTCTCCGGGACCCCTGAGGAGTGGCATTAGCGTTGTCGCCTGCCTCCTCCTGGGTGCCCGGTACACCGTGTCCCTCCTGGTCTGCCTGGCTGCATTGTGGTGGTGGGGCAGGGATCCTGGGTGTCTCCTGGGATGTGGCAGGAGTGGGGGTGGTGGTTGGCCCAGTTGTACCTGACGCAGGTGCTGCAGGTGGTTGGACACCAGAGGGGCCAGGTTGGTCGGGGTCGTCCACAGAGTGGTGAGAGTCGTCGCTGCCGGTGGGTCCGTCATCCCGCAGAGCCGGGTCCTGTGAGTCTTCCCCCCCAGTGTTGGGGGGTGATCCACGATGTTGACCTGTGTGTGAGAGAGACAATGTTAATTTTGTTCCATGCAACATCCATGTTTCATTCGTTTCTAAGTTGGCACATTTCCTCTGGGAATTTGGATAAGTCTTGCATTCCACTCACAGTGCACTTGTGCATGGGTATGTCCCTTGGCCACAGCTTTTGAGACTTTACCTATGTGTGGCACAGTCTTACTTGCTGCGTCAATTGTGACTGCAGTCAGCAGTGGAGTGAGCAGGTGTGGCGAGCCATGCATTGGCGCCTTCCGTGTTGCACTGTACGTGGGCACATGGAGTTGTTCCACACACTTATATAATGCAGGTAGCTGGCGTTGTGCTCGTGCACAGGTTGAGACATGGCCCAGTGTTTTGCCATGGAGAAGAGAGGGGGATTCAGGCACTGGCCACCCTTGTCTACATGCACGCAGTCCACCTGCTGACGAGCAGACATTCCCACACCCCACAAGGCTGAATTGGTCTCCCTGTGTGTCCCTTTCTCACTCCCTCTCTGTCCCCCTCTCCCTCCCTCCCTGTGTCAGCCTCCTCTCTCTGTCCGTCTCCCTGTGTCTCCCTCCCTCTCTCTCCCCCTCTCCCTCCCTCTGTGTGTCACCATCTGTCACCTCAGCCCAGCTTCCTAGGCACACACGTTTAGCAGATCTTTGAATGGCCCTTGGCTTGTTGATGTGAGTTTGTTTCTGATCTCCAGGCACCCATTGGGTGTAGTGTCTGTGTCTGCGCTGCTGCTGTGGTGGTGTGTGCTGCCACTCTTTCACAGTGTTGGCTGTTCATTAGCTGCTGTCATGTGCAAAAACGTGCCTTCACCCCCATGTCTTAATGCAAGGCGTCCGCCATTTGCTGGCAAGTCTTTCCTGTGTGGGGACACACTGTTTGTCTGGCTGTGACCTAGGCCATATGGGCAGATGGCATTGTTGTCTGCTTCTGAGTTGCACTATGTGATTTTTGGGGCACACACTCCCGCCATCCGGCTTACCGTGTCTTGTGTTGGTGTTTTCTGTGGCCTGTGACTTGGCATTGTCCAGCTGGGTGCATGGGGCATGGTTGCGCTAGTGGCATGTGCGTGTTCATGGAGTGTGGTTGAGTCATGCGATAGCTTGGGGTGGTTGCGTGACTGATTGTGAGTTTAGATGTGGATGACATTCCCGCCTTTGTGAGGTGAGTTGTTTGTGTACTCACCCGGCTCTCGGAGTCCTTCTACTCCGATCACTGACACAACCGGCAGTATGGCCATCACCCTCTCCTCTGCGGAGCGGCCCTCCTCCAGTGATGTTGGCCTGGTTGTGGTCGTCGGTCATTTTGGCTCGGACCCTCCTCCGCAGATCGTACCACCTGGCTTGGCATTCATGCCTCGTCCTTCTGGTGGACGCAACAGCATTCACAGCATCGACAATCCTCTGCCACATGGCTGTTTTTTCGGAAATGCTGGTCTGTCTGACAAATGTTCCAAAGAGGTGTGGCTCGCTTCTGAGGATTTCATCGACAAGGACCTCCAACTCTTGGCTAGTGAACTTTGGATTCTTGTTAGTGGGCATGGTGAGGGGTGTGGGTGTGGATGGTTGTGGGGGGTGTGGGTGTGGATGGTTGTGGGTGTGTGGGTGTGGTTGTGCAGGTGTGTGTGTGAATGTGATGAGGGGGTGTTTGTGAAGGTGGGTGTGTGAAGGTGTGCAAGTGTAAAGTGTAGTAAAGGTTCAAGTATGGTGCTGTAGGTTGTCTGTGGGGTCTGGCAGCAGTGAGTCTGTTGCAAAGGCTCATGGTTTGTGTCTGTGGGCCCTTTTTATTGGTCATCGTTTGAACTTTGGGTGGGTGTGTTATAAGGAGTGGTTGTGTTTTGGGCCTCTGTTTGGGATTTTGGCAGTTGCAGGTAAGTGAATGTGTTGTATGTGTGCTTGTTGGACATGTTTTGTGGCTTTGTGCCATTCGAATAGTGTATTCTTGTGTTGTTTTGCTTTGTCCTGGTTGTGTACGTGCGTTTTTTGCGTGTGTAAGGTGTGTACTTCGGCAATTTTGTTGTACAGTGCTGTCCTTGTGTCTGGCTTGGTACGACTCGTACATGCGCGATGTTGGGTGAAGGTGCTGGTGTTGGGGCCTGGGGTGCGCTCCGTACTTAGAATGTTGGGGTGGGGGTACGTTCCATACGTACGCGGGTGAGGGTACGGGTCGTACATACACGGTTGGGGTGGGGGTACGGGTCGTACATACACGGTTGGGGTGGGGGTACGCTCCATACATACGCGGGTGAGGGTACGGGTCGTACATACACTGTTGGGGTGGGGGTACGCTCCATACATACGCGGGTGAGGGTACGGCCTGTACATACATGGTTGGGGTGGGGGTATGCTCCATACATACGCGGGTGTGGGTACGGGCCGTACATACACGGTTGGGGTGGGGGTACGCTCCATACATACGCGGGTGTGGGTACGGGCCGTACATACACAGTTGGGGTGGGGGTACAGTCCGTACATACACTGTTGGGGTGGGGGTATGCTCCATACGTACGCAGGTGAGGGTACGGGTCGTACATACACTGTTGGGGTGGGGGTACGCTCCATACGTACGCGGGTGAGGGTACGGGTCGTATATACACTGTTGGGGTGGGGGTTCGCGCCATACGTACACGGGTGAGGGTACGGGTCGTACATACACGGTTGGGGTGGGGGTACACTCCATACATACGCGGGTGGGGGTATGGGCCGTACGGGCCGTACGTACGGGGGTGTACATACACGGGTGGGGGTACGTCTCGTACATATACGGGTGTACATACACGGGTGTACATACACGGGTGTACATTCACGGGTGGGGGTACGTCTCGTACATACACGGGTGTACATACACGGGTGGGCGTTCGACTCGTACGTACACGGGTGTACATACACGGGTGGGGGTTCGACTCGTACGTACACGGGTGTTCATACACGGGTGGGGGTTCGACTCGTACGTACACGGGTGTACATACACGGGTGGGGGTTCGACTCGTACGTACACGGGTGTACATACACGGGTGGGGGTTCGACTCATACATACGAGGCCTGGGGGGTTGGGCACGTACATACGGGGGCTGGGGGGGTGTTGGGCGCGTATGCGGGCACATGTCTCCATGGTTGCTATGGGAGTTCGGTGCGGACGGTGTTTTTTCCATCCGGTTGTAACATCGGACGCACGGGATGGATCGTACTTGCGCAGTCGGACTTCACTTTTCACATTTGTACGGTAAATCGTCCGAGGATGTGTCGGACACATTTCCGACTCGAGGACGTGTGGGGAATTATTCCCAATGCGATTCGTATGGACTTTTTCCCATGCGAATCGTACTTGGCAGTTTGTACGGCACTTGTACGATTCGTACGGTAAAAAGACCGGATACGAGTCGTACGGGGAATTTTTTTCCAGGATCGTAATCGGCACCTATGTGCGGTCGCATTAAAATAGGGTGTGCGGAGCCGCCAACCTATGGTCGGGTGGTTCATACACCGAAATGGTGTTGGTCGGAGGCAACACCGACCAACATGGAAGTCAGACCTTAATTTGTTTACTTATTTTAAATTAATTTGAGTTTTTTATCAAAAGTTTAAACATTTTAAGTGAATTACAAATCAACAAAAATGTAAATCTTTATTTAACTTAAAAGTGGAACAACTTTAACCTGGATAGGTAGATGGATAGATAGATAATTTAAAATTGATTTAATTTTCAACTCATGCATCTTATCCATTACGTTAATCCAAGGCACCAAATGATTTCGAGAATCAATAGTATTTATTCAGATTTTCTGATTTTCCTTTCTTTAATTTCTTTAGCATATAGATCTCTTTTTTGTATTTTTTAAATAATTTATTTCAATGCAATTTCTTCTAATTATTTAGATATCCCAGTTTTGATAGTGGCTATTTCCTTTTCCACTGTTTTGATGGCTATATATAGTTTTTCGACAATTAATAATGAATCCAGTGTATGTTTATTAATAATATCAAAATTTAGTGGAATACACATTAGATAATAATGTTTCCCCGTAATATTTGATCCCTTTTTGGATTTGTTTTGATGATCATAAAGCAGAAGCTAACATGGCCATTGTGAATATCAAATTTCAGATGTGTACAAGTTACACAGTGTTCTTTGCCAGGGTGGTGTTTATTAATTATTATGAATAAAGATTCACCAAGAACATATAGCGCTCTGGTTTCTACATGATTAAATTACTACAGTTAAATATTTGTGTTACCTGATTGGGACACTAGTTTGATTTGCTTTCTTTAAATGCTTTTGACTTAAATGTTTTTGACTTAAGAGTGTGGTTTTTTTATGCATGAGTATAGCATTGATTTTTTCTGTTTGTGTTTCAGGGGTATATCGTCCCCTGAATAAATTTGTTACTCAATGAAGGGCATTCCCGAAACCCATTGGGACAATGCATTAATATAATAGATGAAATGCATGTATGAAGTGAAAAACACATGAAATAAAGGACTTTTTTTTTAACATAGGCAATCGGATTGCATGAATTCAATGGAAAAAAGAAAGATAAAAATGAGAAATTTGCATGGCTCAAAATATGGGTCCAACTCCACACATGTTGCATCGTAAAAGTTGTTTAATCTTTACACGGCATAAAAAAGGATTTGACAATGAAACTCTAATGTGCAATTTGCACACATCTAGAAAAATGGGGGAATAAGGCTTCCACATTGTGGGCTGAGCCACATGTGCCATTTCCACGCAAGCAGAACAACGCTTGCCTGAACCACATATATGCCTGAATCACGCATATGCATGGTTAAGGCAGTGAGCAGTCTAGATTTGCAGATGTGTGAGAAGGGGAGCTGGAAGGCTCGGGAGAGGAAGCTCTGGGATGCGGTCTGGTAAGTAGGGCCGGGCTGGGTTTTGGGAGAGGAAGTTTTAGGGTTGAGGCTGGTTGTAGGGCTCTGGGGGGGACGGGTCATTTTTTAGGCTGGGGCCAGGTGTTAGGCGACAAGTGGGGGAGGAAAGGAGAAGTTTTCAGGGGGGGTCTGTTTTAGGGATCAGGGAAGGGGAATTGATGTCGGGGTAGTCTTTAGAGCCGGGGTACGAGGTTTAGGGCTCAGGGCCGGGGGAGGCACAGTTTTAAGGGCTGGAGGCAGTTGTAGGACTCAGGGTGGGGAGCTGGGGTTATGGTTGTTTTTTGGGCTGGGGGCTTGGTTTTAGAGCTTAGGGTGGGGAGTCGGGATAGTTTTTAGGGCAGGGGTGGATAGATTGCAGGGATGTGGCTGGGATTTAGGCCTCAGGAGAGGGTCTGGGTGTGACGTTTAATACACATATCAACAAAGAAACACTACAAAAACTCCCACTCAATCTATATCCCTTTACTCCCGGCTGCTAACAGCTCTATGGGCCACCACCTGTTTCACAGACTCATAATTTTTTTTTTTTTACATTTTAACTTCGTTTTATTCAATCTTTATTCAATAGAAAACATTATCTAATAAATAGTACTCATATGCAAAAGTTTTGTTTAAAAAGGATTGACATCAACAACTCATTTGTAATGTATTGAATACAATTTGTGCAATTCCAATACATGTATCACATTTCATCTTGAAAAAAGCCTCCTGAGATGCATTTGCGTGCGCTCACAAACAGATACACATCCCCATACTGGTACCACACTTGCATCCTGGCCTGTCACATCACTCACACACTATTCCCATTCATACACACCCAAGTAGACAACAGCATACACTGGTGAAATCACGGGGATAATGTATCAAACCTCGGTGATTGTGTTGCCGACTGGGATATCAAACAATCCGGTTGACGTAAGTTTCAATGGAAATTATTATTTGTCTCCACATTCTTCAGGATCACTCATTATTGACTTTATGAAGGTGAGTGGTAGGGGATGATTAGAGGTCCCAGGGTATATGGACTGCTTTCTTAAAAAGACTGGTAGACCCTCGAAATAACACCCAATGTTAGTATCCAATCAGTAATGCAACTTATTATGTGGTGTCCAATCACACCTGAGGACAGCTCATATGGCTCTCTTGGGGAAAAGTAGTCCCTTATGGATGGTGGGTGAGCTGGCAAATGCAGTTCCTCAAAGCTACTTGGATATTGTATCTATCAGTGCGTGTAATATGGTTTCTGACATTCAGGCACGATCGATTCTTCTTTCCACAAATTCTGACGGTAGTCGTCTTTCGTTCAGCACCATCGTATTGCTTGGCCGTCTGCCACACTGATGAGTGCAGCTGAAGTACCAGCACCGTAAAAGTGTGCTCGGACTTGTAGAAATAGAAGAATTTTGATAATGAAGAGTCTAGTATGCTTATTACCCGATTACCTTGCTAAAATAACAGTCATAATGATAATTATTAATGAAAATGTATGACATGATGAAAATTAATAAAGAGTAAAAAAATGAAGGAGTATATTTATGTATAAAATGCGTTTTACACACACTTGTGCAAGTATTAATGATGGAAATAGGCATCTTTAACTTCTACATTTAATGCGCCATAGCAAATGAAAAAGTGGTGCAAAATCTATATGCTTTTTGATACATGAATGAAACTTTCAGCAGAAATGCTTTATACTGTTAGAGTCTTAGATTTCCTGAAACAACAATTTTATATTGATTTTTAAGAATAGTTTGCACGTATGGACTTTAAAAGTTTTTAGTATATATTTAGAATTGAACATTTCTATGCAATAACTGTTAATAAAAGTAACAATTCTTCCATTATATGACATGCTTTATTGAATATCGTTATGCTTGAACATAACTTTAAGCTCATTTACTAATTGAGTAATGTTGACTTTGAATGCATTAAATTGCCTTTTTCCGTAGCCCTACACTGTTACATAGTTTGGTGAGAAAGACTCATGACACATTTCTCTCAGAGAAGTATCTTTATTGTATTTTCACACAACATTCCTGAAGAAACAGTTACTTTCTGCAATACTTCTTTGAGGGTGAAATAATGAGAACATGAACTATTGTTATGTTAAAACGAGTCTTTTATAGCGCACGGCTACTCCGAGGAGTGTCCCGGCGCTTTAGCAAAAAACCCGTGAGGTAAAACAGAGTAGATGGAACAGCCAAAGATTACTGAGAGAAAAGCCATGTTTTCAGCTCTTTTCTGAAAGTCAGCAAGTTATTGACTTTCCTCAAGGAGACGGGCAGAGCATTCCAACATTGGGGTGCCAGATGACGGAAAGAGCGACCTCCAATTCTAGCCCGTTTGATGGAAGGGACAATGGCCATGGACAAAGAAGTAGATCTCAGAGTTCTGCTAGGAACATAGAAGGCCAAACGCTTCCTGATGTATATAGGCCCAATCAGATGGAGTGCCTTATAGGCAAGGGTTAATGCCTTAAAGGTGATCCTTCTGGACATCAAGAGCCAATGCAGCTTTCTCAGCAGCTCAGAAGCCCTCGCTCTCCGCTGCAGACCATAAATGGCTCTAGTAGCGGAATTCTGCACAATCTGCAGACGTGAAAGAAGAAATTTAGGCAGCCCCAGATAGAGCACATTCGCATAATCTAGGCGAGAGCCTATCAGGGCCTGTACAGTGATCTTTCTGTGGTGAAAAGACAACAGTGGCAGAAACATGCGAAGCATCTTCAGGATACCAAAGCATTTACCCACAAGGCCAAGGATCTGAGGTCTGAAAGAGAGACCATCATCAATCTGAAAGCCGAGATTTTTTGCAGTAGACGAAGCAGCTGCCGGAGGAAACATATCGGCAGGCCACCACGTCTTCCAACTGGGGTCCGGGGGGCACCCAAAAAAGAGCAATTCTGATTTGTCGGAATTACATTTCAGACTGTGCTGCTGAAACCAGTCGAAAACGGCCCCCAGACAGTCTCTGATCCGTAAGCCGTCAAAGTCAGAGCCCTTTGCACAAGTAAAGAGGAGCTGGGTGTCATCAGCATAAGATATAATCTGGGCACCGAACGATTCCGCCACTGCCGCCAGAGGAGCCATATAGATATTAAAAAGAGTGGGGCTTAAGATGGAACCCTGAGGCACTCCAACTTCCAGAGACGGCATCTCGGAGGAAAAGGGGGGTGCCCAGACTGTTTGCCGTCGGCCGGTCAAAAATGATCTAAACCAATTTAGCACCGTTCCCCGAAGTCCAGTCTCCCAGAGTCTTGAAAGGAGACCGTCGTGGGGAACAGTGTCAAAGGCCGCCGACAGATCCAGCAATACCAGGATGGCCTTTCCTCCAGTGTCTAATACCTCCCTAATGGCATCGGTGATTTCAAGAAGAGCGGTCTCCGTGCTCATATTCGCACGAAAACCCGATTGGGTATTATGCAGAATATTATTGCTCTCGATGAAGGTAGAAAGAGAGACATGTACATGTTTCTCAACCACTTTTACCAGAGCAGGGAAGAGGGAGATAGGCCTATAGTTGGAATGGATTAGAGGGTCCAGATTGGGCTTTTTGACTAGCGGCAGGATCAGAGCGTGCTTCCAAGCTTGGGGGACTACTCCAGTGCTCAGAGATCTATTTAGCACTGGATTAAGCAAGAAATTCAAGGCAGGCGCTACTCGCCCAAGACATTTAGCAGGGCAGGGATCCTGCGGGGAGCCGGATTTCAGCTGGGAGAGGAGATCAAGTGAGGCTGAGGTTAGTAAAGGTGGAAATTCGGATAAAAAAAGACCTTCCACCACCCCAGATGGGGACAGAGCCGATCTAATCGCGGGTGTGGATGCAAGGCTCACCGGGGGAAAAGTACCTTGAATGGATTTAATTTTAGTCGTGAAGAAGATTGCGAGTTGGGCAACCCAGGATTCAGTGTGAGAATGTGAGGGCAAAATAGAAGTAGGGGAGACAAACTCCTTAACGATGCGAAAGACTTCTTTACTTATGTTCTCAGCATCGTCAATCCTTTTTTCGAAATAGGCTTTTTTTCCAGCCATAATATGGCTGTGATACAGCTTGATAGCTTCCCTATATTTCATTTTATCCCCGGGATCGTACAAGCGGCGCCATGCCCTTTCGGCTTTCTTACACTCATGTCGCATCTCACCAAGAGAGGGAGTGAACCATGGGGCAGAAACGCGTCGACAAGGTTTGCTAGACGTTTTCTCGGGAGCTAGCTCCTCAAATCTGTCCACAAGCCACCTCTGTATCAAATCCAGATCCTCCTCTAAACTACCGGATGGCTGACAGGGGTGGAGAGATAGAGCGTGTGTCAGCATTTCAGAGGACACCTGATGAAAAGGCTGTGTCATCCCTCTGGAGCATTTCAGCGGTCTTATGGAAGACACGGTGGTAGAGGGGATATGAAAATGTATTAAATAGTGGTCAGACCACAGTACCGGGCCAGGGGAAGCATATTAATCACACTGGTGGAAAAAACTTGGTCAAGGGTATGGCCTTTGTTATGAGTTGGAGCAGAGATATACGGTAACAAACCCAGAGGGGCTGTGATATCCCACAATTTACCAACGTCTGCATTGCTGCTCGTATCCATATGAAGATTAAAGTCACCCAGCAGTATACAATGCTCAGATTTTACGCAAAGTACAAAGAGCACAGCCTGCAATTCCTCAAAAAAAAGACCTAACGGACCCGGTGCTCTATATATTAAAAGCCCGACACAGGCTTGGTGAGGAGACAGGGAAAGGGTGAAACCAAGAGATTCACATCCCGCGATGTTATTAATCTGAAAAGTCACACAGGAAAAACGCTTGTCGACCACCATAGCCACCCCGCCACCTCTACCTGCGGCCCTGTCAGTCCTGAAGATGATATATTCCGCAGGAATAGCATTGACTAGATCAGGGCCGGAGTACTCTCCCAGCCAAGTCTCTGTTAGAAAGAGGCAGAGCCGCTTAGACTCCGACAGCAGATTGAAAACATCCAGAGAATGTCTGCTAAGGGATCTAGTATTAAGGAGGAAGCAGGAGTGGTGAGTGGGCAGACCCGTGGGAGATACTGCTGTGGGTTTGACCAAATGCCAGCCGCAACCGGGGCAGCTCTTCTTCAATGCCCGTCTAGTAGGGAAAACGCAGCGGCAATGAGCCGCCTTATTTTGTAAAGAGAGAAGCTCAGCAGAGGAGTAGAGGCGCATAGTGGCAGAACAATCTAAGAGCGCCGCAAGAGGGAAAGGGCTTTGTCCGCCCCGTCCGCCGTCCGGGACGCTGACGGGCGCAGACGGGCTTTCCTTAGGTGCTCCTTTGGAGCGAGAGAGGCGCGTCCACCCCGCGCGTCCACTGCGTGGAGAGAGAAGCCTCTAAATTTATAGTCGTGCAGGGGAGGTGGAAGGAGAGCCGCACCGCTGGTCCGCCGACCGGCGTGCTAAGACTTCTCCCAAGATGGCCGCTGTTTTTGTCCCCGAGAGCCCACCAGCACCTCGTATACCGGACAAGTAAGGGAATGGGAGAGAAAGGCAGACCCCACTGTGGCGCTGTTGCCACCCAGCGACCACGGAGAAGAAAACAAAAGAAAAAGAGCTGAGATAGCGAGGAGGATGCACCCGGCTTTCCGCCTCAGGTGTAGAAACGGAAAAGGGATCAGTCGGTAAGAAAACGCTGTAGAAGAGCACCAAACATAGCAAATAACAGTTGCGAGTGCACACAAAAGAGCGGTGACAGCGCTCGCAATCAGCGCGCTGGTTCACAGGCGAGAGGTGGTGCCGCGCGCCAGGAGAGAGGTGGTGCCGCGCGCTAAGAGTCAGTGCACAATACATTTTTTAAAAATAGATACAGTACTCAAACACACTGCGCGATATGCCAATGAATTAAAAATGCACAAAGTAATAGTTTTTAAAAAGTGCCAGAGCACCTCTAACCCCAGTATCACCACCACAGTTTCTGCATGCGGATGCAAACTATTGAATGAGTACAAGAAGAACAACAAAATAAATAAGCTCTTTGTCAACTAAGCTGTGTTGAGCGGAATGTTTCTGATGACCAGACTAAGGAATAATTTGAACATTACCAATTTGTACATTGTGATCGAAAGGAGAGTCACCTGTTAATCAGACAATATGAAGTGAGAATTGATGTCACACTTGGACTATTGGAACTATAAAAGTGAATTTCGTCAGAGAGGAGGGGCTTGCTCTCTTTTCCTTCTTTACACAGAGATCATTCTGAAACCTATCTGAGTCCCATTGCTGAGCCCCTTGCATTTTCCCTTTGCTAATGAAAGTGCCTGACGGACGATTTGGAGCTGTCTGGTGAGAAGACCAGACCTGAACTTCCCTGATTATAGCTTCACTCCCCTTGTCCATGGACTTATCTTTGCAAACTTTAACCAGATCCTTTTTTCCCAAGCTAAGAGAACTCTTTTCAACCATCCTGGTGCTTTTGTTGGTGGTAGGATTTCCTAATCTAAAGCAGCTTCTTTATAGATTTTTTAATTCAACAATAGATTTACTTTGGCTAATTGTGTGGTTTTATACTACGTGATGTGAGACTCATGACTGAAGTGCTTAAAAGGTTACATATTTGCATTGATTTTAGATCTTTAATACAATAGTCAAATAATCCATATTTTTCTGAGTCTTTTATTATTTGTGTCTTAATGTTCTTTCAACAGAAACTGTGCTTACTAAAATGTTATTTCTAATGCATAATAGAGAGAGTCATAGATTGTTTTCAGAACACCAGATTGGTCTGCTCTTGTTTTGCGTAGTTGCAGCATAGCTACTGGTTTATATGATTCTTGTCCGATTGAACTTTTTCAAAAGTTTCGGTCTTCCGGTTGCCCTCCTTTATATTTATAGAAACATCCTGAGTGTGGTGTATTTGAATTTGATCTCTAACTTGTGAGTTGGCTACTAATTAATTGGCCCTCATTGGGTGGCCAATGGGTCAACATCCTGATTCCTCACTTATCAGTGCGACAAGCAAGGTCCAAAAAAGGACCAATGCGTCTGTGGTGAATTATAGAATTTGATTGAAGTGATTACGTTTTAAAGATTTGGGTCCAGAACAAACATCCGTTGCAATACATGCCTCAGTTTTACATTTTGCACTACAAGCTTGAGTTACACATGTTAGCATTTTTGAGAGTTCGGCTGTGTTTTTATGTGTGTTTTTTTTGTTTATACTTTGTCTATGTAGACTAGACAAGAAACATGTGTGGCCCGCACTTTACAATTCTGAGCATTCTTTTCTAAACAGAAATGAAATCGCCCAGTAAAGCACTCCTGGATAACTTATGGTTTACAAAACAGATGGGGTGCCTCTAGTTTGTCCCTCTAAATTATTTACTAGTGGGTCCATCTTCATTGTAAAGATTTTCAAAGTCTTGGGCGAAATGACCATTTGCATTTGAGTGCCCAGTTACCCCATGCTTTCAGTTATTTATGGTACTCTGGCACCATCTTGTGGTTATTTGTGCTGTTCTCACAAGGCAGCTGTATGCAATAACCTTACTGTGGCACCGAAGTAGTGTGTATTGCTATTTAACTAGTCCAGCATTTAAGACATTGCTGAGTGGAACAGTTTTCTTGCCTCACTTTCTTTCTTTACTTTATAAGGAACAATGCACTTTATGGTAACCGTAATAAACAGGAGAAAACTCTTCCGTAAAAAAGTAATAGTTGGATTAACCAATATTTTGATCATAAATGAGAAGAAACCAATCTAAAGGACTAGTAGTGATCGGTAAGGTGAAAAAGGCGCTCGTGCGCAAACTCCTGTGACACGTGTACCAATTACAAATTATAATGCATCATCAAGTTTACACACAACCCGTGTATATCGAAAATTAGCATACTCAGAACAGGTCTTGTATTATCTATCTCAAACTCTTGTGATACATGTTCACAAATTACAAAATATATTGTACCATCATTTATTTACATAGATCGTGTACTAAAAATTAGTATAATCAGAATGGGGCTTTTATTATCTGTCAATGGTGTTTCGATCCCGTGCTAATAAGGGATCATCTTCAAGACTCTAGTCGATATTGTCCCAAAACAAATACTTTTACAGTAAAATGTAACTGGAAATGAGTCGTGGATAATCCCATCAGGCGTGTAAGGGGTTACATCAAGGAGACCGGAGACAGCTGGCAGCGATGATGGTGGACTTGTGTATACAGAATTCAAGCCCAATTATCGACCTATAGTGTCCTGTATATTGTCATTGTTTAAAGCACAATCAACAGAAACTAGTCACTAAAAGTCGCACCCAGTAGGTAGCAAAGAAAGAACATAGTTTTATGACAAGGGTGGTATGCATGCTAATAATATTACAAAGATGCAATGATGTTTTGCAAGAACTAAAGTAAAGGCAAAGATGGGAGGAAGCAATCAGACTGAGAGCTCAAATCCAGGACAGAAGAGATATTGTCATTACTATTCAAAACTGTCCAGGGATACTCCAAGAGATGTTTTAAAAGACGAGATCCAGACATGGCCTTGAACTAAAATGTTGTATCAGAAAAACAAAGATGACCCTACCCATAAGGAACCAGGGCATACAATATATTTAGGAAAACAATGGTTCTCGTGGACAATGTAAGAATACTTAATAGTACGTAAGCACAATGGCAAAACTGATGTAAGATGCCAAAAGAGAAACTTTATACAGAACACATTAAAGATACCAAATACTGTTTTGACACTAAATTAACAATGATACTTTGACGGCGGACTGCTGTTTCTGCACCTCACACTAGTTTCAATTAAATCAGGTTCCTTGCACAACAAGCCCTTGCACCAGCCGTCGGGTGATGCCTCTGTACGTCAGATCCTGAGCAATTGAGGGTGTGGGCATGCGCTGGTGATGAAGTCCAAGGAGTCAATGTTTAGTTTTTCAAATGAGTCTTTATTTTCAATTAGTTACTTCTCACAGAATTGGAGATTTTACGGTCAGCCAACGCGTTTCGTTCTCATGACGAGAACTTCGTCAGGGCTCAGTAGGCGAGTATCAATCCTTTGATGTAAAGAGTAAATGGTGAGAATTCCGCACTTCACAGGTATGCTAGGTAAAATTGGCCTAGCTCCAACGTGACCTTTCGTGAGCGCTCATTTTGGCAGGAGAACTCCTAACTTGATATTTGCTACATAGGCTGACTGAGACCGTGTGATATCCTGAGTGTTTCCAAAATACTTACTTAGAACACCGATTTGGTTAAGGGGTTTCCTATTCGAATCCTACACAAAAGGTCACGTTGAAGCTAGGCCAATTTTACCTAGTAGAAAATACATATTTTGGTACATTGCACTGGCATAAATTCCACACTTTTCTTACGGTTCCATAGCCCAAAACCCATTGCTCTGGTAAATAAGTTAAACCACGTATTTAGGAATGCCTGTGTGTGTGTGTGCTTGTACATATGTGCTTGCGTGTGTCAGTGTGCAAATGTATATCATCTTGGTAATACTGTATATGTATGTGTATGCTTCCTTATATGCATATCTATGAGCGCATATGTGGCTTTGTTTATATGTGCTCGTGCCTGCATGCATATGTGTGCATAAGTGTGTGTATATGTATGCATGCTTGTGTGGTTGCATCTATCTGTGTATGTAGCTGCAGGTGGCTGTTTCAAAATATCTGCATATCTATGTGTGTGTTTGTGTCTGTGTATGCGTCTTCCTTTTTATCTGTGCTTGCACGTTTGTGTGTGTCTATTTGTGCAATATTTTTCGTTTAAAGTGTTATTTTAAAGCATATAAAAGGCCCAGGGGGTGGGAGAGAGTGCTTTACTCTCACCCGGGCTCCGATTCAGGACGTTCTCGGACATTAAACATTTCAGTCTGGATCCAAACTCACGTGAAGTCCTTCTTACCGCACTTCCGTGCTGGAGGTCCAGCTCAGACTGATGCCGCAGGAGCGTGCCAGCTGCAGCGGGCACACCTCAGGATGCTTTCATTCTAAGGCTTCCAGGGAGCCAGGTGGCCGGGTCTGATCCTGTCGCCCATTGACCTGGTGCTGGCACTAGTGATTAATGCAATAGCGTCAGAAGTGTGCATGTTAAACAGCTGCCTCTATTACTTAGTACCCACAGCGTTCTTGACGCAGCCTTAACAAACATGTCAGTGTTTGAAGTGAGCAGACAGGATGATACGTTTGGAAGCAGTGGAAGTTGGATTTGTATGGGCGGTTAGTCGGGAATGCAGAAGAGACATGTTGCTTGTTTAAACTCAATAATTATTTGTTTTCCTGCAACGTATGTTCAAACAGCCTTTATCAATCATTACTAGTTCTCAGCTAAGTATGTTCTTTAATAAGTCTTTGAAACGTGAAAGCCTGGTCCAGTCCTAATGGGATTTCTACACATTATTGTGTATTGTACACAATGTTCTGCTGCAGGTGTATTAATACAATGAAAGGTCCCACTGGGTTGTTTGCATAGATATAGGTGGCACAGGGCTCACTGTGCTTGAAATAACTTATTTATTCATTCAGTAAAATAGGGTCGTATTTTGGGAAATTATACAAACCTCCAGTTCATCCACTATAATCTCACATAGCTGACTCTGGTTCATCCGCTATGATCTCACATAGCTGACTAATTGTTTCATCCTACCAATGTCAATAAAGTGTGGGTGACTTATTTGTATCACACCAGCAGCTCCAACCTGCACTCAGAGACAAATGGGAGATATAATGTACATTGTATAAATGTTTCTTAATATTATGCACATGCATCTTCCTTTTTCTTAAGATCTTTGGTGGTATAGGCAACTAGGCAAAAATCGAGATAATGAATAAAGCAAGTTTCATGGTATAAAAACTTTCCTTATCAAACCCCAAAATGGCAATTAGTGCATTCCCAGAAGAGCGCTCTGCCGAACCACCCAAAGTGTTGTAACAATGTTCGGATGGTGCTGACTATCTTGCACCACGGTATTAGGAATAAACACGGTATTTATGTAAACAAGCACAAATTCCAACTCATAGGAGCTATTCTGTTGTGGCATTCCATAAAGGATGTTTTTTATCAGTTGATCCTCCTGGCATATATTGCAGACGCACCGTAGTGTGGAATTGTAGGCCGATCACCATGTTAGAGTATCTTGCAATTGTATAAAGTCACTCAGCTGTGACTGTTATGATTCAAGTAGGTCATATAAGAGTTTTTGGAATGTTGGTTAGGGAGGTCGGGTGGTGTTTTAATTTAAAGTACGTTTTGGCAAATTGTAGGCAGTGTCTTATACATTCTCAAGGAAGGAGCTTCATGTGCGCTGATTCAAATATGTCTATCGGCAGCCTTTGACACCTTTGATCACATCTTAAGCCAAACACTTAGGGGCATATTTACAAGCCCCTTGCGCCACCAGTACCTCATTTTTCCCATGTTAAAAATGACGCAAAAGTGGCACATGGGGATTGTAAATAAGCCCCTTAGAGATCTCATGGTTACAGGAGACAATATCCTGAATTAGTTTCAATCATAACTCAGAACCCAATTGTAGCAAATCAATAGCAAATCAAGATTGGTTTCTGATTCTTAACATCAAGTCTAGCCTCTCAAGGCTAGATCCTAACACCCACACTCGTTGTCTTCTGTGTGACCTCCTAAAGGACCATGGTACATTATGTCACAATATATGGATGTCACAAACATAACCCTGTGCCTCCTCCCCTGATATCTCCCACTAGCTTAGATTCTAGACAATATTCAAGCCTGAAAGACTTCATCACTGTTGGCATTGAAAATTGCAATGTTTTTTACTTATGTTTTTTTTGCAGTGGAGTAATAATATTTTCCGAGCACTATTGCCATTGGTAGAAAAAACAAAATGTGAAAAACATTGTAATTTTCAACGCCAACAGCTCTAAGTTTAACAAATGCGAGACCTATTGCATTGCAAATGCTTGTTATACATTGGTACTATAACACTGCTCTTCCACAAAGCTAAGGGGCCAACCCTAGCTATCGTATTAGGTGTGTTTGTTGGCAAGGGGGCCCACAGATTCTAGTGTTCCAACAAAAAGTCAATAAGGACCCCATCAGGAGCCGGAGCCTTCCCACAGTCACATGTTGCCATGCCACCTTTTACTTCTCCCAAAGAAAATGTTAGATATTCCTTCGGGGCTGCCTCTAGGCTGATGGGGTCCTTCAGAACAATATCATATGAATCTGCTCAAAATGTGCCACCCACTCTTCTTTGCCAACATGTACATCCAATGTAGGATCCGTGTGGTTTTAAAAAAACGGGGCATTAATCACCCTACAAAAATCTGTACTGTTTCCAGTACTGGCTGCCTGTTCAAGATTCTTCCAGGAGTCCTCCCTCGAACACCTTTCCCTTTCCTTCCTTGCTAATTTATATTTCTTTCAAGTATGATACTTTTCAGGGCGCTATCTCTAGGCTGGATTTTTAGTGCTTTTCGGAGGGCTTTTAGAGATTTGGTGCATGTGTGGTGAAACCAGCGGATTGCAAGGGGTTCCTTCACTACTTTGTTTTAAGTTAAAACTAGCTTCACTTTCCCAATGAGTTCCACAAACTGCGGGAGCAGTAGAACGGGGGAAGTCTCAAGCTCCTGGCAAGATAGAACATTCCCCATACTATTAAATACATTTTGCGGAACCATTTTCAACCTGTCAATTTGACTCCACTTTAGTTGCTTATCATTTTCCCTTGCCAGATTGGCAGATAGACTCAAATTCATTGCGTCTAAAGGTCTTTTCCAGTTCACAGCCTTATATATTATTTCCAGGTCTCTGATGTGTAGTATCCTATTTAGGGTGTTTCCATATTCATGATGGGAGAAGTGATGGATTGGGTCGCCCAGAGTATCTTTTAAGGCACAGACCTTATTCTGTTTGTATTTCCATTGCTGGGCATTAAAATGGCCTAACCAAATTATATAGAAGCCTTTTTAGGGGAGTATCTTCCAAGTTTGATGATCTCTTTTTCTAGTGAGTTCACCACTAAATGCCTATTTCCCCCAAAATGTTTACTATAGTAATTTATTAAAAGCCAGACCTGGTCACTATTACCCTCAGCCAGATGGAAGTGGAAATGTGGACTCTGCCAATAAGAATAAAGAAATTTGAGAAGCAAAGTGTTTGAGATTAAGTACAATAAACCCGTCCTGGCTCTACCTGAGGAAGATGGGATCGCTTCCGTTAGGAACAAGCAAAATCCATCTACGAATACAAGGTCGGTGGCCCGGCTCTCTTGGTTTTGACAATTGGCAAGCCAACATGGGTTACCTTGCTTTGAGCCGATACCTGTCACATTCCAGGAGGTTAATTTTATGCTTCTTTTTTGCACCCTTATCGGCCAGTCTGGGGAGTTTAAGCCCCCTTGAATAATGGCAAGGGGCCGAGCTATCTCCCCAACATGGTTATGTACAACCATAGATTGTCAGTTGTAAGCCTCTAATCCATCAAGGGGGCAAATCTATCTTCTACTCCTACACCTCAGCCATCACTACTTCCAAATTTTGCATTACCATCTGCCCCTACAGCTGGGTCCCTCCTTGGCCCGTTGTTGGATGATAAAATATGGTTATAGAAATAGTCCAAGGGTAAAACAGAAATCTAGATCCTAGATAAAATAGCTTCATAGAGCTGGCCTACAAGTAACCTGACGAGATATTTGTCATTAAACTTTACTACCACACAGTCCAGTATTATGTCTGCACAAACTTTCATCCCTTCCTTCAATGTCACTAGCATGGGGGATAACCAATATAAAGCTTTAGCCATAAGTTGGGCTGTTGATTCCCCTTATCCCTCTCTTAAGGCAGGTACATTAGCCAAAACAAGAGGTGAGGCTGCTGGGGGAAGGTCCAATGACTGATATAAATATCTTTTTCTGTCCCAACCAGGCTTCTTCAGGTCTCCAACCCACACCCTTCATCGGTCCCTCCTTAGATCATTTAGACTCTGCAAATCATTTGTTTTGGCTGGGGCCGGGTTTGGGCCCTCCAGTAAGGTTTTCAACTGGGCAGGAGGACGGGGCTGCCAGGTGCTGTGCACAAGTAACAGTGTCTATTGAAAGGTCCACAGAATGGGCAGAATGTACAATCTTTAAATCAAGCTCCCCTACTACCAGTCTCCCTTGTCCCTGCCGCTCGCCCCTTGAACTCCTTGGACTGGGATTTGTCGAGGTGACTAGACCACATGCTCCACTTTTATCCAGCAGTGCCACAATGCCAATCTTTCCTCTATCTTGGTTAATTTGTGGAACAGAGGCTCAAGTAAAAGGGTAATCATATTTTCTTGTTTAGCCACATGTCCTCCTTTCCTCAAATGTGGGAAATTAGTAGGGGAACGTTGACACATGCTACTTTCCGATTCTATGGATGCTGCAGCCCTAATTGCTCTGGTGATTTTGGTAGACTTTGTTTTTTGATTCTTACCACCTTTTCTTGCTCTTGGCCAGTGATTGAGTAATCGATTTTGATAGAAAAGGGGGCCCAGCTTCGCTTAAAATCATAGGGGGGCTGTTTGTTGAGACGGGAGGGAATTGTGGTCCGGTGGACACAGGGACTTCAAGGTATGCATCAAGTGAAGTTTATGTTAAGTCAAGGTTCTGTTATTATCTTCCAGGGACAGTCCACATGAGGAAAGAGAAGGCTCCAGAGAGAGGCGGTGCTCTGTGAACTCAATTTCCTGGGAGAGAACATTAGCGGCCCTCAATATGAATGCATCTAGGGTAATCACTATTGCCCACCTCCGAATGGTCAGCTGGAGATTTTCTCCTGCCCATTTTTCCTTCCAAATGCAATTTCAGATGTCAAGAGGACTGAGTTCCCCTTCTGCAATTCCAGAACTCAGAGGGGGGGCCCAGCCCAGCTTTCTCATGGTGTGTACGTGCCTGCCTTGGCAGAATGGGGGTTGGGAGCACACTGCCTCACAGTCCCAGCACAGTTCGCCCCTGTGCATCCTGGTAAATGCAGTACATAGTTCAAACTTACTTCAAAATTAGCTGGAGTTTTTCACCAAAGTTGGTGCAGACATTGCTGTATATCTCTAGACACGTGTTTCTGGGTTCAGCCCGTCATCAGTAGAGAGCAGCAGTATTAGAGAGCAAAGAAAATCATCTAGGGTTGCTGGAATTGCTGCCAAGTTTCTCTCAGGTCACAGTACCACTCACAGGCACACAGGTGCATCTCCAAAGCTCGTCAGCTTGCTGGCTCAAGGGAGCCCTTTAAACAGAATGGAGGTTGGGAGCACACTGCCTCACAGTCCCAGCACAGTTGGCCCCTTTGCATCCTGGTAAATGCAGTGCACAGTTCAAACTTACTTCAAAATTAGCTGGAGCTTTTCACCCAAGTTGGTGCACACATTGCTGTATATCTCTAGACACGTGTTTCTGGGTTCAGCCCGTCATCAGTAGAGAGCAGCAGTATTAGAGAGCAAAGAAAAATCATCTAGGGTTGCTGGAATTGCTGCCAAGTTTCTCTCAGGTCACAGTACCACTCACAGTGTCGTACTTTAATATTCGGGACCGCGTAGGGGACAGGGCCCTACCCCTGTCTATCTTGGTATTAGCGAACCGCAAATGGTAAATGCGGCATGTACGAGTGCTTTATATATCGTTCTAGCTATGAATGCACTGTGTACACGTTATTCTGCTTCACTACGCGGGTTCCATTTTGGAAGCAGTGGCCATCTTGTCATTGCCCTCACATAGGCTATGATGGAGTTAATAAGGGCCTCACAGTACATGGGCTTTCCCTCTGACTTCTCTGTGACCTGGGCAGCTGGCTCTGCTGCCCCGGGTCAAACCGGTCTCACGAGCTCCCCTTCCTCCGTCCACCTGTGATTAGCATCAGGGTTTGACCCGTCATAAAACCCTTTCATTCTATACAATCCCCCGGCTAATCTCTTCCACACCTGCTTGTTCCTGCTTTATGACTTGTTTCCCAAAACAGGAGATGCTCATGTTTATTGGGGGGTCTATTTACTTCAAACGTGGGATCTGAACCTTACTGTGTAAATCATTGTGGGCTGGCCGAACTGGAATGTGGGATGGTCATCATGACTCTGCTTTTTCGTTTGTAATGTATGCCTTTATATGACCATATCGTAAACCAAGGAATGTGTGCCTGGAGCATGATATTTTGTACTTAAGGAGAAGTCCGTTCCTATGATTTTCAGCAGTCTCCTGAGAACATACACGCTGTTGTACTTGTAGGATACCTGTCATTGGTCTGCAGCCAATAAACGAATCTTTGACTTCACCCAGAAGACTCTGTGTTTCTGTAGGTCCGGAACAGGGTGAACCCAGAAGTCATAGGGTGTGTGCCCCTGCACCGCTGGGTCTAAAATACCCAGTACTTCAGTTTGGCGCCCAACTCGGGACGATTTCAGCGGTACCAGTCCAAGCCAGAGGTTCGTGAGGAGCTTCGTGTGGAAATTCCGGAGGAAGGCCGCCACTTCATCGACCCCTGCATGTCGACGTGGTCCGAAAGTCTTTTCTGCGAGGTTCTCCGCGTCCCGACGGCTACGAAGGACTGCTGCCCTGATTAATCGACCTGTTTTGGACCCTTGACGAGTTTTGAGAGAGCGAAACAATCGAGAGAGTCTTCTGGTGACGCCATCGATCAGCAATATTCAGTTAAGTATAAGTGGAGCGTCTCCCATTTGTTTTGGTATCCTTCGGGATCATTTGAATTGGTACTTTGGAGTTTGCAAACGCCAAAACCAGAGGACTCGTGTATTCACGAGACTATCGTAATCGATAATCCTTTGACGTTTGGATCTAGACTAGTGAGCGAAGATGCCTGGTTCTGGACTATTTGGTAGATTATTCTGTTTGGGTTGTGGAAAAGATTTCCAGCTAGAGGAATCATGTCCGGTTCCTCCGGTTGGAACTCCAACTTATGAGCTCTATGTGAAACATGGCGTAGGCCCCATTGCATATAACGAAGTGTGGATCCACTACACCAGGAAAGATGGTGTTTTAAAAAGGCCCCAAAATGGTAGTTTTGATACCGATATTTTAGATAATTTGGAAATTAAATTGTTTAAGAAGAAAGCCCGGCCGGCGATGTTTGACTCTTTCCGCTTATGGCGAAAGGAAGCCAAACAGAAGGAAATTAAGCTAGCGAAAAAGAACAAGAGAGAGAGAGGTATGTCAGTAATGCAAGCAGCTGTACAATTTAAAGACAATGAAGAGGAGCAAATGAATGAGCAATTGCACAGGCAGCGTAAGTTAGGGATTGACAAATGTTACCCAGCTTTGCCACATTCTAAGCAGGATGAGTCAGAAGAAAAGGAGAAAGATCCCCTGATGTCACATTTGTTGAGTTCGCCACCCCCGTATGCTCAAACTGCCACGGCGCCTCCCCAGCTTGTAAATATGCCGCCTCCAGTGCATGTACTGCAAGCTTTGCCGCAACCGCCAGTTGCTTTGCAGCCAGTTCCTATTCCAGTAGCGCAGCCCTCTCAAGCGCCGCCAGTTGTGCTTCCAACTGCCCCCGCACTTCCTGCGACTTTGCCTAATCCAGTAACTGCCTCCCCTAACACTCTTCCTTCCACCACTCCAGTACCTGTCTCTACATCCTCTTTTCTTCCCTCTGTTTTTCCCCCTGTTCTCGCCTCAGCTTCTCCTTCAGCGCGACAGCGCTTAGCCAATGTGGTTACTACATTAATGTCTCCTCTCTTTGGGTCATCTGGTGCAACTCCTGGTGTACAGCGTAAGCAGTTGCGCAGCCAATTGCCTAACCCCGATGAGAAAAAGGTAATAGATCACATGGCGCGTAGATGGATCGTTTTTCCTTCACTGTATGATGTGGAATCAGTTGTCAACACTTTCCATCAATGGGATGCCCCGAAACAGAGATATGTGTTTGAGAAAATGTGTGAAATTCTCTGTGAAGAATTGGAGGATAGTGGTAGAAATCCAAACCCGCAGGAATTGTGTAGAGTGAGGTTCGATTTTGGAACTGGTATAATTGTAGACAGCGAAGTAGATAAAGCAGTTGCGGTTGTATTGTCCTTAAGGAATGACGATTGCCAACAGTCATTGTTTGAACAAGAGGTCCTTGTGGGGAAAAAGGCAAAAGCGCGACAATACCCTATGAGAGAAGTGCCCCCGGTATGGAAGGAAGCGGTTGCAGCTGCCGGTGGTAACCCCGCTGTGGCAGCGCATTTCCAGCGTGTTTGGGTGCATGTTCCATGGAAGCGCTCTGAGGTGTTAGCGCTTAAGCAGTCCTTGCCTGATCCCCGTAAAAACCCAGCAGGTTATTATAAAGAGTTGTCACAGACGGCAGGGTCATGCATTATGAATCTGGCCGACATAGACATGTTGTTTGGCAATGTTGTTCCACAGCCTCTATGGGGATCAATTCGTAATGTAGATCACAATGCAGAACTAGGGGATACATGGACTAACATTGTTGCTGCTGATGCTAGACAAACGGGTGGTGCGAAACCAGAACCTTTAGTAGCTGAATTGCCTGGTAGAATCATCACGTATATGAAGACAATAATGCCTGCGATGCGCGTAAATTGGGACAAGTTATCTGCATGCAAGCAGAAGAAAGATGAGACAGTGTCAGACTTCTTTACTAGGTTTGAAGAAACGTTTATTGATCACAGTGGGCAAGATATGAGTACTGAGGGTGGCCAACGGCTGTTTGTGGATAAGTTTGTGCAGAATTTACTTCCTGACCTGTGTAAAAAGTTAAAAGATTCAGAAAGTTCTTGGGCTGTTTCTTCTTCAGCACAGATACTGGCTACTGCACAGTATTATGAAAACAGAGATAAAGACGAGAAAGATAGAACGGAGAAGAAAACGAAGGAACTAAAGACAAAGGTCCTTTTACAGCAGGCCTATCCGCCACGTGGAGGTGGTAATAATTATAGGCAACCCCAAGGTGTCTATCACCAACCCCAACAGTTTCAGAACGACCAGCAAATGAACGGGTATTACCAACCACGTGTCCCTGTAGGTCCCAACCAATGTTCATATTGTAAAGAGGAAGGTCATTTTAAATACAGTTGCCCTAAATTAATGCAGCGGAACGGTAATATGTATGGCGCAAGAGGTAGGGGTGGTCAGCAAGCTCCTAGAGGCCGAGGGCGTGGAAGTGTTCCCCAGAACGCGCGTCCTCTGCCGCCTCAAAGTACCATCAATAGCTTTGATCAGCAAGCTAACGCGACTAGTAATACGGCACAGTATTATAATAATGATTATTATGCAGAGGACGGTGATGCAGAGAATAATGATTACTAGGACAGCCATAGACAGAGAGAGGGAGTTGTTTCAGTGCCAGTGGATCAGAGTGGACCGTATGTTGAGGTGACTACAGCAAATGTAACGGAGCCTTTTCTGCTAGACACTGGTGCTGCAAAGAGTTCAATCATGCATTCAAAACTCCCTGGCGCACCTTTGTCTGGCGATATAAATGTTTCAGTAGGTTTTTCTGGCGCCCCAGTTAGGAACCCGATTTCCAGTCCCATGTCACTTTCTGTTGGACCTTGCGAGTTGAAAGCGCCCCTGATCCTGACAACAGGTTGTGGTGAGAATTTGCTGGGATTAGATTTGTTGAAAAGATTGCACGCTACACTGTATTGTTCTCCTTCAGGAGTACAACTTACATTAGGCAAGAAAGTGGTTTCCCCAATGTATTTGTCTAAAAACACGATGCCACCTGAATTGTCATCCCTTCCGGATTCCCTTTGGGCTACTGGTCCCAATGATGTGGGCCTCTTGGAAATACCGCCATATGTGGTGACTTTAAAGGCTAATGTCAGACTGCCACGTATTCCCCAGTACAAGATCTCTAATGAAGGGCAGAAAGCATTGTTAGACATTGTCAGCGACTTGATTAATAAGGGTGTGATTGAAGAGACAAGAGGCAACGTTTGCAATAGTCCGATTTTACCTGTCTTAAAACGAACGGATCCTTCACAGCCACCTGTTTACAGATTTGTGATTGATCTTAGAGAGGTTAATAAGATTGTTGTGCCACAGTTTCCGGTTGTCCCTGATATAACTGCCTTGTTAACGATGATCCCAGCCTCTGCTGCATGGTTTTCAGTGATCGATTTGAAGAATGCTTTCTTTAGTATCCCAATTGCAGAAGAGAGCAGAGATATTTTTGGTTTTAGTCTGGGAGGCCGAAGCTTCCGCTTCAAACGCGCTCCCCAGGGCTACTGTGAGAGTCCATCCATATATAGTCAGGCTCTGAAAGCGCAGCTTGATGCACTTGTTTTACCTAGTGGCGCTATCCTGATTCAGTACGTGGACGATTTACTAATTGCCGCGGATACTGAGAAGATCTGTAAAGAAGCCACATTGTCACTGTTGCGCCATTTATCCGCTTTCCATCACAAAGTGTCTCTCTCTAAGCTGCAATATTGTCGACAAGAAGTGACCTACTTAGGTCATCTCTTATCGAAGGAGGGAAGGAAACTGACCCCAGAAAGAATTCAAGCTATTGCACAGTTGAGTGTGCCGAAAACACAGAGAGAAGTGCGTGCTTTCTTGGGCATTACCTCATACTGTAGGCATGGAATCCCTAGTTTTTCCTTGCTGGCAAAACCTTTGTTAGCCTTAACATGCAAAGACACACCGAATCCTATCCCATGGTCTGAAGAGTGCCAGAAAAGTTTTGTGGAATTGCGTAATGCATTATGTTCAGCACCTGTGTTGGGTACTCCCGACTACAGTAAGCCTTTTACATTGTATGTTCACGAGAAAGATGGATGTGCGTTGTCAGTGTTAACACAGCCTTTTGGCGACAGACCGCGCCCATGCGCATATTTTTCATCTACCTTGGACCCTGTAGCAAGGGCATTGCCAAGCTGTCTGAGAGCGACAGCTGCTGCAGCGATGTCTATCCGACAATCGGCTGGTTTGGTAATGGACAACACATTGATTGTCATGGTTCCACACGCTGTAGACACATTATTAAATAGGACTAAGACACAACACTTGACTAGTGCACGATTATCGGGCTACGAACTTACACTGTTAGCTAATCATGTACACATAAAGAGATGCAATACGCTGAATCCAGCCACATTGTTGCCAATTCCAGCAGACTCAGATGAGATTGAGCAGCATGATTGTCTGTTCAGAACAGAAAAAGAGACGAAAGGGAGAGTAGATCTAAAAGATACTCCCCTGACTGAGTGTGATGGCACTTTATGGGTAGATGGGTCCTGTTTTAAGCTCCCTAATGGTGACACGACTGCTGTATATGCTATCACGACTTTGCACACAGTCGTGGAAACTGCACGAGTGCCACATAATTCGGCCCAAGCAGCAGAATTAATCACCCTCACGAGAGCATGTGTGTTGTCTGAAGGAATGAGAGTGAACATATACACAGATAGCCAGTACGCCTTTGGCGTGGCTCATAATTTTGGGCGACTGTGGAAAGAGCGTGGGTTCCTGACGTCACATGGAGCTAAAATTCAGAATGGCAAGTTGGTGAATGATCTCCTTGAGTCACTGACCCTACCGTTGCAAGTTGCGATCATGAAATGCAGTGCGCACAGGAAAGTCACAGATGATGTTGGACGTGGGAATGCGTTTGCTGATGAGACCGCGAGAGAAACTGCACAGAATGTGAAGACTAGAATGTATGTTGCAGGTCCCGCAAGATGGGTTAATGATGTGGGAATGTGTGAGAACACAATAGAGAGTGTGAAGTCGCTTCAAGCTGAAGCCACAGAGGAAGAGTTAAGCAAGTGGAGAGAAAGTATGGGTAAGTTGGATGAGAATGGTTGTTGGATTGATCTGACAGAACATAGGCGATGGTTGTTGCCTGATGCATATGTGCTTCCAGTGGTTACTATGGCACATGGAATGGCACATATCAGTACGAAAGGTATATGCAAGTTGTTGGCTCCAGTATGGCAGAATGCTGGGATTCCCAAGTGTGCAGAGAACGTGGTCAAGACTTGCATAGTATGCTTGAAGTACAACCCTGGTAGGGGAACCCCAACTCCGGCTGGTCACTTTGCACCCCCATCATGTCCATTTGAAGTTTTGCAGCTGGACTTTATTCACATGGAAAGATGCAACAACCTGAAATATGTATTGGTGGTTGTTTGTGCTTTCTCAAAATGGATTGAGGCTTATCCTCTGAAAGATAACACTGCCCTATCCACAGCCAAAGCCCTTGTGAAGGAGTTTTTCCCTAGGTTTGGGATGCCAAGAATGGTGTGGTGTGATAACGGAAGTGAGTTTGTGGGTAAAGTGATGAAGAATGTATGTGAAGGGCTAGGGATAAAGCAGAAGTTCCACGCTGCGAATCACCCCCAATCAGCTGGATTAGTAGAACGCTACAATGGAGCCTTAAAGCTCAAGCTGGCCAAAATCCAGGCGAGCACCGGTCTTAAATGGCCTGACGCTCTGCCTTTAGCACTCCTGTCCACCAGAATGACCATACACTCACGAGTGGGACTTAGCCCTTACGAGGTCGTCTTTGGCCGCCCGGCTAATGTATGGGGCGTGCCAAGACCGGCGAAATTTAGCGAAATAGAACATCCAGTACTGCTCGATTACCTGTATGATTTGACTGTTAAACTGCGTGTTTTGCACCAACAGGTACATGATACTCTTCCCCAAGCCTCTGAACCTCCTGGACACCCTATCAACCCTGGTACGTGGGTGCTAGTCCAAAATTTCCAGCGCAAGAGCAACGACGAGCCTCGCTGGATCGGCCCTCATCTTGTTCTTCTTTCAACAAGATCAGCAGTGCGAGTGAAAGGGAAGAAGCACTGGATCCATGGTACCCACTGCAAGGTAGTCCCTTTGCCTCTGCCATATGACCAGTGGGTCGAGGAGGGTATTGCCAACTCAGAGACAGACATTGTACCTCGCTTTGTACCATTCAGTGACGCACGCTTAAGAGACACACTTTCAGACCAAGAGAGTGACAATATTCTGCAGGAAGCTGTGCCACCATCAAGTCGATTGGACACCACTGAGCCTGAACTTTTGGTCCGAGACCAAACAGCACCTGGCCGTCTACGTTATAATTTGAGACCTAGGCCCATGGACAAATAAAGATTTCCTCATTATTTCCCTTTTGATATTTTTGCTCTCCCATCTGAAGGACTTTCTTGATTTTTGTTTTTCGAACCACCATCCGGGTTCTGCCGCAGGGTCGCGGTGCCAAGACTTTGGGGTACAGGCCGAAGACGCTAGGTCGACGGTTCTGGTTGGTCTAGGGCGTTTCCCTGGACTGACAGGCGTACTCTTTAGCAGAAGAAACTCATCCACCGCGAGCGGCCCGAGTAGAGGATGGAGTTTTTTAAGATGGAGAGACCGATTGAGGAAATGAACTTTAACGCAAGGATGTGTAGAATTGTGAAAAGTAAATGTTTTGTCTTCTTGTGCCTTTGTACACTATGTAGCATAACGATGTTTATTGTAGGATTTGTGTTTTTCTCCGCTCAAAAGCCCATTGCACCCACTCAACAGCCTATACTTCCTTCTACTGCCTCCTCTCACTCTTTTCACCCTTTGCCTGAGCACGAACAGACCAGACGATCAGAGTTCGTAAATAACTCATTTATCCAGCTCTTGCACCAGCACCAACTGGTAATGAATACGACCAATTGCTGGGTGTGTGGGTTAATGCCACATACCATTAACAAGGGTATTCCCTACCTGGTGCTGCCGTACAGTTGCAATGGATCGTCATGGGCATTCCAAACCATGTTTCTCTATGCTCTAGATACATACTCCCCTCGCCAACCGCGTTCCATCAGACCTATCACCAATAATAAGGCTTTGATGAAAGGAGTTGCCGATATGAGTAGGGATATCGATGCATACTCATCCATTCCCAAGGAAGAGTTGAGACCTTATGTAGGATGGAACGCGACGGGGTATAGTATTAGTCTGGGTGAAAGACAGCGAAAAATCTCATCTCCAATCTGGGTCGTACCCCACATGGGTCGGTTCTGCTTACAGGGTAATGGTCAGAATCCTAGAGCTCAACTGGGAAGAAGTGACTGTACTGAAACGTACACCTTCCCGTCACAGTTTTCCCCTGCGTTCTTGGCTGCCAAGGGCACATATTTCATCTGTCATGACCGAGCATATACATGGCTGCCCCCTGATTTCTCGGGCACATGTTATATTGCGAACTTGCTACCGCCGACATTTACTGCTGCCTCTGACTATCACAAGACCAGAGTTGTGAGAGGTGTGATTAGTAAGGAGGATACTGCCGGTCAGGAAGCAGGAGACTTCTTCTTGGGTTTCCTGCCGTTTTGGGGACCTATGGTCAATAGTAGGAACCTGAGACAACTGACTCGTGTGGTTGAATCCACTGTCAATGTAACGGCTGGTGCCCTTAGTAATCTGACAGCTGAGCTCCAAGCGAATCGCCTTATGACTCTGCAGAACCGCATGGTTCTAGACGTTATTCTTGCAGACCACGGTGGGGTATGCAAGGTCATCCAATCCAGTTGCTGCATTTTCATACCAGATAATGCTCCAACAGTGTATCAAGCCATCTCCAAACTCCATAAAATATCTGAAGCCATACACGTGGATAAGGGAGATTGGTCACTGGTGGGGTGGTTCTGGGAGTTGATATCTGCCTGGGGATGGAAAGTTCTGATGGTCATTGGAATGATCTTAGCCATTCTTTTCCTGTTCTGCCTGTGTATACAGTGTGCTCCTGCGATATGTGGCCTCTGTACTACCTTATGTGTAAGGAAATCTGTATCGAGAGACGAGCTAAGTAATAGGATGATGCTACAGCAACATCTCCATGACTTCGTGAACATTGACCTAGACTCGAATTAAGATGAGTATAGTGATTGCCTATGTAAGGGCAAAAGGAGGGTCTGTCGTACTTTAATATTCGGGACCGCGTAGGGGACAGGGCCCTACCCCTGTCTATCTTGGTATTAGCGAACCGCAAATGGTAAATGCGGCATGTACGAGTGCTTTATATATCGTTCTAGCTATGAATGCACTGTGTACACGTTATTCTGCTTCACTACGCGGGTTCCATTTTGGAAGCAGTGGCCATCTTGTCATTGCCCTCACATAGGCTATGATGGAGTTAATAAGGGCCTCACAGTACATGGGCTTTCCCTCTGACTTCTCTGTGACCTGGGCAGCTGGCTCTGCTGCCCCGGGTCAAACCGGTCTCACGAGCTCCCCTTCCTCCGTCCACCTGTGATTAGCATCAGGGTTTGACCCGTCATAAAACCCTTTCATTCTATACAATCCCCCGGCTAATCTCTTCCACACCTGCTTGTTCCTGCTTTATGACTTGTTTCCCAAAACAGGAGATGCTCATGTTTATTGGGGGGTCTATTTACTTCAAACGTGGGATCTGAACCTTACTGTGTAAATCATTGTGGGCTGGCCGAACTGGAATGTGGGATGGTCATCATGACTCTGCTTTTTCGTTTGTAATGTATGCCTTTATATGACCATATCGTAAACCAAGGAATGTGTGCCTGGAGCATGATATTTTGTACTTAAGGAGAAGTCCGTTCCTATGATTTTCAGCAGTCTCCTGAGAACATACACGCTGTTGTACTTCTAGGATACCTGTCATTGGTCTGCAGCCAATAAACGAATCTTTGACTTCACCCAGAAGACTCGGTGTTTCTGTAGGTCCGGAACAGGGTGAACCCAGAAGTAATAGGGTGTGTGCCCCTGCACCGCTGGGTCTAAAATACCCAGTACTTCAACAGGCACACAGGTGCATCTCCAAAGCTCTTCAGCTTGCTGGCTCAAGGGAGCCCTTTAAACAGAATGGGGGTTGGGAGCACACTGCCTCACAGTCCCAGCACAGTTGGCCCCTTTGCATCCTGGTAAATGCAGTGCACAGTTCAAACTTACTTCAAAATTAGTTGGAGTTTTTCACCAAAGTTGGTGCAGACATTGCTGTACATCTCTGGACACGTGTTTCTGGGTTCAGCCCGTCATCAGTTGCCCCTGGCGCGGCCCCACAAATGTCCAACACCGCGGGGCTGCGTTGCGCTTTTGTGCGCGTGGGGGGCCAAGGTGACTCAGGTGAGATGGATTCCGGTGGTGTCTCCTGACGCAGCTCTCTCTCCGTCCCTCTGACTGTCTGCACTGTCGGCTTACAATGTTTCATTTCACATTGTGCTTCTTTATTTATATACAATTGATTCATCTGTTAACAGTATTTACGTTTCTTAGAAGTTGCGTACCCCTGAGTAGGCATCGCGGACCCCTGGAGTCCCCAGACCACAGGTTAAGAATCGCTTTGACAAGTGAGTCAGGCATAAGTAGAGCTCAAAAAAGCAGATAGTGCACAATTGCTTGCAGTTTTCATATTGTGTCTACAGGAATTAGAGACAACAGAACAATAGATTTAGTGAATAACAAAAATGCCAATACAAAAAATAAACAATTACACAAATTTGCTACCTGTGCACAATGCATACCTCAAGCTCACACACATGCACACAAACTCAAGCACTCACTAGGGTTAAGAAAAGCAAGTCTAGGTCATAAACGCATGCAAATACCACACACGAACGCACCAACATCACAATATTGAACCCTGTAGGATACACAAATCATGTGAATCGAATTAGTTACGTACATGACATGACGCCTATGTATGATTTATGTGTATATCTATGTATGAGTCAATTTCATTGAGCCACTGCTTTCCAGCCCTTTTATGTGATCGATTTCTTAACTGTGACGCATCAACCTGCACGTTTTGAAAACCCAGGCTTCTTAAATGCGGGAACACTATCTGGAACAAATAAACATACATTTGTGGGTTCACGGAAAGCACAGAAGAAGCGGGTCAATTTCCCAGCCCTAGTACCTACTGACTGATGCACATCATAGCATCATTTTTCTTTCAAAGGCAGAAAGGAGAAGAGCCACTGAGGTTCCGGTATGTATTTGTAAACATGTTTTGCGAAATGCACAGTTTATTTAATGATAATGATGCAACGCTTCCCAGGCAGAGATACCATTTATGTCCAACATAAAGGATAATGTAGAAAAGGGCTATTCATAGGGAAAAAGGAGCACTGAATAGTAATGGAAGTTTTACAATATGTATTTTTAGAATGACATATTTACTGGATTTGTTGTAAGTCTGTGCTTGTAAAATCATGTCCTTCTTGCTAGGGATGGTTGTCTCTTAATAACATTGCAGGGAAGTGACACGATTTTCTATGATAATCTGTTCTGTAATTGAATAGCTAAGGAACTCTGCTGCTTTTTGTGAGTCGGTGGAGCAGTTTCTAATATGCAAAGCTGTGAGTAAATGTGTCTCTTGTTTGATAAATCAACAACTAGTGTGCCGACTTGCTTTCATTTTTCATTTTCCCTTACAATCCATTTTTCTACCCGTTTTGCATTTATGCTTTATTTACGTGTTCATTCCTTTCTTAATAGCAGTGAAGAAGTTAACCAGCTATTAACACCCACAGAAGACGCCAGAAACAATTATTTACCATTAAATAACCTATTGGAATCTGGTAACTCAGCTTTCCATCATTCTCAAGTCGAAACAAGCTTACCATTAGATTGGGTCACAATAACCCCTAATTCTCTGCAGTGTCATTTTTTAATGACTTTTGGGGCAAGACACATTTTAGAGCCCCTATTCGGAAAAAGTGTGAATATTAATACACAGTTTCTGCTGTTTCAAGCCTGCATAGTGCTTACACATTTTGAAATATACTTAAGCTTTCTAAAATGGAGCCACACGAAAACATCTGAAATATGTCTTGTCCAGAGCCCCAAAACCATAAGGATGACACAAGGTAGAGAGAGACAGAGTGAGAGGTAGGCAAAGAGTGGGAGAGGGGTTGAGGCAGAGAAGAAGACAGAGAAGAAATAAAGGGAAAGATCACTTTCTGAGGGGAGGGGGTTTGGAATGGGGGGCTGGGCAATTGTCAAAGCCCAATTGAGTAGCCCTGCTCGAATTAAGTCCCATAAAAGGGTATAAGCAGATCTTAAATTCACTAATTTAAATGACCTGCACCTTTTATTTTCTTCATCTTTTAATAATCAGCCTGATAGACTTTTGGAACCCCCATATAAACAATGCCTAATGGGGTTCAACTTAACATGCAGTAATTTATACACCCTAACACACTAAAGCCATGGCACTTACTAAACCTAGGAAGTAGGCAATTGCCTTGAAATCGAGCTGTCTCCCTAGAGATACTACATAGTATTATTATATGTGCGAATTGTCTTTCAGTACACCTAGGTTTTAAGCTTCAACCTGTTTATTAACAAATCGGGAGGGATCCAAATCCTGAAAACAGCAACTAAACATGTTCCCACTGAAAACCAATTCCCTCTGCACTGCCTAGCCATAACCAGCATGATATGGTGCCATAATATCATTGTTAGAATATCATTAGGACAGTGTTTCTTAACTATTGTTGAGAAATCTATTAACCCCTTGGTAAAGGAAAATTTACTGCCAAGAATATTTTTGTAGACTATACTTAGGAGTTAATGTTTGTATAAGATGATATTTCCATAGAGGACATTCTGAAATACAACCAATGTTCAAGTGAGTCAAAAGTAGAAACGATAAGAGAGCAGAAGGGCAAAACTACAAGAGGACAGTGAACAAGACTATACTAAACTCCCCACCTGCTCTATCACAAGAGGAGAACGCCTTTACACGACCTTGAAAAGATTTCCTGGCTCCAGGCCTTGTTAAAGGTCAAAATTAGACTTAATATTCCCAGTCACTCTGTGGTAACAGTCCTGTTTTAAAAAAAAAGCAGTGTCCATTCAATCTTGAGCACCACAGGGAAGCGCATTGGTGATGCGACCCACATTCTGTCATCTCCTTTATTGCCAATCTAGTCAAGTCTATGGGGCTTAAATCATGGAAAACAGGAGCTAGTTCTCCCGTCCTTCTGCCTTATTTTTTACCTGTACATGGACAACATCTTCTCTTCATGCAGCCCTTTCTCATGTGATTCATCATGATTCCACCTGAATGTTAGTTATTATCGCGTTATTTCAGTAAAAGTTTAAATGCACACGAGATGACCTTCTACTCGACTTCAGCATGTGCTCACAGGAAATCTACCAGAGCCCAGGGTCCTCTTCTCAAGCAAAAATTTGGCCAGCTCTTTCTGGAGGTTGTCAAGAATTTAAATTCTTGACTAAAGTTTGGTGACCCCTTTAAACACACAAGATTTAAAGGAGACAAGTTCCTACAACATGACTCCCATCTCAGATATTTATTGTTCCACTTCCTGCACCTTGTAACCAGATGTTTCTTGTTCACATTCTACATCTTTCACTGGGCTAGTTAAGCCCTCCTGCTTGTCCTCTACTGCCTTCACTGTGGCTTCAGTCATGCCTGTGTTGACTGCCATGTCTGAATGTAGTGTACCGATGGAAAATAGAAGGGTCACCATTTATGAAGGTTCCTCAACTAAATCTTCAGAAACCTGTCACTGCCCTTTCATTTCTCACAGCCCGACTTGAGAATTCTTTCTGTCATGCTTTTACCTTAGACATGTGAGGTCGCTGGTATGGAATGCAGGAGTGTACAGCAGAGACATTTCAGCGGTCTATCACAGCGCTGGTTCAAAATATAGTCGCAACTTGCCTGAAGTTCCCTGTCAGCAGACAACCTCCACTGGTTCCACAAGCAAAACCAGTGGAGGACTCCTACTTAGTTAATGGTGTAGATGGGCCAATCTTCACCCAGTGTGACTCAGTAGTGTGTACCTGTAGCATCATCCACCTCTTGCACGTCCCCCAAGGTGCCATGTAGGGGGGTGCCATGGCCCTGCCTAAGCTGTGGCATCCAATCTTCTGAACATCTTCTCCCATAAAACGTTAGCAATTTTCACATTTTAATGCCCCCACTACTGCCACACAAGTCCCTCACCTGTGGAGTGGCTGTATCAAGGAAAGCCACTTAGGTATCATCCATGTGCCTATATGCATCATTAAGGGACAACCCCAAGAGGTAGAAGTAGGGGCTGCAGCCAATGCCCAGCTGACGCGAACCCACATGTTAGCGCCACTGATAACTCTGCAAGAGACTCACCACTTCAAAGGTCTTTAGAAACCTCCCAAGGAGACAGGTGGACAATGAATAATGATGCACAGCCATTCTGGAATCCAGCAAAACATTGGGGGGGCATATTCACAAGAAACATTCGCTGAGTCAACGGCACTTTATCGCAGCCAAAGTTGCGATAAAAATACCTCCCAATTCACAAGCCGGTGTAAACAGCCACAGCACCAGTTTACCCGCGATAGTAGCTGCAAAAAACATCACCACAGAGGCCTTCCTCAACTATCGCTACTGAGATGCAGAGTGGGCGTTCCCATGCCAAAAGCCGCGACATTCTCAACGACCAGACAGAACTGCGCTAAAAACACAAAACAGGCGATAAGGCGTGTTAGCACTAGGAAAACTACACCTGCTCTGGGCTGGTGTAAAGTCGGATGGCAGCCTGAACCACAAAAGGGAGACCAGCACAGGGCCACATCGGAAGGGCAACAGATGCCATGGAGCCACCCATCATGCAGCACAGACACCCAAGAGGGCCACAACACCCACCAACATCAACACCACCCCAGGACCACAACCCACACCCAGAGCCAGTGTGCATGATTCCTCCATCCTCCGACAGTCCATCAGCAACCATCGTTCCCAGGATGGCACCAAGGGAAATGCACAGCCCCTTGGCAAGTTCACTCACCTCAACTCCACAACCAAGCAAAATCAAACTCTGGCAATGCACACGTCACAAAATCACAACCAACATGCACAACAACATGCCCACCCACAAGACAACTCACTACCTGGCCAAGCCGTGAACATGAGCCGTCAACAGCATGGCACCTCAGCCACACAACAGCCAAATGTGGGGAGAGGTGCAAACAGGCATGTGTGAAGGATGCAGTAGTACCATGATTGGGAAAGTACACAATGCCAAGAGTGGTGGAGATGTGCTGGACAGACCGCAGTAGGCAGCACACACCCATATCCATGGCGACATACACCTCTGGTGCACGCAACCATGTCATTACAGCCAGTGGGGGACCGTGTGGAAATCTTGCCTGTTATGTCTCCCCCTAAGCGTGACCAGAGTTGGATGGCCCGGCGTACGCCGCACCAGCGTAGGGGTGTGAATAAGTAGCACGTACCCCTGGGCATGGCCCTCTTCTGGAAAGCCCAATGTCTTTGCCAGGGCCGCACCTCTCACCCTGCCACAAGGCAGATGCCGTCCTCTAGAGCGGAGTTGCCTGCGACGCTGTGCGCCTGCCGGACCACGAACCCATCAGGCCCGCCCCTGCGCAGCCAGGCCTCACTGATCACCTGCCGACACCAGCGTGTTTCAAGGAGGGCCCACCACGCTGCGGCTCAAGCTCCAGGCCCGAGTCCCGTGACCTTGGCAGCCTCCTCAGACCATCACGGCTTCCACGCCACGGACCCACTTTAGTCTTTTTTCATTGATGTACTCTACTGTCACCTCAGGCCTATTACTGGGACCAGTAGGCCCCATGTGTGAAACTGTGTCCTGAGTCATGAATGGCAGTGACCCCAAATCCGGGCCACCGGCAACAGCACCAGACTCCCTTCGATCAGTGAGGCATAGTTCCATATGGGCTTCTTCACGTGGTGCCACTAACCCTGATCAATGCCAGCCGGCGACACGTGGTGCCACTAACCTGTTCAACGGCAGCCGGTGACACGTGGTGCCACTAACCCTGTTCAACGCCAGCTGGCGATGCGTGGATGAGGGACCAGGACTACCCTGTGGACCAGTAGGTCTCACATCCAGCACCTAGGCGCAAATCACGAATGACAGAGTCCACACCAGTGGTCGCATGGAGAGGAGTAAGAGGAAGATGCAGCTCAGTCTGGACGAAACCCGGGTCACATACACGGAGGTGTCCCAACATGTGGTGCCACTGAACCTGAACTACGCAGGCCGGTGGGGAGATCCAACCTATGCTGGCGACACTCGGTGAATGGGCCGTGCTGACGGTTGCCTCAGGCCTACACTACGGTCAGGTAGGTCACACATTTGGAGTCTTGATTGCACCATGGCAGTGAACACCATTTAAGGCATAGGACAAGTCACTATACTCACTTTGATGTGGTGCCAACAAGTCTGTGCATGTCATCTCAACCACACGTGTCTGTGGCCCTATGCGGACTACTGCCCTCGGCCTACGCTGTGCACTAGTGGGTCACAGATTTGGAACTTAACATCGGTTATGCAAAAGGCAGAATACATGTCATCGCACGCACGGAGAGGCGTAAGAGGATGATGCGTTGCAGTCCGGAGGGAACAAGATCATCGCTACGGAGGTGATTGAACACTACCTACAACTGCCCTTGTGTCACTAACTCTGTGCCTCGCCAGCCAACGACACATGGCTGTGGGCCACTGCTGACCGCTGCCTCAAGCCTACACTGTGGTCCAGTAGGTCACAGACACTTCATTTTGGAATGGCTGAGTTCATATCAGCATAACGGCATCATCGCAGACAGCATCCCCTCTCAGGCCCCGGTGCCACTAAGTCTGTTCCCCGACAATCATGGATACTCTCTGGTCGAACTTTGGTGGCGTCTGAGTCTATGGACTAGGGGGCAGTTTTCATCCTCATGTAGCTGATACCTAATTGGTGGAGGCAATGAGGCTGTCGCATTCCATTCCTCCATTTGCTGCTTCCAGATAAAATCACACCTTTCGGCGTCATGCCCTGGAGGACACCTTCCACTGTTCCCCGATACTCTCCACAACATACACCTCGGACATTAATGCTGACCCGCTCAGGTCGCATGGACCATCTGACTGCACCGCAAGTCATCGTCCCGTGGCTGGGTGTGTGCCGGCCGCTCTGCATCCGGGGCCACTAACTCTGTGCTGGCATCTGGGGCCACTAACTCTGTGCTGGTCAGGTCCGGGAACCCTTCTTCTGAGATATTGGATGGCCCCTGAAGCATTGGCCTTGAGGTCATCAACACCATTTCTCTGTGGCCCTGCGCTGTACACAGCCTCCAGGCCCAACACACCAATTTGAGTCCGGGCCGGCCCGGACTTGGTATCACTGCAGGAGGCTCACGCAACCACCGCAAGGACCACCTCCAACAGCCATCTGCCACAGTCGACAAAGTGGTCCGGACAGACTTATGGAGTTGGCCAGACCTGTCATAGATGCCATTATCGAACTGATACCCTGCTCAGCACTCCAGGTACCAGTGACTCAGTGCACCGCAAGCCATTGTCCGTTACTGATTGAGTTTTGAGCTGTGGAGAGGTTGCGCAGCTATGTCACCTCAAACAGTGTGGTGGCCCTGAGACGTTGATGGGGAAGAGGATGCAGGTATGACACACCCCACCGCATCTTCTGCATCAGGTGTCTGTCAGAGAGTTACAATCCATGACTTTTTCACATGGGCACACTCATCTCTAGTGTCCCATCCCCAGTGCACTGCAACTCTCAGACACTTCTGTTTGCATGTTGGCTGTCCTCTGGACTTTCTCCGGCTCCCTCCATGTTGCTCAGAAGTTGACTCTTTTATGCATGAGTTTCCTGTTTCCGTTGTGCTGGTGCCTAATGTTCAAGTGGTTACCAGTAACAGACATTCCGTGCGGAATGGCTCACACTCACCCCACACACATCCAGCACAGGCGTCACTGTACATTTGGACCTGCCAATAAAGGGACCGAGCGCATGTGCCCGTAGCCAGTTCAACATGATATATGCGTGTGTCCCTGTGGTCTTGTTGTATGCATGAGAGCCCTGGGCCTGACACCATTACATTGTGCTATGTACATCAGATGCAGATGTGTCACCGCAGGCAGTGGGTAGGAGCTTGGACATGTAGCTTTGTCGTCACGCACTCAATTCATAGGGGGAGTGGCTAGGGCCGTCGTACGCAGAGCCAACATGGGTGTGTGACTGAAATTTGAGCGTCCCTGGGCGTGGTTGTGTACTGTGAATGTGCAACGGCATGTTTCTCTGTGGCAGTGTGGGTCTCCTTAGTGGGGTGTTGGTGGCCCCTGAAGGGTGATGGACACCCACGTATGTGTCCTGGTTCGCATTCCATGGGTTCGGCCCCCATCCCACATCGGTTGGGCCACCTCCTTTTGGCGTGCAGGAACATGGCATTGGGGTGCGATGTGTGGGTGGGTGAAGTGTCGTGAGCCAGCTGTGCTTGCAGTGCTTCCTGCTGTGTGGGCTGTTGCAGGTTGGCTGTCCAGGTCCTAGTGGGGGATTGCGTGGCATATCCATATGCTGTTGTAGGGCATCGGTGTCGACGGTGTGGTGGTCCTCTCCAGCAGCACTGATGTGTCGTATTCTATGCTCTGATGAAGGTGTTGTGTGCCCCTCTGCGATCGGAAGGGGAGGTGCGTATTGACTTTGCGTTGACATATATGATGGCGCATTGTGCAGGTTTGAATGCAGACTGTATGGCAATGTACATTGTGACTGTTTGGGGGGTGCTGGATTCTACTGCGGAACAGTGTACATTTGGTCTACATGACGGATGTGGTGTCGTACGCGTACATTTCCATTTCACAGTTTCCGTCTCTGTCAGATGTAGTAGGCATGTTTCTGTGCATGTGCGGAGCCAGTTGTGTCCTCTGTTGTGCAGTGTCGGCTATGCGCGTTGTTCCTCGTTGTCGTCTATGTGAGTGTGCTGCAGTGTGCCAAGGGGATCGGGCCCATGGACCTTGGTGATTGTGGGTGTGCAGTGTGCTACACCTCGTTGTGCATGTATGCCATTGTGCCCACTCCCTCCGTCCCCCCGTCCCCCCAGTCCCTGTTCGTTGCACTCCCTGTTGATGTTGTGTCAGGTCCTCTCGAGCTGTGTCCGTACTCCCTACTCCTTGCACCGTCTCCACACTGATGACTGTGGCCTGGGTTTCCTTCAGCTTCTCCAGTGGCACTGGACTGCCACCTCCTGTCGCCGTTGCTGCCTTCCTGTTGGCAGCGGGTTTGTGCCTAGTCACGTCATGCCGGCACCTCTTGGCCTCCTGAATTGGCCTCCTGGGCACTCCGACTGCAATCCAGCTGGTCTGCAAGTGGGTCAGTTGCTGGTAGTGTTCTGTCACCTCCGTGACGCTGGTCTTGTTTTCCTGCGGTCTGCACCCCGTCTTCCTCTCCCTCTTCTCCTTGGCCTTCCCCGACCCCGTTGTTCCTTGCTGGTAGCCTGTGGGGGTTTGAGGATCAAGATGGCCCCTGCGCTGTGTCGAGTACATCCATGTTGCTACGCGCTTTGGATTGTTTTTGCTGTATTTTTTCTGTGGTTTTTATGGTGCATTGTTCCACCAGACGCGTGGGATTTGAAGGCCTGTGGCTGGTTTTCGCTACTTTTTGTACCGCAGTTGGCCTCATCGCATGTTTTTTTGCATTCGCATATCGCATTTATGCGGTGCGGCGTTGATTTTCACGCAGATATTTGGCGGGTAATCTGGTGGCTATCGCATGCTACCACCTTGTTGTGAATTCCACGTTGGCACGGGGTTATTTTCCCGCGATAGGCTGCGATATTGAAAGTTGCGTTACGCTACTCTTGCGGTAGTTATCACACGTTCTTCTGAATATACCCCTTGGGAGTTTTAACCATGTTTTTAATTATCAGGGATGCATCTATAAATTTCATCCCGCAAAACAAATTCTGAAGTATGCTTTTGATGTGTTTTTTTATTTTTGTATTATGTGTGTGTTATAAACTGTATTGTAGCACACAAAGTTAACCATAACGGATAACCTGGAAATAAATTTCACACTTCCAGAAAATAGAGCGATTATTTATCATGCAGCAGCTCATTTTTTAAATATCTTTGACAATATGAGACTCCTTCCTGCATTTCATTTATTTTTGTCTGAGCATCTGTACTTTACATATATCAAGGAGCAAACTGGTTTGGAATACTTGTGTACTTTCCTATTTCAATTCCCTGCAGGGGCTTAGATCCTCCTCTCCACTGCGCTTTAGTGGTATGTGCATTGAAGAGGTAGCAAGACTAATCTATTTTATATAGTGGTGTACATACCCTCCTATATTTGTAGCATCTTCTCCCCTCACGCAGCATTTCATCTTTGAAAGGGAGTGGTAGAGTCTTGTAAGGAAATGCTTCTTTTGGCAAAGTGTGGACTGATGCTGCTGGATTTTAGAAACTGAAAGTGCACTGGGACCTGCCAACCAGACCTCAATGCCAGTGCTCTGATGCTTACAAGTATATGTTTGTAGGAAACCAGCTTACTGGTTGAGGGGGGTAAAATCCTACTCGAGCAGCAACCAAAATTCCTCTCAGGGTTAAGTCACAAGCAACTCCAAATTAACCTGAGTTTACCCCTCTGGTAGCTTGCCACAGAAGCAATAAGGATTAACTTAGAGGCAATGCATGATGTATTTATGCAGCACTTCAAATAGTAATATACTGAATACATCACACAAGAAAAATCCCACACCTATTTAGAAAAACAGAGTGCGAACAGGCCCTTTTGAGTTCACAAAGAGACCAAAACTTCAGGATTTCTCCTATTCTTAAAGGGGGAGCTCAACGGATGCCACACCGAGGCTACAGCACCTGAGGGGCATCTCTTGGTGAACAGGAACTCACTCCAGCCGAGGCCAGCAGGGCTCAGGCAAGTCCAGGCAGCAGGTCAGCTGGGCAAATGAAAGGAGACGTCTGGAGTTTGTTATGCCCCTGTAGCTCAAAACAGGAGGTCCGTCAGCTGTTACTTCTAGTCACTTCAGCTTGCGATGAAGGGGGCAGATCTAATCTTCCTTCTTAGTCAGCAGGGCGGCAGGAAAGCAGAGTAGCAGCCCTTCTTGCAGCAGAGAAGCACAGCAGTCCTTCTGAGTCTTTCCCAGTTCCAGAAGTGTACCGAAGAGTTGGGTCTAAGGGTCCACTATGTATCCTTCATGCCAGCTTTGAAGTAGGGGAAGTTTCTAGAGGGTTCCACCCACAGAAATGCTTGGAATTCCTTGTCTCCTTGCCCTAGCTTTTCTGGGGACAGAAAGTACTAGCGTGAAACCCTTTGTGAGCGTGCTGAGGCTGAGCCTTTGTGATGTGCAAATGTGGGAGGTGACCGTTACTCCCCTCATCAATTCAGAGATTGCCCACCCAGACAACACCTATTCTCCCTTTTTCTCACTGTGTGGGAGCAATACACAAAGACCAACTACCAGCTACACCATGTCATTTGACCCAGCATACAGAGTACAGGCACAAACTGGGACAAGAAAATACAAACTTTTTAAAAGTGACATTTTCAGAATTGTGACTTAAAATTCAACTTTACCATTAACCCCTTCCCTGCTCATGACGGAACCGTTCCGTCATGAGCCACGGTTGGCGTGTGCTCATGACGGAACGGTTCCGTCATGACAATCCTGTTGGCGGCCGCTCCGCCTGCGCGGCGCTGTTTCCCCGCCTGTGCGAGGGGACAACGCAAATGGGCGGAGTCATGACGGAACCGTTCCGTCATGAGCACAGCTCAACTGTGGCTCATGACGGAGCGGCTCCGTCATGAGCACAGGCCCACCGCGCTGCCCCCCTGCCCCCCCCCAGCGCTGCAGCGGAATGTCCGCAGCAGCGAAGGGGTTAAAGAAGGTGTTAATTTTCAATTCTGTAGGCATCAAACTTAACCTTTATACTTGCTCCTAATTGAAAGTTATCACTTATTACATGTAATAAGTTAACCCAAAGTTATCGCAGGGTAGAGGTAGGCTCACGCATGCAGTGAATAATTAATTTGAGAGTTTTTCACTACCAGGACATGTAAAACTCAAAAGGGCAGCTAAGGGCTTACCCTAGGGGTAACTTACATGTATTAAAAAGGAAGGTATAGACCTGGGGGGAAAAGGTGTATTTTGCCAGGTCAAAATGGCCATGGAGGGCCTGAGACTTGTTTAAAAAGAATACGTAATTGGAAGTCACAATAAGTACTACAGGCTTACTAGTAGCATTTAATTTACATGCCCTAGATAAATGTAGTACCACTTAACTAGGGACTTACAAGTAAATAAAATGTGCCAATTCAGTGTGAGCCAATTTTACTATGTTTAAAGGAGAGAGCACAAGCACTTTAGCACTGGTTAGCAAAAAGAGGTTCAGAACAAGGGAGGGTGAAGATAACATGTTTGTAAAGGGCAGAGTCAAACAATGTTTAATTGGTTTTCCACCACTGGCATCAGTTAACTTATTTGTAAGTGCCTAGTATATGGTACCAGGAGTACCCTGGGCCTGTAAGTTAAGTATCCTTTGTGGACTGAAGCACTGATTTTGCGACCACTACAAAGCAAAGCATGACTCTAAGTCTTCCATTGCAGACTGGGAAGCTACCTCTGCATTATAAATCAATGACACAGCCAATCCTTCTTTTTTATATATGCCACCCCTAAGGCAAGCCTAATGAGCATTATTAAAGAAGAATGACATGTGTTTTTACATGCCCTGGCCCTAAAAACCCAGCAGTTTAATTTTTAATGTGAAAAAGCTAGTGCCCCATTGGTGAGTATGGATTAACATGTTGACAATCAGCTATGCTAACTTCCATATAGGACTACTAAAGTTGGCACTTCAAGGTGTCAAGCAAATTGTTGCATTAAATCCGACTTATTGCTCAAGTCAAATTTACTATAACTATTTTACAAATGACAACTTGGAAAGTTGCCACTTTGTTGCTCGAAATTGCCCATTAGCTGTTTTTGGTTGTACACAGCTGCTGCCGTCGAGACAACCCGCTGCCCTCCTCGGGAGAGGTGAAAATGACTATCAGGAAGAGGAACAAAGGACCTGCTGAGGGAAAAGATGTGACTTCCTTCTGGCCAGATGGCCAGAGTGGGAGTGAGCCCGAAAGTCAAGCTTCAAAGGGGAAGCTGCCTTTGAAGGGCAAATGATAGTGACACCTGGAAAGGATTGCTCTTTTGTTTTAGCAGACAGGCTGGCATCTCAGGCAGAGAAGGAAAAGCTGTTCCCAAACTGATTTTTTCAAGAGGAGTGTAGCCCTAAGGTAGCTACACCACTGGTTTGGGCTTGGGCGCTCCACACACTGAGAGAAGGGTCGCACTGTGTTGATAGTTTACAGAATAGTTAATTCTGAGACAACTAGATGCTACACTTCACAGGAAGTCCTCAACAGGTTGGAGGGGACCTGTTAGCCCATTGGCTAGTTAGTCACCACATCCCTCTAGGCTAGTAACAGGCATACAAGTGGCACTCCTTGCTCCCAAACCTCAGCTCACATCTCTACTGTTGAGAGAACCAAAGAAGGACTGTCTTGCTGCTCACTGGTTCCAGCAAAGAGAGGCACTGAGGACTTGATTGCACCTGTTGCACTTGTGATCTCACAAAGAGAGGACTGTGCCTGCCGTGTCCCTCTTGTGGAAAAGCTGCCCACATGTACCAGACAGAGGAAGGGACTCCAACGACGAGTTGGCTGCCTCCGTGTTACAGCCAGTGAAAACTGAGAAGCCTGTATTCTTGAGAGCCCAGTGCCAAGAAACCTGACTTCTGACGCATGCCAAGGTACAGCCTGGAAGAATGAGCCCTGACCCTCAAATGTTGTCCCCAGGTCTGCTGGATCCAGGAGAGTCACCAGAGTCTAGTTTTGTCACCCAGCAAGGACGTTACTGCAAGTTAAAGGGAACCACTAGCTTTGCAGTAACTAGCGACAAGAAAACTAGTGCTGGATGTCAGACAGATACCTTGGAAGGTCGACCCCTGAGGACCCTTGGGTGGCGCATGAAGACCCAATGCACAGGTTTGTAATCCTCAGCATCTTCAAGCATCATCAGCATCCTGTATTCCTTGCATCAGGACCACTCCACTGACTTCAACGAAGGTTTGACCTAAATATTTGGAAATGGAATGGAGACTGCTAAAATCTACAGGTAACTGTCCCCTGGACCTGATTGATCTTCATGACTGGATCCCTACTGCAGTTGGACCTAGAGTGCCTAGATAGCTGTTTCCAAATGGCTTATCGTTGCTAGAACTAATCTAGGATTGTGTGTAAATTACAAAGGTTTGTTGCATTCAGTAATAGACAGTGTTTATTTTGTTTATTTAAAAATTAATTCATATCTCCGGAACCCTCTAGAAGATTTTTTTCATTGATGTGTCTATTTAGGATTAAATCTGTTTTTATTAAAGAAAGAAAACAGAGTATCGAAACGGCAGCAGCAGCTGGCGCCTACAACCACTCGGGGCCGGCGGGTCACAGCTCCTGTAAGTCAACCTCCCAGGATCCCAACCCGCACCCCAGTGGCAGACCCCCCTTAAACACAGCACGTCGCCTACAACCCCGTGGGGCCGGCCGCGTCTTAACTGCAAGGTGCAAGCGGATCTCCGAGTTCTCCGTTGGGCGACCCTGACCAATCTCCCCCCCGTGCTATCCCGTGGAGCCCGCCCATGGGGAATCTCCCCTCCATATGCGGACCCGGGAGGGATATTCCCCCGGGAGGCTAAGAGTCCGTTCTGGGCGTAAGGCTTCGTGACCATGGTCTGCTCTAGAGAGCGTCCTCCGCTTCGATACTTCCTGACCCAAAACAACAGGGGAATAACGAAAACCTTTCCCCCAAACTTCCCCCCCACCCATCCAGCGACCCCCACCCTAACTACCCCCTCCCCCTGCCCCCCCCTCCCATGTCGTCCAGTGCGTGTCGTCAGGCATACTCGGAAGTCATCCCAAGTCCCTTTCAGTGGGCTCGTGTCAGGTGCCGTCATGAGGCGGTCTCCTCCTGTGTGGTAAGCCGCAGAAGCCGAAGGTAACGCGGGCAGGTCAGTTCTCTGAATTCCGTGACCAGTAACGATTGGAACGGCTGCCATATGTCCGCGAACCGCTCCGCCTCGCCCGCCGCTGCCAGCGACATCTTCTCCATACCCAATACGTGCCACAGTCTATGGAGCCAGCCTGTGACCGAGGGAGGCGTGGCCGTGCGCCAGTGTATCAGGATATTCTGCACTGCCGACGCCAATGCGATGGCTATCTGCCTCCCTCTACGGGATTTTAAGGGGTACATCAGCTGATTCGGGAGGCCTAGCAAAATATAGACCGGGAGGCGCGGCAGCTCGAATCCAAAATGGGAATCCACCTCGTCCAGCACCTCCCGCCAATAGGTGCCCAGAAGAGGGCAATCCCATAGGATATGCGAAAGCGTATCCACCTGCCCGCATCCCCGCCAGCACGTAGCCTCTTTGCTATGATCCATAGCGTGTATGCGTTCTGGGGTGTAATACCAATAAATCGAGACTTTAGTAAAGGTCTCCGTGAGGCCTGTGTGGTACGCCGAGTGCTGGGCCCTGTAGGCTATCTGTCCCCATTCCTTGTGACTCAGGGCTCTGCCTAACTCCTTCTCCCATCGCTCCTTCCCTGGGTTATAAAGATGTGACGGGGGTGTTTGGAGAAACTGGTAGAGGTTGCTTATGAGTTTAGTATCCGAGGTCCGCGACATGAGCCAGCGCTCATAAGGGAGGAGTCGCCTGTCTGCCGACTCTCGCACCTGAGGATGTAGCGCCCAGTGGCGCACCTGCGTGTATCGCATCCTCTCAGTCTCTGGGAATGTGTATTCCTGTCGGAAGCTCCGAAAGGGAATCACCCCATCCGCATCGTACAGATGGCATAGAGCCCTGAAGCCCGCCGCCCGCCAATGAGCGAACGCCCCCCGTTCCGTCCCCGGGGTAAAGTCCGGGTTATCCACCAGGGGTGTCAGCGGCGAAGGGAAGGTCGTGAGGCCGTGCGCAAGGTTGGTGGCGTCCCACACCCGCAGCGGGACTTCGCGTGATAAAGGAGGCATATAGGTTAGCGGGGCGGTGCGCCCTACGCAGTAACGGCACCTCCTGTAGAGGCCTGCCCGCAACCGCCTGATCCTGGAAGAGCCAGTGTTTGTCAGACTCCCATTTGCTCCATTCCACTAAATAGCTCAACTGCGTCGCTTGAAAGTATTTTCAGAGATCCGGTACACCTAGTCCACCCGCCTCCGGTGCAAGCATCGAGAGCGTTCTCCTCATCCGAGGTTTCTTGCCCTGCCATATAAAGCGTGCGAGGTCCGCCTGCATTTTCTGGATCCACCCGGCCGGAGGCTGGAGCGGCAACGCTCGTAACAGATACAAAATCTGGGGTAGAATCATCATCTTGACCGCTGCCACCCTACCCAGCAGTGAGAGGGTGTCACCGTCCCCATCGGATCAACTCCTCCTTTATTTTCTTGCCCAGGGCGGCATAGTTCGCAGCGACCATAGCGGGTAAAGTGGGGGCCAACAGAATTCCCAGATAGGGGACGGTATCCAACGACCAGACTATCGGCACCCGATGTTGTAAAAGCGTTCTAGTCGTCTGTGAGAGAGAAAGGTCTAGAGCTACCGATTTCCCCATGTTCATTTTAAATCCCGCGACCTTCGCAAAGGCAGTTAGTTCCGTTATGCACGCCGGCAAGGCCCGCAGCGGGTCTTCGAGGGACAGTATGACGTCGTCGGCGTATAGGCTGACTGCGTGACAGAAACCACCAAATTTCACTCCTTTTATCGCCCCATTATTCCGGATCCGCTGCGCAAAGGGCTCCATGTAGAGAGCAAAGAGCAGAGGCGACAGCGGGCATCCCTGCCTCGTGCCCCTCTCGATGGCGAAGCTCTTGGAACTACACCCATTTACTCGCACCACGGCCATCGGGGATCGGTAGCAATTGAATATCATGCGGCGAAACTTGTCCCCCATCCCTATTTTCACCAGTACCTGTTCTAGATAAGGCCAGTGGACGCGGTCGAACGCTTTCTCAGCGTCTACCGCTAGCAACATTCTTTCCCCCGGGATCCGAGACGCTTTTCAATGAGGTGGGTAATCCTCTTGGTGTTGTCCACCGTCTGTCTTCCGGGAACGAAACCCGCTTGATCTGGCTCCAGAAGGCCCGGCAGATGCGGAGCCAGGCGTGCCGCCAATATACCAGTGTACAACTTGAGGTCGACATTTAAAAGAGATATCGGCCTATATGACCCGCACTGTGTCCTGTCTTTCCCCGGTTTGGGGAGGACCACCAGGGATGCCTGCAGCAAATCCGCCACGATGGCCCCTGGTTCAGCAAAGGCGTTAAAAAGTCGCGTGAGGACCGGTGCCAGTGTCGTGCAAAATGTTTTGTAGAAGAGGGAAGTATAGCCGTCCGGTCCCGGGGATTTACCATGCTTGAGACGAGCAATGGCCGAAACTACCTCCACTATCCTTATTTCCTTATCTAGGGTCTCCGCTTGAGAAGGCGTCAGGGACGTCAGTGAGACCGAGTCCAGATATTCGTGCGTCGCGTGAGCGGCTGGGGGCTCCCCGGTGTAGAGGTCAACATAGTACCGGCGGAAGAGTTCTGCTATGTCAGCCTCCTCCGTGACAGGCAAGCCCGTCGGGCCGGTGATCTCTTTCACCCTCTGCCTCTGTCTCACCGCCCGAAGTTTACTCGCCAGTAGCCTGCCGCACTTGTCTCCCCCCGTGTAGTAGGCATGCTTTAGACGCAGCGCTGCATATTCCGCGCGGTCCATGTCTAGCGCCGTCAGCGTTTTTCTCGCCTCTTTGAGCCGCCTCCAGACCCGGGGGGCCCCCGTCCTGCAGTGCATTTGCTCCAGCTCGCGTACCCCCTGGGTGAGTTCCTCCCGCTTCTGCCGCCTTGCCGCATTATCCACCGAAGGGATCGCGATAAATTCCCCTCGCAGGACTGCTTTCAACGCTGCCTATTGGGTCGCGCTAGATGTGTCGGGACCCCCATTGTGTGTAAGGTAGTCCTGGATCGCCGCCGTGACTTGCGCGACCACCTCCTTCCTATAGAGTAAGGAGTCTCGGAGCCGCCAGATCCGCGGGGTGCAAGACGCCGGCGGCACGGTAAACGTCGCCGCGACCGGGGCATGATCTGACATGGAGATCACCCCCATCTCCGCCGACGCGGCTAAGGAGTACATCGGTCTCGTGACCAGAAAGTGGTCCAGCCGCGCGTACGTTTTGTGTGCGTGTGAGTAGTAAGAGTAATCCCTTGCGGAGGGGTGCAAGCGGCGCCATAGGTCACATAGATCCATCTCCGCCAGTTGGGCCTTGCATCCGGCCGAGAATTCCCCCACCTGCGGGGAGCGGTGCACCGACCTATCGAGGGCCGTGTCAAAGACCATGTTATAGTCGCCCCCAACAATAATATGCCTGTCCGGCGTAGCCATGACCTCCTCCAAGGCCGATCTGAGGAAGTGTTCCTGCCGGTCGTTCGGGCTGTAGAGAGACCCTATTGTGACCGAGAGGCCCGCTACTCTGAACCGGTAGGCCAAGAGCCTGCCCTTTTGTTCCGCCTGTTTATTGAGAACCTCTCCTCCAAAACGTCGGGCCACCAGAATCGCCACCCCGCCATTTTCGTGCCGCTAGACGAGAAGAACTGCGAGGGGAACGCGCGGGAGCGGAGCCTGAGGCAGTCTCGGGGTAGGAGGTGCGTCTCCTGAAGCAGACAGATATCCGCCTGGGTGCTCTCTAAGAGGGACAGAACCGCCCTCCCTTTGACTGGATTATTGAGGCCCCTGACGTTAAGCGTCACAATGTTAAGAGTCTTGGCCATCTGTGAATGATACAGCTGCCGCCATGTAGCCACGCCTCCCCTGTGCAGCCCCCGGTCTCGGGTCCCGAGCATCGCCGCCATAATCGGGATAGGGTGCACGCACTGGACGACCCCCCTTCCCGCCATGATCTCCCTCCCTCTTATCCCCTGAATCCCTCTTCCCCCTCCCCCTCCCCCACCCCACTCCTTCTACCCCAACTACCCCCCCGTCCGCCCTCCAGCCCCTTCCCCTGGCAATGTGCCATAAACTTAGGGCTGTCCCTCCCCAAACTCCCCCTTCCCTTCCCCCAGCCCCAGATCCTCATAGTCCAAGTCCAGTCCCCCTGGAAACCAAACCTTGGCAATATATTCAAGTGGACGTACAGCCACCCGTCCCTCCCCGCTCCCCCCCCCTCCAGCCCCCAAACCTGCAAATTGAAGAAGGCGATAGCATTCTCCCCCCGGAGTGATTTAGGCAGTTAGCGCCACCTCGTTGGTGCCGGTGTTCTCCGCCACTTCCCGCACTGCGCTGTCCATGCTGGCTCTGATGGTGGGCGAGTCCGGTCTCCTGGAGCGCCCACGGGACCGCCTCCTGGAGATTCGCTGCCAGCCGTCCCCCTCGGAGCGCCCCCGTCGCTGTGTTGTCGTTCCATCCTCCTCCGTTGCGGTGATGCCCAGGACCCCACACGTTTCCTGCAAGGAGCGGAGTTGATGCATAGTACCGTTCCACCGGAAGATTAACCGAAAAGGGTGTCCCCAGGCATATGGCGTTCCGTGTTCTCTGAGAAAATCCGTAGCAATTTTAAAAGATTTCCGTTTTTGAAGCGTGATGGCCGATAAGTCTTGGTAAAGGGCCACCGGGTGACCCCTGAAGGTCAGTGACTGCCGCTTCCTTGCCTCCGCTAGAATTCGTTCCTTGAGTGGGAAGTCCGGGAGGAAGGCGAGAATGTCCGGGGGTAGCGCCGACGCTCTCCGTGGGGGGCCTACCCTGTGCGCCCTGTCGATGCAGATGGGGAAGTCCTCCCCCTCGCCCAGAACCTCCCGAAACAGGTCCCGCAGGTACCCCGCTGCATCCGCCCCTTCTTCTTTGGACGGCACTCCTCGAACCCGGACGTTGTTCCTCCGAGATCTGTTCTCAAGATCTTCGGCGTGTGCCTGGAGGTCGATCTGCTGGTCTCGGAGGCGCAGCACCTCCTGCTGCAGGGATTCGAACTCTTCTTCTCGCCTCTGGCCAGCGTCTTCCACCGTGGCCACTCTTTCCCCCAAGCCGTCCATCTCCCGGCGTAGCTCTCGCACCTCCCCAACCACTTCGGTTTTCAGGGTTTGGAAGTCCTCCCTGAGAGAACTAAAAAGGGATTCCATAAAGGACCTAGTGACCGGGGGCTCTCCATCAGCAGCCCCCCCCAGACCTCCGGAGGAACCAGGCGACGGCAGCCCTCTGTCGGCTCTGTGTTGCGATCTGCCGAGGAGTTCAGGGAGTGTGCGCTCCCCCTTCCGTCCACCTCTGCTGCTCGCCATGCCGATGGGGAGGCGAGGCCCCCAGCCGTGCTACCCCGTTCACCGCCTGCGGCAGCTCCTGGGCCTCTGCGACACTTTGAGGCACCCTCAGTCCAGTCCCCGCCGGTCCCCTCCGCGGCTACTGCGTCCTGTTTCGGAGACCGTTGATGCCGGGCTCCTTAGCCCCTCCTCCAGCCAGGACTCTGGGCGCTGCCTTCTTCTAGCTTGTGGGAGCGTGGGTCCTCCCCGTTGGCTGTGTCCCTGCTGTTCCCGGCTCAGACCCCTCAGCAGGGGCAGGTCTCCAACCCCGTCTCTCCCCCGAGCGCCTGTTGGTGCGTTCGTGCCCCCTTCCTTGTGGCGCACCCCAGCCAGCTCCCGTGAGGCCGCCGGGTGGTAAGGGAGGTCGCTGTCTTTTGTTCCGCTCTCGGCTGTTCGGCCCCCGCTGCTCCGTCGCGTCCATTCAGGCCAAGAGTCACCGCCTAGCCCCCCTTTCTGGGAGCCCCACCTCACCTCGTGGCATGGCTGGATCCTCGGTCGCAGCGCCGCATTCAGTGAGCCCAGGCCGGTCCCAGCCGCCAGCGCTTCCGCCAGGTGCCTCCTCCAGTCCGGGGTTAAACTTTCCCTCTCCTTCCGCGTTCCGCTGCTGCCGCTCCGCTCGTGATCCCCCGCGGCGGCTCCCTCCTCACCGCCGCCCGCCGGGCGCCATGCTCCGGTCGCGCTCCACTGTTGTCCGAGGCAGTCCCGCCTGTGTATAGCCCGGTACTTGAGTCGCGGGGCTCAGCAACTCCTCCAGCAGTCCTCCGGCGTCCGCTCACCCCCTCCGGACGTCCCCGGTGCACCCGGTCACCTTCGAGCTCTCAGCTGCACCCCGGTGGGCCCCACCGCCTCTCCGGCCTCTTGCGTAACATTCAGCCCCCGAGCGCCAACGCTAAGCTCGGCTCCCGCTCCTCCTCAGCGCCGCGGTGCCGCGCTCGGCGGCCGTTGTGGGTCACCGGCGCCTCCCAGGGTCTTCGGGGTGCCACACAACCTCGGCCCGCTCTTCACCATGCACTATCGCCGTTACCCCCGCAGAGCAGGGGGAGATTCGGCCTCTGATCGAGGTTCAGGGGCTGGGAGGCACAGGAGCTCGCGGGGAAGACGTCCGCTCACCTCGTCATCTTGGCCACGCCCCCTGATGTGTCTATTTAAAGATACAAATACAACCTATTTCTATAAATTGATGTCAGATTTTTCTTGTGTCTTTATTTCCTTGTTGATTGTTTTTGGTAGTCTTTCATGCTTTAAATGTGCTCCTTTCTTAAATCCTGCCTGCTCTGATTCATAGCTACCCAGGACTGAGCTGAGGTTTTGCAAACGAACCTGACTGGATCTGTTTTTTTTAATTTTTTTTTATTTAGAGTTTTACATCAACAAACAGTCATACATTGAGCAATGTAAAAGAAAGCCAGCGTAATATAAATAAAATACAGACAACAAAAGTACAAAAAATAGGGAAAGTTTCTTACATCCATTTAGTGACTGGATCCCAAATTTTTAGTCCTTGCCTTTTTTTCTTTATCCCCTTGAGCCTATACATAGCCATTTCTATATGAAAAATGGAAAGTAGCTTGCATTGCCATTGATGAAAAGTCGGGGGTTCAATATCAATTCAGCGAGAGGTGATGCAGAAGCGGAAGACGGACATACAAATAAACAACAAAGCTTCTTCAGCAGTAGGTCTTATCCCAGACTGATCTGCTTGAACACCAAAAATGACCAGTTCAGGAGAGAGTTTCACAACTAACCCGAGATTATTATTAATAAAAAATTCAATATCAGCAATAAACCGGCGAAGTTTTTCACATGTAAAAAACATATGGATAGAATCCGCATCCACCTCATTACAGCGATTACATCTGGATTCGCCGCCAACCTTCCACTTAGCTATCTTAGCGGGAGAGTAATAAAGATCGAAGACAGACATATAATGTTGACTTTGGAGGGATCCATTAAAGAGTACCTTCATGGATATATCGATTGATCTTCCTATATCGATATCTACTAAATCTAGCTTCCTTAGCCATTTGCTCTCTACAGAGGATAAATCATCATCAAGTTGATTAATAATCATTTGATAAGCTGGGCCTGTTTTCTTTGTTTTCCTAATAATTTCTAATATCTTATTAGAGTTCATACAATAATTAATAAGAAGACTTTTCGATTCTAGGAAACTTCGAATCTGAAGATACTTAAAAAAATGATATTGTGGTAAACCATATTTAGTTCGGAGAGCTGAGAATGAAGAGAATTGAGCCTCTTCATATAAATCTCCCAAGATCTGTATTCCTGAGAAAAACCATGTTCTGATGATTTGGTCATGAAAAACCGCAGGTAAGGCAGAATTATTGAATATTGGAGAATAATAACTAATTTCACCCAAACCAAGAATTTTATTCCTAAATTGTCGCCAAATTGTAGCACAGGCTAAAATAATCTTAAATTTAGTTTTTTTATAATAACTAGGTTCGATGATTTTGACTAAGCATTGAGGAGCCGCCTTACCCATAAATCTTAGAGAAATGAGCCAATAGTACAGCCGAAAATTAGGGACACCCCACCCCCCTTTCAGCCTGGGCAAGAAACACCATTTCAACGCTCGACGAGAGCGGTGATACCCCCACAAAAATCTGGAGATCATTCTATCAATTTTTGTGAAGTAATATGCCGGGAACAAGAGTGGTATGGTTCAAAATAAATATAGAAACTTTGGTAAAATTAGCATTTTAATAATATTGACTCGACCATAAAGAGAGAAATGCAAATTATTTAGTCTCTCAAGAGTTTTATTAGAGGAATTCAGAACAGGCTCAATGTTTAAGCGTACAATATCATCAACCCTGGATGAGATCGTTATCCCCAGATATTGGGCTTCCAGATCAAAAACCAATTCATTAGGTCGGCCAAAATTAGAATGAATCAATTGAGTTTTGGCTAGATTTAATTTATAACCAGATAGCACACCAAATTCTTTGGCCAAAAGAGTTATTTTTGGTAATGCACGACTGATATCTATGGTAGTTACGGCAACATCATCCGCATAGGCGAAGATTTTAAATAAATTAGTATTAATTTTTACAGGTATAATATCGGACGCCAAGAATAGATTACGAAGATATGGTTCAAGATATAAAGCAAACAGCAAGGGGGAACAAGGACAACCTTGTCTAGTCCCCCTTGTTATCGCAAAGCCCTTCGAAAGAGAGTTGGTTATTCTTATGGCAGCTTTAGGTTGAATATAAAGGGCTTTCACTGCATTAATATATGAGATGGGAAAGCCCATCCAGAGCATGACAGACCAAAGATATTCCCAGGAGACGCTTTTTCTGCGTCCAACAGGGCCACCGCAACCGGGGATTCAGAGATCTGGGCCCAGTCTAATAGTGCTATTATTTTTTTAACATGGTCTGTAGTGTCTCTTTTCAATATAAAGCCATGTTGTCTAATAGACAAAAGGGTCGGCATCAGTGGATTCAGTCTATTAGCGAGAATTTTGGAATAAATTTTGCTATCGGTGGAAATCAAAGAGATGGGTCGATATGAGCCTAATTCTTCGCTGTTTTTACCTTTCTTTTTAAAAATTACTATTGTAGCATAAGACCATGATTCAGGTGGATTGCCAGCAAAAGCCGAACAAAAAATCTTCATTAATTCTGGCTTTAAAATTCCTCTAAATACTCGATAGAATTCCAGAGGAATGGAATCAGGACCCATGGCTTTTCCAACAGCAAGACCAGTAATAGCTACTTCAATCTCTTCCCAGGTGACTGGAGCACTGAGAGACTCCACATGTTCTGCAGACATTTCTATAGTGTTAATCTTATCAAGATAGTGTTTTATAGAAAGATCAGAAACACTATCTGGTTGATGATACACCAGTTGATAAAATTCATTAAAAGCTGCAAGTATATCTGCTTTGGAGGTTTTAAAGCCCCCGTGAAGATCTTGAATTTTAAGAATCTGATTAGCAGTGGCATTTTTGGCGTAATCTTTGTGCTAAGACTTTTCCGGTTTGTTCACTCAATTCATAACTTTCAGTCCGATGTTGAATATGCTGTAGAGCTACTTGATCAGCTATGTGAGCGTAAACGGAGCTGCGTTTAATCGATAAATCAAGTTGGGATTCCTATATATCGCTATTCGATTTGATGCATTCAGCTAGCCGTGTCTCTGCGTGTAGAACCATATCACAGTCCCTTCTAAATTTATCACGCTTGTTCTTAAGTTGAAAATTAGCGTATTTTAGTGTCTCTCCCCGTATTACTGATTTGAATGTGTCCCAGACAACTGGAACTGAGGCCGATTCATTATTTAACTAAAAAAATTCCTGGATAACTTTAGACATAAACTGAATATAATCTGGTTGTAGAAGTAAATTCCGTTGGAACGTCCAAGTTGATTTATAGCCCGGTTCGCATGATGAGAGACTAAACTTTAAACAGAGAGGGTTATGATCAGATAATAGCCTAGGCAGAATTTCTAGCCCAATTTTATCCCAACAAAACTGAGATAAAAAAAAATAATCAAGCCGAACATATTTCTTGTGTGGAGCAGAAATAAAAGTAAAGCCATACTCATCTGGATGAGCAGTATGCCAAGCATCAGATAAAGCGTTGTCTACTACCAGAGACCGCAGAGCCTTAAAGGACCGTGGCTTCGAGCCTTTATATCTTAAATTTTGTCTGATATTGAAATCAGCGTCGATATGAACATTGAGATCCCCACAAAAAATAATAGGAATACTACTAAGAGCAAGCTCCTGATTTAGATAATTAAATAACTCGGAATCATCGAGGTTGGGGCCGTAAACTGAATAAATCATAAACCTGTTCTGAGAAATAAAAGTTCTGCCATGGCCCAGCGGCCCCATTTATCAGCAGCGGTCTTGATTACAGTGCCCAGATTCCGACGCATAAGTATTGCTACACTTCGTTTAATACCTATCTGCCTAGAAACTATTAACACCTCCAACCCCAAATTCTTTAACAAATCATTTTTTTCCCATGATAAATGAGTCTCTTGAAGACAAAGTAAATCTATTTGCAGCAAATGAATCAATTTAGACAAGATACCTCTCTTTTTCACATCATTAAGATCATTAACGTTGAAAGTACAAATTTTAATTACCCTATCCATTGGGAGATGGAACACAAAGAGAAATTAGAAAACTAGGATCTATCAGACATGGCTCCATATAGAATTGGAAACAAACCACAGTAGCAAGAAATTTCATTGCTTTGCCCAATGTTACATCATTAGTAGAGCAGTCTGAACAACGCTCCATAACTTGCAAATAGCTGGTCATTATCATTGAATCTTGCTTAAATTGGACTGATGTTGAATTACACCCCCACCACCACCACCACCGCCACCCCCCCACACCCCTCCTGACATCTTCCCCCCACCCCAACCCACCTTATGAGGCACAGGGATAGCCAGTCCTTGGGATCACAGAGTGCCTCCCCGCCCCACTCCCGGATGACCCGAAAAGAGAAAATAGTGTTCAAAAATCAGCTTAATCCAGCCAGCAATATCAACCCAACATAGCTATAGCATTTATAATACCATTCCTTTTGAGAAATAGCATTAGATCAAATAGAATCAAGATATTCTTTTGCCCCAATTTCAGAAACAAAAAACCTTGTCTGGTTTTTAAAAAGAACTTTAAGTTTGGCTGGGTTTTGTAAGTAGACAGTGGCGCCTTTTTCTTGAAAACCAGCTATTAATTGCCTTAGCTGCCATCGCTTAGTAACAGTGGACTGGCAAAGTCTGGTCTTACGAAAAAACAACAGCCTCTGGCAGATCGCTTTTTATCAGGTCTGGCCAGATCAAAAATAGCTTCTCTAGCTAGAAAATTATTGAATCTGACCAAAATGGCTCTCGGGGACTCTCCTTCTTTTGACCTAGATTTAATTTGAAATGGAAAGCGATGAGCACGCTCAATGACCAGTGGCCAGTCCCAAGATGTAAGTTCAGGAAATGCTTCCGAGAAAAGTTCACAGATAAATTTCCGAAGATCTGCTCCGCCGAGATTCTCAGGGACTCCAAGCACGCGCAAATTATTTCTCCGTGATTGATTTTCAATCTCAGCAAGCTTGAAGCTGACGTCGTCCCGTTGTGCTTTGACCAAGGCAAGTTCCTTCTTTTGTATGGCAACTTCATCTTCAAGAGTGGATATCCTGGTTTCGGCTTCCAAGACTCTGGCCGTCATGTCGGTACACAATTTTGTAATACGGCGCACAGCATTTTTAACTTTTTGATATGTGCCTTGAGTGCGAGCAATCTCCATTTTTGTATCTGATCTGTGAGCCAACATTGTTTGGTATATCATGGAAAGAGTCACTTCCGGGCACAGATCAGAATTAGATTCTTCAAGAATAGCTTGTTCGCTTGGGAGATTAGATTGAATGGGTAGAGGGCCCTCTGCACCATTAGACTTATTCCTGGATGAGGGTGTTCTCCTGACCTTGACCTTGTGTTTCTTTACAGTTACGCTAGCCCAGGTGAAGTCTCACTGACCCCCGTCTCCTCTCCCAGGCTACTGTCCTCTAGATAATCAGCCCAGTCCTTGTCCAAGCTCTCGTCAGATGTGAGGTCAGACATAGAAAAAAAAATTTCAGTAGACTCCAGAACGGGTTCCTGAGATGAAGTTTCAGTGGACATTGATATGGGCTGAGCAGAGATAGTCACAGAGGTAGTCAAAGCAGTAGTGTTCGGTGCCTCCCCAGTTCCAGCAATAGTATTCAGAGTATTTGGGACTGCAAATCCTAGAATACTATGCGACAGTAATCCAGACACACGCACAGAGTCAGAGAGACGCAACACTTCTGGTTCGGGATCGGGATCGGAGTTTAATAAGGAGTCTGCTGGTGCGAGAGGAAGAGTCGATACCGATGCGCGCAAATTAGTTGCGTTTCTAGCAGCTTGTTTATTAAATAATGCAGGTACAGTTTGATTAAAGGCCCTACTTGGAGGCTCTCCCCCTTTTTTAGCAGAAGAAGAGGTAGATGTGGATGTAAACTCACCGGTTTTAGCTGTCCCTCGCATTTAATTACCAGCTTCCAGGTCCTCTGCATCGTAAGTTTGAGCGTTCTTATTCTTGCCGCTGCGCGTGTTGGGGGGTTTCACCTGCTGATTGGCGTTTTTTGGTGGCATTGTGTGCAAGCGTAGAGCAGAACAAAGCACAGATTGTCTAGCCCAACAAGACGAAAAGCGTCGGATGAAATATCGTATCCGAGGAAGCTGGATGATGAGAAACAACATAGGCAGCAAATGACGTGAAATGCGGGCAGCCCAGCACCAATGAAGTCAAATAAAGTCGAGAGCACACAGACGGTGAGTTGAGCTCAGATCAGAGATGGCGAGGAGAGGGAGAAAGCCAAGGAGCATGATGAGCACGATGAGTAAATATCGATAATACCGCTAGCAGTTTTCAGCGGAAGCAGCAAACAACATCAAAGTCGAAGGTAGCTCGTAGATTTTGCCGCGGAGTCAGCCGCGGACAGCATGAAGCCGAAATCGGCCGGTCAGTCTTTCTTCAGCGCCACCTCTTTTCGGGCCAGGGATACGGGGAGCGAAGCGAGAGGCAGCTCACACCGCCAGGCTAGCGGTCGCCATCTTGCCCCACCTGACTGGATCTGATATGGGTTTGTATCATCATTACAGGGTGAGGCTACAAAACCACACCGTTTCATAACACACATTTGTCATAAGTCTGAATGGCTCCTCTGTAGCAGTTAGTTTATCACCTATTATGTTATCTGTTCACTTTCCTAGACAGCATATTTTAGTAGGGGTGAGTAGGCCAACTTTTGTTTTTTTGTAATAACTCTAATTTCTGATTTGTATTAATGTGCATGTGAACATTGAGTTATCAAAAACCTTTGACCTCTGATACTGTTAACCTCTGACGACCCCTTGTCTCACCCTTAGTCTGCCTACAGCCCCCTATTTTCAGCGAGATTCTTCTGGGGAATGATAAGTGATGGAAAGTGCAGAAAGTTAGAGGGGCTCTTAAAGTCCAGTTACTTTATGTTTCTGCCACCCCTTCATGGTCATTGGGACTAGCTATAGGAAGTAGAGTGCTAGAGGATTGAGGGAGCAGCAGTGGAGTAACGAAAGTGGAGGGGGCCCCCTGCAAGGTACACAGAGGGGCCCGCTCTGGATTTAATCCGGCGCTCCAGTTTATTTATATAAAAGGGAATGTCCATCGTGAGGCTCTATATTGAAGAGTGCAGATCAGTTAAAGGAAGCCCACAGTTATAACATCACCAGATGCCACTTCCGCTGTGCTCTTAATTCGAAAAAACTGTGCGAACAGCTGAGGATTCGATCTTTTCCTTGCTCTTAGTTACACATTAAGTTTTTTGTTTCAGTTGAATTTTTAATATGATGCATAGGAGTAACAGGTTGTAAATCCGGATGTACATTCAAGTGTATGTTCGTCAACTACTTTTTGAAGCAGAAAGGAATAGAGCAGTTCTTGTCATATTCCACGAAAAGCGTCGTAAGTCACAGAAAGGCGGGAATAGTCATCGGTAAGAGGAGAAGGGTGGGCAGAGTTCAGGACATCAACAACACCGTATCCGTTCTGTAGGGCTAGGAAGAAGAAGAGTGGTATTGTAGTAGTAGTTGCACTTTAGTAGTACAATAGTAGTAGTAGTACCGTAGTAGAAGTACTGTAGTAGCAGTAGAACTGTAGTAGTACAGTAGTAGTTGTACAATAGTAGTAGAACTGTAGCAATACAGTTCTAGTAGTACTACTGTAGTAATCGTGGTAGTAATAATAGTACTGTAGTAGTACTGTAGTAATAGTAGTACAGTAGTAGTAGTAGTCATAGTAGTACTGTAGTAGCACTGTAGTATTACTATAGTCATAGTAGTGGTAGTACAGTAGTGTAGTAGTAGTAGTGTAGAAATAGTAATAGAAGCACTGTAGCAGTAGTAGTAGCATTGTAGTAGTACAGTAGTTGTAGTAGTACAGTAGTAGCATTACTGTAGTAATAGCAGTGGTAGTACTTTAGTCATAGTAGTACTGTAGAAATAGTAGTAGAAGTACTGTAGCAGTAGCACTGTAGTAGTACAGTAGTTGTAGTAGCATAGTTGTAGTAGCAGGGGCGTAACACAGGTCCCTGCAGCCCCTGTGGTGCAGGGGGGGCCCTGAGCTGCAGGGGGGCCCCCTCATCACAATACTCAGCAGATTTACTAAATGTTTTGAGAGAGCGTTTGCGTGATGCAAAGCGACGTGCGTGATAACATCGATCCACTTTAGTGCACATTTTTTTTTGCCACAAAAGTCTTCGCAAGCACAGCGCTCAATGGCACTGTGTGGCACATTTCAAAGTCCTTGATGCAAAGTGGGTGTGACGAGGTGGGGACGGACTCCCTCGTAGAAGTGAGCGCAATCCCATACCTGCTAAAGTCACAAAACATTGCATAACCAAGGGTTAGTTGAAAACAATGGCACATGTCGCGGTTGGCAACATTGCTTGATTTTTCAATGCATAATACTGTCCATAATTGTAAAATGTACAATATGATGTGATGTACCCTTGAGCCGTCCTCTTCCTGAAGACAATTATACTAGAGGATAACCCTCAAGAACAGAAGTGAGGCAAAAATACGCTCGAAAGCCTCTGCGATGAGGCGCGAGGATAGATATTGTGTTGTGCTTTGCAAACAGAGCATCATTTGCATTGGCGATAAAGGAATCACAACGCAGTGCATGGTTACTAAGCGCCCAGAGGGAATGCTAAAAACGTGAATAAGAGTTGTATTAATAAATGAAAATGAAGTTTAGTAACTGGACAGGGGTTGAAGGCTCACAAAGGATTAAAAATAAAAGTTACCGTGTAGGATTTCCAGGCCTTTCTCGTCTGGAAGGAAGCTTAGAGTAAACGTGTGTTGGGTTCTTTCTGCAGGGGCAGCCTTCGGATAAAACGCCTCGCCTTGCAAGCGGGATCCCTCTCAGAGGGGATCTTTGCACTCAGCAGCTAAAGTGTGCCAGCACTTCATTGCGTAGTATTGCCAGGTGCTGGCTGCGGCGCTGTGATACATTTCTGAGACCTCGCACATCATTAGCAATACCTTCACATCTCAGAGGGCAGGGATTAGGTCAGACACCCCCCTCAGCAAAACTCAGATTTGCTTTTCTGTGCACTATTTTATTAATATCTTCCTTCTAGACGAGAAAGGCCTGGAAATCCTACACGGTAACTTTTATTTTTAATCCTTTGTGAGCCTTCAACCCCTGTCCAGTTACTAAACTTCATTTTCATTTATTAATACAACTCTTATTCACGTTTTTAGCATTCCCTCTGGGCGCTTAGTAACCATGCACTGCGTTTTGATTCCTTCATCGCCAATGCAAATTAATGCTATGTTTGCAAAGCACAACACAATATCTATCCTCGCGCCTCATCGCAGAGGCTTTCGAGCGTATTTTTGCCTGACTTCTGTTCTTGAGGGTTATCCTCTAGTATAATTGTCTTCAGAAGAGGACGGCTCAAGGGTACATCACATCATATTATAATTTTTACAATTATGGACAGTATTATGCATTGAAAAATCAAGCAATGTTGCCAACCGCGACATGTGCCATTGTTTTCAACTAACCCTTGGTTATGCAATGTTTTGTGACTTTAGCAGGTATGGGATTGCGCTCACTTCTACGAGGGAGTCCGTCCCCACCTCGTCACACCCACTTTGCATCAAGGACTTTGAAATGTGCCACACAGTGCCATTGAGCGCTGTGCTTGCGAAGACTTTTGTGGCAAAAAAAAATGTGCACTAAAGTGGATCGATGTTATCACGCACGTCGCTTTGCATCACACAAACGCTCTCTCAAAACATTTAGTAAATCCGCTGAGCACTGTGATGAGGGGGGCCCTCCTGCAGCTCAGGGGCCCCACACACCGCGGGGGCTGCAGGGGCCTGTATTACGCCCCTGGGGCGCAGCTGCTATACACGTGCCCAGATTGACGATTTATTTCAATATATTTTGCACTAATGGTATTATTTGAAGTTAGCAGAAATGCAGTGCAGTCATGTTGTACTCTATTCACAGCCACCCCCATGCCATTATATTATTTGTGCTGTCAGTGTGTTTTAAGAACCAAACTCTAAATGACCTGCTAGGTAGAAAGATGTCATTCATTCTAGACCTCCTACTGTAATGAGCATACCTTTGTTGCCGGATTCCAGAATTCAAGAATGAATAGCTGTCTGCTCTTAAACAGATGGTGCTTGGTGCCAGCTATTGTTTGTTGTTTATGAAATTCAAGTGCCAGCGAGTTGCTTCAAAACAAAATCAACAGTGTAATTCAGCCACAACCTTAGCTTGCCATTTCCTTTGTAGGGCCAGATGTACAAAACATTTTAGGGTTACACTCTAGTTCGAAGTTTGTGACCGTAAATTTGCATTTTGCAATGTACTAAACCCATTTTGCAATTCAGTAACAGGTTACCGAATCACAAAATGAGTTTAAAAGGGCATAAAGAATAGCTATCTGGAAGAGGGTTGCTTAGGTTGCCCATTCCAAATAAGAATTTGTTTAGGTATGTATCAATGTTTTGCGAACGAAATCCAGTCACAAAACATTGACACTTTACAGACTCCCAACTTGAGGGGGTAAGCCATTCGCAAAAGGGAAGGAGCCCCTTTTATTTAGGGAAAACAGTCTGAATTAAAACAAATATATACTTAATTAAAAATAAACCATGGACAAGGTGGTCTACTAACCCCAGCAGGCCAACATTCCTGTAATGGCTACTAACTGTAGAGAGTCACAATTTGTGACCTACCACATGAATACTGATGAGTTAGGTTGGATTGCCACCCACTACAATTTGGGTTTACATTTGTACATAGGTTGGTTCGAAAAATTAATTGCAAAAATATTGTTAGCAAATTGCTGCCAGTATTACAAACATTGGGCCATAGTGTATTAAAAAGAAGAGACAGACATTTTTACAATGTGTGCAAGTGAGGCCACATAATTTCTCTCACAGATCTCTCTCATCTCTAGTTTGTTTCCCAATTCTTTAGCTTGTTCTTTGTAGTCCTTCAGGGTAGTGCAATTACGTCTCAGACGCAAGAATTGGCTATTAGGTAGATTTTCTCTTAGGGGGCGAGGATGAAAGCTGTTATAGGAGAGTATGTTGTTTCGTGCCGTGGGTTTGTAAAAAGTCTTTGTTTGAAGAGTATCATTCTCAGTATAGATTGTGATATCTAAGAAATCTAATCGTTTATTGTCCGACGTACATGTACATGTACAAACTAGAGATGAGAGACTACCCGGTGAAAACCATCAGAAAATGTCAAAAAAGGGCTCGCAATCAAGCGAGAGAGAGCTTACTAGAGACAATACCACGGGAAACACCAGAAGACCTACTAACGTGTGTAACCACGTACAGTACATCCACGAACACTGTGAAGAAAATTATAAACAGAAATTGGAGGATTCTAACATCAAACACCTTACAATGGCCTAAACCTAGATTTGCCAACAGAAGAACACGGAATATAAAGGATCACATAGTGCATACAAGACCAGCACTTGTTGCTAACAAAGAAAGTCTCACTGCAGCATGGAACTTGAGTCCAATAGTGGGTCATTACCCATGCGGATCATGCATGGTGTACAAACTGACAACAGTCACGAAGAAACTAGAACTCTTGCCTAATTTCACCTGGATCTTACGTCACCACACAAACTGTAACACCATCCACGTGGTTTACATGATTACATGCCCATGCAAATGTAGATACATAGGAATGACATGTCGTAAAATAAAATTACGCAGAGGTGAACATAAGAGCAACGTAAATTGCAAGAGAGCCACCACCAAGATGAGCAAGCACTACATTGAGAACAGCCACAGTGTAGATGACCTTAAATGGGTTGTTCTGGAAACAATATACATGAAAACCAACAATGCTGAACGAGTTCTTTTCGAGAGAGAACAACGTTGGATCCATGGTCTGAAAACTGATCGAAGGATTGAACAATAATATTCCTTGGCATACACTAATGTGATTTTTCATAAAAAAGCCATACTGAGCATAAGTCCAACATCACTCTTAACTGGTTTCCAGATCATGAAGTGTGAGTACATCTAACATCTTGAAAAACCAGACTGAGGGTCAGACACTGTGATCTGGCCATTCCGATACTTAGATCACAAATGAAACATAAGTGTCTCATGATGCATTCGAATAATGCAAATTTAAAAAAATGATCTCAAATGTACAAACATGGCAATAATATCTGCTGTCTTTCAAGACTCTTCAAAACATCTTAAATATCTTAACTTTAAAACATCTGTGATAAAAGCTTATTGTGAGAGTGGTATGGTGACATGAGTCTTTCCACTATACTGATTATCGTAGTGCCAACCATTATGCCAACCAACTTGACACTCATTAGTCCCTTCTCCATTTCAATACCATATCCCGTGTAAATACAGGCTCTACGCGGGCCCGCTTCTACCGGGCCACCGCACATAGAGACAGAACAAGTCATTGACTTGTAAGGATCGGTAAGCCACCGTCTCAAACACCACAAGGCAGAAAACAAACGCGGTAAGGTAAACGTTACTGAATGCAGTTTACTCTTACAGACTAAGGTTCCTTCATTGCTCTCTGGTGCCCTGAGAAATCGAGAGAACGGCATTCTAAAGGTAATGGCCGTAACGTGTTTTGCTTCATTTGTAGAACCACTCATGATGGGGTTGTCTCTTTAACTTTCCCCATATTAACTTGACTATTAAATAACAAAACAGAATGAGCGCCCGGATAACTAGACACTCTGTCCTTGATACTGTGAAGCCGATTTTGAAACAAGCATAACTCTGAATACAGTCAATCGTAACGGTTCATAAACGAACCCCCTTCTTTAATTACCACCTTACCTCCATGTAGCTTTACCACTTGACTCCCCAACCTCACTTGAACTAGCATAGCACACCTGTTTTCAACGTATAACTTCTTACTGAATGCAGTGCAAGTTAATACAGACATTAAAAGATGAAACTGTGACAGCAATCACCTTATATACCATAGGACAGATTAGTCACTATGTTGAAACCATAGGGTATACAAGAATTACTACTATAGCATTTTCTTTTCTTATTTCAGTTTCAGATACAACAGATCTGACTCCAAATACACAAAAGTGGTAAGTTGACCACTTAATTTAGGAGCCACAATGAGCTTTTAAGCACACCCGGTCCTGACGAAAGTCTCATGACAATGCGAGAAGGCTGAAACATGTTGACCTACTAGTGCGGTAGACTAGTAACTGGGTCTACAAACGCACCACTCTGTTACCTTTTAATTTCCCACATCACCGTTTTTCTAAATAAATTCTTGCATTAGAGTGAAGTAGGGAATTTTAAACCTCCCTGCACCTGAGCACATACACGCCCTCTTTTTAATATCTGGACACTACTGGAAAATCAGTTGGTCTACCTCCAGGCGGAGGACAGCATATATACTATCAAAAAAAACCTGTGATGATGCTGCAACAGAACACCTAGGCGGAGAATCAAGATATACTGCCCACTGTCTGTGTACGTATATGAGGGTTTTTATACGGTTCCGAAACGACTGAGACCCTGATTTCACAGGACAAGTGATACATTCTCCCCCCTCTTGATTTTTTGTACTAGCCATTGGAAGCCGGATGGATCACAGATTCTTATTCCCTCCACCTTGATTATTAAACATGAAGAACAACAGATGCACCCGAGTAACTGAAGACGCAGCCCGGAACCCCACCCAGCGTCACCACCCACAGGACCCCACCCGCCCCCATTTGGACAAAGAGAACGCACATCAACTCCACAAAACCATGAACCAAACAAATCGCCTGGAGGCGCACAATCACGACACCTAACATACAGGTGTGGTCAGAAAAAGGGAAATCATACATCCATATAATATAATCTAAATAAAACGTTTATTACAGATCAAACAAAAAACAACAATTCTGAAAAGACACGGAGGGTCTTTTCTGGGCATTCTGTAAGTCACAGCCTGCAAGACAGAAATACAGATACTAAGGTGTGTCATTCGTCCATCAAAAGTACAGAGAGAGGGAGAGCAAAAGAGAGAGAAAGAGAGGGAGAGAGAAAGAGAGCAAAAGAGAGAGAGAGAGAGGGAGGGAGAGGGAGATAAAGAGAGAGAGGGGGAGTAAGAGAGGGAGAGAGAGGGAGAGAGAAAGAGAGGGAGAGAGAGGGAGAGAGAGGGAGAGAGAAAGAGAGATGAAGAGAGGGAGAGAGAAAGAGAGAAAAAGAGAGGGAGAGAGAGTGCCGACACTGCGGACCCAGGCCTCACTGCTCAGCTGCTGCCACCGGTGTGTCTCTAACCACGTGCCGGTATACACAGCAGTCCTCAGGTCCCTCATCTGAAACAGTTCACGGAGACAGGAATGGCAGAGCCCATTCAGTTGCACACACCATAATCGCTTGCCTGCCCCTGCGCACACAGGCTGCCACACCCAAGCCCCTCCCGCCGCCCAGTGGTGATTGCCCACCCCTGCTCAACCAGGCCTCACGGCACACCATGTGCCGGTGGGAGCACCAAGCCCGTGACCATGGCACCCTCCACATCATGCAGCCCCGCACCGCGGGCCACCAGGTCACACACTTGATTCTCGGTCTTGATTACGCAATGGCAGAGACCATATCAGTGCACACGGCATCATCGCAGGCTGCACACCCGCTCTGCCCTATAGGTGCCTCTAACTCTGTGAACAGCGAGGCAACGCCGCATGGCAGGAGGCCCGCACAGCCCGCTAGCTCAGGCCTACACTGTGATCCAGCAGGGCGTATACTAATCCCCACCAGTCCAGACTGCCAGGATGGCGCATCATCGCAGGCTGCACAGCCACTCAGCAGTTCAGGTGTCCCTATCTCACTGCACCGCAAGACACCATCCTGTGGCGGTGTGCCTGCCGCAGTGTATCCGGTGCCACCAAGTCTGTGCATCGCAAGCCAAGAACCCTTTAAGATTGAGTCTCGTGGTGCGGACACCATAATGTCACCCCCGGCACTGTGCAATGTGCTGTGGCAGGGCCCTAGGCCCTCATGCATAAATGAGGGACACACGGAGACACCCAGTTACAGAGTAGAAATGGCGTCCAGCACGTGCGCCAGGCCCTTTATATTGGCAGGGTCACATGTCCTGTAACAGCTGTGCTGGATGGATGTGGTGTGGGTGTAAACCAGTTGTGAGGGAGTGGCCGTGGCATGCTGACAACTAGACCTGTGAGCAGCAGATCCCTACAGTGATGGCTTGGGACATGTAGCATTGTGGCCCCCCCCTGTGAGCGTAAGCCGAGTGGGCTGGCCTGGCGTATGCCAGTCCAGCGTAAGGGTGTGAATTATGACCCTGGGGCACTGGGCGTGGTTCTGTACTGGGCTGGACAAGGAAGTAACTAATGCGTGTGTCACCGTTGTAGTGTTGGCGCCACCCGTGCCACAATCGGCAATGTGTCACCCGTGACCCAAGTCCCAACAACATGAGCAACATGGACGTAAGGGGGAATCACTGACCCTACATTCATCCATATTTCCACACTTGAAAGATCATAGGCATGACACATCGGTGTGACCACGAATGTTTATTGCACAATCAGTGGGGTTTTGAAGCCGGAGCAGTACAGGGCCATGCAAACCCCACTTTACTTTGTTGGCCCTTATAGGGCCAGCCAGAGTCCTTCAGGGAATGACAGGTAAATCAGAAGAGGAGGAGTTCAGTTCGTAGTCGGATAGCTGTGTCATTGGTAACCAAACAGAATATGGCAGTCCATGTCGAGGTCCAAGGTGAGTGTTGCAGAGCGCATCGGGGGACAGTGGAAGGGGATGATGCAGAGGGCAGAACCAAGCAGAAACAGGCCATAGGGTGGAGATGAATTCTACCTCTTCCTTCTCACCACCAAGGCAGATTCATCCACATCTTAGTCCTCTGCTGTTTCATGTGTCTCACATGTGGGTGGTGATGTTCTGTCTCCAGCACTGTGTGGCAGTGACACCTCAGGGGCCAGAGGTGGAATGTGTGCCGCACTGTGTGGCATTGACACATCAGGGGCCGGAGATGTGGATGGAGTGGTAGCAGCAGCATGCATCAGCGCCAGGCCTTGTGGAAGCAATGCTTTGAGCAGGGTCTTTATGGCATTGAGGGACCCAACTACCTCTCGCTGGTGTGCAGTCGTGGCAGCTGCTTTTTCCGCATGCGTCCGCTCTATGTTCTCCATGAGCCTCCGCATGAGTCCCAACTCCCGGGCGAGCTCGCTGGAGCCACTCTGACTAGACAGTCGTTCTTGTCTCAGGGCCAGGACTCTGGCGATGTCAGCCATGGTTCATTGGAGGGCATGGTGCGGACTGTGGGTGTCCGTTAAGGACTGTGAGTGGTCCCTGATGGGACTTAGACACCCACGTATGGCGTCTAGCTTGTCTGCCATGCAGTCAAACCCCACCTGCACCTGTTCAGCCAGCTTCTCCTGGCACCCCAACACATGGCGTTGAAAGTCCATGTGTTCGTCGTGGGGGTCCTGGGAGGCAGCCATGGTGGTGGGTGCTGCCTGCTGTGTGTCCTGTGCAGAACTGGGTTCTCTGCGCAGCAGCTAGGCTGCCCTGCTCTGGGAAGTGGGCTGCGGAGGCTGTCCACAAGCTGTTGGAGGACATCGGAGTCAAAGGTGTGGTGATCCTCTTTGTCATCAGAGAAGAGAGGTTGGGACTGCTCTTCTGGAGGTGTTGAATTTCCCTCTGCAATGTGAAGGGGAGATGCAGTTTAACATTGTGTTCACATGTATGTTGATGCATTGTACATGTTTACATTCAGACTGAATGACAGTGTACATTGTGACTGTTTGTAGGGAGCTGCCTATATGTTGCAGGACAGTGGACATTTTTTACATCACAGGTGTGTGTTTGTACTTGTACATTGTCAACTCACATTTCCCTGCGATGCCATATGTGATTGGCTAGTTTCTGCACACAAGCCGCACCAGTTGTGCCCTCTGTTCTGTTGTGGACGTGTTGCGGATTGTGCCACATCGTTGTCAATGTTGATGTGCTCTGCATGTGATGTGTGTGTGCCGCATTTTGGGGGAGTCGCCCCTGCAAATCTGATTTGTTTGCCCCTTGGCCCTTACATGAGGTGTGCCTCTGGCTTCTGCAGTGCTGGAATGTTGCCTAATTGGATGCATTGGTCTCTTGGTGGGAGTTGGGGGTCTGGGGCATGGTTTGTCCACAGATGTGCTCTGCTCATTTGTGCATGTGTGCCATTGTGCTCATCTCCCCCGTCGCCCTAGTCCCTGGTTGTTACTCACCCTGTTGCTGTTGTGTCCGGTTATGTTGAGCAGTGTCCGGGCCCCCAACTCCTGCCACCGTCTCCCCACTGTTGACTGTGGACACCATTTGCTCCATCTCGTCCAGCTCCTCCTGTGGCGCTGGACTCCCACCTCCAGTCTGCATTGCTACCTTACATTTTTTTGCGAGTTTCTGCTTGGTTTTGCGCTTGACATCATTCCAGCGCCTCTTGACCTCTTCCATTGTCCTCTTCACCACTCTGACTGCATTCACTTTGTCCACGATGGTCTACCATATTCCATTTTTAGTTCCCAGTGACACAGTGGAGGTGATGAACAGTAGTTGATGGTGTTCTATCACCTCCGTTATCAGGATCCTGTTTTCCTGCGGACTGAACCTTTTCTTCCTACTCTTCTTGTCCTTGCCCTTCCCTGACCCCGAAGTCCCAGGCTGGTCCTCCGGGGGGCTTGTGGGGTTCTGGTTGTCCTCTGCACTTGCTCCGGCTACCTCTATTGGGCTTCGCTGTTGTTTGGCTTTTGTGTGTGGTTTTTTTCCAACTTTTATGGTGCATTTTCCCACATGACGCGTGGGAATTGCAGGCCTGTGGCTGGTTTTCGCTGATTTTTTGTACCGCGATTGGACTCATCGCAGCATTTTTTGCGTTCGTATTTCACATTAATGCAGCGTCACGTTGACTTTATTGCGGTCATTTGACGCGTTATCGTGGGACTATCGCATGGTGCCGCCGGGTTGAGAATACCACGTTAACACAGAGTTATTTTCCCGTGATAGACTGTGACATGAAGAGTTGCGTTAAACTGATTTTGAGGTAGTTATCACACGTTCTTGAGAATATCCCCCATAATTTCATCAGTGATAGACATCTCTCGTCAGAAAATTATGTCGAAGTTCTATTTTTTCTATGAAACCAGGTATCTTTTGAGTGCTGATGAGCAGTTAATATTCAAGTCACTGCTCCTCAGCTCCGTGATGGAATGTAAATGTGTTTCACAAACTGACTGCCTCCTATCCGTTATTTGCAATTTCAGAAACAAGAATTTCTAATACATCCCCTCCTCCTTCTCTCTCCATCTCCAACCACATAAAACACCCTCATACTTCTTTAGGAAACTATCCCTCTATCGTGCTCAGAGCTACACCATTATAGAAACATTTTAATGTTTGTTTATAGAACGTTGTGCGCCGCCTGTTATATGCACTAATTTTGTGTGCATATCTGAGTAACAGTGTATTTAACACATGCCTCTCATTTATTGTATATATTTTTTGTATTGCTGCACATTGCTTGCATTTAATTAACTTACCTTTACTCCACTACTTTATTAAACTGGAGACTATAAGATGAGATCACATGATTAATATTAATGCTATTTCACTCTTAGTACCAGTCATCAGGAAAGCACTATTGATCATATTAATATAATGCTTGATATACTGGACCAACCTAATAGAATTTGAGGTTTATTTAACTAATGATTCTGCTAGAAATGTAGGTCTCATCCAACATAAGGGCTGGACGAACCTTATAGAGTTTGAGGTCTCTCTATCTAATGAATCTGCTGGAAATGTAGGTCTCATCCAATATAAGGGATGTTAGATGGGGCTCTTTAGAGGTGGCAGGGTAAATTCCATTTATGTTCTTTGTTCTGTAGCTTTAGAGCCCTTAATTTCTCTTATTCACCCTGATGAATCTGATGCAAATACATACTGTATAATTGTCCATCTTCTTAAGGAACAGCATAATCTTTATTGTAACAAATAGATTTGAAGTGGTGCCATGTCCCATAAAAATGGACGGTCATACATGGCAGAATTACTGGAGCAAAAAAGAATGTAAATCTGTGAAATGAGGGTTATTAACTAATATCAAAAATTCAGATATATTCAATGTCAAAAAAGAAGGGCCAAATATAAGAAACTCATGCAAGATAAAAATCACCTTTTATTTGAAAAATTGAAATAACCTTCGTCATGTTCTTTAAGAAAATGACAGTTATGGTTTGTGGGATTTTGTTGCTTGGAGGAATGTGACAGCTGGGTTGCTAAAGAGTATCTGGCTTAGATAACTAGACCCAGGTGATTTTACCCTGTTGAAGAAGTTTATACCCTACTTTATGAATGAAGGTCTAGTAGCTCTTAAAAGCCTAAATTAAGGGGAGTGACAGTTCTAAGCAATTTCCGTGCAGACACCTTTAGGTATGAACCACCCTTTTTTTTTTAGCCACCCAGTATTGCTCTGGATTATGATGACATAAAAGCACGCCAGAATCCTCAGAAAAACGGCCTGTTTACAACATTCCAAAAAGGTAACTATCCACCGTGTCACAGGCTCAACATAGCTTTTCCCAGGATACCTCCTGTAATTTATGTCTACACCCCGTTTGGGCCTCCTTGTAGGCGCACCTACAATTTCCAATCAGCTCCCCGTCCCTCAGGAACTGCTTCAACACTGCCTTCAAATTGTGCAGAGACCCTGAGCATTCCCTGTTACACCATTATGTGGTTTGTGATTCCCCTGTACTAGTGGTTGTACCCATCAAGAGTTTGCTAAACCCCAGGATTATGCCTTCATATGCCTCCAATACCTCCCTTCCCCCTGCATCACTATGCAAACACATATTACAATCATGGAGACAGGAAGAGAAAAGAGACATTTGTAGGTGCATCGGGTCCACCTGTGCTTGCTTGAGCCTTCTCCCTTTATTCATAGTGGACAAGCTCGTAAGGGCCACTCTTGGCTGTGGTTTTGGGCCCACGGCAATGTCCAAACTTAAAATTAATGGAGTGTGGTTGCTGAAAGGTCTAAAAAAGATAGCAACATGAGAAATGAGGAGGTATAGTGGTGCAGAAACCAAGATAAAATCAATAATTGTCCCTCTACCCCTCCCTTTGTAAGTTGGGCAAATTGCAGGATTCAGTGAGTTCCAATTACTCCATGGCGTGGGTCAGATTGTGAGTATCTAAAAGCTCATTTAGCTCCCACCCCTCCTGTGAGTGAACAAAATGTAGTCCTTCATTTAACCAACAACTACCATTAGAGGTACCACCCTCTAGAGAAAGGTTACACAGGTGACAGTTGAAATTTCCAGCCAAGATGATTAGCGGTTGACCGTCTCCCATTCCTAATACAGAACTCACAGCTCTCTCTAAATGAGGAATGCCGGGGGACACGGAACATCCACCCTTGTTATTGTAAAAATTAATTAAAACCATTGGAGAATGACACAGCAATGTAAGTCGTATACTCTGCAGTGTGTGAGCTTGCCACTTGAGGTCCGCGATAAACCCACTCAACTCAACTTCTCAAACATGATTAGGCCCCCCTTAGCCCTACCGGCCATAGAAGGCACCGCCGGTACAAAAAAAGTGGTGAAACCCTCAAGATGAAAGCTATTATCAGTTGCCCACGTTTTAAGGAGACAGATTATATGAAAGGGTTGAGTATAAGAAACCCACCTAGGGTCACTGAACTTGGAAGCAAGATGTGCAACAGACCAGGACAGCACTTTGAGACCCATATATTGCTGGGAGGGAGCTATCTGGGGGGCGTCTGGGATTATTTGAGACTGGGAAGGGTCAATTTGAGCCCGGATTCTATTAAACTGGGAAGATTCAATTTGAACCAGTCAGTCACAGGTCTCCAAGCCACTCAAGGGGAGAAATGTATTGCCAGTTGGTATTGGGGGGGTGGCTTAGTAGCAGGGAGATCGTTGGCTGGACAGGGACTCCTACCAGTGGAGTGAGAATAAGAAATAGTAGAGAGATACCCGGTCTGTAGAAAAAACCCAGGGGCAAGGCGACTATCCTTGATGGGCCTTTTGTCATAAGGGAGTTGAAAGCAAGTAATTCACCCGCTAACCAGAGGTTATTAAAATTAACCACCACACAGTCACCTGGCCATGGTTTCCTGTCATTGCCTATCCAGCCTCTTCTTCGTAACCATGATGATAGCATCTACAAGCCCCCTCCTAGGAGTGAGATGTGAATTAATCCAATACATCACCTTGTTTTTAAGTTCATGGTATGATTCACCATTAGCAGGAGAACGGGGGGAGGGGCATTCCCTAGGACCATGACATATGGTGTTGCTGCTGGGGAGGAGATTTATCACTCCTCCCAGGTTTATGGGAGGCACAGAGCGCGGGCCCAACCCTGATTAGTCCCAAGGTCATGGGAGGGAGTCAGTGCTAAAAGAGCTCGAAATTGCTTCCAAAGGCCCATACTTTAAGCCTAGTTGGGGGGACCGAGACACTACACCCCCAGCTTCGATGGTTACTGCTGCAACAACCCTCCCAAGAGTGCGATCCCCTGCCCCATGAGTCTTCATCAGTACCACCCCTATGGGCCTTCCTTTTGCAGTTACGCCTTGGACTGATGACTGATGTAGGAGAGAGTAAAGGACTGTCTGTTCCTGGGATGGCCCGCACAGGATCTTCCTCACGCTTCCTCACAGGGTCCATATTCTGAAAGAGCTACGCTAAACTTCTGCAGATAAGTGTACCAGGGGGCAGGGTATGAGAGGTGTCCAGTGAGAACCTCCTCTCAACGAGTTCTATTTCTTTGGACACGACCCCCACCGCCCGATGCAAGAAACCTTCTATAGTCGACACACAGGGTGTGGTGGCCGAGGTTTTGGTGGTGGGACCTTTCTTTCTGCCCATGGTTGCCACACATTTCAACACCATTTGGGACCACTTCATCCAATTTAGGTAGCAACAAGAATAGGCAAATCAGGGGTATCAGTATGGCACTCTCATGGGGTATGCTAGAAAACAGATATTTGGTTGAAACTCCCAGAGAACAGAAATACCTTGATCTTATTCTCCTTCTTGATGGAAAAATCTCCGTGCCGCAGGGGCAATAACCTCAAGACAGCTCCAGTGGGGACGAGCCAAAGGGGGTGGCCCGCCCTTACTCTTCCTTCCATTGATATGCACAGACAGGCCCGCTCTTGGCCTGCTCTTGGCCCGAGCATGCGCAAGGGCACGCCCCATGCAGCGGGAGCCCCAGGCAACAATTAAGGTGCCTCCGGACGCAGGAGCAACAGGAGTAGAGTGCGGCAGCAGTCACGAGCATTGCTGGGGACTGAAGTCTCCTGCCCCCACCACCATGAAACAATCCGGGCTTCCCATGCAGCAGGAGCCCCAGGCAGCAATTAAGGTGCCTCCGGGCACAGGAGTGATGGGATCAGAGTGCAGCAGCAGCCGCGAGCATTGCTGGTACCTGGAGTCTCCTGCCCCCAACATCGTAAAACAATCCGGGCTTCCCTAGTATGAACCACATGTGAGCCTACTAGAGTGGAGGGCGGATCCTGGAGTCATGGAAGACCACTGAAATTGTCACTAATTATAAACAGGGCATCATGGTTAACTCATGGAATTATCAACCTTGTTTGTGGAAGATGTTTGGGAAGATGATCCTTGCTAAGTACCAGAAATGGTTGTTACTCAATAAAGTTCTTACTCTTCCCAAGGAAGGTTTTTGAAAAGGACTAAGAACTTTTAAGCAGACCTTCTGCCAGGCTGCTATCAACCTACATCCATCTGAAAAATGTTAAATTTTCTTTGCCATCTTCATCATCAAACGTGCATTTGATGAACATTATCCAACAATGGTAGTGACCTCTGTTCAGGCCTTGGTAGGTTAAACTATTATGAGCACCACTGCTTGCATTCACGTTTGTCCTTATAGGAACATGATGAACTACATTTCAAGTCAAGAAATTCTTTATTTCGGCCTAACAAGGCCATAAAAGCACAGTTAAGAAACATATATAACGCAGTCCAAGCAATTCAAGTTCTCCATTAGTGAAGGGCATACACATTAAAAGGTTATTCAAAAATTCCTAAAAAGGGGGCGTGGCTATGCGGCGAAGCAAGATGGCCGCTAGCTAGGGTCGCTCTGTTACACCCTCCCTAGCCACATCAATCCGGCACATAAATCTGCTCCCCCAAGGTGGGAATCAGCAACCAGAGGTGCCGCTGAGTGCAACAAGCTCAAACTCGGCCTTGGCGAGTCCAGAGAGACAAAGATAGCGACGCGCCCGGCTGTGGCCTTCTCCAGCATGGGAGCTGGGCCCTGGAGTTGTGGCTGTGCCCGGCAGTGGGCGAGCGGAAGGCGGTAAAATCCTGTAGCGGACCCTGGCAAACGGGTCGGCGCCCCTGTGGAAAACACTGTACGGCCAAGCGTAGGAACTCTGGTGTGTGGGACTGTGCCCGATGGTGCCCTGCCATCAATGGACCGCAGAGGAGCAATGCAAGCGCTGTGAGTGGTGGTCGGGGCGACGACGACGAGGAGGTGCGGCCCGCTGCCGTAGGGAGACCGTGACTTAATACAGATCCCCTGGAGGCTGTGGTGACTGCGCACCGCTTTGGGTACAGAAGGGGGGCCCGATATTGGGTAGTGAAGAATTGGAGGGGCGCACCCCACGAAGGAATGATGGGAAGGATCCAGGTACACGGGAGGCGGGTGGCTGAGGCGCACATTACTCAGGCAACGGTCAGGAGGAAGGCGGGCTGACTGGGAGACAGGTGGGCCGCGATAAAATTCCCGCTGGATTTGCGGACTCTGACTTTTTTTTATCTCGCCCCCCACCTAGCAGGCTCGCTGCATGTAAAGGCTCCCGCTGAACTCACCAAACTTGCCCGCAATAGCACGGTATAAGGAAGCGGCTACTATTGAGGAACCTGCGATTCAGAAACGCCCTGATAGTAATGGAACCTCTCCCTGTGCTAAGGATTGATCGTAAGCCGCGAGGTTGGCTCCTTGATAGAAAGTGAGATACCAGTGTTTGGGGCATCGCAGGAGAGGGCTTTGTGACATAGAGCAGAGCAGAGACATCTTCAATCTCAAATATCGCGACACCCTCCCTGGACAAACAGTAGCGATGAGCCGGTGCCAGCAGAAACTCCATAGTTCCCCCTCCATCTACGTGAAGTACAGCCTGCGCCGGGAAATGCTGTCATCAACCGGGGGACCAACCGCGTGACCTCAGTCCTGAGGTGCAATCGCTCTAGCAATGTCGTCGGCAAGAGGCACTAAGGTCATCCAACACAACAAGCTGGACTGTTAAACCTGCCAAAGGACGGCTCTAAGCGAGCAGCAGCAACTTAAAGACAAGTCGCCGGGGGGGGGGAGAGAGGCTGAGGTCCTGGAGCTGACATTAAAAGACGTCATGGAGGCCATCACCGGGGTGTGAGCATCCATGTAACAACAGATGGACATACTCCCCTCTGAGGTGATGCTCATCAGGGCTGACCTCGCAACCAACAGAGAAAAGGTCAAGCAATTGGAAATTACAGCGACGAGCCTGGTGAGCGATACCATGCAGCTACAAAATGATGTCCGGGAATTACAAGCGTTCAGGAAACTCGCAGAAAGCAAGCTTGACAACTATGTATGAAGGGCGCACGAGGCACAACAATGTGCGCATTTTAGGGGTCCCGGAAAAAGCAGAGGGGTAAGCTACAGATCTCTTTGTGGAAAATCTAATCACTGCCCACCTACAACCAAAAGGCCTGTCAAACCTTTTTGTGATTGAAAGAGCCCACAGGGTTCCGAGGGGTCACCCAAAGCCTGCAGCCACTCCACGTCCGATACTGGCCAGACTTTTGAATTACATGGATAGGGATTATCCTGCAAACGGCCAGAGTAGCACCACCACTCAGGTATGAGAAGAACTCTGAAATCACCTTTTTTCCGGATTTCACGCAAGCGGTACAACGACAGAGGCACTCATTTCGGGCAATCAAAAAGAGACTTAGAGAAAAAGGCCTAAAGTACACAATGCTGTTTCCGGCTCGGCTCCGAGTGGAGGCCGAGGGGAGAACCCGATTTTTGGACTTTCCTGAAACTGCTGGTGAGTGGCTGGACGGCTGTAGAGACACAGCGGAACGCAACTCCAGCGGCCACTGAGCCTGTTCAAACTGATCAATTGCAGCTGAAGTCGGAAATGATGGCCGCAACGACACTCAATTGCTATTGAAAATTGTCTGCCTGCCGCTCAAGGGGGTCGGGTATACTGCTGAGGAACTCCTATGGCGGTAGCTTCAAAATGGATTGACACATGGGGGAGATACACAGGAATCGTGGGACAATGGGAGGGGCAGGCGCTGACCCTGATGTCGGTGTATGTCCCTCCCGGTCTACAGGGACCTACATTCAAAGACCTGGGCTCTATATTACTGTCGACTCCAGACAGCCTCCTGATAGTGGAAGGGGATCTTAATTCTGTGGTTTCTGGCAAGCTGGATCGTCACCCACCCAAGAACTAGGTCCCTCAAACCGGTGGTTGCCGGACTTCCTAGAAACCCTGGGACTGGTAGATGTCTGGCGATCCTTTCACTCTGACAGGCTCCAGCACACCTTTCACTCAGGGGCGCACCACAGCCTGTCGCGAATTGATTACCTACTGATGCCAGTGTCCCAAATTACTCAAGTGTAGGAATTTAAACACATAGCGAGGGGCATCTCGGATCACTCCCCGGTATGGGCCCAGTTTGTTATTGGTCAACAGAGGGTGGGTAGAGTCGCCCCCATTAACCCCTGGCACCTCCGTAATCCAGAGGTCCAAAAAGCGTTACACAAAGCAATGGAGTTGTATTTCCAGGAAAATGAGGGGTCGGTACACTCCCACCAGACAATGTGGGAAGCGTTTAAAACTGTGATACGGGGGCAGACACTCTCCCAGATAGCCGGAGTGCGGAAAGAGAAGTTGAAATATGTAGTTGCAGCTGAGGAGTTAATCCTCCGCCTGGAGGAAGATCTAGATGGGGAGATAACGCCAGACAAACTACATATTCTGCAAATCAAGAGGGACAGCTACAAGGCAATTGTGACAGATAGGGCCAAAGAAATGGGAAGGGAGACGCTGGGTCGAATATACGACCTTGGGGACAAGGCGGGGAAATTGATTGCATGGCAGGACAGGAAAAAAGTAGCGACTAGACTGGTGCCTGAGTTGATCGACGGGCGGGCCAATCAATCACCGATCCACAGGAAATAGCGAACACGTTTGCGTCACACTGCTGCAAGATATACTACTCAAAGACAACACACACGGTAAGCGACTCTCAACAGCTGCTTCGAGACATTACCCTCCCAACCATTTCGGCCGATGACTTAGAATTGCTGGAAAGTAAATTCACTAATGACGAGATAGCCCAGGCAATTAGAAGTCTCCGATCCGGGAAAGCACTGGGCCCGAATGGCCTGCCAATCGAGCTCTACAAACTCCGGGCAGATAGACTCGCCCCGTACATACGAGCAATGTATGAGAAAAGTATGGAACAGGAAGCTCTTCCAAGGGATCAAAGGATCACGACGCTGGTCACGATACCCAAGGAGGGCAAGCCAAGGACAGAATGTGCCTCCTATAGGCCAATCTCTCTGTTGAATGCGGAGCCCAAGATCTTAGCTAAACTCCTAGCCAACCATCTGGTCAAAGTGATAAACGGACTGGTCCACCCAGGCCAATCGGGCTTTATGCCTCACCGCAACACCGCACTGAATCTGCGCAGAGTACATCGGGTAATGGGAAGGGCAGCCACCATCCAAGAAGCAGCAATAATTGTATCCCTTGATGCCATAATGGCATTCAACACTGTCGAATGGTTGTATCTCTTCGCGGTTCTCGTAAAAATGGGTTTCGGGCCGCGCTTCACTAACTGGATTAAGCTCCTCTACTCAGAGCCCCTGGCCCAAGTGGTCGTTAATAACAGAAAGTAAAAAATATTCCAACTGAGAAGGGGAACTCGCCAGGGCTGCCCACTCTCCTCCCTCCTGTTCGCGCTAGCACTGGAGCCACTGGCTTCATGGATTCGTAAGGATCCAGTGATATGAGGGTTGCGATGGGCAGAAACCTGGGAGGACCGCATTTCATTGTATGCGGACGATATCCTTCTTTTTTTGGCCTCCCCTAAGGCATCACTCATAAGTGTACTAGATATATTCGCAACCTTCGGTATATACTCCGGCTATTTGATCAACTGGATTAAATCTATACTATATGTCCTCAAGGGACCCCCGCCCAGTCTTCTGAGGGGTTGCCCTGTTCAGGTAACTACGGTCGGCTTCAAGTACCTGGGCATTTTTATCACAGCAAAACCTATGCGCTTATTTGAGCGTAACCTCCTTCCACCCCTGCAAAGGTTGAAACGGGATATGGAGAGCTGAAAGGCACTCCCACTTTCGCTGTTAGGCAGGGCGTCATTTTTCAAAATGATGTCCCTGCCCGTTTTTTTGTATGTGTTGCAGAATAACCCTGATCTCGTTCCTGCCAGCTATTTTAGGGAAATCGAAAGCTTGCAAAGAAACCTACTATGGAATGGAAAACCCTGTATAGCTCTCAACAAACTTCACCTCAGCTGGTATGACAGAGGAATTGCCCTCCCCGAGCTTAAGAAATACTATTAAGCAGTGCAATTGGCCACCATCAATCAAGGTACATACCACCGGATGGTTGACCCAGGCTATGCTAGGTGGTTGCTGCCGGGAGGGAATTACAACAGAGCCCTCTATTCCAAACGCGAGCACGCTTCTCTCATGAGACCGATGCAAATTTGGCACGCTGCCAATAGAAGCCTGGGATGGGACCACAAGTTAACACTGGTAACCCCCTATAGGACTCAGAACAGTTCGGGAACCCCTGGAAATCGAGGGGTTCGATAAATGGGACCTCTTAGGTATCTCTAGAATAGGAGACCTCTGGGCATGGGGGGACATCAAACCTTTTGCCTCCCTACAAACAGAGTATGATTTGGCTACCACAGAAACTTTCAGATATATGCAGGTTCACCACGCACTACGATCACTACTACAGTCTGGGGTCACTCCTCCGGAAGCTTCTCCTCTCGAGGATAGATTGTTAGACGGCTATCTGCCGACAAAGACCATCTCCTTGACATACAGAAAACTGATTAATCACCCCGGTGACCCACTTAAAGACTTACAAGAGAAATGGGAAAGAGACGGCATAGTCATAAACGATGAAGGCTGGGTAGTGGCGACTACTTCCCCCCGGGAGGTGACTATATCTGCTAGGCTGGGGCTTTTCCAATTAAAGATACTGCACAGAGTATACATAACAGGGCCCTGTCTAGTGAAAATGGAGGCAGCAGCTGATGACACCTGTAGGGGATGCTGCGGCAGTGTGGGGACCTTCAGGCACATACTTTGGGAGTGCAAACAAATCCAAAGGTACTGGCGTAAAATACACAATATTATCAGTGAAGTACTTTCACTGACTATCCGCCTGAAGCCAAGAGATGTCTCCTAAATGTGTGGGAACCCACTGATCTGAATAACAAGCGCATCATATGGGTAACACTGGTTCTTATGGTAGCAAAGAGAGATATCGCAGAATTATGGGGGGCCGCGCATGCACCTACAATAGAGACCTGGAAAAGAAACATGGACTGGTGCATGTTTACGGTAAAGACGCATACGTGGCACGAGGATGCCCTCAGAAGTGGTCACATATATGGAATGAATGGAATGTATACCAAGGTGAAATTTGTACCCCCCTACCATACCCACTCATGATGAACCACCATCACCATAAAGGTTGTAACAGCCAATAAGTACTCATGTATAGATCTGACCGCAACAGTAATGCAATACGTATTTGTCTGCACTATGATGTACCTTGTGATCACTATGTTATTTGTTTAAATAAAAAGAATTGTTAAAAAAAAGAAACAAATCCTAAAAAGTTAAAAAGTATAATAAATATTTAAATGTACACATTTGTAACACACAAGATATAATAAAATCGGATTTGTAAGGCGACCAATCACAATGGGGGAGTAGGGTGATTTAATTGGGCTAGCCCTGTCTTTAAAACAGCTCAGCGTACACACCACATTGAAGACAGATAGCGGGAGACTGAATACGCAATAGGCATACTAGTATCATATTTTAAAATCTTGAAAGCCTGTGCGCAGTGAGATGTTTCGAGGTTTCTGCACAACTGCAGTATACAGTAACCAATGGTGTTTCGCTTTCTTGTATGCTGGGCAGAAGAATAATACATGTAAATCCGTCTCCGGTATGTTGTTGCATGTCGGGCAGCCCTTGGTAAGACTGCCCCCCCCCCCCCACTTATTTGTAAAAGTACGCAAGGGAAGTGTACCGTGCCTAAACTGCAGATATAACTTTTTAGCAAGGGATGGCTGTATGTCATCGATGTGTTGAAAGTTAGTGGCCAACAGTGGAGTAGGTCACAATCCGGCTGCACAGCTTTATGCACTTAGTACTTCAAATTAGTACACATCCAACAGAGTAATCCATAGTTTATCCATTTTATTTTCTTTGTTTTTCATCATGTTTATCCTTGTTTTTCAACACGTCAAAGAGTATACAAAATTCATTGGTTTACTTTCAGCATATTTTTGTTCTAAATATTGCCCATCCAGGCCTATAAGTGAACAATCTTAGAATTTTCATGTCCTCCATCTCTTTCAATACACATCAAACTCAATGCATTTCGGTTTGTGTAACCTTCATCAGGAGTATCTGCGAATTAAAAACGTGTGTGTATCAGTAACATTGCATTATCAACCCCCGTATTCACAACGTATAAATTACCTGCGTGCCCGTATTAAATTTATCTCTTACGATTTCTCCACAAATACACATTAACCCAATTGCTACTCTCTGAACCTGTGCTCGTTATTACTGCCAAAACAAACTCATACAATATGAACCTAAAACGTCCCCATTACTGCGTAACTTATACTGAATCACTTCATCCTAATACAACTTCACCCATTATCGTGTTCAAGCAATGTGCCGGTTCCCCTTGCATACCTGATGTGAAGCGTATTGCGTGTTTACCTCCCCCTGTTCTCGCTCGTTGTTTGTAAAAATGCTACATCGCTCTCAAGCTTTAAATAGATGTTAATCGTCCCTCCTCCGCAATCATGAACGTGGAACTTTGTATACTCTTTGACGTGTTGAAAAACAAGGATAAACATGATGAAAAACAAAGAAAATAAAATGGATAAACTATGGATTACTCTGGTGGATGTGTACTAATTTGAAGTACTAAGTGCATACAGCTGTGCAGCCGGATTGTGACCTACTCCACTGTTGGCCACTAACTTTCAACACACAATGCTTTGGTACGAAGGAACGGCGCACCATTTCTGGTATTGCACGCGAACTGAAATATTAATGGATATACATATGAACTACCTATGAATAACGAAGGGTGTGCTTCAGGTCATCTTCCGTCTTGTATGTCATCGATGACAGGTTCTAACCTATATTGCAATTTTACTTCTAAAAAGGATGTTGTCAGTGTGGCAGTCACAGAGCTCCGTTGTAGTAGGGTGAGGTTGTGTTCTTTATAGTTCTTTGACAGGGCCTTCCTAGCTGTTGATGGACAACTATCTTCGGCACTAGCCAATAAATCACCCATTCCTGTGGAAATTAGAGAGTTCTTAAAATGGGCCAACCATGGAATTTTACTTGTTCCCTGGAGGTTTACCACTTCCCTCAGTTCCTCTCTGTACACAGATAATTCTGGGGTGCTCCATAGGCGATGCCAATATAACAAGGGTCTAAGGGCGACCTCTACTGCAATCGGGCCAACTCCAAGATCCATTCAAAGCGATGTGAGCGGTGTACTTTTGGGGTGACCCAGGAGTTGTCTGACGAAGGAATTCTCAATCTTGGAGAGATGATCAGATGTCAGATGACCCCAGATTTCTGCCCCATACAAAGCAGCCCCTCTGGCTTGTGCCTTACATATTTCCAGCACAGGCCCTATTGTTTTATGTGTACACTTCCTCTGCAAAATTGCTAACCCCCCATTGCCTGGGCCAATTTTAGACTAGCCTCTTTATTTGTAAACCCCACTCCATTTTCTCAGTCGGTGACAATCCCAGTTATTCACAAACAGAAACTTTCTCTAAACATTCTCCATCTAATTGGGGTTTGGGTCATGTAGAGTACCCTGCATTAAAAGCCATATATTTGGTTTTCTGAGTGTTTATCTCCAGGTCCCTACTCTTGCAGAATGAATGGAAAGTGTCCAGAGCCCTCTGTATTCCCATAGGGGACTTTGACAGCAGGAGGGTATCGTTTTTGAACATCAAGGCTGGTACCTTGCGGTTCGCCAACTTTGGAGCATCTATATCCCTCCCTGCTGTCAGCGCCTCCACTAAGCCATTAATAAGTAAACAAAAGAGGGTCTGGGCCAATACACACCCTTGTCGTACACCTCTCTCTATAGGCATGCAATCAGTGAGCTCTCCATTTTTAATTTGGGCAAAGTTATGTTCATGTAATCTTTTCAGATTGCGGCAGAGATATGTAGGGGGGCACCCAGGTCTGATAGGATTGCCCATAATTTCTCCCCACGAACTAAATCAAATGCCGATTTTCGGTCGACAAAGATCATGTAGAGGCTGTCACCCTCCAAGATCACTGTCTTCCAGTGCAACAATTGCACCCTGAAGAGTTTGTCGATAGTGGACATTTGTGCTCTAAAACCGGCCTGATATGGGCTAAGGATAGTATATTCTTCCATCCAATTCTGTAATCGGTCCAGCAGCACTCTGGCGTATATTTTCTGAGTGAGGTCAATGAGACTGATAGGCTGATAATTTGCAGGATGGAGGGGTGAACCCTTTTTATAGATCGGGATGATTTCCACCCCCAACCAAGTCGTGGGGCTCGCCATTCCCTGAAGAATAGCATTAAATAGGGTCCATAAGTACGGAGCCCAGATACTAGGTTCAGTACGAAATAGATCACTGGGGATCTTGTCTAGACCTGGGGCCTTTGCTGGAATTACCCGGCTTATAGCTTCTGTTATCTCTGTTAGGGAAATTTCTGGGGTATCGGAGCAAGAATACTGTTGGTGGGAACATTCATTTGTAGCTTGCCCTGCATCACCCTCTACCCTGGAATATAAGGACTGAAAGTGGGCCTTCCAAACTTCTGCCCCTAGATTTGGTTCGATTGTTGATTTCTCCTCTTTGGAGCCTGTATTTATTAGATTCCAAAAAATCCTCATATCCATATTGCTTAATGCGTTTCTCAGGCTCTCTCATTTGTCTTCTTTCCAGTTTCTTTTAGCTAGTTTGATAATATTTTTGTAAACTAACCGCTTAGCCTTTATTTGCAACTTGTCATTGGATTTAATAGCTAAGACAAGGGTTTGCTTGGCCTTGCAGCAGTTACCATCGTACTAGGGGTGCCCAGGTGCCCCCTTTTTCTTTGGTCGTGCTTTAGGGAAAAAGATATTGTCCAGGGCAGCTACTAGACATTGATGGTTTTCCGCAATTTTAATAAATTAACTAAAGAAATCAACAGTCTCACTCAATTCTTTTGCAACCTTCAGAAATGGAATGACGGTTTGATTGAGATTGGCAAAGTGAACCCCATCTTACTCTCCTTCTGCAACTAGTTAGGGTTAGCCCAGAGGCGGTTGGAGAATGGCCCTTTCGAGAGTCCCCGGTGCGAGGCGAAACCATTTAAAGAATCAGGGCATTATGATCGCTGTCGTGTCTGGGCTCGATCTTGAAATCAATTACCCGGTGCCATGATTTGGTGTTCACCAAAATGTAATCTAGGACAGAGGGGCAGCCTGGTCTATTATAGGTGAAATTTGCCGGTGAGTCAGATTTAGAACGCCCATTACATGCCCTGAGGGAGTTGAGGAAATATGAATTTTGTGATCAGTTATGTCCCCTATCGTAGACCCCAACGGCTCCATGTGCATGCTATAAGTACATGTATGTTCCCTCCAGTTCCAGTTATGAAGACGCAAATACATGTGCGTCCACCGTCAACATGTCCTCTTTCAGATCCGCCATGAATGGGTCAGATATTCCATTCCTAAGTATGAAAGGCCACCGACTTTATGTGGTTCACTTTCCACATTTTACAGATTCAGGCGAGTAGGCCCTGAATTCTGCCATCAAGCCTTTTCCTGCCTTCTGCCTCTGACAGCTCCAGTCCTACTCCCTGCGCGGCTAACGGTGCCTGATCCAGCCTGTTGCCTGCCAAAAACTGTATTTCACCTTCAAGATTATCTGCTCCGCTCCTCATCCGATGCATTCCTGTCTAGTAGTTTAGGTAAACATTCTTCCAGCTACCGTGCAAAGGGCCAGGCCTCACTGTCCTCATGCAAGTAATTCATAGCCCCTGTTACCATGGAAGATTCCTGCCCCCTCGCATCTCATGTAGACACTTAGACGCTTGTACACGCACTAACAGTCAGTATAGAATAGATTCCGTCCGAGAGACCTTTCCTTTTGGATAATACAGTTCTTTAAACATAAGATATTAGATATGATTTGGGATTAGGTTGACATGACCCCTCAGACTTCTGTCTCCACATGTAGAGCTAAATGTCAAGTCCCCTTCACCCTCTAGTTGCACGTCAATCACACGTCATGCGGCTGCGCGTGCATCTCTGCCAAATATTTTCTGCTGACATTGCAGGATTCTCTTATGGATCCACCCACTTGTGACATCATGTTTAATGACGTTTCTAGTTACGCCTATGTTTACGCCTTTTTTCCATTACGTATGTATATCATTATCTGTATTATCAGCTGTTACGCCTCCTGCATCTGTCTTAATGTAATACTTTTCATATAAATATCATTACTTGTCAATAATGTATTGCCTTCCCTTCCTGAACCTCCGTGGTGATGGAATTTGAAGCCTACAGTTCGAACTGTAAATCCTTTATAGAGGAATAAAGCCTTTTAGAACCTCTAATACCACGGATTCTGCCTCTTATATTTACTGAGTTATTCTTACTAGACTTTACCGCATAAAAAATAGTACCGGTAATGAAATATTTACCACATAAATTGGCGCCCGAACAGGGACACTTTCTCATCTCACGCGCCGGAGGTGCGTTGCAGGCCCGGTCTCCTGCCACAGCTGAACGGACAAAAACGCGTACCTGCAGGATTTCCTGTATCTCCCTCCGGCCAAGCGGGGGCGACTGAGGCTGCGATCAACACCGAGACGAGGCGGTGAGAAGTGCGAAGTATCCCGACCAGAGCCTAGCTGAGAGAGCAAGATCCGAGGTATACAGAGGCCCACCAGGTTCCGAAGTTCCGAGTCCAGTCGAGTCGAGTCCAGTCCGGTCCAGTTTCAGTTCAGTTCCGAGGCCTTCCGTTCCGCGCTACCCGGTGAGTACCATTGCCGGGGAGGCATTTAAACGTGCACATAGGTTGTGCCGGTCAAGACGGGTTTGGGTACACAAATCCGGTCTGCACTGTTTCAGCAGTGTATCTGTACTGTTTAGCAGTATATCTAGTATGTCTTGCATATAATTCAGTATTATTTAGTGTCAGTATTATGTCAGTAACTAGTTTTCTATTAATTATCATCGTTCATTAACTGTTAAATGTTAAATGTTTTAATACGTTCTACATATTGTGGTGTGAATGATTGTTCATTATTGTATTTATTGTATTAAGTGTGTTCAAATAATAAGGTCTAAAAATGCCGCTCTTTTCAAAACTAAGACAGATCAAAACCAGAAAAGGGGTACTCGAAGAAGCTGTTCCCATTCCACCTAGGGACACTCCAGGATACTTTATGTATCATAAGCATGGCCTAGATGCCGTGTTATTTCTTGATTTATGGGTGGACTACACCAAAGAGTTGCCAGAAAGTCAGAGGTGGCCCGCAGCGGGGACCTGGGATGCAGATTGCATCATGAGAGTAGAAGAAGAATTATGGAAAAAGAAAGCCAGACAGTCACAGAAAGATGCCATTGAATTATGGCGTAAAGAATCATATAGACGTACAGAAAAAGCGCACAGACAAGAAGAGAAAGGTAGGGAGAATTCGAATAAAACCTGAGAAAATTTATTAATTGAGGAAGGTACCAAAGTAAAATCAGAACAAGTAGATAGACAAAGACATACCCTTATGAATGGTATGTATCCTCTTCTGGCCGAAGGGTTACTTAAGGCTACCCCGGAAATACCAAAAGACTTGCCACCTCCATTGCTCCCGATAAAAGCACATCCCAAAACGGCAAAAGATGTTTTCCTTTCCTCCTATTTAGATGACGTAGCTCCCGAATATGCTAATGCCACACCACACACACCGCATGACGATGGTGTTCAACGTCAAGATCATCCGTCTGTATCCCCGCAACAACAAACTCCTACGCCCATTCCCACAGGTCCGTCCGTTTCTACTGTTTTTCCCGCATCTACAATTTCTATCTTACGTCCAACGAATCCTTTCTTGCCCAGCACCTCAGATGGTGCTACAGGAGGTACGACAGACATGTTTGCCACACCGCCGCGAAATAAACAGACCCTTAGAGATTTAGCACTCCAACGTACACCCCAACTAGCGACATCCGACATGTTTAAAGAACATCTTGTGGATTGTAGATACGATCCAGTGCCAGGTAAACAGGACAGATTGCTACTATCATCACTACGTATACGACGAGCTACATTGTATTTAATGACGATACCAGGAATGGTTGAACACCTAGACAATATATATCACTTTGTCCAAACAGGGCGAGGCCCAGAAAGTATTAACGAAGCTATGGAATACCAGAAAGTGGATGTACAAAGACAACTACTACGTTTTTTCATAAACTGCGTGATCAGGAACCAAGACAGGCCTGAGGCAGATCATGATACCATGCAAAAACTTGCCAAATGGGGTCAGAACATATCAGACGAGAAACATGATAGACAGGCGTGTATAATCGCCATGTATCGAAAGATCCGCAAGGAAGTAGAACGAATACATAACGAAAGACGAGAAGCAGACAGAATTGAATCAGAGGGAGAGGAGGAGCAAGAACCAGAACAATTAGATACGATAGCTTACGTAGGTAGAGGAAGACCCCATAATAATACTAGAGGCTTTAATGATCCGATACGTCCGATACGTCCAGAATGTAACAGACATTTTCAAACCCCTATGTTAAATACAAGGTCCCCTGAACACCTATTCCAAGCCGCTGATAAATTACTCCGAGATCGAAGGGGGTACCATATGCTCGATTCCATAGATGAACAAGAATTGGCCAGGTCAGCAGTACAATGGGCTGACTGTCCCAGCAAATACAGTGATGATGCACTAGCACACACATTTCTGAATCTTACCCCATACGAACAGCGTTTAGCTAGTATATACATGATTCAACACCTCCTTATATTATATAAAAGTCAACACTCCGATCCTGGACCCTTACCTGACATATTGACCGAATTACTCACGAATAAATGGAGAGGTTCAGGTACTGATTTGATTAAAGAAATTCTAGAATTTCGAAACCAGTATATAGTTTCCACATACCCAGAACACGTTCCAAATCCCACTATGGGAAGAAAAATATATCACATAGATAGACAGAATCCGTTACGCGAAGTACACCCAATCAGAGGTGAAGATAATAACTTTACGCGCGTGTTTGTGTACACGCCTATAACTAAAATTGAATTAATAGAAATTAAGAAAGTAGTACCCAGCCATGACAAGGATCCAGCAGGTTTCCACCGTGAGATAAAAGACATGTTACTCATGGGAGAGTATACCTACCCCGACATCATGAAAATATTGAAAGTGTTAATGCCTGCCGGTGTTTACGAGAAACTCAAAGAAAAGGAATGGGAGGTGGGAGACCAAAAGATAGACTGGACAGCATTAGAAAACGAAGAAAAGGCCCGAGCTGCAGGATCAGGGCTTGGGGAAAAGACTACAGCACTACCAGGATTACTAGTACAGGTACTGCCACGTTTATTAACTACGAAAAAGGAGGACTGGGGTGCAATCTCAGCCTGTAAACAAAAGCAAGATGAAGACACTAGTGATTTCTATTCCCGATTTGAAAAATGTTTTGGTATCAATAGTGGCATAAAAGCAAGTAGCGAGTCATATCCACATCTATTTGTGACAAAATTAGTTGAAAATTCCCTGCCGCAAGTTAAGAATAGAGTATTGAAATTTGAGAGTACCTGGCAAGGTAACACCCCGTCACAGATGTTACAGATGTTACAATATCACCACAATAGAATTAGAGAAGAACAAGAACATGAACAAAGACGTATGAAAGATACGAAAATGAAAATGCTTGTTGCCCAGTCAGTTCCAGCTGATGGTCATAAAAAAGGTGATTCCGCAGGTCCGACGAAAGGGACATGCAACTATTGTAAACAACAAGGTCATTATATACACGATTGTCCAGTCTTGAAACATAATATTGCCACAGGTAGAACTCAGGAAAGACCACGTCCACCTAGACAGGATCAGAATCAACAACATATCCCTCAGCATGCACAATATAGGCCGGCTCCGCAACAGCCAGCTCCGCAACAGGCAGCTCCACAACAGACCGTAGCACCACCACAAGCGCAGCCTATTGCTGCCACACAAGCAACAACGCAACAGATGTACCAGTATGCACAAAATGACTATCCCGATTACCAGCGATACACATGAAATAGCCTCGAGAGGGAAGTTGGCTTACCCCTTATCGAGGTTCCTGTAGATCAAGAGGGACCTTATGTACATAGTGAACTATTAGGGGAAGACAGAAAGTTTTTACTTGATACAGGGGCAAGCAGAACAACTATACGACGCAGTGAAGTTCCAGGGGCACCCCTCTCAGGCTCACAGAATATTTCCCTTGGATTCTCAGGAAAGCCTATCATTAATGAAGTAACGCAACCTCTTCCACTTACGGTTGGTCCATTAACACGTACTACAGATTTATTGCTTACTAAATCATGTCCAGAAAACTTGTTAGGTATAAAAACATTGAAAGCTCTAGGAGCTATAATATGTTGTTCTCCGGAAGGAGTACGATTATTTTTACGTGACTTCAAAGGTCACTACGTGTCTAGAGACATGGATCACCGGCTGCAGAATTTACCTACACATTTATGGGCACAAGGCCCGACTGATGTTGGTTGCATGAACATTACACCATATCGAGTCACACTAAAAACAGGAGTAGTACTACCACGAATGCGACAATACAAGTTACCACCAGATGCTGTTGTGGCTTTGCTGCAAATCATTGACGAGCTCATTGCACAAGGAGTGGTTGTAGAAACCGACTCCAATGTATGTAATTGCCCGATAATTCCGATTCTTAAAAGAACGGATCCAAAAGCATCACCAGTATATCGATTAGTTATTGATCTGCGCGAATTAAATAAATGTATTGTGCCACAATACCCTGTAGTCCCAGATATCTCTTCATTACTAACAGCTATTGACTCAGAAGCAACGTTCTTCACTGTAATTGATCTCAAGAATGCTTTCTTTAGCGTCCCAATAGATCCGGAAAGTCAATATTTGTTCGGATTCAGTGTAAATGGACGAAGTTTTAAATTCACACGCGCTCCTCAAGGATTCACAGAAAGCCCCAGCATCTATAGCCAAGCACTGAAACGAGAACTTGACAGTATCCACATGCCAGTTAACACTGCCTTGTTTCAATATGTCGATGATCTGCTGATCACCGCCCGAAGCGAACCTGAATGTGAAAAAGCGTCACTGACGGTTTTAAGATTTCTGGCCGACAAGGGGCACAAGGTGTCCCCTTCTAAGCTGCAATTCTGTGTCCAGCAAGTTGTTTACCTTGGGCACTCGCTGTCCAAGGAGGGAAGACAGCTTACACCTGATCGCATCCAGTTCAAGTCAAAACCACTTTATTCGATTTGTTAAAATCATAAAAGTATGCTAAAACAGATAAATATATACAATTTCACAAATTACAGTTATACAGTTAAAAATATTTCCATAAAATTTCATCGTCGACCATAATCAACTTGGTTACTTAAAGCAGAAATAGTTTCCTAGTGTTGGATGAGATCCACGTCTTGTGATAGTTTAAGTCTAGCCCTTCTATCTCTAACAGCGGCTACTAAAAAACTAGCAACACAAAACATAATTAATGGACATTCAAGCAGGCTTAAAAACAGTAAAGCTGGCTTATACTGAGTAAAATTCCTACTTTTTAACAGAGGAATGATAAACTTTTTCCTGGCAGATTTGAAAAACGGACAAAAAAGCATAAAGTGCGTAGTGTCTTGCGGCGAAAGATCGTCACACTTACAAGGGGCAACATCTTCTAATCTATGCCAACCATCCACATCCCAGAGAACTAAATGTAGCTGTTTGAACCGCAATTTGGTCAACAACCATCTATGAAACGGGTTGGATACTATTGAAAGATATGGTGACAACCCTGAGGACTGGGATAACAGGACGTGTTCCCTTACTGAGGATTTATGGAGTTCATCTTCCTCACGCTTGGCTTCCCTGAGTTTCATAAAATTGGTTTTTACCCACTCAAGATCTGCCTTACATAGAGTTTCAGGGTTTAAAAAGATTTCTGGTCTCCCAATGTAGGCAGATAACGACTCTATATTAGACAACCAAGGAATTTTGTTCATGTTGTCAAGTCGAGTACAGTCCTTTAAGATTTTTTGATTTAGAGTAAGATTTGGGTTTAGCCATATTTTAATCCATAGCAGCAGAGGAGCTAATTTGATCATATCTGCTATATAGCCAATCCCAAGTTCCAAATGGACTGAGTAAGAAGCGGTTGATTGGGGGAGGCCAAGGAGGGAGCGCAAGAATTTGTTTTCCTCAGTTTGGATCACGTCATGTTTAATATAACCCCAGATTGACGCCCCGTACCTTGCAATAGAAATAGTTTTGGCTTTATAGATAGTTAGTATTGCCTCTATCGGCTTTCCTCCCAGCCTTTTAGCAAAGCCAAGTACTGCCGCAGAAGAATTTCTCACGGAGTTTACCTTAATGGAGAGCTGGGGGGCCCATGAGCCTTTGTCATCAAAGACAACTCCCAAGTAGGTGAAAACCTTCACTCTTGAGATTACAGCTCCCCTACAGAAAAAAGGCTTTACTTTATTTTTTGCTTGTCCTAACGACATAACATGGGATTTGCCGTTATTAACCACCAAATCCAAGCTATGCATGAAGTCCCCAAATGAGTCCAGCAATCGTTGCAAAGCCAGGGGGGTCCTGGCCAACAAGACAGCATCATCCGCGTAAAGGAGGACCGGGATCGGGGTACCTCCCATACGCGGAACATCCCGTGTTGCTGTCAACAAGTCTTGCTCCAAGACATTTATATAAAGGGAAAACAGCATGGGAGCTAAGATGCATCCCTGACGTACCCCTCTACTGGACTTAAAGCTGGACGTACACTTTCCTTCGGTCGTCATCCTTATCGAGGCATTCAGATCTTTGTGGAGCTCTGAGAGAAAATACACGAGGGGTGGGTCAAGTCCCATCTCTAGGAGCATTGACCACAGCTTTGACCTGTTAACAAGATCAAAAGCCGTGGACAAATCCATGAATCCCAGATAGATGGACCCCCCAGTCGCCCCGGTGTATTTAGCTATTGTTAAGAGGAGGTTCAAACATTGATCCTCCGTGCTCCGGCCGGCTCTAAACCCATATTGTACATCTGACAGAATGTTATTATCAGAAGCCCAGTTCGTAATCCGAGCTAGTACAACCTTCCCCAAGATTTTTACGGAGGAATCTATCAGGGATATGGGCCTGTAGCATCTGGGGTCAGCTCGTTGACCTTTCTTGAATACCGGGATTATAGTAGAGCGAGACCAGGATTTAGGAAAACCCACGCATGCCGAGGTGTTAAATACATTAGTCAATATGTTGGCCCAGAACACCGGATTGGCCTTGTACAAATCGGTGGGAACTCCGTCAGGGCCAGGAGCCTTCTTTCCAGCCGAGTCTTCAATTGCTTTAGTAACCTCTCCTATGTGAAACTTAACTGGAGACAGGGAGGAGACCAAGGCTTGCCCAGAAAAAGTTTCTAGATCGAGGTGGCTACCATATATATTTTTAAAATGGCTCAACCAGTCCTCCTCTGCAATATTAGTTTCCAACACATTATTATTAACGTTGGAAAAAAGAGGAGTATTGATAATTGACCAGAATTTCGCACTGTCTTTTAAGGTTGCTTTGTCCATAAGATCGGCCCAGGCGTTTTGTTTAATTTCTTTTTTCCGGGCCAGCAGTGCTTTTTTGTAATTACTTCTTAACTGCGATACCTGGGTTTTATTCCTCGGGTAGGCCAGAAGCGCCTTTTTAAGATTATTATGGGCTTTGCTACAATTATGGTCAAACCAACCAGTAGCTACGTTCTTGGGAGCTGGTCTACTTTTGCTAGTCAGGTCCTTAGCCACTAAAGTGCAAATAGCTTCAAACGAGGAAATAACTTTCTTCCCCGTGGAATATTGGTCGCCACAGATTTCCAGATCCAGGGCCGCCTTTAGCCTAATTAATTCAAAGAACTCCTCCGGAATTACCTTAGACCAGTTTAGCCTCCTCCCCTGGTCCTTTGCCTTAACTTCAATGTCCGTCATGTGTGGGGTTGAGATGTTTAGGAAGGAAAAACCATCCAACAATTCAATTACCACTGGATTATGATCGCTAAATAAAGACTCTATAGCATTATAAAAACATACATATTTTAAAAGACCAGAAGAAAGAAATATGTAGTCAATAATTGTGTTACTGTCCCTTCCTGTAAATGTGGGAACCCGTGAATTTAGATCATAAAAGCCTGGATCATACAATTGATTATCGGATAAAAGTTGTTCCAGTGCTTCCCCCTTACTTGAGTGCTCAAAATGTTGGGGGGATGTTAGATCTGGACCATCAATATCATTTAGGCAACAGTCATGACTACATAAGTGTACATTAAAATCACCTAACAGTATAATATGGCAAAAAGTGGTTTGCTTCAGATTATAAGTTTTTAAAAAGTCCGTCAGCCATAACAAATGAACATTCGGCGAATCACCTTGCTGAGAATTATAACAATTTACCATTAGTAATTTCGTATTATTGGTAAGTTTAAATTCCAAAATTAGGAAATTGTTACTTTGGCAGGTTATCCTGCTAACTGATCCATTTAGTGTCACCGAAAGCAAAATCATTAAACCTCCTATAGCCCTTCCAGATGGTGATTTTAGAGCTGGCACAAAAAAGGACGTATAACCGTCTAACCAAAAGTCACAATCAATTTCCCAGGTCTCTTGGAAAGCCAGAATGTCATAATCTTTCAAAAAAGTTAACCAGGATGTGTTGTCTCTCTTGGAGCGTAAGCCGGCAATGTTCCACGTTAACATTTTAATAGAGACCCCCTTGCATTTGTCAACAATCAAGTGATTTACATTAGTACATAGGGGGGGGTCTAGAGGTTGTTTATTCTCATTAGGGTCCTGAACGGGGGATAACGCGTCCCCCCCACAACTACCCACCTCCTGTCAATCACACGTATCCAATAGAGAGAGTGCCTCAAATCGATTACGCGTAGGGATATGAAACCCACCCATGGACTGATAGTCAACACCTGCACCCTGAAGGGGAAACGGAGCCAATTCTGTCACTGGAAAGTGGTTCCTCCGGTTTATCAGGTGAAAGCTATCTCTAAATGGGGGGTGGGGGTAAAAGTAGCCCAAAGGACGCGCCTGGATGTTATTTACGTCTTGTGGCAAGGCTGCAGCCCTCAGTAGGACAGTAGCCGCATGTTGAGTGTGTCTAAAATTGACTATGACACACTCACCAATAGATGTTTTTATGGAAGGCCGGATCCAATTTACTCTTCGAGTACTTAGGATATCGTTAGCAAAATTAAGAGGGAACCCACACTTCCTATGTAACCACGAGACTGCTTTTTGCTTGAGGGAGTCATGCGATTCCATTTGCAAAGGGACTAAATGCCTGTCCTGGGGTGGTACATTGGTTAGAATCACGACATAAGGGGAACATGCCGGAGGTAGATTTATAGTTCTTCTTTTCTTTTCCACCTCATCTTTATGCACCAGGACCGACTCCTTAACTACGGGGTTTACTGATTTTGAGGCTAAAGTGGTCACTGGGAAAGTTGGCGTAACTATATCGTTGGTATTAGAGGGCTGAGATGGTGACTGTTGAAATTCAACTCTATCTGTGTTCATTTGTCCAACTACACTCTGGGCCTTCCTTTTATTATCGTCTACCCAGTTAGAATAATTTGATAATAATCCACCCAACCTCTTAACCTCATCAGCGACCTTATCTAATTTCTGTACTAGAGGTTGCATTAGTAGTTCCAACTTAGTGTCAAGTAAAACCTCAAAGGAGCTGAGTAATAGAGAGAGTTGGTCAGGGGGTAATAGGGTCTTAGCAACGCAGCTGCTGTTTAGAGGCTCGTCTAAATCAATCTGTACATTTTCCAAAGTCTCGACCCTTTTTTTATCCTTTGTGTAAACCCCCCCCTTTTTACATTGTTGCTTTCTACAATTCCTGACGGGTCTTGAAACAGGAAAAACCTCATCAATATCTTCACCCGCCATATTTGAGTCTGAGGCCAAAGGATCCATGTGAACCTGAACGGAGGCCTTGACCGTTGCATTGACAGGGGGGGGGGGGTCACAAATACCTTCGACCGTCGTGCCCATCACTGCATTAGAGGGGTTTAGGAGACTATCTTGGGGGCTATCCATCCCCAAAGAGGCCCTTCGATCGCTATTGATTTTGTTGATCTTTTTCACAAGGTAATTATCGAGAGGTCCAATCCCCGAGACACTTAGTTCCTTCTGGCTTGTGGACATTTTTAAAAGCAATCACAGAAATACAACTCTCGATACCAACGGGTTAATCACTAGTTTGGTAACAGTACTGTGCAAAATACCAGAATTTCAAATTTACCAGTGTAGATGGCTTCGCGGCCCTTAATGATCCCGAACACGGTTGTAAGGGGTATGGCCCAGCCCAGCCTCAGACAGTCCCGGACTGTCCCAGACTGTCCGCCCTTTGTCCGGGCTTCGTCCGGCGCGTCCCGCTCGCGTACCGCGTAGCGGATGGCGCTATCGGTTAAGTAGGGCGTTTTTCACCGGTCAGGGGCTGGTGGGCGGGACGAAGCACAGGTGCAGCTCCACACGGACTCCTGGGATACGGAGTCCCGTGTAGTTCCTTTGACCCGCGGTGGCGCCTCCAGGCGCAGCAGGGATACAGACGACCCCCTCCTTAGGTGGGGACAGGCGAGGAAACCAACAAGAAATCACCAGGCAGGACTTGCGGCGATGCGGGACCCATCCAGTTAATCGCTAACATGCCACCACCCAAGACACAAAAGGAGGTGCGGGCTTTTATAGGTCTCACTTCATACTGTAGGCAGTGGATCCCTCAATATGCATTTCTAGCAAAACCACTCATCCAGTTGACAACGCAGGAGGCAGCCACATCGACTGTCCTCCCTTGGACTCAAGAACATACACATGCCTTTGAAAGCTTAAAGAAAGCTTTATGTCAAGCACCTGTTTTAGCAACACCATGTTACAGTAAACAGTTTACACTCTTTGTTACAGAACGCGAAGGTACTGCCTTGTCAGTACTCACTCAGGAACAAGCAGGATCACACAAACCATGTGCTTATTTCTCTAGTACATTAGATCCAGTAGCTCAGGCTCTTCCTGCGTGCCTGAAATCAGTGGCAGCAACAGCTTTAGCAATCAGACAAAGCGATGCCATAGTGTTAGGACATCAATTGACAGTACAAGTACCACACGCAGTAGAGGTTCTCTTGAACCGCACACAAACACAACACTTGACTATAGCAAGACTCACCGGTTATGAATTAACATTGTTTCAGCCACATATAGAAATCAGACGTTGTAATACGTTAAATCCTGCCACACTTTTGCCCGTAAATGGAACAGATCCATTAGCACATGATTGTATTGAAGTCATTACTATCACGACGAAACCCAGACAAGACTTGACAGACATCCCTTTATCAGATCCAGACCTGACATTGTATGTAGATGGTTCATGTATGAGAACAAGTACAGGAGAGTTAGTGGCCGCTTACGCAGTCACAACAGACACTGGAGTCATTGAAACAAATTGTATTAACACTTTGTCAGCTCAAGCAGCAGAGCTCATCGCTCTGACACAAGCCTGTATTCAAGCCAAAAATAAGAAAGTCAACATATACACAGATTCACGTTATGCATTCGGAGTCGTCCATGACTTCGGCGTGCTGTGGCGAGAGAGAGGTTATTTAACTTCTCACGGTGCCCACATCCAACACGGACCCCTCATTCAAACTCTATTAGACGCGATTCATCTACCTACTGCGATATCGATTATGAAATGCAAAGCTCATACAAAAATTACCGATATCATTTCTCAGGGTAATGACCTAGCTGACAGAACAGCTAAACAGACTGCTCAGAACCAGACTCATACAACTGACACTACAAAGACAATAGTTTCGACACCAACACATTGCATGACAGTTAAGGATCCCGCCCTTGATGTAATTGACATACAGACACATGCTACACCAGAAGAAATAAAGAAATGGACTGAATTAGGAGGGATCCAAACGGATCAAGGATGGATGACGAAGGAAAAATCTATATGGTTTCTTCCCGACTCCATGGTTCAAGTCATCATTAACACAATACATAGTCCAGCGCACCTAGGAGAAAAAGCTATGCTAGACAGTATTCAACACATTTGGTTCAACAAACACTTGCGAGCAGCAGCCAAACAGAAAGTACGTACCTGTATGATATGTTGTCAGTATAATCCAGGTAAAAGCATCCCCGTAGAGCAGGGTGGATTTCAACCTCCCGATCATGCTTTTGAAGTCCTCCAGATGGATTATATCCAGATGGAACGATGTCGAGGATTCAAATATGTTCTCGTAGTTGTCTGTGCTCTTTCCCGTTGGACAGAAGCCTACCCGGTTTCAGATTACACTGCCCCGACTACTGCCAAACAGCTAGTTCGAGAATTCTTCCCACGATTCGGTTTACCACGTGTTGTATACTCAGATAACGGCCAGCCATTCTCATCCGAACTAATGAAACACGTTTCACTTCTGTTAGGTTACCAATGGAAATTCCACTGTGTTCGACATCCCGAGGCAGCAGGTCTTGTGGAACGTCATAATCAAACTCTGAAAATTAGATTGTCCAAAATATGTAGAGAAAAAGGTGTCGATTGGATAGTAGCCTTACCGGTTGCGCTCTTTTACATGAGAATGGTAGCACATTCTCGAACAGGGCTATCCCCGTACGAGGTGATCTTCGGTAGACCACCAAATATGTGGGGGACGCCTATACCTCGTAAAATCACTGATGTTGACTGTAATATGCTGACAGATTACCTGGCTTCCTTGATGTCTGCACTACAATCTTGTCGTTCACAGGTAGCTGCAGCTTTTCCCGATAACACTGAGGTGAAGCCCCATGACGTGGTTCCAGGTGATCTGGTCCTTGTGAGGAACTTCGACCGGAAGACCCAGTTGGAGCCCAGGTGGAAATCGCCCAAACTCGTCTTGCTGACAACAAGGACAGCCGTGAAGGTTGAAGGACGTAAAGGGTGGTTGCACTCGAGTCATATCAAGAAATTTTATGGACTACCATCCGATGTGAACACTCAGCCCTGCATTCCCTCACAGACAGACTCAAAGCTCCCCTTGGTTGAACCGACAAAAAATGAACTCTATAAACTGAAATTAAGGTCTAGCAAGTCAGACAATTTGATTGTTTAAGTCCTCTCCAAGGTGAATCGGTTGAATTTGTCTCTGACATGTATCCTCTAGACCATGGGTACTCACAAACTTTGTCTCGGGGGGCCAAATTTACAGTGTGGTTTCTGGCTGAGGGCCGCACCGGTGGGGGCGGGGCCAGTGGGGGAGGGGGCGGGGCTAGAGCAAAAAAAAACTATGACCATGAGGTTGAACACAGGCCACTGCAGCGGACGCCTTCATCCACTGAGCCACCAGACCCGGTATGCACACATATCTATCTATCTATCTATCTATCTATCTATCTATCTATCTATCTATCTATCTATCTATCTATCTATCTATCTATCTATCTATCTATCTATCTCTCACTCTGTCTCCCGCTCTATCTATCTATCTATCTATCTATCTATCTATCTATCTATCTATCTATCTATCTATCTATCTATCTATCTATCTATCTATCTCTCACTGTCTCCCGCCCTATCTATCTATCTATCTATCTATCTATCTATCTATCTATCTATCTATCTATCTATCTATCTATCTATCTATCTATCTATCTATCTATCTCTCACTGTGTCTCCCGCCCTATCTATCTATCTATCTATCTATCTATCTATCTATCTATCTATCTATCTATCTATCTATCTATCTATCTATCTATCTCTTACTCTGTCTCCCGCCCTCTCTATCTATCTCTCTCTCCGTCCATCACTCTGTTTGTCTCCCTTTCTCTCTGTCTCCCTCCCTGTTTGTCTCTCTCTCGCTCCCTTTGTCTCCCTCCCTGTTTGTCTCCCTCTCCCTCCCTCCCTTTGTCCTCCCTTCCTCCCTCTGTCTCCCTGCCTCTCTGTCCCTCCCTCTCTCTGTCTCCCTCTCTCCCTCCCTTCCTCTCCGTCTCCCTCCCTCTCTCTCCCTCCCTGTCTCACTCACTGTTTGTCTCCCTTTCTTTCTGTCCCCCTCCCTCCCTCTCTCTCTCCCTCTCCCTCCCTCTCTCCGTCTCCCTTCCTCTCTCTATTGCTCTCGCTTTCCCTCTGTCTCCCTCACTCTGTCTCCCTCCCTCCCTCCTCCGTTCTCCCTCCCTCTCCCTCCCTCCCCCTCCCTCTGTCTCCCTCTCGCTCTCCCTGTCATCCTCCTCTCCCTGTCATCCTCCTCTCCCTGTCTTCCTCCTCTCCCTGTCTTCCTCCTCTCCCTGTCTTCCTCCTCTCCCTGTCTTCCTCCTCTCCCTCTCTCTCCCTCCCTCTTCCTCCCTCTGTCGCACTCTGTCTTCCTCCCGCTGTCACCTCACCCCCTGCTCTCACTCCCTGCTGCCCTCCATCACCTCACCCTGCTGTCCTCTGTCACCTCACCCCGCGCTGAGACGGCTTCCAGGGAACGCACACGGCCGCCGCACCCAAGTACTTCACAGGTCTTTTAAAGACCATTCACTTGTTAATGAGACTTTGTTGTATTTCACCTCTTCTTAGCGCCCCCGCATCTCCACTCAATCAGAGGGGAGATGCAGGGGCGCTAAGAAGAGGTGAAATACAACAAAGCCTCATTAACAAGTGAATGGCCTTTAAAAGAATCGCCCGGCCTCACAGCTCCGCGCTGCTGTAACCGGCGGTGTTGCTGACAAGCACAGGGCACAGGCACTATGTCTGCAAGGTCCGCGGGCCGCCAAGGAAGGCTTGCCGGGCCGCTGACGGCCCGCGGGCCGTACTATGAGTACCCGTGCTCTAGACCGAAATAGAGAGAGAAATGGACAGATAAAGCTTAAAAAACACGCGTACTGTAAATCGCTTCGTAGTCACTGCACAGTTACATTATTAATTTTGTTTTTTCTAAGTTTTCTGATCATCATTTCTAGTGTATTGTTACATATGTATTACCCTATTTCTAAGCATGCTTACAATGTTACCGCAGAACATTCTTTTAGCGAATTACCTCCGCATGAGTTGTCTTATAGATTTGCGCTGCGCAACAACACTTTCATTAGTATGTTACATCATTCCCATCAGACCAGCAATGCTACCAATTGTTGGATATGTGGCCGACTCCCTCCCTATCAGAACTATAAGGGAGTTTTGCCCCTCTTTCCGTATCCGTTCACACACAATGGCTCCTGTGGAGCATGGTTTAGTTTGATTAATTCCCTAGATTCAAATCCCGTAGTTTATCAAGACAACTGGGTATGGGGAAACCTGAACCTAGTTTTGCTTAAAGTCTGCTACCCTAACAAGGAGGGACTTCCCAAAAGAACAGGAACTGATCTAGAAAATGAAGTATATGGATTAGGTAATTTTACACTTAACCTCCTGATTCTGAATGTTGAATCCGAAGCTACGCCAATCTTGCCCGCTATGTCAGTATTCCCAGTAAAAGGGGAATTATGTGTAAGAAAGAATGGTTCCATACACATGGGCCATAGTAAATGTACCACTGTAATAAGATTCAGTGATCAAGGCAAGTCTACATTTAGAGCTTCCCGTCATTCCTACTTCATATGTGGCCAGACCGCATATATACGTCTACCTCTAGATTGGGATGGTACCTGTTACATAGCATTCCTTCTGCCACCTGTTTTCCTAGCCCCTCCTGATTATCACAGAAATACCCATTTAGTACACAATAGACAGCAGAGAGATCTCCCAATTGTCGATTACACTGAAACGGCATGGGAGCAATACACAGATTTCAATAAAGGTTTCTTTCCCTATATAGGTACAGTCACTAATAGTAAGCTGATACGTAGATTAACTAGAACCCTTGAAGCAGTAGTGAACGAGACTACTTCTGCCTTAGGCAATTTAACAGAAGAGCAGTCTGCTATGCGGATTGTTGTGCTTCAAAATCGTCTTGTCCTTGACGTCATCCTGGCCGATAGGGGCGGAGCTTGTAGGGTCATCGGATCAAGTTGCTGTGTTTTCATACCAGAAAACTCGCCGTCAGTATATAAAGCCATAACTCGCCTTCATAAGATTATAAGCCAGATACACCAGAGTCCAGGCACCTGGACTTGGTCCGGTTGGTTCTGGAGCGTGTTGTCAGCCTGGGGATGGAGGATCCTATCCTTCCTAGGTAGTGGCTTTCTCATACTATTCAGTTGCTGCTTATGTCTACAATGTGGGCCAGCGATTTGTGGTCTGTGTGCCACATCGTGTATCCCGCATCCAAGTTTTCGTTCAAGATCCTGGAAGAAGAAAGAAGAACAAATGATGCTATATGAACAGATCGATGGATTGATGAAGATCGATATCTCCTGAGGGTCCGTAGGGGACAAGGAGGGAATGAGGAAATATGAATTTTGTGATCAGTTATGTCCCCTATCGTAGACCCCAACGGCTCCATGTGCATGCTATAAGTACATGTATGTTCCCTCCAGTTCCAGTTATGAAGACGCAAATACATGTGCGTCCACCGTCAACATGTCCTCTTTCAGATCCGCCATGAATGGGTCAGATATTCCATTCCTAAGTATGAAAGGCCACCGACTTTATGTGGTTCACTTTCCACATTTTACAGATTCAGGCGAGTAGGCCCTGAATTCTGCCATCAAGCCTTTTCCTGCCTTCTGCCTCTGACAGCTCCAGTCCGAACCTGCATCTGTATTCCTGAACTTTGTCCTACTCCCTGCGCGGCTAACGGTGCCTGATCCAGCCTGTTGCCTGCCATAAACTGTATTTCACCTTCAAGATTATCTGCTCCGCTCCTCATCCGATGCATTCCTGTCTAGTAGTTTAGGTAAACATTCTTCCAGCTACCGTGCAAAGGGCCAGGCCTCACTGTCCTCATGCAAGTAATTCATAGCCCCTGTTACCATGGAAGATTCCTGCCCCCTCGCATCTCATGTAGACACTTAGACGCTTGTACACGCACTAACAGTCAGTATAGAATAGATTCCGTCCGAGAGACCTTTCCTTTTGGATAATACAGTTCTTTAAACATAAGATATTAGATATGATTTGGGATTAGGTTGACATGACCCCTCAGACTTCTGTCTCCACATGTAGAGCTAAATGTCAAGTCCCCTTCACCCTCTAGTTGCACGTCAATCACACGTCATGCGGCTGCGCGTGCATCTCTGCCAAATATTTTCTGCTGACATTGCAGGATTCTCTTATGGATCCACCCACTTGTGACATCATGTTTAATGACGTTTCTAGTTACGCCTATGTTTACGCCTTTTTTCCATTACGTATGTATATCATTATCTGTATTATCAGCTGTTACGCCTCCTGCATCTGTCTTAATGTAATACTTTTCATATAAATATCATTACTTGTCAATAATGTATTGCCTTCCCTTCCTGAACCTCCGTGGTGATGGAATTTGAAGCCTACAGTTCGAACTGTAATTCCTTTATAGAGGAATAAAGCCTTTTAGAACCTCTAATACCACGGATTCTGCCTCTTATATTTACTGAGTTATTCTTACTAGACTTTACCGCATAAAAAATAGTACCGGTAATGAAATATTTACCACAGAGTGGTTCAATTAAATGGCGTTCATTTGAATTACCAGTGGTGTCCAAGCCCGGGTTGGTGGGGCATTGGGCTCCGGAATGGCCCAGTGCAAGTCTACTTCATTGGGGTTACCCGCATCCAAATTTTTCAAAGGTTCATGCTGACAATTTACGTCGCCAGCCAAAATGATCAAATTGTTATCAAGGATGGTGGGCAAAAACGATGATAGAAGATCAAGGGTGGCAGACTCTTGGCCGTACCCTACTGGACGTGAGTAAACATTAATCAATGCTATCTTGATTCTGGCAGAAAAACTCAAGATAAAGAAAAGAATATCACTAGAGAGTGTCTCTATCTGTTTCGCTGAACATCCTAGGTGTGTGGCAATCCAGATACTAAGGCCCCCCTGCTGGTCTTCCCCTTTCCCCGCATGTGGCTGCTATGCTAAAAGTTGCATAGCCTAGTCTGTGAGTAGCCTCCCTGGGCCAAGTTTCCTGGAACATGCAGATGTAGTTATCTTGAATAAATACCCCCCACTCTGGGTTATGTAGTTTGGAAGAGAGGTCTGCAATGTTCCAGGATAATATTTGGAGCTTAAGTGACTCATTCAATGACTGACTAGGGCCTCCAGACTTCTTACCTAGGGGCCGTAAGCCAGTCCCATCTGTAGATTGGTCCTTTTCTGGAGTTGTCAATAGTGAGTTCAACTGCTGTTGGCATTTATACGCCTCCAGTGGTAAACCTTCTTTAATACAAATATTAGGGATTCCATGTAATTCCTCACTTTGTACTCCTCCTACTCCCTCGACCTCCTCCGCCGTTTGACCCAGGACGTGTATTTGGGCCGTGATTAACGGTTTACTTATATCTCGTCGGTTGACTGGGGAGCTGTTCTTAGTGCATCTCTCGGGGGGTTACCTTACATTTGGCAAGTGCGGTGGCTTAGAATCTATGGACTCTTGTACTGCCTGTTGAGTGATAGTTAATACTACAATCGGGTTGCACCTTAAAGTATCCCTACTGTCAGATGAACCCCCATTTAATGGCTTTCGTCAGTCATTGTCGTCTAGGGTTTTGAGGACATCATAGTAGTTATTCACTGGGATGGTATATCTGTGTTGTTTCCACCTCCCTCCTCTGTCCTCCCCTGGTAAAAGCTGTATGGGGCCAGGTGGCTTGTAGAAATAACCCAATGGAACAATATTAATCCCCTTTTGTTCTACTGACCAGTTACCCACCCTATCTAGTATTGTTTGAACTAGATCGGTGACCCAAAAGTTAATACCACACAGTCACCCTCTAGTGTCTTTTTAGATCTTCCTATCCAGCCACTCCGTCTGACCATTTTAAACTCTGAAAAGAGCGGATTTGATAATCCCGACCTTGTACTTATCACATGTAGCGATTTGTTTTTTAGTGCTGTCCAATGTTCCCTAGCTCCATGTGGCAGCGTAGGGACATTGGCCAACACAATACTGCAAGGCGTTGCTTCTGGAGGGAGATGTAATGTGTTTATATCGGGTGAACCTCTCAGTGGCTGGCTTTCTTGTATTTGGACAGCTTGTAAATGGGCTTCCTTTCTGCGTGCATAGTTAGGTCTACTGGGGGAGGTCCCTTTGGATGTTCAACAGTCGCTCTTGAATGGTGCTTGGGGCCTTTGCTATGTCATGTGGCTTAGTCAAAACCACCATATATGGTGCTTGAGCGAGGGATCCAATGGAGCAGTTTGGAGTGCTTCCACTAGGCCGGGGCCAGAGATTCCAGGCTGTACAGTTATGGATCCGTCACTCCTATTTGGCTGGACAGACTTAAATCTACAATGGCATGAGTTAGTCGGGTGTGACAGAGTAGTCTGAAAGCCCATCTGACTAGACTGGGTCGGCTGATTCGTATGAGCACTACCTGCAAGCTTTTCTAGCTTATCTATGCTCACTTCCAGTCGGGATAACTTTTGCATAAGTGGGTTTAATAAAACTGAGATAACCTCACCCATTTTTGTCCAAACCTCCCCACTATCAATACCCTGCGGGGGGATAGAGTTGTTCAGATAGACTCCTTGTTAGTGATGCTAATAACTGGGCAATTCCCCTCCTCCGCCGTGATTTTACTTTTACGCACTCCCCTGACTATTCTTACATTTGTGTCCCCTAGTATTTACTTTGGGCCGAGTTGAGGTATCACTTGTTTTTGGGGCTTCAATAGGTTCAGGTGCCTGACTAAGCGATATGCTATTCGAAGGGGAACTACGTTAGGGATCAGTAAGGTCTACAGGGTCAAACATTGCAGGCTGACTTAGGGGGTATTGTGTCTCTAATGACAGTCTTCTCTCTGTAAGAGCAATTTCATGAATAAGGGCTGACTCTGCTCGTAACAAAAAAGCATCCAAAGTCCCTACCACTCCCTGGCCTGTTAATGATTTTCGTTTGTTCAATGTTTTCTGTGCCATTTTCCTCTATTGATGTTCGTTATGGCAACAATATATGAGTATATATGACAATATATACCAGCAGAATTAGACCCTCAGACCCTCATACCTTAATCCCTATTTCCGTCCATGTAAGTTCGGATCACAAGATGAAAATAGTGTATCCTGGGCCGGCCTCTTTCGGTCTCTGACGGGCCCGCCCTTGGCGCAGGCTTTGACCGAGCACGGCGTGGGCATGCCCGCGCACGTCCTGTGCTGCGGGAGCCCTGGCGTTGGTTTAAGCGCCTCCTGGCGCGTCTAGCATCCGGTTTGGTATGCGTACCCCCAGGGATGCCGGGAAATGGAGTCCGCTTCACACGAGGCTCCCTACCGGGAAGGAAACTGGGTCCTGACAGCAGTGGCGGCAGTGGCGTTAGTGATCAAGCCTAGGTAAGACCAAAATGTAGAAGGAAGGAGCTCCCACGCTGCGAGAGCCCTGGCGTTGGTTTACGCACCTCCTGGCGCGTCTAGCGTCCGGTTTGGTGCGTGTACCGCAGGGATACCAGGAAATGGAGTCTGCTTCACACGCAACTCCCCACCGGGAAGGAAACCGGGTCCTGACAGCAGTGGCGTTAGTAATCAAGCCCAGGTAAGACCAAAATGCAGAAAGAAAGACTGTGTTGGTTTAAGCGCCTCCTGTCCGGTTTGGTGTGCATACCCCCAAGGATGCTGGGAAATGGAGTCCGCTTCACACGTGGCACCCCACCGGCAGCAGTGGCAGCAGTGGCGTTAGTGATCAAGCCCAAGTAAGGCCAAAATGCAGAAAGAAAGAGCTCCCTTTGAATCCATAAAGGGGGCCATCACTGATGCACTCTAGCTTTATAACATTTTCATTAATTATTTGGATTCTACCTTACAAAAATGTATTTAAACTTCCCAGTGTTTGGGTGTTAAAACTGTTTCCTTGCTTCTGTATGCTGACAATGGGTTGAATAGCTACATTTAGTACCCGGCTAGTTTTAAGAGATTCTATGCTGAGCCAAACCCTAAGGTAAATGTTTCTATATTTAAATTTGTATTTTTTTGTTACTAAAACAAAAACTAAAGTACAAAATATTTGTAAGGATCACCACATTTTATAGGCCTCGGAATTTGATTATCTGTGTATTGAATTTGAAAATTAAGAAAAGGGGGTCTTTATTTAAAAAAAGTGTCTGCACCGTTTAACTCAGGCCAAAGAGCAGCGAGGTTAATTCTACCTTCTTCTCTTGTAGGTGATCTTACTTCTTGTATCCGTGCCAGGGAAGGTAGGGAGCACCTGATTCTTAAAAGAGATAACAGAAGAAGGATTGTTATAACAGGGAAGTTTTATCAAAATACTTGAGGGGGCTAACCCAGTGTGAGATGAAGCATTGCTGTAAGTAGACCCCAGGCAAAAATGAACCTTGACCAAGAATTAAAGATGAGTAGTGCTCTTCCCCACCAGAAAGCTGTAGTCATCAAACCAAAAGGGAAGCCAGAAGCGAGGTCAAAATCAGTCTCCGAGGCAACTGAGCCAATTCATAGGAGACACGTGTAGCAAGGTCAATGAACAATAGCTGTGTCAAAATACCTACATCAGCCTAAGAACAAATACAGAAGTCAATACAAGTAAGTGGTAGAAGAGAGACCAAGGAAACCAGCAAACGAGAAAAGCAATGAAAGGTGTGAGAATGGAATCACTGGCACAAACATTAGTGAGCCCAAAAGTCAAGCTTTGAAGGGGAAGCCACCTTTGAAGGGCATATGGTAGTCATACCTGGAAATAACTGCTCTTTTGTTTTAGCAGACAGGCTGGCATCTTGGGCAGAGAAGGAAAATCTGTTGCTAAACTGATTTTTTCAAGAGTAGTGTAGCCCTCAGGTAACTACTCCACTGGTTTGGGCTTGGGAGCTCCACACACTGTGAGAAGGATCTCAGTGTGTTGATAATTTGCAAAATAGTTCATTCTGAGACAACTAGATGCTTCACTTTACAGGAATTCATCATCAGGGTGGAGGGGACCTGGTAGCTCATTGACTAGTTAGTCACCACATCCGGCTAGGCTCGTAACAGGCATAAAAGTAACACCCCTTGCCCCCAAAACTTAGATCATATCTGTACTGGTGAGAGGACCAAAGATGGACGTTATTGCTGCTCCCTGGACCTAGCAACAAGAGGCACCGAAGACTTGATTGCACCTTGCACCTGTTGCACTTGTGATCTCACAAAGAAAGGGCTGTGCCTGCAGTGCTCCACTTGTGGGAAAGTTGCCCACATATGCTAGACAGAGGAAGTGACTCTAAGGGTGAGTTGGCTGCCTCCTTGTTACAGCCAATGGGCCATAAAAACTGAGAAGCTTGCAGTGCCAAGAAGCCTGAATGCTGATGGATGCAAATGTACAGCCTGGGAGACTGAGCCTTGATCCTCCAAAGTTGCCCCCAGGGCTGCTGGATCTAGCAGAGTCATTAGAGTTTAGTTTGGTCACCCAGCAAGGAAGTTACTGCAAGTTAAAGGGAACCACTAGCTTTGCTGTAACTGAAGACTAGTGATCCAGCGGGTTACCAACCTTAAGTACTCAACTACCATATAATCACTTGGGCCCATAAACACACACTCATTCATATAGGCTAGTAGATACTGCTGGGGTCAATTTACTGTGCTAATACCTGTAAGATGAATTTTACCTAATTATTTCTTACCAAACCTTGTGATCCAATGTATCGTCCTCTGGTCAATGGACCTTTTAGTTAACAGAAATAGATGAACAATTATATATCATAAACCTTTATTAAAGAACCACAGACTCGGGAGAGTTTAATTGTTTGTCTAGTAAATTCATGTGAGCCAAGAACCAAAATACAGTTAGAACACCGTCTTCAACAAGGAGAGGAAGAGAAAATAATTCAATCAGAATAATTGTTAAAAAAAGTTATTACGATGACAGAACCTGAGTAGGGAGGAAAATGAAAGAACAGTACATTGACATACTACACAGAATTATATTGACCTAGTATGGTGCGGAAACCAACCCCTTGGCCAAGGAATTGGAAAGGGTCCCCTGGGACAGATCAGGTGACAAAAGATCAGGACAGGATTCAGGACAGTATGAATGACTTCTTCTAGATACGATGCCTGCGCCGCACCCCTCTCTGACACTATCTTCCTCCTCGATTCTTCTGCGATCTTCTTCTATTATGTGCCTCCTCGATTCTTCCGCGATGTTCTTATAATTAATTGGCACAAAAGTTCTAAGTCTGGAATTGGATCTTCTTCAGTATTTTCTTAATTTACGGGCAGCTTCTCCGCCTCTCTGTGGTCACTAATCTAACTAAACTACCTCTAGTATACCTTTAATGGCATGTACCACCCCTAAATGTTTCAAATTTACGAAACTCCTAACTCTGATTGGACAAAGAAAGGGGAGATGATCATCACACCATGCTAAGTTTAATATTTTTCTTTAAGCTCATTGTTTCATGTTCCCTCCCCTTAATTTACTTTCCCATGCTTTATTTTCCACCCGTGTTCTGTAATTATTTCTTCATCACTTTCTTAATTTAAATCTAAATTCTCGAATTCTTCAAGAAATACATAGGTCCATTCAGGACCTTTGAACTTATTGTTCAATACTCTTATTCTTTGACTTTGTCATCTGGGCTGTTCAGCAGATGTACCAGACTGACTAGAAATTTTGTTTACTTGGTCAGGTTCTTCATCAACTGTTTTGAAATGATACTTTAACCTTTTTACAACACTTGGCCAGTTGTAACCTCTTCTGACCCTTTTTGCTTGTACTGAACTGTCACTGTCTTCAAATGTTCTTTTATTTTCATTTAGTTGTGGCACTATTTGGTTATCTTTGTTTTCAGAATTCCTGTCTGACCCTGTCCAGGGCTTATCTTTTCAATGTCTTTTTCTGCCTGGACGCGTTCTTCTTCCCTGTCTTGACCCTGTTCAGGTTTTATTTCATTTTTTTCTTCTTCTTCTTCTTCTTCTACCTGAACCTGTTCTTCTTTTCCTGTCATGTCCTGCTCGGGTCTTAGTGCATTTTGTGTTTCTGCAGCCCAAACGTGTTCTTCTAGACAAATCTGTCCCTCCCCAGACTCGTGAAAGGTTTCATCCACTTCCTTCCGAGTAGATGTTTCTTTCCTTATCTGGTCCTGCTCAGGTTCTCCAACAATTGTATTTTCAGTTTCCTGAGCTTGTTCTTCTATACCTATCTGGTCCTCACTAATTTCCTGCCTTTCAAACTTTGTTTGACTTCTTGTTCTCACAAAGACTTTAGGTATGTCAACCACTGGTATCCAGTCATCCTGACTTGTGCTCGGTTGTTCTTGATCAGCTATTTCAGGATCCGATATTCTAGATCCTTCAGCTTTACCACCTTCTGCAGCCTCAATCGCTTGTGTCAGTTGGGAACCTTCTGTGTCAGGTGCTGGTACTCTCTTGGTATGGCTTGCGTGAATCCAATTAGGCAAGCCTGCACATTTCACTGCTGTGGTTGTAACCAATATAACTTGTTGTGGTTTTCCCCACCTGGGTGCTACACATGACTCTTGAGCGTGTTCCTTCACCACCGCCCAATCACCAGGATTCAAGTCATGTGCTTGATTCAGCTGCCTGGCAACTGCGTCTTCTCCAACCTGGTGAGAGATAGAACACACTAGGTCAGCCAGTTCTTTGCAATATTCCATTACCAAGTCATCGGATATATTCAACAGTTTGTGTCCTGGTATACATGCCTGCCCCATTGCTCTTCCCATGAGTATTTCATGGGGACTCAACCCTGTATTCATATCAGGAATGCTTCTGAGCCCCATCAGAACAAGAGGTAAAGAATCAGGCCAGTCCAGTGGGGTGGTTGCACATACCTTTCCCAGTCTTGCATTTATAGTGCCATTCAGTTGTTCTACCACTCCAGAAGCCTCTGGGGGGTATGCACAGTGCAGTGTTTGTTCAATTTTAAATGCTTCACAGATAAGTCAAATTCCTTTATTATTAAAATGAGACCCTCTCTCTGATTTCAAGGTTACTGGAAAACCGAACCAAGGAATCAGTTCTCTCAACAAAAGTTTGGCAACTGTTATACTGTCATTTCTTCTAGTAGGGTATGCCTCCACCCACCGTGAAAACAAACAGACTATTAAGAGTATGTACTTCAATCCTCTGCAAGGTGGTAATTGGGTAAAATCTAACTGTAACCTTATAAAGGGACCTTCGGCTTTTCCAATTTTTCCCATACAGATCACTGTTTTCCTCCCTGGATTTAGCTGCTGACAAGTTAAGCATCTCTGGCATGTACTCTCTGCTACACTTCTGAACTTTGTATTAAACCAATCCTGTCTTAAGAGTCTTATCATGGCATACCTGCCTATGTGGGTGTCTCCGTGATACATCCTAGCCATTTGTGAAAGCATACAGTCTGGCATTACTGGCCTGCCATCTGGGTAAATCCATACATCATCTTCTGACCTCTTTTGGCATCCTACTTTCACCCATTCTTCCTTTTCTTTCATCTCTGCCTCATCTTGCAGTTGTCTTTCTTCTTCCCATGTTTCTAATCCTGAGGGTAGCATAAGTTGGCAGCTGATTCCGTTTGTTTCAATTTTCTTGTTCACTGCCATTTTATATCTGGCAAAATGTTGGGCAAACTGGTCAGCATACCTGTTGCCAGCTGTCACATAGTAATTTCCTGACTGATGTGCAGCACACTTGACCACTGCCACTTCTTTTGGCAATTGTATTGCTTCAAGCAATTCTTTTACGAAATTTCCATTTTTAATTGGGGATCCTGAAGAAGTCAAGAAATCTCACTGCATCCAGAGTTGGCCAAAATCATGCACAACCCCGTAACCATACTGGCTATCAGTAAAAATGACTACTTTCCAATTTTTCCCAATTTTGCATGCTTTAATCAAAGCCACCAATTCGGCTACTTGTGCAGATTTGACTCCTGGCAAATAGGATGGTTCGACTATTCCAGCCAATGTACATACAGCGTAAGCAGCACTTAATCCTCCCTCCTAACGGAGCATACACGAGCGGTCTACAAACAGCTCATGTTCAGCATTCTTCAGGGGTTCTTCTTCTATGTCTGGACGGGGTTTGGTGCTAAATTCGGTCATGTCCAGACAATTGTGCTTGACCTCATCTCTCACTTCTTCTCCATATACATCTGGCAACAAGGTAGCTGGGTTTTAAACGGTACACCTATTGTCACATTCTCAGCACCTAATATGATTCTTTCATATGTAGTCATCCGACTAGGGGTAAGACACTGAGTTTGAGTTCTTGTCAACGGAATCTCAACTGAATGTGGAACATGCACTTTTACTGGATGTCCCATCACAATTGACTCACTTTGTTCTAGACTAGTACAGGTTGCGGCTACTGCTTTTAAATAACCAGGTAAAGCTGAGGCTATAGGGTCCAAAGTAGCAGAAAAATATGCCACTGGTCGTCGCATCAAGCCATGTCTCTGAGTTAGGACTGAAAATGCACAACTATTTCTTTCACAACAAAATAGTGCAAATTCTTTCGAGTAATCTGGCATATCTAAGGCAGGAGCCTCACGCAGACATTTTCGTAATTTTACAAACGCTTCCATACTTTCATCATCCCGTTCTATTGGATCTTTTGCTCATTTCTTGGTCATTTGTATTAAGGGTTTGGCCAGCAAGGAAAACCCTACAATCCACTGTCTACAGTATCCCACAACTCCAAGAAACATTCTGTTTTCTCTCTGAGTTTCAGGCAATTTCATCTGTCTTATTATTTCTATTCTCTCAGGAGTCACTCTCCTCACTCCATGTTCTATTTGGTGTCCAAGATCTTTGACTCCGGTTTGGCAAAACTGTAATTTTTCTGGGGATACTTTATGTCCACCTTCGGCCAAATGGTTCAACAAGGTGATTGAATCAGTAACACAGTCATCTCTTGTTTTGGATGCGACTAGTAAGTCGTCAATATACTGCACCAATACCCACTCTCTGGGCAACACTAAGGTTTCCAGGCACTTTTTCCTTATCTGATTGAATATTGAAGGACTTTCAGTGTACCCTTGAGGAACGCGATTCCAAACTAAAATATGGTCCTCAAATTTAAAAGAGAAAAGATATTGGCTCTCTGGGTGCAATGGAATAGATAAAAAAGCATGGCATAGATCGATTACGGTGAACCAGCCTGCCTTCCATGGTATCTGGTACAGAATCACGGCTGGGATGGGCACTACAGGGCAACAAGGTACAATAATTTTATTAATTTTTCTCAGGTCCTGAACTATCCTATATTTTCCGTTAGGTTTCCTTATGCCAATTATAGGTGAATTACAGGGACTACTCATTATTTCTTTTAGAATGCCTTGTTCAATCATTCGATCAATTTCTGCTGCAACACCAGCTTTTCTTTCAGGACTCATCTTGTATTGCTGAGTGTTTGGGTAAACTGCACCTTACTTTATGGTTACTTTTACTGGGTCTACATTTGCCATTAAACCTACATCTTTTCCTGTAAAATCCCACACATCTGGATTTACTGTCGTTTTGACCTTGTTTGGTAAGTCATCTTTTGTCATCATGGAATACATCTCGTCTATCTCGGTGCCTTGTTTAGCTAACATGATTTTGTAGACTCCATCTTCATCTGGGGTTTGAATTGCAACTCCGTCCGGTGTGCAAAATATAGTGCAATTCATTTTGCACAGTAGATCTCTTCCTAAGAAATTTACAGGACTGGAGTCACACACTACGAATTTGTGCATTTCCCTAAAATTACCAATTCGTACCTCCATGGTTTCTGTAATAGGGGTTCTAATCTGTTTATTGGAAATGCCCACTACTTGGATCGCTCCTCCAGAGAGGGGTAGGTTTGGAATGTCTGCTGTTCTCAAACTAGAACGGGTAGCACCAGTGTCCAATAAGAAGGTAATATCTTTTCCATCTACTTTACCATCAACATATGGATCTGACTGATCCACCGGTAAGGATGTGCCAAGTACGCACTCCTTTTCCTCCCCCCTCAGGCACCTTCATTGGTCACTGTCATTGAAATAAGGGTCCAGTAAAAGAAATTGAGAGGTTACAGAATTTTTCTTACCACTTCCTCCTTGAAATCCACTGTACTTGGCCTGTTTCACAAAATTTGGCATAGGGGCAGTTGGCAACTGACTGTAGATTTACAACCTGCTGCGGTTGATTCATTATAACCTCATTCTGCGTCTGTGGATGTAAATTTGGATTTGGGCCGAAGATAGAGATTAAGAAAGCCTACTGGCGGTGGGTTGCCATGAATGACCTCCTCAACCCTAGGGTCGGTAGACTTACTGAGGAATTCATGCTGCATAAACACACATTGCACTTTGAACCCTACCTGGATCTAATACAAAATCCTTACGACCGAACTTTGTATTTTAAATTTAAGGTAGGTATCCTTCCCTTGCGAGAATACACTGGGCACTGGAAGCCACCCCATCAAGCTCCCTTTTTATGCCCTAGCTGCGAGGCGGCTATCGAGACACTCCCGCACTTTATGTTTGTCTGCCCCGCCTACAAACTACCTAGAAGGCGTTGGCTGAAACCTCTCTGTAGGGAGTTGGGTACTCGTGACTTCCAAGTAGCACTACGTATCTTAAGATCTGACCCAAGGGACCTATACGTTTGTGCTACAGCTAAATTTCTTAGATGGGCGTGGAATATCAGAGCGAGAAATTTGAATACCAGCTCCCAAAATATATAATGCTCAAATGTTTCACCTATTTTCTGGCCCAGGCATACTTCCCTCTTCAGGCATAAACCATATATGGATTTTAAACCTTTTATAATGACTCTTTTTAATTGGTTTTTTTTTAAACAAAGACTCCTTTCTATGTAAATACTTTTAAAATTCGTATTTTGGAAACTTCTTACATGTTTTTATGGGACTGTATCGCTCATTGCTTTTAAGATATTTTATGTATCGAAATAAAGCTTATTGACTGACTGACTGACTGATTTGGGCCCTTATTGTTCTGTATAATTTTACACTCGTTTTTCCAATGCCCCAATTTTCCGCACCCATGTCAAGGAAACTTTTTCTTTGCCTCCTCTCTACTCATTCATCCCTTTTCTTTTCCCGCATTATTTTCATTTTGGCCTTGCCCCTTTCCTTGATTTCCTGTCTGGCTGTTTATTTGGAGTTCCTGCTGTTCTGCTAATTTTACTTGTGCCCACAATACATGTTTCCTCTAATTTCTTTCATTTATTGTCAATCTCATTTTCGCAATACTTTGCGTATTTGAGAATATCGTCTATGGGCCTTGCTTGCCAACACAACATGTGTTGACGAATCATGTCTCCAATTTCTGGTTTTAAATCGGTCACAAATCGATACACAAAATGTCCCATATCTTTATCTCCAATGTTCTCAAATCCACTATACTAAATACCTGCAGCAAGAGTTCATAATAAGTATGTACGGACTCATTTCTGTCCTGAGTCGTCCTATCTATCTTTACCCAATCTGTTTCCTTTGGAGGAATTTTCCCTTTCAGGAAAGTGATCACCTGGTGATATTTCTTCATTACCTATTCTGAAGGGGTTCCTGTTTCCTCATCTCTCGGGTATTCATCACTCGGCGAATCAAAAGTAATTTTACATTCTGTCCATAGATCAGCAGGTACCACAATGTCAAACAAACCATCCAAATCATTTAACAACACTTTAGAAACTTTCACAAATCTTTCAACTTGCCAATACCACTCAACTGGCTTTTCTCTTAACCTTGGGAATTCATTTGTACATGATAAAATATCCTGTCTGGTCCATGGAACATGTACATATCCTCCTCATGGTACCTCCCTCATAGGATATCATCTTTCTACCTTTCCTGTTTCATTCATCACAAATTCAGGAATAGTTCGATTAGCATGTGCTTCTTCCCTTTTCCGCATCCATCTAGCTTTCCATTTGTCCAAGTCACCCCATTTTTGTAAAATGGTCATTCATTCTTTAACCTGTAGTTTTCTTCCAGACACATTCATATTTTCCAGGTCCTTATCACTGAATTCTGCTCTGTAGGGTTTCTGTAATACTTTGGATTTCCCTATTTCAACTCCCATTTCAGAAGCTTAGTCCTCCAAAAAATCCTCTTCCGATTCCCCACTACCTGTCATTGTTAAATGTTTGGTCTTCGCTGTGCACTTGCCTCCTGACTGTTCCTCAGCCATTAGTACAAGATATAATCCCTCAGCCACCATTGCCTGTCTCCATTGTTTCATCTGACTATCTCGAGTTTCAAGCTTTAGTCTCGGATAAAATCCACTAAGGTTTCTGCAACTTCTGGATCTATCACGCTCAAATGCTTCAGTTTCCCATTCTTCTAATGCTTCATATTGAGTTAATCTAGGTCTGGACTCTAATTCGTTCATTATTAATCTCAGATTATGCAGAATTCTCCCATTAAATGTACTGTGTTCTGAACAAGCTAGCACTCTATCACCTTTTGTATATTCTATCCAATTCTCCAACCATAAACAAGTATGATAGCCTCTCTCCATCATCATGTATGATGCGGGCGTTTTTGGGGAGGGATAAGAATTCCCTCTCTAGTCTTAAAGAGTTTATCCTTTTTAAAATAATTTTACATTTTCTGCATAAATGTTATCTTTTTTTTTTCTCTGTACATTTTAGGAGTCAATCCTCTTATATACTGTTCTCTGGCAAAACTTAAACACCTTCTGTCTGGTCGATTCCCTACTAATGTTGTCTCCACATACAAAACCCACTGTTAACTATTAGTGTAGCTTCTATTTTGCTAGCCAAATCAACGGTTCAGTTTTATTCTAATGTTTGACTAATACCGGCGAGGCTTCTATTCTTTAGACCAATTAAATTCTATTTCCCACTATGCGCTTGGCCAATACTTGCACAGCTTTTCTGTGACGTCAGTATCACTCCATACTACTGACCCCTCCTTTACAATTTCGCTTCAGTCTCACACCCGCTGTTCCAACCAATCCCAGCGCATCCCTCTGTGACGTCAGTGCAGCACCCGCAACTGACTCCTCCTTTGCAAGGTAACACGAAAACGTATTTTTCTTTCAATTTACATACAACTTCATTAAATGACAACATAGAAACATTCTCTACTCTGTTTGCTCCGCTAAAATCAGAAAGCCAATTTTCTTTTACTGTCAGTAAACCATTCTGCTTACTCTTTACACACTACGAGTAAAACCCTTCCGTTTACCAATTCACTCAAGCACAGATGAACCTGCTACTCCTTCAGTACTATCCTTTCTAGGTGATATAGGACCGAAGTTTCACCAGCGAACTCTTTGCTATCAATCACTCTCACTTTTATACAAAATAATCCCTAATTCAGCACTGTCAGCCTTGCATAGCCCTTCAGCGCTACCTTTAGCAAAAGAATAACCTCACTGCAGTGCGGTTTCCATTCACCACCCGCTATTCAATATTCCCGGGAATTTCCAAACAACATAAAACAAGTAAAAATGGCTAAGTTAATACATATGTATATCAGAAGGGAACAGTTCCTCTCTTGGGGCCTGAGTAGAGAGTATCAATGGCTTTCTACAATATTATAGATGGTATCTGGGGGGATCTGCAAATTCAGATCATAATGCCCTCACACACCTGTTAGGGTGTCATGCTTCATCATTGGGCGCTCCTCGTCGGACCGGCGCTGCAATGTCCGACGGGCCTGGTGGCATCTTTATCGGAGATCTTCTTGATCTGAGAACGCCGTTTGGTGAGTGAGGTGTGTGGGGCAATAGGAGAGCAATGTCTTCTAATGTGTGCGGAATGTGATTTAAAATAGGCCCTAACCTTGTTGATTCACTTTATTGAGTATTCAAGGTTGGGACTAATTAAAAAACAGTGAGGCTACGTTAATGAGTAAAGGTATTCGAGTAGCCTTTAGTTGATTTGGGTCAACATGTTTCGTGTCTGTTGCTCCGAAGTAGAGCGACACTTCTTCAGGACCGATATGGAATGACCGCTAATGGTCAGCCAAGGGATGTTATCTCCCCTTCTTAGTGTTAAGACCCTAAATTTAGGGTTCTTTATCTGGCGTTCCACCTAAATAGATAGAGTCGGGGAACAAAAAAAGGGGAGGGGATGGGGGTATGGATACCATCAGAAACTCAAAAAAGGGGAGGGGATGGGGGTATGGATACCATCAGAAACTCATAAAGGTGGACTAGTCAAATTAATCAGAAACCAGTACATCACCCTATAGGAACCAGAAAATAACCGGTCTCCTCTAGTAACAATTAGTTAGGGGAATAGAGGGTTAAAAGTTATTCTGAACGCTAGGTCACAGTTAAAAAACAGTTAAAAAGCATTACAACATTTCTGATATGACACAAGTGAAAATTCCAACAATATGTCAACAAAACACCACACTAGGAAAAGGAAGAAAGAGTCAGAGGGATAAATACAGTTCTTACCTCCTAGAGGTGGGTTGGAATGCCTCATAGATGAGGAAAGACGACCCGACCACTTGACGGGTTCACTATATAACAAGGAGTAAACTGGTATGTAGGTAAACATAGAAACGTGACAATGTCAGCAGAGACAACAACAAAATAATATTGAGTAGGTCATGAAAATAGATGAAGCCGGGTGATTGTGAACTTGTATTTCGCATGCCTTAAGTGTAAATCAACCATGGTGGTACACGTTTCAATAGGGAGTGAGAGTAATATCCCACCTATCCATAGTGCGTAGCTCATGTGGACGGGGCTGATTACGTGGACACCTCTATGATACGCAATAGAAAAGGCATAGCGGGGATTGGAAATGAACGATGTACAAGTTCACCGTGTGTGTCACGTCAATAACATTGGTAGAGGGACTATCGAGGGGATACACAAGTGTGGCGTGCCGGGAAAATCAAACAGTGTTTGTTTTCCGTGCGTACAATGTGTTAAGCCCAGAGGTCTTGTGTATTGTTAGTGGTCTATTCTTGGGCACGTTCTGAAGCGGGTAAGTGAGTAGCGCGTGTACGTGAGTCTGTGAATACCAGACCGCGAACTATCAACGCGCGTAGGGGGGATTAGATGAGCCGACATGCAGCGGCTTCGTGCGAGCAGTTCGCGAGAGTCGCGTCTATCGCCAGGGAACGGAGGTGGGTTAGGGAAGGTGTTAAAAAAGTAAAAGACTTACCCTAAGAAGGAAGCGGGTTCGTAGTTGATCCTACTTGTCTTAGCCTCGTCTGGATGTTACCGCCAGAGGACGGATCCCGGGATTTAAAGTTACGATGAGGTGCCGAGATCTCGTGGCATTTTCCCATCAGGTGCGCCGTATTGTCCCAAAACAGGATGCCTGACTCGGTAGAGACAGGTTAGACGACTTTCACGGGGCTGATGACAAAAAGGCTCGATGATCATCGACCACGATGAAAAATAGATATTTTATAAGGCTAATGAGAAATTCCATAGATCTTATGGTAAACAATAGGATAATGATGTTGTCAAAACGGAACGTGGTTAGACCTTTGGGCATAGGTTTTTATGAAGATTTCATGAACTAAGAAGGCAAAGTGACCCACGGAGGGGAGAGATAGCGAATATACAAGTGTTCATGGTGGCAGTTGGGAGACTTATCGTGTGGATGTGTTATTAACTTCTGTCCATGAAATATCATCGTTGAGGCCCTGTTTTTGTGTAGAAAGGCGGAAAATCTACCTTTGTTCAGTTTCAAAAAGTTTTTTGCAGGACCAAGCAGGGTTGCTTTCAAGTACTGTCCAGTGTAATTCGTTAGGTCTATGTTGGTTGGCAATATAGTGGGTACTCATTTTTGTGGTGGTTCTCCCACATCGTACATTGCTCCGATGTTCCATGATTCTCGTTTTCACTGGACGTGAGGTCATGCCTATGTAGCGAAGGTTGCACAGGCACGTAATCATGTAGACACAGTTTTTAGAATTACAATTTGTATGGTTTTTTTGAGTCCAGACTTTGCCTATTTCTAGGTTGAGTTCTTTAGTTGCCTTTGTCAGATTGCATACTCCACATTCTCCACAGGGGTAGTGACCTCTTACTGGCGATGACCCCCATAGGATACCTTGGGCTGTTACTTTGGTAGTTTTTGGGCATGTGTGTACCAAGATGTCACTTAAGTTGCTAGTGCGTTTATTGGCCAACCTTGGTTTAGGTAATGACAACATGCCTGTGGCACGGATCTTCCAGTTTTTTGTGATAATTCTTTGTATTTTATTGGATTCCGATGTGTAGGTGGTGACACAGGTAAGTGTGTCGTCCGTCTTCTTAACTCTGGGTTGTAGCAGAGCCTCTCGGTTGTTGTTGAGAGCTCTTTTATTGGATCTGTTGATAACAGTAGTGGGATAGTTACGTGCTTTAAGGTGGTTGCTTAAAGGGGTCGCCTCCTTTTTGTAGTCACTAGTCTTGTCACAATTCCTACGAAGACGTAGGAACTGGCCGAAGGGAAGGGTGTCCCTAAGGGTTTTCGGATGGTGGCTTTCATACTGTAGAAGGCTATTCCAGTCCGTTGGTTTTTTGTAGGTGTGGGTAGAGAGGGTGCCATCTTGTAAGGTAATAGTTAGATCCAAAAAATGGATTTCGGTTGGAGAGATGGATCTGGTCAATTTCAAGTAAGGGTCCAGAGAATTGACCCAAGTGAAAAAGTTGTCACACGTTTCTATGTCCCCTTTCCACAGAATCAGGATGTCGTCAATATAGCGCTTCCAAAGGATGATGTTATTGGTGTAAACGTTGGTATTTGATAAGTGGAGACGTTCAAATTCTGCGACATAGAGGCAGGCCAGGCTCGGCGCAAAGGTACTACCCATAGAAGTTCCTTGGGTCTGGTGGAAATATTGATCTTTGAATTCGAAGAAGTTCTCACACATGACTATGGTGGCACATTCCATTATGAAGGAGACCGGAGTGTCTGATATCCATTCTTCTTTCAGAAGGAGTTCTTCTATGACCCTCAATGTCTCTGTTTGAGGAATATTCGTGTAGAGAGCTTCTACATCCAGTGTCATCATGAGGTCGATCTCTCCACTTATAGTGGTGTCAGCTAGTAGATTGAGAACGTCCCTAGTGTCCTTCAAGTATGAAGGTATTAGTTTTACCAGAGGGCAGAGAAAATGATCACAGAATTTGCTAAGGGGTTCTAATAGTGATCCTATGCCCGAGACTATCAGGCGTCCAGGAGGTGGATTGGTTCCCTTATGAATTTTGGGCAGAGTGTAAAAGGCGGGAGTTCTGGGCTGGCGGTAACATCCAGACGAGGCTAAGACAAGTAGGATCAACCTCGAACCCGCTTCATGCTTAGGGTAAGTCTTTTACTTTTTTAACACCTTCCCTAACCCACCTGCGTTCCCTGGCGATAGACGCGACTCTCGCGAACTGCTCGCACGAAGCCGCTGCATGTCGGCTCATCTAATCCCCCCCATGCGCGTTGAAAGTTCGCGGTCTGGTATTCACAGACTCACGTACATGCGCTACTCACTTACCTGCTTCAGAACGTGCCCAAGAATAGACCACTAACAATACACAAGACCTCTGGGCTTAACACCTTGTACGCACGGAAAACAAACACTGTTTGATTTTCCCGGCACGCCACACTTGTGTATCCCCCCGATAGTCCCTCTACCAACGTTATTGACGTGACACACACGGTGAACTTGTACATCATTCATTTCCAATCCCCGCTATGCCTTTTCTATTGCGTATCATAGAGGTGTCCACGTAATCAGCCCCGTCCACACGAGCTACGCACTATGGATAGGTGGGATATTACTCTCCCCCCCTGTTGAAACGTGTACCACCATGGTTGATATACACTTAAGGCATGCGAAATACAAGTTCACAATCACCCGGCTTCATCTATTTTCATGACCTACTCAATATTATTTTGTTGTTGTCTCTGCTGACATTGTCACGTTTCAATGTTTACATACCAGTTTACTCCTTGTTATATTGTAAACCCGTTCAAGTGGTCGGGTCGTCTTTTCTCATCTATGAGGCATTCCAACCCACCTCTAGGAGGTAAGAACTGTATTTATCCCTCTGACTCTTTCTTCCTTTTCCTAGTGTGGTGTTTTGTTGACATATTGTTGGACTTTTCACTTGTGTCATATCAGAAATGTTGTAATGTTTTTTAACTGTTTTTTAACTGTGACCTAGCGTTAGTTCAGAATACCTTTTAACCCTCTATTCCCCTAACTAATTGTTACTAGAGGAGACCGGTTATTTTCTGGTTCCTATAGGGTGATGTACTGGTTTCTGATTAATTTGACTAGTCCACCTTTATGTGTTTCTGATTGTATCCATACCCCCATCCCCTCCCCCTTTTTTTGTTCCCCGACTCTATCTATTTAGGTGGAACGCCAGATCAAGAACCCTAAATTTAGGGTCTTGGCACTAAGAAGGGGAGATAACATCCTTTGGCTGACCATTAGCGGTCATTACATATCGGTCCTGAAGAAGTGTCGCTCTACTTCGGAGCAACAGACACGAAACATGTTGACCCAAATCAACTAAAGGCTACTCGAATACCTTTACTCATTAACGTAGCCTCACTGTTTTTTAATTAGTCCCAACCTTGAATACTCAATAAAGTGAATCAACAAGGGTGGGCCTATTTTAAATCACATTCCGCACACATTAGAAGACATTGCTCTCCTATTGCCCCACACACCTCACTCACCAAACGGCGTTCTCAGATCAAGAAGATCTCCGATAAAGATGCCACCAGGCCCGTCGGACATTGCAGCGCCGGTCCGACGAGGAGCGCCCAATGATGAAGCATGACACCCTAACAGGTGTGTGAGGGCATTATGATCTGAATTTGCAGATACCCCCAGATACCATCTATAATCGTGTAGAAAGCCATTGATACTCTCTACTCAGGCCCCAAGAGAGGAACTGTTCCCTTCTGATATACATTGACATGCCTACGAGCATAGGAACAGGACCTCTATAAATAACCAGCTCTGACGTCCCCCTTTTGATTATAAGTTAATACATAACCAATAATTCAAATTGAAAGTTTTTCACCTAACTAGTTAATAAATTAAATCATAGCTCTGCTACCAGAAAAACTGATCCAGCGGGTTACCAACCTTAAGTACTCAACTACTATATAATCACTTGGGCCCATAAACACACACTAATTCATATAGGCTAGTAGATACCGCTGGGGTCAATTTATTGTGCTAATACCTGTAAGATTAATTTTATCTAATCATTTCTTACCAAACCTCTTGATTCAATGTATTTTCCTCTGGTCAATGGAACTTTTAGTTAACTAAATAGATGAAAAATTACATATCATAAACCTTTATTAAAGAACCACAGACTCAGGAGAGTTTAAATTGTTTATCTAGTAAATTCATGTGAGCCAAGAACCAAAATACAGTTAGAACACTGTCTTCGACAAGGAGAGGAAGAGAAAATAATTCAATCAGAATAATCGTTAAACAAAGGTATTACGATGACAGAACCTGTGTAGGGATGAAAAAGAGAGAAAAGTACGTTGACATACTACACAGAATTATATTTAACTAGTATGGGGTTGAAACCAACCCCTTGGCCAAGGAATTGGAAAGGGTCCCCTGGGACAGATCAGGTGACAAAGGCTCAGGACAGGCTTCAGCACAGGATAGGTGACCTCTTCCAGATACGACGCCTGCGCCGCACCCCTCTCTGACACTATCTTCCTCCTCGATTCTTCCGTGATCTTCTTCTATTATGTGCCTCCTCGATTCTTCCGCGATGTTCTTCTAATTAATTGGCTCAAAAGTTCTAAGTCTGGAATTGGATCTTCTTCAGTATTTTCTTAATTTTCGGACAGCATCTCGGTCTCTCAGCATTCTCCGTCTCTCTGTTGTCACTAATCTAACTAAACTACCTCTATTATACCTTTCTAATGGTATGTACCACCCCTAAATGTTTCGAATTTACAAAACTTCTAACTCTGATTGGACAAGGAAAGGGGAGATGATCATCACACCATGCTAAGTTTAATACTTTTCTTTAAGGTCATTGTTCTATGTTGCCTCCTCTTAATTTACTTTCCCCTGCTTCATTTCCCACCCGTATTCACAAGTTAATCAATGCAATGTAAGCTATTTCATTTAAAATCCTTTCCGTTCTCGGGACATCATGCTGGTTCCCAGGGTATGTTACTGTTTTCTTTTGGATGACATTCAAGGCTTTGCATCCCTGCTCCTGGGTCATTACAACTGCACATGTGAAATGGTCACATGATGCACAAGCTTCAGTCCCGCACGGAGGCCCAAATACAAACTAATGGAGAGATCAAAGAAAGAGAGTATTAAAATCAAAAATAAATGATTTCACTGTATACCACTTATCTCTACTCTATTCCCATTTACTTATATAAATCTTTCGCATTAGCATGTTAGTAAACTTACATGGTTTAGTGTCAGCAAAGCATGCGCATTATCATGTGAGTTCCAAGCGGCCATTTTAAGAGCAACTGCGCAGCTGCAAATATTTCCCTCCAAGCGATAGTACGTCATACTACATAGATGCAGTAGACGCAGGTGCAATGCAGAATCCAGCATTTAGCAGCCATTTTACAGACACATGGGTTACTTGTTAGTAATAAACATAGGCAAGCTTCCCCTAGATTCAGTGTACAGATTTTCTGGTGCAGATTAGTACTTACAAACACAATTATTATGGTATTATAAGTTATTTGAGAGAATTGCATCCAAGCAAGTTTCTTTTATACGAGTCCTTGCTCCATCACTAGTAAACCAGTGGCAACAAACCCAGTGCTGGACGCCACACAGACACTGTGGGAGGTCGACCCCTAAGGCCAAAGTCTCCCCCACAATCTTGAGGACCCTGGGGTGGCCGCAGAAAGACCCAATGCACTGCCTCAGCATCTTCACGCATCATCAGCATCCTGTATCCCTTACATCAGGACCACTCCATTGACTTCAAACGAGGTTTGACCCAAGAATTTGGAAACGGAATGGAGTCTACTAACATTTACTGGTATCTGTCATCTTGAGCTGACTGATCTTCATGACTTGATCCCTACTGCATTTGGACCTAGAGTGCCTAGATACCTGTTTTCAAATGGCTTGTCATTGCTAAAACTAAACTAGGATTGTGGTCAATTACAAAGATGTGTTGCATTCAGTAAAAGGCAGTGTTTATTTAACAATTAATTCATATCTCCGGAACTCTCTAGTAACTTTTTTCAATAAGGTGTCTATTTAAAGATACATATACAACGTATTTTTATTAATTGATGTCAGATTTTTCTTGTGTCGTGTTTTTTTTCTTATTAATTGTTTTTGGTAGTCTTTAATGCTCTACATTTGTTCCTTTCTTAAGTCCTTCCTCCTCTGATTCACAGCTACCCAGGACTGAACTGAGGTTTTATAAACAAACCTGACTGGATCTGATAAAGGTTTGTATCATTATTTTAGGGTTAGGTCGCAAAACCACACCATTTAATAACACACATTTGTCATAAGCCTGAATGACTTATCTGCAGGAGTTAATTCATCGCCTATTATGTTATCTGTTCACTTTCTTAGCCAGCATATTTTAATAGAGGTAAATAGGTCAACTTTATTCTTTTTGAAGTAATTCTAATTTCTGATTTGTATTAACTCAATGTCCACATGCACATTATCAAAAATCTTTGACCTCTGATACTTTTAACCTCTGATGACCCCTTGTCTCACCCTTAGTCTGCCTACAGCCCCTTATTTGCAGTGAAATTCTTCTGGGGAATGATAAGTGGTGGAAAGTGCAGGGAGTTAGTGGGGCTCTTAAAGTCCAGTTACTTTATGTTTCTGCCACCCCTTCATGGTCACTGGGACTAGCTATATGAAGTAGAGTGCTAGAGGGTCGAGGGAGCAGCTGCTACACACGTGCCCAGATTGACGATGGATTTAAATACAAATTGCACTAATGGTATTAGTTGAAGGAGCAGAAATGCAGTCACGCTGTATTCTATTCACAGCCACCCCCATGCCATTATGTTATTTGTGCTATCAGTGTGTTTTAAGAACCGAACTCTAAATGACCTGTTAGGTTGCAAGATGTCATCCATACTAGACCTCCTACTGTAATGAGCATACCTTTGATGCCGGATTCCAGAATTCAAGAATGAATAGCTGTCTGCTCTTAAACAGATGGTGCTTGGTGCCAGCTATTGTTTGTTGTTTATGAAACTAAAGTGCTAGCATGTTTCTTCAAAACAAAATCAACAGTGTAATTCAGCCACAACCTTAGCTTGTCATTTCTTGTGTAGGGTCAGATGTACAAACATTTTTATGGTTACAGACACTCCGGTTCGGAATTTGTGACCATAAATTTGGGTTTTGCAATGTACTAAACCCATTTTACCATTGAGTAACAGGTTACCGAATCACAAAATGATTTTAAAAGGGCATAAACAATAGCTATCTGGAAGAGGGTTGTTTAGGGTGCCCATTCCAAATAGGAATTCGTTTAGGTATGTATCAATGTTTTGCGAAGGAAGTCCAGTCACAAAACATTGACACTTTACAGACTCCCAACATAAGAGGATAAGCCCTTCGCAAAAGGCAAGAGTCCCTTGTTATTTAGGGAAAACAGTCTGAATTAAACAAAATATATATTTATTTAAAAATTTCTCATAGACAGGGTGGTCATTAACCCCAGCATGCCACCATTGCCGTAATGACTACTAACTGTAGTGAGTCGCAATTTGTGACTACTGATGTGTTAGGTCGGATTGGCACCCACTACCATTTGGGTTTACATGGCGCGCCCTATTTGTACAGAGAAATTTAGCCAAGGCTAGTGTTAAAATTTTGAATCCAATGTGGCGTTAGTAGATATAATTTCCTCATCTCTCGCCAGAAAAGTATGTCCATGTTCTATTTTGTTCTATGAAACTGGGCATCTTTTGAGTGCTGATGAGCAGTTCATTTCCAGTCACTGCTACCTCAGCTCCGAGATGGATGGAAATGTGTTTCATAAACTGACTGCCTCCTCTTGGTTAACTTTTATCTTAGAAACAAGATTTTCTAATGCATCCCCTCCTCCTTCTCTCTTCAGCTCCAACCACATAAAACACCCACATACTTCTTTAGGGAACTATCCCTCTATCGTGCTCAGTGCTAAACCAATAGAGAATCCCACAAACTTGGAACTTCTTATGGAGGTCTCAATATGTACATGAATATTAAAAATGTACTCTGCATTTTTATAATCATTTTTATGTTTGTTTATAAAACTTTGTGCGCTATCCGTTATATGCACTAATTTTGTGTGCATCTGAGTAACAGTGTATTAAACACATGCCTCTCCTTTATTGTATATATTGTTCTATATTGCTGCACACTGCTTGCATTTCATTAACTTCCCTTTCCTCCACTACTTTATTAAACTGGAGACTCTGAGGTGAGCTCACGTGAATAATATTAATGTTATTTCACTCTTAGGACCAGTCATATTGATCAGATTAATATTAGCTTGATATACTGGACGAACCTTATAGATTTTGAGGTCTACCCTCTTCAGCCAAAGACTGTGCTAGAAATGTAGGTCTCAGCCAACATAAGGGCTGGACAAACCTTATAGAGTTTAAGGTAACGCTAACTAATGAATCTGCTCGAAATGTAGGTCTCATTCAACATAAGGGCTGTTAGATGAGGCTCTTTTGAGGGGGCAGGGTAAATTTCATTTCTGTTCTTTGTTATGCAGTTTTAGTGCACTTCATTTTCCTTATTCATCCTGTGAGTAGCCCCCAAGCAAACCTGAAACTTGCCCAGGAACGCTGGAGTCATCATACCAAAAGACAAGACCGAAGCCAGGTCAAAAACAGTCTCCGAGACGACTGAGCCACATCACAGGAGAAACATGTAGCAAGGTCAATGAATAGTAGCTGAGTAAAAATACCTAGATCAGTCTAAGAACAAATACAGAAGTCAATACAAGTAAGTGGTAGAAGAGAGACCAAGGGAAACGACTAAGGAGAAAAGCAATGAAAGGTGTGAGAATGGAATTACTGGCACAAACAGTAGTGTCAAGCGAGGGAGTCGAAGCAAACAATGTTGCTAGGTATATTACTCTGAAAACTGAAAAGAAGTCCCAAAATGTGCTTGCAGTCTCTTAATCTCAGAATGGACTTTAATAGAAACACTAGCAGGTTTGCAGTTTCTATAGCTCTGAGGATGTGCTATTCCAAATCAAAAACTAGAATCTCTAGGGTATTGTAAGCAATTAGAAGCACAGAGGAGATTATTTCAGGCTCAGAATCAGGAAGTACTTTGGGGCCAGATGTACGACCGATTTTTGCGGTCGCATATGGGGAATCGGCCCATTTGCGACCGCAAAAGAAGGTGTTCATATGTACAAACACTATTTTGCAAGTCATTGACTTGCAAAATAGTGTTTGTGAGTCGCTATTAGGAAGGGCCGTGCCAAGGGCGTCCCTTCCTAATAGCGAGTCAGATTGGTATGCACCATCGCAAAACTCTTGCAATTTACCACCTACTTCAAGTAGGAGGTAAGCCACTCACAATTGGGAACCCCTTCCCTTTTGTGAATGGATGCAAAAATATTTTTTAAAAGTAGACAGTTAGCCCACGGACCACTGTTTACTCTTAAAGAATGAAATAGAAACGTTTCATTTTTCTTTTTTAATGCATCCTATTTTCCTTTAAGGAAAATGGGTTGCATTTAAAAAAAAAATGCTTTATTGAAAAAGCAGTCACCAGGCCACCAGGCCACCATCCCTGCAAATGCTGTCCATTCCCAATGGGTCCAAATTGGACCTGTTTCATGAATTTTGATGAGGCAGGACATTTGCGACCCCATTAGGAATCACAAACAGTGTCTGCGACACTGTTGTACATCAAATCAAATCAAATCAGACACACTTAATTCAGTTACTTTCAAGATAACCATAAAAGCACATTACAATGTCTACATTAATAAAATATCCTTAAACATTTATAAAATGCAATCATATCACAGTTACAGAATAAGAAGGGACCAGGCACAAAATCATATTTGTCATAAAATCACATCATAATAGATTTTCTACATTTAAAATTTTTTTTTAAGAAAACTGTCACGGAGGCGATGATGGATTCTGTTTTAGAGATTGTAAAACCACAAGAGCTGGACGACATTGTCTTAGACCAATTCCTCTTAATACGGGAACTATCCACATTCTTCTTGGAGCCGAATAAAATTTGCAAAAGAATAATACATGAATGGTCGACTGTACAGATACATCATCACACGGACATTTGTTTAATACTCTCGATCAATCATTTAATTCCGGGAAGGTCAACGATCTGTGCAAAATACCCAGGCAAAAACGCATTAATAAAAATCTATCATAGTCACCTGTGGTCAAAATAATGTATGGCTGAATAGTTAAGGTCGTCAGCGTCAAATGGTGAGCTAGAACCGTTAATTTTTTTATTTCAGTTGTCGTTCTAATTTCGCCCAATAAACCCATGCATCGATTTTTAGGATCTTTCCTGGATATCTTACACATGGTAGTGGGGTCATTACAGTATTCCTGGTGGCCTAAGTTGAATAGGAAAATCTTGAAATATTCTTACCATCTAATATGCTTCAGCCCGTCCAGCCCAAGGCTATCAACCAATATCTGGCGGTTAAACACAGTTTGGTCTGAAGTCCAAATCCTGTGCCACAAGAGGACTCGCTGAATTTTTATAATGTCCTCTATATATGGCATGCCTTATTCCGTTTGGCATATATAAGTGGAGGTGCTGCTTGGAACAGCCAGCAGAAACCTAAAAAACATATTTTCAGCAGTCTGTATAGAACTAGGGGTGGGCGGAATTTGCGAAAGTGACTTTCGCAAATTATCGCGAAAATGTTAAAAATCTCCGCAAACACGCGGAAATATCGCGAAGATGCGGAAGTTTTTTTCCTGCCCGTTCGTGCTATTTTCTGCGTGGTCGCGGCTCGCCAACTTACCCATACGGTTGCTCGCAGGCGCGGCCATCTTGTTTTCACTCCTCTCGCGGTGCATGATCGCGAGAAGAAAGACGTGATCGCGCGACCAATGACATTACTGAGGGCGCGAACTGTCGCGAGACAGCGCAAATGGCTACCAACAATCCAACATCTCGTGGAGAACGCGACCGGATCGGGAAAACTTGTCGGCAAAACGCGGGGATTCAGGTAAGGCGATCGCACGCGCGCGAGAATGTATTATTTTACAGCGCGAGCAAGAAACAAATTATCGCTAAGCTGCGGAATGCGGAAATTTTGACATTTTCGCGCTCTCCTTAGAGGGACATGGCACCCAGCAACCCTGCTAAGGTCTCTATTCTCCTGAATCAACATCTTTAGGTACCTGCGACCTTTTGTTTGATGTTATGTGTTCAAAAAGGACCCCTCCAATATCATACCTAGCTAGTTATCAAGCGCCTGTTGTGTATAAAGTGGTGCCCCTCTTGTATGCCTGTCCATACATATTCTTTAGTTCTGTACTGTGGTGTTAGTAGCAGAGGCCAGGTGCATAAAGCCATTTTTCTATCATAAGCATGTCATTTTCAAAATCACAGGGTCTGTGACCCTAAATGTCTTTTAGATATATATTAAACCCATTTTGTGAATCAGAAATGCATTTCTGACTATCACAACACATTTAACGACCCATACCAAATTATGAAGGGGCATGGAAGGGCATCATCCCCTTATTGTGATTTGGTATGCCACGTATCAATTATTTATGACCTTATTTGTTGTTGCAAACAATTGATCAACTACCACTACCTCAATGCAGTTTGTAACACCTTCTCCTTTGTGAATGGTGACCTCAGGGGAGTAGGCAGTGGTCCAAAGGAGCACTAAATGCTTTCACTGAAGTTTTCCAAATGGGAAAGTTTTCTTTTTATTTTAAGCAGGACCAGTTTCTTTAAGAAACACTGGCTGATGGAAAAATAAAAGCTCTCCATTTGGGTGAAGCGAGGTAATGATATCCGGTGGTGAAATTACAGTAATGGTGGAAGGCAGAGATTAGCTAAAAGATTTCCTCTAATGACCTTTTAGTCTATAATTTTTGGTTGGTGCCCTAATAAAGATCATAAGTATCAACTTAGGGATATTTCGACAGAACTACAATGGCTTCATATTTCCATTTTTTCCATGATTTTGTACACTTGCGGCTCATGCCTTTCTAACATACTTATGAAAGACCTCTGATTCATATGGATGTAGGATCACTGCCAAATGTGAACATCCTGCTTATCACCGATTAACAATGGAAGTCAATTCTCGGAGTTACCTCATTTGACTTGGTGTTAACATTCGTTCTTTGGCATAGTCTCAATTATCCTGACTTGCTTTTTGAACTTTATTTATATGCTCAGGTGCGATATGCATATTAACACTGGGAATTGAATCATACTTATCAATATTAAGTATTAACGATGATACTTTCAATAAATGCTTATTTTGTTTTGCTTTATTTGTCGGTCCTGCATCATTACTCTGAACCTCTTCAAGTTGCTAATGATGTTCCTGTATTAATTGTGCATGCTTATCTACCCAGAAATCCCTTTCCAGTTAGTGGGATTCCAGCTGCCCGCTTGTATCCTTATGTATTAGTGTTCCCTATAAGTTCCTGAATATGCACCATAATTATAATAAATGCTTATTGTTTGATTACTCAAAATCATTACAATACAATAAAGGAATCTCAACTAGACTAACAAAAAATAATATTCAGTTGTAACATCTACTTATAAACCTACACAATAACTTAAGGTGGACCTATCAGTATAGAAAGTAAAATGTGATTAATCATGGCCCTCACTTAGGGGTATGTTTATGGGAGTTGTGGCGCAGGGCAGTGCAGCAAGTGACCTTGTAACATTGCCCTGGGTCAAAGGGAAAGGGCAGGAATGCACCACAATTAACCAAAACAGTGCATTCCTCTCCTTTCCTCCTGCGCTGGCGCCATTTTGGCAACCTGGTGCCAATGCAGGCACCCTGGACCCCTGGTGTAAGGGTGCCTGTGTTGTAGGTCCATTCCCAGGTTTACAAGGTTTGGTAAATCTGGGAATGCATCACACACCAGGGGATTCGCATGGGAACCTCCTCCGCAAAGCCCAAGGAATGCCTTAGCATGGTGCAACTATGACGCAAGGCTCTCGTGTATATGCCTCCTAGTTCAGAAAATGTAATACAAATTAATCTGTCACTTAAATATTTGGGGAGAGCTAAGATATGAGATTTTTACAAACCAGCTACAAATCCATAATTTCACTGCTATTTAGCAGCTATTATTGCAGAACCAATACTAATTAGGTATTCCATTAAAGTAATCAATACACATTGAAAAACTTACTGGCCTGCTTAAAAATGAAATACAAGATCTTTTACTTTGGGCAATGATTACATCACAGACCAAATGGGGGTAAAAGGTCGCTTTAATAGCAACAATCCAATCAATTACTATCATAAAGCAAGTCTTAATTAACACAACTCAAATATAACCCCCGCCACCCCTACTTGATCCCCCATGAATTTTTCCCCATCTTGGTACCCCATGGGTTTTCCCCATAATTTCTCCCCATATTGAACCTCGTCCCCAACCCCATAGTTTGTCCATCTTCCTACCTCCTACCTCCTACCTCCTGCCTCATTCCTCTGTCATCTGTTTTCTCTCTGTCCTAAGCTATTCTGCCTGCCCCAACCCTTCCTGCCTGCCTCAATCCCCGTACAAATCAGACTACGATAAAAAACTAAGACTGCCTGACGCCTGTAAACCTCATCCTGGGTCCTAAGAAAACTAAAAATCTAAACTAAATGGAGGGTGGGAGGGGCACGAAAAACAAAGCGCTCCTGCCTACCTGCCTCAGGGGACCCAAACTGCCTACCGAGTAGAACGCAGTGTTTGAATCCGCCGCTTTCTAAAGCAGGCGCCTCGCCTGCACGTGCTTGCTCTGGGCCATACCATCGGCCCGAAGCAGCCCGGGGGTGGACATTCTTCGAATGCCACCCCCTGGCGCCCCCATTGTATAAGTTGTTTGATAAAATGAGAACTGTATTTGTCAACTTTCAAAATGAAATTGTAAAAGATCACTTATTTAATAAACGTTGATAGGTTAATACAAGGTTTTGATATTTGGATCAATTTGGCCTTGCCTCATTACAGATTATTCTTATGAAATGTGTCAGCGAACATATACTACTGGTGAAATTTTATAATAATGTCTTTGATGCCAACAACACTGCCATTGTCAGACTGTTGCAGGACCACATAGAGCATAGTTTGAGTAATTGTCATGGGAGTTATGCACTTATATGGATGAGAAACGTCAATGACAAACATTGTTTAGCCCCCTCAAAGTGCTTTAACTTGCTGGGTATTAATGGCGAGTCTACTGCACATTTTTCTCATAATTCACTGGGGAATGAGCTCAATCTGTTTCTACATACAACTTGTTCTTTGGCGATTGATTTCTCTAACAGTGGTTTAGTAGCCACTCCCACATTTGCGATGCATGGCCACTTCAGCCTCGTCGATTTATTTCTCCTTTTATATGACTGGAGAACATGTTTAGGAACTTATGAGGTTTTAGACCCCCCTTTGAGTGATCATAGGCTGATCTCAGTCACGATAATTGATGCTTTCTTTGAAAGACAGTAGGAGCCAGACACTTACCATCCTTACCAATGGCCTTGACTTACAATAAGGGGGTTACCATGAGTTGGGGTGAGTAGATAAGGACTCTTTCCTGTCAAATTTGATCTCTGCTTCCTTAAATTATTTTATGTCGTGCTTAGAGAAAAGCGAGGATGGGGTGTTGGAGCTTATGAGCAGCTTTGATAAAATCTGTGGAATAGCATGAGAAATGCTTACCATTTAGATTGAAGACCCGCAATAACAAACAGGTTAGGTGGTTTGACACCTCATGTACTAAAGCCCATAACCTCTTACTGCTGACACTTAAAGAAGTACCAAGAGACTTAGAAAGGGTTCACGCCTACAGAAAGGGATCTAAGACTGCTTTACAGGCCTGGACAAGGTTATTGAAGGAGGAAGAATATCATGATCTAATGAGGGCTCGCAAACTCAAGGACAGCAAGATGATCTGGCAAATGCTAAACAGAAACTATCTAGACAAAGGCCAGGAACCCAGCCTTGATACAGTTATTCCTCCAGGGATATGAAACAAGCCTTTTTCACAGGTATATTTGGGCTCCACTACTATTGAGGTGCATTCCTTAATCAGGCCTGAGGTGACAACACTGACAGCCATGATGGCTTCTGTTAAACCTGTCTGCAACCTAGATATCAAAGTCTTTGATGTTATAGAAGGCTATTAAGAGGCGCCCTACTTGTAAAGCACTAAGGCCCTTATAGGACCACAGTAGTTTTGTTTGGGGCAAACCTCGATCATGATGAATGTCCTTAATGGACCCCTCCAAGGCATGGTCACATGCAACAATAGTGCAAATTTTCAAGAAGGGGTCCAAGGGCGATCCAAAGTACTATCGGCCCATTTCATTAAATAATTCAACTGCAAAGATAATGGTCAGGATCTTTCTGGATTGATTGGAAACTAAGGACAATAAGGTTTTCTCCTCTCCAATTCGGGTTTCTAGCCGGCCTGGGTACCGTGGAGCAATGCCTCGACCTGCACCTGCTAATAAATAAGTACTCAGTGGCTAAGGCTGGCAAAATCTATGTAGTCAAATTGGATCTGAGCTTGGCCTTCTTCTCAGTCAGCAGGTCGAAGCTTTGGGCAATAACGGCTGAGTTGAGGTCCAGTTTCATAGATTTTCTGAGGGAGCTTCACAGGGAGGCCACTGCTAGTGTAAGATATAGTTCAGACGGACACAGAAAGTTGTTGACTTGAACATGGTGTGCGCCAGGGTTGCTTACTGGCCCCTTTTTCTTTTTTCCCTGTATGTTAATGGACTGGAGCAGCGTCAATTAAACTCAAAAATTGAATATCCCAAGTTAGCCAAGTGCAACGTACCAGCTTTGGTCTATGCTCCTGACAAAGTCCTGATGGCAAGGACCATAAGTGGCCTGCAACAACTTCTAGGCCAATTCTGCACTTTTATGTCTAGGTTAAACCTGCTGGTTAACCAATCTAAAACTCAAGTTAAGGTATTTGAACCCCATGATAGGGACAACAGGACCTTTTTTGTTAATGGAGTGAAGATCAGTAAGGTCCCCTCATTTTCCTATTTCGGAATACTATTTGATGATAGGTTAACCTGGAGCACTCTGAAGGCGGACAAAGTAGCTGCGCGGGCCAGGATTATTGAAGCGGTCCTAGTTTTTGGTACCAGATTAAGTAGTAAATCAATCAAAGAGTTATTAAAAATGTATAAGATTGAGTCACCCAGGAGAACCATATCAGGCCAGGGTCTGCTGCTTCTGTGAGCATCATTTCTTGAGAATGTAGCAAATGGGTTTATTAAAAAATTGCTCAGGGCACCAAAGTTGACCAACAACTACATATGTCATTTGGAAACTGGACCAGGGTACATAAGCAGTCTTGTGAGACTCCAGCCCCTCCTGTTATGGTTGGGATAATAGAAAAAGAAGGAGACTACATTAAATCACACAATCCTGGCAGAATGTTTGAAGCTGAAAAAGAGTTCTAACATTCCTTGGTTGTCATATATATTCAAGACCTGCAAATGGCTTTATTTAGATGAGCTGCTTTTGAACACAACTAGCTTTAAGGGCAGGTTTCATAAACCCCTTATGAATCTCTTTCTAGCTCAATATTATAAGAAAAGGAAGACAAAAAACTCAGTATTGTTCACAGTCATAGCTTATGTCTAAATTAGCCGTATCTTTCATTGGTCAACAATTTCGTTCATAGATTTTTGCTAGGTAGACCACGCCATAACACTGTCCATTGTCTTGTTGCACACCTTAAACACGCCACCTTTGCTGCTAACCTCTCTGTCTGTCCCTGTGACAAATTGTCTGCACAGAGCACCCTGCACATTATTATTTTCTGCAAACATTATTCTGCATTGAGGTCTGTGTATATTCTACCAGTTTTGAAACAAAAAAATGTGAGGCAGTGCAGGGCTGCCATGGAGCTTTTCAGAAGGTATCTATAATGAGGTTATGCTTCTCGATTGCAACTTTTAGACAACGAACCATACGCTTACGCTCTGTACTTGCTCCCTGAAATTGTGCTTTTCCAGCTTGTGCTTCATACCCCTGATTCATATTTTTTTTTACTTTATATGAGTATGGATTTTAATGATTGGTTTTATATATCTACATTCTAACTGCATTCATAGTTATCAGTTCCCTGGAAAATGGTTAATGTGAGAATTTTATGAGACTTGTTTTATTGCAACAACACTTCTCACCCTTGCATTTTATGATATGGTTCTATGCTAGATTGTTCATAAGGGGTTCACCATCATAACCTGTAACATAATGGACCGAATTAGGTTTTTGTTAGCGCGGGTTGTTAGCGAGTATGTTTTGTGACCAATAAATAGGCTATCCTGTTTTAGATTTAAACCTATAATAACTGATAAAACCCCACCGAAAGGTAAATAACCCTCACCAGTGTAAACATATAAACACTGAAAAACCGCCTTTGTAAACACAAACTGAATGCCATTCAAAAAAAGGAAAAGGCGATTAAAAAAGAGTCATTTTTATTTCTTCCTGAAGGGGCCAATACAATGTAACTTCATTGTGCAAGGCAGCAGCAAGAAAGACTGGGCTAATATTCTGCCTGAGTTTTGTTGTTTAGAGATGTCACTAAAATAGTGTTTCTTCTTCCTGCTACTTTTTTCAGTTTTATTGTCTTTGGCCTAAAGATGCAGGGCTTAGAAGCATGTTTTAGGTCTTATTTAATAGTTTTATAAACTGTAGATAATCAGGAAATATTAAAATCATATTTGATATTTTGGCTATGTTTGATTCTTTTGCTGATAGGCAAAATGGCTGGTTACATAAGAATCTTTTCCCAATATATATCACCACATTTACCCATAGACAGAGCATGGGTGAAACCCTTTCATACAACAGCCCCCTTTTCTAGAGAGTCAGTCTTAAAAGTAGGTGAATTGCCAAACACCCCACACTTTAATCATTTAATGCAAGGTGTAATGACAGGTATATGTAAGAAGACTGCTATCAACAAGCATCTGGAATAGTGGTGTCTCACTGAGGTACACTGCACAAGTTAAGGATCCCTTCTTAAAAGAAGATTTACTCTGGACTTTGAAAAGTACAGATTCATTTTTAACAGCTTCAATAATTGAGGGCATATGCGCCCAGTTCAAAGCAAATGTTGCAGAACCTGTTCCAGAGAATCGCAATCTTCAGGTGCGCTAGCATTGGCATGGAAAGCTATGTCAGTGGCCAGAGTTAGCAAACTATGTACTGGCTGTTTTGGTGTTGCCAATCGCAAGTGCCTATGCTGAAAGGGCCTTTTCACAGATAAATGTTTACATGGGAAGGAAATATTGAGCGCACTTCACCAAAGATTCACTAAAGAAGTATTGTATGGGGATGCTCGCATCGCCAACGGGAGTCTGAGTCTGTGTTGGGGAGGACTACAGCTCCCAGACTCCCTGCTTCTCTTCCTAATTTACCCCTGCACCTGGAGTTGCTTAAAATCACGTTGCGGGTCCTGCTGCGCAGGACACGCAAGCGGCGCCCTGCTGCGCAGGACACGCAAGCGGCGCCCTGCTGCGCAGGACACGCAAGCAGCGCCCTGCTGCGCAGGACACGCAAGCGGCGCCCTGCTGACAAATGGTCAACCCTGTAAAGAGGTATTGAACAGGCCCACAACTAATAAAATCATTTATAATGATTCCAACTCAGACCCTTTAAGGAGTACAAACATTGATCTAAACAGTAACAAAGGTAGATTATGTGACAATCTGATTTCACTTCAGGAAGCGCCAGACATTAGGGCGGCAGGAGTAAGATGTCAGGGTCCTACTATAGCAACAACAACGACAGATGATAATTGTTGTGAAACTGTAGAACAGATTGATGGCCGTCTCGACCTTCCTCCTGGAGCCACCCCATATGTGATTGCACTGGCCAATGTGCCACATTTACCTATAAATGGGACCGAAACTTGGTCTGCACTAAGAAATAAGTTCCTAAACTGGTTGGGTGTAAGAACAGGTTTAACCGACCGGCTATTTAAAGATATCAAAATGGTGAGGAGGGTCAAATGGGTGGGTAAAGGTGAAAAAAGTCTGCATGGGGGCTGTATAGTCCTGTCTTTTAAAACGCCACAGCTGGTGGATACCATCCTGACCAGGACCAGGCCCTCTAATATTTCCCCAACTTCCATTCCATCTCTTCCGCTAGGATTTTTTTACCAGCCAGAAAAACAGCTTGAAAGGGACCGTCTGAGGTTCATTCCCACTCCAAGACACACAGAATTTTAACTTTATGGTACCTATTTATAACCATTTCCAAAGCCTGTCAAACCTGGATGGGCAGGATTGACTGAATAGTGAGACCTATGCAGCTAGGGATGAAGATCTAATGATCACTTCTAATCCAGATAGAAACGGACTTTTGAAAAAGCAGGATAACTTCAGACAAACCTCTAGTAGTACTATGTTAGTGGCTTCAGATAATATCAGCAAATATAGCTTTGAATCAGTACCCTCTGAACTCCTAGATTCAGTATTTTGGAATGTGGCAGGACAGCGGAGCAAGGGGTAAAATTCAGACTGGTTCGATTTTGTAACTGGCTTTCATTTTATATGCTTACAAAAAACTTTGCTTATGGAGCCCATTCATATGAAAGGATATAGAGCATACTTTACCCCTGCTATTTCATCTACACATGGTAGACCAAAGGGTGGACTGTGTACGTATGCATCAAACAGTCTACAATTCCCCAATATTTCATGGTAAAACACAACCCTTATTATCAGTTAATGTTATGTGAGTTGTCCGGTCCTGCTAGATTAGCCATAATTAATTTTTACAACAATGCCAATGGGCAAGCCATCACAGACATTCTACAGAAACTGAACGATGACTTGGAGCATATCTATACAAACAACAGCAAGTACACGATTACTCTATGGGGTGGAGTTTTTAATTTGTCTGTGTAATGTACGGACAAGTAAGGTATGCAGTATGATAAATACAGAAGATGCTGATCAAGCCCATTTTAATCATAATGCTCCTGGGCAAAAGATTAATGAATTGTTATTGAAATTTTATTTTGCCTTTGCGATCTAGATCTCCTCCCCTTATGCCCTACGCAAATGCACTTTTAACAGGAGAAATGCGAATAGCATTATTGACCACATATTGCTGTCTAACAGATGTGCTGACCAAGCATTTAACTTTCTTACTCATTTGATTGCATTAAGCGATCCTTACCCATTAAGTATTGATATATTGTCAAAGCAATTTTTTAAGCAGCGGAACAATAAAACCATTCCAAAAGTAGAGGAAATAGAATTAGCAAGCCTTAATGGGCACATCCTGTGATGGACGCAGTTTGTCCCGGAGGGTTTCCTCAAGCAACTGGTTGCTAGTAAAAGTGAGGCCTTTAAGATCTGCTTAGATGATTCAGCAGCACCTAGTTATTCCATCAAAGCCTTTTGTCAATTGAACAGGGAGCGAGGGAGAATCTGTCTGCCGTAAGTAAAAAAAGCCAGACAGGAGAAAAAGGGCTGGTTTGATACTTTATGTACTAGGGCCCATAAACGGTTAAAAGAGGCACTTCATAAATCTCCCAGATGGAATCTTGAGGTCCAGACCTGTAGAATGGATTATAAGAAAGCATCGAAGTCAAGAAAATCACAGATAAGGGAGATGGTCTGGGAATCTTTATGTGAAGCGTCTGCCAAGAAGGATAATAAAGCTTTCTGGAGAATAATTAACTCTGCACCATTGATAGCAGAAGAGGCACCCAGGATAAAGATGGCTATTATGGAAGAAGATTGGATAGAGCATTTTACCACCATTTATACTCTATCCAAAGTGGCACCGGTATTAGAGCAGGGACATAATCTCATGGCAAGAATAGATACCCCAAAGACCACCTCCATGATCCCATTTAGTATGGAAGAAATAAATGAGGCGATATTAGCTAGTAAAAGTGGTAAAGCCCCAGGTCCGGATGCAATCCCAGCCGATTTGTTTAAAGCAAATATTTCTCTAGGGGGACCTTAATTGACCTTAGTCCTCAGGGCATGCTGTACAGTCGGATTTTTGCCAACATGGGCCGTATCAATTATCGTCCCTATTTATAAAAAGGGAGATCAATCAAATCTGGCCTGTTATAGGCCAATCTCTGTACTTGATTCCCTGCTGAAGATCGCAGGATGTATCATCCTGAATAGATTACAAGACTGGGCAGATACGCACAGCATCCACAATATGGATTCTGTCCCGGGGTCGCAACAATGGAGCAGAGCCTCAACTTAAGCATGCAACTTGGGAAGTATGTTAAAATCAAAGAGGGGAACATGTATTCAGCTTTTGTTGATCTCTCCTCTCCTTTTGATTGTGTCATACATGCCAAACTGTGGTTAATTATGAAAGAGCTGGGGGTAGATACATCAATCATCAGCTTTTTGAGGGGCTTATATTCGGGATGTAACGCTAGGGTCAGATACGGTAAAAGAGGGGAATGTACTGAAGCATTCAGGGTAGAGAGTGGGGTGAGACAGGGCTGCGTCCTGGCCCCCTTTCTGTTCTCTCTATATATAAATAGTGTGGGCGTGGTGCTTGATGCATCGTCCAAAGATTTACCGCAATTACGGACACGCTCCATACCGGCTGTTCTTTATGCCAATGACACCGTCCTCATGGCAAGCACCCCACTTGCTCTTCAGCATCTGCTGACAAAATGTGCTGTTTATATGCAGGACCTTGGACTTTTAGTAAATCAAACAAAAACCTTTTTTATGAAATGTGGGAAGAAAACCGCTAAATGCAGAGATCTAAAAATTCATGATAAAACTATAGGCTTTACTGATACTTTTTCCTATTTGGGAATCTTATTTGACAAAGAGTGTCTATGGAAAAAGGCAATCTCCAGTAGGAAACTACAGCTCAGGAAAGACTGTATGGCACTCAGGGTTCTCCAGACGACTGGGCTCTAATCCACTAGAGCTGATGATGTCAGTTTACACAGCTAAATGTCTTAGTATTGCACTTTATGGGGCGAGTGTGTGGGGACACAACAAATGCGGTGATATACAACCGGTTGAGAATGAGTTCTTTAGGTATCTTCTTACCACCCCTAAAAGTGCCCCAGTATATGTATGTCATGCGGAACTCGGAGCCCCCTTTATCACAGACCCGATTATGTTACAGCCTATGTTACTTTGGTATAAAGTATGGACTTCTGCACACACTGATTTAAATCGTGCCATAATTAAGGATTGTCTTAAATCTAGATCATACCAGTGTATCTCATGGCTAGTTTACATTCAACACTTTTGTAATGATCTGGGCCATCCGGAGTATTTTGAGAAGCCTAAAACACTAGACCTTATTAGCAGAGACTCTTTAAAAAACGAAATTATGACACATCTGGAAAATATCAGACTTACATCCGAAATTTGCAAACCCAGTGTACTGAAAAATCAGTTTATTTTAACAACTCCTGACATGCAACACTACCGTATAGCAGTTTTAAACTCAAAACATAGGTTTGTCCTGACTCATTTAAGACTAGGCACTTTTCACTTGCTGGTTAGTTTTCCAAACATGAATGACTGGTCTACAATTTTACCTAGTTGTCTTTGTAGTGACGGCATGGCTCAGAACACCATGCATGTGGTGTTTTTCTTCAAGTTTTATAATCATCAGAGGAAGCGCTACATTATACCAATTTTAAGAAGGGCACATTTTACGTAATGTCGACCTGCGCTTTTATATTTACAATCCTTGACTTCGCTGGCGATTTGTTGTAATATGGCATCTCTTAAGTGGGCGGTTTTATGTGTTAGAAAGTAGATCATTTTAACGCCTCCACAGTAAAGTTTTTAGAGTGTAATCTCTATTTTGTCTCGCTGGGTGGCAATATGTGCTTAATGTACACATTACTTCCTGCACTTCTAAAGTCCCTATGACTGTTTGGATTTGAGTATGCCTGCCTGCACAGGTGGAGAGCACATGGCGGACCTAACATAAGGTCTTTGTCCTCCTTCTCCACTCTTGATTTTCTGAATTATGGGTAATACCGTCATAGGAACTTTGTGTTAACGCAGGTAAACAATCCACCCAGTTACTTTTTAACCAATAAGTGCTGCACATCAATTTTATGTACTAATATATTGTGGCATTGATGCTAACCTGAAAACATCCTTTTATTAATGTGTTTCAAGGTATTATTATGCATATAATCTGAGCTGATCTTATGAATTGTATCTTTTTAATGTTTTTATATTTACACTGTTTTATATATCACTTTTATGGATGGCTGATTGCCTCCAAATAAAGTTATTATTGATCATTGTATGGTGTACTACAATAAGATTGATTTGTTAAAATGTATTTGGACCTCATATACCCTGTACGCACACTGTCTATACACATGCATATCAGTGCAGAAAGCAAGCAATAATAAAAGCAAAACATTCCATAAACACAGAAAAACTGTTTCTGTTGTTTTTATTGGAACGATAATGTGTAACCACCAATAACCACAGGTTTTTTAAGGTATTGAAAACACTGAAAAAACCACACCAGAATTGACCTAAAATAGAAACTGAAAACAGGGAAGCCTACCAATGAGTAATGTTGTGTTATTACAGTATGCTGCTACTTTCATCCTTGCACTAAGCAGTCTAACATTTGCCTAAACGGACATTGTACGGTTTATGCTTTTATGCAGCTTTTATATTTGATGTATTTCTCTTTTTATTAGTACTTTATTGAAATCAAAGAAAGGATTGATTGATTGATTGATTGATTGATTGATTGATTGATTGATTGATGGGTTAATACAAAAATAACCTCTTTGTGTTATGCAATACAGGGGTCCTTTAGGCTTAGAAGAGATATACAACTTGGAAAAATGCATATTGCAATTGAGCTCTATGGGAATTGCAACAAAGCACAATTTCCAGTTCTTTTGAATACTTATTTTTGAAGTGTATCCACACAGGAAAGAGCATCATATGTAAATATATTTTCAATACATTCCCCAATTATCTTAGGGTTACAGGGACTAACCCTGGGAAGAACACATGCAGGCACATGTTGTTTACATCTGTTGCATGCACATTAACCCCTTCCCCGCTCATGACGGAGCCGCTCCGTCATGAGCCACGGTTGCCGTGTGCTCATGACGGAACGGTTCCGTCATGTCACGGCCGTTGGCGGCCGCTCCGCCTATGCGGCGCTGTTTTCCCGCCCGGGGGGACAAATCAAATGGGCGGAGTCATGACGGAACATTTCCGTCATGAGCACAGCTCAACCGTGGCTCATGACGGAGCGGCTCCGTCATGAGCACAGCGCCACCGTGCTGCCCCCCCGCACCCCCCCGCGCCGCGGCGGAATTCCCGCCGCGGCGAAAGGGTTAAAGTCTGCTCAATTGAGGTAGCCAATGTTCGGAAAAAGTAGCAGAAAACATTGCTCTTGGTACAGAATGCACATAGGACATAAAAATATTAAATGGGACAGACAACATATTGATTGTGTCTACTGTTTATTTGTAAAAGAGGCCCTCATGCATTCCAAAGTAAGCACTTTCTGGAAGGTAAAATGACACACAAAACACACAGTAGCATGAGCTGCAAGGGGGATACTCGTCTGATTAGATTTTGAAGAACTGGTAACACTACATCATGCAGACAGTTATGCTATCAAGTCAGACCTTAAAATGTGGACCTCAATTAGCAGTTCAAGTTGATAGGAAATATAGTACAGCCCCATGTGGATGGATGGAGCAAATCAGTATTATCTGGCCACTTAAATGAACAAGAACTATTTAGGAATGGCTTAAGGCTAGGATTCCAAGTGGGTAGTTGTTGTACAGCCCTTCATCCAAGTGACCTTTGAATAGACAGTGGTATTGAGCTAGGTGAAACGGCGCCATTCAGGAAAATCGCACATATATTAGTTTCAATAGATCCTAAATTCTGGACGGTGCTGTAAGGTGAGGAGAAACACCAAGCTCCCCCAAAATTGCGTCCGAGGCCACTGAATACACAAAGGAAATCCTCAGCACACGTCGGTAGTGTATCTAAACAATTACCTGCACATTGTATGCATAAATATTAACACATCATCTCGAGCTTCTTGTTTTTCTTTCTTTATTCTTATAGTTTTTCTTCAGCCGACACGTGTTTCATCCCATACACTGGGAAATCATCACGCAACTTTCTCAAGGCTTTACAATCTTTGGTACACTCGAGAGTCATGGTTTGGCTTTGGGCTACGTTGATGATGGAGCTGTCCTTACGAGCTCGTGACTTGGTCAAACGGAGACCTTTTCTGAATGAAGCACCAATTTTAACACAGAAGACAGATATTTTACCCATTGTGGGTTGGAATTATCACCACATAAGAAAGGAATATACCAAAGATTGTAGAGCCTTGAGAAAGTTGCGGGCGATTTCCCAGTGTATGCGATGAAACACGTGTCAGCTGCAGAAAAACTATAAGAATAAAGAAAGAAAAACAAGAAACTCAAAATACTGTGTTAATATTTATGCATGCAATGTGCAGATAATTGTTTAGATACACAACAGACGTGTGCTGAGGATTTCCTTTGTCCCTTCAACCAAGTGTGCCATCCGTAAGAAAATAGGATTCCATACCACAACAATAATGCCAATAGGCCTTCTGACACAAAGACCACTTCTACCACAAACTGAGGAAACATGTATGGAAATAAACTTAAATACCTGTTTTTGGTGCTATGATCTGCAAGTGGCGAAAGAGGACCCCAAAATAATTTTCAGATGCCAACAGCATATTGCAGGCACTTAGGCCCTCTTTACCAGTTTCGCATTCTGTACAGTTTCAATTACACATGGATTAATAGGGTGCAATTTTATTACCTACTTTAAACCCAGATGTTTTTTTTACCACAGCTGAGTTTACTAGGTACGGTGATAAACGTTCAATCAAAAGTAGCAGTTGAATAGTGGAGCTGCTTTCTATTGAGGTAACATGGGTCAGGAATTCTGGAATCCTCTGCCATTCCTAGCTATCTCAAATTCTATTATTTTCTTGTATTAGTGCAAGTTGGCCCTCATGAAGCGAAATTGTAAGGTTTTGCATAGTATTTATAAAACTTCAATACGTCCTTTGACTCGCTCTATCAGATTCTGTGTCCATGGCTGTGGCATACTGAGCAGACACCATTCTTGAAGAAAACAATGAAAGTGTGCAGGTTGTACTTTTCACAAAACATTCAAATGCATGTGCATTTTAAATCATATATAATCTGTTAGAAGCTGGTCATGCAGCCTGAGTTCATAACATTATAAGATGCATGGGTTTTCGATGGTTGCTTTATAAGTTATTTGTTAATTGTATACATATAAAATACATATACATTTATTGTGCCTTACCTGTCTCCTCTACTCTTCCTACATCTGTGGCTCCAGTGAGTTGCTCAAGGCAAGTGAGGTTGATAATTAAACATACTGGGGCCGATTCACAAAGGTAATCTGAGACTAAAGTCTAACTTTATGACTTTTGGTATTCACAGAAGTCATTTACAACTTTTGGTATTGTCAGAGGTCATTTACAATTCATATAGTTACTTCTGCAGTTAGGCCAGACTTAGCACCCGGGCCGTACTCTCAGGACCCAGGCTATACTTTCCGGCTGGGGCTGTGCTCACCGGCTCGAGCCGTACTCTCCGGCTTGGGCCATATGAAGTGTAATAAAATGGGCTGGAATGCAATTTTTACAAAAGGAAACATTAGAAACATGTGATAAATGGTAGAAGAGGTCATAAAAAACAGTTTGGGCAGGGAAAAGGGTATGGCCAGACACTACATCACAATTCAGAAAAGTTTGCTCCTTTGTATCATGGTACAACTTGCGCTCCCCTCAGAGTTGACTATAGTGTAAACACTGCAGTCAACACTAAGGGCGCGTCCCTTAGTGTTGAATGTAGTGTTGACACCAGAGTCTACACTGAGGGGAGCACAAATTGTGTGCTGCATGTACCATGATGCAAAGGAGCAAACCTTTCTGGGATATAATGAAGTGTTCGGCCACACCCTTTTCCTTGCCCAAACTGATTTTCATGACCTCCTCTACCATTTATTACACATTCCTAACGATCCCTTTGGTAAAAAGTGCATTCTGGACCATTGATTACACTTCATCTGGCCTGAGCCAGAGGGTACGGCCCAAGCCGGAGAGTATGGCCCAGGTGCGGAGAGTACGTCCCTGGTGTGGAGATTCCGTCCAACTGCGGACGTAAAGATACGACTCGTAAATGACTTCTGTGAATACCACAAGTCATAAAGTTAGACTTTCATCTCAGATTACCTTAGTTAATCGGCGCTACTGTATTTTCCTAGGGCTTCCATTTCAGGGCTGGTGATGATCCTTCTCCTGAGGCAAGGCAGTCTTTTTGATGTTTGGAAAGGATGCCACTTTTCTTTTGCTGTCATTATGTAATCCACCACTGACCTTGGCCTGTGGAAACTGCATTGGCCCTGTTTATAATATAGTGCAACAGTCATGTCCTTACATTTGGAGTTGTTTTCACCATCAGGCTTCCCATGTGGGGTGGCGTCCCTTTTATGACCCCTTCAGTCGAAACCTGAAGATCCCACTCAGAAAACATGTGATTACTTATTCTTTTTGAAGCCATGTTGTGTGGGTTCCTTCCAGAGTCATCCTAGTAAGAGGATGACTGTAGATGGAAAATGCAAATATTGCCCTTGAAAAGCAATAAGAAAACGGCTACCTGGGACCGTATTATGGAAAGTGCCCTGCGGGTGCAACAGGTATGAGCACCCACTTTTTGCGACACTGGGGAACTTTGGTATTACAGAAAGGGCGGCCCTTTATGTGATGCAGAAAGCACTGGCACACATATAGTGGCAGCTCTATTACCAGAGGGTGTTCCCTCATTTGCATGGGGGCATGGCCCCATGTAATGAGGGAATCCATTTGCCTCTGCACCCGTGCCATATTAAATAAGCGGGCGCAGAGGGAAAGAAGCTATCAGGAAACACACTGACAGTGCGCCACGTCACAGGTGGTGCACTTTTAGTGCACCCCCTAATAGCAGCCCTCTGGAAGGGGGAAAGGGAGTCCTATGAACCTTAATCACACTAGAGAAGAGGGATAATAAAACTTTGTGGTAGTGAGAAAGTGTAGGGAATAATACACCTGGTTTCTACACGGCGACAGGAAGAGACAAATTGTGTCAAGCGACAGCTTACCTTTCAGACAAGTGTGATTACAGGGAGCTGTTCTCACTCCCCCGCCAGTTCGAGGTTAGAATTCTAATAAACTCAGTTTCTCTTCATGAGCAATGGGCTCAACTACTTTTCAACCGAGCATTTGACTCAGCAGGGTGCCTTTCCCACTACTCCTGGATTTGAAGGAGGTAGGAAAAGCACTGAGGATTCACAATATTGAGAGTCCTGAAGAAAGCCGGGGTAGTATATTTGGCCGACTGAAACATGTCGATGTTTTTGCAGAGTGGAGGGGTTGGTGACTCATTATAAGCTCCCCAACCCAGCATCCACATTTTCTTCGTTTTAAATCTGGACAGGGTGCCCAATATTAAAATTATTAATGGGACCAGTTTTATATTATCATTTTTTCTGCACACATTTTCTCACTTGTGATCCTCCACTTTATGTTGTGTTGTCTTCCCCCCTCCCTATTGCTCCACCTCCAGCGTTGGCTTGCGCAGCAATATGATGAAGCATGGCACAGCTTGCTGTGTGTGAGGGCAGATTTATAAACCAGATGTATTTTCCCCTACACTTTCTCACTACCCCAAAGTTTTATTATCCCTCTTCTCTAGTGTGATTAAGATATTAAGCGGGAGGTCAAAGAGGGAAGTTTATCCTCTCACCCCTCAACCTTTGTGTGACTTTAGTCCTATGAACCTCCCAAACATCCCCTTGCAGGCGAGTGCAGTCACTCACTGCACCTGTCTGTATAGGGATCTCTAATCCCCCTTAAAAGTGCAGGCATGTTGCCTCCTACACAGTGAAACACGGAGCAGCTGCTTCAAAGCTGCTCCGTATTTCACGTAAATGCGCCCAGAGTAGCATGAGTTTGTGGTTGCCCTGGGGGGTCAGCGAATTCAATGCAATACTACACTCGCCTTGTTAGAGATTAGAACTATACAGTGTATGGGTGCTACAATTCATTTGGAGACTACAAAAACAGAACCATCGTATTGGATTTAGTGGTTTTAGTAATTTAATTCACCTTCAATTTACTTTGCTTCTTTGAAAAAAAGAGTCATGGACATTCAAACATGTCGTACATGAAAGAACACCGGTTCAAGACGTATATAAAACATACATAATCACAGTAATGAATACAAAATGAAAAACATCTGAATACACAAACATAACAATTGATAGGCAGACCTTCAGAAACCCCTTTGATTAACTGTGTTTAAACATGCCCCGTCTACATTTTACGGCTTTGATTTTCATAATATGCAAACCTTGTGGTTGTAAACAGTACAACAGTGCGCTTGAGTTGAGCGCATATTAACAATCAACGCCGCTACCTCTCTAGAGTGTACCTTTCAAAAACCTGCATTTAAATTACTCACATAATCCATAAATGTCCCTCATTCTGGGTTTCAGAACCGATTACATTAAATACCGAAGATAACAAGCCTTAACACTGGACATCTAAGTGTGTTCCAGCACTGATTACTAATGGTAAGTGTAGAACCCGCACCAAAAGATGTTGTGTAGGGTAAAAGGAATAATTTTGCATAAAGAATTAAAACATTGTTATTTGTCATAATTTTTTTGTGGTGTGTGACCTAGTCCTGGTCCTGAGGAGAACCCGAAAAGATTTCAAGGGTTTCGAAACGTGTTGACCCAGCTAGTTGGACAAGACATTAATCAGTTTAGACCAAAACCAGCCAACAAACATGGCAATCAGCCTGTTGTTTCATTCGCTTCCAGGTAGCTTGTAATGGCAAGATTCACATTTTGACTAGTATATAAATCTGTTGACCGTTATTCTTTTAAACTAGAAATGAAGGATAGGTCTGCCTATCAATTGTTAAGTTAGTGTATTTACATGTTTTTCCTTTTGTATTCATTTCTGTGATTATGTATGTTTTATATATGTCTTGAACCGGTGTTCTTTCATGTACGACATGTTTGAAATGTCCCTGAATCTGGGGAACCGGGTTTGAGTCTCGTCAATGACGCTGAACATGCTGTGATTCTGGGCAAATCACTCTCCCTGTGCCCTACAAAAAAATGAATGTGTCCTCATGTAACGCAACTGGTGTTATGTAAAGCGCTCTGATACCCGATACTTTGGGTCAAGTTTGCACTATATAAAACTCAGTAAAATAAAAAAATAAAAAAAAATTGAAGGTGAATTAAATCACTAAGACCACTAAATGCAATATGGTTGTTCTGTTTTTGCAGTCTCCAAATGAATTGTAGCACCTATACACTGTAAAGTTCTGTTATATATTATTGAGGCCTAGTGTGGGTGGTGTAAATGGGCCCAACCCCTCCTTGCTCATTGTTAGCGATTAGGGCACCTTTTGAAAGGTGCGCTCAGCGCTAACAAGGAAAATGGGCCGCAGTGCATAATGCGGTCCAAGTTGCTTTCTTCAGTGTACATCGCAAAAGGAGCATCTTAGGCTTCCAAATGACCAATTACTGAAATCTTCTGACACAACTCACTGTGTCAGTTTCACAAAAATGCTGTATTTCCTGTGAATGATGTTTTTTTTCCGGATCAGGATACTTTGCACTTGGACTGTAATTCTGCATGCGATTTTACCACAGCCAGTAATTCTGGGCACAGGAAAATCCGTTGCAGTTTTACCAATTGTGATTCCGCACCTGGTAAATCTGATACCACTGGACCTGAAAAATAATGGATAATTGCATCTAACAAGCCCTTATTTACCGCATTCCGTGATAAAATAACTTGTAATGAGGGCATTAGTGCATGCAGGTGTGAGCAACACTATCTGTATCGAGCTGGCACAGAGAGGTGGATACCTGCTTGGACTAGACTTAAAAAAGATATATTCGTTTAAGTTCCATCCCATTCACAGAAGCCGTCCCAGAGAAGGGGGGCCATTTACATTTCTCAGATGCACAGTTTCTTTTAGTTGTTAATCTCTTGACATCATCATAGTTTGAACAGTACAGATGAAGCTCACCACTGCCACGTGTTTTTGGATCCTTTGGGTGACGCGGCTTATTTATTACCAGTTACTAATCAATACACAGTGAAGTGCATGAGTGAGGGATTTTAACCTGATTGATTTTGATAATTATTTTTAGACCAAGCATTTAACGAGAGAACAGCACACTGCTAATGGATAGCCGCGGCAGCGTCTAGATGCCATCAAAGGATGTGGATGGGGAGTGCTATTGACAAAGCAATGGTAATGAAGTGTATGGAGTGCTTGTGATGTGGTAATTTAATGGATATCTCCTCAAACAAAATCTTGCTTCTGAACATCATAGCTCACGTGTACTTTGGGCACTGTTGCTGTCATGTTATGGTTGCATGCTGCCATAGACAACTGAAGATCTTTTGTGAGTGGGTGGACTCAGAGGCACAACGAGATCCGAACTATGGGGGATGGGCTGTAAACTCAACCAATGAAAGTGGAGCTAGCACTTCAAACGATGGGGCAGAGATTCCCGTAAAGCAAATGCAAGGACCTAGTTAGAAATTGTGCATTGTACACATATTGGTTGAACTCGACATGATTATAATAAACATGTTTTTTTGGATTTGGAAATGTTTACAGGCTACTGGTAGAAATCTTTAAAAGGGGGAATGACTAATTTAACTAAAAAGCAGCTTCTACAGATTTCAATACAGAGGGGCAGATTTACAAGCCCCGTGCCCCACTTTTGCGTCACTTTTCCCATGTTAAAAGTGACGCAAAAGTGGCGCAAGGGGCTTGTAAATCTGCCACAGAGTACCGTAGAACCTGTTTTCGCAATGTTGTTTCAGGTCCAAATCCCTTTTTGCTAACACTCCAAAACTTCCTTCTGTGAAATGACAATAAGTTCACAAACATTTTTTTATTCCGTCTTCAAAAAGGCGCCGCGACCCGACTGTTGACCAAAGATAGGCTTTCATTGAAATACATGTTTACTTGAGGCTGCACACACGTTCAGGTCTCAAAATATTGAGCTGAGTGGGTTCATGCACCTGATTTGGTGATGTGCGACAGTCAAGTCATGAGCTGATTCCTACTGCGTTTTTTTTTATTCCTCCGGTGATTGAATAGGTGAGTGCCTGTAGTGTTTGCGGCTGTGACGCAACAGGCGTCCTGTCGTGGCGTAAGGGTCAGGTGACCCGCGTACGATAATAAAAGCTGGCAGCGTGCGTGCGTACGCCAGTAGGGCTACGACCACGCAACCAGAGTAAATCACTAGCCCCGGCTCCGAGTGTTATTTACAGGACCTACTCCGTGGCACATGTCACCCTGTGTTGTGGGCTCCCGCGCAGCGGTAGCAGTCCGGCAACACCACAAAGTGGCGACGAGGGCAGGTGTGCCCGTTCGCACAACGCGCTGGTGTGGCGGCCGCGAGCGCTGCCATCGGCTCGTGGCGCTCGTGCCCCAGTGCGCGCGTGTGGCATCTCGATCCCCGGCGGCGGGCCGCAAAACCCTCCCGGTGCCGTCGGCATGCATTTGACGGCCGAAACCTGTCTGACGCGGAGCGGGAGATCAGCAGAGCGACGCGTCAGTGCCCACGTGGTCGGGGCCTCACTGCTGGTTTCGCATCTAATCTCCCCAGGCCCGGTGGGCCGTGAACACGTGGCTGGCCTGACCGGATTGATGAATACAGGCGCCAGCTAGGCCCGCAAAATACAAGGGTTCGCCCTTCTGTAACGAAAGCTAGAAGAAAGTTGGCACGGAAACTGCAAATACAAAGAGTTTATTAACCCTTAAGGGTGGTCCTACAACCTATACAACACTCTTCAGTATTGCATAGAGTAGCACAAAGAACTTGCGTACATGGTCCCCTTTTATACACAACAGAGGGGCTCATAAGTGGGTGGATACAACATAGAGCAAAATTCATTACCATTTATGGACATTTTCGATACAGGATCAATATATGGGCGGAGTTAACAATTTCCTGAGCCCGCGAAAACATGGTCAAACAAGGACTAACTGATAACAGATGTGGTCAAGAATGGGCATGCGCCAGACGGACAAAGGAGCTATTTATACACTGTTACGAGGCAGATTACAAGAGCAACTAGCGAAAAGGTAGGACTCTTCTCGTGCAAAGCACGTGTAGACATGACAATACAAAATGGAGTCCAGACATTAGTCAACATAAGACAAGAAACACGTTTTGACTGTAGAGAATTCATGTCTTCAGTGAATGCTTAATTATATCGCTGTTTTAGTTTTCAACAGACGACCCTTTCAGCATTTACTGAAGACATTCGGCTTATTAGGATAATCATCATATATGTCAATTTTCATCATCTCTTCCACCTCCTTGTTTAAGTATTTCTGATAGGTGACATTGGCAATAGCTTTCTTATCAGGAATACAAAATGACACACATAAAGAACAGAGTAAAGGACCACACTGAACACAGATGCAGCAGGAAAACCAAACTGCTACAATAATACAGAGACCAGTTAAGACTTTCCATCCCCATGTAGTGATCAATGCCCGAAACCATCCAGAAAAGCTCCAAGTGCCATTTTCTGTATGAATCTCAGCTGCGATTTTATGCAATTTATTAATAGCGTTATAGACTGACGGCGTGTGGTCAGGAATAAATACACAACAACTACTTCCGATAATCCTACATGCTCCACCTCTGTCTGCTAACATAACATCAAATACCATACGATTCTGTAACGCAACAATTCTAGTGATTTGTAACTCTTCCAAAGGATTCCCAAGAGCAGCAGCAGCTTGATTCGTTACAGCCTCTACAACTCTCGTTAATCGTCGAACCTTCCTACTATTTAGAGCAGCTCCAACAAAGAAAAACAATTCTAAGTTAAAATCAACATACTGCTGTAAGCTAGTGTCAGTTTGGTCAACATCATCAATAGATAGAGTACGTTTATATCTATTTACAGTTACATTATTCAATAACTTCAAGTCTTTATGATAGGATGCAGGCCTAAGAATACAGGGGGTAATAAGAACGATACATAACATACTCCGGATCAGCCGGCTGGTAAGCGATAATAACCTTTATTCCCACATACGAAGTACGTATTATGGGAAGCTAAGAAAGTACTATTATTTAATCCATCTATATTCAAAACAATAATACAATCACTAACACCAACAGGAATATGACCCACACTCTGGACACACAGGTCCGCTTGAGCTTGTGCCACTTGGATTACGAATTTCTCATTTCCAGCAGTGTCTCTGGTGTTCGTGAAGATGTAGGGGATTGATTCATTATCTGGTCGATATTCTTCCCACTCCCATATTGTCCCATTCGCTTGTGGATAGCCTTCTTTATCTTGATGACATTCCCTATTAAGTCTAAAAAGTAGTCGTCCCACTGTAGGTTTCCGTGTGGCAAAAAGCAAAGTGTACCATGCTCTACAAGAGCCATTATGAGAGAAAGGAAGAGGTATAAACGGCGTTCCTCCTTTCTTCTGATGAGCTGGCATCATACCACATATCCAACAGTTCGTAGCATTTGTAGCAACATGGGTATGATGCAACATCTGGATAAAAGTATTATTCAAATAAGACTGGCGATGCTTCAATTCTTGATACGGAAGGGTGTAAAAGTAGTGCACCTCAGGCACTGGAGTAGTCAAAACAAGCAACTCACGGGCAGGAGTCACATCCTCAACAAACCACGTGGTTATACCAACAATAGCTACAATGATAATAAAACTTGTCGCACAAAAAATCTTCTTCTTCTCCATTTTGTAATAAAAATCAATATCTTCCTGAAACTAAAAGGTTGTCAGAACTCTTCCCCTTAGGCAGCCGTTGATTTCTTCACCAGCGGGCCAAGACGGGTGTCACTACACTAATGCAGGGCTGACCCCCCCCTTGCCTCATTGGCTCTCCATTTCACTAACCTACGGGCCGTTCTGACAACGTGTCCTGATACAGAAAGAAATCACTTCCTCGTCTGAGATGATATCTTCTTCCTCCAGGAATCGCTTGGTCCGGGAAGAGCTCCTCAGTGTCGTTCGGTTCCACAGCACGGCCTTTCTCTGCAGTCAGGATTTCTCGATGGTCGGTCAATACAGCAGGCTCCACTAATCCAGGTGGCACTTTACGACAGTGCAAGGAGTGGATCCAGTTCTTCCGATTGGAGACTCGCACAGCTGTCCTCGTTGCGAGCAAGACTTGCTCAGGACCAACCCATCTCGGCTCCAGACTGTTCGTCCTTTCAAACGCCTTGATCATAACAGTCTCCAGGCCGGAGGTTATGTCCTTCACCTGTGGACCGATCAGGGAGCGCTTCTCGAACCTGTTGATGAATAGAAACCAAATTATCCGTTAACTGTGCCAGATAATCATTCATCATTACACAAGGTACATCATACACTGACTTCGGTTTCGGTGGACCCCAAATATTCATTGGGCGTCCAAACACGATCTCATATGGCGTGAGACCGGTCCGAGAATGCTGTATCGATCTAATTGACAATAATGCCAGCGGTAAAGCGTCTGGCCAAGTCAAAGAAGTCGAAGCTTGGATCTTAGCGATCTTAAGCTTCAAAGTACCGTTATATTTCTCAACCAATCCCGCAGACTGAGGGTGAAACACTGCATGAAATTTCTGGGTAATTCCCAGTCCTTTCAGGACATACTTGATAACGTCTGCTATAAAATGAGGTCCGTTATCACTCCACAACAATCTACAAACACCATATCGAGGGAAGAACTCCTTCAATAGCATCTTGGCTGTAGTCATTGCAGTATTGTCTTTCGTAGGGTATGCCTCAACCCATTTACTGAAGGCACAAACCACTACTACAACATACTTCAGATTGTTACAGCGCTCAAGCTGAATATAATCCATCTGCAAAACCTCAAAGGGTGCAGTAGGTGTTGCAAATCCTCCTGCTGGAGTTCGTGTACCCTTTCCTGGGTTATACTTCAGGCAAATCATACAAGTCTGCACTACCCTCTTTGCCGTACTAGCGATCTCCAGATGCTCCCAAACTCGTGTGAGTAATTTTACAATTGCGGAAGCTCCGACATGCGCTAGTCCATGTGCCATCTGAACCATAGGTTGTACGAAAGCTGTGGGTAACTTCCATTTATCCATCTGCTTATTTCTCCAACACCCTTCATCATCTAATTCTCCATTATTGGACCATTGCTCCCGTTCCTTATCGGAAGCGGTCCTCTGTATCTCCAGCACTTCTTTTCTAGCATCGTGCCATCTTTCTGCCTGTGACTTCACAACATACATTGCAGTAGAATCAGGCTGCATCGCAGTCTCTCGTGCCACCCGGTCTGCCAAAGCATTCCCTTCTCCAACTTTATCAACCACCTTTTTATGGGCACTACATTTAGCTATAGCAATCTTCTTTGGATATGTTAATGCAGTCAAAAGATTGTGAATTAACTCTCCATACATTATCTGTGCTCCATGTGACGTTAGAAACCCTCTCTCCTTCCAGAGTAGGCCAAAATCGTGCGCTACTCCGAAGGCATAGCGGCTATCTGTATAAACATTCACACACAATCCTGCACTGAGCTCACATGCTCGTGTTAATGCTATCAGTTCCGCTGCTTGAGCTGATTTCTGCGGTATGTGTGCTGTCTCCACTATTGTTTGTAATGTGGTAATTGCATACGCTGCTGAAGTCGTACCATCTGGTAGCTTCAGGCATGATCCGTCCACCCATAGTTCTCCATCTACATCTGTAAAGGGCGTATCCTGGAGATCAATACGACCCTTTGTCTGTTCCTCAGTCACAAGAATACAGTCATGTGCTTTTCGTGCTTCAGACTGAGTTTCCGGGAACGGCAACAATGTGGCTGGATTTAACGTTGCACACCTCTTTAACGTAATATGAGGAGCCAAAAGCGTCAACTCATATCCCGTTAAACGAGCACTGGTCAAATGCTGCGTCTTTGTCTGATTAAGCAGGGCATCAACAGCATGGGGAACTAATACCAACAACTTATGAGATAACACGATTCCCTCGCTTTGGCGTATTGACACAGCTGTCGCCGCAACCGAGCGAAAACAACCAGGCAATGCTCGGGCAACAGGATCAAGTACGGCCGAAAAATATGCACAGGGGCGCTGCTTGTCGCCGTGCATCTGTACTAAAACTGATAATGCACATCCATCTCTCTCATGTACATACAATGTAAAGGGCTTCGTACAATCAGGGGTACCTAACACTGGTGCTGAACAAAGGGCTTGTCGCAATTGCTGAAAGGCAATTTCACACTCATTTGGCCAGGGAAGAGGAATTGGGGTATCTTTTGTCAAAAGTGCTAATAATGGCTTAACTATATGTGAAAACCCCAATATCCATTGCCTACAAAAACAAGCAAGACCCAAAAATGCACGCACGTCCTTCTGTGTGGAAGGTACTGGCGTGTCCAAAATTGCTTGAATACGATCTGGTGTGAGTGCACGCCCCTCCTTAGACAAAAGGTGACCCAAGTAAGTCACCTTTGGTCTACAGAATTGCAATTTCGTCTTCGACACTTTGTGATTGTTAGATGCCAAAAAGGAAAGCACGGATAACGTGCACTTCTCACATAGCTCGGGAGTGTCGGCCGCCAACAAGATGTCGTCGACATATTGTATAAGGGCTACACCATCAGGCAGAACAAAGGAATCCAATTGTCTTTTCAATGCTTGACTGTAAATGCTAGGACTCTCTGTATAACCCTGAGGGACTCTACAAAATATGTAGGACCGATTATTCAAAGTGAAGCCGAAAAGATACCGGCTATCAGGATGAATAGGAATCGAAAAGAAAGCATTTTTCAAATCGATAACCGAAAATGTGGTCGCCGTTGGCGGGACCAGAGTAAGCAACGTCGTGATGTCAGAAACCACTGGATACTGAGGTATCACTATCTTATTCACCTCCCTTAAGTCAATAATAAAACGATAAACCCTAGTATCAGTATCTTTCTTCAAAATGGGTAAAATAGGACTGTTGCAGACATTGTATGGAACTTCCTCCACTACTCACACCTTGATCAAATCCTGCACAATCTGTATGAGTGCCTCCTCCCCCTCCTGGGAAATACGATACTGACGGAGGCGTGGTAACACAGCACCCTCCTTGACACTAATGTGTACAGGCGGAATCACCATCTGTCCCACATCAGTATCTGAAGTGGCCCACAATGTACGAGGGAGAGAAGCTAATACAGTATCCTCTGCAACCACACACATCCGTCCTGTCATGGAGTGGTTATCGTTTAAGATCACACGTACTCCAGTAGGGGAGCAGCGGATCGTAGCTCTAAAGTGCTTAAGCATATCAAGACCCATAATGTTGTCGGGCGTGTTCGGGGCAAGCAAAAATGGACAGGGTGCAGAAAATTGGTTAACATGAAATGCAAGGGGTTGGGATAGAGGGCTTCGAGAGAGTGTACCATCAAACCCTACCGATGTAACCATTAAGCCAGATGGGGGAGCCCTCGGAACCAATTGTTTGGACAGCGCACTGCGAGTAGCTCCTGTATCAACTAGGAACCGATCAGGAGAACCCAGAACATTTGCTGTAACATAAGGACCCCTCTGATCAACCGGCACTTCAACTGATTCCAACCCCCACCCAACGCAATCCTATGCATGCTGCGAATCATGGTACCCAGGGCGGTCATTCCCAGACATTTGATACTGATTTTGCCGATCAAACACATTAGGTCTATCTCGTTGCTGCACGTTAGGCTCAAATCGAGCACGATCATTGGAATTCCCTCTAAAATTCGAAAAGCCCCCTCTACCTCTCGGCGGTCCCTGACCACGTCCCTGACGAGGTGCGTATAATACCGGACAATCCCTGGCCCAATGACCCAACTGTTTGCAATACGCACATTGATTTCTATTAATATCCGACCGACCCGAAGGGGGACCATAAAATCCTCCTCTACCTCTCTCAACCCCCCGACGAGGCGGACCATACACTTGTGCTAACATCACCTTAGTTTTCAAATCTTTCGATTTCTTCTCCTCATTCCCCTTCGCTTCTTGTTCCTGACGCTCATAATACTGAGCCATAGTCAGGAGGGATGCCGGAGATGAGGTGGACCAAGAACTTTCACTCGCTTTTAATCGAGCTGCTATTCCCGGTAATAAATTCGCCACATATTTATCAACAAAAAGATGTCGACCCGTATCATCCGTAAGTGACTGACCACTGAAATCATGAAATGTTTCCTCAAAGCGCGTAAAGAAGTCTGAAACTGATTCATCAACCTTCTGTTTACACGAAGCTAGCATATTCCAGTCATTCTTTTTAGGGGGGATAATCGTTTTCAACTTAGTCAAGATAGCAGCAGGGAGATCTAAAATAAGCTGGGGCGGTTTTTGCGCGGGCTTCCTCTCCCTATCCTCATCCTCAATCTCAGACCATTTGGCCTTAAAAGCGGCTTGATCATCCACCTTCCGCACAGATCGCCACATATCCGGTGGTAAAATGAGCTCAAAGAACAAATCTATATCTGCTAAAGTCATAGTACAAGCATTCAAGGCCCCTTCGACCTCTTCATAAAAGGCCGCTGGATTCTTATGGGGGTCAGGCAAAGCATTCTTCAATGCCATAACATCAGTCCTATGCCAGGGAGTATGAACCCAATTATACACGAAATATCCCCTAGCATCGGGGGAAGACATGTCTGAACTAGTTCCCGTTCCTGTAGGAGGAACATACAAAGGTGCCGCCTCTCGCATCGGTTTAGCATGCACTAGTTCACTCTTATCTGAATGGGAGGTAGACGACTGTTTCCCGCCGACATGTGGATTCGATTGCTCCTCCTCCCCTGTCTTTTGGCGCGCTTTCTCTTTGAGTTCAAACGCCGCGTCCCGCAATGCAAACAGCCGTCGGACCGCATCGGGTACCTTAGAGGGAGAAAAGACACCGTTACGTAATGCTTTAGAATCTAATACTATATCATCAGGCTCAAAAACATCAGAATATTTCCGAAAGACAGTAACCACTTCATCAGAAAAAGTTTCAACAAAATATAACTTTTCCCTATTCTGCCAACTGTCCAAAGATGCCAATAATTCAGTAAGAGATAGCTTGCCCTTAAGCGCACGAAAATAAATTTTCCGAAGCTCACCCATACGATCAGCTGATAACATGGACCGCGTGTCTACCTTATCCGAAACCGATCCAGAATCCTGTGACCTCGGGGCAGACGCGCCAACATAAGGGGGTGGAGAGCGATCTAATAAATGAAAATCATCTTCAAGATTAGTAAGGACAGGATAAAGCGGCTGGCGGACAGCATATTGACCCGATACTTGCAGCCTACGCTCTTTCTCTTGTCTCTCCGCCAGTTCTCTTTCCTCCCGGCGCTTCGCTTCCTGCGCTCTCACATGATCATTTTTCCGTTGCTCTTTATCAATCAGCGCTTTCTCACGCTTCTCCCGCTCACGCACTTCCTTCACCCATAACCGTACACATTCAAACATGTCTTGCCGAGCACGCCGTTTACACATACACTGTCCCACATACTCAATCTTACGCATATCAAACGATCCATACAAAGGCCATCGTAACTCAGGATCCTTTTTGGTGTATTTCCTCCACACTGTGCTGTACATTATAGAGGAAAGACCATGCTTCACATACATATCACTATTAGGAGTCCCCTCTGGGGGGGCTGGAGCAGATTCCTCAAGATTTAACCAGTTTCCAAAGCAGCAGCACCACTTACGGAGTGCGCTAAAAGCAGGCATGCTCAAAAATAATGCAAAATATGCAGTATTATCAAAAATGGCACTTAAACGTTGCGCCGTTCAAATTTAAACAACTCCGGAGAAATATCTCCACATTACCTGCCTATATGTGTTGCAACGCATATATTCCCACAGTAATCAATACAAAATATGACCGGTCATCACAAATCAAACTCAAATAGCCAACCCAGGCTTCAAAACTCGGAGCAAGTACCGTACAACGGTTCTTACCAATCAAGAGTGTCCACATTCCAACTGCCAAGTTCCAAAATTCGCCCAAACGGCTATCACGTGGCAAACCGACAGAAGAGGTCTCAGTCGAGGACCGGCGCCACCCAGATGGTCAGCTCGGAAGGGAAGGAAGAAACCTCGGGATGCCAGGACTAAAAGACGCCGCTGGCAGTGATCACATCCCCGGCCAAATTCCTCACCTTCGTCACGACCAATCCTTCGAGCATCCGAGTCGCCGATGAGCCCCACGTGACGGGCACCAATTGCTGAATACAGGCACCAACTAGGCCCGCAAAATACAAGGGTTCGCCCTTCTGTAACGAAAGCTAGAAGAAAGTTGGCACGGAAACTGTAAATACAAAACAGAGTTTATTAACCCTTAAGGGTGGTCCTACAACCTATACAACACTCTTCAGTATTGCATAGAGTAGCACAAAGAACTTGCGTACATGGTCCCCTTTTATACACAACAGAGGGGCTCATAAGTGGGTGGATACAACATAGAGCAAAATTCATTACCATTTATGGACATTTTCGATACAGGATCAATATATGGGCGGAGTTAACAATTTCCTGAGCCCGCGAAAACATGGTCAAACAAGGACTAACTGATAACAGATGTGGTCAAGTCTGGGCATGCGCCAGACGGACAAAGGAGCTATTTATACACTGTTACTAGGCAGATTACAAGAGCAACTAGCCAAAAGGTAGGACTCTTCTCGTGCAAAGTACGTGGAGACATGACAATACAAAAAGGAGTCCGGACATTAGTCAACATAAGACAGGACACACGTTTTGACTGTAGAGAATTCATGTCTTCAGTGAATGCTTAATCATATCACTGTTTTAGTTTTCAACAGGATCCCCGCAGACGGCCGGAAACTGCCTGTGAGTACACCCCTGGTTGCAGGGTGGTGGGGAGTGAGGCCTTGGAAGCAGTCTTACCCACAAAGGAGGGACTAATAGTAGGCACACATCGCCCTGTGCAGCAGCACTCAGCACTACCAAGAGGCCGAACAGCAGAGGGAGCGCAGTGTAGCCCACGAGTAAGGGCCCAGCACAGAAGGGGAAGAAGCAGGTGCCCCAATAAGAAGGCCAGCTCACGGACATCCGACCGGCTCGGTCGCACCACACAAAAGAGGGGTATAAGGTACCTGTGAGCAACGTCGGAGAGGCCAAGAGGGACTGGGAGGACAGGACACGACAGGAAGATGTCCACCATTCCCCACATTGAGCCATTTACAGTGGAAGGGCCGCCTTCCACATTAGCAGCCAGATGGAAGGACTGGGCAGACCACCTGCGCATCTTTTTTGAGGCCACCAAGGTCCACAAGGACCAGAAGCTAGCAATGTTCATCCATTTGGGAGGCAAAGACATACACAACATCGTAAAAACACTGGCCGAAGCTACCCCCAAGACCCACCACACGCTAATACAGGCCCTCAACGAACATTTCTAACCGATGGCCAACCAGGACTATGAACGGTTCATATTCCGGCAAGCGCGCCAGCTCCCGGAAGAGTCATTAGACACGTACCACGCGCGACTAAAAAACCTGGTGTCCACGTGTGGGTTTCGCGATGAAACCGAAGAAATCAGAGGACAGATAATACTGGGGTGCGCGTCGGCCAAGCTGCGAGAGCACATACTGGAAGAATCCGGCAAGTCCCTAGCAGATATATTGACAATGGGGCGGACGAAAGAACTGCCGAAAGTGCGTGCACCGCACATGGAAGCAGCTCTCCAACCGCCAGTAAAGTCGGAACCTGTAAATGCAGTGACGAGCAAACCCCCACCGAGGTGGAACAGGAAAGGACAAGGGACACAGGCCCAGGGGCAAGCCAAATCCTGTGGATACTGCGGAGGATCACCGCATTCGGCAGCTGAGTGCCCCGCGAAAGGCAAAAGGTGCTCGGGATGTGGGCGCCTCAACCACTTCGAAAAAGTGTGTAGGTCAAAGAGGTATCGCAAACCTCGCCAGGCAGCGAACACCCTCAAAGAAGAAGACCCGGAGCCCAGCGACATGGACGATGATGAGGAGGAGGAGAGAGTGGTGCACAAAATCCACATAATTGGCACAGCCACCCGTCAATCAAGACGCCTACCTCAATGCAACATCCGGGTAGGACGCCAGGAGGTCACTGCTGTGGTAGACACAGGGGCCATCATCAACATCATGGCGACCGCCCTGCACAGCACCATGGATCCAAAACCCATGCTCCACCCCTCAACCATCACAGTGTTCGCGTATGGTCAAGACGCTCCGCTGAGAGTACGGGGGCGTTTCCGGAAGACCTTAGCACATGGTTCTCGGACCATCACGACCAATGTCTATGTTACCGAAAATGGCCAGGGAATGCTCCTCGGGTGCCGAGCAGCGGAGGACCTGGGAGTCGTAACCTTCGCCTTCGGAGTACACCAAGAGTCCCTCCAACATCTACTTGAGGAATTCTCAGCAGTATTCCAAGGAATCAGGAGGTTCAGTGGGATAGAAATTCACCTCCACATAGGCCCAACGGTCCAGCCTGTCGCCCTGCGACACTGGCGAATAGCGTTCCATCTGCGGCACCTGGTGGAGGAAGAGCTCAAGAAGCTGGAGGCAGCAGGAATAATTGAGAAAGTGTCCGGGCCCACGCGGTGGGTATCCCAGATCGTCTTTACACAGAAGCCCAAGCAACCAGGCGCGGTGAGAATCTGCATCGACATGAGACTCCCCAATGTCGCGATCAAGCGAGAACGGCACATCACGCCCCCGATAGATGACCTCATTGGAGAAATGGCAGGAGCCTGCTGGTTTTCAAAACTCGATCTGCGGTCTGGATACCACCAACTAGTGCTGGACGAGGCCTCCCGCAACATCACCACGTTTTCCACGCACCTGGGACTCCGGAGATACACTCGGTTAAGTTTCGGAGTATCCAGCGCTGCGGAAGTATTCCAAAATGTCATACAAGAGCTGATTGCGGACATCCCCGGCGTTATCAATGTCAGTGATGACATTATGATACACGCGAAAACCATCAAGGAACACAATGAGCGCCTACTCCAAGTGCTGAGCCGGCTGCGGGACGCTGGCCTCACACTGCACCGAGAAAAATGCGAGTTCTTACGCCAAAAGCTACAGTTCTTTGGCTACACATTCTCCACCGCAGGGGTCAACCCAGATCCATAAAAAGTGCGGGACATCAAAGAGGCCACTGCCCCCACCAACGTCACGGAAGTCCGCAGCTTCTTGGGAATGGTCAATTACTGTGGGAGGTTCATTCAAGACTTGGCCAACCTGACGTCTCCCCTAAGAGAGCTGACTAAGGAATCCGTCTCCTGGAAGTGGGGCCCTGAGCAGGTCCAGGCCTTCGAGAAAATCAAGGAGGCCCTCTCCGAGGCGACCACCCTGGCATTCTTTGACCCCACGAAGCGGACCCTCGTCGCCGTGGATGCTGGTCCGGTGGGCCTAGGAGCGATTCTCATGCATCAAAGGAACATACAAGAAGAGTGGGCCCCAGTAGCATTTGCCAGCCGATCCCTCACTGAGACGGAGCAAAGATATTCACAAATAGAAAAAGAGGCCATCCACTGGGGATGCCACCACTTTCACTTATACTTGTATGGAAAACCATTCGTGGTGGCAACAGACCACAAACCGCTGGTGGCCCTCTTCTCAGGAACTTCGACTAAGCCGCCGCCACGGATTGAAAAGTGGATGCTGCAATTACAGAACTATAACTGTACAGTGGAGTACCAACCTGGGTCTAAAAACCCAGCTGACTATCTGTCTCGACACCCGAGGAAAGCCACGGCGCAGGAAATGGAGGCTGCCGCTGACACTGAAGAATACGTCAGGTGCCTCACAGCTCGGTCATGCCCCATACCCCTCTCCATGGAGAGTCTCAGAGAGGCCACGAGTCACGATGAATGTCTTCAACGCGCCAAGAATGCTATCCGGAACAACAACTGGCACCGAGCCAAGGAGGAGTGGAAAAGCCTAACAGCCACCGCACAAAAGGTGATGGACAGTTTACACCATGTCCGCGGTGAGCTCACTGAAGACAGCACCGGGTGTCTGCTGAGAGGACATAGACTAGTAATTCCCACGTCATTAACTCAAAGGGTGGTGGACCGTGTGCACATTGGGCATCAGGGCATGGTCAAAACCAAGTCACGGCTTCGCACCAAGGTGTGGTTCCCGCTGATGGATGACCTGGTGGAGGCCACCGTCCGGGCCTGCACGACGTGTCAAGTGACGGGCGAGACCCCCAGACCTGCCCCAATCATCGTCGAACCACGCCCAAGAGCACCGTGGTCTCGAGTGAGCATTGACTTTGGCAGCCTACCGGATGGACGACACACACTGGTAGCCGTGGATGACTACTCCAAGTACCCGGAGGTGGAAATAGTATAATCTCTCAGTGCCACAGAAATCATTCTGAAGATTGAAAAAATCATGGCGGCCCACGGCATCATGCAAGAGCTACGAACGGACAATGGGTCCCCGTTTCAAAGTCAAGAGTTTGCGTCATATCTGCAGTCTCTCGGCATCCGCCACCGGAAGATCACCCCTCGCTGGCCCCAGGCCAATGGAGAGGCCGAAAGATTAATGCGTACACTGAACAAAGTGATACGGATTGCGCACGACAAGGCTCAGTCCCTGGAACTCGCTATTTTCACGTTCCTGAGGAGCTATCGTCAAACCCCACACACTACCACCGGGATTGCCCCGGCTCACTTGTTGATGGGGCGAGTAGTCAGCGACTCTATTCCGCATCATCCGGAATGGCGACCAGAGGCCCCCCAATGACACACGCAGGTCAGCCTTCGACGACGGTCCACGGTGCCCAACTTACGCAGAGGGGACAGAGTGCTACTCAAAAATAGGGTCACCAGTGGAAAGTTTCAGTTGACATTCGAGAAAGAGCCATGGACCGTAGTCTACGTCAAGGGAACCCGAGTGGTGGCCGCTCGAGGGAGAGAGAGAGTAACCCGCAATGTGTCGCATTTTAAAAGATACTATCCCGAAAGGCCCAGACAGCAATCAAACCAGGAGGAAAGCCGTCCCAATGGCGGAGTCGCAGTGGAGGTGAGACCGGTGGATGTCGAAATGGGGCCCGTTCCCGAAGACGCCGCAGACGCCGGAGGGCCGGAAGCCCCGGTGCAGGTTCCGTGCCAATGGGAACCGGACCCAGCGGCCGGCGAGACCAGGTCATCTCAGAGAACTGCCGACCCTACCCAGCTGCTGGAAAGCCGGGGCGATGACTCCATGGGTCGAGGACTGTCGCAGTACAGCCTACGGGGCAATCCGAAACCATTCAGCCGCCTAAGAGACTCCCTAATGTAAGAACGTTTTATTTTGGGGTACTGGGAGTTAGTTTGGGGCTTGAGGTTTGACTGCAAGGGTCAGTCAGCCGCCATGTTGTGTTTCATTGTTGTTGGGGAGGAATGTAGTGGTTGCGCCTGTGACGCAACAGGCGTCCTGTCGTGGCGTAAGGGTCAGGTGACCCGCGTACGATAATAAAAGCTGGCAGTGTGCGTGCGTACGCCAGTAGGGCTACGACCACGCGACCAGAGTAAATCACTAGCCCCGGCTCCGAGTGTTATTTACAGGCCCTACTCCGTGGCACGTGTCACCCTGTGTTGTGGGCTCCCGCGCAGCGGTAGCAGTCCGGCAACACCACAAGTGCCAATCAGTTTGTAATATTACCTCTTGTTACTCTGCCAGGAATCTGCACAATCCTAAATCCAAATAAAATAGTAAAATAGCATCCCATATTAAGCAGTTCTTATAAAAGACGACTGAGGTAAATGCATGCAGGACTCCAGCAGCCCTATTGAACTTACAAAAAAGGAAGTTACCTGAAATAACTTGGCGACAAATGGTGTTCTAGCATGGAATGAATACATGCATTCCTTCACAATCTCCAGAGCACATGAAATATATGGCTGATGGGCAATGCCCCGCAAAGAGGTCACTCCAACAGAAACCGTTCCTTTTAATAACATGGTATAGTAACAAAAAACATTATTTCAATTCTGCCCAGAAGCCTCCAGAACATACAGTTTTAAATCCACTAAAATATCAATGTTTTTTAATAAATCTTGCACTGGCAATGTGCATTACAAAATGCAACATTTGTTAGGAACTCCTCCACAATTTCTGTGAAAAGAATATGCAATTTCTCTTTAATAGGTGTTCCTAAATGTGTATACTAATTATGTCAATTAGTCTGGCCTGAGTAGCGAAAAGAACAACCCTGGAATGGGGCACAAGAGAGACACTAGGCAGACAATATGATTACCAGTATGTCATTGTAACGCTTGAAGCAGTAGTTCTCGAAGTAGTGTTTTTACTGTGCAATGCTTTTGTATTGACAATCTATTATATACAATATCCGAGTTATGCTCCTTTTGAATGACCCAGACTTCGGTTGACAGCAGAATAAGGGTTTTCAATCTTTTTGCTGCTAAGCTACATTAGTTTGAAGAGGCAAGATATGGGATGAGATACCAAAAGAAGAGATATGAGGATAATCAACAAAGTACATTCATTTTAAGAGCCTTTTCAAAGACAGAATGGTCCTCTATTTTGCACAGAGCAAAGTGGAGTACATTCCAAATAGAGGAAGCAACAGATAAGAAGGAAATTCATGATAATTCATGCGGCCATATTCTGAAAACCTTGAAACTTGTATGTAACTGACTCAGGAAACCCAATGTAGCAATCATTAGGCATAGTTCACTCTAGAATGGTGGTAGCATTAGCAACCCAAGCTTTCATGTGACACAGAATAAAAAAAGATTTTTCTTTAAGATCCTCAATTGGAGGTAACAGGATGACACCACTACAGCAGCAGGATTAGGCATGTTGAAATGTCGTCACAGTAATCTTATCTGGCAATCGATATAGCCACATGGGCAGTCACTGGGGCATATTTAAATGCCCCTATCGCCACAGGAACATCACTTTTAGTGATGTTCCTGTGGCAATATGGGCTTCCACATTTTTACAAGGCAGCATTAAGCCATTTAATGTGGCGTAATGCTGCCTAGTAAATAAGGAACCCTTTCACGCTATACCTAGCGTGAAAGAGGAGGGCACTGGGTGTTGCTGTGGGCGTTCCACCGCAACATCCATTGATTTTGATGCGGCACCTTATGTACAAAGGAGGTGTAAATATGGGGCAGCACCATAATTAAGACCAAGGAAAACCTGGTCTTACCATGGCTAAATGAGGAGAAATGTTTAATTTCTCCTCATTGTTGCTGTTTCTATGTGTGCTGTGTTGTGCAGCACACATGGAAACAGCAAAACGTCAATGATTGTTTATGTGCAGGAAGGTGTTCCTTTCTGCACATAAACAATCATTTAAATAAAATTACGTTTTGCAACTTCTATATGTGCTGCATTAAGCAGCACACATAGAAGTTACAAAACACCATTTAAAGATTGTTTATGTGCAGGAAGGGACACAAACAACCTTCCCCTGCAAAGCAGACACCTTTGCACTATGGTGCAAGGGTGCCTGTGTTGGTGCTAGGCAGATAGATTTAGCACCAGCGCAGGGGTAAACGTAGGGCTGCACCATATTCTTGTGAATATGGTGCAGCCCTACATTTCTAAAGTGATGGAGTGTGTCGTTAGCCTTCTTGGCTTAACCCCTTCGCTGCTAGGCCTTTTCCCCTCCTGTGTTAAGCCTTTTTTGGGCTATTTGGGGTAGTGCGCGCTTAGGCCCCTGTAACTTTTTGACCACATTAGGTATCCACGCCAAATTTGCGTCCTTTTCTTCCAACATCTTGGGGATTCTAAAGGTACCCAGGGTTTGTGGATTCTCCTAGAGGGTTCCCAGAAATTAGTCAAAATACAGCAAAATTTTGTTTTTTTTGTGAAAAATGGGAAAAACGGGCTGCAAATGAAAGCGTCTGGGTTTTTCTCTGCAAATGGTATCAAAAAAGGGTTTGTGGGGCTGAAATCACCATTTCTCCAGCTTTTAGGGAATGACAGAATTTTGTCAGAAAACCAACATTTTTTACACAAATTTGGCATTTTTCTGGGACATACCCTATTTTTGCTATTTTTTGTGCTTTCAACCTCCTTCCAGTTAATGGTAGAAATGGGTACAAAAACAATAATGGATCCTGGAAAGCTATACATTTTGGAAAAGTAGACAAAATTCTGAATTCAGCAAGGGGTCATTTGTGTAGATCCATCAAGGTTTCTTTATAGAAACTACCAGTTAAATATAGGAAAAATTAAAAATTAGTTGAAAAAAGCAGCCTTTTGAGTCAACGTTTTCACCTGTAACTTCTTCTAATTATCACATCTCTTAGAAAGCAATGTACCGTTACATCCACTGGACCGTCCTGGTTGTGGGGATATATAGGACTTGTAGGTTCACCAAGAGCCCAACGAACCCAGAGTAAAAAACTGAGCAGCGTTTTGTAATGTTTTATTTTTTGTTCCGGGTATATAGCAATTATTGTGGGAAAATGTATACATGGAAAAATCGGTATGAAAGACACCTATGTATTTCTGAAATGGGAACAAATTACAGAGTTTAGAAACAGTGCATATTTGCACATTTTCGAAATTGGGAATACTCATACTTGCATGACAATTATTGGTCATTTTTCAAAATGACTTTTTTTTTACACAATGTCTTTCACTTGGAAGGGAGAAATGCATCCAAAATCAATAGGTAATAACAGTTGCTTTACAAACCTGAACTACCCTAAGTCTCCCGATAAAAATGGTACCTCACTTGTGTGGGTAGGCATAGTGCCCACGACAGGAAGTGGCTCAAAACCTAAGCTGAACACACCACATTTTCACACAGAAAATTTACACTTTTTTTGCGAAGAGTCTAGCTGTAGTTTTTGAACCCTAGCCCTGCCGGCACCTAGGGAAACCTAGCAAACCTATACATTTTTGAAAACTAGACACGCAGGGGAATCCAGGATGGGGTGACTTGACTGCCTCCCACCATGGTCTGTTACCCAGAATCCCTTGCAAACGTAAAACAATGACAAAAAAACACATTTTCCCCACATTTCTGGGATGGAAAGTTCTGGAATCTGCGTGGATCCACAAATTTCCACCCATCCCGCGTTCCTCAAAGTACTACGAGAAAAATGGTACCTCACTTGTGCGGGTCGGCCTAGTGCCCGCGACAGGAAACGGCGCAAAACGCAACATGGTCACACCTCAATTTTGCAGTGAAAAATGACCCCTTTTTGTCAAAGTGACTAGCTGTAGTTTTTGAACCCTAGCCCTGCCGGCACCTAGGGAAACCTAGCAAACCTATACATTTTTGAAAACTAGACACCCAGGGGAATCCAGGATAGGGTGACTTGACTGCCTCCCACCATGGTCTGTTACCCAGAATCCCTTGCAAACGTAAAACAATGACAAAAAAACACATTTTCCCCACATTTCTGGGATGGAAAGTTCTGGAATCTGCGTGGATCCACAAATTTTCACCCACCCCGCGTTCCCCAAAGTCCTACGAGAAAAATGGTACCTCACTTGTGCGGGTCGGCCTAGTGCCCGCGACAGGAAACGGCGCAAAACGCAACATGGTCACACCTCAATTTTGCAGTGAAAAATGACCCCTTTTTGTCAAAGTGACTAGCTGTAGTTTTTGAATCCTAGCCCTGCCGGCACCTAGGGAAACCTAGCAAACCTATACATTTTTGAAAACTAGACACCCAGGGGAATCCAGGATAGGGTGACTTGACTGCCTCCCACCATGGTCTGTTACCCAGAATCCCTTGCAAACGTAAAACAATGACAAAAAAACACATTTTCCCCACATTTCTGGGATGGAAAGTTCTGGAATCTGCGTGGATCCACAAATTTCCACCCACCCCGCGTTCCCCAAAGTCCTACGAGAAAAATGGTACCTCACTTGTGCGGGTCGGCCTAGTGCCCGCGACAGGAAACGGCGCAAAACGCAACGTGGTCACACCTCAATTTTGCAGTGAAAAATGACCCCTTTTTGGCAAAGTGACTAGCTGTAGTTTTTGAACCCTAGCCCTGCCGGCACCTAGGGAAACCTAGCAAACCTATACATTTTTTAAAACTAGACACCCAGGGGAATCCAGGATGGGGTGACTTGACTGCCTCCCACCATGGTCTGTTACCCAGAATCCCTTGCAAACGTAAAAAAATGACAAAAAAAACACATTTTCCCCACATTTTTGGGATGGAAAGTTCTGGAATCTGCGTGGATCCACAAATTTCCACCCACCCCGCATTCCCCAAAGTCCTACGAGAACAATGGAACCTCACTTGTGCGGGTCGGCCTAGTGCCCGCGACAGGAAACGGCGCAAAACGCAACGTGGTCACACCTCAATTTTGCAGTGAAAAATGACCCCTTTTTGGCAAAGTGACTAGCTGTAGTTTTTTAACCCTAGCCCTGCCGGCACCTAGGGAAACCTAGCAAACCTATACATTTTTGAAAACTAGACACCCAGGGGAATCCAGGATGGGGTGACTTGACTGCCTCCCACCATGGTCTGTTACCCAGAATCCCTTGCAAACGTAAAAAAATGACAAAAAAAACACATTTTCCCCACATTTCTGGGATGGAAAGTTCTGGAATCTGCGTGGATCCACAAATTTCCACCCATCCCGTGTTCCCCAAAGTCCTACGAGAAAAATGGTACCTCACTTGTGAGGGTCGGCCTAGTGCCCGCGACAGGAAACGGCGCAAAACGCAACGTGGTCACACCTCAATTTTGCAGTGATAAATGACCCCTTTTTGGCAAAGTGACTAGCTGTAGTTTTTGAACCCTAGCCCTGCCGGCACCTGGGGAAACCTAGCAAGCCTATACATTTTTGAAAACTAGACACCCAGGGGAATCCAGGATGGGGTGACTTGACTGCCTCCCACCATGGTCTGTTACCCAGAATCCCTTGCAAACGTAAAAAAATGACAAAAAAAACACATTTTCCCCACATTTCTGGGATGGAAAGTTCTGGAATCTGCATGGATCCACAAATTTCCCCCCACCCCGCGTTCCCCAAAGTCCTACAAGAAAAATGGTACCTCACTTGTGTGGGTCGGCCTAGTGCCCCCGACAGGAAACGGCGCAAAACGCAACGTGGTCACACCTCCATTTTGCAGTGAAAAATGACCCTTTTTTGGCAAAGTGACTAGCTGTAATTTTTGATTCCTAGCCCTGCCGGCACCTAGGGAAACCTAGCAAACCTATACATTTTTGAAAACTAGACACCCAGGGGAATCCAGGATGGGGTGACTTGACTGCCTCCCACCATGGTCTGTTACCCAGAATCCCTTGCAAACGTAAAAAAATGACAAAAAAACACATTTTCCCCACATTTCTGGGATGGAAAGTTCTGGAATCTGCGTGGATCCACAAATTTTCACCCACCCCGCGTTCCCCAAAGTCCTACGAGAAAAATGGTACCTCACTTGTGCGGGTCGGCCTAGTGCCCGCGACAGGAAACGGCGCAAAACGCAACATGGTCACACCTCAATTTTGCAGTGAAAAATGACCCCTTTTTGTCAAAGTGACTAGCTGTAGTTTTTGAATCCTAGCGCTGCCGGCACCTAGGGAAACCTAGCAAACCTATACATTTTTGAAAACTAGACACCCAGGGGAATCCAGGATAGGGTGACTTGACTGCCTCCCACCATGGTCTGTTACCCAGAATCCCTTGCAAACGTAAAACAATGACAAAAAAACACATTTTCCCCACATTTCTGGGATGGAAAGTTCTGGAATCTGCGTGGATCCACAAATTTCCACCCACCCCGCGTTCCCCAAAGTCCTACGAGAAAAATGGTACCTCACTTGTGCGGGTCGGCCTAGTGCCCGCGACAGGAAACGGCGCAAAACGCAACGTGGTCACACCTCAATTTTGCAGTGAAAAATGACCCCTTTTTGGCAAAGTGACTAGCTGTAGTTTTTGAACCCTAGCCCTGCCGGCACCTAGGGAAACCTAGCAAACCTATACATTTTTTAAAACTAGACACCCAGGGGAATCCAGGATGGGGTGACTTGACTGCCTCCCACCATGGTCTGTTACCCAGAATCCCTTGCAAACGTAAAAAAATGACAAAAAAAACACATTTTCCCCACATTTTTGGGATGGAAAGTTCTGGAATCTGCGTGGATCCACAAATTTCCACCCACCCCGCATTCCCCAAAGTCCTACGAGAACAATGGAACCTCACTTGTGCGGGTCGGCCTAGTGCCCGCGACAGGAAACGGCGCAAAACGCAACGTGGTCACACCTCAATTTTGCAGTGAAAAATGACCCCTTTTTGGCAAAGTGACTAGCTGTAGTTTTTTAACCCTAGCCCTGCCGGCACCTAGGGAAACCTAGCAAACCTATACATTTTTGAAAACTAGACACCCAGGGGAATCCAGGATGGGGTGACTTGACTGCCTCCCACCATGGTCTGTTACCCAGAATCCCTTGCAAACGTAAAAAAATGACAAAAAAAACACATTTTCCCCACATTTCTGGGATGGAAAGTTCTGGAATCTGCGTGGATCCACAAATTTCCACCCATCCCGTGTTCCCCAAAGTCCTACGAGAAAAATGGTACCTCACTTGTGAGGGTCGGCCTAGTGCCCGCGACAGGAAACGGCGCAAAACGCAACGTGGTCACACCTCAATTTTGCAGTGATAAATGACCCCTTTTTGGCAAAGTGACTAGCTGTAGTTTTTGAACCCTAGCCCTGCCGGCACCTGGGGAAACCTAGCAAGCCTATACATTTTTGAAAACTAGACACCCAGGGGAATCCAGGATGGGGTGACTTGACTGCCTCCCACCATGGTCTGTTACCCAGAATCCCTTGCAAACGTAAAAAAATGACAAAAAAAACACATTTTCCCCACATTTCTGGGATGGAAAGTTCTGGAATCTGCGTGGATCCACAAATTTCCCCCCACCCCGCGTTCCCCAAAGTCCTACAAGAAAAATGGTACCTCACTTGTGTGGGTCGGCCTAGTGCCCCCGACAGGAAACGGCGCAAAACGCAACGTGATCACACCTCCATTTTGCAGTGAAAAATGACCCTTTTTTGGCAAAGTGACTAGCTGTAATTTTTGATTCCTAGCCCTGCCGGCACCTAGGGAAACCTAGCAAACCTATACAGTTTTGAAAACTAGACAACCAGGGGAATCCAGGATGGGGTGACTTGACTGCCTCCCACCATGGTCTGTTACCCAGAATCCCTTGCAAACGTAAAAAAATGACAAAAAAAACACATTTTCCCCACATTTCTGGGATGGAAAGTTCTGGAATCTGCGTGGATCCACAAATTTCCACCTGCCCCGCGTTCCCCAAAGTCCTATGCGAAAAATGGTACCTCACTTGTGTGGGTCGGCCTAGTGCCCGCGACAGGAAACGGCGCAAAACGCAACGTGGTCACACCTCAATTTTGCAGTGAAAAATGACCCTTTTTTTGGCAAAGTGACTAGCTGTAGTTTTTAATCCCTAGCCCTGCCGGCACCTAGGGAAACTTAGCAAACCTATACATTTTTGAAAACTAGACACCCAGGGGAATCCAGGATGGGGTGACTTGACTGCCTCCCACCATGGTCTGTTACCCAGAATCCCTTGCAAACGTAAAAAAATGACAAAAAAAACACATTTTCCCCACATTTCTGGGATGGAAAGTTCTGGAATGTGCGTGGATCCACAAATTTCCACCCACCCCGCGTTCCCCAAAGTCCTACGAGAACAATGGTACCTCACTTGTGCAGGTCGGCCTAGTGCCCGCGACAGGAAACGGCACAAAACTCAACGTGGTCACACCTCAATTTTGCAGTGAAAAATGACCCCTTTTTGGCAAAGTGACTAGCTGTAGTTTTTTAACCCTAGCCCTGCCGGCACCTAGGGAAACCTAGCAAACCTATACATTTTTGAAAACTAGACACCCAGGGGAATCCAGGATGGGGTGACTTGACTGCCTCCCACCATGGTCTGTTACCCAGAATCCCTTGCAAACGTAAAAAAATGACAAAAAAAACACATTTTCCCCACATTTCTGGGATGGAAAGTTCTGGAATCTGCGTGGATGCACAAATTTCCACCCATCCCGCGTTCCCCAAAGTCCTACGAGAAAAATGGTACCTCACTTGTGCGGGTTGGCCTAGTGCCCGCGACAGGAAACGGCGCAAAACGCAACGTGGTCACACCTCAATTTTGCAGTGATAAATGACCCCTTTTTGGCAAAGTGACTAGCTGTAGTTTTTGAACCCTAGCCCTGCTGGCACCTTGGGAAACCTAGCAAGCCTATACATTTTTGAAAACTAGACACCCAGGGGAATCCAGGATGGGGTGACTTGACTGCCTCCCACCATGGTCTGTTACCCAGAATCCCTTGCAAACGTAAAAAAATGATTAAAAAAACACATTTTCCCCACATTTCTGGGATGGAAAGTTCTGGAATCTGCGTGGATCCAAAAATTTCCACCCATCCCGCGTTCCCCAAAGTCCTACGAGAAAAATGGTACCTCACTTGTGCGGTTCGGCATAGTGCCCGCGACAGGAAACGGCGCAAAACGCAACGTGGTCACACCTCAATTTTGCAGTGAAAAATGACCCCTTTTTGGCAAAGTGACTAGCTGTAGTTTTTGAACCCTAGCCCTGCCGGCACCTAGGGAAACCTAGCAAACCTATACATTTTTAAAAACTAGACATCCAGGGGAATCCAGGATGGGGTGACTTGACTGCCTCCCACCATGGTCTGTTACCCAGAATCCTTAGCAAACGTAAAAAAATGACAAAAAAAACACATTTTCCCCACATTTCTGGGATGGAAAGTTCTGGAATCTGCGTGGATCCAAAAATTTCCACCCATCCCGCGTTCCCCAAAGTCCTACGAGAAAAATGGTACCTCACTTGTGCGGTTCGGCATAGTGCCCGCGACAGGAAACGGCGCAAAACGCAACGTGGTCACACCTCAATTTTGCAGTGAAAAATGACCCCTTTTTGGCAAAGTGACTAGCTGTAGTTTTTGAACCCTAGCCCTGCCGGCACCTACGGAAACCTAGCAAACCTATACATTTTTGAAAACTAGACACACAGGGGAATCCAGGATGGGGTGACTTGACTGCCTCCCACCATGGTCTGTTACCCAGAATCCCTTGCAAACGTAAAAATATGACAAAAAAAACACATTTTCCCCACATTTCTGGGATGGAAAGTTCTGGAATCTGCGTGGATCCACAATTTTCCACCCACCCCGCGTTCCCCAAAGTCCTACGAGAAAAATGGTACCTCACTTGTGCGGGTCGGCCTAGTGCCCGCGACAGGACATTGCGCAAAACGCAACGTGGTCACACCTCAATTTTGCAGTGAAAAATGACCCTTTTTTGGCAAAGTGACTAGCTGTAGTTTTTGATCCCTAGCCCTGCCGGCACCTAGGGAAACCTAGCAAACCTATACATTTTTGAAAACTAGAAACCCAGGGGAATCCAGGATGGGGTGACTTGACTGCCTCCCACCATGGTCTGTTACCCAGAATCCCTTGCAAACGTAAAAAAATGACAAAAAAAACACATTTTCCCCACATTTCTGGGATGGAAAGTTCTGGAATCTGCGTGGATCCAAAAATTTCCACCCATCCCGCGTTCCCCAAAGTCCTACGAGAAAAATGGTACCTCACTTGTGCGGGTCGGCCTAGTGCCCGCGACAGGAAACGGCGCAAAACGCAACGTGGTCACACCTCAATTTTGCAGTGAAAAATGACCCCTTTTTGGCAAAGTGACTATCTGTAGTTTTTGAACCCTGCCCTGCCGGCACCTAGGGAAACCTAGCAAACCTATACATTTTTGAAAACTAGACACCCAGAGGAATCCAGGATGGGGTGACTTGACTGCCTCCCACAATGGTCTGTTACCCAGAATCCCTTGCAAACGTAAAAAAATGACAAAAAAAACACATTTTCCCCACATTTTTGGGATGGAAAGTTCTGGAATCTGCGTGGATCCACAAATTTCCACCCACCCCGCATTCCCCAAAGTCCTACGAGAACAATGGAACCTCACTTGTGCGGGTCGGCCTAGTGCCCGCGACAGGAAACGGCGCAAAACGCAACGTGGTCACACCTCAATTTTGCAGTGAAAAATGACCCCTTTTTGGCAAAGTGACTAGCTGTAGTTTTTTAACCCTAGCCCTGCCGGCACCTAGGGAAACCTAGCAAACCTATACATTTTTGAAAACTAGACACCCAGGGGAATCCAGGATGGGGTGACTTGACTGCCTCCCACCATGGTCTGTTACCCAGAATCCCTTGCAAACGTAAAAAAATGACAAAAAAAACACATTTTCCCCACATTTCTGGGATGGAAAGTTCTGGAATCTGCGTGGATCCACAAATTTCCACCCATCCCGTGTTCCCCAAAGTCCTACGAGAAAAATGGTACCTCACTTGTGAGGGTCGGCCTAGTGCCCGCGACAGGAAACGGCGCAAAACGCAACGTGGTCACACCTCAATTTTGCAGTGATAAATGACCCCTTTTTGGCAAAGTGACTAGCTGTAGTTTTTGAACCCTAGCCCTGCCGGCACCTGGGGAAACCTAGCAAGCCTATACATTTTTGAAAACTAGACACCCAGGGGAATCCAGGATGGGGTGACTTGACTGCCTCCCACCATGGTCTGTTACCCAGAATCCCTTGCAAACGTAAAAAAATGACAAAAAAAACACATTTTCCCCACATTTCTGGGATGGAAAGTTCTGGAATCTGCATGGATCCACAAATTTCCCCCCACCCCGCGTTCCCCAAAGTCCTACAAGAAAAATGGTACCTCACTTGTGTGGGTCGGCCTAGTGCCCCCGACAGGAAACGGCGCAAAACGCAACGTGGTCACACCTCCATTTTGCAGTGAAAAATGACCCTTTTTTGGCAAAGTGACTAGCTGTAATTTTTGATTCCTAGCCCTGCCGGCACCTAGGGAAACCTAGCAAACCTATACATTTTTGAAAACTAGACACCCAGGGGAATCCAGGATGGGGTGACTTGACTGCCTCCCACCATGGTCTGTTACCCAGAATCCCTTGCAAACGTAAAAAAATGACAAAAAAACACATTTTCCCCACATTTCTGGGATGGAAAGTTCTGGAATCTGCGTGGATCCACAAATTTTCACCCACCCCGCGTTCCCCAAAGTCCTACGAGAAAAATGGTACCTCACTTGTGCGGGTCGGCCTAGTGCCCGCGACAGGAAACGGCGCAAAACGCAACATGGTCACACCTCAATTTTGCAGTGAAAAATGACCCCTTTTTGTCAAAGTGACTAGCTGTAGTTTTTGAATCCTAGCGCTGCCGGCACCTAGGGAAACCTAGCAAACCTATACATTTTTGAAAACTAGACACCCAGGGGAATCCAGGATAGGGTGACTTGACTGCCTCCCACCATGGTCTGTTACCCAGAATCCCTTGCAAACGTAAAACAATGACAAAAAAACACATTTTCCCCACATTTCTGGGATGGAAAGTTCTGGAATCTGCGTGGATCCACAAATTTCCACCCACCCCGCGTTCCCCAAAGTCCTACGAGAAAAATGGTACCTCACTTGTGCGGGTCGGCCTAGTGCCCGCGACAGGAAACGGCGCAAAACGCAACATGGTCACACCTCAATTTTGCAGTGAAAAATGACCCCTTTTTGGCAAAGTGACTAGCTGTAGTTTTTGAACCCTAGCCCTGCCGGCACCTAGGGAAACCTAGCAAACCTATACATTTTTTAAAACTAGACAGCCAGGGGAATCCAGGATGGGGTGACTTGACTGCCTCCCACCATGGTCTGTTACCCAGAATCCCTTGCAAACGTAAAAAAATGACAAAAAAAACACATTTTCCCCACATTTTTGGGATGGAAAGTTCTGGAATCTGCGTGGATCCACAAATTTCCACCCACCCCGCATTCCCCAAAGTCCTACGAGAACAATGGAACCTCACTTGTGCGGGTCGGCCTAGTGCCCGCGACAGGAAACGGCGCAAAACGCAACGTGGTCACACCTCAATTTTGCAGTGAAAAATGACCCCTTTTTGGCAAAGTGACTAGCTGTAGTTTTTTAACCCTAGCCCTGCCGGCACCTAGGGAAACCTAGCAAACCTATACATTTTTGAAAACTAGACACCCAGGGGAATCCAGGATGGGGTGACTTGACTGCCTCCCACCATGGTCTGTTACCCAGAATCCCTTGCAAACGTAAAAAAATGACAAAAAAAACACATTTTCCCCACATTTCTGGGATGGAAAGTTCTGGAATCTGCGTGGATCCACAAATTTCCACCCATCCCGTGTTCCCCAAAGTCCTACGAGAAAAATGGTACCTCACTTGTGAGGGTCGGCCTAGTGCCCGCGACAGGAAACGGCGCAAAACGCAACGTGGTCACACCTCAATTTTGCAGTGATAAATGACCCCTTTTTGGCAAAGTGACTAGCTGTAGTTTTTGAACCCTAGCCCTGCCGGCACCTGGGGAAACCTAGCAAGCCTATACATTTTTGAAAACTAGACACCCAGGGGAATCCAGGATGGGGTGACTTGACTGCCTCCCACCATGGTCTGTTACCCAGAATCCCTTGCAAACGTAAAAAAATGACAAAAAAAACACATTTTCCCCACATTTCTGGGATGGAAAGTTCTGGAATCTGCGTGGATCCACAAATTTCCCCCCACCCCGCGTTCCCCAAAGTCCTACAAGAAAAATGGTACCTCACTTGTGTGGGTCGGCCTAGTGCCCCCGACAGGAAACGGCGCAAAACGCAACGTGATCACACCTCCATTTTGCAGTGAAAAATGACCCTTTTTTGGCAAAGTGACTAGCTGTAATTTTTGATTCCTAGCCCTGCCGGCACCTAGGGAAACCTAGCAAACCTATACAGTTTTGAAAACTAGACAACCAGGGGAATCCAGGATGGGGTGACTTGACTGCCTCCCACCATGGTCTGTTACCCAGAATCCCTTGCAAACGTAAAAAAATGACAAAAAAAACACATTTTCCCCACATTTCTGGGATGGAAAGTTCTGGAATCTGCGTGGATCCACAAATTTCCACCTACCCCGCGTTCCCCAAAGTCCTATGCGAAAAATGGTACCTCACTTGTGTGGGTCGGCCTAGTGCCCGCGACAGGAAACGGCGCAAAACGCAACGTGGTCACACCTCAATTTTGCAGTGAAAAATGACCCTTTTTTTGGCAAAGTGACTAGCTGTAGTTTTTAATCCCTAGCCCTGCCGGCACCTAGGGAAACTTAGCAAACCTATACATTTTTGAAAACTAGACACCCAGGGGAATCCAGGATGGGGTGACTTGACTGCCTCCCACCATGGTCTGTTACCCAGAATCCCTTGCAAACGTAAAAAAATGACAAAAAAAACACATTTTCCCCACATTTCTGGGATGGAAAGTTCTGGAATGTGCGTGGATCCACAAATTTCCACCCACCCCGCGTTCCCCAAAGTCCTACGAGAACAATGGTACCTCACTTGTGCAGGTCGGCCTAGTGCCCGCGACAGGAAACGGCACAAAACTCAACGTGGTCACACCTCAATTTTGCAGTGAAAAATGACCCCTTTTTGGCAAAGTGACTAGCTGTAGTTTTTTAACCCTAGCCCTGCCGGCACCTAGGGAAACCTAGCAAACCTATACATTTTTGAAAACTAGACACCCAGGGGAATCCAGGATGGGGTGACTTGACTGCCTCCCACCATGGTCTGTTACCCAGAATCCCTTGCAAACGTAAAAAAATGACAAAAAAAACACATTTTCCCCACATTTCTGGGATGGAAAGTTCTGGAATCTGCGTGGATGCACAAATTTCCACCCATCCCGCGTTCCCCAAAGTCCTACGAGAAAAATGGTACCTCACTTGTGCGGGTTGGCCTAGTGCCCGCGACAGGAAACGGCGCAAAACGCAACGTGGTCACACCTCAATTTTGCAGTGATAAATGACCCCTTTTTGGCAAAGTGACTAGCTGTAGTTTTTGAACCCTAGCCCTGCCGGCACCTTGGGAAACCTAGCAAGCCTATACATTTTTGAAAACTAGACACCCAGGGGAATCCAGGATGGGGTGACTTGACTGCCTCCCACCATGGTCTGTTACCCAGAATCCCTTGCAAACGTAAAAAAATGATTAAAAAAACACATTTTCCCCACATTTCTGGGATGGAAAGTTCTGGAATCTGCGTGGATCCAAAAATTTCCACCCATCCCGCGTTCCCCAAAGTCCTACGAGAAAAATGGTACCTCACTTGTGCGGTTCGGCATAGTGCCCGCGACAGGAAACGGCGCAAAACGCAACGTGGTCACACCTCAATTTTGCAGTGAAAAATGACCCCTTTTTGGCAAAGTGACTAGCTGTAGTTTTTGAACCCTAGCCCTGCCGGCACCTACGGAAACCTAGCAAACCTATACATTTTTGAAAACTAGACACACAGGGGAATGCAGGATGGGGTGACTTGACTGCCTCCCACCATGGTCTGTTACCCAGAATCCCTTGCAAACGTAAAAATATGACAAAAAAAACACATTTTCCCCACATTTCTGGGATGGAAAGTTCTGGAATCTGCGTGGATCCACAATTTTCCACCCACCCCGCGTTCCCCAAAGTCCTACGAGAAAAATGGTACCTCACTTGTGCGGGTCGGCCTAGTGCCCGCGACAGGACATTGCGCAAAACGCAACGTGGTCACACCTCAATTTTGCAGTGAAAAATGACCCTTTTTTGGCAAAGTGACTAGCTGTAGTTTTTGATCCCTAGCCCTGCCGGCACCTAGGGAAACCTAGCAAACCTATACATTTTTGAAAACTAGAAACCCAGGGGAATCCAGGATGGGGTGACTTGACTGCCTCCCACCATGGTCTGTTACCCAGAATCCCTTGCAAACGTAAAAAAATGACAAAAAAAACACATTTTCCCCACATTTCTGGATGGAAAGTTCTGGAATCTGCGTGGATCCAAAAATTTCCACCCATCCCGCGTTCCCCAAAGTCCTACGAGAAAAATGGTACCTCACTTGTGCGGGTCGGCCTAGTGCCCGCGACAGGAAACGGCGCAAAACGCAACGTGGTCACACCTCAATTTTGCAGTGAAAAATGACCCCTTTTTGGCAAAGTGACTATCTGTAGTTTTTGAACCCTGCCCTGCCGGCACCTAGGGAAACCTAGCAAACCTATACATTTTTGAAAACTAGACACCCAGAGGAATCCAGGATGGGGTGACTTGACTGCCTCCCACAATGGTCTGTTACCCAGAATCCCTTGCAAACGTAAAAAAATGACAAAAAAACACATTTTCCCCACATTTCTGGGATGGAAAGTTCTGGAATCTGCGTGGATCCACAATTTTCCACCCACCCCGCGTTCCCCAAAGTCCTACGAGAAAAATGGTACCTCACTTGTGCGGGTCGGCCTAGTGCCCGCGACAGGACATTGCGCAAAACGCAACGTGGTCACACCTCAATTTTGCAGTGAAAAATGACCCTTTTTCGGCAAAGTGACTAGCTGTAGTTTTTGATCCCTAGCCCTGCCGGCACCTAGGGAAACCTAGCAAACCTATACATTTTTAAAAGCTAGACACCCAGGGGAATCCAGGATGGGGTGACTTGACTGCCTCCCACCATGGTCTGTTACCCAGAATCCCTTGCAAACGTAAAAAAATGACAAAAAAATACACATTTCCCCCACATTTCTGGGATGGAAAGTTCTGGAATCTGCGTGGATCCACAAATTTCCACCCATCCTGCGTTCCCCAAAGTCCTACGAGAAAAATGGTACCTCACTTGTGCGGGTCGGCCTAGTGCCCGCGACAGGAAACGGCGCAAAACGCAACGTGCTCACACCTCAATTTTGCTGTGAAAAATGACCCCTTTTTGGCAAAGTGACTAGCTGTAGTTTTTTAACCCTAGCCCTGCCGGCACCTAGGGAAACCTAGCAAACCTATACATTTTTAAAAACTAGACATCCAGGGGAATCCAGGATGGGGTGACTTGACTGCCTCCCACCATGGTCTGTTACCCAGAATCCTTAGCAAACGTAAAAAAATGACAAAAAAAACACATTTTCCCCACATTTCTGGGATGGAAAGTTCTGGAATCTGCGTGGATCCAAAAATTTCCACCCATCCCGCGTTCCCCAAAGTCCTACGAGAAAAATGGTACCTCACTTGTGCGGTTCGGCATAGTGCCCGCGACAGGAAACGGCGCAAAACGCAACGTGGTCACACCTCAATTTTGCAGTGAAAAATGACCCCTTTTTGGCAAAGTGACTAGCTGTAGTTTTTGAACCCTAGCCCTGCCGGCACCTACGGAAACCTAGCAAACCTATACATTTTTGAAAACTAGACACACAGGGGAATCCAGGATGGGGTGACTTGACTGCCTCCCACCATGGTCTGTTACCCAGAATCCCTTGCAAACGTAAAAATATGACAAAAAAAACACATTTTCCCCACATTTCTGGGATGGAAAGTTCTGGAATCTGCGTGGATCCACAATTTTCCACCCACCCCGCGTTCCCCAAAGTCCTACGAGAAAAATGGTACCTCACTTGTGCGGGTCGGCCTAGTGCCCGCGACAGGACATTGCGCAAAACGCAACGTGGTCACACCTCAATTTTGCAGTGAAAAATGACCCTTTTTTGGCAAAGTGACTAGCTGTAGTTTTTGATCCCTAGCCCTGCCGGCACCTAGGGAAACCTAGCAAACCTATACATTTTTGAAAACTAGAAACCCAGGGGAATCCAGGATGGGGTGACTTGACTGCCTCCCACCATGGTCTGTTACCCAGAATCCCTTGCAAACGTAAAAAAATGACAAAAAAAACACATTTTCCCCACATTTCTGGGATGGAAAGTTCTGGAATCTGCGTGGATCCAAAAATTTCCACCCATCCCGCGTTCCCCAAAGTCCTACGAGAAAAATGGTACCTCACTTGTGCGGGTCGGCCTAGTGCCCGCGACAGGAAACGGCGCAAAACGCAACGTGGTCACACCTCAATTTTGCAGTGAAAAATGACCCCTTTTTGGCAAAGTGACTATCTGTAGTTTTTGAACCCTGCCCTGCCGGCACCTAGGGAAACCTAGCAAACCTATACATTTTTGAAAACTAGACACCCAGAGGAATCCAGGATGGGGTGACTTGACTGCCTCCCACAATGGTCTGTTACCCAGAATCCCTTGCAAACGTAAAAAAATGACAAAAAAACACATTTTCCCCACATTTCTGGGATGGAAAGTTCTGGAATCTGCGTGGATCCACAATTTTCCACCCACCCCGCGTTCCCCAAAGTCCTACGAGAAAAATGGTACCTCACTTGTGCGGGTCGGCCTAGTGCCCGCGACAGGACATTGCGCAAAACGCAACGTGGTCACACCTCAATTTTGCAGTGAAAAATGACCCTTTTTCGGCAAAGTGACTAGCTGTAGTTTTTGATCCCTAGCCCTGCCGGCACCTAGGGAAACCTAGCAAACCTATACATTTTTAAAAGCTAGACACCCAGGGGAATCCAGGATGGGGTGACTTGACTGCCTCCCACCATGGTCTGTTACCCAGAATCCCTTGCAAACGTAAAAAAATGACAAAAAAATACACATTTCCCCCACATTTCTGGGATGGAAAGTTCTGGAATCTGCGTGGATCCACAAATTTCCACCCATCCTGCATTCCCCAAAGTCCTACGAGAAAAATGGTACCTCACTTGTGCGGGTCGGCCTAGTGCCCGCGACAGGAAACGGCGCAAAACGCAACGTGCTCACACCTCAATTTTGCTGTGAAAAATGACCCCTTTTTGGCAAAGTGACTAGCTGTAGTTTTTGAACCCTAGCCCTGCCGGCACCTAGGGAAACCTAGCAAACCTATACATTTTTAAAAACTAGACATCCAGGGGAATCCAGGATGGGGTGACTTGACTGCCTCCCACCATGGTCTGTTACCCAGAATCCTTAGCAAACGTAAAAAAATGACAAAAAAAACACATTTTCCCCACATTTCTGGGATGGAAAGTTCTGGAATCTGCGTGGATCCACAAATTTCCACCCACCCCGCGTTCCCCAAAGTCCTATGCGAAAAATGGTACCTCACTTGTGCGGGTCGGCCTAGTGCCCGCGACAGGAAACGGCGCAAAACGCAACGTGGTCACACCTCAATTTTGCAGTGAAAAATGACCCTTTTTTTGGCAAAGTGACTAGCTGTAGTTTTTGATCCCTAGCCCTGCCGGCACCTAGGGAAACCTAGCAAACCTATACATTTTTGAAAACTAGACACCCAGGGGAATCCAGGATGGGGTGACTTGACTGCCTCCCACCATGGTCTGTTACCCAGAATCCCTTGCAAACGTAAAAAAATGACAAAAAAAACAAATTTTCCCCACATTTCTGGGATGGAAAGTTCTGGAATCTGCGTGGATCCACAAATTTCCGCCTACCCCGTGTTCCCCAAAGTCCTACAAGAAAAATGGTACCTCACTTGTGCGGGTCGGCCTAGTGCCCGCGACAGGAAACGGCGCAAAACGCAACGTGGTCACACCTCAATTTTACAGTGAAAAATGACCCTTTTTTGGCAAAGTGACTAGCTGTAGTTTTTGAACCCTAGCCCTGCCGGCACCTAGGGAAACCTAGCAAACCTATACATTTTTGAAAACTAGACACCCAGGGGAATCTAGGATGGGGTGACTTGACTGCCTCCCACCATGGTCTGTTACCCAGAATCCCTTGCAAACAAAAAAAAATGACAAAAAAAACACATTTTCCCCACATTTCTGGGATGGAAAGTTCTGGAATCTGCGTGGATCCACAAATTTCCACCCACCCCGCGTTCCCCAAAGTCCTATGCGAAAAATTGTACCTCACTTGTGCGGGTCGGCCTAGTGCCCGCGACAGGAAACGGCGCAAAACGCAACGTGGTCACACCTCAATTTTACAGTGAAAAATGACCCTTTTTTGGCAAAGTGACTAGCTGTAGTTTTTGAACCCTAGCCCTGCCGGCACCTAGGGAAACCTACCAAACCCAGACATTTCTGAAAACTAGACACCCGGCGGCTTCCAGGGAGGTATGGCTTGCGTGGATCCCCCAACGTTTCCTTACCCAGAATCTCCTGCAAACCTCAATTTTTGCTGAAAAAATCACTTTTTTCACACATTTTGGGGTGGGAAAGTAGTGGCATCACTGGGCTCACACAAATTTACCACCACCCAGCGTTCCCCCAGGTCTCCCGGTAAAAATGGTGCCTCACTTGTGTGGGAGGCACAAGTACCCGCGGCAGGCAAGGGCCCAAAACGTAGTGAGGCGACATCAAAATGGCCTATCGCCAAACCACCTGGTTTTGCAGGGGGGGTCACTTTGGTTTTTGGCCCGGTGCTCGGCGGCTATCTAGGGAAACCTACCAAACCCATGCATTTCTGAAAACTAGACACCCAGCGGCTTCCAGGGAGGTATGGCTTGCGTGGATCCCCCAACGTTTCCTTACCCAGAATCCACTGCAAACCTCAATTTTTGGTGAAAAAATCACTTTTTTCACACATTTTGGGGTGGGAAAGTAGTGGCATCACCGGGCTCACACAAATTTACCACCACCCAGCGTTCCCCCAGGACTCCCGGTAAAAATGGTGCCTCACTTGTGTGGGAGGCCCAAGTACCCGCGGCAGGCAAGGGCCCAAAACGTAGTGAGGCGACATCAAAATGGCCTATCGCAAAACCACCTGGTTTTTCAAGGGGGGTCACTTATGTTTTTGGCCTGGTGCTCGGCGGCCATCTAGGGAAACCTACCAAACCCATGCATTTCTGAAAACTAGACACCCGGTGGCTTCCAGGGAGGTATGGCTTGCATGGATCCCCCAACGTTTCCTTACCCAGAATCCCCTGCAAACCTCAATTTTTGCTGAAAAAATCACTTTTTTCACACATTTTGGGGTGGGAAAGTAGTGGCATCACCGGGCTCACACAAATTTACCACCACCCAGCATTCCCCCAGGTGTCCCGGTAACAATGGTGCCTCACTTGTGTGGGAGGCCCAAGTACCCGCGGCAGGCAAGGGCCCAAAACGTAGTGAGGCGACATCAAAATGGCCTATCGCAAAACCACCTGGTTTTGCAAGGGGGGTCGCTTAGGTTTTTGGCCCGGTTCTCGGTGGCCATCTAGGGAAACCTACCAAACCCATGCATTTCTGAAAACTAGACACCCAGCGGCTTCCAGGGAGGTATGGCTTGCATGGATCCCCCAACGTTTCCTTACCCAGAATACCCTGCAAACCTCAATTTTTGCAGAAAAAATCACTTTTTTCACACATTTTGGGGTGGGAAAGTAGTGGCATCACTGGGCTCACACAAATTTACCACCACCCAGCGTTCCCCCAGGTCTCCCGGTAAAAATGGTGCCTCACTTGTGTGGGAGGCCCAAGTACCCGCTGCAGGCAAGGGCCCAAAACGTAGTGAGGCGACATCAACATTGCCTATCCCAAATGTCGCATCACTACGTTTTGGGCCCTTGCCTGCCGCGGGTACTTGGGCCTCCCACACAAGTGAGGCACCATTGTTACCGGGAGACCTGGGGGAACGCTGGGTGGTGGTAAATTTGTGTGAGCCCGGTGATGCCACAACTTTCCCACCCCAAAATGTGTGAAAAAAGTGATTTTTTCACCAAAAATTGAGGTTTGCAGGGGAATCTGGGTAAGGAAACGTTGGGGGATCCACGCAAGCCATACCTCCCTGGAAGCCGCTGGGTGTCTAGTTTTCAGAAATGCATGGGTTTGGTAGGTTTCCCTGGATGGCCGCCGAGCACCGGGCCAAAAACCAAAGTGACCCCCCTTGCAAAACCAGGTGGTTTGGCGATAGGCCATTTTGATGTCGCCTCACTACGTTTTGGGCCCTTGTCTGCCGCGGGTACTTGGGCCTCCCACACAAGTGAGGCACCATTTTTACCGGGAGACCTGGGGGAACGCTGGGTGGTGGTAAATTTGTGTGAGCCCGGTGATGCCACAACTTTCCCACCCCAAAACGTGTGAAAAAAGTGATTTTTTCAGCGAAAATTGAGGTTTGCAGGGGATTCTGGGTAAGGAAACGTTGGGGGATCCACGCAAGCCATACCTCCCTGGAAGCCGCCGGGTGTCTGGTTTTCAGAAATGTGTAGGTTTGGTAGGTTTCCCTAGATGTCCGCCGAGCACCGGGCCAAAAACAAAAGTGACCCCCCTTGCAAAACCAGGTGGTTTTGCGATAGGCCATTTTGATGTCGCCTCACTACGTTTTGGGCCCTTGCCTGCCGCAGGTACTTGGGTCTCCCACACAAGTGAGGCGCCATTTTTACCGGGAGACCTGGGGGAACGCTGGGTGGTGGTAAATTTGTGTGAGCCCGGTGATGCCACTACTTTCCCACCCCAAAATGTGTGAAAAAAGTGATTTTTTTAGCAAAAATTGAGGTTTACAGGGGATTCTGGGTAAGGAAACGTTGGGGGATCCACGCAAGACATACCTCCCTGGAAGCCGCCGGGTGTCTAGTTTTCAGAAATGCATGGGTTTTGTAGGTTTCCCTTGATGGCCGCCGAGCACCGGGCCAAAAACCAAAGTGACCCCCCTTGCAAAACCAGGTGGTTTTGCGATAGGCCATTTTGATTTCGCCTCACTACGTTTTGGGCCCTTGCCTGCCGCGGGTACTTGGGCCTCCCACACAAGTGAGGCCCCATTTTTACCGGGAGACCTGGGGGAATGCTGGGTGGTGGTAAATTTGTGTGAGCCCGGTGATGCCACAACTTTCCCACCCCAAAATGTGTGAAAAAAGTGATTTTTTTCAGCTAAAATTGAGGTTTGCAGGGGATTCTGGGTAAGGAAACGTTGGGGGATCGACGCAAGCCATACTTCCTTGGAAGCCGCCGGGTGTCTAGTTTTCAGAAATGTGTGGGTTTGGTAGGTTTCCCTAGATGGCCGCCGAGCACCGGGCCAAAAACTAAAGTGACCCCCCTTGCAAAACCAGATTAACTATTGTTCCTACAGCGTGAGAATTTTGGAATAATATTGCAAAGAAAATGTGGCAGACATTTTGAGGTTTGCAGGACATTGGGGATAAAAATTTTTTTTGAATTCACAAGAGAGACATCAACATGAACTCCCATGGGTTTTCGACAATATCTACAGTTGGTGGGTTATTCTTGCATGGAAAGTGTACCTTGGCAGAGAAACTAAATACAAAGATTCCTGCACAACCATCTATTCCTCAAACACACACACATACTGGTTGGATTTGGCACGAGGGCGAGTCATGGTTCAGTGTATTAAATTTTATTAACAAGAGATTTCACAAAAATGAAATGCACTGTCAATAATTAAATTCACAAAAAACCAAACCAATGACTCGCAGCTCGTGAGCTGTAAAGCCACGTCAAGGCACCAACCACTTTACAGGCCATTCACACACCTTTCATACGTGATACAAACAAGACCATTCGCACCACCAGGCACAAAAGCAACACATTACAAAATTCACCAAAAAGGGACAAGGTACACCCTGCTTCAAAAAGACAAATATTACTGCACAGCCATCTAATCCGCAAGCACACACACATACTGGTTGGATTTGGCACGAGGGTGAGTGATGGTTCAGTAGATACAATTGTATTAGCAAGTGATTTCACATAAATGAAATGCACTGGTAATAATTGAAAGGGCGAGAAACTGAACCATTGACTCACAGCTCGTGAGCTGTAAAGCCACGACAAGGCACCAACCTCTTTACAGGCCTTTTATACACCTTTCATACGTGTGAGACATACAAAACCATTCACACCGCCAGCCGCGGGCCCATCACATAACAAAACTCACACCAGAACACAGCGCCATTCAAGGGCCCATCACTTTCACACGCCCACAATCCAGACACAGCAATTACACAGGCTGATGGATTGCGTGGAGTGGCACTCAGCTAGCAGTGTGTGTAGTGACCAGCAGAAAGTCACTACTCACACACAGCCAGCCGAGCACCAGTCCACACATACCGCTAGCCAAACACCAGTCCACGCACACCGCTAGCCAAGCGCCAGTCCAGGCACACCACCAGCCAATCGCCAGTCCAGGCACACCGCCAGCCAATCGCCAGTCCAGGCACACCGGCAGCCAATCGCCAATCCACGCACACCGCCAGTCAAGCTCCACTCCACGGACACCACCAGCCAAGCACCAGTCCGCACACAACACCAGTCCACGCACACCGCCAGCCAAGTACCAGTCCACGCACACCGCCAGCCAAGCACCATTCCACGCACACCGCCAGCCAAGCTCCAGTCCACGCACACCACCAGCCAAGCTCCAGTCCACGGACACCACCAGCCAAGCACCAGTCCACACACACCACCAGTCCACGCACACCGCCAGCCAAGTACCAGTCCATGCACACCGCCAGCCAAGCACCATTCCACGCACACCACCAGCCAAGCTCCAGTCCACGCACACCACCAGCCACGCACCAGTCCACGCAGACCGCCAGTCCATGCACACCGCCAGACCACGCACACCGCCAGCCAAGCACCATTCCACGCATACCACCAACCAAGTGCCAGTCCACACACACCAACAGCCAAGCGCAAGCCTACACACACCGCCATCATATGTAGGATTTTTTTAGAAAAAAATAAAAACAAAAACAAATCGCAAATAGATACAAATCTTCTAACAGAAAATCAGCAACTAAATACATTGCACTAAGACCAACCTTGAAACAGAATCAAATTATCCAAAGAATACAGACCAGGCAGTTCACTTTACCACTCATGAATGCTCCCAAAAATTATTTCACGTGTGGTACGCTCTAAAACAAGCAGGGAGACACAGTGCAGGATGAGAAGGACAGTCGGGGCAGTACATACGACTCTCCTTCCGTGAACCTCTTCGCCAACAGACTACATCTCCTACTGGGAAAATCTTTTGCGGGTGTGGGAATGAATGTGATCTCGAAAGTGGCGTTCTTTCAATCTAGCAACATCCTCCACCACTCCAACTCTAGGAACACTTGCCTGTTCCACTACAACAAGGCTGCCTATTACAGACTCCTGAAACTTAGCAAAAGTCATCTTTGACTCAGGGCAAGAATCCTGGAACACAACAAAAGCATTAAACATTGCCAAGTGGAAAAAATGGATAGCCAACTTCTTGTACCAAATGTAAGCCTTACGAAGAGCAGTGTAAGGTTCCAACCTCTGATCTACTCTGTCAACACCACCCATGTGCCTATTATAGTCTAAAATGCACACAGGTTTGCGCGCTTCAGCGACCTGACCCCAAACAGTCACAGGTGCAGTGCTTTCATCATGGATGGTAGTCAGCATGTAGACATCTCTCCTGTCTGTAAACTTCACAGCAAGAAGCTCCTGGCAACGCAATGCACTGCACTGTCCCCGCACAAGCTTTTGACAAACAAGTTCTTTTGGGAAACCTTTACGGTTAGAGCGGATTGTGCCACAAGCAAGAGTGTCCACTTTGGCCAATTCCCTGAACAACCGCACACCAGTGTAAAAGTTATCTACATATAAATGGTGGCCTTTGTTAAAAAATCCTCTACCAAGTTCCCAAACAATTTTCTCAGTCACTCCAAAAGTGGACGGACAACCAGGGAGGTTAATCCTAGATTCCTTACCGGTGTACACCCTGAAATTAGAGACATATCCAGTCCTACTGTCACACAGCATATACAGCTTTATTCCATAGCGTGCCCTCTTACTAGGAATGTATTGCCTAAAAACCAAGCGGCCCTTGAACAACACCAAAGACTCATCCACTGCAATTTCTTTCCCAGGGGCATAAATCTCAGAAAATCGATCAACAAAGTGATCAAGGACAGGCCTAATCTTAAAAAGACGGTCACAGTCAGGGTGATCTCGTGGCAACGCTAAACCATTATCAACAAAATGCATCATCCGAAGCAGAAGCAAACACCTGTCACGAGTCATGACTGCCGGAAAAATAGACGTTGCCATCAAGGGACTGCTAGACCAATATGAAGACATTGATGGCTTCCTTAGCAAGCCCATCAAAAAAGTTAAACCCAAGAACTTCTTCATCTCTTCAACATTTGTGGGAGTCCACCGGGTAGCTCTAGAGTAGGGCCTAAGTCTGGCACTGTTGTCCCTCAAAAACTGTTCGGCATACAAATTAGTCTGCTCAACAATCTCTGCCAAAAACACATCGTCCATAAACAATTGAAAAAAATTTACCGGCAAAAAGTTTTCAGTATTCACTCTAGACCCTGGAACACCAGTAAACTCTGGCAATGCCGGCTGCACCATGCCAGGGGCAACCCAGAGGTCATCACTTTCAAAGGGAAGCCTTGCAGCCCCAGCCTGCAGCCCAGATGCCTCTTGCCGCACTACACCAACGGGAAGCCTTGTAGCCCCATGCTGCAGCCCAGATGCCGCACTATTGGCCCATCAGTCTCCTCCTCTAACACAGGCACTTCATCCGCACTAAGAGTATCTTCATCATCCGATGACTCCATACGGAGAGACAGCTCACTGCCAGAATCGTCCCCTGCCTCCTCTCCCTCAGATGCAGAGTCAGTCTCTGAACCATGGTCAGAGGAAGACTCAAACAGCAAACCAACACCCTGCTGAGCAGTAATCCTGCGGCTAGCCATTATACTTACTAAGATAGAAGACTGCACAAACAAGTCAACAACAACAAACACTGTGCAAACCAAGTAAGTAAAGAAATGTGTACCTTTATCACAAAGATCAATGTACTCAAAAACTATACAATCCAATTACAAGAGACAGCTGCACTCACCAGAAACCAACTCTGCAGTGACACAGCAAAAACCAACGATATCAAACTAGAAAGAAGAAAAAAAAAAAATTACTCACAAGACAACAAAATACACATCGAGCACCAATGCAAAAAGTTTTTGACACTCAAAAACTAAACATACTGCTATTATTACACCATTTGCAAAAAAAAACAGGCAGAGAAATCAAACACATTTACATTGTACAAAAAAAGTCTCTTACCAAACTAATCAAACAGCAGAACAAAACGGCAAACTGAAAAGAGGAAAAGCCTTCACCTAGAACAAAAAAGTTAAAACAAAAAAACATTACAATTGCAATTCACAAAAAATATAACAATAAACATTATAACATGCTATGTCACTACCCAAATGGTCAATCGGGTTGTGTGCCAGGTGGGGCAGAAAACAGCAGGAAAAAAAAGGCTACTCAGTCCCGGGGCGGGTGAGCCAAATACATATTATAACAAATTGCACCCTGGAAGCGAGGGGTCACTTCTATTTTTATTTCAACTAATTCCCTGGTGTCTAGTGGGCTTTTCTGCCCCCCCCCCCCCGGGAGCAGAAACGGCAAAAAAATAAAAACCGATCTGCCCCCAGAGGGGGCAGAAAAGTCTACAAATAAATTAGGGGCCAAAGGAAGCGACCCTTGCCCAAGGGGTCGCTTCCTACAATAATAATTAGATCCCTGGTGTCTAGTGGGCTTTACTGCCCCCCCGGGAGCAGAAACGGCAAAAAAATAACACCGATCTGTCCCCAGAGGGGGCAGAAAAGTCTTCAAATAATTTAGGGGCCCAAGGAAGCGACCCTTGCCCAAGGGGTCGCTTCCTACAATAATATTTATATCCCTGGTGTCTAGTGGGCTTTTCTGCCCCCCCTGGGAGCAGAAATGGCGAAAAAATAACACCGATCTGCCCCCAGAGGGGGCAGAAAAGTCTTCAAATAATTTAGGGGCCAAAGGAAGCGACCCTTGCCCAAGGGGTCGCTTCCTACAATAATATTTACATCCCTGGTGTCTAGTGGGCTTTTCTGCCCCCCCTGGGAGCAGAAAAGCCCACTAGCAGTTTACCCTTGAGGCGGAAGCCGGGGGTTTGCTCCTCAACTTTTAATACTGTACTTATTTGCACTGTTTTGTTGTCATTTTAAAACGTAAACTGTGTTTTACCTTGCTGCATTTTCGCTTAGAGCGCTGCTGGAGTTTCCCGGTATCGTCACCACCCACGTGACTCGGGGCCACGCCCCTTTCGAATAGCCACGCCCCCTCCCGGAGGCTTGAAAACGCCGCGCTGAGCAGCAGCCGGTGTTGACACGCTAGTTACCCTTGAGGCGGAAGCCGGGGGTTTGCTCCTCAACTTTTAATCCTGTACTTATTTGCACTGTTTTGTTGTCCTTTTAAAACGTAAACTGTGTTTTACCTTGCTGCATTTTCGCTTAGAGCGCTGCTGGGGGAAGATCAGTTTCCCGGTATCGTCACCACCCACGTGACTCGGGGCCACGCCCCTTTTGAATAGCCACGCCCACTCCCGGAGGCTTGAAAACGCCGCGCTGAGCAGCAGCCGGTGTTGACACGCTAGTTTACCCTTGAGGCGGAAGCCGGGGGTTTGCTCCTCAACTTTTAATCCTGTACTTATTTGCACTGTTTTGTTGTCATTTTAAAACGTAAACTGTGTTTTACCTTGCTGCATTTTCGCTTAGAGCGCTGCTGGGGGAAGATCAGTTTCCCGGTATCGTCACCACCCACGTGACTCGGGGCCACGCCCCTTTTGAATAGCCACGCCCCCTCCCGGAGGCTTGAAAACGCCGCGCTGAGCAGCAGCCGGTGTTGACACGCTAGTTTACCCTTGAGGCGGAAGCCGGGGGTTTGCTCCTCAACTTTTAATACTGTACTTATTTGCACTGTTTTGTTGTCATTTTAAAACGTAAACTGTGTTTTACCTTGCTGCATTTTCGCTTAGAGCGCTGCTGGGGGAAGATCAGTTTCCCGGTATCGTCACCACCCAGGTGACTCGGGGCCACGCCCCTTTCGAATAGCCACGCCCCCTCCTCTTCCCCATTACTATGCTCATCGCTCGGAAGCGCAGCGGACGAGCGCAGCGGGCACACCATAGGCACGCCGAAGACACGCCAAAGACTAACCCGTCTGTGCCCGTCCGTGTCAGGACGGGGCACGGGGCTGAGGCCACCGCTCCCCCTGCAAAACCCAGGCTGGTAAGATCATTGTCAGAATTGAAAGCTTTACGTCCTACCCCCAATCCTAGGTGCACAATAGGTAATCTTCATAAAATAGGAATACGCTCCTGCGCCAACTGCAAATTGACCATTTCAATATGTAAACCCCACCCTGATACTTCCAGAAGACACAGAAAACGAAAATTAGTGCGCAAAAACGAATCTCGAAATTATGTTTTTTACAGTACTAATTGTCGCTCATTACCGAAACATAAATATGACATTTTCAACCTCCTAGCTGAAAAGAGTCCCAGTGCCCTCTTCTTAACGGAGACTTGGCTGCACGATAGTGCCGGACCGGATATCGCTACCGCCCTCCCTGACAATTATGCCATTGTCAGAATAGACAGGAATAAACAGGTAGGTGGCGGAATAGCAATCATTTTTAATAGAGATTTAAAATGTACTCTTGAACCAGTAGCTATTCCAGACTGTGAAGCAGGCCTTTTTCAAATTTTTCTGAACCCAAATTTCACGATGTCTGGTTTTTTGATTTATCGTCCCCCAGGAAACCCCTCTCAATGGGTTTCAAATTTAGCGAATCTTATCATTCCCCATTACATTACCTCAAGCAATTTTTCCCTGTTGGGCGATTTCAACTTGCACCTTGAGGACCCCACCACCTCTTCCTGTTCTAACCTACTGGATGACTTGAAGGTTCTAAATCTGTCTCTGATCAACTCTAGCCCTATTCACATAGCTGGCCATTTGCTGGATCCTATATTCTCCAACATCAGAGAACTTAAATGTCTCGCTACTATGCCCATATGCTGGTCCAACCACCATCTAATAAATTTCAGCATCACTTTTCCTCCCGCTTTCAATTTGCAATATGATTCCCCTGAAACACCCAGGAAAAATTGGAAATCAGTGAACTTAGAATTGTTAAATTCTACATTACAAGAGAACCCTCCGGGTAATAGCCCAGACATGGAGAGCCTCGCGGCTGCAGCGCAAAAGTGGCTCAGCGATGCCGCGAATAAATGCCTGCCCTCTACGTGTATTAAAGGGAATAGACACCGCCACCCGGCTACTTGGTTTAATGATAGCCTAAAAGCCGAAAAATCTAAATGCAAAGCGCTTGAACGCAAATGGCGTAAAAACTACGCCCTGGACGCCAAGAAAAGCTATCATGAGGCCAGAAATTTGTACCATACGGCCTGCGCAAAAGCAAGAGCCGCATTCGTCTCAAAAAGCATTTTGGAGGCCACCAATATGCCAAAAACCCTATTTAACAAAGTCAAAGAACTGGCTGGTGCTTACACTACAGCTGCAGCACCTCCACTTAACACTCAACAATGCCAGGCGTTAGCACTCTTTTTTACTGAAAAAATTGATAAAATCATCCTAGATATCAGTATGAACAATAAAGCACCACCCTCTCCCTCTGACTTAGGTTTAACTCCTCCTTGTGCCAACACAATGGAATCCTGGCCTGCTCTCTCAGTAGACAAACTGAAAGTGATTCTTAAGACCATTAAATCCGGCTCCCCCAGGGACCCTATCCCTCTCAAAATCATTAAACAACTCGGTGACAGTTCCTTGGAAATCATTACAAACCTTCTGAACTCTTCCCTTGACCTTGCCATTGTCCCAGCTCTATGGAAACATGCCATGGTTACACCTCTTCTAAAAAAACCTACTGCTAACCCGGAAATTCCTGCCAATTACAGACCCATATCCCTGCTTCCTGCATTCTCCAAATGTTTGGAGAGGCACGTGCATTCTGTGCTATCTATTTTTGCGGAAGAAAATTCTCTTCTACATCCCTCACAGTCAGGTTTTAGGGCCGCTTTCTCTACTGAAACCGCCCTGCTTGGAGTTACGGAGCACATTCGTAAACTTCTTGATCAAGGTCAGACGGTCGCGCTCGTGCTATTAGATCTGAGCGCGGCCTTCGACACCATTTCCCATGAAACTCTCGTTAAGGTATTGGATAAAAATAGTGTACGCGGAAAGGCCTTGGACTGGATCCGGTCCTTCTTGGCTAGTCGAACCTTCCAAATCACCTCTTCACGAGCCTCTTCGGATACTTTATTGGCACCCCATGGAGTACCCCAGGGGTCTATTCTTAGCCCTTTGTTTTTTAATTTATACCTTAGACCCCTGGCCGACCTTGTTGAACAATCTGGTCTCACTTTTATGAGCTATGCGGACGATTCACAAATCATTTTTTCCCTATCCGAATCCTGTCCCAACTCTCCTTCTCTACTTAAAGTAGGACTCCTAAACATCCTGAACTGGATGACGAGAAATCAACTTAAACTTAACGGTGAGAAGACCGAGATTCTGGTTCTGGGAAAACATCAAGATTTGTGGAATTCCGTACATTGGCCTGATCAGATGGGCGCTCTTCCCATCCCGGTGACCCATGTTCGTAATCTGGGATTTATCTTAGACAACTCCCTTTCCATGAATCAATAGGCCAGCAAAGTTACTGGTCTATGTCTTACCATAGTCAAATGGTTGAGGAAAATTCTCTGGATGCTGCCTCTCTCCACGCAGAAGACCGTAGTCAATGCCCTCATAACATCGAGGCTTGACTACGGCAACATTCTGTATCTGGGCGCCAACAAATCAGTAGTCGGCCGTCTACAACTTGTGCAAAACGCAGCAGTTCGCCTACTGTACAATATTCCTAAAAACTCTGGAGTCTCGAGTCACCGCCGAGAACTCCATTGGCTCAGGGTTGAAAATAGAATCCGCTTTAAAGCCCTGAACTTTATGTTCAGAATTAAAGCGGGCACGGCACCTAAATATCTTCTAGCCCTTGCCCACCCCTATACTCCCAAACGTAACCTACGGTCGCAGTCGGCAGCCTTTTTCTGCATGCCGAGATTCAAACGGGCGAGAGTAGGTGGCAGATCCTTTGCCCATCTGGGACCCTCCCTCTGGAATACGCTCCCTCCCTTCATCCGAAAGGAGGAAAATTATGTCAGGTTTAGAAAGCATGTCAAGACCTGGCTATTTGAACAATAAATCTCAATAGCCGTTAGTCCTGTCTTCTAACTAGCTGTGTCTAGGCGCCGGGAAACCCTTTTTGGGTAGCTGTTGCGCCCTACAAATTGAAAAAATAAAATAAATAATAAAATAAAACGGCGAAAAAATAACACCGATCTGCCCCCAGAGGGGGCAGAAAAGTCTTCAATGCATTATAGGGGCCCAGGAAGCGATCCTTGCCCAAGGGGTCGCTTCCCAAATACAAAAACACACATCCCTGGTGTCTAGTGGGGCATCCCTGCTCCACGATCGCGACGCTGTGCGCGATCGTGGAGCAGGAATGCCCTGTATTGAGACATCAGGGGAGAGGAAATACTCTTTCCTCTCCCCCGATGCCTCAATACACTCCAAAAGGCCCCCGCCGCCCCACCGGAGCACACAGCACTCACCCTCCCTCTGTGGACGCCTGGAAGCAAATGGCTTCCAGGCGTCCCAGCGCTTCCTGATGACGCCGGCGCGCGCTGTGCGCGCTGACGTCATGGGGAAGCGTGGGGGGTTCGGGGGAGGCAGCGGAAACTCTTCCGCTGCCATCCCCCTCTGTGGGGGCACGATCGATGCCCCGGGGGGGAGCGCCAGCGCTTCCCCCGGGGGCTGTGCTCATGACGGAGCGGTTCCGTCATGAGCACAGCCCAACCGATGCTCATGACGGAACCGCTCCGTCATGAGCATCGAAGGGGTTAAAGACACAGGGCCCAATTCACAGAACTAACTTAAGACAAAATCCTAAACTTACTACCATTTTGGTATTCACAGAAGGCACTTACTCATTTTGGTATTCACAGAAGACACTTACTCATTTCGGTATTCACAGAAGTTAGGACTCCTAACTTTAGGACTCCTAAATGCCTTCTGTGAATACCGAAAGCCTTAAAATTAGGATTTTTCTCAGTTTAGTAGTAGTATAGTTAGGACTCCTAACTTTAGGACTCCTAAATGCCTTCTGTGAATACCGAAAGTCTTAAAATAAGGATTTGTCTCAATTTAGTAGTAGTAAAGTTAGGACTCCTAACTTTAGGACTCCTAAATGCCTTCTGTGAATACCGAAAGCCTTAAAATTTGGATTTTTCTCAGTTTAGTAGTAGTAAAGTTAGGAGTCCTAACTTTAGGACTACTAAACTGAGAAAAATCCTAATTTTAAGACTTTCGGTATTCACAGAAGGCATTTTGGAGTCCTAAAGTTAGGACTCCTAACTTCTGTGAATACCGAAGTGAGTAAGTGTCTTCTGTGAATACCAAAATGAGTCAGTGCCTTCTGTGAATACGAAAATGGTAGTAAGTTTAGGATTGTGTCTTAAGTTAGTTCTGTGAATTGGGCCCTGTGTCTTTAAGCCAAGAAGGCTAACGACACACTCCGTCACTTTAGAAACGTAGGGCTGCACCATATTCACAAGAATATGGTGCAGCCCTACGTTTACCCCTGCTCTGGGTATTATGTCTTAAGTTAGTTCTGTGAATCGGGCCCATAATTCCCCACTTTGCTAGTAAATATGCCCCTCATTGTATAAATTAGGTTTAAGCTCAACTGCACAGCATATAGTAAATGGTGCTCTTCAAGATGTTATAAAGCTGGAAAGTCAGACCTTTTCACCAATTTTAGTGACTGCTGGCAAAAAAAGATGGGCCATAGTTAGCTTCTGACTGGGGTCCAAGTTTGACTTCTTTTTAAAGGTTTTGACCTTCTTTTTCTTCCATCCACTAACAACAGTGACAGATGAAAACAGGTATTAAGGATAAAGGTAGAATCAGGTGCAACAATTTAAGAGTCCGGACTGGACATACGTCATCTGGGAGAGTTCAATCAATCATAGCATTTGTATAGCGCGCTACTCACCCGGAAGGGTCTCAAGGCGCTGGGGGAGAGGGGTCCGTTACTGCTCGAAGAGCCAGGTCTTGAGTTGCTTCCTGAAGGAGAGATGGCCCTGGGTCAGCCGAAGGTGCATGGGGAGGGAGTTCCAAGTCTTGGCTGCCAGGTAGGAGAAGGATCTTCCTCCGGCGGTGGCTCTGCGGATGCGTGGTACGGCGGCGAGGGCGAGGCTGGTCGATCGTAGCTGGCGGGTGGGCGTGTAGAAGGTCAGGCGGTTGTTGAGGTACTTGGGGCCCAGGTCGTGGAGGGCCTTGTGTGCGTGGGTGAGGAGCCTGAACGTGATCCTCTTGCTGACGGGGAGCCAGTGCAGGTCTCTCAGGGGGCCGGAGATGTGGCTGTGTCGGGGGATGTCCAGGACGAGTCGTGCGGAGGCGTTCTGGACGCGTTGGAGTCTTTTCTGAAGTTTGGCTGTGGTTCCGGCGTAGAGGGTGTTCCCGTAGTCCAGTCGGCTGGTGACGAGTGTCAGGGTGACCGTCTTCCTGGTTTCGGTGGGGATCCATCGGAAGATCTTACGGAGCATGCGCAGGGTGTTGAAGCATGAGGATGAGACGGCGTTGACTTGTCTGGTCATCGAGAGGGAGGAGTCCAGAATGAAGCCCAGGTTGCGGCGTGGTCCGTTGGCTTGGGAGTGGCGCCCAGGGCAGGGGGCCACCAGGAGTCGTCCCAGGCAGAGGGCAATGATCCCAGGATGAGGACTTCCGTCTTGTCTGAGTTCAGTTTCAGGCGGCTGTTCTTCATCCATTCGGCGACGTCTTTCATCCCTTCCTGGAGGCTGGTTCTGGCGGTGGCGGGGTCGTTGGTGAGGGAGAGGATCAGCTGGGTGTCGTCGGCGTAGGAGATGATGTTGAGGTTGTGTTGGCGTGCGATGGCTGCGAGGGGTCTCATGTAGACATTGAAGAGGGTTGGGCTGAGGGATGATCCTTGTGGTACGCCGCAGATGACTTCGGTGGCCTCGGATCTGAACGGGGGGAGGCGGACTCTCTGAGTTCTTCCGCGAGGAACGAGATGATCCACTTCACTCTTGGATCCCGATGTTGCTGAGGCGCTGTACTAGGGTGCGGTGGCAGACAGTGTCGAACGCTGCAGAGAGGTCCAGGAGGATGAGGTCCGCTGTTTCCCCGTTGTCGAGCAGGGATCTGATGTCATCGGTGGCTGCGATCAGTGCGGTCTCGGTGCTGTGGTTGGCTCGAAAACCGGACTGCGAGAGGTCGAGGGATCCGTTCGTCTCGAGGAAGACGGCGAGCTGTCTGTTGACGGTCTTCTCGATGACGTTGGCAGGAGCGAGATGGGGCGGAAGTTCTTGAGGTCGGTGGAGTCCGCTGTTGGTTTCTTCAGGAGGGCGCTGAGCTCGGCGTGCTTCCAGCTCTCCGGAGTTTGAAGATACAACAGGGCCTTTGTCTAAGTCTCCATTATACCTACACCTTTTAGCTTGACATCTCTCTCTAATGGTGACTTTTTCAAGTTTTACACTTACACAATTATATACTGATAAGCTATGTTTCATGCAGCGCACATCTTAGTAAGCATTATTATCATGTCACTTGTACACTCTGTCCAAGGCTAGGCACATGGAATGCGATGCCCTTGTCTGATTGGAGATAGTTCTAAGGCTCCAAACAAACAATTGCATCAGCTCTGCACCTTTGACACAGTGCAATTGGAACAGTGCTTTTGTTATATAAACCGCCTCTGTGCTACATTCTGCAGAGAAGCACATCTGATCGGATTATCCTAGAATTCTGTGCACTGTGACTGGGATGCAGCCCTGCTGACTCTGACTTTCATCCTGCACGGGATGATTGCCTGTTCCGTCTCGGCCAGCTTCCTAGCACATCTTACTCTGGTTTGGGGGTTAGATTGTCCAAGTGGTACTCCAACTATGCTCTTGATAGTGTTGGTAGTATTAGATAGGAGTATAACAATATAATCACATAGTAATGTTATAATGGTTGAACTGATTATCTTTTTCACCATTCTTGTAATGCTCGTTATAATTCTTTCTTTTATCCTCCTACTAATTGCAGCTCATGCTTTCTATATAAGAATAGTATTGTGTTGATAAATGTTTGAAAAGCCAGCTTCGTATCTTTCTTGTGTCTCCCTTAGGCATTCAAAAATAACAACAAAAGGGTAGTCTGTCTTCACGATTTCCTTGGGGAATAAGAGTAGTCATGTTTGAGGTTGCAGATAAAATCTGGTTCCCTGGTAAGGTTAGGGGTTCAGATATGGCACTGTGAGTTACCTAGAAATTGGGCCAACATATTCCGATGATGTGTGTGGACCGAGTTCCCATATTCTAACGTTTTTGTTGTTCAGATACACAGCCCTACTTAATTCATAGGAACCGCATAACAGGTGCTCAAAATTAGGGAGGTAAACAAAGAGTAAACCTTCTCCTCTTCCCTAATAATTAGGTGAGCCGTTACAGGAGTGACAAAAAGGGTGATGGGTGTAGTTATGTTGCACCAGACAGAATGAAACCGGAAGCTGGGAAATTCAGTCAAGAATGGCCTTGATCTCTTGATCTTCTCATGGGAAAAACAGTGAACAAATTAATACACACAACTTGGGAGGAGGAATATTTATTCATACACAGGACAAAATGGTGAGATAAGAGACAGCCTGGAATGTAGCCCTTAAGACATAGGAGGCCTGAGAAACAGAGTTTGAAAGAAAAGAGATCTTAATTGCAGAAAGAGACAATTGTAATGCCAGATTTGTTGACATTTTTGTGGTGATTTCAAAGGCTGGTGTATGTGTGTGTTCATATAAGTTTATGCATTGCTAAATGCTAAATATTAAATATTGCACATAAAAATGTTGTAGGGTTGCAATTCTGTTTCTCTTCTCCTGACCCTAGCCGGATCTGCCTAAACTACATCCAGCCTGTTCTACACTCTAAAGAATGATGCTTTGCTGTTATCAGACCATTCTTGGTGTTTTGCTTAGCGTTATATATCACATGGTGGCAGTTTCAGGACAACAGGAACAAAGACACAGGTGAGACTTATGACCTCATTTAAAGTATGGTGGTGCTCCTACTCCATCAAAGCTCTGCAGTGTTTCCGACACACCAAACTCATTCCCCTGCTCTATTTAGAGCTGGTACCTGCTTACAAAAGTCGAGTACCTGTTGGCTCTAGTAGTGTAAACCTCTGACCTGGCAGCCAATCACCCATGGACTACTAAGTCACAATGATGGTTGTCCAACTCTATTGAGGGCCAGGCTATCACTCATTTTACCTCATGGATGCATGATGGATACAGACAGTGAAAATGTAGAATTGCACCCACACGCAGGGAGAACACTTCCTGCTTGTCAGGTCACCTTTATTGTGTGCTGAGAAAGCATACTATAGCTTTGAGAGCTTATTTTCTCAATGCAAAGAAGTTTGCTGAGTGAATGCTTTAAAACAAGGCCCAATCAGAAAGCCTTCAGTGCCTGAAGACCATGGCCAAGCTGCTTGCCCTGACAGCACAGAAATCCTGGCCACGCAGATAAGGATCTCTAAATAGAATGGACTGTACTTTGCCTGAGTATCAGCAGCATTGGGCGTATCCCTTCAGGCAGATCTGCTGCCTGTTCACTAGGCCCTAAATACCCCTCTAAGCATGGTCAACAAGGTTGTAGTAGGCACAGCATTTGACATATCAGGTGAGTCTGGTGGTCTATCATCAATATCTATCCATAATCTTGATTATCTTTTAAGCTGTCCTCTATAATGTTATCATAGAGAAAGGGCAAAGATAGAGCTGGCGATTTCAGGAGGAAAATGGACATAATATATGAGTCTCCTCACCTAACACACACATGCACACACCCTCATCTACCCTCCCCCACCACACATGGCGTAAGTTTCCCATTTCATTTATTGGCAACAAACTCAGCAGGTTAAAACCCAGGACGCGTTTCAGCTATCCATGCAGCCTTTATCAACTGGTGAGAATGCCTGTATTTTTTAATATATAGAGCTTACACGTTGGTTCAATTGGACTGAAATAGTGAAAATACTCAATTTCTCAGCACCTATTGCAATCATTTAAATGCTTCTTTAGACCAGTGTCTCTTTAAATAGTCCATGAATAAATGTCTTCAGAGTGCGAGCAATAATAACCTCACTGTGCAAATATGCCTTTTTAAAACCAGCATTCTGTGTATATATATATATATATATATATATATATATATATATTACCTACTGGCGGACGCCAGTAGGTAGATATAGTTAGGACCTATTTTCCATAGGAAATCTGCAACATTCTATTTGGAATAAAGTTGGCGTTGATTGACGAATCTTCGCGCAATTTTCCAAACCTTTGGCCAGCTCCGGTCCGCTCCTATCCTGAAGATTTCACGGTGATTCGTTAAGCGGGGGCCGAGAAAAAAGAGGGGTCCCAAAACACATTTTCCCCATGAATTTTCCCATAGGACCTGTTGACGCAGCTACAGCCCGAACTGCTGAACGGAATGACACCAAATTTGGCAAAGAGGTAGTCCTCAGTTCAGACTTGTGCCTTTTGCTTAATTGGAGTAAATCCGTTCAGTAGTTCCTGAGAAAATTAGGGTAAAAAAGTTAGTGATATCTATGGCCGAGGAGGATCCGCGCACCCTCCTCGCACCCAGCGCACACCCTGCCGTGCACGAGCTGAATGCTAATTGGCTGTCAACACTCTAGATCTGGAAGTGTTGGCATCCATCTTGTGCCTCAGTAGAAACGAGGCACAAGAAGCCTCAAAAAAACCATCGCAAAACGCGAAAAGGGGGCAGGGTAGAAACACCCTGACCCCCTAGACCTGCTCAGGGGGTCCCACAAGGACTCCCAAGCCAACATTTAAAAAAAAAAAAAATGTTAAATCGCGATATGCGCATCCCGCTGACGAAAAAAAAAAAGTGGGCTCCCGTGCTTCGTTTACAATTAGCCCCCGGGGGGGCCAAGTCCCGGGGGCAATTTTTCATAGTCATGGGGGGCCCAGAGGGGCCCCCCAGCCCCGGGGGCTTATCTTAATGTATGTGGGGGCTCATGGCCCCCCCGCAGCCCCGGGGACCGCCACCTCCCCGGGGCACTACATATTTAAAGTAGGGGGTCCGTTACTGACCCCCAAGCCCAGGGGACCACCACCCCCCGGGGCTTTAACTTAAGTGGGAGGAGGGCCGCATGGCCCCCCTCCTGGAGCCTTGTTGTGGCCCTGGGGACCGCCACCCCCCAGGGCCGGCTCCTGCAGTGTCCCGGGGTGCCCACGCCCGGGACACTGCTGTTTGCAATGACAGGGCGGGATCCTCGCGGCTCCCACCCTGCCATTGCAAACCGCTTTGCTATTTGGAAGAGAGATTTCCCTGCTCTCTCTTCCAAATAGCAAAGCAGATTGCTTTTCCACATGGGGAGCAGCATGTTAGCTGCTCCCCATGTGGAAAAGCAATGCCGGCTCCCGCAGGAGGCGGGGAGCCGGCAGGGCCGTGGGGGGATTGGGGACCCCCCACGGTCCCCAACTGAGGCCAGGCCCTGGGGGATGGGGTCCCCGGGGCCAGTAGTGGCTCGGGAGGGTGGCAAGGCAGCCCCCCTCCAAAAAAAAGAAAAAACAACACAAAAAAGGGCCATGCCCCGGAGGATGGGGTACCCGGGGCAAATTAAGGCCTCGGGAGGGGGGCCACGCGGCCCCCCTGCACAGTTTAAAAAAAATAGGGGGCAGACCCTAGGGGATGGGGTTCCCAGGGCCAAAAAATAAGAAAAAGAAGGGGAGTACACAGCTGTCATAAAAAGACAAAAAAAAAAAAAACGTGATCGGAAGGAGGCCACGCCCCCTCCTTTCATCACTCTGCAAACGCGCCCCCTGGCGGATTTGCAGAGGGGAAACAAATTCCCCTTCAATACTGGGGGTCCCTGGGGGCCGACTAGCCCACCAGGAACCTCCAGTATGCGCCTGGGGGCTGCGTTGCAGAGAGGTGTAATGAGGACACGCCCCTTTTTACACCTCTCTGCAACGCAGCACTGTGGCACTTACTGGAGGTACCTGGTGGGCTAGTTGGCCGCCAGGGGACCTCAGGATTCAAGGGGACTTAATCTCCCAACTTAAAACGCGCCACGGGGCGCGTTTTCACAGTGGTGAAGGTAAGGGGCGGGCCTGAGGTGGTACTGTGCAAACACGCCCTGTGGCACGTTTTAAGTTGGGGAATTCATTCCTCTTCAATCCAGAGGTCCCCTAGGGGACAACCAGCCCACCAGGTACCTCCAGTAAGCACCACGGAGCTGCGTTGCAGAGTGTTGTAAAAAAAGGTGTGGCCTCTGAACACCTCTCTGCAACGCAGCTCCCTGGCGCATACTGGAGGTACCAGGTGGGCTAGTTGGCCCCAGGGGATCTCAGGATTGAAGAGGAATTAATTCCCCAACTTAAAACGCGCCACAGGGCGTGTTTGCACACGTCACCTCAGGCCCGCTCCCTTCCTTCACCATTGTACAAATATTCCTCTAAAATCAGCCGAACTACGAATTCCGATTTACTCACCTGTTATCAGGAGAGAACCCAGGGCTGCATCTTTTAGACCAGCAGTGACCCTGAAAAGTAATTCTAAGCGTACTTACCAGTAACTTGTATTTCCTTCCATAGGAATCCATTGTGTGGTTTTCACCAGAAAAGTTTCTGTGTCCAATTTTGAAACGTACAAATATTCCTCTAAAATAAGCTGAACTACGAATTCCGATTTACTCACCTGTTATCAGGAGAGAACCCAGTGCTGCATCTTTTAGCCCAGCACTGACCCTGAAAAGTAAATCTAAGCTATTTTACCAGTAACTTGTATTTCCATCCATAGGAATCCATTGTGTGGTTTTCAGCAGAAAAGTTTCTGTCTATTTTCACAAACTAAAAATATTCCTCTAAAATCAGCCGAACTACGAATTCCGATTTACTCACCTGTTATCAGGAGAGAACCCAGGGCTGCATCTTTTAGCCCAGCACTGACTCTGAAAAGTAATTCTGAGCGTACTTACCAGTAACTTGTATTTCCTTCCATAGGAATCCATTTTGTGGTTTTCAGCAGAAAATTTTCGAAGTGTCCATTTTTGAAACGTACAAATATTCCTCTAAAATCAGCCGAACTACGAATTCCGATTTATTCACCAGTTATCAGGAGAGAACCCTTAGCTGCATATTGTAGCCCAGCAATGACTCTGAAAAGTAATTCTAAGCGTACTTACCAGTAACTTGTATTTCCTTCCATAGGAACCCATTGTGTGGTTTTCAGCAGAAAATTTGTTGTGTCCATTTATGAAACGTACAAATATTAGTCTAAAATCAGCCGAACTACAAATTCCGATTTACTCACCTGTAATCAGGAGTGAACCCAGTGCTGCATCTTTTAGCCCAGCACTGACCCTGAAAAGTAATTTTAAGCGTACTTACCAGTAAGTTGTATTTCCTTCCATAGGAATCCATTGTGTGGTTTTCAGCAGAAAATTTTTTAAGTGGCCATTTATGAAACATACAAATATTTGTCTAAAATCAGCCGAACTACGACGCGACGTCCGGACGGAGTCAGGCAGCGTTTTACGGACCAGCAAGTACGATTCCACACGTAGCATTTTTTACGGGAGCCAAAAACTGCCGGGAAATTGAGGACGACGCGAACAAGGAGCACCGGTACGCGACGGACAGCGATGGACCCCCAACCTACGTGTCATCCCGGCCCTCATAGCCACCCACCTCGTGTACAGAAACCGACGCAGACGCCTCAGAAGGTCAGAACAACCCCCAGGGGCAAAGGAGGGGGGTGCAAGGGGCAGGAAACATAACCCATACCCCACAAAATACAAATACAACCTGCACAATAATTACGGTTCGTACCACCATAGTAGTGGTGATGTAGGGGTACGCGTGTACGGACCGTACCACCATAGTAGTGGTGATGTAGGGGTACGCGTGTACGGACCGTACCCATGCCCCCAGAGCGTGGGTACGGTCCGTACCACCATAGTAGTGGTGATGTAGGGGTATGCGTGTACGAACCGTAGCCACGCCCCCAGTGCGTGGCTACAGTCCGTACCACCATAGTAGTGGTGATGTAGGGGTACGAGTGTATGGACCGTACACACGCCCCCAGAGCGTGGGTACGGTCCGTACACGCGTACCCCTACAGCCCCATTACATGATGGACACAAGACGTACACACGCCACGGATGCAGGCGTACGGCTTGGTGCAGCACATCAGCTGTAAATTGGGGGTGGTGTATGGCCAGGACAGCAGTGTACCACAGCAAGGGCGCAAGTGGGTGGGTGGGTGCCTATCACTCCCAGCAGTGCCCAGACATATGAGGGGTGGGTGCCTATCACTCCCAGCAGTGCCCAGACATATGAGGGGTGGGTGGCTATGACTCCCAGCAGTGCCCATGACTCCCAGCAGTGCCCGGACATATGAGGGGTGGGTGCCTATGACTCCCAGCAGTGCCCAGACATATGAGGGGTGGGTGCAGAGGACTCCCAGCAGTGGACAGACATATGAGGGGTGGGTGCCTATCACTCCCAGCAGTGCCTAGACATATGAGGGGTGGGTGCCTATCACTCCCAGCAGTGCCCAGACATATGAGGGGTGGGTGGCTATGACTCCCAGCAGTGCCCAGACATATGAGGGGTGGGTGCCTATCACTCCCAGCAGTACCCAGACATATGAGGGGTGGGTGCAGAGGACTCCCAGCAGTGGACAGAGCCATGGGGGTGGGCGCAGAGGACTCCCAGCAGTGGACAGAGATATGGGGGGGGGGTGTACATCATTATCAGATGACCACAGCTCCATGGGTCAATGTACGTATCCATAACTTAGGACAATGATGATAGTGCCATAGCAACATATCACTGACAGCAGTGTCCCACTCTCAGGAGTATGGATGTCATTTCCCCACTGCATGACACACCACATGTCAGTGTGAGGACAAATAACACATGCATAACCACCCCTGGCAGATGCAGCACAATACACACACTGAGATCATGCCACAAGACTGTATAGTCATGCCACTGCCTAATAAACTAAGAGAGCCAAAGAGAACACACACTGACACACACATCCCAGGACTGATAGGAATGTTCAGGTGGTGGCCTAGCCACCAAGATGTTGTCTGTCACGGAAGGAATCGGGTGGAGTTCCCACAGATACAAAGGCCACAATTGTGAGTCAGGTGTTCAAATACCCAGCAGGACAAGTACCATATGTGTACTAGGCTGGGATTACACACATGCATTGTGCGGAAAAGGGACAATGTCTTCGTGAAGGCATGGCAAAACACTCTGTGCCATCCTTGGTACTCACTGTACTCATGTATAGACTATGCAGCCGGACACATTGCTGAGCAGGCATGGCCAGAGTTGAAGGGATCCATCACCAGCCAAGGATATGTAGACACAGGGCAACACAACAATTGTGCAACTCTCTGCAGGGGAGATGCCAGGTGACACAGAGGAAAGAACACTCCTTGGGACAATGTCTCCAAACACAAAGAGCAGACAAGACAAAGAATCTTTGCAGAGACCTTGTGATGGCACGCAGATACCAGGTTCCACCCCATGAGCAGCAGAGTACAACATGTCCCTGAAACATAACACATGCCCACAACCCCAACTCCTGTAGAGTCAGCATCAACATCAATACCTGAAATGCAAGACTTTCCAAACGAAAAAGAAAAGGCTTTATTCAGCAGCAAAATAATAATGTGTAAACGAGACTATTCACAAAGGCCAATGGCCAGTCCATTACATCAGTCCTTGGGGGGGCCACATGGCCATGCGTCTCCCCTAGCTTGCCTGCACATCACAAGACTGTGTCGTCGACGGGGGGGGGCATCATGTGGGGAAGGACCAGGCACCGCAGGGACTGGAGGGGGAAGGGTAGGTGTGGTGGGTGCAGGGACGGACGACTCCACCACAGGGGGTGGGGCAGCACCAAAGGTGGAGGCGAGCTCGGCGCTGCACACTTCTGCCAGTTCTTCAAGCATCTCCCCTGCACCCAGAGAAACAACAGGCCCCAAGGAGGAGGGGGGGTCGGAGGGATGGGTTGCAGCGCTACTGGGGGAGGTGGTGGACAGGCTGGGGGACTTAACTCCCCTACCCATGGAGTGCCTTGACCGTTTCCGCCCAGGTGAACTAGTGGGGCTGAGGCCCAGCCCAGCAAAGTAGGCCTCCTTCTCCGAATCTGGGGCAGGGGAGCCAAGGTGAGTGACATCGGAGGGACTGGGGAGTGAGTCATGTGGACGAGGACTGTGGCTGCGTGCCTGCCTGTGTGCTCCAGACCCAGTGGGTGTGCCTGCTTCCCCCTGAGTGTGCGTGTCAGGAGGTGTGCGCTTGCCCTTATGTGGTGGTATGCTGCTACTGTCTGGTGGGGTGCGTGTGTGTGGATGTATTGGTGTGACTGGGACAGGCATGGTTGTGGGACTTGTGGATGGGGTAGGGGGGGACGCAGCGCTGCAGGTGATTTGCTACTGCCGTCAGTGTTGAGTCCATGGACCTCAGCAACCTCCATTGGTCAGACATCGCTGATGACATGCCCTCCATGTACGACACCATCTGTGTCAGCAGTCTGGTGTGGCCATGGAGGACAGTCAGGATCGATGTCTGCCCAACTTGCAACTGCCGCTGAATGTCCACAGACTCGGCAGCGAGGGCAGTAGGGGGGACACGGGTAGGGAGTGCGGTGCCTGGCACGAAGGAGACATGTGGGCGCCTAGCACGGACAGAAGGGACCCGAGCAAGTGGGAGGGCGGTGATGGGAATGGAGGGGGCGGCGAGAGATGTACTGCTGCTTTCAGCTGTGGGGCAGCCTCCGCCCCCTCTGGGAGCTCAGCTTCAGACCCGTCTGCCTCGTAGTCTGTGTTGGTACTGGGCAGGTCCTCCGCCTCACTCCCCTCGCCCTCCGTGCCACTGGATTCCACCGACTCCTCAGCAGTGGTGGCACCACTGCTCGATCCCTCCTCGACTTCCGTGCCGGTGTCTCCCTCGGTGTCCTCAGATGATGCTGTGGGCAAGATGAAGAGACAGGAAAAAATCAGTCACCTGTATACATCTGACACATGAGTCCAAACAAAATAGGCAACACTGCATATCAGGAAAGGCATCATGAGTAACATCTAGGATACTCCCCACATATGTAAGCCCTGCACTCCCCAGTTGGTTGACCCACCATGCCACTTGGATAAAAATAAAATTAGGACACAACAGCAAATAACAAGATCATGAGAAGCTAGTGTCTGGGATCAGTTGAGCACAGCGAGACTATGAAGGCATGCCACCTCTTGTTCACTGTGAAACAAACAGTATTGTTGCAACGAAGGCCAAAGACCACATGCCAATGCAGAAGGTGTCCCAACACTCAGAGACCTGTGAGTACTTTTGGCACCCCAAAGCAATACATTGTGACTCCTGGAGATTCACAACCCTTTACATAATGGACATGTCTAGCATGTGTGAATGTGGCACTCTGTGAACACAACACACATGTGTCTGTATAGCAGAAGTCACACAAGGAGGTGCACACCAAACTACATGTACACAGTCATTGTCTGAGCTGCCAGACTCATTCAAATCAGCCACTGTTAGGCAGAAATGGCGTATCAGTAAGTACATATACATGGCACCAGGGTGGTCTGGATGACTTGACACTCGTAAGTTGGTATCAGCAACAACCAAGGACAAACCCAATTGCTAGCACACTGTGGGAAGATGTATATGTATGAACTCCAAACAAGTTTTGTTCAAACTGTGCCTTACTGTAAAATGAGCCAGCGTGTCCCTGGAAAGTGTAAAGGTGGTGTCTTGTGCACTTCCTTGGGAGACATCTGGCATGCAGGCACATCATTGTCCTTCACAACAAAACAACAAGGTCACGCATATGAAACATTGAGACATGTTGACAGGTGCAGTGAGTGCCAATGGACATTTTCTCTGTGTAACAACTTGCATCATGTCATTTGTCACATGGCTATCCGTCACCTGATCACACAGTTCGCTACACATATGACCTACTGACTGTCATCTGGAGTGGCACACATGTCCACACCCAGGACAATGCATAAGCTAATGGGCCTGCAATTGTGTAGCAAAAAAGCCTAGCTGTACTGTGTGTTCCCCCTCATGGCAAGCCAGAATGTACCCACAGATGTCAGCACACAAAGTCACAACTGTGTAGCATCTGAACCACACACAGGTGGCAAAAATGTACAACCAGGATACATGATTGTCAAAAACTGACACTGGCAATGATGCACAAACATTAAGCACTGGCCAACATCACGGGGGCACTGCACGATGACTGTCTGTACTACGACTCATCACACACAAGTCAGAACTGGCAATGAAACATCAGGGTTGAACATGTACGCCCCTCCCGCACACACCCACCCATACCTGAGTCAATGTGACTTATACTGATCAAGAAGTGACACCTCTTATTCAGGGTTACAATAACTGTGCTTGAAAACTAGCTTCATTAACACAACATCACCTTGTAGGGCTGACAAAACATATTGGTCTAAAACAAACATTAACAGATTGTTGTGAATAGCCACACAGGCACTGCCCAGTGTGAGTATGCACAAGCAAACTGGTGTATCCCTGTCCAGTGGACAAATGTATCACACATGTGAAAAATACAACCTAGGCCAGGGAACAATGCCACAGAGGCAGAGCCATGATGTACCTACAGTGAGTGAATGTGCACAGTGTTGGATGACACACATGAGTAGGAGGGCAGGCTGTGTCAGGGGACTGTAGTGTGCACACTGCTCCATGGTCCTGGAATGAGCTGACTGTCGCAGGAGCAACCGTCCCGGCACTAAGCATATGTCCCACTCATGCACATCATGTCTGAGGCCACAACATTGGTAATGCATGCTGCAAGTCTGTTCATTTGAACCCTCACACTCCTATGTTGAGACTCAGCATCAGTGCCAACATTTAAGCACCCCAAAATGACCAAACAGGACAGGGCACAGGCAGACCACCCCCACACATGATGCTGAAAGCAGTGTGCACCTTGATAAACTGGCAGCCTAGATGACTATGTGCAATAGTGATGGCACACAGACCAGGTAACACATGTCAAGGAGGGGAAGGGAGGAAGAACAGCACAGTTTGACTTTGGGGAACTGGATATGCACTGCACATATATAGCCTCGCAGTGTATCCAGGCGACTGAGCAGATCAAAAAGCTGGCGACACACAACAAACACACATGTACCTACTCCCTTCCTGCTGCTGTAACTCCCGTATCCGCCTATCCAGGTCAGGGAAGACCACTGCCAGGACATGCCGCATCTGGTGGGTCAGGCGCCGGCACCCGCCATGCTTGCAAGGCTCCTGCTCCTTCAGCATGACCCGGGCGATCCTCCGGGTCCAGCACTGGATGTCCTGCCATCTCTTCCTCACTTGTGGCAGGCGCCGCCTGCGACCCTCCACCGATTGCACGGCCTTGACGGCATCCTTCCAGATCTTCCCCTTGTGGTAGGTGGATACCTGTGTGGATGACAAAGTGGGACAACATCACTACACCTGCACCATGTCACAGAGACACACATTTGAACATCTTTGATCTGTTGAACAGGGCATAGTATGCTGGCAAGTAATAGCACCTTAGTCATAGGGACTTTTTCCACTGTGGGCGCACCAATGCACAACATGGCATAGTAAGTGCACAGGTGGCATGAGGGGGGCCAAACAATCCCTGATCATGGCACACACTGTGCATCCCAAGCAACAGAAGGCTGATGGACAGCACCGAAAATCAGTCACATGCCCCAGGCCACTGACAAAACCTCAGCAGAGTACACAGACACACACAGGCACACATCAATCACCTGCCATTGCCAACTGCAGATGCACACCTCACTCTGCATATGTGCCACTTGCCAGGGGGGGTCACAGGTGTGGGGCTACCTCAGCAAGTCAGACCACAGCACGGCTTACTTCACACATCATATGGATTGAGCAGTTGCCTCCTCCATGCAGCTGTGGTGCAACACTCCACATGGACACTCACCCACATGACAAGGAACATTCACACACATCAATGTCCAGGGGGCGTACACATCATTTGGACACTCTCACCACAGCTCCACTCAACTCTCACACACATCTGTGGGTGCAGTCACCTGTCACACCGGGGTGACCACTGAATCACCGCAGGACAATAGAACAAGAATGCCCAAGAGGATTAGGCTGGTGGAATGTGCCATGCACTATGCAGTGAATGTCACAGTAAGCACAATGCAAGTGAGGAGTGCACACATGAACCACATCAAGCCCTGCATGAGAGACATAAGCCCCCCCCCCTTTCCTGGGACCCACTCCAACCAACATTGCATGTCTGTCACACCTGGCCACAATGCCAGAAGTGACAGACACAAGAAAGGTGCACAGGCAAAGGTATTGGAGTCAGCACTCACCTGCTCCCCTGGTCGACCATACAGCATGGGTTACTGTGGGAGGATCACATCCAGCAGGGCCTTGTTCTCCCCCCCTGGGTGAAAGGCTGGGCCCTCTCCACAGTCCTTGACATGGTGACAGAGGGAGACAATACAGCAGCAGTGGTATCGACTGACATGTTGTGCAGGCAAGTGCCCTCTCATGGGTTCTGGCTGCCTTATATCTGTCTTGCTGGCCTATTTCATTTACAGGAGGACAGAGTGATTGGTCAGACTCATTTGCATCCTACGTTTCCTCCAATCCCTTTAAACAGACACCAGTGACAGCCTTTGCATCTTTCGACTTTGCAGCATGATGTCAAGTCAACAACCACTTTGCAACATTGTTAAATGTGGCCAACTGATTTTTCCAGACCACATGATGTTCAATTTTGAACGTGAAACTCGGTATCCATGACAACCTGCATGCATTTAGGCCCTAATACTTGTCCCTCATGTGTCCCCATTGTAATTCTTAACTCCCCACACAGGTACGGCGCGTTTCGCACGTACCCCTAAGGCACCATCACTACAGTGATACGGGCCGTACTCACGTGTGTACGGGCGGTACACGCGTGAGTACGTGCCTATCACTAGGACCTACGGTACCCCCAACTATAGTGATACGGGCCACCGCCAGACGGGAGTTGGCGATCCGTCCGTTATCATAATGGATCCCTTAGCATTTTAAAACTCTGACAAGAAAATATTGTTTGTAGCTGGTTCTACGCCCCCGGAAGCCATGTCCAGTCCGTTGGAACTTTACTTGGCGTGCACTTCACCTCTCTATTACTGTTACTAGTGTTTGCCTCCCCATTTGGTGACGACACTGAGTAACTTCTTGCCCTTTTGAGCGCAGATGTTGTTGGGGCACATTTTTTTTTTTAGTCTAGGTCAGATTTTTCATGGTTTCCCATTGCTGTTGGCGAGGGTATAGTCAAACGCCATTTTTGGATATGGCTTGGGTCTAGAAATAGCGGATATGCAGCTTCCTGGTGTTGTGAGATTTCAATACCCCATTTTTCAAATGTTGATTTTTCCTTCCAGATCTGCCGGGCAATTTGGAGTTGGGTGCTGTACAGTTCCTCTCAGGTTATGTAAGACCCCTATTGATTGGTACGTTAGTGCATCCTCTACCGATTTAAATGAGTATAACAGAACTTCCCAGGTAGCCTTCAGCCATCTTTTGTTGCATTGAGGAGTTCTGAATGTCATGTGGTGTTCCAGTGCATCCGGCCAAGTCGGGGGAAGAGTCCCAGGGGTCCACTGGGAGCACATTTACACCTATTGCTGCCCGACTCCTTGTAGTTGGGTGTAGCTTCCAAAGACATAGTAGGTCAAGTTACAGAAGAGTGTGGCCTACGCCGCAATCGACATGAGACAATTGTTAGTTGACTAGTTGACTGTTCAGGGTGGTCAAGGAGCTGTTGCTGGGGGACTCTGATTGCTGGATGTGTCTCCAGGTGAATCAATGAAGTTCTCCATCGTTGCTCTCGGTTGAGTTGGCGCTTGATGCTCCTCAGCATTTACTAAGAACCCCTATTTACCCTATGCTATTAGGCTGGGGATGACCTTGTATTGTTGCATATAATGATGGAGATCCATTCGATGGCCTTACCGAGATGTTTGTCAGACACTCCTGGTCAAGCCACATGCCTGACATTGCCGCTACTGGTTTAACGGCTAGGGGCTGTCTTTCGAAAAAATGTCAGCCGATTTTCTCTTGCTTTTACGCTTTTTATTGCCCAGTCCTCCCATTGAAAGGATCCTTTTTTTCTTACTTGCTGACGTTTTCCTTTGTAGTGAGGCATCCTAGACATCTCTTAATTACAAAGTGCTTGTCGGAGTGGAATCTTGTTGCATTGGTGCTTGTAACCCTTTCACCCCATTATTATATGAAATAATTGCGTCCATTGGATTTTTAAAAAGTTAAATTTATTCAGCAATCCTGAATGGAGTACATGATACTGTTCATCTGGTATAGGGGAACGTAGGGGACCATCCTCCTGCTGTGCTGATTTCGGGGGGACTTCTGGAGCATTGTGTTTTTTAGACGCATGAGTACACCTCGGCTTGCGCCTGGTGGTCGCTGGCGCCTCCTTTGTCTTCCCCGATCTCATGCTCCTCTGTTTTGTTATAAATAACCACACCAGGCACCTTTACTGTCTTCGGGGAAAAGAGGGGCAAATAATTTCTACCCCCTGTAAGGGGTTTGACCCTCCTTTTGCTTGAATGTACTAACAAGGTTCTTTGGTGCTACCTGTGAGCAGATTTTTCGGGGCTTTGCAAATGGGAGCAGATTACTATTAGTGGAGAGTCAGGGGCTGAGAGGCTTGTGTCTTCTGTATGCTTGCATGGATAGTAGTAAAGGTTTTGATGGTCACCCTACTCTTTCATTGTAATCAGCGTGCGTGCATCCACTTAAAAAAACGTTAAGATGTATAAAGTGGTTATTATATCAGCAAGCCTGTACAAGATAGAAGACAATTCCTGCGATTGTCCAACTCCGCAAGCAATGTCTTATGCAAGGTTGGAAAGGCAATTACAAACTGCTTGACCAGAACCAGGTGCGGAGAGCACACAGTGGGGAGCAAGCCATACCATGGACCTAGTCAGGGTGCCTTTGTGCTCTGCTGCCTCAACCCTTGGAAAGAACACAAAGCTCTTTCTATGCCTTCAGGACCCTAGCCATGCCCAGCCGAGCAGGGAAAATTGCCACTGCCTACTGCTGGCTCTTGACCTCCGAGGGTCTTCAAAGGGCCAAGATGCATGTCTTGCCAGGTTTGCCTCATGCCATCACCGTGATTGCCTCTCACTTCTGCAGCCTGCTGTGCATTCTCTACCCTTGGCGCACGACTCAGAGGGTGGGAGCGATCCATCAGGCGGTGGGGAGCCAAATTGTTGGCTTCCTTGAAAAGTCTGACCTACAATTCTGTTGTCCACCAACCCCCTAGGTACTCGGGTACATGTCAGCAGGTGCTGGGGCAGAGTTCACCCCCCTGAGTTGAGAGGCTAAAAGGCCCCAGACGGCACAGCAAATCCAGTAGTTGGGGGAGCAGAGTTCGAAATCAGCTTTTCCCAAGAGTCAACAGGCAATCAGGGTTGCAAGGTGTAGGAATCACATGTCACCCATGCTAATAGGCAGTATATTTTAAGAGTTTGTGGTCCGGAGAACAGAAAACCCAGGACTTAAAAACATACCACAGGGGTTGGAGGTCTATTTCTATCCAAACATAACCTTTTCAACAACATTAATATAATGAAAGACTTGGAAAACACAGAACGTTGTAACCAATACCATGCAGTTTGCATGCAGCTCTTTGATGGCATATAATACGACATATTTGTGAGAAGTTGGCCTGATATATGCTGTCCACTAATTATAGTGGGCACCTTGTATCAGTCCAAACAACCCCTTATGGTGAATAGGTTAAAGACAACCTTTATTGAAAGCTATCCTAGTGGTAGCTATAGAGAGCAGCCTTCAGGCTAAGTCTTGAAGGAATGTAAAGCAGCTTGTTTTACCAGTCTATAATCTCTTGAATGACCAAATGAAAGGACAACCACAACAGGTATATATTTAAAATATATGTATTTAAGATAAAACACACCCCTCTAGTCTCTTTATGAGACTGGAGTTCGAAGTACTTAATTTACAAGTTAGCAATCAACAGTAATAGCACAAATACACTTTTGGGCCCTAGGGGCGTACCAAACCATATACCAATAAAGTGGTATAAGAACCACGACTGAACTAGACACTACACCTAGAGCCTGTAGAATTGCAGGGACCCCAAGGAACCACCCAAGGTAGTGACACAGGGGACCCATGGGGGCCGTGTGCAGTGTGTAAACACAACCACGGGTTCCCGTTAGCTTCTATGGGCAATGTCGCTGTTGGAAAATTAAAGATTAGGGACACTTAGAATCGAGTCAGGACCAAACCCTTTTGGACTTAGGAAGTTCTAGGGCTAGCACCCATGGGAGCACTGGAGTACTCGTGTTACCTCACCCAGGGAAGCCGGGTGCATAGGTGTCTTTTGGTGTCGGGTCACGTCGTCGATTTCAATGGAAGCTGGCGAAGAACTGCTGCTGGCGTGAAGAGGAGAAGTGTCCGAAGAGATCCAAGCCTGGATCTAGGATGGAAGGAACCTGAAAGCAGAGGGGACAGAGTCAGGGTCACCTGCCAGTGACCAGGGGCACGATGGACCAATGCCCACAGATGTTGGGAGCTTCAGGTGAGTTGACGGGTGTCTTGACTCTTCAGCCACGAGGTCCAGGAGGCGCTGATGATGACCAGGAGCTGGATTCGAGCTGTCCCACAAAGTCTGTCGAGTGCTGCGGTGTCGGCGACTAGATTGGACCCAACAAGCCTTGGCAACGGCAAGTTAATGGAACTCAGAGAAAGGACTGCGGTGCAGACCAGCAATGTCTGAGGAATCAATCAATCAATCAGCATAATTTGTATAGCGCGCTACTCACCCATGAGAGTCTCAAGGCGCTGAGGGGGGGGTCGCTACTGCTCGAATAGCCAGGTCTTGAGTTGTTTCCTGAAGGAGAGATGGTCCCGGGTCAGACGTAGGTGAGTGGGGAGGGAGTTCCATGTCTTCGCTGCCAGGTAGGAGAAGGATCTTCCTCCGACGGTGGATTTCCGAAAGCGTGGGACGGAGGCGAGGGCGAGGCTGGCGGATCGGAGCTGGCGGGTGGGTTTGTAGAATGTGAGGCGGTTGTTGATGTACTCCGGGCCCTTGTCGTAGAGAGCCTTGTGTGCGTGGGTGAGGAGTCTGAACGTGATTCTCTTGTTGATGGGGAGCCAGTGAAGGTCTTACAGGTGGGCCGAGATGTGGCTGCGGCGAGGGATGTCCAGGATGAGTTGTGCTGAGGCGTTCTGGATGCGCTGGAGTCTTTTTTGTAGTTTGGCTGTGGTTCCAGCGTAGAGGGTGTTCCCGTAGTCCAGACGGCTGGTGACGAGGGCCTGGGTGACCGTCTTCCTGGTTCCGGTAGGGATCCATCGGAAGATCTTTCGGACAATGCGCAGGGTGTTGAAACAGGATGATGAGACGGCGTTGACTTGCTTGGTCATCGTGAGGGAGGAGTCCAGGATGAAGCCTAGGTTGCGTGCGTGGTCCGTTGGTTTGGGTGCGCTGCCCAGGGCAGGGCGCCACCAGGAGTCATCCCAGGTGGAGGGAGATAGTCCGAGTATGAGGACTTCTGTCTTGTCTGAGTTCAGTTTCAGATGGCTGATCTTCATCCATTCTGCGACGTCTTTCATACCTTCCTGGAGGTTGCCTCTGGCAGTGGCGGGGTCGTTGGTGAGGGAGAGGATCAGTTGGGTGTCGTCGGCGTAGGAGATGATGTTGATGTTGTGTTGGCGGGCGATGTCTGCAAGGGGGCTCATGTAGATGTTGAAGAGGGTGGGGCTGAGTGAGGATCCTTGTGGGACGCCGCAGATGACTTCGGTGGCCGCGGAACGGAACGGGGGGAGGCGGACTCTCTGGGTTCTTCCGGCGAGGAACGAGTTGATCCACTGCAGTGCCGCTCCTTGGATTCCGGTGTTGCTGAGGCGCTGTGTCAGGGTGTGGTGGCATACGGTATTGAAGGCTGCTGAGAGGTCTAGGAGGATGAGGGCGGCAGTTTCCCCGTTGTCGAGCAGGGACCTGATGTCGTCGGTGGCTGCGATGAGGGCTGTCTCGGTGCTGTGGTTTGCTCGGAAGCCGGACTGCGAGGGGTCGAGGGATCCGTTGGTCTCGAGGAAGGCGGAGAGTTGTCTGTTGACGGTCTTCTCGATGACTTTGGCTGGAAAGGGGAGGAGCGAGATGGGGCAGAAGTTCTTCAGGTCCGTGGGGTCCGCGGTGGGTTTCTTCAGGAGGGCGCTCAGCTCGGCATGTTTCCAGCTCTCCGGGAAGGTGGTGGATGCGAACGAGCTGTTGATGATGTTCCGGAGATGGGGTGCGATGATGGAGTCGGCTTTGTTAAAGATGTGGTGTGGGCAGGGTTCGGTGGGGGAGCCGGAGTGGATGGTGTTCATCATGCGGGTGGTGTCTTCGGTGCTTACAGGGGTCCAGGTGCAGAGGGTGGTGGTGGGGGCGATGGTTCGGTGGTAGGGTGCGTGGTCAGTGCGCCGAAGCTGTTGTATATGTCAGCGATTTTGCTGTGAAAGAACGAGGCGAGAGAGTTGCAGAGGTCTTGCGAGGGTGTGATGTCGTTGTTGCTGGCGCTGGGGTTGGAGAGTTCTTTGACGATGAGGAAGAGTTCCTTACTGTTGTGGGTGTTGTTGTCCAGTCGTTCTTTGAATGTTGTCTTCTTGGTGGTACGGATCAGCTGGTGGTGTTTGCGGGTGGCGTTCTTGAGGGCTGACGTGTTCTTTGCTGTCTGGTCGAGGCGCCAGGCTTTCTCGAGGGTGCGGCAGGTTTTCTTGGAGTTTTTGAGGTCGTTGGTAAACCACGAGGCTTTCCTGCTTCCGGGTTTGCTGGGAAGATTCTTCAGTGGTGCGAGTTCGTCGGCGCAGTCAGTGAGCCACTGTGTGAGGTTGCGGGCTGCTTCGTCGGGGTCTGTCGTGTTGGTGGGCGGGTTCTGGCTGAGGATGGTGGCGAGCTGGTCGACGGTGATCTTGCTCCAGCTTCTGTGGGGAGCCTGTTGCGGGACGTGGTGGGTCGTGGTTCTCCTGAAGTTGAAGTGGACGCAGCTGTGATCTGTCCAGTGTAGTCCGGTGGAGTGGCTGAAGGAGATGTGCTTGCTGGAAGAGAAGATGGGGTCAAGCGTGTGTCCGGTGTAGTGGGTGGGGGTGTCCACTAGTTGCTTGAGTCCGAGGTTGGCGAGGTTGTCCAGCAAGGCGGAGGTGTTGCAGTCCTTGTTGTTCTCCAGGTGGAAGTTGAGGTCCCCCAGGAGGATGTAGTCTGTGGAGGTGAGGGCGTGTGGGCTGACAAAATCTGCGATGGTTTCGCTGAATTGTGTGCGTGGTCCCGGGGATCTGTAGATGAGGGTGCCTCTGAGGGTGGTCTTGTGGTCGGTGTGGATCTGGAAGTGGAGGTGTTCGGCGGCGGTGAGGATGTCGTCGCAGTTGGTCGTGATGCGGATGATGTTTCTGTGGACGATGGCGATGCCTCCTCCGGTTTGGTTGATGTGGTCCCTCCGGGTGATCTTGTAGCCCTCCTGGATGGCTATGGCGATGTCGGGGGCTGAGGAGGCGTTCATCCAGGTTTCTGTGAGGAAGGCGACGTCCGGTGATGTTGTGTCGAGGAGGTTCCAGAGTTCGACGGCGTGCCTGTGGACGGAGCGGGTGTTGAGCAGGATGCACTCAAGGTGGTTGTGGCTGGTGCTCGGCTTGGCGGGTGCGGTGCAGGTCCTGTGGCAGGTGAATTTGCAGGCTTGGCAGGTGAAGGGTCCGTGGGTGCGTCTCGGGGCGGCTCGGTAGCAGGTGGGGTTCCGGCCGGCGTTGAGTGCGTGGAGGGTGGCGGCATTGTAAGTTCGTCGGGTGCGCTGGCATTGTCGAGGTCCAGGGGTCCTGGCGCTGGGCGCGGGCTCCATATGAGGCGAAGTGGGAGGGAGGAGCAGCTGTGAGGCGGGAGCGGGGCGGCCAATGGGGTAACAGAAGGGGAAGGGGGCGGGGCCGCGAGGGAGCAGCGGCGGTGTGAGAAGTTGGCCTGGTATATGATGTTCACTAGTTAAAGTGACCACCTTGTACCATGCCAAGCAACCCTTATGGTGTGGTTGTAAGTCAACCTTTTCGGACTAGCTGCCCTAGTGGTAGCGTAGGCTAAGCAGTCTTTGAGGCTAAACTCGTTAAAGCGTGTTAGGCAGGCTGTTTTACCAATTGCAACCCCCCTTTATACCAATGAAAGGACACCACACAGATATATATTCAAAATATATATGTATTTATTTCTCAAAGTATCCCCTAGACTCTTTATGAGCACAGGAGCACAAATCGTTAAGCAAGACAACGTTATAATATACAGAAGTTGCACTTTATATGGATGGGCCCTGGTGGCCACTCAAACCATATACTAAAATAGTGGTATAAGTACTACGAACAGGAAAGGGAAAAGGCCTAGGGCCTCTAGAATCGCTGGGCCTATAAGGAGCTAACTTCAGTTAGTGACCAGGAGGTCCACGGGTCGCGTGTGCAGTGAGGAAAGTTACACGTGGGCTCCGATAGGTTTTCAATGGGTGCGTAAAAGCTTAAAAGTTACTGCAGAAAGGGTCTTCTGGATGGACTACGAACTTAAGATTCAAAACACAGACACTAGAGATGTTTCTCTACACTTGGGCACCGGAGTGCCAGCTTTACCTCACCCACAGGAAGCGGGTGCATAGGTCTCGAAGTGCGTCGGGTTTCTTCTATCGATTCAATGGAGCCTGATGACAAAGATGCTGCAGGCGGTCGGTCCAGAAGAGATGCGGTGGATCCAAGAGTGGATCGGAGTTATAGAAGACCTGAAAGCAGAGGGGACAGTGTTCACAGTCACTAGCCAGTGACCGGCGTGGCACCAGGTAGGTACCAGGCGATGTCGGGTGCAAACAGGTGGTTAGGTGTAGCTTGTCTCCGCAGCCACGTGGTCCCTGAAGGTCGACGACGTCCAGGAGTCGAGTCACGAGCTGTCCCACGCAGGCTCTCGCTGTCGGCGGTGTCGGCGACTCGAAAGAAGCAAACAAGCCTTGGCAAAGGCAGGATTTGTAGAAAGAGAGGAAAGCTGATTGTTCTGACCAGCAAGGTCAGAGGGGCTGCTCTTTTGGAGAGCAGCTAGGGCCAGTCTGGAGCAACCAGACCAGCATCGTTGATTTAAAAATAGGTCGCCAAAATGGCCACTAGCCAACGGGCCAGGGACCGGGCAGGCGCGTCGAGATGCAAAGTGCAGAGGGGCCCCACGCAGATCGTGGAGATGCTGGAGGGCTCACCTTTGGTGCAGATGCTGCTCGGTGGTTGGGCTTCTCAGGACCCAAAGCACAACTTGGAGGGAGCCTCTGTCGTTGCGCTTGCAGCTTGTTGTCGGTCTTCCAAGATGGCTGGCTCCACGTGTCTCGGTGCCTCCACGGGTTCCTTCTTTGCAGGGACTGTGGATCGGGCAGTGAGAGGTCTGGAGGTCCAGGTCTTGTCAGGCTCTGGGCTTGGGCTCCGGCGGGAGGCGGCGGCAAAGCAGACGTTGAATAGCTGGTTGGTGCTTGCGTTAGCAAGATGGTCACTCCCTGACCATAGGGGAGATTTCCTTCAGTCCTCTGTGCAGCAGAGCGTCGAAGTTCCCGTCTTCTTCTTTGTAGTAAGTTGATTCTAGGATGTCTGAAGTCTTAGGACACAGCTCCTACCTTTAAGCGGATTCTGGGGCCGGACTACCTGCTAGGTCCCTCCCTAAGGGTGGGACCAGGAAGGGGGGTGGTTACACCCCCAATCCTTTGTCCAGCTCGCCCCAGGTCCGGGGCTGGTGTGCCCCAGGACCGGATTGAACTGGCATATGCACCGAGGCTCCTTGTGAGCCTCAGGCATGTCTGGTTTCTTTCAAGCCCTACCTGACCAATACACAAAATCCTGGCTGGGGTGGTGCTCGCACCTCCCCTGGCAGGAAACCCTTTGTCCACGTCTCCCAAGCTGGAAGGACTCCCAGCAGCAGGAGGGCAGACTTGTGTCTGTGGTGGCAGCATCCATTTTGTGGAGCTGAGGCTATGTCTGATTTTACCCGGGTTTCAGGTACTGTACATGTCGTGTCCCTCTAGAAGGGTGGAATGCTAACCCCGTCACCAGAATTGGCAAGGGGTTAGTATTCCAATTCGTATGACACCTTACTCGACATGTTTTGATAAAGCAAAACCAAAGATAGCATTTAACCGCGAGGTTCATAATGCACTTAAGAGTATATGGTATGACGATATCTGGAAACGGTAGAAGGAAGTTGTTCCGACCACTGCACACAGGCTCAGCTCATGCCAGAGCACCATCCCACATGGAACCAAGCACTCTGCCTTGTCAAGGCCTGCCATAGGAGTGACTTATAGGTTAACATGTGTCCCATTTAAGGTTATGTATAGGTATACTACACCTAAGTAAGAGGTGGTTACACCAACTTACCCCAGCTGAGTGATCAGCCAGTTGTGTCAAATTTGTTAGGCCAGGCCAGGGGTGGCACAATACATGCTTCAGCCCCTGGTAGGCCTTAGATACACCAATGCCCTGGGTACCTAGTGTACACTGGTACAGGGGCTCACAGGGTGATCCAATTCCAATTGGTTATGCACCTAGGGTGCATAGTGTCAATTTAGTTAGAGAGAACAGCAGGCTGGGGGTCTGATTAGCAGGCTTACAGCCTCAATATGTCAAAAACCAGTGAAGCAAAAAGCAAAAATTTGGGGTGACCATAGGATAGCAGACCCTACTCTCCTACAGGCGGGAAGCGGGAAGCGGGGGGGGGCGCACAAGTGGATACAATGCTAAACAAATAGGCACAAAACTGAGATAATACAGAGGGAGTACAATAAAACAATTAAAACAAAATGACGAAAATGCGGAGAACAACGGAGGAGGTAGAGCGAGCGGTAGCGAGGGGGCACCGAGGTCAGGGACGGACCTGTGATGCTGGGGCAGAGACCGCGCCTACATCAGGAGGGCCGTGCAGCGTGGTGCTGTCCTGGGAACAGGTCACACTCGCTCACGCCGCATGGGCTCCATATGAGGCCAAGTGGGAGGGAGGAGCAACTGGGAGGCGGGAGCGGGGCGGCCAATGGGGTAACAGAAGGGAAAGGGGGCGGGGCCGCGAGGGAGCAGCGACGGGAAGCGGGAGCTGGGGGGCGCACAAGTGGGTACAATCCTAAACAAATAGGCACAAAACTGAGATAATAGAGAGGGAGTACAATAAAACAATTAAAACAAAATGACGAAAATGCGACGAAAATGCGGAGAACAACGGAGGAGGTAGAGCGAGCGGTAGCGAGGGGGCACCGAGGTCAGGGACGGACCTGTGGTGCTGGGGCAGAGACCGCGCCTACAGCAGGAGGGCCGTGCGGCGTGGGGGTGTCCTGGGAAGTCAGGGTAACTCGGGGCATGTCTGGAGCAACCAGAAATGCCCAATTAGAAGAGGAGTTGCCTTTGTGGAGACCTACTAGCCAACGGGCTAGCGATCGCGAAGGAGCCTCGAGCGGTCGCACTTGAAACTGGCCCACGGATCACTCGTGGAGTGGAGGCCAGCAATCTTTGGTGCAGGAGGTGCTCAAGGCTGGGGCTACTCTGAACCCAAAGCACAACTTCGAGGAAGTCCAAGAAGATAGTGTTGCTACAAAAGTTCACGGTCTCCAGGGGTCACGGTTCCACGTCACCCACGATAGCTACGGGCCTCAGCTTTACTGTGGACTCAGGGGAGCCTCGGGTAAGTCTGGAAATCCACCTCTGGTGATGCAAAGACTTCAGCATCCGGCAGGAGCTTCAGCGATGCAGACCAGTCAGTTGCTTCTTTGGTGCCTGCCAAGCAGGGAAGTCACTCCTTGACCCCAAGGGAGATTTCTTCCATCTTCTAGTTGAGATAGAAAGTCAAAGGTCCAGGATATATGTTGCAGAGTTTCATCCAGGGTAATCTAAAGTCGCAAGGACTGGGTTCCCATACTTAAATTAAGTTTGGGGGTTGGACATACTCTAGGGGCCCACCTATGGGAGGGTTTGAAAAGAGGGGTGGTTACACCCATTTCCTTTGTCCAGTTTCGCACCAGAGCAGGGGCAGGTAGTCCCTGCAACCGGTTTGAACTGGACTATGCACAGGGACACCAAGTGTGCCCCCAGTGCAGGACTTCAAAGCCCCAGAGAGTGCTCCCGCCCAGCCCCAATACACGTCTGCCTGTTTGGGGAGGTGGTTACACCTCCCTGGGACAGGAAACCTACTGTCCAGGCCTCCCCTGTCGGAGTTTCAGTCATCAGCAGGAGGCCAGGCCCGTGTCTGTGGCAGAGGCATCCATTTTGTGATGCCAGGGCTGTAGAAAGTCCTACCGGGTTAGACCAGTGTGAACATGTCTCTCCCTCTAGAAGGGTGGAATGCTACCCCCTCTGCCAGAACTGGTGGGGGGGGTAGTATTCCAAAGTGTTTGACACTAAACACGACATGTTTCCGGGCAGCCATCCCAAAGTTAGCATTTACCGCGAGGTTATAATGCACTTAAGAGTGTATGGTCAGGCTGCACCACAAACAGCATCAGAGGAGGTACTCTGAATGCTGCAGAGGGGCTCTGCTCATGCAGGGGCACACTCTCACATAAAAACCAAGCACTCTGCCTTCAGGAGTGTCAAGGCCTGCCATAGGAGTGACTTATAGGTTTTATATGTGTGTGCAATGATAGTGATATAGGTAGCCTATACCACCGTAAAGGGTGCAAGCACACCCTTACCCAGGCTGCAGTAGCAGACCTGTGGTGCCATTCTGGAGTGCTTCCCAGGGGTGGCATAATACATGCTTCAGCCCCTGGTAGGCCTCTGAGGTACCTATGCCCTAGGTACTTAGTATACCATATACTAGGGGCTTATAAGGCACACCAGAATCCAATTAGATATGTACCTAATGTACATGGAAACCATTTTAGAGAGGAAGCAGCTAGGCTGGGGTCCTGATTAGCAGGGCCACAGCCAAACTAAGGTCGAAACACAGCGAAACACCAGCAAAAAGTGGGGGTACCCATGTGAAGCAGATCCTACTCTCCTACAATATTTATATGTGCTATATAAGAATTCTAATTTATGAACTGGAAGTAACAAAAGGATGTCTGTGACAAAAGCAGCAATCCACTGTGATAGCCACATACAACACAGTTCAGTGATCTGCATGGTACACATCCTTAGCAGCAGGCATGTTAACCCTCCCTCTGCGCTGAGTCAAAACTTCCCCTAAACAAAACTCAGATCTCTCTGCAGCAGGAACATTAACCACCAGAATGATCTTGACATTTTTATTGTTGCCTGAAAACTGATGGGCCACAAGAAACTCTGCAGCAGGTGTTTTTAAAGCATAAGTGTAGGAAACTGTCTCTCTATATATTATTCCAAAAAGAGGTGTCATGCGCAGGCAGTCCAGTGGATCCCTGGAGACTTTACAGAGGATAAAGCCGATAATACTAATGTTCAGTTGTGTGGTAGTGTGGGCTAGTATTTTGGCTTATCAGAGGGTAGTCTTAAGCATTTGTTGTACACACAGTGGCAATAAATGAGACACACACTCAATTAATAAATCCAAGACAAATTTATAAAAATAATACTTGCTTATATTTATTGTGAAGAAGCACAGAACCTTGTCATCGGTAAATATGTTTATAAAAACAAAAACCTTTCAGTTTAAAAAATGAACACAGTGACATTTTCAGACTCTGCAATGTTAACCTATGGGAGCAACAAAACATTCATCATAAATAAGGATAACATCGATTTACAAAACCAGTGTTCGGAAATGAGGATCAGTTTTGGGCAAGGTTCAGTTAGGCACCAATGGTGCACCACCAGCGGCATCGGGCGGCCGGGTGCCTGGTGCAAATTCGAGGTTGGTTCCCAATGCAAATCAATGGTGATTGGGGGCAATCGGTCAGAAGCTGCTTACAGGTAAGTAGCAAAAGCTTGAGGGACCCAGTCTTCAGGGTTTGAAGCAAGCCATGGACAGGGCCCAAGGCAGCACCAACACTACACCATCAGCGGCACAGGGGTGGCCGGATGCAGGGAGCCAACACAGCATTGGGTGCCCAATGCAAAGCATTGGAGACAGCCAAAATCGGAACAGGCTGCAAGCAGAGGCGTAACGATAATTGAGGGGGTCCCCCTGCAAGGTACATGGAGGGGCCCCCTCCGGACTCTATCAGGAGCTCCCCGGCCGAAGTGCAGTGCTGAGGGGGCCCCCTGGAGCTTGGCCCCCCCGCACTGTGGGGAATGCGGGGGCCTGTGTTACGCCCCTGGCTGCAGGCTCAGGACAGGAGGCCTGTCAGATGAAACCAACAGCTGCAGAGGTAAGTTGCAATAATCAGGGACTTAGGGCCACCTTTTGTCCTCCTCACCAAGGCCCTGGACAGGTGGAAGCAGGGGTACCTTTTGGTGTTGGAAACGGCTTACCAGAGCAAGTTGTGGTTGAGGGGGTCTCGAGGAGTTCAGGACCCCTCCTCAAAAAAAGAGGATGAGACTAACCTTCTCCTAGAAGGTCTTCATCATCTAAGTGGAAGAACCTGGAAAGGCCATCTGCTTTGGCATGGGCAGTGCCAGGTCTGTGTTCAACTTCAAAGTCCATTCCCTGTAGGGATATGGACCATCATTCATTTGCATTAGCCATCCGAGAGGCCTGTGGTTGGTTTGAAAAAGGAAGTGACAGCCAAACAGGTATGGCCCCAACTTCTTCAGAGACCAAACCACTGCAAAGACTTCCCCCTCAATGGCACTTCAACACTGTTCCCTGGGGAGTAGCCTTTTACTAATGAAAGTCACCACCCTGGTCATTTATTTGAAGTAGGACCCCTCTGATCCCATGTCCAGAGGCATTGAATTGCTTGGTATAATATGGAGCTTTCTGAACAGGTGCAGAGCACATTGCTTCCTTCAGAGTGTTAAAAGCCTTTTGACAGTTCACTGTCCAGTTCACCTTTTTGGACATTCTTTTGGAGGTCATTTCTGTGAGGGGTGCCACTGTGATACCATAATCCTTCACAAACCTCCTATAGTACCCAGGCAAGGCAAGGAAGGTCCTGACTTGAGTCTGGGTAGTTGGAGCCACCCAGTCCAGAATGGTTTGGATCTTGTGTTGTAAAGTTTAAACTTGGCCTACACCAACATGGTGACCCAAGTATACAACATTTCCCTGGCACTTGCTTGCATTGATAGTAAAGCCTGCACTATCAGAGCCTCTAGTACTTTCTCAAGGTGGATCAGGTGATCCTGCCAGGTGCAGCTGAAGGCAGCAATATCATCTACATATGCTCCACTAAAGGATTCCTATCCTGCTAGGACTTTGTTGACCAACCTTTGAAAAGTGATTGGTGCATTTTCAAACCAAAGGGCATCGCAATGAACTGATAATGCCCTTCTGAGGTTGGAAATGCAGATCTTTCTTTTGGTCTTGTAGTCAAACTTATCTGACACTTATCTGATGTGACATCAAAGGTACTCAGATATTTGGCTGCTCCCAACCGGTCAATAAGTTCATCTGCCCGTGGAATTGGATGTGCATTGGTTTTGGTCACAGTACTGAGATCCCTATAGTCCACACAAAACCTAATTTCTTTCATACCACCCTGGGTATGAGGCGTTGGGACTAAGACAACTGGGCTGGCCCAGGGTCTCTCATATGGGTCTATGACTCCCAATTCCAGCATCTTGCTTGCTTCAGCTGTGATGCTCTCTTTCACATGATCAGACTGCCTGTATATTTTATTCTTGACAGGTAGGTTTTCACCAGTGTCCACATCATGGTTACATCCGTGTTGGACAAGAGGCCAGAGAGAGAGGTTAACTCTCTGTTTCCTGATCCTCATCTGTAACCATGAGCATGCTCACATCTCCCCTGTCATAGTAGGGTTTAAGATGGTTGACATGGGGGACCTTCTAGGGCTTCCTGTCAGAATCAAGGTTCACAAGATTGGTGACCTCCTATCTTTCTAGGATAGGGTAGGGCCCACTCCACTTATCTTGGAGGGCCCTTGGAGCCATATGCTCCAAAACCCACACCTTCTGCCCTGGTTGGAAGTCAACCATAGCAGCCTTTTGGTCACACCATTACTTCTGGTGCTCCTTGCTTTTTCTCTTTTTCTATGTATTCATCTATCCTGCACAGGAGAACGAGCATGTAGTCCAGCATGTAGTCCACTATGTCTTGCTTAGGTTCAAAGAGAGGTTTCTCCCATCCCTCCTTTACATTTACCTCGGTAGTAAAAACCTGTGAAGCAGAAGTCTTAAAAGTTACCTGCGATGTAATGACTCCCCGTGTATCTCCTGTGATGTAACACCTCCTGACAGCTCTCAAAAATTATGGCAATATACCATTCATGCATATACATAGAGAAAGAGGCTTTTGGATAGCCCTTTTCCGCCATTGGCTACTGTAATTCAGTTGGCTTCAGGCATTGGCTTCATGGGTTGTACATCAGATGTGCTACCACCCACAATATGTCATGTCATGGAAGTGAACTAACTTAAAAAGTATATTGGCATCAATTCCTTTTTTAAATTGTTTATTATTTATACATGTTTTTCCTGAGGAGTGTCCCCGCTATCATTCTCTCTGGGTGCTTACCACCACCCCCTGACCACCCTGCTTGCTTGTTGCTCCCCATCGCGCCTCATTCTGCTTCTCATTTTACACATTTCTTATTATTTTTTTTCGAGAGAACTTCACTGCTGTGAATTGTCAATGTGTTACTAGCTTTCTTTTTTTGTGCTTCATTACACCTTCTATAGGTATTTAGGGGCATATTTGCAAGCTGGCGCTAAAAAATTATCGCCGCTTTTGCGGCCGTTTTCGGCCGAAAAGCGGCGATAATTTTATCGCCTAATTAGCAAGGCCACGCTAACGCGTGAAACCTTGCTATAGCGTGGGGATTCCTAACGCCCAGCTTTGCATCTCTAATGAGATGCAAAGTGGGCGTTCCTGACCTAACATAACAGGAGAAATGTCGCTTAGTGACATTTCTCCTATCAGCAAGCCCCACGCTATGAAGCATAGCGGCAGGAAAAGTAGCGATAACCCCTGTTATCGCTACTTTCCTTACGCCTGCTTCAGGACTGACTTAGCCATGATATCCTATGGAAGGTGGATATCATGGCTACGTTTGTGAGTCCCTGTCAGCAAGCTAACGCCACACTACGTGAGATTATCGCTGGGGTTCCAGCGATAATCTCACGTTAGGCAGTTAGCACTAGGATTTTTATCGCTGAGGAGATAAGCGTTGCTAATAGCACGCTATCTCAGCGATAAAAATCCATGTTACCTGGCGATAATTATCCTCACGCTAAGAGCGCTGAGCGATAATTATCGCCGGTTGTTGCTGATATGCCCCTCTATTTGTATGTTCTAAAATGGCTGTAGACCAATCTGTGATGGCAAATCTAAAAAAACACAATGGCTGCTGGTGTGTCAGGCCACATGTTTTGCAACCCATGCAAACACTGAAATGCGTGTGTGCACGAGCAAGTTCATGGTTGCCATTTTGGAACTAAACCAGTACAAAATGATTGTCAGGATGCACCAGTGGCTAATTTGGCCCTTGAAAAACAATAACAAAATTTACTCTTCCAATAGAGCAGAAGCCATTTTTGAATGTTAACATAAAGAGCATTGATTAAGGCAATACGTCGGCACTTGCCTGTTAAAGGTGAGACCTAGTGGATTTTTTTCGAAGTCTTTGGTACTTTTTATTAGCAGCTGTCCCGACATAGCCTTTTAGGTAAATGTTTATAATCTCCTCGCTGGAAAAGGAATTAACGTTGTTGCTGTTGGACTAAAATGGCAATTACAGCTTCTTGCACACAATAAATGTTTAAGACATCTGCACAAAAACAAACATAATTTAGGAAATAAAACAATCTAAATATATTAGGTCCGTCTATTTTATCCTCAATATAAAATGTTTATTTCGTTATCTATCTTCCTCCTTTCAATATAAAACCCCAAACTTGAGGAAATGACTTTCCAAGAATCATCAGGGAAGTGAGAGCAGTGTAGAACATCTGCCTATGAACAACATCGAATTTTAAAGACTTAAAAATATGAGACACAGTACTGCTCCAGCATCACATGATAAGTGTACACGTTCAGATTTTCATATAACAGCTTGCTAAACTAAAACGCAATGCCTGCCAACAGTGGCATGTCTTTTTCTTTACAGACATGCCACTGTGGGTTGTGACTAACCCCTGCCCACCACCTGTGAAGCGCCATAAAGTTCAGGAAAGGAACTTGCCTGCAGCCATGTTCCTCCTGGGACGTGGCAGAATGGAAAGCCACAGCCTTCCTGCTCTCGGAGTCCGGGGTGTTGAAGGGGGACAACTGTGGATTCTCCGCTTTCATGCTGGTCACGTCAGGAACCTGGGGGCATATCAGCAACAACCGGCGATAATTATCGCTCAGCGCTCTTAGCGTGAGGATAATTATCGCCGGGTAACGTGGATTTTTATCGCTGATATAGCATGCTATTAGCAACGCTTATCTCCTCAGCGCTAAAAATCCTCACACTAACTGCCTAACGTGAGATTATCGCTGGAAACCCAGCGATAATCTCACGCTATGTGGCGTTAGATTGTTGATAGGGACTCACAAACTTAGCCATGATATCCACCTTCCATAGGATATCATGGCTAAGACAGTCCTGAAGCAGGCGTAAGTAAAGTAGCGATAACAGGGGTCATCGCTACTTTTCCTGACGCTATGCTTCATAGCGTGGGGCTTGATGATAGGAGAAATGTCGCTCAGCGACATTTCTCCTGTCATGTTAGGTCAGGAACGCCCACTTTGCATCTCATTAGAGATGCATAGCTGGGCGTTAGGAATCCCCACGCTAAAGCAAGGTTTCACGCGTCAGCGTGGCCTTGCTAATTAGGCGATAAAATTATCGCCGCTTTTCGGATAATTTTTTATTGCCTGCTTGTAAATATGCCCCCTGGTTTCTGCCTTCCTCGATAGGTCGTGAACCTCCTGGACTCCTCTACCTCTCATAGCTGGCATCCTCCTCTTCTTCTAGCTCCTCCGGCTCATAGCGCGTGGGCCCGTGAGTTGGCCCCGCCTTTTCTTCTATGCACAACAGATACGCTGGTGTGCTCACTACTGTGCCGCTCGATCCGCTGCTGGCCGCTATCTTGGCTTTCTCAGGGGGAGCAAGCGTGGTATCACATTGCTTCCTCATTAGATATAGATGTTCGGGCCCTACCGAGACCGGACAATGGGACAGGAAGTCGACATTAGGTCTGGAAGGAAAAAGGTTGTAGGGCTAGGCACCAACGTAATATATGGGGATTAGTATTCTTATTGGTGGCTAACCAGGTTGAGGGGGCATGATCAGTTAAAAGAATGAAGGACCAACCAAGTATGTAGTATTGTAGAGACTCGATAATATCCCACTTGATGGCTAAACATCTTTTTCAATGGTCACATACTTTTGTTCTCGAGGGAATATTTTCTGACTAAGGTCCAAAATTAGTTTCAATTGCCCCTGATGGTCAAGATGTGACAATCCCGCCCCCAGCCTGTGAGCAGATGCATCAACAAAGGTTTTTGCAAAATCTGGGTAATGGAGTATGGGATAGTGACATAAAGCATCTTTCATCCTAGTGAAGCTGCGATCTAATTGTTCGGACCACTTTTGTGACGATTAGTTAACAAATCAGTGAGGGGACATCCCAGTTCAGAGAAACAAGGAATAAATCGGCAATAGAATCTTACAAGACCCAGGAATGATCGTATTTCCTTCTTCGAAGAGGGTTGTGGAATGTTTTGTGTGGCCTCCGCTTTGTTCATTTGAGGTTTGATATGACCTTGTGTGTTAGAGAATCCTAGATAGTTTATGTGGTCCATAGCAAGAGTGGTTTTCTTTGGATTTAAGGTTAGGCCTGCTTGAGTGAGATAAGATAAGATCTGTTCCAGGTGCTTTAAATGGGTGTCCCAATCAGGGGTGAAAACTACGATGTCGTCCAAGTAAGCAGCAGTGTATTGCTGCTGGGCTTTTAAGACTACATCCATCAGTTTTTGAAAGGTGGCCAGGGCACCATGAAGGTCAAATGGCAGGACTTTGAAATGATATAGCCCTGAGGACGTGGAAAAGGCAGTTTTCTCTCGGGCCGATTGTGGATTTGCCAGTACCCTTTTGAAAAGTCTATAGTAGACATAATGGGGCCCTTCCTATGTTTTCTACTAACTCGTCAACCCTGGGTATAGGATAGGAATCAAATTTGGATATGGCGTTTAGCTATCTAAAATCAATACAAAAAACAAAGACTTCCGTCAGGTTTAGGTATGTGTACAACAGGGGAATTCCAGGCACTTTTGGGAAGGTTCAATAATGTCCTCCCTAAGCATGTCCTGGTCATCCTTCTCTATAGCCTGCCTCCTGGCAGCCGGTACTCGGTAGGGTGTTAACCTGACAATTTTTCCCTCTTCTGTTACACTATTCTGTTCTATAAGGATATTACATCCCGGGGACGTGGACACCACTTTCGGATATTTCTTCAGCAGGGTTACCAACTGTTGTTGTTGCTTTTGGTTTAATGCCTCACTGAAGTTGATATCTTCTAGAGGGATCTCCTCAAAGATCTTAAGAGGGGGTTTGTTATCATTGGTGAGGGTTATATTTCCTATTGTCACCCCTGTGGCCTCTTTCTCTTTCCTTCCATTTTTTTTAACAGATTTACATGGTAGATCTGTCCCCTTTTGGCTTTGTTGGGTACGGCCACTTTATAAGTGACAGGGGTTATTTTGGCTAGGATTGGATAAAGACCTTTCCTGGTGGCTAAAAGCGAATCACTGACAAAATATTGATTACAAAAATATCAAGGTACAAAAATATCGTGACAAAAATATTGAAGTCAAGATTATCGACATCCTATGTACATCATGGTAAGTACAAAAATATATAGAAAAAAATATCAATGTTAAAAATATAATTGTAAATAATATCTTTTTTTAACGTTAAAAAATAATGTAAAATAAAGCAAATACATATATTTAAAAGAAACCTAATTAAAAACATTTAAAAATGTTTAAAAAGTATAACTAATACATACAATGTTAAAATAAATTAAACATATACATTATAATATATATACTTACTTAATATTCATAAATAATTATTTTAATAACTTATACATTGTAAAAACATTTTAAAAATTATAAATACATACATACACAAATAATATAAATAAACATATAAAAAATATATATAACAAACTAAAAAACTACAATATTTTTAATGTTGTTAAATAAATTATACACAACATTAACTGAAACAATACAGAACAATATTGAATAGCGGACAGAAAAAAAGAGTGTAACAGTAGGGAAAGTGTTGGCTAGCGTATGGGTAAAAATTACTATTCCAACCTCAGAGAGTGCAACAGTCGGGAAAGTGTTGGATAGCGTAGGGGTAAAAATTGCTATTCCCACTCCAGAGAGTGCAACAGTAGGGAAAGTGTTGGATAGCGGAGGGGTAAAAATTACTATTCCTACTCCAGTGAGTGCAACAGTGGGGAAAGTGTTGGATAGCGTAGAGGTCAAAATTACCATTCTCACTCCAGAGTATGCAACAGTAGGGAAAGTGTTGGATAGAATAGGGGTTATAATTGCTATTCGAACTCCAGAAAGTGCAACAGCAGGGAAAGTGTTGGATAGCGTAGGGGTGAAAATTACTATTCCAACTCCAGAGAGTGCAACAGTAGGGAAAGTGTTGGATAGTGTAGGGGTAAAAATTACTATTCCCACTCCAGAGAGTGCAAGAGTAGGGAAAGTGTTGGATAGCATAGGGGTAAACATTACTATTTCCACTCCTGAGAGTGCATTCCTTGATTGCTGGTTGGTGTTCCAATTTATAGGCGGGGTTAGCATAGGTACTGTGTGTGATGCTTCCCCGAAGCAGAGATGCTAAATCGTAGGCAAGTGAACCCCATTCCCCTTTCCCCTTGTTGTTGAGACCTGTCTGCCAGCCTTTCCATGTTGATTTCCATGAGGCAAACTTATGACCTGGGAGCGGCCCCCATTTGATTCTTCTAAGGAGTCTATGTAGCTCTTCCCCCTTTGTGACTCAGATGCAGCGAAGAGTATAGCGAATTTTCGCAGTAATGGATAACTGTAAGGTTAGGGCGGCATGGTAACTTTCATTTCGGGGTTGGACTGCATAATTTAATGTATGTTTTTGTAGGCTCTCACTTAGAAGAATATAATCTATTCTAGTCCGATTGTTGTAAGTGGGTGCTATCAACGCCCATGGCGTTTAAAATAGACATTGATTAAGAATATTGATATTGGGCCATCTGTTGTGTTCAAGCCTTTCAAAATGCCTGCCAAAAACATGTCTGAGGGGTTCTTTATAACTGAAAAGTGTACTTTCAGTACATGCTTAACGTATATTGAAATGCCCCCTGACGGTCTCCCGAATATGTTGGCTTTTATTGCGGGTTTGAAATATTCCGCATAGTCCTATTGGTGTAGAAGAAATATCCCGTGTTTCTTGGGCACAGATTATGTCTGCTCCTGCAAGGAATGTAATTGTAGTTGGACTTTGCAAGACTTTATGTATCCCTGCAACGTTCCAGGTCATGATATTGATCGTTTGATTGACATCAAAGGGACTTCTATACTGACTGAACTTGGCCGTTGTTTAGGGCGTAGCTGATCTTTGGTGGTGTCGACTGATTGCCTAGTAAGGGTCTGATATTAGGAACTAGAGTTTAAGGCCAGTGAGAGCCAGGACCAATCTTTGGTACTATTCTGGTTCACCTTGCTATGTTCTCTGTTTTTCTGGCACAAGCCAATGCTTGATGGTCCCTTTAGAATAGCTTTTGCCATTTTTTGTTTTGTTTAACTTTATCAGTTTTTTCTTGTTTTTCCTAAACAGGTATTGAAATTCTAAAGTTGATGATATTGGATCATCTGATTTTCCAGGACCGTTATCAGCGGTAAGGCAGGATTGTGATTTGGACTGCAAATTGAGTTTCAAAGCCAAGGCATTGACGCTAGGTGGACTTTTAAGGTTGTTACTGTCATACCTGGAGATTTCCTGCATTTTTTCTGAACTATCCTGATTATCCTGTAGCCATTGCTGTGGGGCCAATGTACGCTGTGTATCTCTTATCAGAGGAAGACAGGAGACCAAAGTGAAACCAGGATACCGTTCCCTTCTTTGTTTTATTTCGGAACAGTTGGGTCATGAAAACAAACAACAGCACAAGATTGCATAAGACATGAGTCTATTACAGTCTTTCCAGCCTTTCTTCGAGGTCAGTCAGTAATCCCCCCGCCCCCCAAAAAAGGTGATTGTGTTCCGGCTTCCTCGTCCTCTTCCTGTCACTGATGTTCCAATAGTCACCCACGACTCACTGGAGGGTAGTCCTCCAAAGAAACAAAAAGGAGGGACGCCGTGAGTAGCTGACTGTGGTCACCTAGGTGCTCTCTTGTTTTGTGTTTCCTCCACCACCACAGCACACTCATGATTACTCATCACTTTTAGTGTTCTTTGTACTCTGTGGGTTGTGACTAACCCCTGCCCACCACCTGTGAAGTGCCATAAAGTTCAGGAAAGGAGCTTGCCTGCCGCCACGTTCCTCGTGAGATCTGGCAGATTGGAAAGCGACAGCCTATCTGCTCTTGGAATCTGTGGTGTTGAAGGGGGACAACTGTGGTTTCCACACTTTCATGCTGGTCACATCAGAAAACTGGATTCCGCCTTCCTTAATAGGTCGTGAACCTCCTGGACTCCTCTCCCTCTCATAGCTGGCGTCCTTCTCTTCTTCCAGCTCCTCCGGCTCGTAGTGCGCACGTCCGCGGGTTGGCCTTCCCTTTTCTTCTATGCGTAACCGATATGCGTGTGCGCTCACTACTGTGCCACCCGATTGGCTGCTGGCTGCCATCTTGGCTTTTGAGGGACAGGCCAGCGTGGTATCACATAGGCTTTACTGGGAGTAGGGGCTACTTTCTTCACTGATTAACAAAACAAGGTGTAACGCTTGACCTTGAAAGATGGGTAGCCAAAATGAAAGAGAAATCGCCCAGCTCCAATGTGACCCACTAGAAAGGGAAAACAGACATATTTCAAAGCTCCTGTAAGATGCAGAGAGGTATGCATGGCAGATTACTTAATATAATAGTTGTGAGCATGCTATCAGGAGGGCAGAGGGCTTCAATCCAGAACTGCTCCTGAAATCCTTGCTGGAGTTCTAGATGCTGAAGGAGGCCCTTTAAACATGCTTTATTAAGGAACAAGCACACTGATTTCTGGCATTCAAAACACCTCCTGGCGCACAACCCAGCAAAATCATTGTCAAATTGTTGAACTATGTGGACAGTGATAGCATTATTTGCATTGTCCAATTCTGAGAAGATCTGAGCACCAGACACATGTCTCACAAAAGATAAAGCTTTTCCCAGATTATACCAGACAAGTGAAACAGCAACATTAGACATTCCTAGGAGTAAAAGAAAAGCTGTAAGCTATGCAATTGGAGTATAGACTTTTATAGCTGGCCAAATTAAACATTATCTTCCAAGGGAAGTCCTTTTTTTTTTAACCCAGAAAGACATGAGCCTAGGGGGAGGAGGGAGAATGTCGTCCAGCCCCGATATAAAAAGAACATGCACGAAGCACGCTCTATAGGCTCTGCCAACCTGTTTAACATGATTTTTTCTCCCCCTCTCCTTTATATCCTGATAGTTTTTTTTGTCGTTTTAATGGTTGTTATGATTTTCTTATGATCATCATTTACGTATTATTTTTTGTTTCCTCACGTAAAAATTGTATTCTATGTTTTTTGAATTTATGTTTTCTGTATTGTTTGTTCTTTTGTGTATTGTGTTATAACGTTATCAATAAAAATCTTTTTTTTTTAAAACATGGAGAAAGCATAACTCTGCCATTGAGGGAAGACAGAATCCTGCTGGAGACGTACAGCAAGTAGGACTGTGGAACACAGCACATGAGCAGCCAAGAGACCAGAGAATGGTGCCCCAGTCAATGAAGATGAAGACCCAAACAGGAGGAACACAGAACATACTCAGCCTGGGAATGAATGAGGCAGTGGACTAGCAGCGACCTGAATGGCTGCTGAACTGATGACGAATGGGACCCATCACTACTGAAGGAGCCTGGACCCACCCGTTCAGTTCAATGTCTGAACTCCGATGGTTCTTTTTAGCAGCATGAATATGTAGAGGGAAGAAAAGATTATAAGTCAACTGAATTTCAGTGTAACACCAATGGCTACACAAGAACCCAAATAGATAACCAAATGAAGGTTAGTCAGTTTATTACAAATTCAAAAATAGTTGGACATATACACATCTCAGCATGAGGGTACAAAATTAAAAAGGAAACAAAAGGAAGCCAATCCTTTTGAAGAGGTTCACTTGCTGGAGCATAAGAAGAACAAGAAGCGCAATTACGATTATAGATGAAATGAGACAACAGAAGATCAATTCTCCTTGCATCAGCACTTCTTCTAGATGCAGTATTTAAATCTAACTATCCCTACTCTAACACTAGAGTGGCACCCCTAAACTAAATCACGAGAGAGGGCAATGGTAAAGAAATAAAAAAGTGTCAGTAGACAAAGCCTTCCTAAGAAGTCACTTCGCCATAAGATGGGTCAGAGGCATAACGCCACAAGGAACAGAAAGAGCACATTGGCGGGTAGATGCACTCTGTCAGGAGTTTAAGCAGGAATGGGGATAACTGTCTCTCTCTCTCTACAACGCATCATATACATATGATAGTGCTCCGGCCCATTTTAGTATCTCGCAATTATCTACTAGAACCCACTCTGGTCGGATGGAACTTTTTACTTGCCCAATAGCGTAGAGGGAATAAACACAATTATCAAAATTTCTGTCCACAATTTGCCATAATCAAGGACGCGAAACTTAATCTCTTGGCTCTCTGGCTTTTATTATCAGCATAAAGATTTGAAGATACAGAGTCCTCAATACGAGGCACAACAAGTACATAGGCACTAACACAAATGCTACTCTACGAAGAATCCGCATACGGCTAAAAATAACTAAAAGCACAATTTCTAAAAGCATGAGGTAGAAAACTACCAAGCCAATGTCGATATTAGGGACACTGGACCATACCATCTCTGTCCCTACTCTGTACTAGATGACATCCCTACTTAGCAATCCCCAAGACCCCCAATCGAGTAAAGGGTGTCAGAGTGAAACTTCCTAAGAAGTCTTCACTTCGAGAGCTTGGTCTAAGTTGCCCCCTCTATCTCTTCGCCTAGCCTTCCTCAGCTCAGGGCCGCTCTGATCTGCCTCCACCCTCGGGACGCTTTCCCTAATACAGAACCCCAAATCTCAGAACACGCCCTTTGCGCCTCCTCTTCTGCAGGGTCGACTTTCAGTAATTTTCCACAGAGCGCTGTCCAGTTCCATCGTCCATTGCTTGGCCTTGAGTCCCAGACCCCATCCGCACTAGGAGTTACGATTGGCACATTCCAATGCACTCCCATGTCTGGCCTTTACTACATAAGTCAATTTTGTGAACAAAGAGCTTCTCTACTAACGAGCAACTGTCCTTGCACCTGGGGTGAGATCATGCAAGGCAGACATACTTCACATCTTTTAACTTGCAATTTACTACAGCCTAAAACCTCTACTGGAATAAATCCCTTTTGGCCTATTGCCCTTGGCTAACATAAGAAAATACCAGGCCTTTCGCCTCAACAATATATGCGAATTCTGGCCACTACTTCGGTTACACAAGCAGGTCTAAATCACAGTATTGACATTTACGTCTTTCTTTCATGTGTGGTCAAACTAAACAGTCTACAGACACGAATTCTAATCTACACGTTTTAACATCACATTGTTCAAAGGACTAAACTCTATGCATTGCTCCAATATATACATAAGATGCTTGTACATAGCTAACACTTCTATTGAAATCGACATAGGTTATACAATTCTTAATACATTGCACACAAAAATACCTGAGTACACATTTGATTATATGCGGGTGCCGACTAACAGTGAATATAACGCACCCCTACGATTTTCAACCTTCTAAGCGCTACATCAGTTCCCCCCTTTGATGACATCTGTCATCACACCACTACAATCCCCTTTTTCAGAACTGATTTAAACCGTACTAGTCATGGCTCCGCCATGTCGAATTCCCTCCATTCTTTTAAGACTCTCATATTGCTGCTCCTGGAGCTTCGCCATCCTCTTCTCGTTTGCCTTAAGAGCTCTCTCAACCTTGCCTCCTTGATACCACTTCCATGCCTTCACGCATCCCCACAAACAAATCACGCAAACTACAGCAATGATAATTGGCTTCAGCACTGATCCAAGAAATCCTCTTCCCAAATTCGCAAACCACGTTCCCACTCTTCCAAATCCTTGTCCAATCTTCTCCCATACATTCTCCTCCGTCAAGTCCATAATCTCCTTGTGAATAGTTGTGATGTTATCTATGTACTTCCCTATCTCCTTCGTGTTGTCTGGAATATATGTGCAGCATTCTTGAACCTTCAATAATTTGCAGACTCCGCCTTCTTTGGCTAATAACACGTCTAACGCAAGGCGATTCTGCATAACCATATTTCGTATCGACAACATCTCTCCAGCCACCAACAACAGCGACCTCGCCGTGTTCATAGACAACTCATCAACTACAGTCGCCAACCTCCTGATCTTCACGTCATTCAACACCACACCCATACTAGGTATCATTGCTCCGTATATGTCCCCAATCACTGCACCTGCGTTTGCAGCCCTACGTCTTCTAGAATGTTGCTTCGTCTCTAACAACTCCAAGTCCTCTGTGTGATAAATCTTCGGGAATATGATAGCCAAATAGCATATGCCATACCAATTCGCGGGTAGCCTGACATAAGCATTCTTCCCACAGACATAATACACTGTCGGAATCACTTCTACTGGACCTTGCATAAAGCCCTTAACAGAGGCGTCCAGAGTGAAAGTCTGAGAACAGGTGCTATGTCCTACCGCAACCTTCTCTGTGGCCGATTGAGGCCGCCCAATGCACAAATTCCCTCTCTGCACTTCATCTAACGCTATTGGTCCATAACTTCCCTTTGATCTGTGAGCCCTCTCCTCCTCTGTCCAATCTACTGGACTATCTCCGGTGTCTCGTGTCTGAGTCAACTTTCTATACCTGTCTTCTACCTGATCAATGAATTTTTTCTCCGTCTCCGATAACGCACATGTCAGGTTATTCCTGTGAGCATGCGCCGTATCCAACTTCACAGTCGGTCTAAAATACTTCAGGAGTCTGTCCTCTTTCTTATAATAATCATATTTGTTCAAATGCTTTATTGCTGGAACTTCAGGAAGTACTGTGTCAAAATTTGAAAAGAAATACTCGAACTGCCTCCTGTCATAAAATAGACTGAGCAATAAACTACAAGAAATCCCATATGTCAATGGGAGATGATGATACTTGATACCTTCATCCACTGAAGCAGGCAACTGCATACACACATAGCAATCCTTCACATCCATCGCATCAACATACTCATACAGCAGCTTTGCATACGCGTTAAGCTTAAAATCACCCCTCGACAAATCCATGTGGAGTCTGCGATCATCCCTCAACTTCGATGTTCCCTGTTCTCTGATACTGACACCTCTCTGTTCTGGGGTAATAGGTGTGGGTGCTCCCTGAACCTTTCCCTCTTGCCTGTGAGCCACCATGTACGAACTTATCACTACTGCAAATATGGTGACTATCACAACTCCTATCAATGTGCCTATTATCAATTTAGCCCTACGATGTGGGTTTGCAGGATCTGCCATCTTCGGAATATACTCAGTGTCCGATACAGTCTCTGAAAAGGTAAGTCTCTTTCTCATTAATGTCTCTTTCGTGAACTTAGGCAAACCTCCCTAACTTTTCTTCGTTCTATAACGGAAAAATCCCTAATTTTGTTCTTCTTCCGCTCGGGTCTAGGTTATCTTCCTCTCTGCTTGCAACCCTCTCAAATCAGTCCAACATAACCGCTGGTCCCAACAGTTCCAGGACTCCCTGCAATATTTCGAGCTTAAGAATAATCAGTTCTTGTGGGTCTGGCACAGTAGTGAACGTCGGGAACTCCAAATTGTCCAAGATCATACCTCGAATGACACTCAGGAAAGGCGGACTCGGAATATGAATTGTCAGAATTCCTTCGATCTCCAATCCCGGAACTTTCAACAACACTTCCACTCTCTGGAGCGGGACACTGTTGACCAATGTCATCGACCTCAATCTTCCCGTGCTCGGTAACCCTGGCATCAGTCACTTGATATGCCCACTCTGGTGAAGCGTACTTCCGACTTGGCACTCTTGTTCTCTTTGATCTTCTCACACCTTGAGGATTCTCCTCGTCGCCTGATTCTTCTTCTGGCTCCTCCGAAACTGGTGCAAGATCTGTGTCCGGTACCGACCTCAGGTTTACCCGGTTCTGTCTTGCGGGCCAAACCCTTTCTGCTTCGGTGGCACCTCCGGTCTTCCCTTCGATACCCTGTGCACTGATCTCCTCCTCTTCGGCAGAACTCGATTACGTACTAGCCACTGCACCTCCTGCTCCTTCGCCTGGTTCTGGGTCAGTACTTCTTTCACGTCCTTCCCCAACTCGATTCAGTGCACCATCAGCCGCTTCAGCAACCCTTACAGCTTGACTGGCCCTCTCAGGTGATTCTATCGGCTCAGCTGGACTTTCGATCTCGAGAGGGGCTGTATCTTCTAAGGGTGCTGGGACTCGGCGGGTATGGGAAGCATGCACCCAGTTCGGTAAACCTCCACACTTGACAGCTGTGTTCGTAATGAGGATCACTTGAAACGGGCCGCGCCACCTTGCGTCCAAGCAACTCTTCCTCACGTGCTTGCAAACTAGGACCCAGTCGCCTGGACACAGGTCGTGGCACAAGTCACTCGCAGCTGGAACCGTTGCTGTCTGCACCTGCTGAGACACAGAACGGACCACGTCAGCAAGGCCTTTACAATAGTCCAGGATCATATCATCAGTGATATTTATCAGAGCAGTGGCAGGTATTGCAGGCAAACGCATCACTCTTCCCATGAGGATTTCATGGGGAGACAACCCAGTTCTTCTATCAGGCACACTTCGGAGGCTCATAAGGACCAAGGGTAATGCATCAGGCCACTTCAGAGACGTAGACGAACATACTTTCGCCATCCGAGCCTTCAGAGTTCCATTCACCTGCTCCACTATCCCTGAAGCTTCTGGTCTATAACTACAATGTAGTCTCTGATCTATATTCAGGGCAGCACAAAGCAACTTCATAACTTCGCTATGGAAATGAGTTCCTCTGTCCGATTCAAAGGACGTCGGGAACCCGTACCTTGGAATGAGTTCTCTCAATAATAGTTTTGCTACCGTGAGTGTGTCACATCTGCGTGTAGGGTATGCCTCCACCCACCTGGAAAAGACACATACTATGACTAATATGTACCTCAACCCATTACACTTCGGCATTTCAACAAAATCCAGCTGCATCCTATTGAAAGGTCCTCCTGACCTCCCTATGTGGCTCAACGTCACAGCTGTCCTCTTTCCTACATTCATCTGTTGACAAGTAACACACCTCTGGCACACGGTTTCAGCCACTGCCCGAAACTTTGGGTTGTACCAGGTCTGACGAAACACTCTCATCATTGCGTCTCTCCCAAGATGCACAGCACCGTGTATCAGCCTCGCCATGGGGTTCAACAACCCTTCCGGCAACACTGCTCGTCCATCATTCGAAACCCATATATCCACATCTCCTTTCTCACATCCAGCTCGTATCCAACTGTCTCGCTCCTGATCAGAAACCCCTTCCTGAAGCTGTTTCAGTTCCTCCCAAGAGTCTGCCATTGCTAACATTTGATCATACACCAATTCCTTCTCAGTTTCTTCAATGTGAGTCCCCGTAAAATTGCATCCCTGCTCTGCACAAAACCGAGCTACTTCATCAGCATAGTTGTTACCCAACGAAACAAAATCATTCCCCTTCGTATGTGCAGCACATTTAACAACGGCAATTTCATCAGGGCCTTGCAATGCCTCAAGCAATTTTCGTACATGGTCACCATTTCTTATGGGTGAACCTGACAACGTCATAAACCCTCTCTGGGACCATAGCTGTCCGAAGTCATGAACCACACCAAACCCATATTGGCTGTCCGTGTAAATCGTTACACGGATCTTCTCAGCTGCCAAACAGGCACGAGTCAAAGCAATGAGCTCGGCCACCTGCGCGGAGTGTACTCCTTCTAGACAAGCGGCTTCAACCACACCCGTGATGGTGCATACAGCAAACGCTGCTCTCAGTCGACCGACACTGTCTCTTAAACATGAACCGTCCACAAAGAAAATCTCATCTGAAACTGGGAGTGGTTCATCGACAATGTCAGGTCTCGGTTTGGTGCATAGTTCCGTAACGTCGAGACAATCATGGTCCTCACAATCTTCATTATCATCTATTTTGGGAACAGGTAACAGTGTAGCAGGATTTAAAACAGCACACCTCTTCAATGTCACATTATCGGCTGCAAGGATAACTTGCTCATACCGAGTCAGCCTATTATTCGTGAGGTGCTGCGTTTTAGTCCTAGTCATTAACAATTCAACAGAATGTGGCACATGTACAGTAAGAGGATGACCCATCACAATGCTCTCACATCTCTCGATGCCGACACCTGTTGCCGCAACGGATCTGAGACATCCGGGCAACGCAGAAGCTACTGGATCTAAAGTAGCTGAGAAATAGGCAACTGGTCTACGGACACCTCCATGATTCTGAGTTAACACTGCTAATGCGCAACCTTCTCTTTCGCAGCAGAACAATGCAAATGCCTTGTTGTAATCCGGCATTCCCAACGCAGGAGCGCTACATAACGCTTCTCTCAGCCTCAGAAATGATTTCAAACAGTCGTCGTCCCATGGTACCGGATCACTTACATCCTTTCGCGTCAGCCGCTGTAAAGGCTTCGCTTCAAAGGAAAAGTTTGGGATCCACTGGCGGCAATAGCCCACCATTCCCAAAAACATTCTAACTTCCCTCTGTGTCGAGGGAACTGGCATTCTCAGAATCGCATCAATGCGATCTGGAGACACCTTCCTTTTACCCTTTTCGATTCTGTGCCCCAAATACTGTACCTCAGGTAAACAGTATTGCAGCTTGCTTGGAGACACCTTGTGACCATTTTCTCCCAAGAAGTTCAGCAACGCAATTGTATCAGTCCTGCAAGCGTCTTCTGTTTCTGACGCAACAAGCAGGTCGTCAATGTATTGCACCAAAACAGAATTTCGCGGCAACACAAGACTTTCGAGATTCTTCTTTAAGAGCTGATTAAAAATCGATGGGCTCTCCGTATACCCCTGTGGGATACGACACCACGTTAATATCCGATTTTCTAGTCTAAATGCAAAAAGAAATCTGCTCTCTTCGTGTAGGGGAATCGAAAAAAATGCTTGACACAAGTCAATCACCGTGAACCATCCAGCTTCACATGGGATCTGAAACAGTATCACAGATGGATTCGGTACCACTGGACAACAAGGAACGACTATGTCGTTTATTTTCCGCAGGTCTTGCACTATCCTGAACTTCCCACTTGGTTTCTGCAATCCCATAATGGGCGAATTACATGGACTACCCATAATCTCCACCAGTATTCCCTGCCTAATCATAGACTCGATCACAGGTTTGATCCCAGCAATCGTTTCAGGGGATAATTTATACTGAGGTGTTCTCTGGAATGCCGCGTTTGGCTTAACCTGAATCTTCACTGGTTCCACTCCCCTGACTAAGCCAATCTCCTCTCCACTTAGGTCCCACACATCAACCGATACTGATTCCCTCAAATCCTGTGGAAGCTCTTCCACTGTCAAAGCTGGGTACATTTCCACGCACACCCGCTGATTTGCAACCTTAAAGGTCGCATCCTCATCTCTTGTCTGCACCTCTACTCGTTTCGGGGTACAGTAAATTGTGCAATTGAGCTTGCACAATAAGTCTCTCCCCAACAAACAAACAGGACTAGAGTCGCACACCACGAACTGATGTCGATCCCTAAAGTTTCCTATCCTGACTGGAATCGGTTCTGTCAAGGGGCTAACTAGCCTTTTGTTCGCTACTCCAACCACTTGTATGCTTTCTCCAGAAAGGGCGACACCCGGAACTACTGCTGATCTTATAGTTGACCTGGTAGACCCCGTATCAACCAAAAAGGTAGTAGGGTGTCCGTCGAGTTCTGCTTCCACGAAGGGTCCTCTCTGATCCACCTCTAGAATGGCCCTAAGTATGCAATCATCGTCCTGGCCTAAACTCAACTGGGCCAGCAAATCCACATCTTTCTCCTCGCTTACTTCAAACATGGGCATCTGTAAATAAGTTCGAGCTCCCTGCTGTATGTTCTGTATTCTGGGTGGCTGGGGAACCTGCACTTGCGAGATGCCGGTTCCCCCTTGCATCATTCTCGGTACAGTCACCGTCTGTACCTGTTCCGCCCCAGGGACCTGACCCATTCCTCCCTCTATCTGTGGCTGATTATAGGGGTTCAAGGGACACTCGCGCCTCCAGTGTCCCACCTGGTGACACTGGTGACAAGCTGTCGTCTTTTTCAGTATTGCTACATCTATGCCTGTCCTAGGGTCTACGGGCCTCGGCCTTCCCTGACCCTGCACGTTCTGATTCCCTGTCTGGTAGTTTCCCTGTCTCCTCACCACTGGACCCCCATTCGGCGGTCCCTGAGCAGCTTGCATCTGAATGAGCAATAGGTTATCCTTCATCTTCTTGTGTTTCGACTCAATCTCATCCGTGCAGTACCTGGCGTACCGCAAGATTTCATCTACGGGCTTATTCTGCCAACAAATTAAATGCTGCTGTATCATGAGACTAACCTCGGGCTTCAAACCCAGCACGAACTTAGACACAAACTGTCCCATATCCTTCGTTTCCAGCTCATCTAGGCCACTGTATTGCTTAAAAGCCTTCAAAAGTCTCTCATAAAACTCATGTACTGTCTCCTTAGGCTCCTGCACCGTCCTGTCTATTTTCACCCAATCAATGTCTTGGGGTGAAACCTTCGATTTCAACCAGGTAATTACTTTCTCATACGCCTCATCACCGCGGGCGACGGACCATTTGTAATCATATTCCTCTCAGGCTCATAGTCCGGCCAATCAACAGCAATTTTACATGCGTTCCACAGATCTCCTGGAACCACAATATCAAATAAGGTGTTCAGGTCTATCCACAATACCTTCGAAATCTTAACAAAACGCTCAACTTGCTTGTACCACTCTGCAGGCTTCTCCCTGAGCCTGGGAAAATCATTCGTAAATGATGCCAAATCCCCCCCTGCTCCATGGTACATGCACATACCCTCCATTCGCCACTTCCCGCAGGGGAAAGGTCTTTGCTAGTAACAACCCTTCACCCGGGGTCCCTCCTTCCGCTCCCCTAGAGATCTTTTTCTTTGACCATTTCTCTTCCCATTTATCCAGCGTCAGCCATGGCCGCATGGCTAGGACCAGTTCTCTGGCATGGGACCTCAATCCAACAACCCTCTTCTCCTCCAACTCTCGCTCAGTATAATGCATCCTATGGCTTCCTTGCAACACACAAGTCTTGGATAGATCCACATCATATTCCTTCGCCAATCCCCTCAATTTCTCGTGTGCGATTCGTGCTTTCCGCGTCACATCTTTCGCCACGAAAAACAGCTCATCTGGATTGTAAGATACTATCCTCTCAAGAGGTAGACTTCCATATATAATTTCATCTACCTCTGCCTTGAGCCTTACTATGTCTATCATCCCTGCCTTCAAAGCTCCTTTCAACACCTGACAACTTGCTCCACGTCCCTCATCATATTCGCATTCTGGTTCCTTCCCTCTCCTCTCTTCTGGTGTTTCTATGGGAGCAGAATAACTCTTAAAGTCATCTTGAGTTTTCTCTGCTTGGCCCACATTCCGGTTCAGGTGCCTCTCCGACGGTACCCAGGACCTTAAATCTGATCTCGACTCCATCAGAGTCCTCGGCCTCACCGATCTCTGGTCCTCTTCGCCCCTAGATGTATCTGACACCGCTGCTAATGGTGTACTCCATTGGACAGGGCTTGGAGGTCGGGCCGTTGCCCCTTCCAACCCACTTTCCCCGCTTTCTCTCCTCGTTCTTTCTGCCACTCGTTCAGCCCTCTCTCTTTCCTCTGATTCCGGACTGTATATCGACACAATCGGTCCAATGGTGACCGGTACCCTCAATGCATCCGGTAACCTCATCTCTCTTTCAATCCTCCCACTAGCCTCAGACTGACCCTGTGAACTCGCTGTTTCAAACGAAACCAACCCTTCTACTCGGGTCTCAGGTTGGATCGTTACCCTTCTAGCTTCTCCCCTCTCACCCCACCTATCATCCTCTTCGTCCGGATTATAAGGAGGTGGTCTCTCGTCTAACAGTCTTTGCAATACCGCATCATCGGAGTCAATCTCCTCTTCCTGTGCTTTCACGTGCCTTATCCCCGTCGAGTCTATCAGCAAGGGATACAGTTTCTCTTCCTCTATTGTCTGCACTCTCCATCTTTTCTCCGCTGCGTCCCACTTGGCATCCTGAAATGCCCTAATCGACTTCCTCATCCTCTCCTGACTTCTTCCCTTTTCCTTATCATGCGCTGCTCTAATCCACGCATGTAATGCTTCGAACTGCGCCGCTCTTGGCAAGGGTCTTAAGGACCCCATCACCGTCTTCAGTTGGTACAGCACTGCTAGTCTAAATGAGCCATACCTCGGGAAAGCTAATTCCCCTTCACCTTGTGTAATCTTGTGCCAATTCTCAATCCAAACTATAGTATGTAACCCCACATTCTTTGCCATGTAATGTGCTGGGGTGTCCTCGGGAGGGGCTTCTTCTCCCTCTCGCACAACCACATGTTTATCGCCTCTACACAATTCTCGCAAAACCCTGAGACACTTCATGATGCGCGAATTCGATCTCGCGCTCTGTTTACTTCTTGTTCTTAAATCCTCCAATAACAGCGCGACTCACACCAACCGGCCTATCACAGCGCGACACCCTCTGACGTCACCTTCCTCCGTTCGCAGCAGTTCCTTTCTCCAAACACGTTTCACGCTTGCTCTCGTCCCATTCATACACTGAAATAACCAATTAAGTTACTTCTCTGGCTGTCCGTCCACAGCCTCTGACTGTTCGTCCACAGTCTCTCGACCTTGTTGACCTCGTTTGGCGCCCGTCTGCCCCGTCCGGCCAGACAGATCGCCACTGATAGGTTACTAACACTCCGATCCGCACACAACAACCCACGACCAGCGTTAAGTTGCCATACACACACACGTTCGCTCCCCCTATCTCGGTCCAGGTGATCGATGGTACCTCACGATCTCCTTTGGGTGGTCAACAAAATCTATCTCAGGTGTCTTCTACACCACAACTCCCGGGCTGCGTGCGCTCAGAGCCTGATCTCACAATCACACGACATACACATCAACTCCGCAAGACATCACACAACAAATCAACACCGCAATCTACAACATCTCATTTTCATACTCACTCCTGGAACTGCTGCTTTCGGCCGCGCTGCTACTCGCCGTCGATGCTCATCTGCTGCCGTCTGCTGCTCGCCATCTGATGATTCAGCATCACTTATCGTCTTTTGGGCCTCGAGGATCACTTATCCTTATCTAATCTAATCGTCCCTCGCTATCGGAAGTAACCATCCTCTGCTACCAACTGCTCCGGCCCATTTTAGTATCTCGCAGTTATCTACTAGAACCCACTCTGGTCGGATGGAACTTTTTACTTGCCCAATAGCGTAGAGGGAATAAACACAATTATCAAAATTTCTGTCCACAATTTGCCATAATCAAGGACGCGAAACTTAATCTCTTGGCTCTCTGGCTTTTATTATCAGCATAAAGATTTGAAGATACAGAGTCCTCAATACGAGGCACAACAAGTACATAGGCACTAACACAAATGCTACTCTACGAAGAATCCGCATACGGCTAAAAATAACTAAAAGCACAATTTCTAAAAGCATGAGGTAGAAAACTACCAAGCCAATGTCGATATTAGGGACACTGGACCATACCATCTCCGTCCCTACTCTGTACTAGATGACATCCCTACTTAGCAATCCCCAAGACCCCCAATCGAGTAAAGGGTGTCAGAGTGAAACTTCCTAAGAAGTCTTCACTTCGAGAGCTTGGTCTAAGTTGCCCCCTCTATCTCTTCGCCTAGCCTTCCTCAGCTCAGGGCCGCTCTGATCTGCCTCCACCCTCGGGACGCTTTCCCTAATACAGAACCCCAAATCTCAGAACACGCCCTTTGCGCCTCCTCTTCTGCGGGGTCGACTTTCAGTAATTTTCCACAGAGCGCTGTCCAGTTCCATCGTCCATCGCTTGGCCTTGAGTCCCAGACGCCATCCGCACTAGGAGTTACGATTGGCACATTCCAATGCACTCCCATGTCTGGCTTTTACTACATAAGTCAATTTTGTGAACAAAGAGCTTCTCTACTAACGAGCAACTGTCCTTGCACCTGGGGTGAGATCATGCAAGGCAGACATACTTCACATCTTTTAACTTGCAATTTACTACAGCCTAAAACCTCTACTGGAATAAATCCCTTTTGGCCTATTGCCCTTGGCTAACATAAGAAAATACCAGGCCTTTCGCCTCAACGATATATGCGAATTCTGGCCACTACTTCGGTTACACAAGCAGGTCTAAATCACAGTATTGACATTTACGTCTTTCTTTCATGTGTGGTCAAACTAAACAGTCTACAGACACGAATTCTAATCTACACGTTTTAACATCACATTGTTCAAAGGACTAAACTCTATGCATTGCTCCAATATATACATAAGATGCTTGTACATAGCTAACACTTCTATTGAAATCGACATAGGTTATACAATTCTTAATACATTGCACACAAAAATACCTGAGTACACATTTGATTATATGCGGGTGCCGACTAACAGTGAATATAACGCACCCCTACGATTTTCAACCTTCTAAGCGCTACATCAATAGTGTTCATCAAATGTCCCATAATGCTTTTTGTCTCACAAGCTGTACTCTGGGCTCAGCCATGAACTTTTCCATGACTTTGACTCCCTTCACGGCCTTCTTAATGCACACGCCCCTCAGTAGCTGCTCGTCATTGGTCTTCTCTCCATCTCCCATGTGAAAAAGCCTCCCTCCACCTTATCTCCTGCAACCAACCTAACTGTAACTCCTCCATTCTGCAACCTAGCCTAATTAAACAATACCCCTACTCTTCTCTAGTAAACGTCCACCTGCAATACAAACGTGAGATGGAAACTTTCTGAAAACTTCAAGTCAAACATCACTGTCAGCAATAAAGACTCTTCTCATGCAAAACAAATCAGGGCCTTGGAATCTAGCTAAGTTACTAAATTTGCTATTCAAGGTAGGCTAGCAAATACATCAACCAACTGCATTAAGACACTTTTTTGTATTCATCATTAATCTAGAAGAGCACTTATTGTCATCGATGCACCAATGAATCACATGTGTTAATGAAACCTAAAATGAGTTACATTGATTACCATAATAAGTGCACGCTCGAAACACTAACAATCGAATCTTACATTGGGTTATGTTAATTTTTACAGTAACATGTTAGTTGCTTCACATTTTCTTCTAATGTCTAATTCTTTCATAACATTGAATAATATGTGAGTGCATTTCACAACAATGACATTGCACTCCTAGCAAGTACCCCATGTAGGATACAAATCTTTCGCTCTATCACTACCAATCAGCATTAGAACACTCGAAGGAGAGGGAAACCGTAGTGTTGGGGTAGAGTTTCCACAGCAGCAATATATGCCTAAGAGGTAACTGGGGGGTCCAAAACATTACATTCAACAAAACAAGAGCGAACCTTCATCCTCTTTATATCATGGTTATTATTCTAGAAGTCCATATTGCTAATATAGTACCTAATTGGGCTTGGGAACAAATGAGGGGTGGAAACAAGAGTTGCCTTTCATGATTCAAGCACCAGTTTTGCATTTTGCAAACAGAATGTCAGCTGGGAAGAGTCACAGTAACTTCAGGGGGGTTAGAAGTGTAGAGAGGGGAGAGTTTGGTGGGTTTTCACACCTAATCTGAGACCAATATATCCAGCAACAATTACTGATATGGTCACAGAAAGTCCGACTCTAATATTATAATGGATTGTCAATGGCCTAAATGACAGGATTAAAAAGGGGTTGAGATGCAATATGTTAGAAGACCCAATAAGAAAATATTAAATCAACAGGAAACACATTTGACAGGAAACAACTGTCAGCTTCTGAGCAGGTGTGACTACTCAAGAGCCTTTCATGCAGGACTAACATTTGGATCTAGAGAGATTCCATACTCCTTCATAAATCCTCTGCATGCAGGGTGCAAGGGAACAAAGCAGACTCATTAGATGGATACATTTCAGTTTTTGGTGAACTGGGTGGACAACCCAGGATGTTAATGCGCATATACATCCCTCTGCCTGCCACCAATAAGAGTCTGGATTAATTGGGTAGGCTGGTTGCGATACACCCCAGGGCTTCACAGTACTTACAGTTGACTTGAACTTCGAACACAATTATGGACAGGCAATGGGATACACACAGCAGAAGAACACAGAGCTCCACCCAATTCAGCCCATTTTCAAAATGGGAGACATCAATGGCCGTGGTACATGCATGGAGATTCTAAAACCCCAGTGTCCGTATATACTTAATGCCCAGGTGGCACAACAGGCATGTGTGCCCACTTTTTGCAACCCAAGAGTACTATCTAGTGGAGAAAAAACAGCAGACAATTGTGCATCCCCTTCTTTAATACTATTAGCGATGGAGCACATGTAGCGTCAGCAATATTATGAGAGAGCAATCCCTCATTTGCATTGGTGGCATGGCACCATACAAATGAGGCAATTACTTTCCCCCTGTGCCCACGCCATAATATGGAAGCAGGCGCTGAGGCAAACTGGCCCTTAGGAGGCACACTGAAAGAGTGCCACAAAAAGGAAAAGGATTCTCAGTGTGCCCAGCGAGGGCAGCACTCTCGAGGGGTTAAAGGGTGTCCCATACACCCCCGCCCCCAGAAATTCCCCAGTAGGCGGGTGCAGTCACTCACTGCACCCACCTGCAGGGAAACCTGTAACCTTTAGATGGGATGCCACCTGCACAGAGAAACACTGAGTGGCTTTGAAGCAGCAGCTTTGTATGCCATTGAATTCACTGACCTGGGGGCAGCACGAGTACACAACTGCCGTGGGGGGGCAAGCATTCATTGAAATAGGGTGCATTATCCCTGTTTGCACCCAACGCACCTGCCTAAAGGTGCGCTTTGGTGTGCACAAGGACAGTGTCCCCTATGTGTAATGCAGGACAAGGTTTAGAAATGAAAGTTACTTCTCTGCAGCCCACCAAACATACTAATGATTAGATTATTTGCTGATCCTTGCATTAGATGCTTGCAGACTTCCAGGTACATGCATTTGTGCTAGGGGCCTGTTGAATAATGTCCCAGTCGAGTTTTGGTTGGAAGGAACAGTGATTGGGTTCGGTATACATGGAGGCTGAAAGCATTGTCACTAGTAGACCAGAACCTGACCTGACACTTGATGGGAGAAACAATAGCAATAGCATTTTAAGATAAATGAGAGTACAGTAGCCTCTTACAATCAGTGGCATAGCTAGTTTGCCAATGGCCCTTGTGCAAGCAAAGTAACTGTGCTTCAACACTAGGATGACATCTTAGTCTGTCATCTGTCCCCAACACTCCTCAACCTCCTTCGACAGATTCTGCATCTGCCATATCAAATCTTACTATCACATTCATACACACACTATTGTATTTTCACTCATTGCACTGCATTTCGGCAACTCAAAGCAATAACCCTAAAAGCATACCAAAGCCAATAGAGTTGGCCCCTATAAAGTTTATGCACACAAAGACATATGCAGGCACCCCTCACTGACACTGCTGCCCTCACATAGACACGTCTCTCATTTTTTTTACCTAATTTATTTTATTGATTTACCATACATCCAATAAGGGGGATCTGGTTACATACCCCGGATAGATAGTAAAGTCACAGTGTAAATTAGGTTCTTTAAGGCGCAGTTGCGGCATCATATTATTATCTACGTCAACATTTCAGACACTGCATACAGTCATCACGATAAGTAGTTGCCACCATTGGAAAATTACCAACCCCAAATAACCCCCCACCCTTCTTCCCGCCCCACCCTCCCAGGTGTGTCATTTAAGTGCAGGCTACAAGTAAAACGGGTATCTCAGTGGGGCTGTTTATTTGAATAGGAGGCTGCTGCAGCCGAGTGTTAACTGGCTTGCTTGCCAAGCCCCGCTACCAAACGTGAGGCTACAGTTCGAGGTGGTCTTAGAGCTGCTTGTGCGTTAGACCATAGCTGCCACAGGGTCACCTACAGATGCATCATCCCCATCTGCTTCGGGAGATTTGAGTGCCACAACGAGCGCTTCCCAAGCTCTCGCCCGTTCCAGTGCATTTTCACTCTCAATTCGCCGCGCTATTTGTAACCTAATCACTCCCTCACACTCTACTTTAGGAATTCCGCTTTCCACTTTGCTATGCTAGGACCCTGTTTTGCCTTCTACAGGGTGGTGATGTTCCTTTTGCCCAGGAGCAGACCCAGATCTATACATTTGCTAGTAATTTTGTTCTTTTACGAGGTGGGGAACCAGTGTAAAATACAGTGGGTCATGGTTGGGTCCAACTCTCTATCAGTGAAGTCTGCCAATATTGTCGTTACCTCCTCCCAATAACAATTTAGGAACGGGCAAGCCCCGAACATGCGTTTAAAAAAATCTGCACTTTCTGCATTACATCTTGGGCAGGCCACTGACTGGGCACAACCCTCATGCTGCAATTATACATGCATAGGCCTCACTCTGCACTCACACAGGCCAAACTTTCAATGTAAAGACAACTTACCTTGTACTCACTAAAGACAATGGTAATCCTGCATTCACACAGCACATCCCTCACAATGCACTCACAAAACATGGTGGCTATCTTACTCTCACACAAGCACACAGCTTACATACAGGTACATCGCTCAAATAGGGAGGAGCAGAGCTTGGACAGATGGTAGCATAAGAGACACAGTCGGGTGCGCCCCATTTGCCGACCGCAGTTGGAGGGCGGGACAAATCCAGACACTAATAAAACAGGAAGACTGAGAATGGAGCGTTCCATCTCAGTTGCCGCTGAGCCTTCCCGCTCTCCCATTTGTGCCTTACCTGTTTTTGCCTGAAGCCGCCGGAGTCCTTTGACGTCTCTAACGCGTTCCGTCATCAACTGGAAGAGTCTTCTCTTCCAGGTCCTTTGTTTCCTCTTCTGGGTTGCTCTCTGCTGCTGCGGCTCCCGGGCAGCTGGCGTTCCCTCACTGGTAGCCTCCTCTGCTGCTGCAGCTCCCGGGCAGCTGGTGTTCCATTTTTTCTTTCCTGGTAAGCTGCGAAGAAAGAAAGAAAAAGAGATATTATTTAAAGCATCCTAGTCTCCATTTGTACACGGTAGGATTGTTATATTTTTTGCCATTGACATATACTTATCTGATTGTTTGGGAATCCACGCAGAGTGTTTTATGTTTCTTCTTTGGATGTTCCTGCAATTTTCCCTGTGCTGGAATTACAGAGAGAACAGTATAGGTTAGTCATATGGATTAGCCTATTTACTAATCTGACCCAGCACACTTTTTGTGATGTTTTTTCTTTCTTAAAATATCCTGTCTAGGGAAATATATTTTTGGGTTTCTCCCTAGAATTTTAGGATATACATATATATGTTTTGTGGGTCTAGTGGATATTACGGCGGCATTCATTAAGGTGGGTATTATACACTCTTTGATGCCTATGTATCTTGTTCCATCACCTTAATGTTAATGCATAGTACCTTCTAATTTTATAGACACAAACGATATCAATTGGTTATCTAAATATTTGTACCTTCGGTTATAGTAGAAGAGGGGTGTTCATCAGCTACATTATTACTGCCCGTATGTTCATTTATTGTTAACTGTTATCCCAATATCTATAGGAAGAATACTCATTGTATTATTATTTCACTTAGGGAGACCATGCAATCAACCTCCTAAGGACTCTATCTCAGATGTGCCAATCATAATCTACTCCATCTCCTTTCCCTTGTTTTGTATTCCCCTCTTCTCCATATTCACCTCAGCGGCTTTGACCCTGTTGACCTAATCTGGTGGGTGAGGGAAGTTGGGATCCAGCATCGGTTCTTCCACCTCACTAATGCGGATACACCCGGTGAGTCCGACAGACACATGTTGATTATCTGGTGAATCGGTCTACCGTTGTAACTGAAAGCTCTTGAATTAGCTACACTGAAGCCTGAATGTCCACCAAGGTTATCTAATTTTCCATCAGTCACACTTGGATAAGCACTGCAGACTATGTGAGTCTGAACTTTGTGGACTTTTGTGAGGAAGAGTCTTGGCATAAAAACAATCCCAATTCCCTTCTAAAAAACAAGGAGGTTTTTTTCCTTGTGATGTAAGCATCTGCCTAAATAAAAAGGTAGAATTAAAGGAAAAAAAGAGATAACGACCAAATGTGATGGCAAGTGCTTCAATAAAAAAAGTGAAACTTCACACTGGTCTGTCATCTTGGAACAGTTCAAAATGATAGAGTAAGCAGACATTGTTTTGAAGCTTGCAGAAGTGATGCTTGTTGCTCTGCCTGGTTCTCTGCATAGGAAAGTTGTGGTCCAATGGCAGTGGAGATGCTGGTACTCTAATTACTCGATTAGCATTAGTCTGTATTTGCAGGTGAGAATAACACAGAGTAAGCAGGCAAAATACAGATATCCAGACTACATGACATCCTAAAGTCCAGTGGTTGTCTACCAGGCAGTGCCAAACATTGGCAACAAAGCCAATGACTGAAGAGGGCTGATCAACTGTCCAATTGTATGCATTTTGTTCTGAAGGGCTAAACCTAAATGTGATTGACACTCTGTCAGTTGAATAACTGAGGTCAGTATACCTAAAGGCAGTTTTCTCTAAGCAAGATTATGTATTATGTTTGAGAAAGCATGAGGATTGAGATACCATTAAACCAGTCTTTTGGTTAGACTTGAAACACACAGAAATAGATAAAGCACAGGAAGAAGGAGTGCAGGGAGTCCTTGGTATACATGCAAATGACACAAAGCAATGAATAAATTAATGTGCCCTTCTGTAACGTAACTGATGCTCATGCAAAGCTCTCCAATACCTCCGGGTCAAGTTTGCGCTATATAAAATCTACAACAACAAAAAAAAGTAAAGTGCATCCCAGTCTTCTCCTAAAGACATGTTACAAAGGTGATACTGCAGAACCAGTGCAAGTTTCCTTTAAAGACATGGAACATGTGTGGTACTGTAGTGCCAGACAGTGCAGGCTTCCTTCAAAGTCGTGGCACAAGTATGCTACTGCAGGCCCAGTGCAAGCTGCCCTCACAAACAAGGAAAAACTGTGGTAATCAAGGCCAGTGCAAACCTGCTTCAAAGATATGGAACACGTGTGGTACTGTATAGACAGCAAGTGCAAGCTTCCTCCAAAGGCATGGAACAGGCCTATCTGTGTATGTGCGGAGTTCTCCTTCTCGACTACAGAGTCTCCACAGTCGTAAAGTTACTATTAAATAGCAGTTTTGAGAATACTGAAAAAGAGTAAACTTACACACACGTGTATGTTTACCTTTGTGTATTAGGGCCAATGTGTGTCAGTGAATATTTGTCATTTGCACATCACCAAGTAAAGTGTCTTGAACTGTATTTGGCCCTATTAACATCTTTTATCCATCACACTTTAGACTTAGAAAAAAGCATTTCATTTGTACTTTCCTGCTTATTTAAAAATATTTACACAGTTAATGTGTAGGTATTTGAAGTTTGTTGGGTGTAGGAAGAAAGCCTTTTATTTCACACCAGCAAGATTTCCCTGAGGAACACTTTACAAAATCCACACACTTTACAGTAAGAGAAAGAAAAGTAAACACCAGTCTCCGTGATAAGTCAGCAGTTTGTCAGAGGTCTACACTGACATTTGACTTCTGTCTTTTAACACACAATAAATGTCACAAGATAAAAGCAAAATCTAAAGTCATCTTTATTGCTCGTTCAGCTTCTGCACTTTCGCATTGTTATTTAGGTGTCCTCTTGGGGCTCAAGGGGCTGTTGTAGTTCGGCCCTCTCTGACCTCCTGGCCCTAGTGCATTGCACCAGTAGCACCACTCGTAGCTACGCTCTTTATTACAAAACATTTTTGGGGGTATACAAATTGGCATTCAGGGAAAAGCACTGCCCTTCTTCATTAAGGTGAAATTCTTGGACCGGCTCAAGACGAACCAAAGCGAAAGCATTTGCCAAGAATGTTTTCATTATTCAAGAACCGAAGTTGGAGGTTCGAAGACGATCAGATAATGTCGTAGTTCCGACCATAAACTACGCCGACTAGCAATCCAACGGTGTTATTCCCATGACCCACCGAGCAGCTTCCGGTAAACCAAAATCTTTGAGTTCCGGGGGGAGTATGGTTCAAAACTGAAAATTATCGGAATTGATGGAAGGGCACCACCAGGAGTGGGGTATGAGTCTGAATTTGACTCAACAAGGGAAACCTCACCTGGCCTGTACATGGAAAGGTTTGACAGATTTATAGCTCTTTCTCGATTCTGTGGGTGGTGGTACATGGCCGTTCTTAATTGGTGGAGCAATTTGTCTGGTTAATTCCATTAATGAATGAGACTCCTCCATGCTAACTAGCTACGCGACACCAGCGGTCGGCATCCAAATTCTTAGAGGGACAAGTGGCGTTCAGCCACAAAAGATCGAGCAATAACAGGTCTGTGATGCTCTTAGATGTCTGGGCCTGCACGCACGCTACACTGAATTGATCAGCGTGTATCTTATCTACCCTTCACCGATAGGTGCGGTTAACCCGCTGAACCCCGTTCGTGATAGGGATTTGGGATTGCAATTATTTCCCTTGAACAAGGAATTCCCTGTAGGTGTGGGTCATAAGATCGTGTTGATTAAGTCCCAGCCCTTTGTACACACCGACCGTTGCTACTACTGATTGGATAGTTTAGTGAGGTCCTTGGTTGGACTCCCCGGGATCAGCAACAACCCAGGCGGAGCACCAAGAAAACAAGCAAACTTCATTATCTAGGGGATGTAAAAGTCATAACAAGGTTTCCATAGGTGAACCTGCGGAAGGATCATTAATGGCGGAGTGGCTTGAGAGTAACCCTCGGCTGCCTCACAGGGGCAACATGCGCACACACCGTATGTACAGGGCTCTGCCCTGCCCTCGTGAGCCCTGGTCAGCAGAGCGGTCCGCAGCCTACCCAGGGAGGACCCTACTGACCAATGCACGGTGGTCCCGGTCACTGTCCCACCAGGAGGGGCACAGCCGTAGGCCCTCCCTAGATGGAACCCACAATCACCCAGCACGACACAGTGGTGGGGGAAAATGAATGGCAGTTCCTCCCTGGGCTTGGACCACCCCCTGAAAGCCCTGCCACCCCGGGCCCTCTCACACCCGATGTCCGGCCCGACTGGGCTTTGAGTGACCAAGGAGCAGCCCTTCTCGTGCGGCAGAGCAGCCTGGAAGAGAAGGAGCCGGGCCCTGCAAGGGCACCCTGGCTCTTCTCAGTGGGAGGCATGCAGGATGAGGAGCTGCCCTGCTCTTCCTTTACTGTGCTTTTGACCTAGGCAAGGAGGGTGGGCTACCCATCAGCCCGCTGGCATGGCTTGGGGCTACCACCTGAGCCGCAGGGGTCGAGCCCGGTGGTGGATGGCTGACATGCAGGTGGGGCGCCCCTCCCTCATTGCCAGGTACCTGGTTCCTGATCCCGTGTGGCCGGGCTGAGAGTTTGAAGACTTGCACGGTCCCTCCCAGTCCTCTGGGAGGGACCGGTGGAAGTGGGGCTGCCTGCTCCTGCCGCTCCAGGCGTTCCCCTCACCCGTGCCTGTGATGCCTTGAATGGGATGCTGGAATGTCTTGCAGCGTGGGTGGTGGAAGGACGGACGGCATCGCCTTCCTTTCGCCTCTCCTATGACCGCAGGCGGGCAAATGCTTTTGAAAGGTTGCCTGCGATTCTTGTTGGCAGATCGCTCAGCTTGTACGTCGAAGAAGAACGCAGCTAGGTGCGAAAATTAGTGTGAATAACAAGACTCATTGATCATTGACACTTCGAATGCACTCCCGGGTTCCTCCTGGGGCTACGCCTGTCTGAGGGTCGCTCGATAGGCAATCTCCCTGTGGCTTCCCCGGGGATGCGACTGGGGCTGTCGCAGGGTAGCTCTGCTTCCCTTAGTCCTCCCACAAGGTCAGACCCCTCCTATAATCCATGGCAGGATCCATCACCCGGTCCTGTCATGGAGGTATGCCACCAGCGTGCCTAGCTTTGCCTCCTGCCTCGGCGGGTGTTTGGCTGGCCACTGGTCTGCCTGGGGCACCTAGCTGAATGCCGCGTGTAGCTGTCTGTGGTCCAGAAAACACCCTTTTGTTATTTGGTTAAATTATTTCAGTAGTTATCTAGGGACACGGATCCTCTGGGGATCCAACAGTCCTGTGCTAATATCTGAATGGCTGCCAGCATTTCAGCCAGGAAGTGTTGGCAGCCATCTTGGGACTTGGCCTCAGTCAAGTACCAAAAAAACGTAATATCAAAGAAAAGGGGCAGGTTAGGAATGTCCTGACCCCCAAGCCCTGTTGCTTGGGTCCCCTAGGGACCCCGCTAGTAAAAAAAGCATTTTTTGAAATGTTGCTGCGATTTCACAATGGATTTGTGAATTAGTGGTAACATTGGAATAATAAAAACAAAGTACAGTCTCCCATGTTTGATTGTAGTTGAGCCCCCGGGTGGCGAAGTCCCGGTGGCATGCATATTCATAGTGCCCCAGGGACCACCACCTCCCCAGGACTTTAATTATATGTAGGAAGGGGCCACACGGGCACCCCTCCTTTGCCTCAAAGAGCTCTTGGGACCACCCCCTCCCCAGGGCCATATATATATATATACAAAAAAAACCCTGTTTTGTTTACAGTGCATGTAGCTTTTGAATCAGAAGCGACTCGTGAGTGAGGCAAAAAGTGTTCATCAAATCCTGCACCTAAAATGGCAACTGCCAAGCTTGCAATTCACCTTCAACTTGTAAGTCATGTTCTGAAAAGGGCACTTTTTTCCGTGTGTGCTATGGATTTTCCATGTGTCTGCGTACCCTTGACAACTGCTCTGGAATAAACCGCCATTCGGGGCTGGCTGCAAATGGCTGTGAAAAACATATTTCACCATGTAAAATGTGCGAGTCAGAGCTGGCTCAAGATTTTCAATATGGGTAAAAAAATTAAGCTCTCATACAGCACAAAACATGAAAAATAATCACTTTCTGAGTAAGGTTTACCTTTCATGCAAAGCTTAGTATAAATCAGTCCAGCCTTTTCGGCTATAGATGAAACCAAACATTCCTTTGAGATCTAAAATAGGAAATCATTAATTATTTCACTCCCCGTCCTTAACTTTTCTTCCAGTAAACAGATCTTCACAAAACTTACCATGCAGGGACAGTTTGATTTCACCAATTGCCAAGTTACGCACATCTGTCTACAGGGTCAACAGTTATAGGAAAATGAAAAATGCCTTTTCAATGGAAAGTATGGCTCAAACATAACCACATAGTAAGACTTGAACTCCTTACCCAAGTCTATCCAGAGAGTCAAAGATGCTTAATTGGCCTTCACCTTGAGTTATGTTCGGTGTCCCTTTGGTGTTGATTGCTTTGTACTCTGGTCTTTCATTTACAGATTCTATTGACCTCTATGTTTTAGGAAAACAGCCCGGCAGCACCAATGACATGAGCATGTTTTAATGGTGCTATATCCAACCTTCTTTATTTTGATTCCTTTCCATGTTGCAATCTCAAGCAAAGGAAAATGATATCCTGTTCCTATTGCTGAAAGACTCCTGTACTTTTATTTTTTTCTGACAATAGGATTTGCCGTTAATGCTGATAAAGCAGCATTAGCTCCAACTTCAAAATGACCATTAATTAGTCCAAGTGCTATCTCTACACTGGGACCCACATCCAGTGGCACAGTGAGTCTGGGACCCACGTACAAGGCACAAGGCTGATTTGCATATAGCTGGGTCCAAACTAGAATGGCGTGGCGAGCAAAATAATGATGGATTAAACCCAGATCTGTGACTGGGGGTGAGTGCTTGACATTGTTCAACATTCTGTCTGTCATCTTTTTGTGTTGTATTTTCAACCTTATTGGGAAGCGTATGACCAGACGTTGGTTCTGTGCTCGCTACGCCACCCATTTCAAGCTCAATCATTCAATCAAACAGGGATTTATAAAGTGCACTACTCACCCGTGAGGGTCTCAAGGCACTGGGGGGAGGGGGAAAGTGCAGGCAGCTCCTATTCAACCAAAGAGCCAGGTCTTGAGGCTCTCCCTGAATACTTGCAGTGTGGAGGTTCGTCTGATGTTGAGGGGGAGCTCGTTCCAGGTCTGGGCCGCGATGTAAGGAAAGGCTCTTCCTCCTGTTCTGGCTCTGCAGATGCAATAGATTTTGGCCAGGGCAAGGTCAGCGGAGCGGAGGTTTCTTTTGGAGAGTAGAAGGAGATTCTTTCATTGAGGTATTGTGGTCCGGTGTTGTGGAGGTATTTGTAGGCACGAGTGAGCAGCTTGAAATTGACTCTTTTCGACAGGGATCCAGTGGAGGTCTTGTAGGTGCTGGGTGATGTGGTCTTGTCGTGGGATGCTGAGGATGAGTCTGGCTGCGGCGTTCTGGATTGCCTGGAGTTTGTTGAGCAAAGATTTATTGATTTGGGCATAGAGGGCGTTCCCGTAGTCTAGTCTGCTGGTTATGAGTGTGTGGTTGACAGTCTTTCTGGATTTGGGGGGATCCATTTGAAGGTCTTGTGACGTATGTGGAGGGTGTTGGAGCATGTGGAAGATACAACATTGATTTGTCAGTTCATGGTGAGGGGGTAGTTGAGTATGCCGAGGTTGCGGGCATGATCTGTAAGTGTGGTAGGGTTGCAGGGGGGCAGGTCAAGCTAGCCTGGCTGATGTGGGGTGATGCCCTGTAATCGGTCCCAGGATGCTTGTTTTCCGGTCTAGGGAGGACTTAACCTGGCAGTTTGGTCCAAACTGGAATGGTGTGGTGAGCAAAATAACAATGGATTAAACCCAGCTCTGTGACTGGGGTGAATGATTGACAATGTTCAACATTCTGTCCGTCATCTTTTTGTGTTGTATCTCTATTTTGAGGGCGTCATTAACAAAGCCCCTTGCAGCAGTTTTATGCCACCGGATTCGCATATTTACAAGGCCACACAGAGCCACTTTGCGTGACTTTTCATGGCCTTGTAAATATGTGCTCCTTTCATGCAGAACCCAGCGTGAAAGAGGCATTCCATGGGTGTTGCTGCGGGGGTTCCCATGCAACACCCATGGAATCTGAGGCATTTCCAGATTCATGACGAATCATAAACCTGGGAATGCAACAGATTCTAATGCCCTCCCAGGGGTGGTGTTAGGGAGGCACAACGAGGAGAAATGTTTCATTTCTCCTACTGTGTTCCTCTTTTTATATGTGCTGCATTGTGTAGCACACATAGAAAGAGGAATTGCCTCAATTGATTGGTTTTGTTCAGAAAGGTGTCCCTTCCTGCACAAAATCAATCAGCTCCGCAACGCAGGCACCCTTGCACCATGGTGCAATGGTGCATGCGCTGGTGCATGGCAGCCCATTGTGTGGCAGCACAGAGGAAAAGGACAGGAAAGCTCCGTATCTCACAGATACGGGTCATCCCTGCCCTTTTCTTTTGACGCAGGGCGTGCAGTAACATTCCTTGTGGCGTTGCGCTGAGCCAAAACCTCGTAAATGAGGCCCTGAATGTATTGTTGATCAGGTCAGAGTCTTTTGTGCTACATTTTCCATTGCAATTGTGCAATGTACTCACTACATAAAACACGCCAGGGATGTAGCTATCAATAGGGCACCAGGTAGAGAGCTGTGGGATTGTAGGAGTCCAATACTCCTCAATTACAACTGTTTTAAATACCAAAACAGGGGTTCTTCTCTTCCTTATATTAGGGCCCATGTTGTCCTTGCTATGCCATTTCTATATGCACACGCGTTATAGCAGGCCACCTTAAGCGTAAGTGAATTCACATGAATACCCAAAGCGTAGCAGTCTAAGCATATTCTTTCTTGAACATATTAATAACACGCGCAAATCTTAAACAATGATTTTCACAACCCTCTATCCTCACAGAGAAAGTATGATATATTCTAAAAGCAGAGTGTACCTGCTGCTTTTCCCACTTATGAAAAGATAACCATGCTATTGCTGGGGCCCAATTTTCTTGTATTCATTTATCTCAAAAACCCACTCTGGTCGACTGGACCTTTTTACCGGCCTAATAGCGTGGAGGGAGCAAACACAATTATCAAAAATACCTTCCACAATTTGACATAATTGAAGACTCAAACTCAATTTCTACTGCTCTCGGGATTTTATTATCAAGAAAAACATCTGCAGATACAAGCACCTTAGCACAAGGCTCAACAGGTAAATGGGTACTAATACAAATGCCACTCTACGAAGAATCCGCATACGGCTGAATATGAACAAAAGTACAGCTTCTAAAAGCATCAGGTAGATAACTACCAAGCTAATGTCGATATTAGGAATCATTAAACCAAAGCATTTCTGTCCCTACTCTATGCTAAATGACATCCCTGCTTACCATTCCCTTAAGACCCAAGAACTCGTGAAAAAGGTGTCAGAAGCGAGCTTCCTAAGAAGTCTTCACTTGGAGAGCTTGATCTAAACGCTCCTTCTAGCTCCTCGCCTATCTCTTCTCTGCTCAACCCTCGGGGCGCTGTCCCTAATACGAAACCCCAAAACACAGAACACGCCCTCCGACACACCTCCTCAACCAGGTCTTCTTTCGGTAATTCTCCATCCTGCGCCGTCCATCTTCCATCGTCCATCAGTTTGGCCTTGAGTCCCAGACACCGTCGGCACTAGGAGTTGCGATTGGCACATTCCAATGCACTCCCATGTCTGGCTTCCTCCATAATTCAACTGTTAGACAAAGACCTTTTTACTAACGAACCAACTGTCCTTGCACCTGCGGTGAGATCACAGGATGAAGAAATACTTCGCATCCTTTAACTCTACGATTTACTGCAGCCCAAAACCTCTACTAGAATAAATTACTTGCGGCCTACCGCATTCAGCTAACATAAGAAATACCAGGCCTTTCTCCTCAACGATATATGTGACTTCGGGCTTCTACTAGGTTAAACACACTATTAAATTGCATTCTAACATTAGTGCTTTTACTTTCACATACGTGAATAAACAACATACATGAATTAATTCAATCAGGTTACACGTTTAGTCTAGTACGTTGCATTAAACAGAAACTTATCGTTATGCATTTTGCTAAATACCTTCATTATACATTTTCACGTCTCCTAACGCTTTTACATGACGATGTAGCTAACATATTTCTTAATACGTTTCGCACAGAATAACTAAAGATACACTCATTATATGCGGGTGCCAACTAACAGTGAATATGACGCACCCCTATAATTTTCAAACCTTTAGGCGCTACATCAGTTCCCCCCTTTGATGACAACTGTCATCACACCATCATTCTCATTTCTCCTGGAATAAAGCTGATCTAAACTGCAGTTGCTACCATCCCACCATGTCGGATCCCTTCCATCCTTTTAAGATTCTGATACTGACGATCCTGTAATCTCTCCATTCTCTGCTCATTTGCTCGGAGGGCTCTTTCGGCCCTATTCCCTCTACACCACTTCCAGGCACTTAAGAGTCCCAACAAACAGATCACACATACCACTGCAATTATGATTGGCTTCAACACCGAACCCAGGAATCCCATTCCCAAGTTCGCAAACCAAGTTCCCACTCGACCAAATCCTTGGCTAATCTTTTCCCACACATTCTCTTCCGTCAAATCTTCTATTTCCTTATGGATCGTGGTAATGTTGACGATGTACTTCGCCAGGTCCTTACTGTTGTCTGGAATATACGTGCAACATTCTTGGACCTTCAGCAATTTACAGACTCCGCCCTCTTTTGCCAATAATACGTCTAACGCAAGTCGATTTTGCAAAACCATATTCCGTATCGACAACATTTCTCCATTCACCAACAGCAATGACCTCGCCGAATTCATTGACAATTCATCCACCACAGTCGCCAATCTTCTTATCTTCACATCATTCAGAACCACTCCCAAGCTAGGTATTGTCACTCCGTATATATCCCCAATCACCATTCCTACATTCGCAGCTCTACGCACCTTAGAATGGCGTCCCGTCTCTAATAGCTTCAAATCTTCCGTATGATAAATCTTTGGGAAGATAATCGCCAAGTAACACGTACCATACCAATTCGCAGGCAATATCACATATGCATTTCTCCCACACACATAGTACACAGTCGGAATCACCTGTATCGAATTCTGCAAGAAATTCTTAGCAGAGTCCTCCATGGTAAAGGTATGTTCACACGTACTATGCCCCACTAGAACCTTCTCCTTGGGAGTTTGAGGCCGGGCAACACACAATTTCCCCTTCTGTACCTCATCTAATGCAATCGGTCCATAGCTTCCCTTAGATTTATGCCATCTCTCCTCATCCGTCCAATCCACTAGACTATCTCCTGTATTCCGTGTCTGGGTCAGTTTTCTATACCTATCCTCTATCTGACCTATGAACTTCTTTTCCGTTTCGGACAACCAGCATGTCAAATTATGTCTATGAGCATAAGCTGTATCTAGCTTCACAGTCGGTCTAAAATACTTCCGAAGCCTATCCTCTGACTTGTAATAGTCATACTTATTCAAATGCTTATATGCCGGAACTTCGGGAAGTACTGTGTCATAATTTGAGAAAAAGTACTCAAACTGTTTCCTTTCATAAAACAAACGAAGCAATAGGCTGCAAGAGATCCCATATGTCAGTGGGAGATGATGGTACCTAATACCCTCATCTACCGAAGCAGGCAACTGCATGCACACATAACAATCTTTCGCATCCATCGCATCCACGTATTCATACAACAACTTCGCATAAGCATTGAGTTTAAAATCAGCTCTGGACAAATCTATGTGAAACATACGATTCTTCTCGAGCGTCTGAGCTCTCTGATCTCTAATAGTGACCCCTCCCTGTCCTAGAGTGGTAGGTGTGGGTGCTCCCTGTACCTCCCCCTCCTGTCTATGGGCCACCATGTATGAAGTCACTACTACTGCAAATATAACGGCTATCACTACTCCTAACATTGTGCCTATCACTATTTTGGCTCTACGATGTGTATTCCCAGGTTCCGCCATCTCTGAAATGTTCTCGATGTTCAGTACAGTCTCTGCGGACACAAGTCTCTTTCTCATCCAGTAAGTTCAATCCAGCTACTCTCTTGAACCGGGGAAACCTTTAGCAAAGTCCAATTTCTCGTTTCTTCTGATCGGGAAGACTCCCCTAACTCTTCTTCGTCTCTTCACCGGAAAATCCCTAAATTTTTTCTTCTTCCTCTCGGGCCTAGGTTATCTTCTTATCAAACTTTTATGTACAACAACTTTACACTCAATCCAGAATCACTGCTGGTCACAACAGCTCTAGGACCGCCTGCAGTATTTCAAGCTTAAGGGTTGTCAGTTCTTGGGGTGCGGGTATGACTGCAAAGGTTGGGAAGTAAAGCGTTTCCAAAATCAGACCACGGATGATACTCAAGAATGGTGGATTCGGAATATTGATGGTCAATACTCCTTCGATCTCTAAGCCTGGGATCTTCAACAACACTTCCACTCTCGGAAACGGGAGACTGTTGACCAGTGTGATCGATCTCAATCTTCCCGTGTTCAGTAAACTTGGCATCAGTCACTGTGTATGCCCACTCTGGTGAGGCATACTTTTGGCACGGCACTCTTGTTCTCTTCGACCTTCTCAGAGCACCTTGGGGTCGATCTACGTCCTCTTGCTCTGCTTCAGATTCTTCAGAAACTAGGGCAAGATCTGTTATTGGTGCCGATTTCGAGTTTCCCCACCTCTGACTCACAGGCCAAACTCTTTCTGCTTCTGTGGCACCTCTGCGCTCCCTACTGGTACCCTGTGCACTGCTTTCTTCTTCAGCAGAATCCGACTCGGTACTGCACCCTGCAGCTCTTTCTTCTTCTTCCGAGTCTCTTTCAGTGTTATCTTCACGTTCTTGGTTCAGTGCACAACCAGCTGCGTCAGCAACCCCTACAGCTTGACTCGCCCTCTCAGATGGCTCGGCCACCTCAACTGGATTTTCGTTCTCGAGAGGGGCTGTTTCTTCCAAGGGTGCTGGAACTCTACGGGTATGGGAAGCGTGTACCCAGTTCGGCTGGTCCCCACACTTCACTGCTGTATTCGTTATCAGGATTATCTGGTACGGCCCGCGCCAGCGAGCATCCAGGCAACTCTTCCTCACGTGTTTGCGCACCAAAACCCAGTCGCCTGGGCACAGGTCGTGGCACAGGTCGCTTGCGGCGGGAACCGTTGCTGTCTGCACCTGCTGAGACACAGAATGGACCACGTCAGCCAGGCCTTTACAATAGTCCAAAATCATGTCATCAGTGATGTTAATCAAAGCAGTAGCAGGTATTGCTGGCAAGCGCATCGTCCTCCCCATTATTATCTCGTGGGGTGACAATCCAGTCCTCCTATCAGGTACACTCCAGAGACACATGAGAACTAAAGGTAATGCATCTGGCCATTTCAAGGATGTCGAAGAGCACACTTTCGCCATTCGGGCTTTCAAAATTCCATTAACTTGCTCCACACAATCCCAGAAGCCTCTGGTCGGTAGCTGCAGTGCAATCTTTGGTCTACATTTAAGGCAGCACAAAGCAGCTTCATAATTTCACTGTGGAAATGAGTTCCTCTATCTGATTCAAAAGAGGTCGGGAAACCGTACCTTGGGATTAGTTCCCTCAATAACAACTTAGCTATGGTGAGTGTGTCACACCTACGTGTTGGGTAAGCCTCCACCCACCTGGAAAAGACACATACTATAAGTAATATGTACCTCAACCCATTACACTTCGGCATTTCAATAAAATCTAACTGCATCCTATTAAAAGGTCCACCTGACCTACCTATGTGACTCAACGTCACAGCGGGTCTCTTTCCTACATTCATCTGTTGACAAGTAACACACCTCTGGCACACTGCCTCAGCTACCGTCCGAAACTTCGGATTGTACCACATTTGGCGAAACACTCGCATCATGGCATCTCTGCCAAGATGTACAGCACCATGTATCAGTCTCGCCATGGGACTCAACAAACATTCCGGTAACACAGCACGTCCATCACTCGAAACCCATATACCCACATCTCCTTTTTCACATCCCGCTCGTATCCAACTGTCCCGCTCTTGATCGGTGACCCCATGTTGCAACTCCTTCAGTTCTTCCCATGAGTCTGCCATAGCTGACATCACAGTGTAATCTGTTTTCTCTTCGCTTTCCACAACATGATTCTCAGTATAACTACATCCCTGCTCTGCACAGAATCGAGCAACTTCATCTGCGTAATTATTACCTAATGACACAAAATCGGTTCCTTTAGTGTGTGCAGAACATTTAACAACAGCAATTTCATCTGGGCTTTGTAGGGCTTCCAACAATTGTCGTATATAATCCCCATTTCTGATGGGTGAACCAGAAGATGTCATAAACCCTCTCTGGGACCATAGCTGTCCGAAATCGTGACCTACACCAAACCCATATTGGCTATCTGTGTAAATCGTTACACGGATCTTATCAGCGGCCAAACAGGCACGGGTCAGAGCAATAAGCCCAGCCACCTGTGCGGAGTGTACTCCTTCAAGACAAGCGGCTTCAACCACCCCTGTGATGGTACACACAGCAAACGCTGCTCTCAGTCGACCGACACTGTCTCTTAAACATGAACCGTCCACAAAGAAAATCTCATTTGAAACTGGGAGCGGTTCATTGACAATGTCAGGTCTCGGTTTGGTGCACAGTTCCGTCACAGTGAGACAATCATGGTCCTCACAATCTTCCTCATCGTCTACCTTTGGAATAGGCAACAGTGTAGCAGGATTTAAAACAGAACACCTCTTCAACGTCACATTGTCAGCAGCAAGGATGACTTGCTCATAACGAGTCAACCTATTATTCGTGAGGTGCTGTGTTTTAGTCCTAGTCATCAGCAATTCAACAGAATGTGGCACAGGGACAGTAAGCGGATGCCCCATCACAATGCTCTCACATCTTTCGATACTGACACCAGTTGCAGCAACGGATCTGAGACATCCGGACAACGCAGAAGCTACTGGATCTAACGTAGCTGAAAAATAGGCAACTGGTCTACGGACTCCTCCGTGACTCTGAGTCAACACTGCTAATGCGCAACCTTCCTTTTCGCAACAGAATAAGGCAAATGCCTTGTTATAATCTGGCATCCCCAAAGCTGGAGCGCTGCACAAAGCTTCTCTCAGCCTCAAGAATGACCTTAAGCATTCATCATCCCATGGTACCGGATCACTCACATCCTTTCGCGTCAGCCGCTGTAAAGGCTTCGCTTCAAAGGAAGAGTTTGGGATCCACTGGCGGCAATAGCCCACCATTCCCAAAAACATTCTGACCTCCCTCTGAGTCGAGGGAACTGGCATTCTCAGTATCGCATCAATGCGATCCGGAGACACCTTTCTCTTTCCTTTCTCAATTCGGTGCCCCAAATACTGTTCTTCACTCAAACAGTATTGCAGCTTGTTTGGAGACACCTTGTGACCATTCTCTGCCAAGTAATTCAATAGAGCAACTGTGTCGATTCTGCAGGCGTCTTCCGTCTCTGACGCGACAAGCAGATCATCAATGTATTGCACTAAAACAGAGTTTTGTGGCAACACAAGACCTTCGAGATTCTTCTTCAAGATCTGATTAAAAATAGATGGGCTCTCCGTGTACCCCTGTGGGATACGACACCACGTTAACACACGATTTTCCAGCCGAAATGCAAAAAGAAATCGGCTGTCCTCATGCAAAGGAATCGAGAAAAACGCATGACACAAGTCAATCACTGTGAACCATTCAGCTTCACATGGGATCTGAAATAGGATCACAGATGGATTCGGTACCACTGGACAACATGGAACAAATATTTCGTTTATCTTTTGCAGGTCTTGCACAATCCTAAATTTCCCGCTTGGCTTCTGTAGTCCCATAATGGGCGAATTACATGGGCTACCCATAATCTCCATCAGTATTCCCTGCCTGATCATAGACTCAATCACAGGTTTAATCCCTGCGACTGTTTCAGGGGATAACTTATACTGGGGTGTCCTCGGAAATTCTACATTTGGTTTAATCTGGATTTTCACTGGATCTACTCCCTTGACTAAACCAATTTCCTCACCACTAAGGTCCCATACATCAATAGACACTGAGTCCCTCAGATCGAGTGGAAGTTCCTCCACCGTTAAGGCTGGGTACATTTCCACGCACACACGCTGATTTGCAACCTTAAAGGTAGCATCATCGTCTCTCGTCTCTACCTCCACTCCTTTCGGGGTACAGTAGATCGTACAATTGAGTTTGCACAGTAGATCTCTTCCTAACAGGCAAACCGGACTAGAGTCGCACACCACAAACTGGTGTCGGTCACTGAAATTTCCTATCCTGATTGGAATTGGCTCCGTCAATGGACTAACCAGCTTCTTATTTGCCACTCCAACGACCTGGATACTTTGTCCAGAAAGGGCCAACCGTGGAACCACTGCCGACCTTATAGTCGATCTAGTAGCCCCCGTATCAACCAAAAAGGTCGTAGGATGACCGTCAAGATCTGCTTCCACAAAGGGTCCTGCTTGATCTACTTCTAAAATGGCCCTAAGCATACAATCCGCGTCTCTGTTAGACCCTAATCGGGCCAACAAGCTTATATCATTTCCCTCACTCACTTCAAACATTGGCATCTGCAGAGAAGTGCGAGCTCCCTGCTGTACAGTCTGTATTCTGGGTGGCTGGGGACCTGCATCTGCGGAACACCAGTCCCCCCTTTCATCGTCCTAGGTCTAGTTACTGTCTGTACCGCCTCCGCCACAGGGGCCTGAACTACTTCCCCTTCCGGCTGCGTCTGATTCCATGGGTTCAGGGGACACTCGCGCCTCCAGTGTCCCACCTGGTGACACTGATGACATGCTGTAGTCTTTTTGAATATCGCCACATCCATCCCTGTCCTAGGGTCTATTGGTCTTGGCCTTCCCTGTCCCTGAACATTCTGGTTTCCCCCCTGGTAATTCCCCTGTCTCCTTACCAAGGCTCCCCCATTAGGCTGTCCCTGAGCGGTTTGCATCTGAACAAGCATCAAGTTATCCTTCAATTTCCTATGCTTGGATTCAATCTCATCAGCACAGTACCTAGCGTACCGCAAAATCTCGTCAACCGGTTTATTCTGCCAGCAGATCAAATGTTGCTGTATCATAAGGCTAACCTCTGGCCTCAATCCCAATACAAACTTTGAAACAAACTGTCCCATATCCTTTGTGTCCAACGCATCTAAACCACTGTACTGCTTAAAAGCCTGCAAATGTCTCTCATAGAATTCATGTACCGTCTCCTTAGGTTCCTGCACTGTCCTGTCTATCTTTACCCAATCGATGTCTTGGGGTGAAACCTTATCCTTCAACCAGGCAATCACTCTGTCATACATCCTCATTACTGCCGGTGATGGGCCATTCGTGTATGCATTTCTCTCAGGCTCTTGAGTTGGCCAATCAATGGCAGTCTTGCATGCCGCCCACAAGTCCCCCGGGACCACGATGTCGAATAAAGTATTCAGATCGGTCCACAATACCTTTGAGATCTTAACAAAACGATCAACCTGCTTATACCACTCTACTGGCTTCTCCCTAAGCCGGGGGAAATCATTGGTAAACGCCGCCAAATCGCCCCTGCTCCAGAGTACGTACACGTATCCTCCATTCTGCACTTCCCTTAAAGGGAAATTTCCTATCTTTACCTGCCCTCCACCCGGAGGTGGGGTCCCTCCTATCATTCCTCTGGAGATTTTCTTCCTGGACCATTTTTCTTCCCATTTATCAAGCGTCATCCATATTCGCACGGCTAGGATCAAATCTCTGCTATTGGCCCTCAATCCGACGACCCTTTTCTCCTCCAATTCCTGGTCACTGTACTGCAACCTATGGCTTCCTTGCAATGCTTTAGTTTTAGACAAATCTACCTCGTATCGCCTAGCCAATTCTGATAATTTCTCATGTGCAACTCGTGCCTTCCGAGTCACATCCTTCGCCACAAAGAGTATTTCATCCGGTCCATATGTTACCAATCTTTCAAGGGATAAGCTTCCGCTTATTATCTCATCCACTTCTGCTTTTAACCTTACTACATCTATCATCCCGGCTCCCAGGGCTCCTTTCAGCACCTCTCGACAGACCACCCTTCCTCTACCATCCTCCTCACATTCCTGGTCCTGCGACCTCCCTTCTCGGAACATTTCCCTTGGAGCGGACCGATCTCCAAAGCCGACCTGCTCTCTCTCTGCCATTCTTACCCTTGGGTCCTGTCCTCTCAGGGACAGTACCCATGATCGTAAATCTGATCTCGACTCCATCAGGGACCTCGACCTCTCTGGTCTCTGCTCTCTTTGTTCCCCTGAGGAATCTGACGTGGCTGGCAAGGGTGTACTCCATTCTATAGGGTTCGGATTCCGGGTCATCGCACCCGCCAGGCCACTTTCTGTGACCTCTCCTCTAACCCCCTCGGCTGTCCGCCCTGGGTTTTCGCCCTCCTCTGTATCTGGTTGGTAAATTGAAACAATGGGTCCAATGGTAACCGGTACCTTAAAAGCATCCGGTAACCTCCCCTCTCTCTCTACCTTTACGCTTGCCTCAGACGGGCTCCTCGTACTCTCTGTTCCTATTGAGAGTCTTCCTTCCACTCTCATTTCTGGATTGCCTGTTACTCCTCTAGTATCTTCTATTTGAACCAATGTCCCTTCTGGGACCTCTGGGTTATACGGAGGTGGTCTCTCTGACAATAATCTTTCAAATAAGTCATCGTCTATCTCACTCTCATCCTCTTCTTCTGACTTTACATTCCTTACCCCCTCTGATGTGATCAATAAGGGATAAAGTCTCTCTCCCTCTATCGCCTGCACTCTCCATCTTTTCTCCGCTGTGTCCCATCTAGCATCCTGATAAGCCCTGATCGACTTTTTCACTCTTTCCTGATTCCTCCCTCTATCCCTATCATGCGCTGCTCTAATCCACGCATGTAGTGCTTCGAACTGTGTTGGCCTTGGCAACGGTCGTAACCCCGCCATTACAGATTTCAACTGGTACAACACTGCTAGCCTAAACGAGCCGTACCTCGGAAATGCTAATTCCCCTTCACTTTGAGTCATTTTATGCCAATTCTCAAGCCAAATAATCGTATGCAATCCCACGTTCTTCGCCATATAATGTGCTGGAGTATCCTTGGGAGGGGCTTCTTCTCCCTCTCGAGTAAACACACGTTTATCGCCTCTGCACAATTCTCGAAAAACCTTAAAACACTTCATGATTGTCAAAATTCGATCTCACACGCTGTTTACCTCTTAATGTCGAACCCTCTAATAACAGCGCGGCTAACACCAACCAACCTATCACAGCGCGACACTCTCTGACGTCACCTTTCTTCGTTCGCAGCAGTTCCCTCTCTTTACTGTTTACGTTTCACGCCTGCACTCGTCCCATTCATACCCTGAAATAACCGTTTATCCCAAACAAGTTACTTCTCTGGCTGTCCGTCCACAGCCTCTGACTGTTCGTCCACAGTCTCTCGAAATTGTTGACCTCGGTTGGCAACTGTCTGTCGCCTCTGATAGGTTACAAATACTCAAATCCACATGCAGCAACCCGCGACCAGCGTCGAGTTGTCATACACTCACACATTCGCTCCCCCTATCTCGGTCCAGGTGGTCGATGGTACCTCACGATCTCCTCTGAGTGGTCAACAAAATCTACCACGGGTGTCTTCTACACCACAATTTCCGGGCTGCGCGCGCTCACAGCCTGATCTCACAAACACTCAACATTCACTATAACTCCGCAAGACATCACACAACAAATCAACACCGCAATCTACAGCATCTCAACCTGTTGATACTCACTCCACGAACTGCTGCTTCCTGCCGCACTGCTACTCGCCGTCTATGTTCATCATCCGCCGTCGTCTGCTGCTCACCATCTGATGATTCACCATTACTTATCGTCTATGGGTCTCAAGGATCACTTATCTTATCTAATCGTCCCTCGCTATCGGAAGTAACCATCCTCTGCTACCAACTGCTGGGGCCCAATTTTCTTGTATTCATTTATCTCAAATACCCACTCTGGTCGACTGGACCTTTTTACCTGCCTAATAGCGTGGAGGGAGCAAACACAATTATCAAAGAATACCTTCCGCAATTTGACATAATTGAAGACTCTAACTCAATTTCTACTGATCTCGGGATTTTATTATCAAGAAAAACATCTGCAGATACAAGCAACTTAGCACAAGGCTCAACAGGTAAATGGGTACTAATACAAATGCCACTCTACGAAGAATCCGCATACGGCTGAATATGAACAAAAGTACAGCTTCTAAAAGCATGAGGTAGATAACTACCAAGCTAATGTCGATATTAGGAATCATTAAACCAAAGCATTTCTGTCCCTACTCTATGCTAAATGACATCCCTGCTTACCATTCCCTTAAGACCCAAGAACTCGTGAAAAAGGTGTCAGAAGCGAGCTTCCTAAGAAGTCTTCACTTGGAGAGCTTGATCTAAACGCTCCTTCTAGCTCCTCGCCTATCTCTTCTCTGCTCAACCCTCGGGGCGCTGTCCCTAATACGAAACCCGAAAACACAGAACACGCCCTCCGACACACCTCCTCAACCAGGTCTTCTTTCGGTAATTTTCCATCCTGCTCCGTCCATCTTCCATCGTCCATCATTTTGGCCTTGAGTCCCAGACACCGGCGGCACTAGGAGTTGCGATTGGCACATTCCAATGCACTCCCATGTCTGGCTTCCTCCATAATTCAACTGTTAGACAAAGACCTTTTTACTAACGAACCAACTGTCCTTGCACCTGCGGTGAGATCACAGGATGAAGAAATACTTCGCATCCTTTAACTCTACGATTTACTGCAGCCCAAAACCTCTACTAGATTAAATTACTTGCAGCCTACCGCATTCAGCTAACATAAGAAATACCAGGCCTTTCTCCTCAACGATATATGTGACTTCGTGCCTCTACTAGGTTACACACTATTAAATTACATTCTAACATTAGTGCTTTTACTTTTACATACGTGGATAAACGACATACATGAATTAATTCAATCAGGTTACACGTTTAGTCTAGTACATTGCATTAAACAGAAGCTTAACGTTATGCATTTTGCTAAATACCTTCATTATACATTTTCACGTCTCCTAACGCTTTTACATGACGATGTAGCTAACATATTTCTTAATACGTTTCGCACAGAATAACTAAAGATACACTCATTATATTCGGGTGCCAACTAACAGTGAATATGATGCACCCCTACAATTTTCAAACCTTTAGGCGCTACATCACTATTGAGTGTGCTAGAGTATGCTAAGCTAGCAAGACATAAATTATACTGTTCTTGTTTCACTGAAAATAACCATATCACCTCATTCACAGTGAAATTAAATATATATCATAATTTATGATATGTTGTCAATCTTCACAACATTTGGCATAAAATTCATAAATAACAGCATGGAGAGACTGGAGAGTCACTCAAAATAAGACACATTTTCTGTATTTTCCTGTTTAAAAAAATGCAGACAGGGAACACCCTTTTTGTCTGTATTTATAAGTAAAACTTAGTCAAAACAATACCTGGAAGCCTACATTATAAACAAGCATTGCAAATGCCAATTCTGTTGTTATGCTTAGATTAAGTATTGAGCTACAAACCACACCACTAAAATGCATAATTAGTGCCAGTCAGATAATTCATGAAAATAAGCCAACGCCTCCAAACAGAGGTTCTTCTTCAGAGATACACGTGCCTGTAAGAAGTATGACATCAGTAGGTGCTCTGGTACCGACCAGGAACACATTTCTAGAACATATACTTATATCCTGAAACAGTAAAAGGCAAAGAAAGGGACCAATAAATCAATTCAGCAAACCAGCAGGCGCTGTGATGTGCTAATCGCCTCTTACCTGATTTCACTCTTTCAAATATCGACAGCAGTGCACCAGGCTAATCAATGTCAAGCACGGAAACGCCTTTTCTGCTGAAGCCACAAACCGTCCTTTTTGTCAGGGCCAGATTTTGAACAAAGGAGAAAACTGTAAATGACCATCTGTGGACAATACAGATAGCAAAAAGAAAATGACATTTTTTTTTTTTCCTGCTAGATTATTAAGTATTTTGCTTTTTTTATGTTGACGGGTATTTGGCCCCACGTCAAAAATCTTCCTAAAGAGCCGAGAGCATTGGACTAGAGGAAATTTTCTTAAGCTTTTAAATTCCGTGGACCCCCATTACATCACTACTGAAAGGTCGGGACCCCCTCCTAAGCAATTTATACAATTTGAACCTCAGAACAATACTCAACAGAACAGAAATAATAATGCATGAAACAAATACACAAAGTAAGAATTAGTTTATTTATTTCCCAAATATGCAAAAAACAAAGGGGCAGATTAACAAGAAACTAAGGCAGCGTGGTGCCGCAAGTCATTTTGGTGCGCTGCATTAGTTTCAATATGTCACATCTCTGTGCTTCCACTTGCACTGGCGCACACACTTCTGCCATGTGCCGGCGCAGGCACCCTTGCACCATGGTGCAAGGATGCCTGAGTTATGGAGAGATTGTTTGTGTGCAGGAAGGGCCACCTTCCTGCACAAAAACAATCAATTGAGGTGATTTCCTCATCCAATGCGTGCTGAGGAATGCAGGACGCATCGAAATTGGAAAAAAACGGGGAGAAATTTAAACATTTCTTCGCGTTGCACCTCACGATGCCCCCCTTAGGGTAGCGTAGCAATCTGACGCATTTCCAGATTTCAGATTGCTCGTAAATCTGAAAATGCTTCAGTGAACATGGGTGTTGTGTGGGAATACCCACAGCAACACCCATGTCACGCCCCTAACACACCTAGTGTTGCTTGAAATGGGGCGATATTTACAAGCACAGGTAAAGCCACACATGGTAGCTTTATGTGTGCTTGTGAAAAAAACGCAGCAGGTTGCGCTGCAGGTGCATCACGCAACGTGATGCATCTGCGGTGCAAGGGCTTGTAAATCTGCCCCAAAATTTTAAAGGGAAGGTTGAAACTGATTAAAATGTAGTTTTATTTCTAAAAGACTGAGGGGCTTATCTACAAGCCCCTTGCGCCACCTGTGCATCACTTTTAATATGGGAAAAAGTGACGCACCTGCAGCGCAAGGGGCTTGTAAATAAGCCCCTCAGGGGACTATTTATGAGAGCCTTGCACCGCCGTTGCATCACTTTTTTATGCTCCGGCAGCAAAAGCCTCTCATCATATCTATGAGCCAACGCAAAGCCACTATGTGTGGCTTTGTATGCCCTCATAGGTATTGAGTAAGACAAAGCATCGCAAGTTGCTACCTTGCCTTACTCTGGCAACCAAAAAGGTTTTCCGAAGAAGCTGGTGGGAATGAAAGTTGAAAAAGGGAAGTGCAGTGCTTTGCATTTTGAAGAAATCTTGCCATCAATTCTTTGTATGGAGGGATGTACAACTTTTAAACAGCATTCATGATGACACAGGTTTACAGTGTCTATTCATGGTGAGATGGCTGAAATGCAGAATCCCAGTTGTGATTTGAATGAACAAAACTCTTTCTACTGTTTGCCTGATTGCTGCTTGGTGACGTCTGTGACGTTTGTGCATCGCTTTTCTGGTTCTGGTTTCCGGAGTCCAGGCTTTCCGCCCTCCAGGCTAAGACTGTGGCCGCGGTGAACTCCAGCGGCAAAAATCAGACCTCTGACGCGTAGCACAACGCCGGCACTGGTACCCCCGCTCGTCCGCTACTGCCTCCCCGCTGCCGCCGCCAATACATCCCTGCCATCGGCCAACAACACGAGGACGCCAGCGAAACGTCCCGGTAAGCCGGTCATAACGCCGCTTGTTGGTTGTGGTTGTCGAGGCCTGTTGCCTGGGTAGGCGGTTGACTGTGGATTGGTCACCTGCGGTGGAGGGGGCAGGGGGAAAGCGGGGGCAAACGGGTCAACGCGGATGTGGCAGATGGGTTTGTCCCACCTCAGCCTGTTCCACCTCAGCATACTCTGCTTATCTTCACCCCGTCCGCCTCGCACCGTGTTGTTCTCTTGGCCTTTCCTGACCTCTCCTCCACACAATGCAAATGTCGGTAAACACCATGCAATACCAGTCCGACAAGATGGACATCCAAATGTCAGTCCTCAACTCTCTCTCGATCTTTGTCGCAAACATCGACGACAAACTGGCAGACCTTAATATTCTGATCAGAAAAGCACAAGCGGAGACACAAATAGTACAGGCTAGGTGCACATGCGTATCCATAGTAGATAAGCTGGCAACCCTCCCAACGGTAATGGGTAACCTCCTATCTGATATAAGAACTGCGGTGTCTTAGAAATTAACTCCAAAAGAACTAGCCACAATGGGAACTGCCGAGCAGCACCAAATACAATTGAAAACCAAGGATGTGCCCGTGGAACAGAAAACAGAGACTAGTCCGCCTGAGGACGGCCCAGCCCCAACAAGATCGAAGGGGAAAAACCAAACAAAGCAAGGATTATTGACTGCCTAGCCAAGGCTCTCAAAGCACAACGCGCCTTCCAACAGCAGCCTTCCAGGAACAAACCATTCACCAACCAGCTCGCTTACATCCAAACAGTGAAGGAAGCTGAAGAGAAAGGGGCGAAACCAAAAGCTGATTCAATCAACATCTCCTTGCAGGGCCATGGTTCAGGAACAGGGGAAAGACTGCAAAGGGGATCCCCCTGAAATTACAACCCAGGTGGGCAACGGGACAAAGAGTCAACAGGAACTTCCAGAACACCTGCCCCAGGAAGAGGGGAAAGACACAAAAAGAAGCAATTCCTCCAAAACAATCACAAGCGGTGGCGATGCCCCAAAGAGCGAACCCTGCAAGTAAAGAGAACACATTTATGAGGGTACAATTGATGGTGAGGCAATAACCACATTGAGAGAATCCCCTGAGGCTGCTGATACACCCAAAGCCAAACAGGAACCACCTGTAGATCAAACGGCACAATCGGACTCCACAACGATCATGTTCCACCCCAAATATAAGTCAAAGGGATGGATGGACATTTTAAATAGAGGAAACATCCTACGCTTAATAAACTCCATCAATAACTTGAAGAACATAAGATCTAATGACCTAGAGTCAATAGAATTCATGGAGTGTTCGGAACACCTGGGTTTGAAAGCAACTAAAACAGTTTGTGCCACACCTGCGATGGCAGACCGAGTTCTAAAAGAAAACACTAAGTTCAACACCTGGGGCATTAAGCTGCGTCCCTTTGCCAGACCAAGATACCCGGAACCCCTAATCATAACTTCGGAAAATCAAAATGAGCCTAGGGGGAGCCAACCGAGGCAACCGAGCACACACTTGTACTTCGTCCTACGCGGAACCCGCAGAAAAATACCAGAGAGCAAAGAAGCTAGCAACCAGCGGCTCCATTGGTCCATTGCAACAAAAAGCATCCCCCAACAAGAGTGGGGCTGGCTATCAAGGACCATAAACACAAAAAAAAAATCTTTGACACTCCAGGTTCACTGAACACTACATAGACACCAAAAACGCCCTCAAACTTTGCTTGTGGAACATCAACGGGGGTGGGAGACAAAACTCCGGATCAGGAACTGCAACTTTACCTACAAAGCTTCAACATACTCTCATTCCAGGAAACTTAGAGCGATTCACTGCCTGCTCTGAATGGATTCAATCTGCTCTCCCAACCTGCCATAAAGAGTGCCAAATTTGGCCACAGCAAGGGAGGACTGGCTACATACTGCTCCATTAAGAGCATCTACGCTATGGAGTCAATGACGTATAGCATAGCATCTCCAAATGCTATGCAAGCGCTCAGACTAACCGAACAGGGGGAGGAAAAAAATGAGCAGGTAATCTTCATAAACCTTTACCTACACCCCCGCAATAAAACAAAAGGCATTCTGCAGCTGAAAGAGAAGCTAGAGGAATCCTAATGTTAGAGCAGACCAACAGTCTAATCATCACTGGGGACTTCAACGCAAACATGTTCAGAAGAACTCCTGAAGACACCGACACGGACGAGGACCCTTTTTTGTGGAATGTAGCATTACAAGATAATAATGCAGGCGGTAGACACACGAAGACAGCACGGAGGCTTTTAGCAATCGTGGAGCAGCTTGGCTTCCGATCTCTAAGTGGAAGATTTCCCGGAGACCGCCGACAGACCGCAACTTTCCACAACACAGTAGCAAGCACCACAATAAACTACACATTTGTCTCTCGCTGTATGTTCCCACAAGTGAGGGACTATCACATTGGAACCTCTGAACACAGCGATCATTTACCACAGGAAATCACAATAGGTTCAATCATCATCCCACAAACTTTGCCATCAAACACTCATGACTCTGAATTTACATTGAATGAAAGGCGAATAAAATGCAAAATGGATGATCCGGAAGGCTTACTCATCCTTGCAAAACAACTTGTGGAGGAAGCACAATCCGCAGACCCCGATGGTCTGAGAAGCTGGGAGTTGTTCACACGAAATCTAGGAAACCAATATGGTGTAAAAAGGGAACCCACCTAAGCAGGAGCTCAGGACTTGCTCGAATCAAACGCCCCTGTTCCCACATTGGAAACAACGCGCAACTGAAAATCTTTAAAAAGCTGATAAACTGTGCATTTCGGAGATTGAAGAAAGGCAATTCCGATTCTACAACCTTACAAGAACTGAGGGCAGTGTTCTTCTGAATACCTGGTGAGGTGGATCTGTGGCTGATGTCAGTGTGTCATCTGGTTGACTAGTCGCAAAAGGAATGTGTGATTAGACAGTAATTTGGTTGGTTTTGTGAAGTGGCATTATAGCACACATGGATGTGATCCATATGGCAAACCAAACATTTTAATAGAAAGGCCGAAAGCAAATGTTGTGCCTTGGTAATCTATACAGTGTGACTCATCTCAAAAGTTAATTTTGTATATCCTATTTACCTACTTTTTGGCTTTTTAGAAAACTTGTTGAGGACTCTCTAACACTCCTGTTTTTGTGTAGAGGAGGTCTCATTGGACATGGTACACAATATGTGCGGCCTTCTGGCACTGATTGGAAGCAGTAAAAAATTAGACTGTGGAAAAGGCGACATAGATGGCTTTTCAAAGTAGACATTTTGAATTTGTGTATATTTTTTTATTTTTTTTCAAGTCAAAGATTGCTTTATTCGGTTAAAAGTTTTTAAAACCATCAAAGCACAGAACAAAGTTTCATAATGCAAATAGTTACAATTACAAAAGTCAAATGAGTTCACTGACACAAAACAGATTAAAAAACTCCAGTTACAACATTTCATGAATAATAAATAATACAGTACGATTGGCACCTGGTCACTATAAAAAAAAATGTCTCCCAAAAAATTCTACAATTTTTACAAATCCATAAAACCATTACTGCTTCTTCAATCCACATTCTCCACTATTAAAAACGATACTAATAAGATGTGGGGAGGTTACTAAAAGGACTGCACCCTATTTCTATGCCTGATGGCCCCTGTAATGTAGCTGGCTACCCCAAAACATACCAGTGGTGACCCAAGCATTTGATGGTATATTTGAGAACTGGGGTGGAAGGCAAACAGAAACCCATAACTAACCTGGACAATTCTCACATCTACCGACCGAGGAGAATCCACAGTGGGGTGTCTTGCATGGATCCTTGCATGATATCTTACCCAGTGTACCCTCCAAATGTCAACGTTTTGATCCAAAAACTTAATTTGAACATATTTAACAGAAATCTTAGCCACTTCTGGTGAGTAGCAAAAATCCTAACATCCTGCATTCCCACATTTTACCTGACAGTTCTTGTACCTCACATGTATGAGTCAGCGTAACACACTTGATAAGAGTGGATCAAAACTGTTAACTTGAGAAGACCACATTGACACTGCCTTGAATTCACTTGGGCCCAGTTTTGAGCAGTCTCTGCCCAGTGCAATAGGCCTACCTGCATTAGTAGGGTACAGTTTTTATTGAGAAAAGTGCGGGAACGCTGGGTGGTAGGAATTATGTGGATCATTTCAGAGAGCAGAACATTTCCTCACAACATTGTGAGGAAAATTATTGAATTTTGTAAACTTTAATATTGGAAGGACATTTTCGGAAAGAAAATGTAGAGAGAGCCACACAAGTCACACCACCCTGGACTTCAGTTGATAACTAGCCATCAGAAATGCCTGCGTTTGGTAGGTTTTCTTGGGTGCAGATAAAGCCCAGACCCATATTGCAGCTATATACCTTGCTAATGGTGAATTTAAAAGGAACAATATTGATGTTCCCTTTTTCTGGTTTCGGTCTTTTACTGTCACAGGTGATAGGTCCAGCAACAGAAATCGGGTGCTATTTTGAGTAGAAGAAGAATTAAAATGCTGATTGGTAGGAATTTTGTGGATCCTCACAGATATCAGAACTTTTTCACATAGAAATATGAGGAAAATCTATGATTTTAGCAAATGTATGTTGAATCCGGGGTATTTAGTGCAATAAAAGGTAGTGGGATCAACAAAAGCCAAACCATCCTGGATACTTCCCGGAAGTCTAGTTTTCCCAAAGGTTTGGGTCTGGTGGGTTTCCCTCAATGCCGGCTGATACTGTGCACAAATACTGCAACATCCCACAAGGACAGAGCCATGGGTAAACTCCTAATATTTTCACAAAAAACAGACATATTTTACCTTTTTCCAGCTTACAATGCAGTTCACTCCAGTGCAGTTCCCTACTAGATGTTCACAAACCTTTCCATGTTTTATATATACCTTTTTAAAAATCCAATCTAATATCTGCTGAAAGGGCCCTTGCAACCTGTTAACAGTGGAGCCGGAAGTGTCTTTGTTGGCTGCTCAAAAATCTCTGCACTTAATTTTTTGTCCTGTAGAGAGTGTGAGATGTCTCCAATGTGTCAAGAGAATCCTGTGTCCTGATATCCCAACATTTATGGGTTTTTTATGTCTCTCTTTTTGGAGTGAGGGGTAGTTGAGAATTCCACACTCAATTCTACTGGCCCTCCTATCTCTTCTCCCACGAAAGCGAGCTGTTTGGTATGGCTTCCATCTCATTTTTCTATGTTAGTAAGCACACTACATATCATCATTGATGCAGCTGCTAGTGTGGCTTTACGTGTGACACCTTTGTACTTTCAGGATGTTACAGCATTTTGCTTCTGTGAAAGTAATTGGAGTAATACATCTTCATAGTAATGGTGTTTAGTTGATTTGCACAGAGCTACAAACAGTGTGTGTGATAATAAGAAGTGAGGTAGCCATTGTTTATGCACCTGCCACAACACCTGTGTTTTTGTAGCATCACCACACACAAGCCCTCCCAACTCTAGCCAGGAGTCTGGACCTATTTCCCAGCTGCTCATACTGTGGACCTTCCAACCTTCAGTCATGAATCAGGACCCAGCTCTCAACCAGGCTTATCCTCATAATTTGCCAATAGGTATGGATTCTTTATATTTTAAACATTCTTTCTGTATGTATATGAACACGTGAATGAATAAGTTGAATAACAGTTGTATGAATTTTTTATGAGTGAGTGCATTGATGGATGTTGCCTATTTAAGTATCCACTCACTTATTTGTCAATCACTCTTTCAGCTATCCATGCACACACTCTTGCAATTCTTGCATTGATCCACCTATCCACTCACCCATTCATGCATACATGCACTCATACATCCATCTATCCTTGTTTAATAACATACATGTATTCATTCATTATCTCAACTCTGCCCAAAGGCAGAGTTTCCACACGCATAAGCATACGTTTTAGTTGTAAATATGGGAGGCTGAGCAGGAGTGCCTGGAAAATAGGGTAAACTTAATATTGGAAACACCTTACAATGGATCTGCATTGGTAACTGGGGGTGGTATCTCAAACATAATCAATAATCACTTCAACAGAATACACACACATTATCCTGAGACACTGTGTATGAAGGTAGGCATGATGTAGTACAATTAGAATAGACACTGCTTTGTTAAAAAACAAATACATTTTTTGCAGGTAATGCCTTGTATGCTTTCTCTCCACCTCGCCTCACACTCTACAAACGTCCACCCACAGCATCTCAGCACTGGTACAATTTGGCACACATACATACACTAGCCATTACTGAACGCAATTTTGGGGGTGCTCATGTCACCATTCAGATATCTTGACCACACAGCGAGGGTGCTGGTGTGCTCCCCAGAAGTTCTGTGCAAGATTTTTGTAGCCTGTTTTGTATTGCACGGCTTACATTTTGATATTGACTCTGATCTATGGACACATCGAGGTTCTGTGGTGGGTTACAGAACAGAGGTCACTGTATGCAGTATGCAGGAGTGGGACCAGCTGGGAGACTAATTTTTCTCTTAAGCTGTTAGTTTGGTTACTCTATTTATGTTGTTGGACAGCCTCATGTCAATGATGAATGGTGGATGTCCAACACACTATCCATACTTATCATTATGAGATAACTCAGTTTACTTTTCATAATGTTGCCATCTAACATGCAATGATCGAGTTACAAAAAAGACTGACAGTTTGCTATCTCAAACACTAACATTTTTCAAGACCAACACGCAACCAACACTTGTCAGATACTAAAGCATGGTTTAGGGTAGACATTCTAAAGTCATAACCAGGGCCCCTAGAATTATGCACCACAGAATGTCCAAGGATCTGTTTGAGCAAGGAATATTTCTTTGTTAAAATCTGCAGATTCTGCAGCAGATGATCGGTTATGTGACAAATGCAACACAATCATAACTATACGGAAACCGCATCAGTCGCAGAATCGCATAATTCCAGTGGCACTGATCCTAACTTAACACTCATATTAGATGCAGAAACCATCTCAGATTTGAAGTTTAGAAAGTTCAAATTCAATAACATGCCTGTTTAGTTTGTTTTCCTTGGCTTGAATACAAATGTGTTTTTGACGTTATAGAAATGTTGTAATTGTGTATCTTCACCATACATCCTATACAGCATACATTTGCTAAGTTTTAACTTCAAAGTCACACAATTCATGCTGACTGTATATAACATTTGGTGTCTAAAAAGTTAGACCAGTTCAATCTCTAAAATGCTGTGCAGATCCGTGTGAAAAACTTTCTTCTTTCAGATAATCCATGTTGGGAACCTGCATTTCCAATAGGATAAAATGTACTTTTGACATATCTTTACTATATTCAACCCTTTCACCTCCTTTCAATGGATGATTCCACAGGTATATTGCGATTTTTTTTTTTATGTTAAGCAGTACCAAACACTGAAATCAGGGTATGAAACCACAGGATAGTGAGAAGCTTTTTAGAGAATCCACATTGTCAGTATTCATACAAAAGGAAAAAAAACATTTTAGCTTAAATTATGTAGATATATATTATTGACCCATTGATTTACAAAGTTTGAAAAAATCTTCAGAAATCTTTCAAAAAAGTGTGCTCTGTTTTGCCCAGTTTGTGCATGGAAACGTTCGGGGTGATTCGTCAAGCGGGGGCCGAGAAAGAGGCAAGGTCCCAAAAATGCAAAATCTCTATGCATTTTTCACTGACCTTTTTAAGAAGCACTACCGCAAAAACTGCTGAACAGAAATAGATTAAATATGCTAGGATGCTATATTTTAGTCCAGAAAGTGTGCTTTTTGTTATTGGATGTAAATCCGTTCAGTACTTTCGGAGATATTAAGCTCCAAATCTATTTGTATATCTGGAACGTGGGTTTAAGGGACTCTCGAAACCAGTTTAAAAAAAGAAGTGTTCTGATTCATCCAAGGAACTTTTTTTCTCTTGGGACAATTTGCTCCAATAGGAGACATGCTCCCATGGGACCAAGAACTCTGAATGGCTGCCACCAACATCAAGAAATATTTTTCCTCTACAGGCACTGGGGACCCTATCCCACAGGGTTGTAAGGGCAGGGGGGTGTGCAGTCACTCTTCCCAAGCCAATAATAATTCTTGGGACCCCATCCTCCAGGGCCTTTCATTTTTAATTAGGGGATGGGGGCATGCAGCTCCCCTTTCTGAGCCACTTCAGATCTAGGGTTCCCATCCCCTGGGGCCTCAGGTAGATGCCCTGGTGCCCACTTGGGGCACCCACAAAATGCTGCATTGGTGGCCGCAGGTGGAGCCCCAGGACACCTGTGGGCCCACCAGCTCTGCTCATGCATGCATGCTGGGTGCATTGGGAGCCGGCACTGCTCCCACCTCGTGGAAGTAGCTGTTTTTTCACTGCTCTCACCGTGGGGACCACCACCCCTTAAGACACTTATATACCTCCTCAGTCGCCCATTCAGCCACTCATACAGCCATTCAGACACCCACGCAGCCACCCATACCGTCACTGCACACCCAGTTACCCACCCATAAAGCCACTCACACTACCACTTACTCACCCATACACCATGTGAGTGTTTTCTAAAAGTGTTAAACATATATACTAAGGTAAGTGGCTGGGAGAGTGCCTGTATGGGTGAGTGAGTGGGTGTGTATGTGGTGTATCAAAGTGTGAGAGGCCATGTGAGAGACTGTATACATGAGTGAGTGGGTGTGTGAGTCTTTGTTTGGGGGAGCGAGTGGGTGTGTCAGTGGATGTATTAGTAAGTGAGTGGCTGTGAATATCTGTAAGGGTGAGAGAGTAGGTGTGTAAGTGGCTATAATGGTGAATGAGAGGGGGAATGACTGACTGTTTGGGTGAGTGCGCGGGTGTGACAGTAGCTGTAAATGGTGGATGTGAGGCTGTATGAGTGGCAGAATGGGTGACTGTGGATGTACATAGGTGTTTGTGTGGGTGAGTCACAGAGTACATGAGTGGCTCTACAGGTGCATGAATGGGTGTGTAAGTGGGTGTATGGGTACATGAGTGGGAGTGTGAGTGGCTGTTTATGTGAGTGAATGTGTGTATGAGTGCAGTATGGGTGAGTAAGCGACTGTGAGTGAGGTTCTATAGGAGTGTATGTGCTTGTCTCAGTGACGGTATAGATGAGCAAGTACTTGTGTTAGTATATCTATGAGTGAGTGAGTGGGTGTATGAAAAAGCTTTGAAACTCTTTTCTTTTGAAGGAAAGGAAAAAGTACGATGGAGCTGTTCTTCTGAGACTTTCTCCAGAGAGATGTAAAACTGAAATAACTAATTTAGGCTATGATTTTCAATTTGAATGGGTGGACAGAATTGTGGTGGTCCGCAGATCCATTAAATGAATAGACAACAGGGAAAGACTTTGGGGCATATTTACAAGTCCCTATCGCCACACTTTTAGTAATGTTACTCTGTAAATAAGGCAAAGCCCATGTCGCCAATGTAATGTTAAGCCACTTAACGTGGCTTAATGCTGCCTTGTAAATAAGGCCCCTTTTCACGCTATACTTTGCGTGATAGGGGCGGTAAATGTGTGTTGTGGAGGGCGTACCACCGCAACACCCATTGACTTTGACGCTGCCCCATATTTACGAGGCAGCGAAAATATGAGGCTGCACCAAAATTAAGACCAGGGAAAACTTGGTCTTAAAAGGCGCAACGAGGAGAAATGTTTCATTTCTCCTTGTTTTTGCTGGCTCTATATGTGCTGCGTTGTGCAGGGACACCTACCTGCACATAAACAATCTTCCACTACAACGTAGGCACCCTTGCACTATGGTGCAAGGATGTCTGCGTTGGCGCTAGGAAGCTAAAATTAGCGCCAGCGCAGATATAAGCGCAGGGCTGCACCATATCCTTGTAAATACGGTGCAGTTCTGCGCTTTGGAAGTGGCAGAGTGCAGCATTAAGCCAAGATGGCAAATGCCACGCTTCGCCACTGCCTAGTAAATATGCCCTTTTGCGTTTTGTATTTGTAAAATGTTTAATAAGTTATGTTATATTCATTTGTTAATTGTTAGTTTTAAAATGCATAATAATAAATGTATGAATAAAATGTATTTATGAACTTGTTAAAATGTATATAACCAAATTGAACTTATAGGGTAAATAGTAGTACAATTTATATTAAAATAACCAGTAAAATTCACTAAAAAACCCAAAGGTTACAGGGACGGTAAAGTTAGGAAATAGAATTTAAAAAAACTTTAGAAATTCACAGAAAAAAAAAAAGGTTACAGGGACGTAATAGTTAGCTTCAGATTTTGCACATACAAAACCATCGAAATTCAGCAGTTATAGTTAACTGAGCTAAATATAACTTACGCCCCCCGCAATGTACTGCTTATGACCTCACATATTGCATTGCTCACGACATGGTCATTGACATGACATCACTGATGACATCATCCAGCAAAGTAAACTTCAACATACTTCATAAACTACCATTTAATTTTTTTTAAATTAAGGAGACGTCACAGGTGAGACATGTACAGCACAGAACTCACTGTAACCTTATCAACTACTACACTCACTTATCACGTAAAAGAACAGTTCTTAACAGATAGTCCTGTGCGGTTTAAACCACAACTGTAAAAACGAATGTCCAAGGTAAAACGCCGATCTGTACAGGCTAGTCTATTGAAAAACCACAACACCACCATTTGTGAACCTGGCAAGAGGTTTTAGAGCAAATGGCACATTTACACAAACCACTACAACATACAGCCAGTAGGGAGGTGTTAACAGACAGGCCACTGTGTTGGAAGCCACTAGTAACATGATTCTTTAAACTGGAGGAAGGTGTGAGCAGAGGGGAGTCTGTTGTAGATGTCCACTACAGTGAGCCATCACCACAGAGAGACGTCTTAGCGAACAGATGGGTTTATTGTGATCTACTACTACAGTCATTCGTCACAAAGGAGAGGTTCAGAAACGTCAAGGGGAAACACTTCTCTTGTCTCCCTTTCTCACCTTCATGCTGTGAGTACTTTGGAAATCCATTGTGTTGGATGAACAGCGAACGATTCATGCTCCCCAGTTCGCTGGGAGATTCCAGCTCTGCAGGGCAGGTTCGTAAATGGGCAGCCCATAAAAATCAATCTAAGCACAGAAACAAAACGTCAGCAAAGTCTAACTCTATGAAGCACTGCAATTTTATAAATAACAGTATTAACAAATTTCCCTCATGGATTTACTCAATAGTCTCCAACTGTAAATTTCAGATCAATATATATTGAACCAAAGACAAGGAGTCCATAAGACTTAAACACAACAAAGATAGAATATATTGTTATTTTATTTAATTTAAAACTTGTTGTATACCTCAGATTGTATTATAACGATATGTCCACAATTATCAAGTACAATGGGGTAAGCATCTTCATAAACAACATACATATGAAAAATTAATATTCAATAAAATAACTCTCAATAACAATTCAAATCAATATTTACACATAATTAAATCAAACAAATCAAACATTCAATATAAGAATCAAGGATGTATTACATACATATAAAATTGGTTTAAAAACACAAATATGATTTTGTCCTCTTGTCGACGCGTTTCGGTGTAAAGTGTGATTTGTAACACCTTCTTCAGGACCAATACATTAAAAACAGCTCTCTCTATCAAATATAATCAATCTATAAAAAGAGAATATATACAATTATAATACATACATGTACTCATGGTGTTCAACCCTATCTTTGGTTCGACATACTTGATTTTGGATGACTGAAAACATTAAGAAAGTTTTCTTGATTTATACAAGGTCTGTTATGAATTATAAGGTGCAGAAAACTGCACCAAAGACTGTCACAGCCTCGCTATTCTATGACCTACATTAGGCCTATTCTCTTGTGGCCCATCGGTCTATTTAATCGCTAAGGTATAATGTCATTTACTTTAATTGAGGACCTCCTGAAATTCATTACATTTTGTAAGAGGCATGCATTGAATAAATCCTCCCCAACAACGATTATTACCAAGAGTATATTGCTGTGACTTCTGTCATTGCTGTAATTGGCCCATATTGAATTTTAGGCATATACTCACATGAGAATAGGACCTTTAATCGCAGTCCTTAAGTGACCAGAGTGGCGTGTTAACTCAGTACATCGTACTTCAATCTAATTTAAAAAAAGGTATGGAGATTGTATCAAGATTTATCATTTTTTCAATTTTATCTATTTACCTCTTATCTTCATAGGCATATACTCACATAAGAATAGGACCTTTAATCGCAGTCCTTAAGTGACCAGAGTGGCGTGTTAACTCAGTACATCGTACTCCAATCTAATATAAAATAGTATGGAGATTGTATCAAGACTTATTATTTTTTCAATTTTATCTATTTATCTCTTATCTTCATAGTTATTTACTCTAAAGAGATTGTTATATCAATTGTTTTAGAGTTAGTGGGTACCACTCACCCTAGTTGAGCGTGTATCTCTTCTAAAACCGCTCGTCAGCGTTATAGGTAGCTTTTCATATTCAAGCTCAGTTAATTCTATTAAGACAAATTGGATATAGACTTAATTAGTATCCAGAGAAATAGTACACCCTGATAGCTAATGATTCTATTACGCAATGACTTGGCTTACCATAGAGTCAGCAACAGTGTATTCATTACTTTCTTGTCTTTAGTTACGCTGAATTGCCGGTCATTCCACTATGGACCAAGGTGTCTGTGCTTGTGACCCTCGTGTTTCGTTTGGGCGGGGACCGGTTTCTAGGATTAAAGGAGATAATCGCACTAGTTTATAGGATGCTAGAAATCTGGTCGGTATACGGTAACTTATGGAGCCATTTGTGGATATTATCATGGGTTAAGTACTCTCACCCCATAAGTTATATAGTGACATTACTCTCTATATCACTAGAACTAAAACGCTTAAATATTTAAGAAAGCGCTGTGCTCTTTCATGGGGAATACATAGTGTCACGACTGACAATATTTATGCGCTATGTGTCTTAACGTGACACTATGTCACAAGTTATTTCTGTTAATAGACAGAGGGTCTACCCGCTTATTGCACTCAATTTGGTGGTAGCACCTCTAAACTCATCCATCACGGACCTCAAACTCTTACCTTCCAAGGAGCGTAGCGTCACCTCGTATCGGATTCTCTGGTATGGCTCACCACCATCGTCTTCATTACCTCTCTTTTTATACGTATCCGCGTTTCCGGCAATTACTTCATTGCGTGTTTACGTATAGTGGGGCCATCTTAGTAGTTCCTAGTTGTTTTTTTTGCGATTGAAACTGAGTTTGCACAAACTTTATGGAATCCAAGAAGCCACCTCAAATGGGTCAAACTGAGGTTTAGACGACCGCATTTCCGGCATTCGCTTGTTTACGTGTTTACGTGCAGTGCGGCCATCTTAGTAGTTCCTCGCTCTATTTCTTGCGATTAAAGCCACATTTGCAAAAACTTTATTAAATCTAAACCGCCACATCTATAAGGTATTAACACTATCTATTGTTACAAACCTCGCAGCGCTTATCGTTTTTTGAAAAAAATATATACGTTTCTATATTACTTGCAAATAATTTTTTTGACGTATTTGCATGCAGTATGGCCCTCTTGGTTGTTCTGAGGTGTTTTTCTTTTAGTTGAAGCCAAACTTAATTTCGATATACGCCAACACCACTGTGTGCGAAGGTTAAAAGATTAGTTGGTATAAATTATAAAAAAGCCTCGCAACGCGTGTCGCTTTTTAAGGGAACGTCTAGTTGATTAGTGTTAAGTTTGGGTTATACAGACACATTTATTTCGAGATGATTTTCTCGAAATTATAGATTCAAGTTAACTTTCCATTCGATCTTTAGGAGTGTTTTAATAACAGCTACATATTTTATTTCCTTCACTTACTTATAAATGGCAATAAGGTATTATACATCCTGCTAATATTAGCATTCGTGATCACGTTTCATTGTAAACTTAGAAGGACTCAAAGGCCATATGTTTCATGTAAATAGAGTGAGTTAGGAATAGATTTGTAGTACCTTATAAGAGACACAAAGATACAGGGCTGAAAATTGTATAAAGATAAAAAGCCCTTTGAAAACTTTAACAACAATTTATGTTGTGAGTGATGTAATCCAATTACCTGATAATTCTTTCCCACTCTTCTCTATTGTTGAGACCCTGGTAGTAAGTCTTGAATTTAGACATGAAAAATTGTTCTTTGTTTTCTTCTTTTGTCCGTATCACCGCCTCTCACTGAGATTCTTAGCAGGATGTATAATACCTTATTGCCATTTATAAGTAAGTGAAGGAAATAAAATATGTAGCTGTTATTAAAACACTCCTAAAGATCGAATGGAAAGTAAACTTGAATCTATAATTTCGAGAAAATCATCTCGAAATAAATGTGTCTGTATAACCCAAACTTAACACTAATCAACTAGACGTTCCCTTAAAAAGCGACACGCGTTGCGAGGCTTTTTTATAATTTATACCAACTAATCTTTTAACCTTCGCATACAGTGGTGTTGGCGTATATCGAAATTAAGTTTGGCTTCAACTAAAAGAAAAACACCTCAGAACAACCAAGAGGGCCATACTGCATGCAAATACGTCAAAAAAATTATTTGCGAGTAATATAGAAACGTATATATTTTTTTCAAAAAACGATAAGCGCTGCGAGGTTTGTAACAATAGATACTGTTAATACCTAATAGATGTGGCGGTTTAGATTTAATAAAGTTTTTGCAAATGTGGCTTTAATCGCAAGAAATAGAGCGAGGAACTACTAAGATGGCCACACTGCACGTAAACACGTAAACAAGCGAATGCCGGAAATGCGGTCGTCTAAACCTCAGTTTGAGCCATTTGAGGTGGCTTCTTGGATTCCATAAAGTTTGTGCAAACTCAGTTTCAATCGCAAAAAAAACAACTAGGAACTACTAAGATGGCCCCACTATACGTAAACACGCAATGAAGTAATTGCCGGAAACGCGGATACGTATAAAAAGAGAGGTAATGAAGACGATGGTGGTGAGCCATACCAGAGAATCCGATACGAGGTGACGCTACGCTCCTTGGAAGGTAAGAGTTTGAGGTCCGTGATGGATGAGTTTAGAGGTGCTACCACCAAATTGAGTGCAATAAGCGGGTAGACCCTCTGTCTATTAACAGAAATAACTTGTGACATAGTGTCACGTTAAGACACATAGCGCATAAATATTGTCAGTCGTGACACTATGTATTCCCCATGAAAGAGCACAGCGCTTTCTTAAATATTTAAGCGTTTTAGTTCTAGTGATATAGAGAGTAATGTCACTATATAACTTATGGGGTGAGAGTACTTAACCCATGATAATATCCACAAATGGCTCCATAAGTTACCGTATACCGACCAGATTTCTAGCATCCTATAAACTAGTGCGATTATCTCCTTTAATCCTAGAAACCGGTCCCCGCCCAAACGAAACACGAGGGTCACAAGCACAGACACCTTGGTCCATAGTGGAATGACCGGCAATTCAGCGTAACTAAAGACAAGAAAGTAATGAATACACTGTTGCTGACTCTATGGTAAGCCAAGTCATTGCGTAATAGAATCATTAGCTATCAGGGTGTACTATTTATCTGGATACTAATTAAGTCTATATCCAATTTGTCTTAATAGAATTAACTGAGCTTGAATATGAAAAGCTACCTATAACGCTGACGAGCGGTTTTAGAAGAGATACACGCTCAACTGGGGTGAGTGGTACCCACTAACTCTAAAACAATTGATATAACAATCTCTTTAGAGTAAATAACTATGAAGATAAGAGATAAATAGATAAAATTGAAAAAATAATAAGTCTTGATACAATCTCCATACTATTTTATATTAGATTGGAGTACGATGTACTGAGTTAACACGCCACTCTGGTCACTTAAGGACTGCGATTAAAGATCCTATTCTTATGTGAGTATATGCCTATGAAGATAAGAGGTAAATAGATAAAATTGAAAAAATGATAAATCTTGATACAATCTCCATACCTTTTTTTAAATTAGATTGGAGTACGATGTACTGAGTTAACACGCCACTCTGGTCACTTAAGGACTGCGATTAAAGGTCCTATTCTCATGTGAGTATATGCCTAAAATTCAATATGGGCCAATTACAGCAATGACAGAAGTCACAGCAATATACTCTTGGTAATAATCGTTGTTGGGGAGGATTTATTCAATGCATGCCTCTTACAAAATGTAATGAATTTCAGGAGGTCCTCAATTAAAGTAAATAACATTATACCTTAGCGATTAAATAGACCGATGGGCCACAAGAGAATAGGCCTAATGTAGGTCATAGAATAGCGAGGCTGTGACAGTCTTTGGTGCAGTTTTCTGCACCTTATAATTCATGACAGACCTTGTATAAATCAAGAAAACTTTCTTAATGTTTTCAGTCATCCAAAATCAAGTATGTCGAACCAAAGATAGGGTTGAACACCATGAGTACATGTATGTATTATAATTGTATATATTCTCTTTTTATAGATTGATTATATTTGATAGAGAGAGCTGTTTTTAATGTATTGGTCCTGAAGAAGGTGTTACAAATCACACTTTACACCGAAACGCGTCGACAAGAGGACAAAATCATATTTGTGTTTTTAAACCAATTTTATATGTATGTAATACATCCTTGATTCTTATATTGAATGTTTGATTTGATTTAATTATGTGTAAATATTGATTTGAATTGTTATTGAGAGTTATTTTATTGATTATTAATTTTTCATATGTATGTTGTTTATGAAGATGCTTACCCCATTGTACTTGATAATTGTGGACATATCGTTATAATACAATCTGAGGTATACAACAAGTTTTAAATTAAATAAAATAACAATATATTCTATCTTTGTTGTGTTCAAGTCTTATGGACTCCTTGTCTTTGGTTCAATATATATTGATCTGAAATTTACAGTTGGAGACTATTGAGTAAATCCATGAGGGAAATTTGTTAATTTTGAACGTTGTTACGTACCCGGTCCCTTCTGGCTAAACCTGGGAAACTCTCTATTTGTTTTTGGATAAATAACAGTATGGCAGCATTTCGTGTGCCATTTCGACTGTCCAACAGCCTTGATCACAGGTCAGCCAGATAGAAGCGCAAGTGTTCACATTTTATAATCACATCATCAGGTGACTTCAAATGTTCCTACGTTTCCCAGAATGCATTTGTAATGAAAATCATATTATTGTAAGATTGTTATGTAATAGTATCCCACTAAATAGCATCAAAACTTGGGGGCATATTTACAAGGGCTTTATCTCCGCTTTTTTGGCTTTTAAAGCCAAAAAAGTGGAGATAAAACTATCGCCCTATTAACAAGAGGGTGTTAACATGCATTAGCGCATGTTAGCACCCTTTTACCCGACGCCTCCCTTTGCATCTCTAATGAGATGCAAAGTGGGCGTCACTGGGCAGTACAACCTTGTAAATATCGCTGATGTGCACATCGCAATATTTACAAGACAGCCAACGCATTTTAGCAGACGTTTAGTTTTGGGCAAAAACCGCTGTGTTCGCCGGAAACTAACGTCTGCTAAAATGCAGACTTAGGCATACCTAATATGGGGGTGTATTGTGCTGATACAACCACAGGGTCGTATCAGCAAGGTTATCGCTGTTTTGCAGGGAACATCCCTGGAAAACAAGCGATGTTCCCTGCAAAACGGCGATTTCCCCGCTATCGCTGGTAATTATATCGCCCTGGGGAAACGCGTTGGAAATAACGCCCTAACAGGGCGATATAATCCGGCGATAAATAGAAAAGCGCTAAGCGCGCTTTGCGTTCAGTTATCGCCGTCCTTGTAAATATTCCCCTCAGTCTTTAGTGACATTTTTATCCAAGTGTACAATGTCAGAAAGTCAATTGCAACGTGTGTTTTTAAAAGTAAATCTTTCGTCCATTTAATCTTTCTGATGCCATTCTCGCTCATCTAACTGTCTGCCACTCACAAATCCATGCTTGAAATAAGCATCAGTGGTTCAGAATCTTCAAGAGGAGACATGTTGCATGAACAGCAAGCGCGTCATAGTCCCCAATTCGATTTGAAACAGCAGCAGTCACCATTTTGCTGGGAGATTCTAACTGTGCAGGACGGCTTAATATGTAATGTTTTTTTCTCTTCTGTGAGGTTATTTTTGTAAATCTGTAAGTGCTGTGGTACTTCTTAGATACTTTCATTTTTTTAAAATCTTTTTATTTGCACGTTATTGGCACAGTATGTTACAGTTCAAACATGTATATACACATCGGATCTTGACAGGTAATTATCTTCAGTCACTAGACATCCTACCCACAGCAGGAGTTATGCCACCCATTAACTCTACCGGCCCATTTCCTTGTGCTGAGGGGGAGGTGCAGATGTTGCCTCTATACGTATTCCATTTCCCCCATACCTTGTCCCATTTTGGGGGGCTTCCTCTCTTTGTGTAAACTGCCCGTTCAGCTAACGGTAAACACCCAAAATATCGATTCCAAAATATCGACTGCCCAGAATATCGAAGTTAAAATATAGAGTGGACAGAATATCGACTCATCAAAATATAGATAGGTCAGAATATCGAAATTGGGGTACAAAATATCGATTACCAAAATATAGACCTTAAAAATATCGAATACCATAATATCGAATTTTAAAATATAGATTATCATAATATCGAATATTTTTTTTTTGTGTTATGTATGGTAGTATATGTGTTAAAATGATGTATTATTTTTGTAATGTATGTTTAATTTATTTCAACAAATGAATGTTATGTAATTTAATTATTGCGTAACTTAATTCCGTAGCGGGTTGTGGGTTTATAGGGGAATAGGGTGGGAAGTAATTTAATTATGGTTATTTAAATGTTAATTATATTTATATGTTTTGATAATTAATTAATTGATAATTAATTAATTGGTAATTTATTTTTATGAATTGGTAGTTAATTTATATTAATTGATTAATTGATAATTATGTTAATTGTATTTGTTATTAATAGGAGTGGGTTGTGGGTTTGTAGGGGAATTGGGTGGGAAGTAAATTAATTGTAATAAAGTAAATAATTAATTTTTTATTTATGTGTATTGATAATTAATTGATAATTAATTAATAATTGGTAATGAATTTGTATTAATGGGTAAATAATTTGTATGAATTGCTAAATAATTTTTATTATTTGCAAAATTATTTTTATTAATTGATTAATTGATAATAATGTTAATTGTATTTTTTATTATTGGGAGTGGGTTGTGGGTTTATAGGGGAATTGGGTGGGAAGTAAATTAATTGTAATAAAGTAAATATTAATTTTTTTATTTATGTGTATTGATAATTGATAATTAATTTGTAATTGGAAATTATTATTAATTGGTAATACATTTTTATCAATTGATAATTAATATTTTTAAATGGTAATTAATTGTTATTAATTGGTAATTTTTTTAATTAACTTTTTATCGGTATTGATAATTAATGTCATCTTATTTTTAATTTAAATCATTACTTTCCCTACTTTTGCACTCTCAGGAGTGGGAATAGTATTTTTTACCCTCTGCTATCCAACTCTTTCCCTACTGGTGCACTCATTGGAGTGGGAATAGTCATTTTTACCCTCCTGCTTTCCAACGCTTTCCCTACTGTTGCACTCTTTGGAGTGGGAATAGCAATTTTTACCCTCCCGCTATCCAACGCTTTCCCTGCTGTTGCACTCACTGGAGTGGGAATAGTAATTTTTACCCCTGCGCTATCCAACGCTTTCCCTAGTGTTGCACTCTCTGGAGTGGGAATAGTAATTTTTACCTCTACGCTATCCAACACTTTCCCTACTGTTGCACTCTCTGGAGTGGGAATAGTAATTTTTACCCCTACGCTATACAACCCTTTCCCTGCTGTTGCACTCTCTGCAGTGGGAATAGTAATTGTTACCCTCCCACTATCCAACGCTTTCCCTACTGTTGCACTCACTGGAGTGGGAATAGTAATTTTTACCCCTGCGCTATCCAACGCTTTCCCTAGTGTTGCACTCTCTGGAGTGGGAATAGTAATGGTTACCCTCCCGCTATCCAACGCTTTCCCTACTGTTGCACTCTCTGGAGTGGGAATAGTAATTTTTACCTCTACGCTATCCAACGCTTTCCCTACTGTTGCACTGTTTGGAGTTGGAATAGGAATTTTTACCCCTGCGCTATCCAACGCTTTCCCTAGTGTTGCACTCTCTGGAGTGGGAATAGTAATTGTTACCCTCCCGCTATCCAACGTTTTCCCTACTGTTACACTCACTGGAGTGGGAATAGTCATTTTTACGCTCTCAGTATCCAACAAAATCTCGACTTTTTTAAATTACTTATATTATGTTTACATTTTAAGCTTTTTTATATTATATTATGTATGTTTTATTTAATTGTTTTTAATATTTAATTAATTTTATATTATTTTTAATACATTTAAAAAATTCGATATTTTGGCTAACTATATTTTGACAGTCTATATTTTGGAATCGATATTTTAGTACTTACCTGTTTGTAGATAGGGAGTCGATATTCTGTCCCTCGATATTTTGGTGTCGATTTTTTGTATAGTCGATATTTTGTCCCTCGATATTTAGTCACTGAACCCAGCTAACATACACCAATCAACATCTCGCTCCCATTCTAGTATTGTTAGTGACTCAGGAACATCCCATCTACAGGAAATATTACGCTTCTGTAATATATAGCCCATGGCCGTCCATATGTGATCTAAGTCTGTGGCTTCCCAAATATTCAACAAGCATGTCTTGGGGCACACAGTTTGGGCAGTCCCAGACACTTCAACTACCGCCCTATTGACTAATCATCCAGACATTTTGGGAAGCAGACATCCCAGAGAGTATGGTAAAACGTCCCCGTCCCCCTGCACCCCGTCGACATTCTGCACTACTACTTCGACCCATCTTGACAAGGGTTGTGCATGTGATGTATGTACAGTGCAAAATTTTAAGTTGGACTAGCCGTAGTCGTGATGGTATGGCCACCTCATGCGGGGAGGACCGCTCATCACGCCAATCCTCTTCCTCTAATTCCCCCAGATTGATCTGCCATCATATATATATGCTTTTCAGTGGGTCTGGTGAATTATTGATTACTTTACTTTCCATGGAGTTAGCAAGTAGTCTATCTTCAAGTGGGAAGGACTCCAGGACCTCGTCCATTTCTTTGGTTGCTTCCTGCAAGGCATGCCGGATTTGCAAATATCTGAAAGTTTTGTGTGTGGACAGTTTATATTCTTTTTGCAGTTCCGCAAATGTCAGTATCTTTCCTTGCTTTATCAAGTCCCCAACTTGTGATATTCCTATGGTGTCCTATTTTTCGAATCCTTTACTTTTACTTAAGTTGCCCAGTATGCCGGCGTGCCATAGAGGCGTCATTTGTGTCAGCTTATTGCACCAGCCTACTTTTGTGGTGGTTAGGTGCATATTGCGATCATGAGGGCACTGGGGCCATTGAGCTGCTTTCTACTTGGTTTTGTGTATAATGCCTTTCTATATCCCCCTGCCCATCAGCCACTGGTCCATCCGACATGCTGGGTCCTGCTGCGCATCATGCACCCACTTATTTATGACTGCAAGGTGTGCTGCACGGTAATAGTTTGGGATATCTGGCCGAGCATTTCCCCCATTATACCACCCCTGGACCAGCTTGGGCCCTGTGATGCATGGCAGCTTTCAATCCCAGAGCAGGCTTCTAACTTCCCCATCAATTGCCTTAAAATACGTGTCGGGCACACTATATGGGGTATTCTGCAGCGCAGACAAGTGCCTAGGCAGAGCCATAATTTTATAAAGTGCTGCACGTCCTAGCCGCGATAGAGGCAGTGCCCGCCAATGACGGACATCGCATTGCAATTGAGTTAAGGGGCTCAGAAGATTCCGCTCGTAGAAGAGGGATGGGTCAGTCAAATAGACTATGAAAAATGCATTGGTGGAAAAATGTGATTTTGGATCCCCCTTTTTCTTTGCACCCCCTTAACTAATCACCACAAAACTGTGCATCATCAGTCTATATAGAAAATAGAATTGGTCTGCAAAGTTTTGTGGAGATTCGGCCAAACGTGGCAAAGTTATTACCGATCAATCCAAGGAACTCCTTTCTCTTGGAATTCTGACTATAGCTACAGAGTGGCTACAGACACACTTTAATAATATATATATTATATATATGCTAAAGATATTATGATACGTTCGCATCCAGCCCCCCAGCATGTGGCTAGACTCTGCTTGGAACCCCCGCTGGTGGCCAACACCCCCACAAGTTGGCAACTGGCCGCAGGGCTGCATTGTTCTTTTTTTCATGTTTTTTTGGGGTCTTGCGGGACTCCCAAAGGAGTCCCTCAAGAGTCCCACAAGACCACACGGGGCTGGGGAGGAAGCACTGGGCACCGCAACAAGGCAAATAATAGTTATTTCTTATTCGTCCCTCTAGAACCCACCTCACAATGGCTGGAGGTCAGGGTATGCCTACCCTACCCCCTTCTATATGTTTTTATAAATATCATCAGGACTTTGAAACTGAGTCTCGGAGTCCTCTAATGGCCATCGCAACATTTTTCTTCATTTTGTGGCTGCCAATCACGTTGATTAGTCTTGCAGGATTACCACGAGCAAAGCCAATCAGAGTTATTTTTTTGTCGTTTTTCCAGTGTTTCTCGCGGCAACAGACAGCTATACATTTTTAACCTCATTTCTCTAAAACAGTTGAACGGAATTGCACTAAATAATACAGAGTGTGCTTTCTGGATAAATATCTAGCTTTTTTTCCACATTTGCTGTAATTCTGTTCATTCAGTTTTTCTGTAGATTTGTCTAATTGTTCCTATGAAAACTGCCTGGGAAAAAACTCCTCTTTTTTCTGAGCCCGCTTGACAGATCACTCCAAAGAATTTGAGATGTCATCATTGATGTCTCTGACCATGTCATGAGTGAAGTAATATGTGAGGTCATAAGCAGTGCATTGCGGTGTGCATAAGTTATATTCAGCCCAGGCAGCTATAACTGCTGAACTTCTATGGTTTTGTGCGTGTAAAATCTGAATATAACTATAATGGCCCTGCAATCTTTGTTTATATATAGAGAGAGAGAATGAGAGAGAGAAATGGATATGGGGAGGGATATAGATATTTGAAAACAAATCTCTTTCTTGAATCATACTGTATGATGTATTATACAACAGCCAAAGGAAAAGTTGAAATGTTTGGTTATTTAGAAAATGGTTTGTATCTCATATTGCAGTTTTTAAATGTCTTCCACTTTAAAAATAAACAAAGAAGATAACATACATAACTATTCTATGTGGTAAATGCAACATAAAGCATTCAGTGGAGACGAAAGGTTGACACAGGCATGTGCAGTAAAAAGTGCACATATTTTTATTAAGGAAAGATGGTGAATATGTTCTACGCACGGACACAACACAAAAATTACAGGAGCTTTCTCATACTACTCTGCTTATGCAATGCTGGTGGTAAGAATGTATGAGACAGTGCGCATGTTCTGGGTGGTGGTGCAGGTGGTGGGGCTGTCTGTGTATAATCTCCTGCATGTGTTGGCTCTAAAGATTTCCATTCGTAATTTTTGCCTAGTGCCTCTATCATTTTCATGGTGTTCTTGCACTCTTTTCCCTAAATGTTCGTAGATGTTGTTGGGTCATGTCTTGGGAACATTTTACAAAATTATCCAAGGCTCCGGCCTGCCTATCAAACATCCAAAGGAGTCCTTTAAGTGAGTCAGAGATCTCATACGGACTAGCCCCCATAGCACGAATATACCACATCACAATACTCAGTTGCTGGTATAATTGATCCTCCCAGGGGCCAGCATTAGCCCACACCACCCACCCCCCCCCCTATGCATGGCCGCCTCAGTGGGCAAGCATGTTGACCCGCACGGAGATGAGTGACACCTGGGAGGTTGTGGGGTGTGGGAGATTCATGAATGGGGATACCTGCTCTTCATCTGGAGTGTGCTCTCTCTCGGAAAGATGAGTAGACTGAAGGTGCACTTTCATGGCAGAAGTACATAAGAGGTTGTACAGAGAGACCTGAGATTTTAGGGCTGTGTGGAGGTGACTGATGCATAGGCAAAAGTAGCACCTGTGGCTGCTTAGCTAATGGCTGGGGACCCGCAATTCCCAGAAAGGATTTAAGAGGAGCAGTGCAGTCAGGCTGTGAAATGGGAATCTTTAACATTTTATGTGTGGGACCCATAGTGCCTCCTCTTCCTGTAGGTCCTCCTCCACATCAACCACATCAACCAGCTTCTGCTCCTCCTCTTCCTCTTCTTTGTGAGCAGGACTGGCTGCAACACAGTACTTTTCATAAACATTCTTTTTCAAATAAACAATAATGTTAGTACCATGAGAGTCTAAGTCAACATATGCTATTGAGTATTGATCAGTGGATGAGATTATTATATCTCAACAATGTTAATTCACCAGCTCTAGTCACAGAGATGACTATTGGAGATCCTCATTGAGGTTGGCTGTTGAACCTGGGTCCTTGTAAATGGTGTTTCCAAAGTTTAGATCCTGCAGTTATAGAGATAAGATGTAGACTCAGTTGAAATTAGCAATCTAAATGAATTATTATTACCGCAAATGCAAATAGATTAGAAAGACATACCAGAGCTTATACACCACTGGAGCAGCACAATTTAGACTCCACCCTTACATGTCACAGAAGTGCATTTACATACGTGCAACAGACATTTACATTCACTGAGTACCTTCATTTTATTAACATGTGTGAAGTATTTAAACGCATTACTGAATGTATTCACTGTAGAAACTAGAGATTTATATATGTGTGTACGTGTACAATAATGTTTATTTTAAACATGACATGTATTTCTTTATTCACATATTACACTTATACTTCAAAAAACACTTTCATGTGCAAACATGTAATCTTTTGTTCATATTGAAGTTATTTTAAAAGTTAAACGTGTGCACGTATAACCATGTATTCGAAGTGCACATTAAATGCTTAACTAAAGTTAGCTTGATTAAAGGCCTCAGCTGAAATGCCCTTTGTCTGGCCAGCATGTTTTCTCTTTTTCTTGCAGGTTTATTATCATAATTTACATTAGCTAGACAAAGGTTTATTGTCTGTATTGGACAGCTGATAGAGAGGCCTGAGAGAAACTTGGCTGCAAATGTGGAGAAACAATGGTTGAAAGAAGCCTTCTGTTCATCATGTACCAATATGGTAAGTTGGTCAAGTTTGAGAACCAAAGCTTTAATCTGATGAGGTGTGAAGCTGAAGTCATGTTGCAGATCGATCAAATAGTTTTCTGATTGGTCCCTGATTGTGTGAGGGAGATTAGAACGCTTCTGAATCTCTTGTTACCTTTATGTTGATGTTCACACAGCTGAAGGTAGAGCAGATTCCCTTTGGATATAGGGAGGTACAGACCTCTCTGCTTGCTCTCTTTTTGGAAGTGTGAAGTTTTACGCTAAACACATCGGGCCCGATTCACAGAACTAACTTAAGATAAAATCCTAAACTTACTACTTTTGGTATTCACAGAAGGCATTTAGCAGTAGTAAAGATAGGATTTTGTCTTAAGTCTGTCTTAAGTCTTTCTTAAGTCTTTCTTAAGTCTTTCTTAAGTCTTTCTTAAGTCTTTCTTAAGTTTGTCTTAAGTCTGTCCTAAGTTTGTCTTAAGTTTGTCTTAAGTCTCTCTTAAGTTTGTCTTAAGTCTGTCTTAAGTCTGTCTTAATTCTGCCCTAAGTCTGTCTTAAGTCTGTCTTAAGTCTGTCCTCAGTTTGTCTTAGGCCTGTCTTAAGTCTGCCTTAAGTCTGCCTTAAGTCTGCCTTAAGTCTGCCTTAAGTCTGTCCTGCTACTTTTGGTATTCACAGAAGGCCTTTAGTAGTAGTAAAGTTAGGATTTTGTATTAAGTTTGACTTAAGACAGACTTAAGGCAAACTTAGGACAGACTTAAGATAGATTTAAGACAGACTTAAGACAAAATCCTAACTTTACTACTACTAAATGCCTTCTGTGAATACCAAAAGTAGCAAGTTTAGGATTTGTCTTAAGTTAGTTCTGTGAATCAGGCCCATACTTCCTTTTTATTTTTTGGCATTTAATGAAGTCTGATCATTCTGACACCACCTTCTGTGCTCCCAATTTAGAGACCCTTGATAGATGACTCTATATTTGATTTATAAATATCCATATGACCAATGGGGAAAAATCTTTGAAGACTTGACGAAGAGATTCCATTTCAGGGCCCAGTGCTCCATCACAACCATGAAATAAATCTATATACATTTAGGGGCATATTCTCATGGAGCTATCGCTGAGTTAACGGCACTTTATCGCAGCCAAAGTCTCGATAAATGTATCACCCCATTCACAAGTCGGTGCTAACAGCCCACAGCACCAGTTTACCTGCGATAGCAGCTGCAAAAAACATCGCCACAGATGACCCCAGCAGCTATCGCTAATGAGATGCAGAGTAGGCGTTCCCGAGCAAAAAGCCACAACAACACCACTCCACAACATTCTCAACGACTAGCCACATCGGCGAAAAGACCACGAAACATGCGATAAGGCGCGTTAGCTGCAGGAAATTAACACCTGCTCTGACCTGCACCAGAAAGGGGAGCCCAGCCCAGAGCCACACCTGAAGAATAACAGATGCCATGGAGCCACTGAACATGCGTGCCGGACACCCAAGAGGGCCACAACACCCACACCACCACCCACAGGACCACACCCCCCCGGACCCCACCCCGGGCACCCCCCACCTCCCCAGACCAAGACACTGCACATCAACGGCACAAAAACATGAACAAAAACACCCGCCTGATGTCGCACAATTGCACCAATCAACATACATGTGAGCACTGAAACCCTGATCCATACATTCACCATTGAAATACCAAACAAAATGTCACATCCTAATTTGTCACCAAACAACTATTTTGAAGAGTCATGGCGGGGCATCCCTGGACAATCTGTGACTCACAGCCTGCAAGACACTATCCAAGATAAGAAGGTGTGTCAGGCACTCCTCAAAGGACAGGGAGAGCGAGAAAGAGAGAGGGAGAAAGAAAGAGAGAGAAAGAAAGAGAGAGAAAGAAAGAGACTGAACAAGAAGCGCAAGGCCAATCGGGCCCTTGGCTCATGCAAACATGCTCTCTGAGTTACTACGCGCTTTATAAAACTATTAAATAAATAAATAAATAATTAGCTGCGTGTGTCTCGAAATCTGTGCACCCCAAATCACAGGCCTGGCATCAAAGTCAGCGCGAAGTCCGCATCACATATTAGAAATGCAGGCAGTAGCCAGACTGAAATCAGGAATGAAAGCCCCTTTGTCTCAACACACAAGGCTGAAGGCCAACCGAACCCCCGACCTTGGTCCTGAAAGCAGCTGGCACACCCTGTGCAAAATACCATACCAGCCTCCGACAACTCCCACACCACGAACTGAGCTAATGAAACACCAACGTGCCCACACCCCACACACACTTGTCCCTGCGAGACCTACACCTGCAAGGGATGCCCTTGACACATTGGCTTAAAACTACCCATATGTCCAGACATTGCACACACATATGACTTATTGCCCAGAGCTGTGGCATATCGTCCACCGAACTGCTGCCGGTCTGAGGAGTGCCGGTGCCACAAGACCAACAAACGCAATGGCAGGCATTCTCGAGCACATGCACAACCCCTGTCACGTTGAACTGTACCGTGCATGAATGCTGCATCTGTTGGGATCCCTGCCAATGGCAGTGTTGCGAATCAGTTTCCGTCTGAGTTTCTGTCTTGCCTACGTCATCTCCGTTTAGCCCTGGTTCCACTGTCGATCATGCACGTTTGAGTGGCCCATGGAGGTCTGCCTATCCAACGCAACGATAGCTGAATTGGATTATGACCTGACCATGCGCCCCCTGTTGGCCCACGAAAAGGAGTGTCACTGGGATCGCCGTGCATGAGATGCACTGATCTTTGGCGTATGTGCTGGCAGTTGCGCATGGGAGATTACACAATTCCTCCTGTGCAGGGACCACATCGAGGCGCTACCCTATTGGGCTGTGTTGCGGACTGGGGAAACGGCGTGGACTGAGCACATCTGCCCAGACCAGTTAATGGAGTGGCTCACCCTGGTGTTCCTTGAACCCGACAACGACGTACTATTGGAACACATTGCACATGAAGCTGCGCTGGCATTCTTGGATGAGTAAATATGTTCCTGCAGCCACATCAGATTGTCACCCACAGCACAGGTTCCAAAACCTTGTTGCACTGTGGGGAATGCTCACATATCCCACCACAACACAGGACATGTCTGCCTTTGTCTAGACTCTGAATGCATGTGTGTGGGACTACGCCTGTGTACACACACCTGTGCAAGGTGATGCAGTTCCATGGTCAGAGCAGGAGAGCATTGTTTAGCAAAGTTACCAATTCGGACACACTGCTGGGGGGGAAGAGCACACACATGGCAATGTAGCACGACATGTGACCTTGTCGGACCCTTTTACCTGATCACTGTCAGCTGAGCAGACAGTCGGCGCAGTCCGGTGGCAGAGCACTATGCAGACCCCATGGGCTGTAAGTCGTGCCCCCTCACACGGGGCAATGGGCAGACGGCAAACAACACAGGACTCATCCAGCAAGGCAAGGTGGGCTGAGACCGTTGCCATCCGTAATGATTGGTGCTCATTTCTGCCTCCCCATTTCCTGCACCTCGACATGTTCGCATGCTGCGTGTAAGTGTCGTAAGCATGTCCCTGCATGTTGTGGCCGTTGCCTTGTCCGTACTGACACGCACATGCCAATAAAGTCTACGCAACTTCACTGGTGTCTAACTGTGATGAGTGTTGATTAGATTGACCACTTGTGTATCACAATGAGCATCGTCGCTAAACAGGGAGGGTCTGACTGATGCATGTACAATGGGGGTGGGTCCCTTTTGACAGCTCCACCTCTGTTAGCCAGACATTGTCTTGGGATAGTTTCTGGCAGACCTGTGCACTTATGTGTCTTCAGCAATGTGAGTATGGTGTCCAACCTCTGACCATGTGGTGCAATGTCATAAATCATAACAGAATGTTTCCACACAGATGTGTGTGAGTAGGTATGCGACGTGAAGTTCTGTTGTCAAATGTGATGTAGGGCACCACTCCTCCACTCCTGGCCTGCTACCAATTTGGTCATTCCCACACACAGTCCTATTCAATACATGGACGTATGCCTACGTTGGGGGTTGTGAGATTGTTGTTAATGTGCAATGAAGACACAGCTAGTACTCACCTTCACAGTCATCCAATTGGCCATGTGCCTCAGGGATAAACATGCGCATTGATGTCATTCACCAGGGTGTACCTTCTTGTGCAAAAACCAAAGGAAATGATGGACGGAGTGTTGAACATTGCAAGCACTCACCCCCAGTCAACTGATCTGGGTTTAATCCATCACTGTCCTTTAGCCCACTCTGCCACCCCAGTTCAGACATGACCATATGCAAATCAGTCTGACCCTGTGCCTCATGGTAACAGTCCAGCCCGAACTGCCAAGCCATGTCTTCCCTGGACCGGAAACAAACTTCCTAGGACCGGTTTCTGGCATTTCAGCCGTCTTCAGCCAGGCTTGCTTGAATCCAGTGGCAAAGTGAGCAAGGGACTCACGTCTGAGCATACCCTGCCAACTTATGGCGAACAAAGCAAAAACCAAAGGAAATGATGGACGGTGTGTTGAACATTGCAAGCACTCACCCCCAGTCAACTGATCTGGATTTAATCCATCACTGTTCTTTGTGCAAACATAGTCCCTACATCCAGCCATACTTCCATACGTGAGTGAACATAATCATGACACATCTGTGTGATTTTGAACGTTTAATTCACATTCTGGTGAATGACGAAGCTGGAGCTGTACATGGCCATCCACACCCACATTACATGGAAGCCCAGTGGTGGGCCAACCCGAGTTCTTTGGGGATTGAAAAGTGATTTGGAAGAGGGAGAGTGCAGTCGACAGCAGGATTGCTGTGTAATTGTCAAGCAGTGAAGATGTGGCAGTCCATGTCCAGGTCCGGGTGGATGTCGCAGAGTGTTCCAGGGGTCAGTGGAAGGTGTTGTCCCAGGTCATGATGGATAGGGCAGAACCAGGCAGGGACAGGCCATCTGGCGGTGATGGATGCTACTACCTCCTTCCTCACACAGTAATTACCATCCACATCTTACTCCTCTGATACTTTTTCTGTGTCCGGTGTGTCCGGTGTGTGTGGCGGTGTAATGGCTGCATCACTGTGTGCCACTGACACATCAGGTTGAGAGGGTGTTGGGGCTGCATCACAGTATGCCACTGACACATCAGGGGTCGTAGATGTGTGTGTCGAAGTTCCCGCGGCAGTTATCTGGGACTGTCTCAGTGGCAGCAATGGCAAGATGATGGACTGCAGGGCATGGAAGATCCCAGCTACATCTCACTGGTGTTCAGCCGTGGAAGCCATACTGCCAGCCTGCATCTGCTCCATGGTCACCATTGTTCTCCGCATCTGTGCCAACTCTGTGCTCTCATCGCTGGCGCCTGTCTGACTAGACAGTTCCTGTATCCGAGAAATTGGCCCTAGCGAGGTCAGCTAAGGATTGTCGGTGAGCATGGTGCGGACAGGGGGTGTCCATTAGGGACTGTTCGTGGCCCCTGATGGGACTCAGACACCCACATATGGCATTGAGTTTGGCTGCCACGAGCTCGAAACCCACCCGCAGCTGATCCGCCAACTCCACCTGGCAACCCAACACACGGCGTTGGAATTCCATGTATTGTTCGTGGGGGTCCTGTGAGCCAACCATGGTGGTGTGCGTTTCCTGCTGTGTGGTCTGTGCAGGTGGTGGGGTCATCTCGAGGCAGCTGGCCTGCCCTGCTCCTGGGAGTGGGGTGCGGAGGCTGTCCATTATTCGTTAGAGGGTGTCTTGACATATATGCAGGTTGTCCTCTACATCATCAATGATGGGAATTGTGGTCTGCTCTGCAGTAAGTGTTGCTTGTCCCTCTGCAATGTTAAGGGGAGATGCAGGTTAACAGTGTGTTCCATGTATGTTGACGTTTTGCAGATGTTTACATACAGACTGCATGACAATGCACATTGTGACTGTTTTGGTGCAGCTGGCTATTTGATGGCAGACAGTGGGATTTTCGACTACATGACGGATGTGTGGTAGTTCCCGCACATTATCCTCACACAGTGTCAGGCAATGCCAAATGTGAGTGGACAGTTACTACGCACAAGCGGAACCTGTTGTGTCCTCTGTGGTGTAGGTGTTGCACTTTGTACCACATTGCCTTCATTGCTGATGTTCCGTGATTGCTATTGCTGTGAGGTGGTGTGCCTTTGAATTGTGTGCTTTTCGGGGGCTGAAATGTTTGCGACGTGGGTCGTATATGCTCTTGGACAGATTTTGTAGCCTTGTACATTGTTTGTCTGCTGCGTGTATTGGACGGGTGTGGGTGCACATGGATACGTCAGAGTGTGACCTGCTCTTTTACGAATGTGATCCGCACTGGGCCACCTCCATGTCGAATCATGCACCATGTCATGTATTTTGGCTGCTGCCATGCTATCAGTCATGCAGTGTCACTTGCATAGTCAGTGTTGCTCACACAGCCACTGCTTTTCTGGATTCCTCACATGTGCATGGCTCGGTTGTGTAGTTGGTGATTTGGAGGGGCCTCTAGGCCTATAGGAAGGAATGGGAAGACATTCCTTAATTGCCAATTGCAATTTGCAAATCGCAATTAAGGAATGTTTAGAAATCGCAATTTTTTAGCGATTTCTACATGCATAGGCTTTTGCGATTCCTTAATTGCGATTCCTTAATAATCGCAATTAAGGAATCGCAAAAGCCTACCTTGATGCATGTGCCCCTCAGCGAGCAAAGTTCAGCAGGGAGCGGATCCCGAGCCTGAGCTGCCAGGATCATGAAGGAGTGACCACCCCTTCTCGCTAGTCTAAATTTAGGAATCACTGCCAGTGAAGTGTTAGAAGAGCTGACTGCTCTGACCGAGTAGAAAGGTTGAACTCTTTCTTCAAGATAGCGTGGACTAAAGGAGAGCAAGAAGCAGGGCTATAAAAATAATCTGGAAACGCACCAAGGCAATTTCAAATCAGACATGCTGCAGCATCTTGGACTGCCTGCAACTGTCTGATTAGATTGTTCGTGAGGCCCAAGAATAGGTGTTAGCGTAATCTAGTCTTGATGTGATCAGTGAATGCACCACTGTTTTACATGAATGCAGTGGGAGGAGATTAAAAAAAACTTTAGTTAAAGCACACAGAAGTAGAAAGTTAGAATCCACCACCAAAGACACCTGAGGTTGAAAGCAAAGCTTTGAGTCAAACTTAACCCCCAGATTCTTGGCCACAGAGGCTGGCTGAGGTGGAGATCGTAAGGACGAGGGCCATCAGCCCTCCCACTAATTGGATTGCTAAAGAAGAAAGAAGCAGATCTTATGATTTGGGTGGTAGGAGTTCAGGGGGTTCTTGGTTAACACGCAAAAGACATCAAGCACATGCCAAGAGCATCACAACCTTCTCTGAAAGACATGGAACAAGGGTGGTACTGAAGGACCGGTGCAAGTTTCCTTTAAAGACATGGAGCAAGTGTGGTACTCGGGGTCAGTCAACGCACGCTCCCTTAGAATACATGGGCAAGTGTGGTATTGCAGGGCCACTGCAAGTTACTTTCAAAGTCATAAAAAAGTATGGCAATGGGCGGCATCATATAATGCCTCCCTTAGATAAAATGAAGAAGCAGCATTTCAGCACAAGTGTAGGGAACAGCACTAAGGTGTAAGAGTGCAAGCTTGACTCATAAGCATTCATAAGCATTACAAGATTACCACCTACAAAACAGGTACAGCATCAGGAAGAAGTTCACGCTTCCTTCAAAGCCATAGAACACATACCAATCTGGTCAGAAATAATGCAAGCTTCCCTCACATGCACAGACCAAGGACACCATCTCACACACACGATGTGAAACATTTGGCAGCACTGTAAGCTCCCCTCACATGCAGCACAGGTACAAGATGGTCATCAGCAGTGCAAGCTAAGATATACACCCACATATAAAAAGGTATCACACTGGCAGCAGCATGTAAACTTATTTCAGGCACAGAATACCCAGAGAGAAGTGTAGGAGAGGGTGAGCCACTAAAGGCTCACGCCAGATGCTAAGCTGTGGTTCAGCTTGGGGTACTCTTGTGCCCTCAAGCCTAGAAATTAGTTTGGCTTTCTTGTGATTTCTGCCTGCTAACCACACTCTGATCACATGCACCAAGAATGTAAGATAAAACTTTCAGCTTTGACATTAAACATAAGTAAGAAAGAGATACCAATCTGGTGGCTGAATTATACATTGTGAATCCTAAAAACCTTGGATAAATCCAGGCTTGGCCATGTGACTAAATTGTGTGATCCTTGGCAATTAGTTTATTTTATTGTGCCTCCTATTTTTTCATTATTGCATATGAGAAAATCTTGAAATATGTGAGGATATGTGCTGTACAAAAATCTTTCTTGTGTTTCACCTAATGGACTATAATGCCGTTCCATGTAAAATAAGAATGTAGCCCACATATAGGGTGCACATGGCAACTGACTTGCCTCTAATAGTATTGTCATTGAATGTGCGGGTGAATGTTTAAAAATTATCACTTTTAATAAATGCCACTGAATGTAGTGGTATAATCTGATGTACTTAGGTGAAATGCTTGTCGAAGAAATATACTTTATTGAATTTTGAATACACCTTATCATATTTTTGCATAATATTTGTTGTATGAATTCAATGCCAAAAGTACCCATGGCTTAGTTTGTGCCTGAGCTCTTAGAGCCAAGACAGGCTCTTAGGGCCAAGACAGACGCTTAACTCGACTCTTCTTGTTAATTTGTTGGTTTCCCCACCTCTTCTACAGTACTGTGTGTGACATTTGTTCAAATTCAACCTCTCGCAGTATTTGCTTAGAAGAGCAATATTTTGTTTTTGGAGATTCTGGTCAGTTTCCACAGGTCTCAGAATGTTCTATCCCCTGCCTTCGGTCTGTCTGGTGCCCTTATATATATTGCACTCTTGATGTGTCTTTTAGCTTGTGGACACCCTTGGCCGACTATCCCCCCTTCACGCAAATTTCATGGTATTAGGGGATTTCAATCTTCATGTTGATGATTCCAACAGTAAACCTACACAACAATTTGTGTCTTCTCTAGAAGGTTTTAATTTGAAACAGTTGGTCAAGGAACCCACCCACTCTGCAGATCATACACTTGATCTTATTTTTTCAACTATTGATACAATTAGGGTCAAGTCGTTTTTTAAGATCTCTTGGTCTGACCATCTCATGATCCCTTTTAACACAATCTCCCTAGTCCACAGACAGGCTACAGGACCAACCTTGAAAAGTTCCAAACCTTGGGCCAAGATAACAGAAGCATCTTTTGGGCAGGTCCTACGGTATAGATAATTTATTAACAATGGAGTTTTGGAATATGATGATGCCAGTTTTAACAACTGACTGATCTCTGCATTAGACACTATTGCTCCCATCAGAACAAACCTCTCCAGCAGATTATCTTCTTCCGTACCCTGGTTCTCTGAGGCTCTTAAAGCAGAACCATTGTGCTGTAAAAGACTTGAATGACACTGGTGGAGGGTCTGTGATAATGAGGAAAAATTAATTTACCTATCCGCGCTAAAAATGCTATAATTTCTCTATCCAGAAAGTGCAGAAAACTTAATTTGCTGCTTCCAAGTCACAAGAACTTTTTAAAATTGTAAAAAAATTCTGTCTCCTTCGGCCACAGAAATCGCTCATACTCTCTCGACTGATCTTTGTCAAGACCTCTCAAACTTTTTCTACAAGAAGGTTCAAAATCTTTTTAACCAATCTTCTACTTCAACTTCATCTGATAAGGTCTCCTCGGTCTCTACTTCTTTTGGCCCCCTTCTTACGAGGTTCGACCCCATTTCCTTGGCTGATTCTGCACTTGAATTAGTACGGTGTAAATCAGGATGTCCATTAGATCTCTGTCCTCCTGCCTTCTGAAAGCTAGCATCCGACGTGGCTAATCCTACTATTAACATGCTGATGAATAAATCACTGGAATTTCAGAGAGGTTCCACTTTGTTGGAAACATGCACTGTTGCTTCCACTGCTTAAGAAGCAGCCAGTGGATCCTAAGGTTCTTAGCAGTTTAGGCCCGGACCATTTCTTTTCTCCCCACGGTAGGTACACTTTTGGAGAAAAGGGTCAATAACCATGTGTTACATTTTTTAGAATCTAATTCTCTTTTGCATGATTCTAAATTGGGTTTTTGCTCTGGCTGCTGAGTACCGAGGCCACTTTGTTTCGGGTATCAGAATTTATCAAGGAAAAACTTGATCAGAGCTCTCCTTTGTTGCTTATGTTGCTGGATCTGAGTTCCACCTTTCACACCATCTCTCATGTCATCGTACTTGATAGAATTGAAATAATTGCTGTCAGTGGCCAAGATCTGCATTGGTTGTAATCTTTTCTGTCAGACCGTTCCCAAGCAGTCTTTCTTCCTCCTTTCACCTACTCTTCCAAACCACTGGTATGTGGTTATCACCCAGGGCTTGGCACTTAGCCCTATTTATTTATTTATTATTTAAACTTATAACGCGCATCAGCTACCCGCAGTGGGTTTCCCGGCTCAAGGGATAGACTCAAGAAGAAAACAAACCTCTCGGACAGCACCATGATGCCAGTCTGTGGTGCCCACCTTCATTAAGTGTGGCCTCCGCTCCCACTTTGATGGCCAGAAACTTGGAGGTAAAATTTGATTCCCATCTTACTTTTGAACTTCAAATCAGATCTCTCTCTGCCTCTTGTTTTGCCACCCTCAGATCTCTTAGAAGAATGCTCCACCTCATACCGGTGGACTCCAGAAAAAGATTTGTCCATGCTTTAGTAACAGCTAAATTGGACTATACCAATTGTCTCTATTTAGGCCTCCCGACTTTCCTTATTCAGTGGCTTCAATACATCTAGAATTCTGCCGCTCGACTCGTTCTAAAGATTTGCTCTCCTTCATCTATTTCTCCTCATTAGCGGCATCTTCACTGGCTTCCCCTGATTAAAATAATTCAATTTAAGGCTCTCACTTTAGTTTTTAGAGCACACACCCATAAGGGCTCTCTTTATCTGAGGAGGAGACTTAGGCCTTACTCCTGGCCCAGAGCCTTGAGGTCCAACAATCTGAAACTTTTGTATGTTCCTCCCATATGTAAACTGAGATGGGGCAGTCATTCCTTTACTTACCTGGCTTCCAAACTGTGGAACTATCTGCCACTGTAGCCCTACGGAATCAGTTTTTAGGTGCTGAGTCAAAACTTTACTGTTTGATACCTCTCTTATGGCTCTACACCGGTCACTGCTTCTTTATCTACAGTGTGCTGTCTGCTAGCGCCGGAACACCTCCTCTGAGGTAGATGTGTGCTTTAGGAATGCCATGAAATTGAATTGAATTGCCATGAATTGAACTTCTGGTTTTAATAAATAAGAATTGTGTATTAGCGGCTCCAAAAGATGCTTCAGATTACCTGTGCATTTTTGTTTTAGCATAAACTAAACAAACAATGCTCAAATCATTCTTTTTTCCAGTTCTGTTACTCTGTCCTAAGTCAGTCTATATTCTTTTACTAAGTGCCATTGTTGGCCCTGAACTCATCAGGCTGAATGCAGTGATTACTATGACTGTCTTGTCTTCAGAAGCCACCTAGCAGCATGAGCATAACTTTGTCTTTGACGTCTTCTGGTGTCAGGCAGCCAACGCCAAATGCCATGGTCTGCATTTACAAAAGTGAGCATTCACACTGCGCAGTCATTCAGGGTACATGCAAGGAGTCATTTGCAGTGCCTCCACAAGTGCTTCAGTGGATTCTGCTGCTTGGAGTCTAACCCCTGCAGCTAAAGGAATTGGACAGAGCTAACAACATGCTCCTAGTGCTTTAACAACTCCTGCAACAGGCAGTGATGCTGGAACAATTTTTAGACTAGTGATGATGCCTTCAATGTTAAACAACTAAACTCACTAAGATTCTGAAAAACCCAAGCATCACACAAATAATAAGTGTTGCAAATGAACCACGCCCATTCATCAGAAGAGTTCTGTAATATGTAGCTGGTGTTGTACTAAGGAGAACTCCGTCACATATATAATATTAATGCATGGCGTGGTAACCACTGTCATTTACAGACAGCAATTTTACTGTTAAAACTAAACAGCACAAACGATAATGTGTCAATGAGTATTTGTCATTTAGCATCAGCAAGTAACGTGTCTTTATTTGTTTTTACCCTATTAAAATCATTTTCCTTCACACTTTGGATTTAGAAAACAAAACACTTGATTTGTCTTTTCCAATTTATTTTAAAATATTTGTACAGTTCATTTCTAGATATTTACATTTTCTTGTGTGTAAGAAGAAAATACACCTTACAGCCTTTCATTTCACACCAGCATGATTTTCATATAGCTCACTTTTCAAAATCCACTCCTTTTGCAATAAGGGAAAGAAAACCCTAGTCAGTTTTAAAAGAATTATCAACAAGTTGTCAGAAAACGATACTGATATTTTCCCCGTGTCTTTGAACAGACAGCAAATTTTACAAGATAAAAAACGAATGTAGTCATATTTAATGCTCGTTCAGCTTCGGAACTCAAGGACAGTTTTTTAGGTGCCCTCTCAGTGCTCAAGAGATTGTCGAGGTTAGGTCCCCTCCCACCTCTGGGCCCCGGTGCATTGCACTGGCCGCACCACTGGGAGCTAAGCCCTTGACGCCAGCACAGGACTGTCATTTGAGTTTTTCTGTAAGGAGGTACAGGTTTATTTTTACTCTCTTTCCGAAAAAAGTCAATAATGGCATCAGGTGCATTTGTTTCTTCTTATAAAAAGCAGAGGTGTGAAGACGATTCCTGTAACCCAGAGGAGGTTGGTGTAATTCCACAAAGGAGGTAAAAGAAGAACATTTGCACGTTGCAAGTGAATGGACCCGATTGGCAAGGATTCTGCTGTAACATAGTTACATCTAATTACTCCTGAATTTCAGGAGTAAGCAGCCACCTAGCTTTCTTAGCATCTGAAGAAGGAAGTATTTTACAACATTTTCATAAGACAAGGAGCCTGAGATCTGGGGACAGGCGGTATGAGTTGTCTGAAACCCCTCCTTGAAGAGGGAAATATCTAACTAAAATAGTTCTTGAATCTAAAAAGAAAATCCACATTTGGAAGGGTGGGAAAGCAAATATAAGAGTTGGGAGACAGGGAAAGATTTATTTCCATTGTCCAAAGTGGGAATGTGTGTAAACAAGAGTGAAAGATCCAAATTAAAAGTACCACATTATCGCCAAAAGTCCAACATAGGCATGGCCTTGTCCTTGCTATCCTGAGCTAAGGGTTCAAGCTACTGTTCATCCTTCATGTCAGACGTGATGTCAGTCTCAACCATGTACTCGAATGCAGACATGATGGTTGATGTGAAAGGCTCACACACCTCCTGAGAAATGGGACACACTGGGTGGAATGAAGGAATGGACAACAAACAATGAGTGTGTGTGTTGACGGGTGAAAAAGGTGGTAGTGCAGAAAAACAATATGAGTGTTTTAGAGTCTTCTTGTGGTGGTCAATAAAGACATCACGCATGTCCTTAAATCTCAGATCTATCATTTAATTCAAAACCCTTGACAAGGACCCATTGGCCTAATGGGCTCCCCCAGGAAACATACAATGAGAGAAACGGGATGGGCAGGATTCAGCGGTCACTCTCTGGGATGGTGGTGTATAACCTACCAATCTTTTGTGGTCCTGACGCCTACACCTAGAATTTATTTTGTAAAAGAGTGTGTCTCCCTCCGGGTGGACACACTCTTCCCCTTACTGATGATATCATCATCCTCATCTTTGGTGGTGTGTGTTAGTGCACATCTTTCAGGTGAGCTCCTCCTTCACCTTTGAACAGGGTCCTGTAGCTCCTTCTCTTCTTTTGGGCTTCCCAGTGCAAAGGAAGAGGGGGAGTGGAAAAGGATCATGGGTTCATTACTTCATGCCAAACATTGATCAAAATCTGTAAGAATCTTTACAGATCACAATGAGTACAACCCTGTCCTTTGTAAAGGTGAAGGTTTGATATGAGACATTTGCTGGTGAGTCATCAAGCTAACAGGATAAGCTGTTGTTGGGTTTTCCACCTCACCATGTACTGCATATGTGACATGATTAGCAATAGCCATATGTTGTGGCACTAAAGCTTTTGGAGGAGATAGCTCAACTTAGTCAAGCCATGTCTGCCAAACAAACCTAAATGTTTGCACACACAGAGGTGTATCTACATCTTGAAACAAAATATATCCATTGTGTAATATGCCTGAACGCGTGCAAGACTTGCCCTTTAGGAATAGTTTAGGTATATATGATTAGATCATGCAATAACATGACTGATTTTCATATGGTGTACATGAAAGATGAATTTGTGTCAAAATGTTGAACATGTACAAGGCATGTACATGCAAAGGTACACTATATCAAATTGTGTCTCTTCATGCATGCATACAGTACTTTTGTCGTAAACTAAAATAAACTGATTCTACATAATATTGTCCTTATTCATACTGTAACTTGTTACAAGCAAATGGAAACTAGCAACCTATGCAAGTGTGAAAGCTAAGTGCACAATTTGTAGAGCATCTCATATATTATATCACTGCAGATTTCACCCCATGTTTCATACATGGATGTGCATGGGCAATTTCACATGTTAAAGGATGAGACATTGTTAGATCTGGGGGTCTCTAGTTGGCAGGGTAGGTACCGCTGTCCAAGCAGGGAGCCTTGCTTCTAGTCAGGGAAAGGGGGATACACTGTTAAGATAACCCCTGCTCACCCTCTAGGTAGCTTGGCCTGAGCAGTCTAGGCTATCAAAGGCAATGTGTAAAGTATTTGTACCAACACTCACAGTAACACAGTGAAAACACCACAGATTTACTCTACACCAGTTTTAGAAAAATAAGGTATCTTTACTAAAAACTTCACAAGACAAAATACTACAGACAAAACATACAATTAAAAAGGTTACTTTAAAGATAGTTCAAGAGTTTGTAGAAAGTACTCCAGGATGTAAAAATCAGTGTCCTGCACAATGCGACTCTCAATGCACAAAATGCGACACTCTCGTGCCCAACAGTACCTGTACTTGCGCTAAGGTTCCCAAAAGCTATAACAATGAAGATGGCAAAGGCGATGCGATACTCCTGAGACCTTGGGGAGGCTTTGCAGCAGCCCTGCTTCATGCAGCAGAGGTGGATGCGCCGGCTCCGATTTGTAGGGGGAGGATGCGATGACTTTGGCTTTCATTGTGTAGGTTTCTTAGGGGGAAGCTTCACGCATAGGTACGGTGCGACGCTCTTCAATGGGGCGCGATGCGTGGCGTTGTCTTCTGGCTCCGCAGCCCTCGATGCGCCACAGGACGGGACTCTGCGTCGATGCACGCAGCGACTGGATACTTTCACGCACCGGCAGTGGTGCGGCCCGCAAACTGGTTCTGCGACGACCTTCGCAGTGTCAGGAATCTTCAGGCACCGGGACGATGCTCGACGCACTCGGCGATGTGGGGACTCCGGGTGCTGCGATGACGCCGCGATGAAATTCTTCTTGCACTCTCGATCTTGCGACTCGCAACCAGATGATGCGACCCTCAAACGGATGATGCGATGGGTACCAGTTACTCTTGTTCACGCTTTCTGCTTTCCAGCTCCCAAACACAGCAAAAATACCTCCTGAGGCCCCAAGACTAGGCAAGCACTCCAAGGCAGGTCAGAACTCCCTCAGCAGAGTTCCAGGGGAGCTGGTGGTGAAGTCCTTTTGTTCCTGGGACTTCTTAACAGGGAGCCAGCTCTCCTCGGGCCCTTGGAGATCAGAATTTAAAGAAGGGGACACAGCAGAGTCCTTCCCCTCTCCTTGGCAGCAAAGCAAAACAGCAAGCAGGCAGTCTTCTCCTCTTCAGTTCCTTCCAGCTTTCTCCTTGGCAGAGGTTCCTTCTTAGTTCCACAGTGAGCTAAAATGTAGGTGTCTGGGGTCCTCTTCTTATACCCCTCCAAGTCTTTGTCTCTCTTTGTTCCAGTGGGGGGATTCCCCTGCTCAAACCGGTTCCTGGGTGTGCTCTGCCCTGGAGCACCTGGTTCCTTTCAGAGTGAGGGGCAGGGTCGTTGGACGCTCAGCAAGAGGTGGAGCCTTCTTTGTGCTGGTAGAGGCTGAGTCCTCAGCCTGGCCAGCAGGGGGTGGAGCCGGCATTGTGCGGGCAGAGGCAGCCCTATTCAAACCCAGGGGCTACTCCTCCCACCCATCTAGAGCAGATCTCCCTATTCACCCTGCTGCTGACTCATCCAGACTCCTGGAGCCACCTAGCCCGTCACATGACACCAGTCAGCCAATCTGCACACAGGAAGGTTAAACAGGAGAATAGCTACTTTCTAAAAAGTGCTATTCTCACACAGTGAATTTAAAAACCATCTTTCTAAAAAGATGTATAATTAAATTCTGAACACAAAGATACCAAACTTGGATTTTCTATCTTACCTTTAGGGGAAGATAGGCATGTAAACAGCCTCCCCCATTCTGTCCTATGGGCAAGATAGCCTCTCAGCAGTGAAAAACGACAATGGCTGTAATTCACTACCAGGGCATGTTACACACCTCAGTACATGCCCTACCTTTCAGATACACTGCATCCAGCCCAGGGGTGTACCTAGGGCCACCATAGGGATGCCTTACATGTACAGAAAGGGAAGGATAAGGCCTGGTCAGTGGTTGCACTGGCCAGGTCGACATGGCAGTCCTGGACTGCACATAGGCACTGCAAGCAGGCCTAGGACATCATTTTAGCGCTACTCCTGTGGGTGGCACAATCAGTGCTGCAGCCCACTAGTAGTATTTGTACTACCAGCCCTGGCACTCAGTGCACTTTACTAGGGCCTTGCAAGTAGAACAAATTTGCCAAACATGTATAGCCAATTACATCACAATTTCCCTAGGGAGCACTTGCACTTTGACACTGATCAGCAGTGGCAAGTACCCAAAGCATCTATACCAGTAAAAACGACATCCAGCATAGCATCAAAAATACAGGAGGTAGAGGAAAAAAGTCAGGGGTAACCACGCCAAAAGATGCCAGGTCTTACAGACATGATAAGAAAACACTTACCGTGTACGTAGACATTACATTAAAGTGAGACAGTGAGTACTCACCATTGGGCTGCTGCTAATGTGCCCAGTGCTGAAGGTCCTCCAAGTAGTTGGGATACTTTCGGGCTTTTCGGGTGCAAACTCCCACCACAGTGTAATTTCTGCCAATCCCAGTCCAGATCAGTAAGTGTGTAGTGTTTCTCGGCTATGTGTCAGGGCCCAATGCAGTACTGAGAGTAGTGTCTCAAGAACACCCTCCCCGATGATGTGTACTATCCCTTGTGTAAAGCTGAAAGCTCTCTCATTACACTCCTCAACTATTTTTGGGGCTATGGAACAAATTCAGCAGCATAATGTAGGTGGATGTTGTTCAGGTGGAAAGATGCAGCAGGAATAGCTGTTTCTATACTTCCATTACGTAATTTACTGTGTTGGCTGAGAACCTCATCTATGGTATGTCCATCAATGTAGCATAACTATACTTGAAAAAATGGAAGGGCAAAGGGGACAACACACCTAGAATCATGGGTGGCATCCTACTGGCAAATCACATTACTTTAAAATATATTAGCACACTAGGAATAATATGGGTACGAAAGGTGTCAACTAAGGCAGGTAAGTGTGGAACAACATGCGTTAAGTGAATTTCTCTACACTCAATATGTCGATATAAAGGAACATTACAAGTGTGGGTGCATGATGCATGTTGTATGTAGGTGAAAGCTGGAATATGTGCATATCTTTTAGCTACTTTTACTTTCAAGTATTTCTTGGCAGAAAGGGACTTTTCTAATAGAGCTGGTAGCATTTGGGCTCCAGTTCCATTTTCCCCTTCTTTTTTTCTTCAACTGGTTGATGTGATCGAGTCATTCAGAAGGCCACAATATAGACAACAGTAGCATGTCAACGCAGGGGACAAGTGCAGAGGGCTAGCTGTTGATGCACAGAAGCTGCACCAAAGGCAATCTCATCTGCACCTGTCCACGCCTGGACCGCACCCCAGGAACTCTGGGTCATCCAAATCTTTTAGTCTGCCTATTACATACTATTTCTCCTTATTCTTCAAAGCAATCCTTTTACCAACTGTACCTATTTAAAATAAAATTAGGAGCTGTAAATATTGTGAGCTGAAACTCATCCCAGTAGCAAGAATCATCCCATTAAGGGACCAGTGCATCAGAGATCATCCCATTAATGGACCAGTGCATCACAGCACTCAGATTAGAGGTATGCAAGATCATTCCATGAAGGGACCAGTGCATCAGAGATCATCCCATGAAGGGACCAGTGCATCACATAACTCAGATTAGAGGTATGCAAGATCATCCCATGAAGGGACCAGTGCATTAGAGATCATCCCATGAAGGGAACAGTGTTTCACAGCACTCAGATTAGAGGTATGCAAGATCATCCCATGAAGGGACCAGTGCATCAGAGATCATCCCATGAAGGGACCAGTGCATCAAAGACCATCCCATGAAGGGACCAGTGCATCAGAGATCATCCCATAAACGGACCAGTGCATCAAAGACCATCCAATGAAGGGACCAGTGCATCAAAGACCATCCCATGAAGGGACCAGTGCATCAGAGATCATCCCATACAGGGACCAGTGCATCAGAGAGCATCCCATGAAGGGACCAGTGCATCAACAATCATCCCATGTAGGGACCAGTGCATCAACGATCATCCCATGTAGGGACCAGTGCATCACAGCACTCCGATTAGAGGTATGCAAGATCATCCCATGAAGGGTCCAGTGCAGAGATCATCCCATGAAGTGACCAGCGCATCAAAGATCACCCCATGAAGGGACCAGCTCAAAGATCATCCCATGAAGGGACGAGTGCATCAGAGATCATCCCATGAAGGGACGAGTGCATCAGAGATCACCCCATGAAGGGACCAGAGCATCAGAGATCATCCCATGAAGGGACCAGCGAATCAACGATCATCCCATGAAGGGACCAGTGCATCACAGCACTCGGATTAGAGGTATGCAAGATCATCCCACGAAGGGACCAGTGCATCAGAGATCATCCCACGAAGGGACCAGTGCATCAGATATCATCCCATGAAGGGACCGGTGCATCAGATATCATCCCATGAAGGGACCGGTGCATCAGATCATCCCATGAAGGGACCAGTGCATCAGAGATCGTCCCATGAAGGGACCAGTGCATCACAGCACTCAGATTAGACGTATGCAAGATCATCCCATGAAGGGACCAGTGCATCAACGATCATCCCATGAAGGGACCAGTGCATCAACGATCATCCCATGTAGGGACCAGTGCTTCAGATCATCCCATGAAGGGACCAGTGCATCAGATCATCCCATGAAGGGACCAGTGCATTAGATCATCCCATGAAGGGACCAGTGCATCAGATCATCCCATGAAGGGACCAGTGCATCAGAGATCATCCCATGAAGAGACCAGTGCATCATAGATCATCCCATGAAGGGACCAGCGCATCAAAGATGATACCATGCAGGGACCAGTGCATCAGAGACCATCCCGTGAAGGGACCAGTGCATCAGAGATCATCCCATGAAGGGACCGGTGCATCAGAGATCATCCCATGAGGGGACCAGTGCATCAGAGATCATCCCATGAAGGGACCAGTGCACCAGAGATCATCCCATGAAGGGACCAGTGCATCAGAGATCAAAGATCATCCCATGAAGGGACCAGTGCATCAGAAATCATCCCATGAAGGGACCAGTGCATCAGAGATCATCCCATGAAGGGACCAGTGCATCAGAGATCATCCCATGAAGGGACCAGTGCATCAGAGATCATTCCATTAAGGGACCAGTGCATCAGAGATCATTCCATTAAGGGACCAGTGCATCAGATCATCCCATGAAGGGACCAGTGCATTATATCATCCCATGAAGGGACCAGTGCATCAGATCATCCCATGAAGGGACCAGTGCACCAGAGATCATCCCATGAAGGGACCAGTGCATCAGATATCATCCCATGAAGGGACCGGTGCATCAGAGCATCCCATGAAGGGACTGGTGTTTCAGATCATCCCATGAAGGGACCAGTGCATCAGATCATCCCATGAAGGACCAGTGCATCAGATCATCCCATTAAGGGCACAGCGCATCAAAGATAATCCCATTAAGGGACCAGAGCACCAAAGATCATCCCATGAAGGGACCAGCGCATCAAAGATCATCCCATGAAGGGACCAGTGCATCAGATCATCCCATGAAGGGACCAGTTCATCAGAGATCATCCCATGAAGGGGCCAGTGCTTCAGATCATCCCATGAAGGGACCAGTGCATCAGATATCATCCCATGAAGAGACCGGTGCATCAGATCATCCCATGAAGGGACCAGTGCATCAGAGATCGTCCCATGAAGGGACCAGTGCATCACAGCCCTCAGATTAGACGTATGCAAGACCATCCCATGAAGGGACCAGTGCATCAACGATCATCCCATGAAGGGACCAGTGCATCAACGATCATCCCATGTAGGGACCAGTGCATCAACGATCATCCCATGTAGGGACCAGTGCATCACAGCACTCCGATTAGAGGTATGCAAGATCATCCCATGAAGGGTCCGGTGCAGAGATCATCCCATGAAGTGACCAGCGCATCAAAGCCACCCCATGAAGGGACCAGCTCAAAGATCATCCCATGAAGGGACGAGTGCATCAAAGATCATCCCATGAAGGACCAGTGCATCAGATCATCCCATTAAGGGCACAGCGCATCAAAGATAATCCCATTAAGGGACCAGAGCACCAAAGATCATCCCATGAAGGGACCAGCGCATCAAAGATCATCCCATGAAGGGACCAGTGCATCAGATCATCCCATGAAGGGACCAGTGCATCAGAGATCATCCCATGAAGGGGCCAGTGCTTCAGATCATCCCATGAAGGGACCAGTGCATCAGATATCATCCCATGAAGAGACCGGTGCATCAGAGATCGTCCCATGAAGGGACCAGTGCATCAGAGATCGTCCCATGAAGGGACCAGTGCATCACAGCCCTCAGATTAGACGTATGCAAGACCATCCCATGAAGGGACCAGTGCATCAACGATCATCCCATGAAGGGACCAGTGCATCAACGATCATCCCATGTAGGGACCAGTGCATCAACGATCATCCCATGTAGGGACCAGTGCATCACAGCACTCCGATTAGAGGTATGCAAGATCATCCCATGAAGGGTCCGGTGCAGAGATCATCCCATGAAGTGACCAGCGCATCAAAGATCACCCCATGAAGGGACCAGCTCAAAGATCATCCCATGAAGGGACGAGTGCATCAAAGATCATCCCATGAAGGGACCAGTGCATTAAAGATCATCCCATGAAGGGACCAGCGCATCAAAGATCATCCCATGAAGGGACCAGCGCATCAAAGATCATCCCATGAAGGGACCAGCGCATCAAAATACATCCCATGAAGGGACCAGCGCATCAAAATACATCCCATGAAGGGACCAGCGCATCAAAATACATCCCATGAAGGGACCAGCGCATCAAAATACATCCCATGAAGGGACCAGCGCATCAAAATACATCCCATGAAGGCACAAGCGCATCAGAAAACATCCCATGAAGGGACCAGCGCATCAGAAAACATCCCATGAAGGGACCAGCGCATCAAAGATTATCCCATTAAGGGACCAGCGCATCAAAGATAATCCCATTAAGGGACCAGAGCACCAAAGATCATCCCATGAAGGGACCAGCACATCAAAGATCATCCCATGAAGGGACCAGTGCATCAGATATCATCCCATGAAGGAATCAGTGCATCAGAGCACTCAGATTAGAGGTATGCAAGATCATCCCATGAAGGGACCAGTGCATCAGAGATCATCCCATAAAGGGACCAGTGCATCACAGCACTCAGATTAGAGGTATGCAAGATCATCCCATGAAGGGACCAGTGCATCAGAGATCATTCCTTGAAGGGACCAGTGTTTCACAGCACTCAGATTAGAGGTATGCAAGATCATCCCATGAAGGGACCAGTGCATCAGAGATCATGCCATGAAGGGACCAGTGCATCAGAGATCATCCCATGAAGGGACCAGTGCATCACAGCACAGAGATTAGAGGTATGCAAGATCAACCCATGAAGGTACCAGCGCATCAAGGATCATCCCATTAAGGGACCAGCGCATCGAGGATCATCCCATGAAGGGACCAGCGCATCGAGGATCATCCCATGAAGGGACCAGCGCATCGAGAATCATCCCATGAAGGGACCACTTCATCAGACATCATGCCATGAAGGGACCACTTCATCAGAGATTATCCCATGAAGGGACCACTTCATCAGAGATTATTCCATGAAGGGACCACTTCATCAGAGGTCATCCCATAAAAGGACCACTTCATCAGAGGTCATCCCATGAAGGGACCACTTCATCAGAGATCATCCCATGAAGGGACCACTTCATCAGAGATCATCCCATGAAGGGACCACTTCATCAGAGATCATCCCATGAAGGGACCACTTCATCAGAGATCATCCCATGAAGGGACCACTTCATCAGAGATCATCCCATGAAGGGACCACTTCATCAGGGATCATCCCATGAAGTGACCACTTCATCAGAGATCATCCCATGAAGTGACCACTTCATTAGAGATCATCCCATGAAGGGACCACTTCAGAGATCATCCCATGAAGGGACCAGTGCATCAAAGACCATCCAATGAAGGGACCAGTGCATCAAAGACCATCCCATGAAGGGACCAGTGCATCAGAGATCATCCCATACAGGGACCAGTGCATCAGAGAGCATCCCATGAAGGGACCAGTGCATCAACAATCATCCCATGTATGGACCAGTGCATCAACGATCATCCCATGTAGGGACCAGTGCATCACAGCACTCAGATTAGAGGTATGCAAGATCATCCCATGAAGGGACCAGTGAATCAGAGATCATCCCATGAAGGTACCAATGCATCAGAGATCATCCCATGATGGGACCAGTGCATCAGATCATCCCATGAAGGGACCAGTGCATCAGAGATCATCCCATGAAGGGACCAGCAGAGATCATACTATGAAGGGACCAGCGCATCACAGCACTCAGATTAGAGCTATGCAAGATCCCATGAAGAGACCAGCGCATCAAAGATTATCCCATGAAGGGACCAGTGCATTAGAGATCATCCCATGAAGGGACCAGTGCATTAGAGATCATCCCATGAAGGGACCAGTGCAGAGATCATCCCATGAATGGACCACTTCATCAGACATCATCCCATGAAGGGACCAGCGCATCAGAAATCCCATGAAGGGACCAGCGCATCACAGCACTCAGATTAGAGGTATGCAAGATCATAGCATGAAGAGACCAGTGCATCAGAGATCATCCCATGAAGGGACCAGCGCATCAAAGATGATACCATGCAGGGACCAGTGCATCAGAGACCATCCCGTGAAGGGACCAGTGCATCAGAGATCATCCCATGAAGGGACCAGTGCATCAGAGATCATCCCATGAAGGGACCGGTGCATCAGAGATCATCCCATGAGGGGACCAGTGCATCAGAGATCATCCCATGAAGGGACCAGTGCATCAGAGATCATCCCATGAAGAGACCAGTGCATCAGAGATCATCAAAGATCATCCCATGAAGGGACCAGTGCATCAGAAATCATCCCATGAAGGGACCAGTGCATCAGAGATCATCCCATGAAGGGGGACCAGTGCATCAGAGATCATTCCATTAAGGGACCAGTGCATCAGATCATCCCATGAAGGGACCAGTGCATTAGATCATCCCATGAAGGGACCAGTGCATCAGATCATCCCATGAAGGGACCAGTGCACCAGAGATCATCCCATGAAGGGACCAGTGCATCAGAGATCATCCCATGAAGGGACCGGTGCATCAGATCATCCCATGAAGGACCACTGCATCAGATAATCCTATGAAGGGACAAGTGCATCAGAGATCATCCCATTAAGGGCACAGTGCATCAAAGATAATCCCATTAAGGGACCAGAGCACCAAAGATCATCCATGAAGGGACCAGCGCATCAAAGATCATCCCATGAAGGGACCAGTTTATCAGATCATCCCATGAAGGGACCAGTGCATCAGAGATCATCCCATGAAGGGGCCAGTGCTGCAGATCATCCCATGAAGGGACCAGTGCATCAGATATCATCCCATGAAGGGACCAGTGCATCAGATATCATCCCATGAAGGGACCAGTGCATCAGAGATCGTCCCATGAAGGGACCAGTGCATCAACGATCATCCCATGTAGGGACCAGTGCATCAACGATCATCCCATGTAGGGACCAGTGCATCACAGCACTCCGATTAGAGGTATGCAAGATCATCCCATGAAGGGTCCAGTGCAGAGATCATCCCATGAAGTGACCAGCGCATCAAAGATCACCCCATGAAGGGACCAGCTCAAAGATCATCCCATGAAGGGACGAGTGCATCAAAGATCATCCCATGAAGGGACGAGTGCATCAAAGATCATCCCATGAAGGGACGAGTGCATCAAAGATCATCCCATGAAGGGACCAGAGCATCACAGCACTCAGATTAGAGGTATGCAAGATTAGCCCATGAAGGGGCCAGTGCATCAGAGATCATCCCACGAAGGGACCGGTGCATCAGATATCATCCCATGAAGGGACCGGTGCATCAGATATCATCCCATGAAGGGACCAGTGCATCAGAGATCGTCCCATGAAGGGACCAGTGCATCACAGCCCTCAGATTAGACGTATGCAAGATCATCCCATGAAGGGACCTGTGCATCAACGATCATCCCATGAAGGGACCAGTGCATCAACGATCATCCCATGTAGGGACCAGTGCTTCAGATCATCCCATGAAGGGACCAGTGCATCAGATCATCCCATGAAGGGACCAGTGCATTAGATCATCCCATGAAGGGAACAGTGCATCAGAGATCATCCCATGAAGAGACCAGTGCATCATAGATCATCCCATGAAGGGACCAGCGCATCAAAGATGATACCATGCAGGGACCAGTGCATTAGAGACCATCCCGTGAAGGGACCAGTGCATCAGAGATCATCCCATGAAGGGACCAGTGTATCAGAGATCATCCCATGAAGGGACCGGTGCATCAGAGATCATCCCATGAGGGGACCAGTGCATCAGAGATCATCCCGTGAAGGGACCAGTGCACCAGAGAACATCCCATGAAGGGACCAGTGCATCAGAGATCTTCAAAGATCATCCCATGAAGGGACCAGTGCATCAGAAATCATCCCATGAAGGGACCAGTGCATCAGAGATCATCCCATGAAGGGACCAGTGCATCAGAGATCATCCCATGAAGGGACCAGTGCATCAGAGATCATCCCATGAAGGGACCAGTGCATCAGAGATCATCCCATGAAGGGACCAGTGCATCAGAGATCATTCCATTAAGGGACCAGTGCATCAGATCATCACATGAAGGGACCAGTGCATTAGATCATCCCATGAAGGGACCAGTGCATCAGATCATCCCATGAAGGGACCAGTGCACCAGAGATCATCCCATGAAGGGACCAGTGCATCAGAGATCATCCCATGAAGGGACCAGTGCATCAGAGATCATCCCATGAAGGGACCGGTGCATCAGATCATCCCATGAAGGACCAGTGCATCAGATCATCCCATTAAGGGCACAGCGCATCAAAGATAATCCCATTAAGGGACCAGAGCACCAAAGATCATCCCATGAAGGGACCAGCGCATCAAAGATCATCCCATGAAGGGACCAGTGCATCAGATCATCCCATGAAGGGACCAGTGCATCAGAGATCATCCCATGAAGGGGCCAGTGCTTCAGATCATCCCATGAAGGGACCAGTGCATCAGATATCATCCCATGAAGGGACCGGTGCATCAGATCATCCAATGAAGGGACCAGTGCATCAGAGATCGTCCCATGAAGGGACCAGTGCATCACAGCCCTCAGATTAGACGTATGCAAGACCATCCCATAAAGGGACCAGTGCATCAACGATCATCCCATGAAGGGACCAGTGCATCAACGATCATCCCATGTAGGGACCAGTGCATCAACGATCATCCCATGTAGGGACCAGTGCATCACAGCACTCCGATTAGAGGTATGCAAGATCATCCCATAAAGGGTCCGGTGCAGAGATCATCCCATGAAGTGACCAGCGCATCAAAGATCACCCCATGAAGGGACGAGTGCATCAAAGATCATCCCATGAAGGGACGAGTGCATCAAAGATCATCCCATGAAGGGACGAGTGCATCAAAGATCATCCCATGAAGGGACGAGTGCATCAAAGATCATCCCATGAAGGGACCAGAGCATCACAGCACTCAGATTAGAGGTATGCAAGATTATCCCATGAAGGGACTAGTGCAGAGATCATCCCATGAAGGGACCAGTGCATCAGAGATCATCCCATGAAGGGACCAATGCATCAGATATCATCCCATGAAGGGACCAGGGCATCAGAGATCATCCCATGAAGGGACCGGGGCAAGGATCATCCCATGAAGGGACCAGGGCAAGGATCATACAATGAAGGGACCAGGGCAAGGATCATCCAATGAAGGGACCAGTGCATCAAAGACCATCCCATGAAGTACCCAGTGCATCAAAGACCATCCCATGAAGGGACCAGTGCATCAAAGACCATACCATGAAGGGACCAGTGCATCACAGCACTCAGATTAAAGGTATGCAAGATCATCCCATGAAGGGACCAGTTCATCAGATCATCCCATGAAGGGACCAGTGCATTAAAGATCATCCCATGAAGGGACCAGCGCATCAAAGATCATCCCATGAAGGGACCAGCGCATCAAAGATCATCCCATGAAGGGACCAGCGCATCAAAATACATCCCATGAAGGGACCAGCGCATCAAAATACATCCCATGAAGGGACCAGCGCATCAAAATACATCCCATGAAGGCACAAGCGCATCAGAAAACATCCCATGAAGGGACCAGCGCATCAGAAAACATCCCATGAAGGGACCAGCGCATCAAAGATTATCCCATTAAGGGACCAGCGCATCAAAGATAATCCCATTAAGGGACCAGAGCACCAAAGATCATCCCATGAAGGGACCAGCACATCAAAGATCATCCCATGAAGGGACCAGTGCATCAGATATCATCCCATGAAGGAATCAGTGCATCAGAGCACTCAGATTAGAGGTATGCAAGATCATCCCATGAAGGGACCAGTGCATCAGAGATCATCCCATAAAGGGACCAGTGCATCACAGCACTCAGATTAGAAGTATGCAAGATCATCCCATGAAGGGACCAGTGCATCAGAGATCATTCCATGAAGGGACCAGTGTTTCACAGCACTCAGATTAGAGGTATGCAAGATCATCCCATGAAGGGACCAGTGCATCAGAGATCATGCCATGAAGGGACCAGTGCATCAGAGATCATCCCATGAAGGGACCAGTGCATCACAGCACAGAGATTAGAGGTATGCAAGATCAACCCATGAAGGTACCAGCGCATCAAGGATCATCCCATGAAGGGACCAGCGCATCGAGGATCATCCCATGAAGGGACCAGCGCATCGAGAATCATCCCATGAAGGGACCACTTCATCAGACATCATGCCATGAAGGGACCACTTCATCAGAGATTATCCCATGAAGGGACCACTTCATCAGAGATTATTCCATGAAGGGACCACTTCATCAGAGGTCATCCCATGAAGGGACCACTTCATCAGAGGTCATCCCATGAAGGGACCACTTCATCAGAGATCATCCCATGAAGGGACCACTTCATCAGAGATCATCCCATGAAGGGACCACTTCATCAGAGATCATCCCATGAAGGGACCATTTCATCAGAGATCATCCCATGAAGGGACCACTTCATCAGGGATCATCCCATGAAGTGACCACTTCATCAGAGATCATCCCATGAAGTGACCACTTCATTAGAGATCATCACATGAAGGGACCACTTCAGAGATCATCCCATGAAGGGACCAGTGCATCAAAGACCATCCAATGAAGGGACCAGTGCATCAAAGACCATCCCATGAAGGGACCAGTGCATCAGAGATCATCCCATACAGGGACCAGTGCATCAGAGAGCATCCCATGAAGGGACCAGTGCATCAACAATCATCCCATGTATGGACCAGTGCATCAACGATCATCCCATGTAGGGACCAGTGCATCACAGCACTCAGATTAGAGGTATGCAAGATCATCCCATGAAGGGACCAGTGAATCAGAGATCATCCCATGAAGGTACCAATGCATCAGAGATCATCCCATGATGGGACCAGTGCATCAGATCATCCCATGAAGGGACCAGTGCATCAGAGATCATCCCATGAAGGGACCAGCAGAGATCATACTATGAAGGGACCAGCGCATCACAGCACTCAGATTAGAGCTATGCAAGATCCCATGAAGAGACCAGCGCATCAAAGATTATCCCATGAAGGGACCAGTGCATTAGAGATCATCCCATGAAGGGACCAGTGCATCAGAGATCATCCCATGAAGGGACCAGCACATCAAAGATGATACCATGCAGGGACCAGTGCATCAGAGACCATCCCGTGAAGGGACCAGTGCATCAGAGATCATCCCATGAAGGGACCAGTGCATCAGAGATCATCCCATGAAGGGACCGGTGCATCAGAGATCATCCCATGAGGGGACCAGTGCATCAGAGATCATCCCATGAAGGGACCAGTGCATCAGAGATCATCCCATGAAGGGACCAGTGCATCAGAGATCATCAAAGATCATCCCATGAAGGGACCAGTGCATCAGAAATCATCCCATGAAGGGACCAGTGCATCAGAGATCATCCCATGAAGGGGGACCAGTGCATCAGAGATCATTCCATTAAGGGACCAGTGCATCAGATCATCCCATGAAGGGACCAGTGCATTAGATCATCCCATGAAGGGACCAGTGCATCAGATCATCCCATGAAGGGACCAGTGCACCAGAGATCATCCCATGAAGGGACCAGTGCATCAGAGATCATCCCATGAAGGGACCGGTGCATCAGATCATCCCATGAAGGACCACTGCATCAGATAATCCTATGAAGGGACAAGTGCATCAGAGATCATCCCATTAAGGGCACAGTGCATCAAAGATAATCCCATTAAGGGACCAGAGCACCAAAGATCATCCATGAAGGGACCAGCGCATCAAAGATCATCCCATGAAGGGACCAGTGCATCAGATCATCCCATGAAGGGACCAGTGCATCAGAGATCATCCCATGAAGGGGCCAGTGCTTCAGATCATCCCATGAAGGGACCAGTGCATCAGATATCATCCCATGAAGAGACCGGTGCATCAGAGATCGTCCCATGAAGGGACCAGTGCATCAGAGATCGTCCCATGAAGGGACCAGTGCATCACAGCCCTCAGATTAGACGTATGCAAGACCATCCCATGAAGGGACCAGTGCATCAACGATCAACCCATGAAGGTACCAGCGCATCAAGGATCATCCCATGAAGGGACCAGCGCATCGAGGATCATCCCATGAAGGGACCAGCGCATCGAGAATCATCCCATGAAGGGACCACTTCATCAGACATCATGCCATGAAGGGACCACTTCATCAGACATCATGCCATGAAGGGACCACTTCATCAGAGATTATCCCATGAAGGGACCACTTCATCAGAGATTATTCCATGAAGGGACCACTTCATCAGAGGTCATCCCATGAAGGGACCGCTTCATCAGAGGTCATCCCATGAAGGGACCACTTCATCAGAGATCATCCCATGAAGGGACCACTTCATCAGAGATCATCCCATGAAGGGACCACTTCATCAGAGATCATCCCATGAAGGGACCATTTCATCAGAGATCATCCCATGAAGGGACCACTTCATCAGGGATCATCCCATGAAGTGACCACTTCATCAGAGATCATCCCATGAAGTGACCACTTCATTAGAGATCATCACATGAAGGGACCACTTCAGAGATCATCCCATGAAGGGACCAGTGCATCAAAGACCATCCAATGAAGGGACCAGTGCATCAAAGACCATCCCATGAAGGGACCAGTGCATCAGAGATCATCCCATACAGGGACCAGTGCATCAGAGAGCATCCCATGAAGGGACCAGTGCATCAACAATCATCCCATGTATGGACCAGTGCATCAACGATCATCCCATGTAGGGACCAGTGCATCACAGCACTCAGATTAGAGGTATGCAAGATCATCCCATGAAGGGACCAGTGAATCAGAGATCATCCCATGAAGGTACCAATGCATCAGAGATCATCCCATGATGGGACCAGTGCATCAGATCATCCCATGAAGGGACCAGTGCATCAGAGATCATCCCATGAAGGGACCAGCAGAGATCATACTATGAAGGGACCAGCGCATCACAGCACTCAGATTAGAGCTATGCAAGATCCCATGAAGAGACCAGCGCATCAAAGATTATCCCATGAAGGGACCAGTGCATTAGAGATCATCCCATGAAGGGACCAGTGCATCAGAGATCATCCCATGAAGGGACCAGCACATCAAAGATGATACCATGCAGGGACCAGTGCATCAGAGACCATCCCGTGAAGGGACCAGTGCATCAGAGATCATCCCATGAAGGGACCAGTGCATCAGAGATCATCCCATGAAGGGACCGGTGCATCAGAGATCATCCCATGAGGGGACCAGTGCATCAGAGATCATCCCATGAAGGGACCAGTGCATCAGAGATCATCCCATGAAGGGACCAGTGCATCAGAGATCATCAAAGATCATCCCATGAAGGGACCAGTGCATCAGAAATCATCCCATGAAGGGACCAGTGCATCAGAGATCATCCCATGAAGGGGGACCAGTGCATCAGAGATCATTCCATTAAGGGACCAGTGCATCAGATCATCCCATGAAGGACCAGTGCATTAGATCATCCCATGAAGGGACCAGTGCATCAGATCATCCCATGAAGGGACCAGTGCACCAGAGATCATCCCATGAAGGGACCAGTGCATCAGAGATCATCCCATGAAGGGACCGGTGCATCAGATCATCCCATGAAGGACCACTGCATCAGATAATCCTATGAAGGGACAAGTGCATCAGAGATCATCCCATTAAGGGCACAGTGCATCAAAGATAATCCCATTAAGGGACCAGAGCACCAAAGATCATCCATGAAGGGACCAGCGCATCAAAGATCATCCCATGAAGGAACCAGTGCATCAGAGATCATCCCATGAAGGGGCCAGTGCTTCAGATCATCCCATGAAGGGACCAGTGCATCAGATATCATCCCATGAAGGGACCAGTGCATCAGATATCATCCCATGAAGGGACCAGTGCATCAGAGATCGTCCCATGAAGGGACCAGTGCATCAACGATCATCCCATGTAGGGACCAGTGCATCAACGATCATCCCATGTAGGGACCAGTGCATCACAGCACTCCGATTAGAGGTATGCAAGATCATCCCATGAAGGGTCCAGTGCAGAGATCATCCCATGAAGTGACCAGCGCATCAAAGATCACCCCATGAAGGGACCAGCTCAAAGATCATCCCATGAAGGGACGAGTGCATCAAAGATCATCCCATGAAGGGACGAGTGCATCAAAGATCATCCCATGAAGGGACCAGAGCATCACAGCACTCAGATTAGAGGTATGCAAGATTAGCCCATGAAGGGACCAGTGCAGAGATCATCCCATGAAGGGACCAGTGCATCAGAGATCATCCCATGAAGGGACCAATGCATCAGATATCATCCCATGAAGGGACCAGGGCATCAGAGATCATCCCATGAAGGGACCAGGGCAAGGATCATCCCATGAAGGGACCAGGGCAAGGATCATCCAATGAAGGGACCAGGGCACGGATCATCCAATGAAGGGACCAGTGCATCAAAGACCATCCCATGAAGGGACCAGTGCATCAAAGACCATCCCATAAAGGGACCAGTGCATCACAGCACTCAGATGAAAGGTATGCAAGATCATCCCATGAAGGGACCAGTTCATCAGATCATCCCATGAAGGGACCAGTGCATTAAAGATCATCCCATGAAGGGACAAGTGCATCAGAGATCATCCCATTAAGGGCACAGTGCATCAAAGATAATCCCATTAAGGGACCAGAGCACCAAAGATCATCCATGAAGGGACCAGCGCATCAAAGATCATCCCATGAAGGGACCAGTGCATCAGAGATCATCCCATGAAGGGGCCAGTGCTTCAGATCATCCCATGAAGGGACCAGTGCATCAGATATCATCCCATGAAGGGACCAGTGCATCAGATATCATCCCATGAAGGGACCAGTGCATCAGAGATCGTCCCATGAAGGGACCAGTGCATCAACGATCATCCCATGTAGGGACCAGTGCATCAACGATCATCCCATGTAGGGACCAGTGCATCACAGCACTCCGATTAGAGGTATGCAAGATCATCCCATGAAGGGTCCAGTGCAGAGATCATCCCATGAAGTGACCAGCGCATCAAAGATCACCCCATGAAGGGACCAGCTCAAAGATCATCCCATGAAGGGACGAGTGCATCAAAGATCATCCGATGAAGGGACGAGTGCATCAAAGATCATCCCATGAAGGGACGAGTGCATCAAAGATCATCCCATGAAGGGACCAGAGCATCACAGCACTCAGATTAGAGGTATGCAAGATTAGCCCATGAAGGGACCAGTGCAGAGATCATCCCATGAAGGGACCAGTGCATCAGAGATCATCCCATGAAGGGACCAATGCATCAGATATCATCCCATGAAGGGACCAGGGCATCAGAGATCATCCCATGAAGGGACCAGGGCAAGGATCATCCCATGAAGGGACCAGGGCAAGGATCATCCAATGAAGGGACCAGGGCACGGATCATCCAATGAAGGGACCAGTGCATCAAAGACCATCCCATGAAGGGACCAGTGCATCAAAGACCATCCCATAAAGGGACCAGTGCATCACAGCACTCAGATGAAAGGTATGCAAGATCATCCCATGAAGGGACCAGTTCATCAGATCATCCCATGAAGGGACCAGTGCATTAAAGATCATCCCATGAAGGGACCAGCGCATCAGAGATCATCCCATGAAGGGACCAGCGCATCAAAGATCATCCCATGAAGGGACCAGGGCATCAAAGATCATCCCATGAAGGGACCAGCGCATCAAAATACATCCCATGAAGGGACCAGGGCATCAAAATACATCCCATGAAGGCACAAGCGCATCAGAAAACATCCCATGAAGGGACCAGCGCATCAAAGATCATCCCATTAAGGGACCAGCGCATCAAAGATAATCCCATTAGGGACCAGAGCACCAAAGATCATCCCATGAAGGGACCAGCGCATCAAAGATCATCCCATGAAGGGACCAGTGCATCAGATATCATCCCATGAAGGAATCAGTGCACCAGAGCACTCAGATTAGAGGTATGCAAGATCATCCCATGAAGGGACCAGTGCATCAGAGATCATCCCATGAAGGGACCAGTGTTTCACAGCACTCAGATTAGAGGTATGCAAGATCATCCCATGAAGGGACCAGTGCATCAGAGATCATACCATAAAGGGACCAGTGCATCAGAGATCATCCCATGAAGGGACCAGTGCATCACAGCACAGAGATTAGAGGTATGCAAGATCAACCCATGAAGGTACCAGCGCATCGAGGATCATCCCATGAAGGGACCAGCGCATCAAGGATCATCCCATGAAGGGACCAGCGCATCGAGGATCATCCCATGAAGGGACCAGTGCATCACAGCACTCCGATTAGAGGTATGCAAGATCATCCCATGAAGGGACCACTTCATCAGAGATCATGCCATGAAGGGACCACTTCATCAGAGATTATCCCATGAAGGGACCACTTCATCAGAGATTATCCCATGAAGGGACCACTTCATCAGAGGTCATCCCATGAAGGGACCACTTCATCAGAGATCATCCCATGAAGGTACCAATGCATCAGAGATCATCCCATGATGGGACCACTGCATCAGATCATCCCATGAAGGGACCAGTGCATCAGAGATCATCCCATGAAGTGACCAGCAGAGAGCATCCTATGAAGGGACCAGCGCATCACAGCACTCAGATTAGAGCTATGCAAGATCCCATGAAGAGACCAGCGCATCAAAGATTATCCCATGAAAAGACCATTGCATTAGAGATCATCCCATGAAGGGACCAGTGCATTAGAGATCATTCCATGAAGGGACCAGTGCAGAGATCATCCCATGAAGGGACCAGCGCAGAGATCATCCCATGAATGGACCACTTCATCAGACATCATCCCATGGAGGGACCAGCGCATCAGAAATCCCATGAAGGGACCAGCGCATCACAGCACTCAGATTAGAGGTATGCAAGATCATCCCATGAAGAGACCAGTGCATCAGAGATCATCCCATGAATGGACCAGCGCAGAGATAATCCCATGAAGGGACCAGTGCATCAGAGATCATCCTATGAAGGGACAGCGCATCACAGCACTCAGATTAGAGGTATGCAAGATCCCATGAAGGGACCAGCGCATCAAATATTATCCCATGGAGAGACCACTGCAGAGATCATACCATGAAGGGACCAGTGCAGAGATCATCCCATGAAGGGACCATTGCAGAGATCATGCCATGAAGGGACCAGTGATCATCCCATGAAGGGACCAGAGATCATCCCATGAAGGGACCAGAGATCATCCCATGAAGGGACCAGAGATCATCCCATGAAGGGAGTTAACGTTTTGCACAGTGGTATTTATAATAGATGATAGGCGCTTATGGTGAGTACACCTGATATATATAAACTTCATGAATCAGTGACGGTGCTAGAGGGTAGGGGAGAACCACCAGCCTCCCTAAAAACTGCGGTCAGACCACATAGAATCAAGATAAGGGTACCCAAGCACACGTTAAATCAAAGTTAAGACAGTTAGAATATACATAAACAAATAACACAAATAGATCTTCGTCTCTTTCTTTTGAGTTTCTTCGGTTTAATGTTCTTTTCTCAAAATGTATTTCACAGTCTTCAAAACGTTCCCAAGCCAACACGTGTTTCGTCGCCTTTAGTAGTTTTTTACATGCGACTTGTTCACGGCTAGGTACAAATTGATATGGTAATTACATTAGTTAATATGTTATTACAAGATGCAAACATTTGTTAACAGCGTAAACAAATGTGTTCCCAGGGAAGGTGTAAAACTATGGGTAGATTTATCCATAGATGGTATCATAAGGCTATAGTGTACTATCAAACACCGTGAGGTATGGTGAGCACTAGCCATATCATATCAGTTGGTGATTGTCAGATCTCCTACAAACTAACGTGTGAGTGGCGTATGTGAAACAATCCAGTATGTACCGGAACTTTAATCCAGTCCGAATTTAATCCAAAATCGCATGCGGTATGAACAGTCCATTAAGTTAGAAAGCAAATTAAGTATACAGACTCTTGTCGTAAAACATATTTTATGAGTAGAAATAGAAGGTGTGCCAAATGGAAAAAAGGTGACGCAAATAAGACAACTGACCTGAATACGGTTTAGTATGCAAAGTCTGTAAAGGTATAATCAAGCAAAGAAAAGTGTCACAATGGTGACTATATAGACACTTTGTAAAACGTTTAAGAAATGGAGAAGTTTATGTCCAGATTCATATACATACGTCTAGTATGACGATAATTCCAGGTCATACAAACAGACGATGAGGGAGGGGGTGGTTGATCAATTCTATCTGGAGGAAATGTTTTCACATTTCCGCATGTGCCCCAAATCTGAGCACCATGTCTGTAACAGAAAGGTAGAATGTCTAAGTATAGTACACAGCCAAAACTAACTGGTCTGTCTATCAGAAATTACATTTCTGCGGCAATGTCGAGATAAACTATGTATAAATTAGTGAGGTCCGTATACGTCTCGTCTGCGTATATTATTCGTGCATCTAGTCTTTAAAACCTCGTACATGCGGAAACTAATCTTAAAATGAGACGAGGGATGGGGAGGTCCATAATATCGTTTGTTAATAGCCAAAAAGAGGGGCTCCTTAATCACTTTAAAACTGATATAGGACTTCAGTTTCAGTGTACACGAACCAAGTCTCGGTATACCCATGCACATATATTCTTGGCAATGGAACAGGAGAACACTGAATAAATAAACTTCTCACTCATAGTTATTTAAGTTATATCAGAAAAAACCATCCTTGTTGGAGACAGGTTGAGATCTTTATTTTCTTACTATCTGGCTCGTAATCTCTCAGCTTATTTACTCTTACTAAGGGGTTAAAAGCTAAGATAAGGTGACACGGCGTGCTCCGTAATTCGTTCTCCTGTTATCTCTCGGTCTGTATAAGTGAGCGATTTTACTCTTACTAAAGGGTAAAGGGTTATGGTAGAATAACAAAGTCTATCTCGTTATCCGTTATCCTCTTACCTCTCGTTACGTGAAGTTGTATCTCCCCCCAACCGCGTCTGGCTCCAAATCAGAGTTGCCGGTATGCGTTTAGCCGTCAGGTATATGCAAAATTGGGAGGTCATGTGACCGGAAGTCGGGCAGCTGCGTAAGGCAAACCACTTAAGAACATAGGCGCCATCTTTAAGAGGGTTGCGTGTAGATGGCGTAGAATGGGTCTCAATCTCCCCAAATTCTATTTTCTCAATGAATCCGACGTGATTTAACTCATTTTTATCGGCATTTCCGACCTAATATTTGTGCGAGCGACATTGTTATATTTGTATCCGATTCGATAAATCGGCAAAAAATAATATATAACGAATTCGCGTTGTTAAAAAGAAGGACCAGAGCTCGGCGTATCTAATTGTGAGTGTATCACTGACACTAAAATCATTGAAGAATACATTAAATTTCCAAATTTGGCAGCCATCTTGGGTCTGGACACGCCAGCGATATTGAAGGCAAAAAAACTTTATGACGGTCAAAAGTGCCCAGAGATCACGACCGCACTTTAGGTAGTCGTCGAATGTATACTGTAAAGGCATAAATATAGGGCCACATATATAAATTGTGGACTAGTCAAATTCAATATGAAATTTATCAGAATTATGGAACATGAAGCGTGCCTGTAGTTAGATGAAACTTCGTTTTTAAAGTATCTAAGGTGTTTCTGACACTCAAAGACTGTACATACCGTGATGTGTGTAAAATTAATGGCGGCTTACCATATACAATCAAAGGTGAATTACGGTGGATGGGTGAGTGACATCATGAAACATATACTTCGCAGAATTCCCATACTCTCTTCAATGGAACCATATCTATACCACAACCAAAAGTTTTCAAATGAAAGTATCCAAAGGTTTGTACAGTGTCCAATATACTTAGGAGATGATACAGTAATATGGTCATGTATATTATCTGATTTCATTTACCTAGAAAATAATGCATTTCATCATCAACATTAATCCCTAACTCTGTCGTACGTAATTTCAATATCCAGGAGGCTTCGTTCCTACGAAGCATGAGTTCTCTGTTACCCCCTCTAGGGTTTCTCATGGTTTGCTCTATACCATAGAATTTAAAGTCCCTGTGTGTTCCCTGCGAATGGCATTCCAGGATGTGTGTTGCAATGGGGTATCTTTCATCACCCTGTTTCACTGCCCTCATGTGTTCCCCTATCCTGACACGTAAGGGGCGTATCGTGCTGCCCACATATTTTTTGTTGCACCTGCACTCGATGATATATACAACAAAATTTGTATTGCAATTGATATTTGTCCTAATCTTGTAACTTTTCTCGTTAGGACCCATGAATTCCAATTTCTTATTGTAAGCCCATTTGCACGCTGAGCAGTGTCCACATCTATGGAAACCCTCCATGTGTGTAGCCAGCCAGTTCCTACCGGTAGTGGCTATAGGATAGCTAGGGCTAAGGAGACCTCTAAGGGAGTTTCCTTTTTTATAGGTGATTTCTGGTTTGTTGCCAATAACCCCTGTCATGGTGTCGTCTTTTTTGAGGATATGCCAGTGTCTGTTAAGACTTTTAACTAGCACACCCGAAATGTCATTGTAGTTTGTGATAAATCTCACTTTGTTATCATCTGTCTTCCTGTTAGTATTGTCCCTGAGGGTCGTTTCTCTTTTGATCTTCATGATCCTAGTTTTTGCTTTTTTTAGGATGTTGGTATTGTAACCCCTGGATTTGAAGCGTTCAGTCATTTCTTCAGTGCATTTTACAAATTCAGAGTCCAGACTGCAGTTGCGTCTGGCTCTGACTAATTCTCCATACGGTATCGCATTGATCTGATGTCTAGGGTGCGCGCTAGTGGCATGCAATATTGCATTGCACGCTGTGTCTTTGCGATACAATCTACTATTGATCTGATTGTTCCCTACATACAGTTCTATGTCAAGGAATGTGACTTTCATCTTGCTATACTCGTGTGTGAATCTGATATTCCATGTATTACTATTGAGGTGTTCAACAAATTTCATGAGTGTTTCTTCATCTCCTGTCCAGATCATTAGGCAGTCGTCGATATACCTGCCCCAAAAGAGAATAAACTCTATCCATTCTGAACCATGTTGGCCCCAGATCCACTCCTCCTCAAGCCATCCCATGAACAGATTGGCGTATGAAGGAGAGAATCTGGAGCCCATGGCAACTCCCTGTTTTTGACGGTACCACTTGTCCTTAAATAAAAATACATTGTTGTCAAGGATAAGTTCTATCATGGTAATTAACATCTCTGTGTGTTCCCATGTACTTGCTGATCTAGTGCTTAGGATTTTTTTGATAGCTTTTAATCCACACTCTCTATTGATACTGGTGTAGAGGGCCGTGACATCTAGTGTCACTAGTATCATTTCTGGTCCCCATGTAATGTCCGATAAGAGTCCCAAAATATGTTTTGTGTCCCGTATATATGATGGGAGGTTGCAAACCAGTGGTTTTAGGAAAATGTCGACATATTCTGACAGCCTTTCCGTTGGGCCCTCTATCCCTGAAATGATGGGTCTACCCGGAGGGAACGGAAGGTTTTTGTGTATTTTGGGCAGTGTGTACAGGCAAGGGTATCTTGGTTTATTAACCTGCAGATAGCTGTACTCATCATGATTTAAAATACCCATGCCATACCATTGTTTTAGATGTCTGTTAATGTATTCTGTCAATTTCCAAATTGGATTGCTGGGAAGATGTTCATAGCACTCCAAGTCTCCTAATTGAGAGAGAATTTGTTTCTCATAGTCAAGGTTGGACATGATGACAATGTTGCCCCCTTTGTCCGCTTCCTTTATAATAATATCGTCATCAGTTCTTAACTTATGTAGTGCTTGTCTTTCCCCATATGTCAGGTTATCATTCCTTAGTCGTGGTGTGTGTTTCTTTAGATCAAATCTGTCTAAATCACTGCTAACAAGTTTATGAAAAATGTCTATGCTGTTCCCACTCTGTAACGTTGGTACCCATTTGGATTTTTCTTTTAGGCCACTTTCTATTCGTACATCACTTATCACATTCAGATCACGCATGACAATATCTGCAGTAGTAATTTCATCTTCACAATCTGTTAGTGATAACAGTAGCCTAGTGTCAATGATTTCTTGAATAGTTACCGCACTCAGAGGATGTAGTTGCTGATCAATAGTATCTTTTTTATTCATTTCATTTGTAAACATAAAGTGTTTCTTGATTTTCATTTTCCTAACAAATTTAAACAAATCAATTTTCACATCCACCACATTACCATGACTCTTGGGACAAAAGTTAAGACCTTTTTTCAGAAGTGTTTCGTCATCGTTTGTTAATGTTCTGGTTGACAAATTAACTATATTCACAGTATTTACTTCCTCTTGTTCCAAGATCTCGTTTTCATACCTGCCCTTTCCTCTCTTCCTACCTCCTCTCTTCCCTCTCCTTGTTTTGGGCTTATAATAGGGCGTTTGTTCTGTTCCCTGTTCCCTTTTTTGATGCGTAACACCTCTTGTAAAAAACGATTCTCTAACTCTGATGGGTCTGTCCGGGTATCTCCCTGTTCCGATTCGCTTGTTATTGGTGTATCTAGTGAGGTGTTGCTTGAGCTTACGGGAGTTGCCAGTTTGGATTTCACGGAGTCATCCTTGGATACAAGGTGATCATATTTAGCCACGAAGGTGAAAATCCTACCATTACGGTAGTCAGCCTCATCTCTCTTAAGTTTTTTGGTCTTTCGTGCTTTAATTTCTGAGATGTGATATTTCAAGATGTCATTCAAGATGTTATAGTTTTTCTCAGTTGGTTCTGGAAGATTGAGAGATTTGATTTCTGCCTCTAGGGTTTCTATCTCTGTTTGTAATTTAGCTGTCTTTCTATCGCAATTCTCGATCAGTATCTCCATAAGTTTATTAGAATTCTCTGTAAGTTCCTGTTCCCATGCCTTTAGTAGGTCTGGGTCTAGGTCATCGTAAGTAGGCAGAATTTGGGAACGGAGTCCTCTAGGTATTTGCTTAATCTTAATGTATTGTTTCAGGGTGGCCCCGTCCCACCATTTGGAAGCCTCATTCTTCCGTAATTTCTCAAGACGTTGGAATTTACTCTTGAGACCCTCATTCGGTCTAGATGTAGCCCCTGGGTTGGACGGAAAGGATGATGTGTTGTCATCCCTATTGTTAAAGAGATCATCCGCTTCTTTGTCTCTACTGCTTTTCATATTTTAAAAGGTATTCATGGTGCACCACAGCAGCCTTCTATTCTGTTAGGTAGTTAACGTTTTGCACAGTGGTATTTATAATAGATGAAGGGACCAGAGATCATCCCATGAAGGGACCAGAGATCATCCCATGAAGGGACCAGAGATCATCCCATGAAGGGACCAGAGCATCAGAGATCATCCCAGGAAGGGACCAGTGCATCAGAGATCATCCCGTGAAGGGACCAGTGCATCAGAGATCACCCCGTGAAGGGACCAGTGCATCAGAGATCATCCCGTGAAGGGACCAGTGCATCAGAGATCATCCCATGAAGGGACCAGTGCATCAGAGATCATCCCGTGAAGGGACCAGTGCATCAGAGATCATCAAAGATCATCCCATGAAGGGACCAATGCATCAGAGATCATCCCATGAAGGGACCAGTGCATCAGAGATCATCCCATGAAGGGACCAGTGCATCAGAGATCGTCCCATGAAGGTACCAATTCATCAGAGATCATTCCATTAAGGGACCAGTGCATTAGATCATCCCATGAAGGGACCAGTGCATCAGATCATCCCATGAAGGGACCAGTGCACCAGAGATCATCCCATGAAGGGACCAGTGCCTCAGAGATCATCCCATGAAGGGACTAGTGCATCACAGCACTCACATTAGAGGTATGGCAGATAATCCCATAAAGGGACCAGTGCAGAGATCATCCCCTGAAGGGACAAGAGATCATCCCATGAAGGGACCAGAGATCATCCGATGAAGGGACCAGAGATCATCCGATGAAGGGACCAGAGATCATTCCATGAAGGGACCAGAGATCATTCCATGAAGGGACCAGAGATCATCCCATGAAGGGACCAGAGATCATCCCATGAAGGGACCAGAGATCATCCCATGAAGGGACCAGAGATCATCCCATGAAGGGACCAGAGATCATCCCATGAAGGGACCAGAGATCATCCCATGAAGGGACCGGTGCATCAGAGATCATCCCATGAAGGGACCAGTGCATCAGAGATCATTCCATGAAGGGAACAGAGCATCACAGCACTCAGATTAGTGGTATACAAGATCATCCCATGAAGGGACCAGACATCATCCCATGAAGGGGACCAGACATCATCCCATGAAGGGGACCAGTGCATCAGAGATCATCCCATGAAGTGACCAGTGCATCAGAGATCATCCCGTGAAGGGACCAGTGCATCAGAGATCATCCCATGAAGGGACCAGTGCATCAGAGATCATCCCGTGAAGGGACCAGTGCATCAGAGATCATCAAAGATCATCCCATGAAGGGACCAATGCATCAGAGATCATCCCATGAAGGGACCAGTGCATCAGAGATCATCCCATGAAGGGACCAGCACATCAGATCATCCCATTAAGGGACCAGCGCATCAGATCATCCCATTAAGGGACCAGCGCATCAGCTCATCCCATGAAGGGACCAGAGCTCCTCCCATGAAGGGATCAGAGCTCCTCCCATGAAGGGACCAGAGCTCCTCCCATGAAGGGACCAGAGCTCAACCCATGAAGAGACCAGAGCTCATCCCATGAAGGGACCAGAGCATCACAGCACTCAAATTAGAGGTGTGCAAGATCATTCCATGAAAGGACCAGAGCATCAGAGATCATCCCATGAAGGCACCAGCGCGTCAGAGATCATCCCATGAAGGGACCAGCGCATCAGAGATCATCCCATGAAGGGACCAGCGCATCAGAGATCATCCCATGAAGGGACCAGCGCATCAGAGATCATCCCATGAAGGGACCAGCGCATCACAGCACTCAGATTAGTGGTATACAAGATCATCCCATGAAGGGGATCAGACATTATCCCATGAAGGGGACCAGTGCATCAGAGATCATCCCATGAAGGGGACCAGTGCATCAGAGATCATCCCATGAAGGAACCAGCGCAAAGATCATCCTATGAAGGGACAAGTGCATCAGAGATCATCCCATTAAGGGCACAGTGCATCAAAGATAATCCCATTAAGGGACCAGAGCACCAAAGATCATCCATGAAGGGACCAGCGCATCAAAGATCATCCATGAAGGGACCAGTGCATCAGATCATCCCATGAAGGGACCAGTGCATCAGAGATCATCCCATGAAGGGGCCAGTGCTTCAGATCATCCCATAAAGGGACCAGTGCATCAGATATCATCCCATGAAGGGACCAGTGCAACAGATATCATCCCATGAAGGGACCAGTGCATCAGAGATCGTCCCATGAAGGGACCAGTGCATCAACGATCATCCCATGTAGGGACCAGTGCATCAACGATCATCCCATGTAGGGACCAGTGCATCACAGCACTCCGATTAGAGGTATGCAAGATCATCCCATGAAGGGTCCAGTGCAGAGATCATCCCATGAAGTGACCAGCGCATCAAAGATCACCCCATGAAGGGACCAGCTCAAAGATCATCCCATGAAGGGACGAGTGCATCAAAGATCATCCCATGAAGGGACGAGTGCATCAAAGATCATCCCATGAAGGGACGAGTGCATCAAAGATCATCCCATGAAGGGACCAGAGCATCACAGCACTCAGATTAGAGGTATGCAAGATTAGCCCATGAAGGGACCAGTGCAGAGATCATCCCATGAAGGGACTAGTGCATCAGAGATCATCCCATGAAGGGACCAATGCATCAGATATCATCCCATGAAGGGACCAGGGCATCAGAGATCATCCCATGAAGGGACCAGAGCAAGGATCATCCCATGAAGGGACCAGGGCAAGGATCATCCAATGAAGGGACCAGGGCACGGATCATCCAATAAAGGGACCAGTGCAGCAAAGACCATCCCATGAAGGGACCAGTGCATCAAAGACCATCCCATAAAGGGACCAGTGCATCACAGCACTCAGATGAAAGGTATGCAAGATCATCCCATGAAGGGACCAGTTCATCAGATCATCCCATGAAGGGACCAGTGCATTAAAGATCATCCCATGAAGGGACCAGCGCATCAGAGATCATCCCATGAAGGGACCAGCGCATCAAAGATCATCCCATGAAGGGACCAGCGCATCAAAGATCATCCCATGAAGGGACCAGCGCATCAAAATACATCCCATGAAGGGACCAGGGCATCAAAATACATCCCATGAAGGCACAAGCGCATCAGAAAACATCCCATGAAGGGACCAGCGCATCACAGATCATCCCATTAAGGGACCAGCGCATCAAAGATAATCCCATTAGGGACCAGAGCACCAAAGATCATCCCATGAAGGGACCAGCGCATCAAAGATCATCCCATGAAGGGACCAGCGCATCAGATATCATCCCATGAAGGAATCAGTGCATCAGAGCACTCAGATTAGAGGTATGCAAAATCATCCCATGAAGGGACCAGTGCATCAGAGATCATCCCATGAAGGGACCAGTGCATCACAGCACTCAGATTAGAGGTATGCAAGATCATCCCATGAAGGGACCAGTGCATCAGAGATCATACCATAAAGGGACCAGTGCATCAGAGATCATCCCATGAAGGGACCAGTGCATCACAGCACAGAGATTAGAGGTATGCAAGATCAACCCATGAAGGTACCAGCGCATCGAGGAAAATCCCATGAAGGGACCAGCGCATCGAGGATCATCCCATGAAGGGACCAGCGCATCGAGGATCATCCCATGAAGGGACCACTTCATCGAGAATCATCCCATGAAGGGAGGACTTCATCAGAGATCATCCCAAGAAGGGACCACTTCATCAGAGATCATGCCATGAAGGGACCACTTCATCAGAGATTATCCCATGAAGGGACCACTTCATCAGAGATTATCCCATGAAGGGACCACTTCATCAGAGGTCATCCCATGAAGGGACCACTTCATCAGAGATCATCCCATGAAGGTACCAATGCATCAGAGATCATCCCATGATGGGACCACTGCATCAGATCATCCCATGAAGGGACCAGTGCATCAGAGATCATCCCATGAAGTGACCAGCAGAGAGCATCCTATGAAGGGACCAGCGCATCACAGCACTCAGATTAGAGCTATGCAAGATCCCATGAAGAGACCAGCGCATCAAAGATTATCCCATGAAGAGACCAGTGCATTAGAGATCATCCCATGAAGGGACCAGTGCATTAGAGATCATTCCATGAAGGGACCAGTGCAGAGATCATCCCATGAAGGGACCAGCGCAGAGATCATCCCATGAATGGACCACTTCATCAGACATCATCCCATGGAGGGACCAGCGCATCAGAAATCCCATGAAGGGACCAGCGCATCACAGCACTCAGATTAGAGGTATGCAAGATCATCCCATGAAGAGACCAGTGCATCAGAGATCATCCCATGAATGGACCAGCGCAGAGATAATCCCATGAAGGGACCAGTGCATCAGAGATCATCCTATGAAGGGACAGCGCATCACAGCACTCAGATTAGAGGTATGCAAGATCCCATGAAGGGACCAGCGCATCAAATATTATCCCATGGAGAGACCACTGCAGAGATCATACCATGAAGGGACCAGTGCAGAGATCATCCCATGAAGGGACCATTGCAGAGATCATGCCATGAAGGGACCAGTGATCATCCCATGAAGGGACCAGAGATCATCCCATGAAGGGACCAGAGATCATCCCATGAAGGGACCAGAGATCATCCCATGAAGGGACCAGAGATCATCCCATGAAGGGACCAGAGATCATCCCATGAAGGGACCAGAGCATCAGAGATCATCCCAGGAAGGGACCAGTGCATCAGAGATCATCCCGTGAAGGGACCAGTGCATCAGAGATCATCCCGTGAAGGGACCAGTGCATCAGAGATCATCCCATGAAGGGACCAGTGCATCAGAGATCATCCCGTGAAGGGACCAGTGCATCAGAGATCATCAAAGATCATCCCATGAAGGGACCAATTCATCAGAGATCATTCCATTAAGGGACCAGTGCATTAGATCATCCCATGAAGGGACCAGTGCATCAGATCATCCCATGAAGGGACCAGTGCACCAGAGATCATCCCATGAAGGGACCAGTGCACCAGAGATCATCCCATGAAGGGACTAGTGCATCACAGCACTCACATTAGAGGTATGGCAGATAATCCCATAAAGGGACCAGTGCAGAGATCATCCCATGAAGGGACCAGAGATCATCCCATGAAGGGACCAGAGATCATCCGATGAAGGGACCAGAGATCATCCGATGAAGGGACCAGAGATCATTCCATGAAGGGACCAGAGATCATCCCATGAAGGGACCAGAGATCATCCCATGAAGGGACCAGAGATCATCCCATGAAGGGACCAGAGATCATCCCATGAAGGGACCAGAGATCATCCCATGAAGGGACCAGAGATCATCCCATGAAGGGACCAGAGATCATCCCATGAAGGGACCAGAGATCATCCCATGAAGAGACCAGAGATCATCCCATGAAGGGACCGGTGCATCAGAGATCATCCCATGAAGGGACCAGTGCATCAGAGATCATTCCATGAAGGGAACAGAGCATCACAGCACTCAGATTAGTGGTATACAAGATCATCCCATGAAGGGACCAGACATCATCCCATGAAGGGGACCAGACATCATCCCATGAACGGGACCAGTGCATCAGAGATCATCCCATGAAGTGACCAGTGCATCAGAGATCATCCCATGAAGGGACCAGTGCATCAGAGATCATCCCATGAAGGGACCAGAGATCATCCCATGAAGGGACCAGAGCTCATCCCATGAAGGGACCAGAGCTCCTCCCATGAAGGGACCAGAGCTCCTCCCATGAAGGGACCAGAGCTCCTCCCATGAAGGGACCAGAGCTCCTCCCATGAAGGGACCAGAGCTCAACCCATGAAGAGACCAGAGCTCATCCCATGAAGGCACAAGAGCATCACAGCACTCAAATTAGAGGTGTGCAAGATCATTCCATGAAAGGACCAGAGCATCAGAGATCATCCCATGAAGGCACCAGCGCGTCAGAGATCATCCCATGAAGGGGCCAGCGCGTCAGAGATCATCCCATGAAGGGACCAGCGCGTCAGAGATTATCCCATGAAGGGACCAGCACATCAGATCATCCCATTAAGGGACCAGCGCATCAGATCATCCCATTAAGGGACCAGCGCATCAGATCATCCCATGAAGGGACCAGCGCATCAGAGATCATCCCATGAAGGGACCAGCGCATCAGAGATCATCCCATGAAGGGACCAGCGCATCAGAGATCATCCCATGAAGGGACCAGCGCATCACAGCACTCAGATTAGTGGTATACAAGATCGTCCCATGAAGGGGATCAGACATTATCCCATGAAGGGGACCAGTGCATCAGAGATCATCCCATGAAGGGACCAGCGCAAAGATCATCCCATGAAGGGACCAGCGCAAAGATCATCCCATGAAGGGACCAGCGCATCAAAGATCATCCCATGAAGGGACCAGCGCATCAAAGATCATCCCATGAAGGGACCAGCGCATCAAAGATCATCCCATGAAGGGACCAGCGCATGAAAGATTATCCCATGAAGGGACCAGCGCATCAGAAATCATCCCATGAAGAGACCAGTGCATCAGAGATCATCCCATGAAGGGACCAGTGCATCAAAGATGACCCCATGAAGAGACTAGCGAAGGGACCAGCGCATCAGAGATCCCATGAAGGGACCAGTGCATCAGAGATCATCCCATGAAGGGACCAGTGTATCACAGCCCTCAGATTAGACGTATGCAAGATCATCCCATGAAGGGACCAGTGCATCAAAGACCATCCTATGAAGGGACCAGTGCAAAGATCATCCCATGAAGGTACCAGTGAATCACAGCACTCAGATTAGAGGTATGCAAGATCATCCCTTGAAGGGACCAGTGCATCTGAGATCATCCCATTAAGGGACCAGAGATAATCCCATGAAGGGACCAGAGATCATCACATGAAGGGACCGGAGATCATCCCTTGAAGGGACCAGAGATCATCCCTTGAAGGGACCAGAGATCATCCCTTGAAGGGACCAGAGATCATCCCTTGAAGGGACCAGAGATCATCCCTTGAAGGGGCCAGAGATCATCCCATGAAGGGACCAGAGATCATCCCATGAAGGGACCAGAGATCATCCCATGAAGGGACCAGAGATCATCCCATGAAGGGACCAGAGATCATCCCATGAAGGGACCAGTGCAAAGATAATCCCATGAAGGGACCAGCGCAAAGATCATCCCAAGAAGGGACCAGCGCAAAGATCATCCCATGAAGGGACCAGCGCATCAAATATCATCCCATGAAGGGACCAGCGCATCAAATATCATCCCATGAAGGGACCAGCGCATCAAATATCATCCCATTAAGGGACCAGTGCATCAGAAATCATCCCATGAAGGGACCAGTGCATCAGAGATCATCCCATGAAGGGACCAGTGCATCAGAGATCATCCCATGAAGGGACCAGTGCATCAGAGATCATCCCATGAAGGGACCAGTGCATCAGAGATTATCCCATGAAGGGACCAGTGCATCAGAGATCATCCCATGAAGGGACCAGTGCATCAACGCTCATCCCATGAAGGGACCAGTGCATCAACGCTCATCCCATGAAGGGACCAGTGCATCAACGCTCATCCCATGCAGGGACCAGTGCATCAACGATCATCCCATGTAGGGACCAGTGCATCACAGCACTCCGATTAGAGGTATGCAAGATCATCCCATGAAGGGTCCAGTGCAGAGATCATCCCATGAAGTGACCAGCGCATCAAAGATCACCCCATGAAGGGACCAGCGAAGGGACCAGCTCATCAAAGATCATCCCATGAAGGGACCAGCGCATCAAAGATCATCCCATGAAGGGACCAGCGCATCAAAGATCATTCCATGAAGGGACCACCGCATCAAAGATCATCCCATGAAGAGACCAGCGCATCAAAGATCAACCCATGACGGGACCAGAGATCATCCCATGAAGGGACCAGAGATCATCCCATGAAGGGACCAGAGATCATCCCATGAAGGGACCAGAGATCATCCCATGAAGGGACCAGAGATCATCCCATAAAGGGACCAGTGCATCAGAGATCATCCCATGAAGGGACCAGAGATCATGCCATGAAGGGGCCATAGATCATCCCAAGAAGGGAGCAGAGATCATCCCATGAAGGGAGCAGAGACCATCCCATGAAGGGACCAGAGACCATCCCATGAAGGGACCAGAGATCATCCCATGAAGGGACCAGTGCATCAGATCATCCCATGAAGGGACCAGTGCATCAGATCATCCCATGAAGGGACCAGTGCATCAGATCATCCCATGAAGGGACCAGTGCATCACAGCACTCAGATTAGAGGTATGCAAGATCATCCCATGAAGGGACCAGTGAACCAGAGATCATCCCATGAAGGGACCAGTGCAGAGATCATCCCATGAAGGGACGAGTGCATCAGAGATCATGCCATGAAGGGACGAGTGCATCAGAGATCATGCCATGAAGGGACCAGTGCATCACAGCACTAACATTAGAGGTATGGCAGATCATCCCATAAAGGGACCAGTGCAGAGATCATCCCATGAAGGGACCATAGATCATCGCATGAAGGGACCAGAGATCATCCCATGAAGGGACCAGAGCATCACAGCACTAACATTAGAGGTATGCAAGATCATCCCATGAAGGGACCAGTGCATCAGAGATCATCCCATGAAGGGACCAGTGCATCAGAGATCATCCCATGAAGGGACCAGAGATCATCCCATGAAGGGACCAGAGATCATCCCATGAAGGGACCAGAGATCATCCCATGAAGGGACCAGAGATCATCCCATGAAGGGACCAGAGATCATCCCATGAAGGGACCAGAGCATCAGAGATCATCCCATAAAGGGACCAGTGCATCAGAGATCATCAAAGATCATTTCATGAAGGGACCAGTGCATCAGAGATCATCCCATGAAGGGGCCAGTGCATCAGAGATCATCCCATGAAAGGACCAGAGCATCAGAGATCATCCCATGAAGGGACCAGTGCATCACAGCACTAATGCAAGATCCCATGAAGGGACCAGTGCATCAAAGATCATCCCATGAAGGGACCAGTGCATCAACGATCATCCCATGAAGGGACCAGTGCATCAAAGTTCATCCCATGAAGGGACCAGTGCATCAAAGATCATCCCATGAAGGGACCAGTGCATCACAGCACTCAGATTAGAGGTATGCAAGATCATCCCATGAAGGGACCGGTGCATCAGAGATCATCCCATGAAGGGACCAGTGCATCACAGTACTCCGATTATAGGTATGCAAGATCATCCCATGAAAAGACCAGTGCATCAGAGATCATCCTATGAAGGGACCAGTGCATCACATCACTCAGATTAGAGGTATGCAAGATCATCCCATGAAGCAACCAGTGCATCAGAGATCATCCCATGAAGGGACCAGTGCATCGGAGATCATCCCATGAAGGGACCGATGCAGAGATCAGCCCGTGAAGGGACCAGAGCTCATCCCATGAAGGGACCAGAGCATCACAGCACTCAAATTAGAGGTATGCAAGATCATTCCATGAAAGGACCAACGCATCAGAGATCATCCCATGAAGGGTCCAGCGCATCAAAGATGATACCATGCAGGGACCAGTGCATCAGAGATCATCCCGTGAAGGGACCAGTGCATCAGAGATCATCCCATGAAGAGATCAGCGCAAAGATCACCCCATGAAGGGACCAGCGCATCAAAGATCATCCCATGAAGGTACCAGCGCATCAAAGATCATCCCATGAAGGGACCAGCGCATCAAATATCATCCCATGAAGGGACCAGCGCATCAAATATCATCCCATGAAGGGACCAGCACATAAAAGATCATCCCATGAAGGGACCAGCGCATCAACGATCATCCCATGAAGGGACCAGTGCATCAACGATCATCCCATGAAGGGACCAGTGCATCAACGATCATCCCATGAAGGGACCAGTGCATCAACGATCATCCCATGAAGGGACCAGTGCATCACAGCACTCAGATTAGAGGTATGCAAGATCACCCCATGAAGGGACCAGTGCATCAAAGATCACCCCATGAAGGGACCAGCGAAGGTATCACCGCATCAAAGATGATACCATGAAGGGACCAGAGCATCAGAGACCATCCCATGAAGGTGCTAGTGCATCAGAGACCATCCCATGAAGGGACCAGTGCATCACAGCCATCAGATTAGACGTATGCAAGATCATCCCATGAAGGGACCAGTGCATTAAAGACCATCCCATGAAGGGACCAGTGCAAAGATAATCTCATGAAGTGACCAGCACTAAGATCATCCCATGAAGGGACCAGCGCAAAGATCATCCCATGAAGGGACCAGCGCAAAGATCATCTCATGAAGGGACCAGTGCAGAGATCATCCGATGAAGGGACCAGTGCATCAACGTTCATCCCATGAAGGGACCAGTGCATCAATGCTCATCCCATGAAGGGACCAGTGCATCAACGCTCATCCCATGAAGGGACCAGTGCATCAACGCTCATCCCATGAAGGGACCAGTGCATCAACGCTCATCCCATGAAGGGACCAGTGCATCAACGCTCATCCCATGAAGGGACCAGTGCATCAACGCTCATCCCATGAAGGGACCAGTGCATCAACGATCATCCCATGTAGGGACCAGTGCATCACAGCACTCCGATTAGAGGTATGCAAGATCATCCCATGAAGGGTCCAGTGCAGAGATCATCCCATGAAGTGACCAGCGCATCAAAGATCACCCGATGAAGGGACCAGCTCAAAGATCATCCCATGAAGGGACCAGCTCAAAGATCATCCCATGAAGGGTCCAGCGCATCAAAGATCATCCCATGAAGGGATCAGCGCATCAAAGATCATCCCATGAAGGGATCAGCGCATCAAATATCATCCCATGAAGGGACCACCGCATTAAAGATCATCCCATGAAGGGACCAGCGCATCAAAGATCATCCCATGAAGGGACCAGCGCATCAAAGATCATCCCATGAAAGTACCAGCGCATCAAAGATCATCCCATGAAGGGACCAGCGCATCAAAGATCATCCCATGAAGGGACCAGTGCATCGAGGATCATCCCATGAAGGGACCAGCGCATCAAGGATCATCCCATGAAGGAACCAGCGCATAACAGCACTCAGATTAGAGGTATGCAAGATCCCATAAAGGGACCAGCGCAAAGATCATCCCATGAAGGGACCAGTGCATTAAAATTGGCCCATGGAGGGACCAGTGCATCAAAATCGGCCCATGAAGGGACCATTGCATCAAAATCGTCCCATGAAGGGACCAGTGCATCAAAATCGCCCCATGAAGGGACCAGTGCATCACAGCACTCAAATTAGAGGTATGCAAGATCATCCCATCAAGGGACCAGTGCATCAGATCATCCTATGAAGGGACCAGTGCATCAGATCATCCCATGAAGGGACCAGTGCATCAGATCATCCCATGAAGGGACCAGTGCATCAGATCATCCCATGAAGGGACCAGAGATCATCCTATGAAGGGACCAGAGATCATTCCATGAAGGGACCAGAGATCATCCCATGAAGGGACCAGAGATCATCCCATGAAGGGACCAGAGATCATCCCATGAAGGGACCAGAGATCATCCCATGAAGGGACCAGTGCATCAAAGATCATCCCATGAAGGGAACAGTCCATGAAGGGACCAGCGCATCAACGATCATCCCATGAAGGGACCAGCTCATCAGAGATCAACCCATGATGGGACCAGTGCATCAGAGATCATCCCATGAAGGGACCAGTGCATCACAGCACTCAGATTAGAGGTATGCAAGATCATTCCATGAAGCGACCAGTGCATCAGAGATCATCCCATGAAGGGACCAGTGCATCAGAGATCATCCCATGAAGGGACCAGTGCATCAGAGATTATCCCATGAAGGGACCAGTGCATCGGAGATCATCCCATGAAGGGACCGATGCAGAGATCAGCCCGTGAAGGGACCAGAGCTCATCCCATGAAGGGACCAGAGCATCACAGCACTCAAATTAGAGGTATGCAAGATCATTCCATGAAAGGACCAACGCATCAGAGATCATCCCATTAAGGGACCAGCGCATCAGATCATCCCATGAAGGGACCAGCGCATCAGAGATCATCCCATGAAGGGACCAGCGCATCAGAGATCATCCCATGAAGGGACCAGCGCATCAGAGATCATCCCATGAAGGGACCAGCGCATCACAGCACTCAGATTAGTGGTATACAAGATCGTCCCATGAAGGGGATCAGACATTATCCCATGAAGGGGACCAGTGCATCAGAGATCATCCCATGAAGGGACCAGCGCAAAGATCATCCCATGAAGTGACCAGCGCAAAGATCATCCCATGAAGGGACCAGCGCATCAAAGATCATCCCATGAAGGGACCAGCGCATCAAAGATCATCCCATGAAGGGACCAGCGCATCAAAGATCATCCCATGAAGGGACCAGCGCATGAAAGATTATCCCATGAAGGGACCAGCGCATCAGAAATCATCCCATGAAGAGACCAGTGCATCAGAGATCATCCCATGAAGGGACCAGTGCATCAAAGATGACCCCATGAAGAGACTAGCGAAGGGACCAGCGTATCAGAGATCCCATGAAGGGACCAGTGCATCAGAGATCATCCCATGAAGGGACCAGTGTATCACAGCCCTCAGATTAGACGTATGCAAGATCATCCCATGAAGGGACCAGTGCATCAAAGACCATCCTATGAAGGGACCAGTGCAAAGATCATCCCATGAAGGTACCAGTGAATCACAGCACTCAGATTAGAGGTATGCAAGATCATCCCTTGAAGGGACCAGTGCATCTGAGATCATCCCATTAAGGGACCAGAGATAATCCCATGAAGGGACCAGAGATCATCACATGAAGGGACCGGAGATCATCCCTTGAAGGGACCAGAGATCATCCCTTGAAGGGACCAGAGATCATCCCTTGAAGGGACCAGAGATCATCCCTTGAAGGGACCAGAGATCATCCCTTGAAGGGACCAGAGATCATCCCTTGAAGGGGCCAGAGATCATCCCATGAAGGGACCAGAGATCATCCCATGAAGGGACCAGAGATCATCCCATGAAGGGACCAGAGATCATCCCATGAAGGGACCAGTGCAAAGATAATCCCATGAAGGGACCAGCGCAAAGATCATCCCAAGAAGGGACCAGCGCAAAGATCATCCCATGAAGGGACCAGCGCATCAAATATCATCCCATGAAGGGACCAGCGCATCAAATATCATCCCATGAAGGGACCAGCACATCAAATATCATCCCATTAAGGGACCAGTGCATCAGAAATCATCCCATGAAGGGACCAGTGCATCAGAGATCATCCCATGAAGGGACCAGTGCATCAGAGATCATCCCATGAAGGGACCAGTGCATCAGAGATCATCCCATGAAGGGACCAGTGCATCAGAGATTATCCCATGAAGGGACCAGTGCATCAGAGATCATCCCATGAAGGGACCAGTGCATCAACGCTCATCCCATGAAGGGACCAGTGCATCAACGCTCATCCCATGAAGGGACCAGTGCATCAACGCTCATCCCATGCAGGGACCAGTGCATCAACGATCATCCCATGTAGGGACCAGTGCATCACAGCACTCCGATTAGAGGTATGCAAGATCATCCCATGAAGGGTCCAGTGCAGAGATCATCCCATGAAGTGACCAGCGCATCAAAGATCACCCCATGAAGGGACCAGCGAAGGGACCAGCTCATCAAAGATCATCCCATGAAGGGACCAGCGCATCAAAGATCATCCCATGAAGGGACCAGCGCATCAAAGATCATTCCATGAAGGGACCACCGCATCAAAGATCATCCCATGAAGAGACCAGCGCATCAAAGATCAACCCATGACGGGACCAGAGATCATCCCATGAAGGGACCAGAGATCATCCCATGAAGGGACCAGAGATCATCCCATGAAGGGACCAGAGATCATCCCATGAAGGGACCAGAGATCATCCCATGAAGGGACCAGTGCATCAGAGATCATCCCATGAAGGGACCAGAGATCATGCCATGAAGGGGCCATAGATCATCCCAAGAAGGGAGCAGAGATCATCCCATGAAGGGAGCAGAGACCATCCCATGAAGGGACCAGAGACCATCCCATGAAGGGACCAGAGATCATCCCATGAAGGGACCAGTGCATCAGATCATCCCATGAAGGGACCAGTGCATCAGATCATCCCATGAAGGGACCAGTGCATCAGATCATCCCATGAAGGGACCAGTGCATCACAGCACTCAGATTAGAGGTATGCAAGATCATCCCATGAAGGGACCAGTGAACCAGAGATCATCCCATGAAGGGACCAGTGCAGAGATCATCCCATGAAGGGACGAGTGCATCAGAGATCATGCCATGAAGGGACCAGTGCATCAGAGATCATGCCATGAAGGGACCAGTGCATCAGAGATCATCCCATGAAGGGACCAGTGCATCACAGCACTAACATTAGAGGTATGGCAGATCATCCCATAAAGGGACCAGTGCAGAGATCATCCCATGAAGGGACCATAGATCATCGCATGAAGGGACCAGAGATCATCCCATGAAGGGACCAGAGCATCACAGCACTAACATTAGAGGTATGCAAGATCATCCCATGAAGGGACCAGCGCAGAGATCATCCCATGAAGGGACCAGTGCATCAGAGATCATCCCATGAAGGGACCAGTGCATCAGAGATCATCCCATGAAGGGACCAGAGATCATCCCATGAAGGGACCAGAGATCATCCCATGAAGGGACCAGAGATCATCCCATGAAGGGACCAGAGATCATCCCATGAAGGGACCAGAGATCATCCCATGAAGGGACCAGAGCATCAGAGATCATCCCATAAAGGGACCAGTGCATCAGAGATCATCAAAGATCATTTCATGAAGGGACCAGTGCATCAGAGATCATCCCATGAAGGGGCCAGTGCATCAGAGATCATCCCATGAAAGGACCAGAGCATCAGAGATCATCCCATGAAGGGACCAGTGCATCACAGCACTAATGCAAGATCCCATGAAGGGACCAGTGCATCAAAGATCATCCCATGAAGGGACCAGTGCATCAACGATCATCCCATGAAGGGACCAGTGCATCAAAGTTCATCCCATGAAGGGACCAGTGCATCAAAGATCATCCCATGAAGGGACCAGTGCATCACAGCACTCAGATTAGAGGTATGCAAGATCATACCATGAAGGGACCGGTGCATCAGAGATCATCCCATGAAGGGACCAGTGCATCACAGTACTCCGATTATAGGTATGCAAGATCATCCCATGAAAAGACCAGTGCATCAGAGATCATCCTATGAAGGGACCAGTGCATCACATCACTCAGATTAGAGGTATGCAAGATCATCCCATGAAGCAACCAGTGCATCAGAGATCATCCCATGAAGGGACCAGTGCATCGGAGATCATCCCATGAAGGGACCGATGCAGAGATCAGCCCGTGAAGGGACCAGAGCTCATCCCATGAAGGGACCAGAGCATCACAGCACTCAAATTAGAGGTATGCAAGATCATTCCATGAAAGGACCAACGCATCAGAGATCATCCCATGAAGGGTCCAGCGCATCAAAGATGATACCATGCAGGGACCAGTGCATCAGAGATCATCCCGTGAAGGGACCAGTGCATCAGAGATCATCCCATGAAGAGATCAGCGCAAAGATCACCCCATGAAGGGACCAGCGCATCAAAGATCATCCCATGAAGGTACCAGCGCATCAAAGATCATCCCATGAAGGGACCAGCGCATCAAATATCATCCCATGAAGGGACCAGCGCATCAAATATCATCCCATGAAGGGACCAGCACATCAAAGATCATCCCATGAAGGGACCAGCGCATCAACGATCATCCCATGAAGGGACCAGTGCATCAACGATCATCCCATGAAGGGACCAGTGCATCAACGATCATCCCATGAAGGGACCAGTGCATCACAGCACTCAGATTAGAGGTATGCAAGATCACCCCATGAAGGGACCAGTGCATCAAAGATCACCCCATGAAGGGACCAGCGAAGGTATCACCGCATCAAAGATGATACCATGAAGGGACCAGAGCATCAGAGACCATCCCATGAAGGTGCTAGTGCATCAGAGACCATCCCATGAAGGGACCAGTGCATCACAGCCATCAGATTAGACGTATGCAAGATCATCCCATGAAGGGACCAGTGCATTAAAGACCATCCCATGAAGGGACCAGTGCAAAGATAATCTCATGAAGTGACCAGCACTAAGATCATCCCATGAAGGGACCAGCGCAAAGATCATCCCATGAAGGGACCAGCGCAAAGATCATCTCATGAAGGGACCAGTGCAGAGATCATCCGATGAAGGGACCAGTGCATCAACGTTCATCCCATGAAGGGACCAGTGCATCAATGCTCATCCCATGAAGGGACCAGTGCATCAACGCTCATCCCATGAAGGGACCAGTGCATCAACGCTCATCCCATGAAGGGACCAGTGCATCAACGCTCATCCCATGAAGGGACCAGTGCATCAACGCTCATCCCATGAAGGGACCAGTGCATCAACGCTCATCCCATGAAGGGACCAGTGCATCAACGATCATCCCATGTAGGGACCAGTGCATCACAGCACTCTGATTAGAGGTATGCAAGATCATCCCATGAAGGGTCCAGTGCAGAGATCATCCCATGAAGTGACCAGCGCATCAAAGATCACCCGATGAAGGGACCAGCTCAAAGATCATCCCATGAAGGGACCAGCTCAAAGATCATCCCATGAAGGGTCCAGCGCATCAAAGATCATCCCATGAAGGGATCAGCGCATCAAAGATCATCCCATGAAGGGATCAGCGCATCAAATATCATCCCATGAAGGGACCACCGCATTAAAGATCATCCCATGAAGGGACCAGCGCATCAAAGATCATCCCATGAAGGGACCAGCGCATCAAAGATCATCCCATGAAAGTACCAGCGCATCAAAGATCATCCCATGAAGGGACCAGCGCATCAAAGATCATCCCATGAAGGGACCAGTGCATCGAGGATCATCCCATGAAGGGACCAGCGCATCAAGGATCATCCCATGAAGGAACCAGCGCATAACAGCACTCAGATTAGAGGTATGCAAGATCCCATAAAGGGACCAGCGCAAAGATCATCCCATGAAGGGACCAGTGCATTAAAATTGGCCCATGGAGGGACCAGTGCATCAAAATCGGCCCATGAAGGGACCATTGCATCAAAATCGTCCCATGAAGGGACCAGTGCATCAAAATCGCCCCATGAAGGGACAAGTGCATCACAGCACTCAAATTAGAGGTATGCAAGATCATCCCATCAAGGGACCAGTGCATCAGATCATCCTATGAAGGGACCAGTGCATCAGATCATCCCATGAAGGGACCAGTGCATCAGATCATCCCATGAAGGGACCAGTGCATCAGATCATCCCATGAAGGGACCAGAGATCATCCTATGAAGGGACCAGAGATCATTCCATGAAGGGACCAGAGATCATCCCATGAAGGGACCAGAGATCATCCCATGAAGGGACCAGAGATCATCCCATGAAGGGACCAGAGATCATCCCATGAAGGGACCAGTGCATCAAAGATCATCCCATGAAGGGAACAGTCCATGAAGGGACCAGCGCATCAACGATCATCCCATGAAGGGACCAGCGCATCAGAGATCAACCCATGATGGGACCAGTGCATCAGAGATCATCCCATGAAGGGACCAGTGCATCACAGCACTCAGATTAGAGGTATGCAAGATCATCCCATGAAGCGACCAGTGCATCAGAGATCATCCCATGAAGGGACCAGTGCATCAGAGATCATCCCATGAAGGGACCAGTGCATCAGAGATTATCCCATGAAGGGACCAGTGCATCGGAGATCATCCCATGAAGGGACCGATGCAGAGATCAGCCCGTGAAGGGACCAGAGCTCATCCCATGAAGGGACCAGAGCATCACAGCACTCAAATTAGAGGTATGCAAGATCATTCCATGAAAGGACCAACGCATCAGAGATCATCCCATGAAGGGTCCAGTTCATCAAAGATGATACCATGCAGGGACCAGTGCATCAGAGATCATCCCGTGAAGGGACCAGTGCATCAGAGATCATCCCGTGAAGGGATCAGCGCAAAGATACCCCCATGAAGGGACCAGCGCATCAAAGATCATCCCATGAAGGTACCAGCGCATCAAAGATCATCCCATTAAGGGACCAGCGCATCAAAGATCATCCCATGAAGGGACCAGCGCATCAAATATCATCCCATGAAGGGACCAGCGCTTCAGAGATCATCCCAAGAAGGGACCAGTGCATCAACGATCATCCCATGAAGGGACCAGTGCATCAACGATCATCCCATGAAGGGACCAGTGCATCACAGCACTCAGATTAGAGGTATGCAAGATCACCCCATGAAGGGACCAGTGCATCAAAGATCACCCCATGAAGGGACCAGCGAAGGTACCACCGCATCAAAGATGATACCATGCAGGGACCAGAGCATCAGAGACCATCCCATGAAGGTGCTAGTGCATCAGAGACCATCCCATGAAGGGACCAGTGCATCACAGCCATCAGATTAGATGTATGCAAGATCATCCCATGAAGGGACCAGTGCATTAAAGACCATCCCATGAAGGGACCAGCACTAAGATCATCCCATGAAGGGACCAGCGCAAAGATCATCCCATGAAGGGACCAGTGCAAAGATCATCCCATGAAGGGACCAGTGCAGAGATCATCCCATGAAGGGACCAGTGCATCAACGCTCATCCCATGAAGGGACCAGTGCATCAACGCTCATCCCATGAAGGGACCAGTGCATCAACGCTCATCCCATGAAGGGACCAGCGCAAAGATCATCCCATGAAGGGACCAGTGCAAAGATCATCCCATGAAGGGACCAGTGCAGAGATCATCCCATGAAGGGACCAGTGCATCAACGCTCATCCCATTAAGGGACCAGTGCATCAACGCTCATCCCATGAAGGGACCAGTGCATCAACGCTCATCCCATGAAGGGACCAGTGCATCAACGCTCATCCCATGAAGGGACCAGTGCATCAATGCTCATCCCATCAAGGGACCAGTGCATCAACGATCATCCCATGAAGGGACCAGTTCATCAACGATCATCCCATGTAGGGACCAGTGCATCAACGATCATCCCATGTAGGGACCAGTGCATCACAGCACTCCAATTAGAGGTATGCAAGATCATCCCATGAAGGGTCCAGTGCAGAGATCATCCCATGAAGTGACCAGCGCATCAAAGATCACCCGATGAAGGGACCAGCTCAAAGATCATCCCATGAAGGGACCAGCTCAAAGATCATCCCATGAAGGGACCAGCGCATCAAAGATCATCCCATGAAGGGACCACCGCATTAAAGATCATCCCATGAAGGGACCAGCGCATCAAAGATCATCCCATGAAAGTACCAGCGCATCAAAGATCATCCCATGAAAGTACCAGCGCATCAAAGATCATCCCATGAAGGGACCAGTGCATTGAGGATCATCCCATGAAGGGACCAGCGCATCGAGGATCATCCCATGAAGGAACCAGCGCATAACAGCACTCAGATTAGAGGTATGCAAGATCCCGTAAAGGGACCAGCGCAAAGATCATCCCATGAAGGGACCAGTGCATTAAAATCGGCCCATGGAGGGACCAGTGCATCAAAATCGGCCCATGAAGGGACCAGTGCATCAAAATCGTCCCATGAAGGGACCAGTGCATCAAAATCGCCCCATGAAGAGACCAGAGATCATCCCATGAAGGGACCAGAGATCATCCCATGAAGGGACCAGAGATCATCCCATGAAGGGACCAGAGATCATCCCATGAAGGGACCAGAGATCATCCCATGAAGGGACCAGAGATCATCCCATGAAGGGATCAGAGATCATCCCATGAAGGGAACAGTCCATGAAGGGACCAGCGCATCAACGATCATCCCATGAAGGGACCTGCGCATCAGAGATCAACCCATGAAGGGACCAGTGCATCCGAGATCATCCCATGAAGGGACCAGTGCATCAGAGATCATCCCATGAAGGGACCAGTGCATCAGAGATTATCCCATGAAGGGATCAGTGCATCAAAGATAACCCCGTGAAGGGACCAATGCATCAGAGATCATCCCATGAAGGGACCAGTGCATCAGAGAGCATCCCATGAAGGGACCAATGCATCAGAGATCATTCCATTAAGGGACCAGTGCATCAGATCATCCCATGAAGGGACCAATGCATTAGATCATCCCATGAAGGGACCAGTGCACCAGAGATCATCCCATGAAGGGACCAGTGCATCAGAGATCATCCCATGAAGGGAACAGTGCATCAGATCATCCCATGAAGGGGACCAGTGCATTAGATCATTCCATTAAGGGACCAGTGCATCAGATCATCCCATGAAGGGACCAGTGCATTAGATCATCCCATGAAGGGACCAGCGCATCAGATCATCCCATGAAGGGACCAGTGTATCAGATCATCCCATGAAGGGACCAGCGCATCAGAGATCATCCCATGAAGGGACCAGCGCATCAGAGATCATCCCATGAAGGGACCAGCTCAAAGATCATACCATGAAGGGACCAGTGCATCAGATCATCTCATGAAGGGACCAGTGCATCAGAGATCATCCCATGAAGGGACCAGTGCATCAAAGATCATCCCATGAAGGGACCAGTGCATCAAAGATCATCCCATGAAGGGACCAGTGCATCAAAGATCATCCCATGAAGGGACCAGTGCATCAAAGATCATCTCATGAAGGGACCAGTGCATCAGAGATCATCCTATGAAGGGACCAGTGCTGCAGCGATCATCCCATGAAGGGACCAGTGCAGCAGATCATCCCATGAAGGGACCAGTGCATCAGAGATCATCCCATGAAGGGACCAGTGCATCAGAGATCATCCCCTGAAGGGACAAGTGCATCAGAGATTATCCCATGAATGGACCAGTGCATCAGAGATCATCCTATGAAGGGACCAGCGCATCAAAGACTATCCCATGAAGGGACCAGTGCATTAGAGATCATCCCATGAAGGGACCAGTGCAGAGATCATCCCATGAAGGGACCAGTGCAGAGATCATCCCATGAAGGGACCAGTGCAGAGATCATCCCATGAAGGGACCAGTGCAGAGATCATCCCATGAAGGGACCAGTGCAGAGATCATCCCATGAAGGGACCAGTGCAGAGATCATCCCAAGAAGGGACCAGAGATCATCCCAAGAAGGGACCAGAGCATCAGAGATCATCCCATAAAGGGACCAGAGCATCAGGGATCATCCCATGAAGGGACCAGTGCATCAGAGATCATGCCATGAAGGGACCAGTGCATCAGAGATCATCAAAGATCATCCCATGAAGCGACCAGTGCATCAGAGATCATCCCATGAAGGGACAAGTGCATCAGAGATCATTCCATGAAGGGACCAGTGCATCAGATCATCCCATGAAGGGACCAGTGCATCAGATCATCCCATGAAGGGACAAGTGCATCAGATCATCCCATGAAGGGACCAGTGCCTCACAGCACTCAGATTAGAGGTATGCAAGATCATCCCATGAAGGGACCAGTGCACCAGAGATCATCCCATGAAGGGACCAGTGCATCAGAGATCATCCCATGAAGGGACCAGTGCATCAGATCTTCCCATGAAGGGACCAGTGCATCAGAGATCATCCCATGAAGGGACCAGTGCATCAGAGATCATCCCATGAAGGGACCAGTGCATCAGAGATCATCCCATGAAGGGACCAATGCATCACAGCACTCAAATTAGAGGCATGGCAGATCATCCCATAAAGGGACCAGTGCAGAGATCATCCCATGAATGGACCAGAGATCATCCCATGAAGGGACCAGCGATCATCCCATGAAGGGACCAGCGATCATCCCATGAAGGGACCAGCGATCATCCCATGAAGGGACCAGCGATCATCCCATGAAGGGACCAGAGATCATCCCATGAAGGGACCAGAGATCATCCCATGAAGGGACCAGAGATCATCCCATGAAGGGACCAGAGATCATCCCATGAAGGGACCAGAGCATCAGAGATCATCCTATGAAGGGACCAGAGCATCAGAGATCATCCCATGAAGGGACCAGTGCATCACAGCACTCATGCAAGATCCCATGAAGGGACCAGTGCATCAAAGATCATCCCATGAAGGGACCAGTGCATCAAAGATCATCCCAGAAACGGACCAGCGCATCAGAGATCATCCCATAAAGGGAAAAGCGCATCAGAGATCATCCCATAAAGGGACTAGCGCATCAGAGATCATCCCATAAAGGGACCAGCGCATCAGAGATCATCCCATGAAGGGACCAGCGCATCAGAGATCATCCCATGAAGGGACCAGCGCATCAGAGATCATCCCATGAAGGGGACCAGTGCATCAGAGATAATCCCATGGAGGGACCAGCGCAAAGATCATCCCATGAAGGGACCGGCGCATCAAATATCATCCCAAGAAGGGACCAGCGCATCAAAGATCATTCCATGAAGGGACCAGCGCATCAAAGATCATCCCATGAAGGGACCAGCGCATCAAAGATCATCCCATGAAGGGACCAGCGCATCAAAGATCATCCCATGAAGGGACCAGCGCATCAAAGATCATCCCATGAAGGGACCAGCGCATCAAAGATCATCCCATGAAGGGACCAGCGCATCAAAGATGATACCATGCAGGGACCAGTGCATCAGAGATCATCCCATTAAGGGACCAGTGCATCAGAGATCATCCCATGAAGGGACTAGTGCATCAAAGCCCTCAGATTAGACGTATGCAAGATCATCCCATGAAGGGACCAGTGCATCAGAGATCACCCCATGAAGGGACCAGTGCATCACAGCAATCAGATTAGAGGTATGCAAGATCATCCCATGAAGCGACCAGTGCATCAGAGATCATCCCATGAAGCGACCAGTGCATCAGAGATCATCCCATGAAGGGACCAGCACATCAAAGATCATCCCATGAAGGGACCAGTGCATCAAAGAACATCCCATGAAGGGACCAGCGCAACAAAGATCATCCCATGAAGTGACCAGTGCATCAGAAATCATTCCATGAAGAGACCAGTGCATCAGAGATCATCCCATGAAGGGACAAGCGAAGGGACCAGCACATCAAAGATGATACCATGAAGGGACCAGAGCATCAGAGATGATCCCATGAAGGGACCAGAGATCATCCCATGAAGGGACCAGAGATCATCCCATGAAGGGACCAGAGATCATCCCATGAAGGGACCAGAGATCATCCCATGAAGGGACCAGAGCATCACAGCACTCAGATTGGAGGTATGCAAGATCATCCCAAGAAGGGACCAGTGCATCAGAGATCATCCCATAAAGGGACCAGAGCATCAGGGATCATCCCATGAAGGGACCAGTGCATCAGAGATCATGCCATGAAGGGACCAGTGCATCAGAGATCATCAAAGATCATCCCATGAAGCGACCAGTGCATCAGAGATCATCCCATGAAGGGACAAGTGCATCAGAGATCATTCCATGAAGGGACCAGTGCATCAGATCATCCCATGAAGGGACCAGTGCATCAGATCATCCCATGAAGGGACAAGTGCATCAGATCATCCCATGAAGGGACCAGTGCCTCACAGCACTCAGATTAGAGGTATGCAAGATCATCCCATGAAGGGACCAGTGCACCAGAGATCATCCCATGAAGGGACCAGTGCATCAGAGATCATCCCATGAAGGGACCAGTGCATCAGATCTTCCCATGAAGGGACCAGTGCATCAGAGATCATCCCATGAAGGGACCAGTGCATCAGAGATCATCCCATGAAGGGACCAGTGCATCAGAGATCATCCCATGAAGGGACCAATGCATCACAGCACTCAAATTAGAGGCATGGCAGATCATCCCATAAAGGGACCAGTGCAGAGATCATCCCATGAATGGACCAGAGATCATCCCATGAAGGGACCAGCGATCATCCCATGAAGGGACCAGCGATCATCCCATGAAGGGACCAGCGATCATCCCATGAAGGGACCAGCGATCATCCCATGAAGGGACCAGAGATCATCCCATGAAGGGACCAGAGATCATCCCATGAAGGGACCAGAGATCATCCCATGAAGGGACCAGAGATCATCCCATGAAGGGACCAGAGATCATCCCATGAAGGGACCAGAGCATCAGAGATCATCCTATGAAGGGACCAGAGCATCAGAGATCATCCCATGAAGGGACCAGTGCATCACAGCACTCATGCAAGATCCCATGAAGGGACCAGTGCATCAAAGATCATCCCATGAAGGGACCAGTGCATCAAAGATCATCCCAGAAACGGACCAGCGCATCAGAGATCATCCCATAAAGGGAAAAGCGCATCAGAGATCATCCCATAAAGGGACTAGCGCATCAGAGATCATCCCATAAAGGGACCAGCGCATCAGAGATCATCCCATGAAGGGACCAGCGCATCAGAGATCATCCCATGAAGGGACCAGCGCATCAGAGATCATCCCATGAAGGGGACCAGTGCATCAGAGATAATCCCATGGAGGGACCAGCGCAAAGATCATCCCATGAAGGGACCGGCGCATCAAATATCATCCCAAGAAGGGACCAGCGCATCAAAGATCATTCCATGAAGGGACCAGCGCATCAAAGATCATCCCATGAAGGGACCAGCGCATCAAAGATCATCCCATGAAGGGACCAGCGCATCAAAGATCATCCCATGAAGGGACCAGCGCATCAAAGATCATCCCATGAAGGGACCAGCGCATCAAAGATCATCCCATGAAGGGACCAGCGCATCAAAGATCATCCCATGAAGGGACCAGCGCATCAAAGATGATACCATGCAGGGACCAGTGCATCAGAGATCATCCCATTAAGGGACCAGTGCATCAGAGATCATCCCATGAAGGGACTAGTGCATCAAAGCCCTCAGATTAGACGTATGCAAGATCATCCCATGAAGGGACCAGTGCATCAGAGATCACCCCATGAAGGGACCAGTGCATCACAGCAATCAGATTAGAGGTATGCAAGATCATCCCATGAAGCGACCAGTGCATCAGAGATCATCCCATGAAGCGACCAGTGCATCAGAGATCATCCCATGAAGGGACCAGCACATCAAAGATCATCCCATGAAGGGACCAGTGCATCAAAGAACATCCCATGAAGGGACCAGCGCAACAAAGATCATCCCATGAAGTGACCAGTGCATCAGAAATCATTCCATGAAGAGACCAGTGCATCAGAGATCATCCCATGAAGGGACAAGCGAAGGGACCAGCACATCAAAGATGATACCATGAAGGGACCAGAGCATCAGAGATGATCCCATGAAGGGACCAGAGATCATCCCATGAAGGGACCAGAGATCATCCCATGAAGGGACCAGAGATCATCCCATGAAGGGACCAGAGCATCACAGCACTCAGATTGGAGGTATGCAAGATCATCCCAAGAAGGGACCAGTGCATCAAAGACCATCCCATGAAGGGACCAGTGCAAAGATCATCCCATAAAGGTACCAGTGCATCACAGCACTCAGATTGGAGGTATGCAAGATCATCCCTTGAAGGGACCAGTGCATCAGAGATCATCCCATGAAGGGACCAGAGATCATCCCTTGAAGGGACCAGTGCATCTGAGATCATCCCATGAAGGGACCAGAGATCATTCCATGAAGGGACCAGAGATCATCCCATGAAGGGACCAGAGATCATCCCATGAAGGGACCAGAGATCATCCCATGAAGGGACCAGTGCAAACATAATCCCATGAAGGGACCAGCACAAAGATCATCCCATGAAGGGACCAGCGCATCAAAGATCATCCCATGAAGGGACCAGCGCATCAAAGAACATCCCATGAAGGGACCAGCGCATCAAAGATCATCCCATGAAGGGACCAGCGCATCAAAGATCATCCGATGAAGGGACAAGAGATTATCCCATGAAGGGGTTAGTGCATCAGAGATCATCCCATGAAGGGACCAGAGATCATCCCTTGAAGGGACCAGTGCATCTGAGATCATCCCTTGAAGGGACCAGTGCATCTGAGATCATCCCATGAAGGGACCAGAGATCATCCCATGAAGGGACCAGAGATCATCCCATGAAGGGACCAGAGATCATCCCATGAAGGGACCAGAGATCATCCCATGAAGGTACCAGAGATCATCCCATGAAGGGACCGGAGATCATCCCATGAAGGGACCAGAGATCATCCAATGAAGGGACCAGAGATCATCCCATGAAGGGACCAGTGCAAAGATAATCTCATGAAGGGACCAGCACAAAGATCATCCCATGAAGGGACCAGCGCATCAAAGATCATCCCATGAAGGGACCAGCACATCAAAGATCATCCCATGAAGGGACCAGCACATCAAAGATCATCCCATGAAGGGACCAGCGCATCAAAGATCATCCCATGAAGGGACAAGAGATTATCCCATGAAGGGGTTAGTGCATCAGAGATCATCCCATGAAGGGACCAGTGCATCAGAGATCATCCCATGAAGGGACCAGCGCATCAAAGATCATCCCATGAAGGGACAAGAGATTATCCCATGAAGGGGTTAGTGAATCAGAGATCATCCCATGAAGGGACCAGTGCATCAGAGATCATCCCATGAAGGGACCAGCGCATCAAAGATCATCCCATGAAGGGACAAGAGATTATCCCATGAAGGGGTTAGTGCATCAGAGATCATCCCATGAAGGGACCAGAGATCATCTCAGGAAGGGACCAGTGCAAAGATAATCCCATGAAGGGACCAGCACAAAGATCATCCCATGAAAGGACCAGCGCATCAAAGATCATCCCATGAAGGGACCAGCGCATCAAAGATCATCCCATGAAGGGACCAGCGCATCAAAGATCATCCCATGAAGGGACCAGCACATCAAAGATCATCCCATGAAGGGACCAGCGCATCAAAGATCATCCCATGAAGGGACAAGAGATTATCCCATGAAGGGGTTAGTGCATCAGAGATCTTCCCATGAAGGGACAAGTGCATCAGAGATCATCCCATGAAGGGACCAGTGCATCAAAGATCATCCCATGAAGGGACAAGAGATTATCCCAAGAAGGGGTTAGTGCATCAGAGATCATCCCATGAAGGGACCAGTGCATCAGAGATCATCCCATGAAGGGACCAGTGCATCAGAGATCATCCCATGAAGGGACCAGCGCATCAGAGATCATCCCATGAAGGGACCAGCGCATCAGAGATCATCCCATGAAGGGACCAGAGCTCATCCCAAGAAGGGACCAGAGCTCATCCCATGAAGGGACCAGAGATCATCCCATGAAGGGACCAGTGCATCAGAGATCATCCCATGAAGGGACCAGTGCATCACAGCACTCATGCAAGATCCCATGAAGGGACCAGAGCTCATCCCATGAAGGGACCAGAGCTCATCCCATGAAGGGAACAGCGCATCAGAGATCATCCCATAAAGGGACCAGCGCATCAGAGATCATCCCATAAAGGGACCAGCGCATCAGAGATCATCCCATGAAGGGACCAGTGCAAAGATCATCCCATGAAGGGACCAGCGCATCAAAGATCATCCCATGAAGGGACCAGCGCATCAATGATCATCCCATGAAGGGACCAGCGCATCAAAGATCATCCCATGAAGGGACCAGAGCTCCTCCCATGAAGGGACCAGAGCTCATCCCATGATGGGACCAGAGCTCATCCCATGATGGGACCAGAGCTCATCCCATGATGGGACCAGAGCTCATCCCATGAAGGGACCAGAGCATCACAGCACTCAAATTAGAGGTATGCAAGATCACTCCATGAAAGGACTAGCACATCAGAGATCATCCCATGAAGGGACCAGCGCATCAGAGATCATCCCATGAAGGGACCAGCGCATCAGATCATCCCATGAAGGGACCAGTGCAGAGATCATCCCATGAAGGGACCAGTGCATCACAGCACTCACATTAGAGGTATGCAAGATCATCCCATAAAGGGACCAGTGCATCAGAGATCATCCCATGAAGGGACCAGAGATCATCCCATGAAGGGACCAGAGATCATCCCATAAAGGGACCAGAGATCATCCCATAAAGGGACCAGAGATCATCCCATAAAGGGACCAGAGATCATCCCATCAAGGGACCAGAGATCATCCCATAAAGGGACCAGAGATCATCCATTGAAGGGACCAGAGATCATCCCATGAAGGGACCAGAGATCATCCCATGAAGGGACCAGCGCATCAAAGATCACCCCATGAAGGGACCAGCTCAAAGATCATCCCATGAAGGGACGAGTGCATCAGAGATCATCCCATGAAGGGACCAGAGCATCAGAGATCATCCTATGAAGGGACCAGAGCATCAGAGATCATCCCATGAAGGGACCAATGCATCATAGCACTCATGCAAGATCCCATGAAGGGACCAGTGCATCAATGACCATCCCATGAAGCGACCAGTGCAAAGATCATCCCATGAAGGTACCAGTGCATCACAGCACTCAGATTAGAGGTATGCAAGATCATCCCATGAAGGGACCAGTGCATCAGAGATCATCCCATCAAGGGACCAGTGCATCACAGCACTCAGATTAGAGGTATGCAAGATCATCCCATGAAGGGGACCAGACATCATCCCATGAAGGGGACCAGTGCATCAGAGATCATCTTATGAAGGGACCAGCGCAAAGATCATCCCATGAAGAGACCAGCGCACAGATCATCCCATGAAGGGACCAGCGCATCAAAGATCATCCCAAGAAGGGACCAGCGCATCAAAGACCATCCCATGAAGGAACCAGTGCAAAGATCATCCCATGAAGGTACCAGTGCATCACAGGACTCAGATTAGAGATATGCAAGATCATCCCTTGAAGGGACCAGTGCATCAGAAATCATCCCATGAAGAGATCAGTGCATCAGAGATCATCCAATTAAGGGACCAGCGAAGGGACCAGCGCATCAAAGATGATACCATGGAGGGACCAGCGCATCAGAGATCATCCCATAAAGGGACCAGCGCATCAGAGATCATCCCATAAAGGGACCAGCGCATCAGAGATCATCCCATGAAGGGACCAGTGCAAAGATCATCCCATGAAGGGACCAGCGCATCAAAGATCATCCCATGAAGGGACCAGCGCATCAATGATCATCCCATGAAGGGACCAGCGCATCAAAGATCATCCCATGAAGGGACCAGAGCTCCTCCCATGAAGGGACCAGAGCTCATCCCATGATGGGACCAGAGCTCATCCCATGATGGGACCAGAGCTCATCCCATGATGGGACCAGAGCTCATCCCATGAAGGGACCAGAGCATCACAGCACTCAAATTAGAGGTATGCAAGATCACTCCATGAAAGGACTAGCACATCAGAGATCATCCCATGAAGGGACCAGCGCATCAGAGATCATCCCATGAAGGGACCAGCGCATCAGATCATCCCATGAAGGGACCAGCGCATCAGATCATCCCATGAAGGGACCAGTGCAAAGATCATCCCATGAAGAGACCAGTGCATCACAGCACTCAGATTAGAGGTATGCAAGATCATCCCATGAAGCGACCAGTGCAGAGATCACCCCATGAAGGGACCAGTGCATCACAGCAATCAGATTATTGGTATGCAAGATCATCCCATGAAGCGACCAGTGTATCAGAGATCATCCCATGAAGGGACCAGCACATCAAAGATCATCCCATGAAGGGACCAGTGCATCAAAGATCATCCCATGAAGGGACCAGCGCAACAAAGATCATCCCATGAAGTGACCAGTGCATCAGAAATCATTCCATGAAGAGACCAGTGCATCAGAGATCATCCCATGAAGGGACCAGTGCATCAAAGATCACCCCATGAAGGGACAAGCGAAGGGACCAGCGCATCAAAGATGATACCATGAAGGGACCAGCACATCAAAGATCATCCCATGAAGGGACCAGCGCATCAAAGATCATCCCATGAAGGGACAAGAGATAATCCCATGAAGGGGTTAGTGCATCAGAGATCATCCCATGACGGGACCAGTGCATCAGAGATCATCCCATGAAGGGACCAGCGCAGCAAAGATCATCCCATGAAGGGACAAGAGATTATCCCATGAAGGGGTTAGTGCATCAGAGATCATCCCATGAGGGGACCAGTGCATCAGAGATCATCCCATGAAGGGACCAGCGCATCAAAGATCATCCCATGAAGGGACAAGAGATTATCCCATGAAGGGGTTAGTGCATCAGAGATCATCCCATGAAGGGACCAGAGATCATCCCATGAAGGGACCAGTGCAAAGATAATCCCATGAAGGGACCAGCACAAAGATCATCCCATGAAGGGACCAGCGCATCAAAGATCATCCCATGAAGGGACCAGCGCATCAACGATCATCCCATGAAGGGACCAGCACATCAAAGATCATCCCATGAAGGGACCAGCGCATCAAAGATCATCCCATGAAGGGACAAGAGATTATCCCATGAAGGGGTTAGTGCATCAGAGATCATCCCATGAAGGGACCAGTGCATCAGAGATCATCCCATGAAGGGACCAGCGCATCAAAGATCATCCCATGAAGGGACCAGCGCATCAAAGATCATCCCATGAAGGGACAAGAGATTATCCCATGAAGGGGTTAGTGCATCAGAGATCATCCCATGAAGGCACCAGTGCATCAGAGATCATCCCATGAAGGGACCAGTTCATCAGAGATCATCCCATGAAGGGACCAGTGCATCAGAGATCATCCCATGAAGGGACCAGCGCATCAGAGATCATCCCATGAAGGGACCAGAGCTCATCCCAAGAAGGGACCAGAGCTCATCCCAAGAAGGGACCAGAGCTCATCCCAAGAAGGGACCAGTGCATCAGAGATCATCCCATGAAGGGACCAGTGCATCACAGCACTCATGCAAGATCCCATGAAGGGACCAGAGCTCATCCCATGAAGGGACCAGAGCTCATCCCATGAAGGGTCAGCGCATCAGAGATCATCCCATAAAGGGACCAGCGCATCAGAGATCATCCCATGAAGGGACCACGGCATCAGATCATCTCATGAAGGGACCAGGGCATCAGATCATCCCATGAAGGGACCTGGGCATCACAGCACTCAGATTAGTGGTATACAAGATCATCCCATGAAGGGAACAGTGCAGGGTTCATCCCATGAAGGGACAAGTGCATCAAGATAATCCATTGAAGGGACAAGTGCATCAGAGATCATCCCATGAAGGGACCAGTGCATCAGAGATCATCCCATGAAGGGACCAGTGCATCAGAGATCATCCCATGAAGGGACGAGTGCATCAAATATCACCCCATGAAGGGACCAGCGAAAGGACCAGCGCATCAAAGATGATACCATGCAGGGACCAGTGCATCAGAGATCATCCCGTGAAGGGACCAGTGCATCAGAGATCGTCCCATTAAGGGACCAGTGCATCACAGCAATCAGATTAGAGGTACGCAAGATCATCCAATGAAGGGACCAGAGCTCATTCCATGAAGGGACCAGAGCTCATCTCGTGAAGGGACCAGAGCTCATCCCATGAAGGGACCAGAGCTCATCCCATGAAGGGACCAGAGCTCATCCCATGAAGGGACCAGAGCTCATCCCATGAAGGGACCAGAGCTCATCCGAAGAAGGGACCAGAGCTCATCCCATGAAGGGACCAGAGCATCAGAGATCATCCTATGAAGGGACCAGAGCATCAGAGATCATCCCATGAAGGGACCAGTGCATCACAGCACTCATGCAAGATCCCATGAAGGGACCAGTGCATCAAAAATCATCCCATGAAGGGACCAGTGCATCAAAGATCATCCCATGAAGGGACCAGCGCATCAAAGATCATGCCATGAAGGGACCAGCGCATCAAAGATCATTCCATGAAGAGACCAGCGCATCAAAGATCATCCCATGAAGGGACAAGAGATCATCCCATGAAGAGGTTAGTGCATCAGAGATCATCCCATGAAGGTACAGTGCATCAGAGATCATCCCATGAAGGGACCAGTGCATCAGAGATCATCCCATGAAGGGACCAGTGCATCAGAGATCATCCCATGAAGGGACCAGTGCATCAGAGATCATCCCATGAAGGGACCAGTGCATCAACGCTCATCCCATGAAGTGAACAGTGCATCAACGATCATCCCATGTAGGGACCAGTGCATCAACGATCATCCCATGTAGGGACCAGTGCATCAATGATCATCCCATGTAGGGACCAGTGCATCACAGCACTCCGATTAGAGGTATGTAAGATCATCCCATGAAGGGTCCAGTGCAGAGATCATCCCATGAAGTGACCAGCGCATCAAAGATCACCCCATTAAGGGACTAGCGAAGGGACCAGCTCATCAAAGATCATCCCATGAAGGGACCAGCGCATCACAGATCATCCCATGAAAGGACCAGCGCATCAAAGATCATCCCATGAAGGGACCAGCGCATCCAAGATAATCCCATGAAGGGACCAGTGCATCAGATCATTCCATGAAGGGACCAGTGCATCAGAGATCATTCCATGAAGGGACCAGTGCATCAGAGATCATCCCATGAAGGAACCAGTGCAGAGATCATCCCACAAAGGGACCAGTGCAGAGATCATCCCATGAAGGGACCAGTTCATCACAGCACTCACATTAGAGGTATGCAAGATCATCCCATAAAGGGACCAGTGCATCAGAGATCATCCCATGAAGGGACCAGAGATCATCCCATGAAGGGACCAGAGATCATCCCATGAAGGGACCAGAGATCATCCCATGAAGGGACCAGAGATCATCCCATGAAGGGACCAGAGATCATCCCATGAAGGGACCAGGGCATCAGATCATCTCATGAAGGGACCAGGGCATCAGATTATCCCATGAAGGGACCAGGGCATCAGATCATCCCATGAAGGGACCAGGCCATCAGAGATTATCCCATGAAGGGACCAGGGCATCACAGCACTCAGATTAGTGGTATACAAGATCATCCCGTGAAGGGACCAGTGCATCAGAGATCATCCCATTAAGGGACCAGTGCATCACAGCACTAAGATTAGAGGTACGCAAGATCATCCAATGAAGGGACCAGAGCTCATTCCATGAAGGGACCAGAGCTCATCCCATGAAGGGACCAGAGCTCTTCCCATGAAGGGACCAGAGCTCATCCCATGAAGGGACCAGAGCTCATCCCATGAAGGGACCAGAGCTCATCCCATGAAGGGACCAGAGCATCACAGCACTCAAATTAGAGGTATTCAAGATCATTCCATGAAACGACTAGCGCATCAGAGATCATCCCATGAAGGGACCAGCGCATCAGAGATTATCCCATGAAGGGACCAGCGCATCAGAGATCATCCCATGAAGGGACCAGCATCAGAGATCATCCCATGAAGGGACCAGCGCATCAGATCATCCCATGAAGGGACCAGCGCATCAGATCATCCCATGAAGGGACCAGCGCATCAGATCATCCCATGAAGGGACCAGCGCATCAGGGATGAAGGGACCAGCGCATCAGAGATCATCCCATGAAGGGACCAGCGCATCAGAGATCATACCATAGAGGGACCAGCACATCAGAGATCATCCCATGAAGGGACCACAGCATCACAGCACTCAGATTAGTGGTATACAAGATCATCCCATGAAGGGGACCAGACAATATCCCATGAAGGGGACCAGTGCATCAGAGATCATCCCATGAAGGGAGCAGCGCATCAAAGATGATACCATGCAGGGACCAGTGCATCAGAGATCATCCCATTAAGGGACCAGTGCATCAGAGATCATCCCATTAAGGGACCAGTGCATCAGAGATCATCCCATTAAGGGACCAGTGCATCAGAGATCGTCCCATGAAGGGACCAGTGCATCAGAGATCGTCCCATGAAGGGACCAGTGCATCACAGCCCTCAGATTAGACGTATGCAAGATCATCCCATGAAGGGACCAGTGCATCAATGACCATCCCATGAAGCGACCAGTGCAAAGATCATCCCATGAAGGTACCAGTGCATCACAGCACTCAGATTAGAGGTATGCAAGATCATCCCATGAAGCGACCAGTGCATCAGAGATCATCCCATGAAGGGACCAGTGCATCACAGTACTCAGATTAGAGGTATGCAAGATCATACCATGAAGGGGACCAGACATCATCCCATGAAGGGGACCAGTGCATCAAAGATCATCCCAAGAAGGGACCAGCGCATCAAAGACCATCCCATGAAGGGACCAGTGCAAAGATCATCCCATGAAGGTACCAGTGCATCACAGGACTCAGATTAGAGGTATGCAAGATCATCCCTTGAAGGGACCAGTGCATCAGAAATCATCCCATGAAGAGATCAGTGCATCAGAGATCATCCCATGAGGGACCAGCGCATCAAAGATCATCCCATGAAGGGACAAGAGATCATCCCATGAAGGGGTTAGTGCATCAGAGATCATCCCATGAAGGGACCAGTGCATCAGAGATCATCCCATGAAGGGACCAGTGCATCAGAGATCATCCCATGAAGAGATCAGTGCATCAGAGATCATCCCATGAAGGGACCAGTGCATCAAAGATCATCCCATTAAGGGACCAGCGAAGGGACCAGCGCATCAAAGATGATACCATGAATGGACCAGAGCATCAGAGATCATCCCATGAAGGGACCAGAGATCATCCCATGAAGGGACCAGCGCATCACAGATCATCCCATGAAAGGACCAGCGCATCAAAGATCATCCCATGAAGGGACCAGCGCATCAAAGATCATCCCATGAAGGGACCAGCGCATCAAAGATCATCACATGAAGGGACCAGCGCATCAAAGATCATTCCATGAAGGGACCACTGCATCGAGGATCATCCCATGAAGGGACCAGCACATTACAGCACTCAGATTAGAAGTATGCAAGATCCCATAAAGGGACCAGCGCAAAGATCATCCCATGAAGGGACCAGTGCATCAAAATCGTCCCATGAAGGGACCAGTGCATCAAAATCGTCCCATGAAGGGACCAGTGCATCAGAGATCATCCCATGAAGGGACCAGTGCATCAGAGATCATCCCATGAATGGACCAGTGCAGAGATCATCCCATGAAGGGACCAGTGCATCAGAGATCATCCCATGAAGGGACCAGAGATCATCCCATAAAGGGACCAGAGATCATCCCATAAAGGGACCAGAGATCATCCCATGAAGGGACCAGAGATCATCCCATGAAGGGACCAGAGATCATCCCATGAAGGGACCAGAGATCATCCCATGAAGGGACCAGAGATCATACATTGAAGGGACCAGAGATCATACATTGAAGGGACCAGAGATCATACATTGAAGGGACCAGAGATCATCCCATGAAGGGACCAGAGATCATCCCATGAAGGGACCAGAGATCATCCCATGAAGGGACCAGAGATCATCCCATGAAGGGACCAGAGATCATCCCATGAAGGGACCAGAGATCATCCCATGAAGGGACCAGAGCATCAGAGATCATCCCATGAAGGGACCAGTGCATCAGAGATCATCCCATTAAGGGACCAGTGCATCAGAGATCGTCCCATTAAGGGACCAGTGCATCAGAGATCGTCCCATGAAGTGACCAGTGCATCAGAGATCGTCCCATGAAGGGACCAGTGCATCACAGCCCTCAGATTAGACGTATGCAAGATCATCCCATGAAGGGACCAGTGCATCAATGACCATCCCATGAAGCGACCAGTGCAAAGATCATCCCATGAAGGTACCAGTGCATCACAGCACTCAGATTAGAGGTATGCAAGATCATCCCATGAAGGGGACCAGACATCGTCCCATGAAGGGGACCAGTGCATCAAAGATCATCTCATGAAGGGACCAGCGCAAAGATCATCCCATGAAGTGACCAGCGCACAGATCATCCCATGAAGGGACCAGCGCATCAAAGATCATCCCAAGAAGGGACCAGCACATCAAAAATCATCCCAAGAAGGGACCAGCGCATCAAAGACCATCCCATGAAGGGACCAGTGCAAAGCTCATCACATGAAGGTACCAGTGCATCACAGGACTCAGATTAGAGGTATGCAAGATCATCCCTTGAAGGGCCCAGTGCATCAGAAATCATCCCATGAAGAGATCAGTGCATCAGAGATCATCCCATGAAGGGACCAGTGCAAAGATCATCCCATGAAGGTACCAGTGCATCACAGCACTCAGATTAGAGGTATGCAAGATCATCCCATGAAGGGGACCAGACATCATCCCATGAAGGGGACCAGTGCATCAAAGATCATCTCATGAAGGGACCAGCGCAAAGATCATCCCATGAAGTGACCAGCGCACAGATCATCCCATGAAGGGACCAGCGCATCAAAGATCATCCCAAGAAGGGACCAGCGCATCAAAGACCATCCCATGAAGGGACCAGTGCAAAGATCATCACATGAAGGTACCAGTGCATCAAAGATCATCCCATTAAGGGACCAGCGAAGGGACCAGCGCATCAAAGATGATACCATGAAGGGACCAGAGCATCAGAGATCATCCCATGAAGGGACCAGAGCATCCGAGATCATCCCATGAAGGGACCAGACATCATCCCATGAAGGGACCAGAGCATCACAGCACTCAGATTAGAGGTATGCAAGATCATCCCTTGAAGGGACCAGTGCATCAGAGATTATCCCATGAAGGGACCAGAGATCATCCCTTGAAGGGACCAGTGCATCTGAGATCATCCCTTGAAGGGACCAGTGCGTCTGAGATCATCCCTTGAAGGGACCAGTGCATCAGAGATCATCCCTTGCAGGGACCAGTGCATCAGAGATCATCCCTTGAAGGGACCAGAGATCATCCCTTGAAGGGACCAGAGATCATCCCTTGAAGGGACCAGAGATCATCCCATGAAGGGACCAGCGCATCACAGCACTCAGATTAGACGTATGCAAGATCCCATAAAGGGACCAGCGCAAAGATCATCCCATGAAGGGACCAGTGCATCAAAATCGTCCCATGAAGGGACTAGTGCATCAAAATCGTCCCATGAAGGGACCAGTGCATCAAAATCGTCCCATGAAGGGACCAGTGCATCACAGCACTCAAATTAGAGGTATGCAAGATCATCCCATGAAGGGAACAGTGCAGAGATCATCCCATGAATGGACCAGTGCATCAGATCATCCCATGAAGGTACCAGTGCATCAGAGATCATCCCATGAAGGGACCAGTGCATCACAGCACTCAGATTAGATGTATGCAAGATCATCCCATAAAGGGACCAGTGCATCAGAGATCATCCCATGAAGGTACCAGAGATCCTCCCATGAAGGGACCAGAGATCATCCCATGAAGTGACCAGAGCATCACAGCACTCAGATTGGAGGTATGCAAGATCATCCCATGAAGGGACCAGGGCATCAGATCATCTCATGAAGGGACCACAGCATCAGATTATCCCATGAAGGGACCAGGACATCAGATCATCCCATGAAGGGACCAGGGCATCTCAGCACTCAGATTAGTGGTATACAAGATCATCCCATGAAGGGAAAAGTGCAGAGTTCATCCCATGAAGGAACAAGTGTGTCAGAGATAATCCATTGAAGGGACAAGTGCATAAGAGATAATCCATTGAAGGGACAAGTGCATCAGAGATAATCCATTGAAGGGACCAGTGCATCAGAGATCATCCCTTGAAGGGACCAGTGCATCAGAGATCATCCCTTGAAGGGACCAGAGATCATCCCTTGAAGGGACCAGAGATCATCCCTTGAAGGGACCAGAGATCATCCCTTGAAGGGACCAGAGATCATCCCTTGAAGGGACCAGAGATCATCCCTTGAAGGGACCAGAGATCATCCCATGAAGGGACCAGAGATCATCCCATGAAGGGACCAGAGATTATCCCATGAAGGGACCAGAGATCATCCCATGAAGGGACCAGAGATCATCCCATGAAGGGACCAGAGATCATCCCATGAAGGGACCAGAGATCATCCCATGAAGGGACCAGAGATCATCCCATGAAGGGACCAGAGATCATCCCATGAAGGGACCAGAGATCATCCCATGAAGGGACCAGAGATCATCCCATGAAGGGACCAGAGATCATCCCATGAAGGGACCAGAGATCAACCCATGAAGGGACAAGAGATCATCCCATGAAGGGACCAGAGCAGCAGAGATCATCCTATGAAGGGACCGGAGCATCAGAGATCATCCCACGAAGGGACCAGTGCATCACAGCACTCATGCAAGATCCCATGAAGGGACCAGTGCATCAAAGATCATCCCATGAAGGGACCAGTGCATCAAAGATCATCCCATAATGGGACCAGCGCATCAGAGATCATCCCATAATGGGACCAGCGCATCAGAGATCATCCCATAAAGGGACCAGCGCATTAGAGATCATCCCATAAAGGGACCAGCGCATCAGAGATCATCCCATAAAGGGACCAGCGCATCAGAGATCATCCCATAAAGGGACCAGCGCATTAGAGAACATCCCATAAAGGGACCAGAGCATCACAGCACTCAGATTAGTGGTATGCAAGATCATCCCGTGAAGGGACCAGACATCATCCCATGAAGGGGGCCAGACATCATCCAATGAAGGGACCAGCGCATCAAAGATCATCCCATGAAGGGACCAGCGCATCAAAGATCATCCCATGAAGGGACCAGATCATCAAAGATCATCCCATGAAGGGACCAGCGCATCAACGATCATCCCATGAAGGGACCAGTGCAACAAAGATCATCCCATGAAGGGACCAGTGCATCACAGCACTCAGATTAGAGGTATGCAAGATCATCCCATGAAGGGACCAGTGCATCAGAGATCATCCCATGAAGGGACCAGTGCATCACAGCACTCCGATTGGAGGTATGCAAGATCATCCCATGAAAAGACCAGTGCATCAGAGATCATCCCATGAAGGGACCAGTGCATCAGAGATCATCCCATGAAGGGACCAGTGCTTCACAGCACTCAGATAAGAGGTATGCAAGATCATCCAATGAAGCGACCAGTGCATCAGAGATCTTCCCATGAAGGGAGTCGGGACCAGTGCATGAGAGATCATCCCATGAAGGGACCAATGCAGAGATCAGCCCATGAAGGGACCAGTGGATCAGATATAATCCCATTAAGGGACCAGTGCATCACAGCACTCAGATTAGAGGTACGCAAGATCATCCAATGAAGGGAAAAGTGCATCAGAGATCATCCCATGAAGGAACCAGAGCTCATCCCATGAGGGGACCAGAGCTCATCCCAGGATGGGACCAGAGCTCCTCCCAGGAAGGGACCAGAGCTCCTCCCAGGAAGGGACCAGAGCTCCTCCCAGGAAGGGACCAGAGCTCATCTCATGAAGGGACAAGAGCATCACAGCACACAACTTAGAGGTATGCAAGATCATTCCATGAAAGGACCAGCACAGAGATCATCCCATGAAGGGACCAGCGCATCAGAGATCATCCCATGAAGGGACCAGTGCATCAGAGATCATCCCATGAAGGGACCAGTGCATCAGAGAGCATCCCATAAAGGGACCGGCGCATCAGAGATCATTCCATGAAGGGACCAGAGCATCACAGCACTCAGATTAGTGGTATACAAGATCATCCCATGAAGGGACCAGACATCATCCCATGAAGGGGACCAGTGCATCAGAGATCATCCCATGAAGGGACCAGCGCATCATAGATCATCCCATGAAGGGACGAGTGCAATAAAAATCATCCCATGAAGGGACCAGCGCATCACAGCACTCAGATTGGAGGTATGCAAGATCATCCCATGAAGGGACCAGTGCATCAGAGATTATCCCATGAAGGGACCAGAGATCATCCCTTGAAGGGACCAGTGCATCTGAGATCATCCCTTGAAGGGACCAGTGCATCTGAGATCATCCCTTGAAGGGACCAGTGCATCAGAGATCATCCCTTGAAGGGACCAGTGCATCAGAGATCATCCCTTGAAGGGACCAGTGCATCAGAGATCATCCCTTGAAGGGACCAGAGATCATCCCATGAAGGGACCAGAGCATCACAGCACTCAGATTGGAGGTATGCAAGATCATCCCATGAAGGGACCAGTGCATCAGAGATTATCCCATGAAGGGACCAGAGATCATCTCTTGAAGGGACCAGTGCATCTGAGATCATCCCTTGAAGGGACCAGTGCATCAGAGATCATCCCTTGAAGGGACCAGTGCATCAGAGATCATCCCTTGAAGGGACCAGTGCATCAGAGATCATCCCTTGAAGGGACCAGTGCATCAGAGATCATCCCTTGAAGGGACCAGAGATCATCCCATGAAGGGACCAGAGATCATCCCATGAAGGGACCAGAGATCATCCCATGAAGGGACCAGAGATCATCCCATGAAGGGACCAGAGATCATCCCATGAAGGGACCAGAGATCATCCCATGAAGGGACCAGAGATCATCCCATGAAGGGACCAGAGATCATCCCATGAAGGGACCAGAGATCATCCCATGAAGGGACCAGAGATCATCCCATGAAGGGACCAGAGATCATCCCATGAAGGGACCAGAGATCATCCCATGAAGGGACCAGAGATCATCCCATGAAGGGACCAGAGATCATCCCATGAAGGGACCAGAGCATCAGAGATCATCCCAGGAAGGGACCAGTGCATCAGAGATCATCCCGTGAAGGGACCAGTGCATCAGAGATCATCAAAGATCATCCCATGAAGGGACCAATTCATCAGAGATCATTCCATTAAGGGACCAGTGCATTAGATCATCCCATGAAGGGACCAGTGCATCAGATCATCCCATGAAGGGACCAGTGCACCAGAGATCATCCCATGAAGGGACCAGTGCCTCAGAGATCATCCCATGAAGGGACTAGTGCATCACAGCACTCACATTAGAGGTATGCAAGATCATCCCATAAAGGGACCAGTGCATCAGAGATCATCCCATGAAGGTACCAGAGATCATCCCATGAAGGTACCAGAGATCATCCCATGAAGGGACCAGAGATCATCCCATGAAGGGACCAGTGCAAAGATCATCCCATGAAGGGACCAGCGCATCAATGATCATCCCATGAAGGGACCAGCGCATCAAAGATCATCCCATGAAGGGACCAGCGCATCAAAGATCATGCCATGAAGGGACCAGCGCATCAAAGATCATCCCATGAAGGGACAAGAGATCATCCCATGAAGGGGTTAGTGCATCAGAGATCATCCCATGAAGGGGTTAGTGCATCAGAGATCATCCCATGAAGGGGTTAGTGCATCAGAGATCATCCCATGAAGGGACCAGCGCATCAGAGATCATCCCATGAAGGGACCAGTGCATCAGAGATCGTCCCATGAAGGGACCAGTGCATCAGAGATCATCCCATGAAGGGACCAGTGCATCAGAGATCATCCCATGTAGGGACCAGTGCATCAACGATCATCCCATGTAGGGATCAGTGCATCAACGATCATCCCATGTAGGGACCAGTGCATCACAGCACTCCGATTAGAGGTATGCAAGATCATCCCATGAAGGGTCCAGTGCAGAGATCATCCCATGAAGTGACCAGCGCATCAAAGATCACCCCATTAAGGAACTAGCGAAAGGACCAGCTCAAAGATCATCCCATGAAGGGACCAGAGATCATCCCATGAAGGGACCAGTGCAAAGATCATCCCATGAAGGGACCACTGCATCGAGGATCATCCCATGAAGGGACCAGTGCATCACAGCACTCACGCAAGATCCCATGAAGGGACCAGTGCATCAAAGATCATCCCATGAAGGGACCAGCGCATCAAAGATCATCCCATGAAGGGACCAGCGCATCAAAGATCATGCCATGAAGGGACCAGCGCATCAAAGATCATCCCATGAAGGGACCAGCGCATCAAAGATCATCCCATAAAGGGACAAGAGATCCTCCCATGAAGGGGTTAGTGCATCAGAGATCATCCCATGAAGGGACCAGTGCATCAGAGATCATCCCTTGAAGGGACCAGTGCATCAGAGATCATCCCTTGAAGGGACCAGTGCATCAGAGATCATCCCTTGAAGGGACCAGAGATCATCCCTTGAAGGGACCAGAGATCATCCCTTGAAGGGACCAGAGATCATCCTTTGAAGGGACCAGAGATCATCCCATGAAGGGACCAGAGATCATCCCATGAAGGGACCAGAGATCATCCCATGAAGGGACCAGAGATCATCCCATGAAGGGACCAGAGATCATCCCATGAAGGGACCAGAGATCATCCCATGAAGGGACCAGAGATCATCCCATGAAGGGACCAGAGATCATCCCATGAAGGGACCAGAGATCATCCCATGAAGGGACCAGAGATCATCCCATGAAGGGACCAGAGATCATCTCATGAAGGGACCAGAGATCATCCCATGAAAGGACCAGAGATCATCCTATGAAGGGATCAGTGCAAAGATCATCCCATGAAGGGACCAGCGCATCAAAGATCATCCCATGAAGGGACCAGCGCATCAAAGATCATCCCATGAAGGGACCAGCGCATCAAAGATCATGCCATGAAGGGACCAGCGCATCAAAGATCATCCCATGAAGGGACAAGAGATCATCCCATGAAGGGGTTAGTGCATCAGAGATCATCCCATGAAGGGGTTAGTGCATCAAAGATCATCCCATGAAGGGACCACTGCATCGAGGATCATCCCATGAAGGGACCAGAGATCATCTCATGAAGGGACCAGAGATCATCCCATGAAGGGACCAGAGATCATCCTATGAAGGGATCAGTGCAAAGATCATCCCATGAAGGGACCAGCGCATCAAAGATCATCCCATGAAGGGACCAGCGCATCAAAGATCATCCCATGAAGGGACCAGCGCATCAAAGATCATCCCATAAAGGGACAAGAGATCCTCCCATGAAGGGGTTAGTGCATCCGAGATCATCCCATGAAGGGACCAGTGCATCAGAGATCATCCCTTGAAGGGACCAGTGCATCAGAGATCATCCCTTGAAGGGACCAGAGATCATCCCTTGAAGGGACCAGAGATCATCCCTTGAAGGGACCAGAGATCATCCCATGAAGGGACCAGAGATCATCCCATGAAGGGACCAGAGATCATCCCATGAAGGGACCAGAGATCATCCCATGAAGGGACCAGAGATCATCCCATGAAGGGACCAGAGATCATCCCATGAAGGGACCAGAGATCATCCCATGAAGGGACCAGAGATCATCCCATGAAGGGACCAGAGATCATCCCATGAAGGGACCAGAGATCATCTCATGAAGGGACCAGAGATCATCCCATGAAGGGACCAGAGATCATCCTATGAAGGGATCAGTGCAAAGATCATCCCATGAAGGGACCAGCGCATCAAAGATCATCCCATGAAGGAACCAGCGCATCAAAGATCATCCCATGAAGGGACCAGCGCATCAAAGATCATGCCATGAAGGGACAAGAGATCATCCCATGAAGGGGTTAGTGCATCAGAGATCATCCCATGAAGGGGTTAGTGCATCAAAGATCATCCCATGAAGGGACCACTGCATCGAGGATCATCCCATGAAGGGACCAGTGCATCACAGAACTCACGCAAGATCCCATGAAGGGACCAGTGCATCAAAGATCATCCCATGAAGGGACCAGCGCATCAAAGATCATCCCATGAAGGGACCAGCGCATCAAAGATCATGCCATGAAGGGACCAGCGCATCAAAGATCATCCCATGAAGGGACCAGCGCATCAAAGATCATCCCATGAAGGGACCAGCGCATCAAAGATCATCCCATGAAGGGACAAGAGATCCTCCCATGAAGGGGTTAGTGCATCAGAGATCATCCCATGAAGGGACCAGTGCATCAGAGATCATCCCATGAAGGGACCAGTGCATCAGAGATCATCCCATGTAGGGACCAGTGCATCACAGCACTCCGATTAGAGGTATGCAAGATCATCCCATGAAGGGTCCAGTGCAGAGATCATCCCATGAAGTGACCAGTGCATTAAAGATCACCCCATTAAGGGACCAGCGAAGGGACCAGCTCATCAAAGATCATCCCATTAAGGGACCAGCGCATCACAGATCATCCCATGAAAGGACCAGCGCATCACAGATCATCCCATGAAGGGACCAGCGCATCAAAGATCATCCCATGAAGGGACCAGCGCATCAAAGATCATCCCATGAAGGGACCAGCGCATCAAAGATCATCCCATGAAGGGACCAGTGCATCAAAGATCATCCCATGAAGGAACCAGTGCAAAGATCATCCCATGAAGGGACCAGTGCATCGAGGATCATCCCATGAAGGGACCAGCGCATCACAGCACTCAGATTAGACGTATGCAAGATCCCATAAAGGGACCAGCGCAAAGATCATCCCATGAAGGGACCAGTGCATCAAAATCGTCCCATGAAGGGACTAGTGCATCAAAATCGTCCCATGAAGGGACCAGTGCATCAAAATCGTCCCATGAAGGGACCAGTGCATCACAGCACTCAAATTAGAGGTATGCAAGATCATCCCATGAAGGGAACAGTGCATCAGAGATCATCCCATGAATGGACCAGTGCATCAGATCATCCCATGAAGGTACCAGTGCATCAGAGATCATCCCATGAAGGGACCAGTGCATCAGAGATCATCCCATGAATGGACCAGTGCATCAGAGATCATCCCATGAAGGGACCAGTGCAGAGATCATCCCATGAAGGGACCAGTGCAGAGATCATCCCATGAAGGGACCAGTGCATCACAGCACTGACATTAGAGGTATGCAAGATCATCCCATAAAGGGACCAGTGCATCAGAGATCATCCCATGAAGGGACCAGAGATCCTCCCATGAAGGGACCAGAGATCATCCCATGAAGTGACCAGAGCATCACAGCACTCAGATTGGAGGTATGCAAGATCATCCCATGAAGGGACCAGGGCATCAGAGATCATCCCATGAAGGGACCAGGGCATCAGCTCATCCCATGAAGGGACCAGGCCATCGGAAATGATCCCATGAAGGGACCAGGGCATCTCAGCACTCAGATTAGTGGTATACAAGATCATCCCATGAAGGGAACAGTGCAGAGTTTATCCCATGAAGGAACAAGTGCGTCAGAGATAATCCATTGAAGGGACAAGTGCATCAGAGATAATCCATTGAAGGGACAAGTGCATCAGAGATAATCCATTGAAGGGACCAGAGATCATCCCATGAAGGGACCAGAGATCATCCCATGAAGGGACCAGAGATCATCCCATGAAGGGACCAGAGATCATCCCATGAAGGGACCAGAGATCATCCCATGAAGGGACCAGAGATCATCCCATGAAGGGACCAGAGATCATCCCATGAAGGGACCAGAGATCATCCCATGAAGGGACCAGAGATCATCCCATGAAGGGACCAGAGATCAACCCATGAAGGGACCAGAGCAGCAGAGATCATCCTATGAAGGGACCAGAGCATCAGAGATCATCCCACGAAGGGACCAGTGCATCACAGCACTCATGCAAGATCCCATGAAGGGACCAGTGCATCAAAGATCATCCCATGAAGGGACCAGTGCATCAAAGATCATCCCATAATGGGACCAGCGCATCAGAGATCATCCCATAATGGGACCAGCGCATCAGAGATCATCCCATAAAGGGACCACCGCATTAGAGATCATCCCATAAAGGGACCAGCGCATCAGAGATCATCCCATAAAGGGACCAGCGCATCAGAGATCATCCCATAAAGGGACCAGCGCATTAGAGAACATCCCATAAAGGGACCAGAGCATCACAGCACTCAGATTAGTGGTATGCAAGATCATCCCGTGAAGGGACCAGACATCATCCCATAAAGGGGGCCAGACATCATCCAATGAAGGGACCAGCGCATCAAAGATCATCCCATGAAGGGACCAGCGCATCAAAGATCATCCCATGAAGGGACCAGATCATCAAAGATCATCCCATGAAGGGACCAGCGCATCAACGATCATCCCATGAAGGGACCAGTGCATCAAATATCATCCCATGAAGGGACCAGTGCATCACAGCACTCAGATTAGAGGTATGCAAGATCATCCCATGAAGGGACCAGTGCATCAGAGATCATCCCATGAAGGGACCAGTGCATCACAGCACTCAGATTGGAGGTGTGCAAGATCATCCCATGAAAAGACCAGTGCATCAGAGATCATCCCATGAAGGGACCAGTGCATCAGAGATCATCCCATGTAGGGACCAGTGCATCACAGCACTCAGATAAGAGGTATGCAAGATCATCCAATGAAGCGACCAGTGCATCAGAGATCATCCCATGAAGGGAGTCGGGACCAGTGCATCAGAGATCATCCCATGAAGGGACCAATGCAGAGATCAGCCCATGAAGGGACCAGTGGATCAGATATAATCCCATTAAGGGACCAGTGCATCACAGCACTCAGATTAGAGGTACGCAAGATCATCCAATGAAGGGAAAAGTGCATCAGAGATCATCCCATGAAGGAACCAGAGCTCATCCCATGAAGGGACCAGAGCTCATCCCAGGAAGGGACCAGAGCTCCTCCCAGGAAGGGACCAGAGCTCCTCCCAGGAAGGGACCAGGGCTCATCTCATGAAGGGACAAGAGCATCACAGCACTCAACTTAGAGGTATGCAAGATCATTCCATGAAAGGACCAGCACAGACATCATCCCATGAAGGGACCAGCGCATCAGAGATCATCCCATGAAGGGACCAGTGCATCAGAGATCATCCCATGAAGGGACCAGTGCATCAGAGAGCATCCCATAAAGGGACCAGCGCATCAGAGATCATTCCATGAAGGGACCAGAGCATCACAGCACTCAGATTAGTGGTATACAAGATCATCCCATGAAGGGACCAGACATCATCCCATGAAGGGGACCAGTGCATCAGAGATCATCCCATGAAGGGACCAGCGCATCATAGATCATCCCATGAAGGGACAAGTGCAATAAAAATCATGCCATGAAGGGACCAGCGCATCAAAGATCATCCCATGAAGGGAGCAGCGCATAAAAGATCATCCCATGAAGGGACCAGCACATCACAGCACTCAGATTAGAGATATGCAAGATCATCCCATGAAGGGACCAGTGCATCAGAGATCATCCCATGAAGGGACCAGCGCATCAAAGATCATCCCATGAAGGGACCAGCGCATCAAAGATCATCCCATGAAGGGACCATCGCATCTAAGATGATACCATGCAGGGACCAGTGCATCAGAGATCATCCCGTGAAGGGACCAGTGCATCAGAGATCATCCCATGAAGAGACCAGTGCATCAGAGATCATCCCATGAAGAGACCAGTGCATCAGAGATCATCCCATGAAGGGACCAGTGCATCAAATATCACCCCATGAAGGACACAGCAAAGGGACCAGCGCATCAAAGATGATACCATGCAGGGACCAGTGTATCAGAGATCATCCCGTGAAGGGACCAGTGCATCAGAGATCATCCCATGAAGGGACCAGTGCATCAGAGATCATCCCATTAAGGGACCAGTGCATCAGAGATCATCCCATTAAGGGACCAGTGCATCACAGCCCTCAGATTAGACATATGCAAGATCATCCCATGAAGGGACAAGTGCATCAAAGACCAACCCATGAAGGGACCAGTGCAAAGATCATCCCATGAAGGTACCAGTGCATCACAGCACTCAGATTAGAGGTATGCAAGATCATCCCTTGAAGGGACTAGTTCATCAGAGATCATCCCATGAAGGGACCAGAGATCATCCCATGAAGGGACCAGAGATCATCCCATGAATTGACCAGCGCATCAAAGATCATCCAATGAAGGGACCAGCGCATCAAAGATCATCCAATGAAGGGACCAGCGCATCAAAGATCATCCCATGAAGGGACCAGCGCATCAAAGATCATCCCATGAAGGGACAAGAGATCATCCCATGAAGGGACTAGTGCAGAGATCATCCCATGAAGGGACCAGTTCATCAACGCTCATCCCATGAAGGGACCAGTGCATCAACGCTCATCCCATGAAGGGACCAGTGCATCAACACTCTTCCCATGAAGGGACCAGTGCATCAACACTCTTCCCATGAAGGGACCAGTGCATCAACGCTCTTCCCATGAAGGGACCAGTGCATCAACGATCATCCCATGTAGGGACCAGAGCATCACAGCACTCAGATTAGTGGTATACAAGATCCTCCTATGAAGGGACCAGACATCATCCCATGAAGGGACCAGAGTATCACAGCACTCAGATTAGTGGTATGCAAGATCATCCCGTGAAGGGACAAGACATCATCCCATGAAGGGGACCAGACATCATCCCATGAAGGGACCAGCGAATCAAAGATCATTCCATGAAGGGACCAGCGCATCAAAGATCATCCCATGAAGGGACCAGCGCATCAACGATCATCCCACGAAGGGACCAGTGCATCAGAGATCATCCCATGAAGGGACCAGTGCATCATAGCACTCAGGTTAGAGGTATGCAAGATCATCCAATGAAGCGACAAGTGCATCAGAGATCATCCCATGAAGGGACCAGTGCATCAGGGATCATCCCATGAAGGGACCAATGCAGAGATCAGCCCATGAAGGGACCAGTGGATCAGAGATCATCTCATTAAGGGACCAGTGCATCAGAGATCATCCCATGAAGGGACCAGCGCATCAAAGATCATCCCATGAAGGGACCAGCGCATCAAAGATCATCCCATGAAGGGACCATCGCATCTAAGATGATACCATGCAGGGACCAGTGCATCAGAGATCATCCCGTGAAGGGACCAGTGCATCAGAGATCATCCCATGAAGAGACCAGTGCATCAGAGATCATCCCATGAAGAGACCAGTGCATCAGAGATCATCCCATGAAGGGACCAGTGCATCAAATATCACCCCATGAAGGACACAGCAAAGGGACCAGCGCATCAAAGATGATACCATGCAGGGACCAGTGTATCAGAGATCATCCCGTGAAGGGACCAGTGCATCAGAGATCATCCCATGAAGGGACCAGTGCATCAGAGATCATCCCATTAAGGGACCAGTGCATCAGAGATCATCCCATTAAGGGACCAGTGCATCACAGCCCTCAGATTAGACATATGCAAGATCATCCCATGAAGGGACAAGTGCATCAAAGACCAACCCATGAAGGGACCAGTGCAAAGATCATCCCATGAAGGTACCAGTGCATCACAGCACTCAGATTAGAGGTATGCAAGATCATCCCTTGAAGGGACTAGTTCATCAGAGATCATCCCATGAAGGGACCAGAGATCATCCCATGAAGGGACCAGAGATCATCCCATGAATTGACCAGCGCATCAAAGATCATCCAATGAAGGGACCAGCGCATCAAAGATCATCCAATGAAGGGACCAGCGCATCAAAGATCATCCCATGAAGGGACCAGCGCATCAAAGATCATCCCATGAAGGGACAAGAGATCATCCCATGAAGGGACTAGTGCAGAGATCATCCCATGAAGGGACCAGTTCATCAACGCTCATCCCATGAAGGGACCAGTGCATCAACGCTCATCCCATGAAGGGACCAGTGCATCAACACTCTTCCCATGAAGGGACCAGTGCATCAACACTCTTCCCATGAAGGGACCAGTGCATCAACGCTCTTCCCATGAAGGGACCAGTGCATCAACGATCATCCCATGTAGGGACCAGAGCATCACAGCACTCAGATTAGTGGTATACAAGATCCTCCTATGAAGGGACCAGACATCATCCCATGAAGGGACCAGAGTATCACAGCACTCAGATTAGTGGTATGCAAGATCATCCCGTGAAGGGACAAGACATCATCCCATGAAGGGGACCAGACATCATCCCATGAAGGGACCAGCGAATCAAAGATCATTCCATGAAGGGACCAGCGCATCAAAGATCATCCCATGAAGGGACCAGCGCATCAACGATCATCCCACGAAGGGACCAGTGCATCAGAGATCATCCCATGAAGGGACCAGTGCATCATAGCACTCAGGTTAGAGGTATGCAAGATCATCCAATGAAGCGACAAGTGCATCAGAGATCATCCCATGAAGGGACCAGTGCATCAGGGATCATCCCATGAAGGGACCAATGCAGAGATCAGCCCATGAAGGGACCAGTGGATCAGAGATCATCTCATTAAGGGACCAGTGCATCACAGCACTCAGATTAGAGGTACGCAAGATCATCCAATGAGGGGACAAGCACATCAGAGATCATCCCATGAAGGAACCAGAGCTCATCCCATGAAGGGAGCAGAGCTCATCACAGGAAGGGACCAGAGCTCCTCCCAGGAAGGGACCAGAGCTCCTCCCAGGAAGGGACCAGAGCTCCTCCCAGGAAGGGACCAGAGCTCCTCCCATGAAGGGACCAGAGCTCCTCCCATGAAGGGACCAGACCATCACAGCACTCAATTTAGAGGTATGCAAGATCATTCCATGAAAGGATCAGCACATAGATCATCCCATGAAGGGACCAGCGCATCAGATATCATCCCATGAAGGGACCAGCGCAGCAGAGATCATCCCATGAAGGGACCAGCGCATCAGAGATCATCCCATAAAGGGACCAGCGCATCAGAGATCATCCCATAAAGGGACCAGCGCATCAGAGATCATTCAATGAAGGGATGAGAGCATCACAGCACTCAGATTAGTGGTATACAAGATCATCCTATGAAGGGAACAGACAATCCCATGAAGGGACCAGAGCATCACAGCACTCAGATTAGTGGTATACAAGATCATCCCATGAAGGGACCAGACATCATCCCATGAAGGGGACCAGCGCATCAAAGATCATCCCATGAAGGGACCAGTGCATCAAAAATCATCCCATGAAGGGACCAGCACATCAAAGATCATCCCATGAAGGGACCAGCGCATCAAAGATCATCCCATGAAGGGACAAGAGATCATCCCATGAAGGGGTTAGTGCATCAGAGATCATCCCATGAAGGGACCAGTGCATCAGAGATCATCCCATGAAGGGACCAGTGCATCAGAGATCATCCCTTGAAGGGACCAGTGCATCAACGCTCATCCCATGAAGGGACCAGTGCATCAACGCTCATCCCATGAAGGGACCAGTGCATCAACGATCATCCCATGAAGGGACCAGTGCATCAACGATCATCCCATGTAGGGACCAGTGCATCACAGCACTCCGATTAGAGGTATGCAAGATCATCCCATGAAGGGTCCAGTGCAGAGATCATCCCATGAAGTGACCAACGCATCAAAGATCACCCCATTAAGGGACCAGCGAAGGGACCAGCTCATCAAAGATCATCGCATGAAGGGACCACCGCATCAAAAGATCATCCCATGAAGGGACCACCGCATCAGAGATAATCCATTGAAGGGACAAGTGCATCAGAGATAATCCATTGAAGGGACAAGTGCATCAGAGATAACCCATTGAAGGGACAAGTGCATCAGAGATAATCCATTGAAGGGACCAGAGATCATCCAATGAAGGGACCAGAGATCATCCCATGAAGGGACCAGAGATCATCCCATGAAGGGACCAGAGATCATCCCTTGAAGGGACCAGAGATCATCCCTTGAAGGGACCAGAGATCATCCCATGAAGGGACCAGAGATCATCCCATGAAGGGACCAGAGCATCAGAGATCATCCTATGAAGGGACCAGAGCATCAGAGCACTCATGCAAGATCCCATGAAGGGACCAGTGCATCAAAGATCATCCCATGAAGGGACCAGTGCATCAAAGATCATCCCATAAAGGGACCAGTGCATCAAAGATCATCCCATAAAGGGACCAGTGCATCAGAGATCATCCCATAAAGGTACCAGCGCATCAGAGATCATCCCATAAAGGGACCAGCGCATCAGAGATCATCCCATAAAGGGACCAGCACATCAGAGATCATCCCATGAAGGGACCAGCGCATCAGAGATCATCCCATGCAGGGACCAGAGCATCACAGCACTCAGATTAGTGGTATACAAGATCCTCCTATGAAGGGACCAGACATCATCCCATGAAGGGACCAGAGCATCACAGCACTCAGATTAGTGGTATGCAAGATCATCCCGTGAAGGGACAAGACATCATCCCATGAAGGGGACCAGACATCATCCCATGAAGGGACCAGCGAATCAAAGATCATCCCATGAAGGGACCAGCGCTTTAAAGATCATCCCATGAAGGGACCAGATCATCAAAGATCATCCCATGAAGGGACCAGCGCATCAACGATCATCCCATGAAGGGACCAGTGCATCAAAGATCATCCCATGAAGGGACCAGTGCATCACAGCACTCAGATTAGAGGTTTGCAAGATCATCCCATGAAGGGACCAGTGCTTCAGAGATCATCCCATGAAGGGACCAGTGCATCACAGCACTCCGATTGGAGGTATGCAAGATCATCCCATGAAAAGGCCAGTGCATCATCCCATGAAGGGGACCAGTGCATCAGAGATCATCCCATGAAGGGACCAGCGCATCAAAGATCATCCCATGAAGGGACCAGTGCATCAAAAATCATCCCATGAAGGGACCAGCACATCAAAGATCATCCCATGAAGGGACCAGCGCATCAAAGATCATCCCATGAAGGGACAAGAGATCATCCCATGAAGGGGTTAGTGCATCAGAGATCATCCCATGAAGGGACCAGTGCATCAGAGATCATCCCATGAAGGGACCAGTGCATCAGAGATCATCCCATGAAGGGACCAGTGCATCAGAGATCATCCCATGAAGGGACCAGTGCATCAGAGATCATCCCATGAAGGGACCAGTGCATCAACGCTCATCCCATGAAGGGACCAGTGCATCAACGCTCATCCCATGAAAGGACCAGCGCATCAAAGATCATCCCATGAAGGGACCAGATCATCAAAGATCATCCCATGAAGGGACCAGCGCATCAACGATCATCCCATGAAGGGACCAGCGCATTAACGATCATCCCATGAAGGGACCAGTGCATCACAGCACTCAGATTAGAGGTTTGCAAGATCATCCCATGAAGGGACCAGTGCATCAGAGACAATCCCATGAAGGGACCAGAGCATCACAGCACTCAGATTAGTGGTATACAAGATCATCCCATGAAGGGACCAGCGCATCAAAGATCATCCCATGAAGGGACCAGTGCATCAAAAATCATCCCATGAAGGGACCAGCACATCAAAGATCATCCCATGAAGGGACCAGCGCATCAAAGATCATCCCATGAAGGGACAAGAGATCATCCCATGAAGGGGTTAGTGCATCAGAGATCATCCCATGAAGGGACCAGTGCATCAGAGATCATCCCATGAAGGGACCAGTGCATCAGAGATCATCCCATGAAGGGAACTGTGCATCAACGCTCATCCCATGAAGGGACCAGTGCATCAACGCTCATCCCATGAAGGGACCAGTGCATCAACGATCATCCCATGAAGGGACCAGTGCATCAACGATCATCCCATGTAGGGACCAGTGCATCAACGATCATCCCATGTAGGGACCAGTGCATCACAGCACTCCGATTAGAGGTATGCAAGATCATCCCATGAAGGGTCCAGTGCAGAGATCATCCCATGAAGTGACCAGCGCATCAAAGATCACCCCATTAAGGGACCAGCGAAGGGACCAGCTCATCAAAGATCATCGCATGAAGGGACCAGAGCATCAACGATCATCCCATGAAAGGACCAGCGCATCAAAGATCATCCCATGAAGGGACCACCGCATCAAAAGATCATCCCATGAAGGGACCACCGCATCAAAAGATCATCCCATGAAGGGACCACCGCATCAGAGATAATCCATTGAAGGGACAAGTGCATCAGAGATAATCCATTGAAGGGACAAGTGCATCAGAGATAACCCATTGAAGGGACAAGTGCATCAGAGATAATCCATTGAAGGGACCAGAGATCATCCCATGAAGGGACCAGAGATCATCCCATGAAGGGACCAGAGATCATCCCTTGAAGGGACCAGAGATCATCCCTTGAAGGGACCAGAGATCATCCCTTGAAGGGACCAGAGCATCAGAGATCATCCTATGAAGGGACCAGAGCATCAGAGCACTCATGCAAGATCCCATGAAGGGACCAGTGCATCAAAGATCATCCCATGAAGGGACCAGTGCATCAAAGATCATCCCATAAAGGGACCAGTGCATCAGAGATCATCCCATAAAGGTACCAGCGCATCAGAGATCATCCCATAAAGGGACCAGCGCATCAGAGATCATCCCATAAAGGGACCAGCACATCAGAGATCATCCCATGAAGGGACCAGCGCATCAGAGATCATCCCATGCAGGGACCAGCGCATCACAGCACTCAGATTAGTGGTATACAAGATCCTCCTAGGAAGGGACCAGACATCATCCCATGAAGGGGACCAGACATCATCCCATGAAGGGACCAGCGAATCAAAGATCATCCCATGAAGGGACCAGCGCATCAAAGATCATCCCATGAACGGACCAGATCAAAGATCATCCCATGAAGGGACCAGCGCATCAACGATCATCCCATGAAGGGACCAGTGCATCAAAGATCATCCCATGAAGGGGACCAGTGCATCAGAGATCATCCCATGAAGGGACCAGCGCATCAAAGATCATCCCATGAAGGGACCAGTGCATCAAAAATCATCCCATGAAGGGACCAGCGCATCAAAAATCATCCCATGAAGGGACCAGCGCATCAAAGATCATCCCATGAAGGGACCAGCACATCACAGCACTCAGATTAGAGATACGCAAGATCATCCCATGAAGGGACCAGTGCATCAGAGATCATCCCATGAAGGGACCAGTGCATCACAGCACTCAGATTGGAGGTACGCAAGATCATCCAATGAAGGGAAAAGTGCATCAGAGATCATCCCATGAAGGAACCAGATCTCATCCCATGAAGGGACCAGAGCTCATCCCAGGAAGGTACCAGAGCTCCTCCCAGGAAGGGACCAGAGCTCCTCCCAGGAAGGGACCAGAGCTCTTACATGAAGGGACCAGAGCTCATTACATGAAGGCACCAGAGCTCATCTCATGAAGGGACCAGAGCATCACAGCACTCAACTTAGAGGTATGCAAGATCATTCCATGAAAGGACCAGCACAGAGATCATCCCATGAAGGGACCAGCGCATCAGAGATCATCCCATGAAGGGACCAGTGCATCAGAGAGCATCCCATAAAGGGACCAGCGCATCAGAGATTATTCCATGAAGGGACCAGAGCATCACAGCACTCAGATTAGTGGTATACAAGATCATCCCATGAAGGGACCAGACATCATCCCATGAAGGGGACCAGTGCATCAGAGATTATCCCATGAAGGGACCAGCGCATCAAAGATCATCCCATGAAGGGACAAGTGCATCAAAAATCATCCCATGAAGGGACCAGCACATCAAAGATCATCCCATGAAGAGACCAGCGCATCAAAGATCATCCCATGAAGGGACCAGTACATCACAGCACTCAGATTAGAGATATGCAAGATCATCCCATGAAGGGACCAGTGCATCAGAGATCAACCCATGAAGGGACCAGTGCATCAGAGATCATCCCATGAAGAGACCAGTGCATCAGAAATCATCCCATGAAGGGACCAGTGCATCAAATATCACCCCATGAAGGGACCAGCAAAGGGACCAGCGCATCAAAGATACCACCATGCAGGGACCAGTGTATCAGAGATCATCCTGTGAAGGGACCAGTGCATCAGAGATCATCCCGTGAAGGGACCAGTGCATCAGAGATCATCCCATAAAGGGACCAGTGCATCAGAGATCATCCCATTAAGGGACCAGTGCATCACAGCCCTCAGATTAGACATATGCAAGATCATCCCATGAAGGGACCAGTGCATCAAAGACCATCCCATGAAGGGACCAGTGCAAAGATCATCCCATGAAAGTACCAGTGCATCACAGCACTCAGATTAGAGGTATGCAAGATCATCCCTTGAAGGGACTAGTTCATCAGAGATCATCCCATGAAGGGACCAGAGATCATCCCATGAAGGGACCAGTGCAAAGATCATCCCATGAAGGGACCAGTGCATCAAAGATCATCCAATGAAGGGACCAGCGCATCAAAGATCATCCCATGAAGGGACCAGCGCATCAAATATCATCCCATGAAGGCACCAGCGCATCAAAGATCATCCCATGAAGGGACAAGAGATCATCTCATGAAGGGACTAGTGCATCAGAGATCATCCCATGAAGGGACCAGTTCATCAGCGCTCATCCCATGAAGGGACCAGTACATCAATGCTCATCCCATGAAGGGACCAGTGCATCAACGCTGTTGCCATGAAGGGACCAGTGCATCAACGCTCTTCCCATGAAGGGACCAGTGCATCAACGATCATCCCATGTAGGGACCAGTGCATCACAGCACTCCGATTAGAGGTATGCAAGATCATCCCATGAAGGGTCCAGTGCAGAGATCATCCCATGAAGGAACCAGCGCATCAAAGATCACCCCCATTAAGGGACCAGCGAAGGGACCAGCTCATCAAAGATCATCCCATGAAGGGACCAGCGCATCACAGATCATCCCATGAAGGGACCACAGCATCACAGCACTCAGATTAGTGGTATACAAGATCCTCCCATGAAGGGGAACAGACATCATCCCATGAAGGGGACCAGTGCATCAGAGATCATCCCATGGAGGGACCAGCGCAAAGATGATCCCATGAAGAGACCAGCGCAAAGATCATCCCATGAAGGGACCAGCGCATCAAAGATCATCCCATGAAGGGACCAGCGCATCAAAGATCATCCCATGAAGGGACCAGCGCATCAAAGATAATCCCATGAAGGGACAAGAGATCATCTCATGAAGGGACTAGTGCATCAGAGATCATCCCATGAAGGGACCAGTTCATCAGCGCTCATCCCATGAAGGGACCAGTACATCAATGCTCATCCCATGAAGGGACCAGTGCATCAACGCTGTTCCCATGAAGGGACCAGTGCATCAACGCTCTTCCCATGAAGGGACCAGTGCATCAACGATCATCCCATGTAGGGACCAGTGCATCAACGATCATCCCATGTAGGGACCAGTGCATCACAGCACTCCGATTAGAGGTATGCAAGATCATCCCATGAAGGGTCCAGTGCAGAGATCATCCCATGAAGGAACCAGCGCATCAAAGATCACCCCATGAAGGGACCAGCGCATCACAGATCATCCCATGAAGGGACCACAGCATCACAGCACTCAGATTAGTGGTATACAAGATCCTCCCATGAAGGGGACCAGACATCATCCCATGAAGGGGACCAGTGCATCAGAGATCATCCCATGGAGGGACCAGCGCAAAGATGATCCCATGAAGAGACCAGCGCAAAGATCATCCCATGAAGGGACCAGTGCATCAAAGATCATCCCATGAAGGGACCAGCGCATCAAAGATCATCCCATGAAGGGACCAGCGCATCAAAGATCATCCCATGAAGGGACCAGCGCATCAAAGATCATCCCATGAAGGGACCAGTCCATGAAGGGACCAGCGCATCAGAGATCATCCCATGAAAGGACCAGCGCATCAGAGATCATCCCATGAAGGGACCAGCGCATCAGAGATCATCCCATGAAGGGACCAGTGCATCAGAGATCATCCCATGAAGGAACCAATGCAGAGATCAGCCCATGAAGGGACCAGTGGATCAGAGATCATTCCATGAAGGGACCAGAGCATCAAAGATCATCCCATGAAGGGACCAGCGCATCAAAGATCATCCCATGAAGGGACCAGTTTATCACAGCACTCAGATTAGAGATATGCAAGATCATCCCATGAAGGGACCAATGCATCAGAGATCATCCCATGAAGGGACCAGTGCATCAGAGATCATCCCATGAAGGGAGCAGTGCATCAGAGATCATCCCATGAAGAGACCAGTGCATCAGAGATCATCCCATGCAGGGACCAGTGCATCAGAGACCATCCCGTAAAGGGACCAGTGCATCAGAGATCATCCCATTAAGGGACCAGTGCATCAGAGATCATCCCATGAAGGGACCAGTTCATCAGAGATCATCCCATGAAGGGACCAGTGCATCAGAGATCATCCCATGAAGGGACCAGTGCATCACAGCCCTCAGATTAGACATATGCAAGATCATCCCATGAAGGGACCAGTGCAAAGATCATTCCATGAAGGTACCAGTGCATCACAGCACTCAGATGAGAGGTATGCAAGATCATCCCTTGAAGGGACCAGTGCATCAGAGAGCATCTCATGAAGGGACCAGAGATCATCCCATGAAGGGACCAGAGATCATCCCATGAAGGGACCAGAGATCATCCCATGAAGGGACCAGAGATCATCCCATGAAGGGACCAGAGATCATCCCATGAAGGGACCAGAGATCATCCCATGAAGGGACCAGTGCATCAAAGATCATCCCATGAAGGGACCAGCGCATCAAAGATCATCCCATGAAGGGACCAGCACATCAAAGATCATCCCATGAAGGGACCAGTGCATCAGAGATCATCCCATGAAGGGACCAGTGCATCAGAGATCATCCCATGAAGAGACCAGTGCATCAGAGATTATCCCATGAAGGGACCAGCGCATCAAAGATGATACCATGCAGGGACCAGCGCATCAGAGATCATCCCGTGAAGGGACCAGTGCATCAGAGATCATCCCGTGAAGGGACCAGTGCATTAGAGATCATCCCATTAAGGGACCAGTGCATCAGAGATCATCCCATTAAGGGACCAGTGCATCAGAGATCATCCCATGCAGGGACCAGCGCATCACATCACTCAGATTAGTGGTATACAAGATCATCCCATGAAGGGACCAGACATCATCCCATGAAGGGGACCAGTGCATCAGAGATCATCCCATGAAGGGACCAGCGCATCAAAGATCATCCCATGAAGGGACAAGTGCATCAAAAATCATCCCATGAAGGGACCAGCACATCAAAGATCATCCCATGAAGGGACCAGCACATCACAGCACTCAGATTAGAGATATGCAAGATCATCCCATGAAGGGACCAGTGCATCAGAGATCATCCCATGAAGAGACCAGTGCATCAGAAGTCATCCCATGAAGGGACCAGTGCATCAAATATCACCCCATGAAAGGACCAGCAAAGGGACCAGCGCATCAAAGATGATACCATGCAGGGACTAGTGTATCAGAGATCATCCCGTGAAGGGACCAGTGCATCAGAGATCATCCCGTGAAGGGACCAGTGCATCAGAGATCATCCCGTGAAGGGACCAGTGCATCAAAGACCATCCCATGAAGGGACCAGTGCAAAGATCATCCCATGAAGGTACCAGTGCATCACAGCACTCAGATTAGAGGTCTGCAAGATCATCCCTTGAAGGGACCAGTGCATCACAGCCCTCAGATTAGACGTATGCAAGATCATCCCATGAAGGGACCAGCGCATCAAAGATCATCCAATGAAGGGACCAGCACATCAAACATCATCCCATGAAGGGACCAGCACATCAAACATCATCCCATGAAGGGACAAGAGATCATCCCATGAAGGGACTAGTGCATCAGAGATCATCCCATGAAGGGACCAGTTCATCAACGCTCATCCCATGAAGGGACCAGTACATCAATGCTCATCCCATGAAGGGACCAGTGCATCAACGCTCTTCCCATGAAGGGACCAGTGCATCAACGCTCTTCCCATGAAGGGACCAGAGCATCACAGCACTCCGATTAGAGGTATGCAAGATCATCCCATGAAGGGTCCAGTGCAGAGGAGATCATCCCATGAAGGGACCAGCGCATCAAAGATCACCCCATTAAGGGACCAGCGAAGGGACCAGCTCATCAAAGATCATCCCATGAAGGGACCAGTGCATCACAGATCATCCCATGAAGGGACCACAGCATCACAGCACTCAGATTAGTGGTATACAAGATCATCCTATGAAGGGGACCAGACATCATCCCATGAAGGGGACCAGACATCATCCCATGAAGGGGACCAGACATCATCCCATGAAGGGACCAGCGCATCAAAGATCATCCCATGAAGGGACCAGTGCATCAAAGATCATCCCATGAAGGGACCAGCGCATCAAAGATCATCCCATGAAGGGACCAGTGCATCACAGCACTCAGATTAGAGATATGCAAGATCATCCCATGAAGGGACCAATGCATCAGAGATCATCCCATGAAGGGACCAGTGCATCAGAGATCATCCCATGAAGGGAGCAGTGCATCAGAGATCATCCCATGAAGAGACCAGTGCATCAGATCATCCCATGCAGGGACCAGTGCATCAGAGACCATCCCGAAAAGGGACCAGTGCATCAGAGATCATCCCATTAAGGGACCAGTGCATCAGAGATCATCCCATGAAGGGACCAGTGCATCAGAGATCATCCCATGAAGGGACCAGTGCATCAGAGATCATCCCATGAAGGGACCAGTGCATCACAGCCCTCAGATTAGACGTATGCAAGATCATCCCATGAAGGGACCAGTGCATCAATGACCATCCTATGAAGGGACCAGTGCAAAGATCATTCCATCAAGGTACCAGTGCATCACAGCACTCAGATTAGAGGTATGCAAGATCATCCCTTGAAGGGACCAGTGCATCAGAGATCATCCCATGAAGGGACCAGAGATCATCCCATGAAGGGACCAGAGATCATCCCATGAAGGGACCAGAGATCATCCCATGAAGGGACCAGAGATCATCCCATGAAGGGACCAGCGCATCAAAGATCATCCCATGAAGGGACCAGCGCATCAAAGATCATCCCATGAAGGGACCAGTGCATCAGAGATCATCCCATGAAGGGACCAGTGCATCAAAGATCATCCCATGAAGGGACCAGCGCATCAAAGATCATCCCATGAAGGGACCAGCGCATCAAAGATCATCCCATGAAGGGACCAGTGTATCAGAGATCATCCCATGAAGGGACCAGTGCATCCGAGATCATCCCATGAAGAGACCAGTGCATCAGAGATCATCCCATGAAGGGACCAGCGCATCAAAGATGATACCATGCAGGGACCAGTGCATCAGAGATCATCCCGTGAAGGGACCAGTGCATTAGAGATCATCCCATTAAGGGACCAGTGCATCAGGGATCGTCCCATTAAGGGACCAGTGCATCAGAGATCATCCCATGAAGGGACCACCAGTGCATCAGAGATTATACCATGAAGGGACCAGTGCAAAGATCATCCCATGAAGGTACCAGTGCATCACAGCACTCAGATTAGAGGTATGCAAGATCATCCCTTGAAGGGACCAGTGCATTAGAGATCATCCCATGAAGGGACCAGAGATCATCCCATGAAGGGACCAGAGATCATCCCATGAAGGGACCAGAGCTCATTCCATGAAGGGACCAGAGCTCATCCCATGAAGGGACCAGAGCTCATCCCATGAAGGGACCAGAGCTCATCCCATGAAGGGACCAGACCTCATCCCATGAAGGAACCAGTGCAAAGATCATCCCATGAAGGGACCACCACATCACAGCACTGAGATTAGAGGTATGCAAGATCATCCCATGAAGGGACCAGTGCACCATAGATCATCCCATGAAGGGACCAGTGCATCAGAGATCATCCCATGAAGGGACCAGTGCATCAGAGGTCATCCCATGAAGGGAGCAGTGCATCACAGCACTCACATTAGAGGTATGCAAGATCATCCCATAAAGGGACCAGTGCAGAGATCATCCCATAAAGGGACCAGTGCAGAGATCATCCCATGAAGGGACCAGAGATCATCCCATGAAGGGACCAGAGATAATCCCATGAAGGGACCAGAGATCATCCCATGAAGGGACCAGAGCTCATCCCATGAAGGGACCAGAGCTCATCTCATGAAGGGACCAGAGCTCATCCCATGAAGGAACCAGTGCATGTGAGATCATCCCATGAAGGGACCAGTGCATCAGAGATCATCCCATGAAGGGACCAGTGCATCACAGCACTCACATTAGTGGTATACAAGATCATCCCATGAAGGGACCAGACATCATCCCATGAAGGGGACCAGTGCATCAGAGATCATCCCATGAAGGGACCAGCGCATCAAAGATCATCCCATGAAGGGACCAGTGCATCAAAAATCATCCCATGAAGGGACCAGTGCATCAAAGATCATCCCATGAAGGGACCAGCGCATCAAAGATTATCCCATGAAGGGACCAGCACATCACAGCACTCAGATTAGAGATATGAAAGATCATCCCATGAAGGGACCAGTGCATCAGAGATCATCCCATGAAGGGACCAGAGCACCAAAGATCATCCCATGAAGGGACCAGCGCATCAAAGATCATCCCATGAAGGGACTAGTGCATCTGATATCATCCCATAAAGGGACTGGTGCATCAGAGCACTCAGATTAGAGGTATGCAAAATCATCCCATGAAGGGACCAGTGCATCAGAGATCATCCCATGAAGTACCAGTGCATCAGATATCATCCCATGAAGGGATCAGTGCATCAGAGCACTCAGATTAGAGGTATGCAAGATCATCCCATGAAGGGACCAGTGCATCAGAAATCATCCCATAAAGGGACCAGTACATCACAGCACTCAGATTAGAGGTATGCAAGATCATCCCATGAAGGGACCAGTGCATCAGAGATCATCCCATGAAGGGACCAGTGTTTCACAGCACTCAGATTAGAGGTATGCAAGATCATCCCATGAAGGGACCAGTGCATCAGATATCATCCCATGAAGGGACCAGTGCATCACAGCACAGAGATTGTAGGTATGCAAGATCAACCCATTAAGGGACCAGCGCATCGACGATCATCCCATGAAGGGACCAGCGCATCGAGGATCATCCCATGAAGGGACCAGCGCATCGAGAATCATCCCATGAAGGGACCACTTCATCGAGAATCATCCCATGAAGGGACCACTTCATCAGAGATCATCCCATGAAGGGACCACTTCATCAGAGATCATCCCAAGAAGGGACCACTTCATCAGAGATCATCCCATGAAGGGACCACTTCATCAGAGATCATCCCATGAAGGGACCACTTCATCAGAGATCATCCCATGAAGGGACCACTTCGTCAGAGATCATCCCATGAAGGGACCACTTCATCAGAGATCATCCCATGAAGGGACCACTTCATCAGAGATCATCCCATGAAGGGACCACTTCATCAGAGATCATCCCATGAAGGGACCACTTCATCAGAGATCATCCCATGAAGGGACCACTTCATCAGAGATCATCCCATGAAGGGACCACTTCATCAGAGATCATCCCATGAAGGGACCACTTCATCAGAGATCATCCCATGAAGTGACCACTTCATTAGAGATCATCCCATGAAGGGACCACTTCAGAGATCATCCCATGAAGTGACCAGTGCATCACAGCACTCAGATTAGAGGTATGCAAGATCATCCCATGAAGGGACCAGTGAATCAGAGATCATCCCATGAAGGTACCAATGCATCAGAGATCATCCCATGATGGGACCAGTGCATCAGATCATCCCATTAAGGGACCAGAGCATCAGAGATCATCCCATGAAGGGACCAGTGCATCAGAGATCATCCTATGAAGGGACCAGCACATCACAGCACTCAGATTAGAGCTATGCAAGATCCCATGAAGAGACCAGTGCATCAAAGATTATCCCATGAAGGGACCAGTGCATTAGAGATCATCCCATGAAGGGACAAGTGCATTAGAGATGATTCCATGAAGGGACCAGTGCAGAGATCATCCCATGAAGGGACCAGCGCAGAGATCATCCCATGAATGGACCACTTCATCAGACATCATCCCATGAAGGGACCAGCGCATCAGAAATCCCATGAAGGGACCAGCGCATCACAGCACTCAGATTAGAGGTATGCAAGATCATCCCATGAAGAGACCAGTGCATCAGAGATCATCCCATGAAGGGACCAGCGCAGAGATAATCCCATGAAGGGACCAGTGCATCAGAGATCATCCTATGAAGGGACAGCGCATCACAGCACTCAGATTAGAGGTATGCAAGATCCCATGAAGGGACCAGCGCATCAAATATTATCCCATGGAGAGACCAGTGCAGAGATCATCCCATGAAGAGACCAGTGCAGAGATCATCCCATGAAGGGACCATTGCAGAGATCATCCCATGAAGGGACCATTGCAGAGATCATCCCATGAAGGGACCATTGCAGAGATCATCCCATGAAGGGACCATTGCAGAGATCATCCCATGAAGGGACCATTGCAGAGATCATCCCATGAAGGGACCAGAGATCATCCAATGAAGGGACCAGCGCATCAAAGATCATCCAATGAAGGGACCAGCGCATCAAAGATCATCCCATGAAGGGACAAGAGATCATCCCATGAAGGGACTAGTGCATCAGATATCATCCCATGAAGGGACCAGTTCATCAACGCTCATCCCATGAAGGGACCAGTGCATCAATGCTCATCCCATGAAGGGACCAGTGCATCAACGCTCTTCCCATGAAGGGACCAGTGCATCAACGCTCTTCCCATGAAGGGACCAGTGCATCAACGCTCTTCCCATGAAGGGTCCAGTGCATCAACGATCATCCCATGTAGGGACCAGTGCATCAACGATCATCCCATGTAGGGACCAGAGCATCACAGCACTCCGATTAGAGGTATGCAAGATCATCCCATGAAGGGTCCAGTGCAGAGGAGATCATCCCATGAAGGGACCAGCGCATCAAAGATCACCCCATTAAGGGACCAGCGAAGGGACCAGCTCAAAGATCATCCCATGAAGGGACCACTGCATCACAGATCATCCCATGAAGGGACCACAGCATCACAGCACTCAGATTAGTGGTATACAAGATCCTCCCATGAAGGGGACCAGACATCATCCCATGAAGGTAGTCACGAAATGGATCTCCACCTGCGCGGACGAGCTCGCCCCTCTGAGGACCCCACCCAGCAGACCCGGAAGCAAGAAGGCCCCTTGGTTCACCGACGAACTCAAGAGCTCCAAGAAGAACTGCCGAGCCCTCGAGAAAGCATGGAGAAGAGACCCAACGCCGGACAACATGACTACCCTCAAGCTCGCCACCCGAAGGCACCATCAACTGATCCACGCCACCAAGAAAACAGCATTCAAGGACCGGTTGGACAACAACGCACACAACAGCAAGGAACTCTTCAACATCGTCAGAGAGCTCTCCAACCCCAACGCCGGAACCAACGACATCACCCCATCGCAAGACCTCTGCAACTCCCTCGCCTCCTACTTCCACGACAAGATTGCTGACATACACAACAGCTTCAGAACACAACCAACGCTCCCCACGACCAAACCAACGCCCCCACCACCACCCTCAACGCCTGGACACCGATCAACCTCGAAGACACCATCAGCACGATTAACTCCATCCACTCCGGTTCCCCAACCGACCCCTGCCCTCACCACATCTTCAACAAGGCCGACGCTGTCATCGCACCCCACCTGCGGGACATCATCAACACCTCCCTCAACACCGCCACCTTCCCTGAGAGCTGGAAGCACGCCGAACTCAGCGCTCTACTAAAGAAACCAACGGCGGACCCCACCGAACTCAAGAACTACCGCCCCATCTCGCTCCTCCCGTTTCCAGCCAAAGTCATCGAGAAGACCATCAACAAGCAACTGGCAGCCTTCCTCGAGACGACTGGTTCCCTCGACCCTTCCCAGTCAGGCTTCCGGGCCAACCACAGCACCGAGACCGCCCTCATCGCTGCCACAGACGACATCCGAACCCTGTTGGACAACGGAGAAACAGCGGCCCTCATCCTCCTGGACCTCTCCGCGGCATTCGACACTGTCTGCCACCGCACCCTAGTGCAGCGCCTCAGCAACGTCGGGATCAAGGAGAAGGCACTGGAATGGATCATCTCCTTCCTCACCGGAAGGACACAGAGAGTCCTCCTGCCCCCGTTCAGATCAGAAGCCACGGAAGTCACCTGCGGCGTCCCTCAGGGCTCCTCGCTCAGCCCCACCCTCTTCAATGTCTACATGAGCCCCCTTGCGGCCATCGCACGCCAACACAACCTGAACATCATCTCCTACGCCGATGACACCCAGCTGATCCTCTCCCTGACCAACGACCCCGCCACCGCCAGAGCCAACCTACACGAAGGGATGAAAAACGTGGCCGAGTGGATGACGACCAGCCGCCTGAAACTGAACACAGACAAGACGGAAGTCCTCATCCTGGGCTCCTCACCCTCCGCCTGGGACGACTCCTGGTGGCCCCCTGCCCTGGGCAACGCACCCAAACCGACAGACCACGCACGCAACCTGGGCTTCATCCTGGACTCCTCCCTCTCCATGACCAGACAAGTCAACGCCGTCTCCTCGTCCTGTTTCAACATCCTGCGCATGCTACGTAAGATCTTCCGGTGGATCCCCACCGAGACCAGAAAAACAGTCACCCAGGCCCTCGTCACCAGTCGACTGGACTACGGCAACGCCCTCTACGCCGGTACCACCGCCAAGCTCCAGAAGAGACTCCAGCGGATCCAGAACGCCTCGGCGAGACTCATCCTCGACGTCCCCAGACGGACTCACATCTCCAGACACCTGAGAGACCTGCACTGGCTCCCGATCAACAAAAGAATCACCTTCCGGCTCCTCACCCACGCACACAAAGCCCTACACAACCAAGGCCCGACCTACCTCAACAGCCGCATCAACTTCTACCTTCCCAAACGCCACCTCCGCTCGACCAGTCTCGCCCTCGCAGCCGTCCCCCGCATCCACAGAGCGACTACAGGAGGTAGATCCTTCTCCCACCTGGCCGCCAAGACTTGGAACGCCCTCCCCACCGAACTACGCCTGACCCAAGACCACCTCTCCTTCAGGAAAAAGCTCAAGACCTGGCTGTTCGAGCAGTAGCGGACCCCCCCCCCCCCCAGCGCCTTGAGACCCTCCGGGTGAGTAGTGCGCTTTATAAATGCCTTTGATTGATTGATTGATTGATTGAAGGGGACCAGTGCATCAGAGATCATCCCATGGAGGGACCAGCGCAAAGATGATCCCATGAAGAGACCAGGGCAAAGATCATCCCATGAAGGGACCAGCGCATCAAAGATCATCCCATGAAGGAACCAGCGCATCAAAGATCATCCCATGAAGGGACCAGCGCATCAAAGATCATCCCATGAAGGGACCAGTCCATGATGGGACCAGCGCATCAGAGATCATCCCATGAAGGGACCAGCGCATCAGAGATCATCCCATGAAGGGACCAATGCAGAGATCAGCCCATGAAGGGACCAGTGGATCAGAGATCATTCCATGAAGGGACCAGAGCATCACAGCACTCAGATTAGAGATATGCAAGATCATTCCATGAAGGGACCAATGCATCAGAGATCATCCCATGAAGGGACCAGTGCATCAGAGATCATCCCATGAAGGGAGCAGTGCATCAGAGATCATCCCATGAGGAGACCAGTGCATCAGAGATCATCCCATGAAGAGACCAGTGCATCAGATCATCCCATGCAGGGACCAGTGCATCAGAGACCATCCCGAAAAGGGACCAGTGCATCAGAGATCATCCCATTAAGGGACCAGTGCATCAGAGATCATCCCATGAAGGGACCAGTGCATCAGAGATCATCCCATGAAGGGACCAGTGCATCAGAGATCGTCCCATGAAGGGACCAGTGCATCAGAGATCGTCCCATGAAGGGACCAGTGCATCACAGCCCTCAGATTAGACGTATGCAAGATCATCCCATGAAGGGACCAGTGCATCAATGACCATCCCATGAAGGGACCAGTGCAAAGATCATTCCATGAAGGTACCAGTGCATCACAGCACTCAGATTAGAGGTATGCAAGATCATCCCTTGAAGGGACCAGTGCATCAGAGATCATCTCATGAAGGGACCAGAGATCATTCCATGAAGGGACCAAAGATCATCCCATGAAGGGACCAGAGATCATCCCATGAAGGGACCAGAGATCATCCCATGAAGGGACCAGAGATCATCCCATGAAGGGACCAGAGATCATCCCATGAAGGGACCAGAGATCATCCCATGAAGGGACCAGAGATCATCCCATGAAGGGACCAGTGCATCAAAGATCATCCCATGAAGGGACCAGCGCATCAAAGATCATCCCATGAAGGGACCAGCGCATCAAAGATCATCCCATGAAGGGACCAGTGCATCAGAGATCATCCCATGAAGGGACCAGCGCATCAGAGATCATCCCATGCAGGGACCAGCGCATCAGAGATCATCCCATGCAGGGACCAGCGCATCAAAGATGATACCATGCAGGGACCAGTGCATCAGAGATCATCCCGTGAAGGGACCAGTGCATTAGAGATCATCCCATTAAGGGACCAGTGCATCAGAGATCATCCCATTAAGGGACCAGTGCATCAGAGATCATCCCATGAAAGGACCACCAGTGCATCAGAGATCATACCATGAAGGGACCAGTGCAAAGATCATCCCAAGAAGGTACCAGTGCATCACAGCACTCAAATTAGAGGTATGCAAGATCATCCCTTGAAGGGACCAGTGCATCAGAGATCATCCCATGAAGGGACCAGAGCTCATCCCATGAAGGGACCAGAGCTCATCCCATGAAGGGACCAGAGCTCATCCCATGAAGGGACCAGAGCTCATCCCATGAAGGGACCAGCGCTCATCCCATGAAGGAACCAGCGCAAAGATCATCCCATGAAGGGACCACCACATCACAGATCATCCCATGAAGGGACCACAGCATCACAGCACTCAGATTAGTGGTATACAAGATCCTCCCATGAAGGGGACCAGACATCATCCCATGAAGGTAGTCACGAAATGGATCTCCACCTGCGCGGACGAGCTCGCCCCTCTGAGGACCCCACCCAGCAGACCCGGAAGCAAGAAGGCCCCTTGGTTCACCGACGAACTCAAGAGCTCCAAGAAGAACTGCCGAGCCCTCGAGAAAGCATGGAGAAGAGACCCAACGCCGGACAACATGACTACCCTCAAGCTCGCCACCCGAAGGCACCATCAACTGATCCACGCCACCAAGAAAACAGCATTCAAGGACCGGTTGGACAACAACGCACACAACAGCAAGGAACTCTTCAACATCGTCAGAGAGCTCTCCAACCCCAACGCCGGAACCAACGACATCACCCCATCGCAAGACCTCTGCAACTCCCTCGCCTCCTACTTCCACGACAAGATTGCTGACATACACAACAGCTTCAGAACACAACCAACGCTCCCCACGACCAAACCAACGCCCCCACCACCACCCTCAACGCCTGGACACCGATCAACCTCGAAGACACCATCAGCACGATGAACTCCATCCACTCCGGTTCCCCAACCGACCCCTGCCCTCACCACATCTTCAACAAGGCCGACGCTGTCATCGCACCCCACCTGCGGGACATCATCAACACCTCCCTCAACACCGCCACCTTCCCTGAGAGCTGGAAGCACGCCGAACTCAGCGCTCTACTAAAGAAACCAACAGCGGACCCCACCGAACTCAAGAACTACCGCCCCATCTCGCTCCTCCCGTTTCCAGCCAAAGTCATCGAGAAGACCATCAACAAGCAACTGGCAGCCTTCCTCGAGACGACTGGTTCCCTCGACCCTTCCCAGTCAGGCTTCCGGGCCAACCACAGCACCGAGACCGCCCTCATCGCTGCCACAGACGACATCCGAACCCTGTTGGACAACGGAGAAACAGCGGCCCTCATCCTCCTGGACCTCTCCGCGGCATTCGACACTGTCTGCCACCGCACCCTAGTGCAGCGCCTCAGCAACGTCGGGATCAAGGAGAAGGCACTGGAATGGATCATCTCCTTCCTCACCGGAAGGACACAGAGAGTCCGCCTGCCCCCGTTCAGATCAGAAGCCACGGAAGTCACCTGCGGCGTCCCTCAGGGCTCCTCGCTCAGCCCCACCCTCTTCAATGTCTACATGAGCCCCCTTGCGGCCATCGCACGCCAACACAACCTGAACATCATCTCCTACGCCGATGACACCCAGCTGATCCTCTCCCTGACCAACGACCCCGCCACCGCCAGAGCCAACCTACACGAAGGGATGAAAAACGTGGCCGAGTGGATGACGACCAGCCGCCTGAAACTGAACACAGACAAGACGGAAGTCCTCATCCTGGGCTCCTCACCCTCCGCCTGGGACGACTCCTGGTGGCCCCCTGCCCTGGGCAACGCACCCAAACCGACAGACCACGCACGCAACCTGGGCTTCATCCTGGACTCCTCCCTCTCCATGACCAGACAAGTCAACGCCGTCTCCTCGTCCTGTTTCAACATCCTGCGCATGCTACGTAAGATCTTCCGGTGGATCCCCACCGAGACCAGAAAAACAGTCACCCAGGCCCTCGTCACCAGTCGACTGGACTACGGCAACGCCCTCTACGCCGGTACCACCGCCAAGCTCCAGAAGAGACTCCAGCGGATCCAGAACGCCTCGGCGAGACTCATCCTCGACGTCCCCAGACGGACTCACATCTCCAGACACCTGAGAGACCTGCACTGGCTCCCGATCAACAAAAGAATCACCTTCCGGCTCCTCACCCACGCACACAAAGCCCTACACAACCAAGGCCCGACCTACCTCAACAGCCGCATCAACTTCTACGCTCCCAAACGCCACCTCCGCTCGACCAGTCTCGCCCTCGCAGCCGTCCCCCGCATCCACAGAGCGACTACAGGAGGTAGATCCTTCTCCCACCTGGCCGCCAAGACTTGGAACGCCCTCCCCACCGAACTACGCCTGACCCAAGACCACCTCTCCTTCAGGAAAAAGCTCAAGACCTGGCTGTTCGAGCAGTAGCGGACCCCCCCCCCCCCCCCAGCGCCTTGAGACCCTCCGGGTGAGTAGTGCGCTTTATAAATGCCTTTGATTGATTGATTGATTGAAGGGGACCAGTGCATCAGAGATCATCCCATGGAGGGACCAGCGCAAAGATGATCCCATGAAGAGACCAGGGCAAAGATCATCCCATGAAGGGACCAGCGCATCAAAGATCATCCCATGAAGGAACCAGCGCATCAAAGATCATCCCATGAAGGGACCAGCGCATCAAAGATCATCCCATGAAGGGACCAGTCCATGATGGGACCAGCGCATCAGAGATCATCCCATGAAGGGACCAGCGCATCAGAGATCATCCCATGAAGGGACCAATGCAGAGATCAGCCCATGAAGGGACCAGTGGATCAGAGATCATTCCATGAAGGGACCAGAGCATCACAGCACTCAGATTAGAGATATGCAAGATCATTCCATGAAGGGACCAATGCATCAGAGATCATCCCATGAAGGGACCAGTGCATCAGAGATCATCCCATGAAGGGAGCAGTGCATCAGAGATCATCCCATGAGGAGACCAGTGCATCAGAGATCATCCCATGAAGAGACCAGTGCATCAGATCATCCCATGCAGGGACCAGTGCATCAGAGACCATCCCGAAAAGGGACCAGTGCATCAGAGATCATCCCATTAAGGGACCAGTGCATCAGAGATCATCCCATGAAGGGACCAGTGCATCAGAGATCATCCCATGAAGGGACCAGTGCATCAGAGATCGTCCCATGAAGGGACCAGTGCATCAGAGATCGTCCCATGAAGGGACCAGTGCATCACAGCCCTCAGATTAGACGTATGAAAGATCATCCCATGAAGGGACCAGTGCATCAATGACCATCCCATGAAGGGACCAGTGCAAAGATCATTCCATGAAGGTACCAGTGCATCACAGCACTCAGATTAGAGGTATGCAAGATCATCCCTTGAAGGGACCAGTGCATCAGAGATCATCTCATGAAGGGACCAGAGATCATTCCATGAAGGGACCAAAGATCATCCCATGAAGGGACCAGAGATCATCCCATGAAGGGACCAGAGATCATCCCATGAAGGGACCAGAGATCATCCCATGAAGGGACCAGAGATCATCCCATGAAGGGACCAGAGATCATCCCATGAAGGGACCAGAGATCATCCCATGAAGGGACCAGTGCATCAAAGATCATCCCATGAAGGGACCAGTGCATCGGAGATCATCCCATGAAGGGACCAGAGCACCAAAGATCATCCCATGAAGGGACCAGCGCATCAAAGATCATCCCATGAAGGGACCAGCGCATCAAAGATCATCCCATAAAGGGACTGGTGCATCAGAGCACTCAGATTAGAGGTATGCATAATCATCCCATGAAGGGACCAGTGCATCAGAGATCATCCCATGAAGTACCAGTGCATCAGATATCATCCCATGAAGGGATCAGTGCATCAGAGCACTCAGATTAGAGGTATGCAAGATCATCCCATGAAGGGACCAGTGCATCGGAGATCATCCCATAAAGGGACCAGTGCATCACAGCACTCAGATTAGAGGTATGCAAGATCATCCCATGAAGGGACCAGTGCATCAGAGATCATCCCATGAAGGGACCAGTGTTTCACAGCACTCAGATTAGAGGTATGCAAGATCATCCCATGAAGGGACCAGTGCATCAGAGATCATCCCATGAAGGGACCAGTGCATCACAGCACAGAGATTAGAGGTATGCAAGATCAACCCATTAAGGGACCAGCGCATCGACGATCATCCCATGAAGGGACCAGCGCATCGAGGATCATCCCATGAAGGGACCAGCGCATCGAGAATCATCCCATGAAGGGACCACTTCATCGAGAATCATCCCATGAAGGGAGGACTTCATCAGAGATCACCCCAAGAAGGGACCACTTCATCAGAGATCATCCCATGAAGGGACCACTTCATCAGAGATTATCCCATGAAGGGACCACTTCATCAGACGTCATCCCATGAAGGAACCACTTCATCAGAGATCATCCCATGAAGGGACCACTTAATCAGAGATCATCCCATGAAGGGACCAGCGCATCAAAGATCATCCCATGAAGGGACCAGTCCATGATGGGACCAGCGCATCAGAGATCATCCCATGAAGGGACCAGCGCATCAGAGATCATCCCATGAAGGGACCAATGCAGAGATCAGCCCATGAAGGGACCAGTGGATCAGAGATCATTCCATGAAGGGACCAGAGCATCACAGCACTCAGATTAGAGATATGCAAGATCATTCCATGAAGGGACCAATGCATCAGAGATCATCCCATGAAGGGACCAGTGCATCGGAGATCATCCCATGAAGGGAGCAGTGCATCAGAGATCATCCCATGAGGAGACCAGTGCATCAGAGATCATCCCATGAAGAGACCAGTGCATCAGATCATCCCATGCAGGGACCAGTGCATCAGAGACCATCCCGAAAAGGGACCAGTGCATCAGAGATCATCCCATTAAGGGACCAGTGCATCAGAGATCATCCCATGAAGGGACCAGTGCATCAGAGATCGTCTCATGAAGGGACCAGTGCATCAGAGATCGTCCCATGAAGGGACCAGTGCATCACAGCCCTCAGATTAGACGTATGCAAGATCATCCCATGAAGGGACCAGTGCATCAATGACCATCCCATGAAGGGACCAGTGCAAAGATCATTCCATGAAGGTACCAGTGCATCACAGCACTCAGATTAGAGGTATGCAAGATCATCCCTTGAAGGGACCAGTGCATCAGAGATCATCTCATGAAGGGACCAGAGATCATTCCATGAAGGGACCAAAGATCATCCCATGAAGGGACCAGAGATCATCCCATGAAGGGACCAGAGATCATCCCATGAAGGGACCAGAGATCATCCCATGAAGGGACCAGAGATCATCCCATGAAGGGACCAGAGATCATCCCATGAAGGGACCAGAGATCATCCCATGAAGGGACCAGTGCATCAAAGATCATCCCATGAAGGGACCAGCGCATCAAAGATCATCCCATGAAGGGACCAGCGCATCAAAGATCATCCCATGAAGGGACCAGCGCATCAGAGATCATCCCATGAAGGGACCAGCGCATCAGAGATCATCCCATGCAGGGACCAGCGCATCAGAGATCATCCCATGCAGGGACCAGCGCATCAAAGATGATACCATGCAGGGACCAGTGCATCAGAGATCATCCCGTGAAGGGACCAGTGCATTAGAGATCATCCCATTAAGGGACCAGTGCATCAGAGATCATCCCATTAAGGGACCAGTGCATCAGAGATCATCCCATGAAAGGACCACCAGTGCATCAGAGATCATACCATGAAGGGACCAGTGCAAAGATCATCCCAAGAAGGTACCAGTGCATCACAGCACTCAGATTAGAGGTATGCAAGATCATCCCTTGAAGGGACCAGTGCATCAGAGATCATCCCATGAAGGGACCAGAGCTCATCCCATGAAGGGACCAGAGCTCATCCCATGAAGGGACCAGAGCTCATCCCATGAAGGGACCAGAGCTCATCTGTTAGACCTGGCACCATTGGCGTGGGTCACCCTTCCATTTTTTGTCTGTGCCTCAATGTGTTTTTGTGTTGGTGTTAGCTGCTCAGGGCACTGTGCCACTGCCATCCAGTGCCACAGTGCAAGTGCTCCCTATGGTAAAATGTATTATGTGAATTGACTTCCACGTTTGGTTTATTTGGTTTACTATCAGCCCCTAGTAGAGTGCACCAGGGGTGCCAAGGGCTTGTATATCCAAATGCTGCTAGTGGGCTTGCAGCACTGGTTGTGCCACCCACCGAAGCAGCGGGGTAAAATGTGTCTAGGGTCTGCCACTGCAGACCCTGCGCGCGGTCTGGTACCGTCGCGCTGACTGAGCAAGTGTCCCCACTTACCAGTCCCTAAACCTTCCCTTAACTACATGTTAGTCACCCCTCTGGTAGGCCTGAGCGCAGGGTGCATTGTAGGTATAAGGTAGGACATGCCCTGATGGTGTGGCATGTCTTAATAGTGAATTACAGCCCTTTTCGTTTTTCACTATTGAAGGCTACCTGCTCTCCATAGGCCAGAATGGGCTGCTGGGATCGCTACACGCTGTGACCCCAGTGGACTCAGAGAGCATGGTAGAAAGTCATGTTTAGTATGCCTGAACTCAGGATAATAGAATACGTCTTTTAGTAAAGGTTATTTTAATATCCTGGGTTTGCAAATGCTACTTTTAGAAAGTTAGCCTTTGCGTGCCTAACCATCTCAGTCCGCCTCTGCTGTGTGTGTGTGTTCTGCCTAGCAACAGTACAGGAGCAGGGCTGGGGGGATTCCAGGAGACAGGTTGGCTGCCAGGTGGTGGGTAGAAAGATTACCCCAGGATGGGTGGGAGGAGTGCACCCTGACTCTTGAATAGACCTGTGCTCTGCCACCACAAAGCCGGCGCCGCCACCTGTGGAGCGGCTGATGTCTCTGCCCTGCTGCTGAAAGGAACAAGCCGAGTCACCACAACAGAGTGCTCCAAAACTGGACTGAGCCAGGCCCAGGCCCCCTGGCGCTAAAGAACAAAAGAATCCCTGTATAAAAGTAGGAGCCTGGCTCCTAAGAAATCAGATCCAGATTGAACCACGAAGGAACTCTGCCCGACTAGAAGGACCTGGAAGAAGCTGAAGGAGGAGTAACTTTCCCTGACCTGAGGGACTGGCCTGCAGTAGGTGCCTTGCTAAGGAAGGAGAGGAAAAAGACTGAAAGAGACTTTTGCACTTTGTTCTTCAACTATCTCCAAGGGCTTGGAAGAAGAGCTTGCCCCCTGAACTGAACCCCAGGACCAGTGGGTTCACCGTGTCTCCGCTCGTCTGAGAATTCGAGCCGTGTGCTTTCTCCCGCCGGAGTGCCCTGCGCACCTTCGCATCCCTCCTAGGGCCGTGACACCCAGAAGCCTGGCCGCCTCCACTCGCCGAGAGCCCCGCTCTACCTGAGTCGCTCTGGACCCACGAGTCTGGCCGTCCCGCTTCCCTGTCACCTGCCTGCTACTGGAGCGCGCTTGGTGCCCTTTCGCCCTCCCGCCGGATTTCTAGTGGGGAAGTGAAATCCAGCCTCGGACGGCCGCCCGTACGTCGTAACGTATCCGGCCGCCCCGCTTCACCTCCCAGCCTGAGTCTGACCGTGCCGCCCTCCGCAGTGACCTCCCGCACAGTCCGTGTCGGAGGCCCTGGGCCGCACCTGTCTACCGAAAGCCGCCCGCTGAATTCTTGATCCGGAAGACCCACGAGGTGCAGAACCTGCATCTCTCCTGAAGACTCGTCCAAGCACATCGCACGTTCCCAGGTACAGTGAACTCTCTATCGGACTCGGGGTCCGCAACGTTCTGATTTCCCCGTATCACTGTACCCTGGGTGCCCTGCGCATCATCGTGACTGGACCGACTCAACCGAGCCCTGTGAAGCGCTCGTGATCGAATAAGTTACCAAAGACAAGAACAGTGCCTAATTATCATCTTGTGGCTTCCATTTCGTAACCGTTATTGATGGTCTTGTACATGCCTGCGTAACAAAGAATCTTTTATATAAAGCATCCGTATTTTTGATACAACTTACGCCTGGTGTCCGTTTGTGGGGGATCATTGTGGTTTACTGTGTGTGATCGTAAATGCTTAACTGACTAGCGCCCTGAAGTTTAGCCCTGACTGCTCGCGCCACACTACCTATAGGGTGAGCAGGGGTTGTTCTGAAGGGGTAATTCCCTCGCCCTGAATAGAAGAAGGGACCGCTGCTTGTCACAAGTACCTACCTGTGCCAACCAGAGGTTCCCCATTCTAACATTGGTGGCAGCGGTGGGATTTCGAATTTGCATTTATGATTTACATACAGTGAATTATTGATCACCACGTAGAGCAGACCTATAACGCAGCCACAGATTGATTGACAGTTGTGCTAAAGAAGAATCTCCACCTTAAGAAACCATGCCTAGCTCAGTCAACGGAGGCGGAGCGCCCTCTGTATTCTCTGGAGTGGATGACATCGATTGGGAGCCCGAGGCACTGAGGAAGTGCACAAATGATGTCCTGAAGGGATATCTCTCCAAGTACAGAATAAAGCAAAGTGGACTAAGCACCAAGGATCAGTACGTGACCGCACTGAGAGCCTGGCACGAATCAAAGTTCCCAGAGAATGCCCGGGAGGTGATACCCCCCGAAGGTGTGTTTGAGCCTAGCAGAAGCCTGTCGCCAGAGGAGTTGGCCGACAGGAGTGCCGCACGAGCACACGAGGTGGAGATGGCAAAACTGCAAATGGAGAGAGAAAGGCAGAAACTGGCCATGGAGCATGAGGTAAAAATGAGGGAGTTGGATCTCAAGGCCAGGAGTTTAGACAACTCACCCTCTGGTGGCAGCAATTCGACAGAGTCAAGGGTGCACATTCCTAAAGATGTAGTCAAAGAATATTATAAGCAGGATGATATTGGGCAGTGGTTTAGGGCCTATGAAGTAGCCATGTCCTCCCACCGGGTCCCTGAGAAGGATTGGGGAGCGGGGTTGTGGGGAAGGTTCCTAAGTGAGGGGCGGGACACACTGCTAGACCTCCCCTCTGATGTCCACACATCCTATCCACACATGAAGGAGGCTCTTATGACAAGGTATGGGTTAACTCCTGAACTGTACAGACAGAGATTTAGGGATTGCACCAAGAAACCTGGTACCACTTATGTAGAATATGTGACCTTTTTTTGCAGAGCGCTGGATGGTTGGGTGAAGGGTAGCAAAGTGAATGATTACCAAGGGCTGTTTGATTTAATTGCATGGGAGCACTTGTCGGATAATTGTTTTCCTGAGCTACGCCAACACCTGATCGATAGCAAGCTGTCCAACCCGAGGAAGCTTGCTGAGGAGGCGGACCGCTGGATCAGCACCAGGGTCCACAAGGGTCCCGTAGGAGGCCCCGCCAAGGGTGTTCAGGGTCCCCAGCAGAAGAGTGGGGGGGACAAGGGTAAACAGAGGGAGTTCTACAGAGGGCCCCAAAGTAATTCCCAAGGGAACCAAGGGAAAGGTTCTCAGCCACCCCCACCCCCGAAGCAGACCGGGGCCCCGACAGGTAACCCTGTTCAAAGAGGGCCCCTCCGATGTTACAAGTGTAACAACCTGGGGCACATTTCCGTGGATCCCAAGTGCCCCCTGTATGGTAAACCAGCACCCTCTGGTGCTCCACCCCCCAAGCAGGTGAATAGTGTAGCCTTGGGGAGGGAGATAGATGTCCAAGGGGCGGGGGATCCCGTACAGATGACCCTAGTCTCATTAGGAGACAGTGAGATGGTCGCTGAGGCCCAGCTGCCCCCCAATACTCAAAAGTATGGGCAGTGGGTGACCATAAATGGCAAGAGGGTGGGAGCTCTTAGAGATACAGGAGCCAGTGTGACTGCTGTCAAGCAACACCTGGTGTCTCAAGAGCAGGTTGTCCCGCACGCATTCTGCCGTGTTGTCAACGCTGACAACACAGAGAGTCAGTGTCCAATGGCTCAGGTTCCCTTTGAGTGGGGGGGGGTCTCTGGTACTCTGCAAGTGGCTGTGAGAGAGGCCATGCCTGTTGATTGTCTCCTAGGTAACGATTTGGAGAGCTCCCCTTGGGAAAAGGTGGAGAAGACAACTCACCTGCGGATGGTGGGCTTGCCTGATTGGGCGTGCGTGACCACCCGGTCGATGGCAGCCAGTAGGGGTGTTGAAGGAACCCTGGAGCCTGAGGGAGAGGCCCAGGAACCGGCCTTAGAGAGAGGGCAAGGGAGGCACGGGAATCCGGCTCCTGACGTTCCCACGGCCCAGGAGGAAGCAGACCTTGAGGGGGATGCCCTGGAGCCTACCGGGGAACAGATAGCCGAACTGGGGGACCTGCCTGAGCTGACCCATTGGCAGCAAGAAGGAGGCCCCACCAGGGAGGAATTCTGCAGGGAGCAGAAAGAGTGCCCCTCTCTAGAGGGTATGCGGCAGCAGGCTGCAGCCCAGGCCAATGGTGATCAGTCCGGAACTCACTTGATCTACTGGGAGAACGACCTCCTATACTCCGAGCCTAAGGTTGCTGAACCTGGGTCAGCCCGTGCGCTGGTGGTACCCCAGAGGTTCAGAGCCTTCCTACTGGGGCTGGCTCACGACGTACCGTTAGCAGGACATTTGGGGCAGGACAAGACCTTTGAAAGGCTTGTCACCCACTTTTATTGGCCCCAAATGCGCAGGAGTTCTGACACTCACTGCAGGACATGCCAGACTTGCCAGGCAAGTGGCAAGAGTGGAAGGAAGCTGAGAGCTCCACTCCAACCTTTCCCTGTGGTCAGTACCCCATTCCAGCGGGTGGGGATTGACATTGTGGGGCCACTGGACCCCAAGACAGCCATGGGCAACAGGTTTATCCTGGTCTTGGTGGACCATGCCACCCGGTACCCTGAAGCCATCCCTCTGAGGACAGTGACGGCCCCCGTGGTGGGACGGGCACTGATGGGAATTTTCTCACGAGTAGGATTCCCTCTAGAGGTGGTGTCTGACAGGGGGACCAACTTCATATCGAAATATATGAAGTCCCTTTGGCAAGAGTGTGGTGTAACCTACAAGTTCACCACACCTTACCATCCCCAAGGAAACGGGTTGGTTGAGCGCTTCAACCGCACCCTGAAGGGCATGATTATGGGTCTCGAGGAACCCATGAGGCGTAAGTGGGACGTCCTCTTACCATGCCTTCTCTTTGCGTACCGCGAGGTGCCACAGAAGTCTCTAGGGTTCAGTCCCTTTGAGCTTTTGTACGGCCACCCAGTACGGGGACCTCTTAGTCTGGTCAAGGAAGGCTGGGAGCAATCTCCCAGGAAACCTCCCCAGAATGTATACAGTTACATGCTGGCCTTCCGGAACCAGACTAGGCGTTTCAGGCAACTTGCTGAGGCAAACCTGGAAGCCAGCCAGGAGGAAATGAAGCGGTGGTACGACCAGAATGCCACTCTGGTTGAGCTTCAACCTGGCCAAAAAGTGTGGGTCCTGGCCCCTGTGGAGCCTTGTGCACTCCAGGACAAGTGGACAGGACCCTTTGAGATTGTGGAGCGCAAGAGTTCTGTCACCTACTTGGTGGACTTGCGGTCTCCGAGGAACCCCTTAAGGGTCCTACATGTCAATCGACTGAAGCCCCACTTGGAGAGGTCCGAAGTGGGCATGCTCTTGGCCACCGATGATGGGACGGAAGAGGAGTCCGAGCCTCTTCCTGACCTCTTGGTAGCCTCAGAGCGAGACGGGTCAGTGGATGGGGTAAACCTCTCACCCACCCTGACCCCTGAGCAACAGGGTGACTGCCGCCAGCTGCTGGGGCAGTTTCCTGACCTGTTCTCCCTGGTTCCCGGTATCACAAATTGGTGCGTCCATGATGTGGATACGGGAGACAGCTTACCTGTGAAGCACAAGGCCTACCGGGTAACTGACAGGGTCAGGGCCTGCATCAAAGAGGAGGTCTCGAAGATGCTTGCCCTAGGGGTGGTTGAGTCCTCCAGCAGTCCTTGGGCCAGCCCCGTGGTCTTGGTCCCAAAGGCTGCAGCGCCGGGTGCCACGCCCGAACTCCGGTTCTGTGTGGACTACCGAGGACTCAACTCAGTCACGAAGACTGACGCGCACCCCATCCCCAGAGCTGATGAGCTCATCGATCGGTTAGGGGCTGCACGGTACCTCAGCACGTTTGATTTAACGTCTGGGTACTGGCAGATCGCCTTGACTGATGGGGCCAAAGGGAGGTCCGCATTCTCTACACCAGATGGGCATTACCAGTTCCGGGTGATGCCCTTTGGGATGAAGAATGCCCCTGCCACCTTCCAGAGGTTGGTCAACCAGGTGTTGGCTGGGCTGACCGAGTTCAGCGCCGCCTACCTGGATGACATCGCAGTGTTCAGCGGCACATGGGAAGAACACCTGCAACATCTCTGGGAAGTGTTGATGGCGCTGCGCAAGGCAGGCCTCACGATCAAGGCAAGCAAGTGTCAGATCGGGCAGGGTTCAGTGGTGTATTTGGGACACCAAGTGGGGAGCGGCCAGGTGGCGCCCCTCCAACCCAAAGTGGAAACCATCCTGGCTTGGGAGCCCCCAAAGACCCAGACGGAGGTGAGGGCCTTTTTAGGACTCACCGGGTACTACAGGAGGTTTGTCAAGGGGTATGGCAGCATCGTTGCCCCCTTGACAGAGCTGACTTCGAAGAAGCAGCCCAGAAAAGTGATATGGACTGACACCTGTCAGAAAGCCTTCGACACCCTGAAAACTGCCATGTGCACGGCGCCCGTGCTCTTGGCTCCTGACTTCTCCAAAGAGTTCCTGGTGCAGACGGATGCATCAGAGCATGGTGTAGGGGCTGTTCTCTCACAGATCACTGAGGAGGGCTTTGACCAACCCGTAGCCTTTATTAGCAGGAGGCTACTTCCCCGGGAACAAAGGTGGAGTGCGATAGAACGAGAAGCATTTGCTGTGGTCTGGGCGCTGAAGAAGCTAAGACCCTACTTGTTTGGGTCTCACTTCCGGGTTCAGACCGACCACAGGCCCCTCAGATGGTTGATGCAAATGAGGGGTGAGAACCCAAAACTGTTGAGGTGGTCCATCTCCCTACAGGGTATGGACTTTACGGTGGAGCATCGCCCTGGCACGGATCACGCCAATGCTGACGGTCTGTCCAGGTTTTTCCGCCTTAGTGAGGCAGAACTCCCTGGGGAAGGGTAGTTCTCCCCACTTTTCAGCTGGAGGGGACACGTGTTAGACCTGGCACCATTGGCGTGGGTCACCCTTCCATTTTTTGTCTGTGCCTCAATGTGTTTTTGTGTTGGTGTTAGCTGCTCAGGGCACTGTGCCACTGCCATCCAGTGCCACAGTGCAAGTGCTCCCTATGGTAAAATGTATTATGTGAATTGACTTCCACGTTTGGTTTATTTGGTTTACTATCAGCCCCTAGTAGAGTGCACCAGGGGTGCCAAGGGCTTGTATATCCAAATGCTGCTAGTGGGCTTGCAGCACTGGTTGTGCCACCCACCGAAGCAGCGGGGTAAAATGTGTCTAGGGTCTGCCACTGCAGACCCTGCGCGCGGTCTGGTACCGTCGCGCTGACTGAGCAAGTGTCCCCACTTACCAGTCCCTAAACCTTCCCTTAACTACATGTTAGTCACCCCTCTGGTAGGCCTGAGCGCAGGGTGCATTGTAGGTATAAGGTAGGACATGCCCTGATGGTGTGGCATGTCTTAATAGTGAATTACAGCCCTTTTCGTTTTTCACTATTGAAGGCTACCTGCTCTCCATAGGCCAGAATGGGCTGCTGGGATCGCTACACGCTGTGACCCCAGTGGACTCAGAGAGCATGGTAGAAAGTCATGTTTAGTATGCCTGAACTCAGGATAATAGAATACGTCTTTTAGTAAAGGTTATTTTAATATCCTGGGTTTGCAAATGCTACTTTTAGAAAGTTAGCCTTTGCGTGCCTAACCATCTCAGTCCGCCTCTGCTGTGTGTGTGTGTTCTGCCTAGCAACAGTACAGGAGCAGGGCTGGGGGGATTCCAGGAGACAGGTTGGCTGCCAGGTGGTGGGTAGAAAGATTACCCCAGGATGGGTGGGAGGAGTGCACCCTGACTCTTGAATAGACCTGTGCTCTGCCACCACAAAGCCGGCGCCGCCCCCTGTGGAGCGGCTGATGTCTCTGCCCTGCTGCTGAAAGGAACAAGCCGAGTCACCACAACAGAGTGCTCCAAAACTGGACTGAGCCAGGCCCAGGCCCCCTGGCGCTAAAGAACAAAAGAATCCCTGTATAAAAGTAGGAGCCTGGCTCCTAAGAAATCAGATCCAGATTGAACCACGAAGGAACTCTGCCCGACTAGAAGGACCTGGAAGAAGCTGAAGGAGGAGTAACTTTCCCTGACCTGAGGGACTGGCCTGCAGTAGGTGCCTTGCTAAGGAAGGAGAGGAAAAAGACTGAAAGAGACTTTTGCACTTTGTTCTTCAACTATCTCCAAGGGCTTGGAAGAAGAGCTTGCCCCCTGAACTGAACCCCAGGACCAGTGGGTTCACCGTGTCTCCGCTCGTCTGAGAATTCGAGCCGTGTGCTTTCTCCCGCCGGAGTGCCCTGCGCACCTTCGCATCCCTCCTAGGGCCGTGACACCCAGAAGTCTGGCCGCCTCCACTCGCCGAGAGCCCCGCTCTACCTGAGTCGCTCTGGACCCACGAGTCTGGCCGTCCCGCTTCCCTGTCACCTGCCTGCTACTGGAGCGCGCTTGGTGCCCTTTCGCCCTCCCGCCGGATTTCTAGTGGGGAAGTGAAATCCAGCCTCGGACGGCCGCCCGTACGTCGTAACGTATCCGGCCGCCCCGCTTCACCTCCCAGCCTGAGTCTGACCGTGCCGCCCTCCGCAGTGACCTCCCGCACAGTCCGTGTCGGAGGCCCTGGGCCGCACCTGTCTACCGAAAGCCGCCCGCTGAATTCTTGATCCGGAAGACCCACGAGGTGCAGAACCTGCATCTCTCCTGAAGACTCGTCCAAGCACATCGCACGTTCCCAGGTACAGTGAACTCTCTATCGGACTCGGGGTCCGCAACGTTCTGATTTCCCCGTATCACTGTACCCTGGGTGCCCTGCGCATCATCGTGACTGGACCGACTCAACCGAGCCCTGTGAAGCGCTCGTGATCGAATAAGTTACCAAAGACAAGAACAGTGCCTAATTATCATCTTGTGGCTTCCATTTCGTAACCGTTATTGATGGTCTTGTACATGCCTGCGTAACAAAGAATCTTTTATATAAAGCATCCGTATTTTTGATACAACTTACGCCTGGTGTCCGTTTGTGGGGGATCATTGTGGTTTACTGTGTGTGATCGTAAATGCTTAACTGACTAGCGCCCTGAAGTTTAGCCCTGACTGCTCGCGCCACACTACCTATAGGGTGAGCAGGGGTTGTTCTGAAGGGGTAATTCCCTCGCCCTGAATAGAAGAAGGGACCGCTGCTTGTCACAAGTACCTACCTGTGCCAACCAGAGGTTCCCCATTCTAACATCATCCCATGAAGGGACCAGAGCTCATCCCATGAAGGAACCAGTGCAAAGATCATCCCATGAAGGGACCACCACATCACAGCACTTAGATTAGAGGTATGCAAGATCATCCCATGAAGGGACCAGTGCACCATAGATCATCCCATGAAGGGACCAGTGCATCAGAGATCATCCCATGAAGGGACCAGTGCATCAGAGGTCATCCCATGAAGGGAGCAGTGCATCACAGCACTCACATTAGAGGTATGCAAGATCATCCCATAAAGGGACCAGTGCAGAGATCATCCCATAAAGGGACCAGTGCAGAGATCATCCCATGAAGGGACCAGTGCAGAGATCATCCCATGAAGGGACCAGTGCAGAGATCATCCCATGAAGGGACCAGAGATCATCCCATGAAGGGACCAGAGATCATCCCATGAAGGGACCAGAGATCATCCCATGAAGGGACCAGAGATCATCCCATGAAGGGACCAGAGATCATCCCATGAAGGGACCAGAGATCATCCCATGAAGGGACCAGAGATCATCCCATGAAGGGACCAGAGATCATCCCATGAAGGGACCAGAGATCATCCCATGAAGGGACCAGAGATCATCCCATGAAGGGACCAGAGATCATCCCATGAAGGGACCAGAGATCATCCCATAAAGGGACCAGTGCATCAGAGATCATCCCATGAAGGGAGCAGTGCATCACAGCACTCACATTAGTGGTATACAAGATCATCCCATGAAGGGACCAGACATCATCCCATGAAGGGGACCAGTGCATCAGAGATCATCCCATGAAGGGACCAGCGCATCAAAGATCATCCCATGAAGGGACCAGTGCATCACAAATCATCCCATTAAGGGACCAGTGCATCAAAGATCATCCCATGAAGGGACCAGCGCATCAAAGATTATCCCATGAAGGGAGCAGTGCATCACAGCACTCACATTAGAGGTATGCAAGATCATCCCATAAAGGGACCAGTGCAGAGATCATCCCATAAAGGGACCAGTGCAGAGATCATCCCATGAAGGGACCAGTGCAGAGATCATCCCATGAAGGGACCAGTGCAGAGATCATCCCATGAAGGGACCAGAGATCATCCCATGAAGGGACCAGAGATCATCCCATGAAGGGACCAGAGATCATCCCATGAAGGGACCAGAGATCATCCCATGAAGGGACCAGAGATCATCCCATGAAGGGACCAGAGATCATCCCATGAAGGGACCAGAGATCATCCCATGAAGGGACCAGAGATCATCCCATGAAGGGACCAGAGATCATCCCATGAAGGGACCAGAGATCATCCCATGAAGGGACCAGAGATCATCCCATGAAGGGACCAGAGATCATCCCATGAAGGGACCAGAGATCATCCCATAAAGGGACCAGTGCATCAGAGATCATCCCATGAAGGGAGCAGTGCATCACAGCACTCACATTAGTGGTATACAAGATCATCCCATGAAGGGACCAGACATCATCCCATGAAGGGGACCAGTGCATCAGAGATCATCCCATGAAGGGACCAGCGCATCAAAGATCATCCCATGAAGGGACCAGTGCATCACAAATCATCCCATTAAGGGACCAGTGCATCAAAGATCATCCCATGAAGGGACCAGCGCATCAAAGATTATCCCATGAAGGGACCAGCGCATCAAAGATTATCCCATGAAGGGACCAGCACATCACAGCACTCAGATTAGAGATATGCAAGATCATCCCATGAAGGGACCAGTGCATCGGAGATCATCCCATGAAGGGACCAGAGCACCAAAGATCATCCCATGAAGGGACCAGCGCATCAAAGATCATCCCATGAAGGGACCAGCGCATCAAAGATCATCCCATAAAGGGACTGGTGCATCAGAGCACTCAGATTAGAGGTATGCATAATCATCCCATGAAGGGACCAGTGCATCAGAGATCATCCCATGAAGTACCAGTGCATCAGATATCATCCCATGAAGGGATCAGTGCATCAGAGCACTCAGATTAGAGGTATGCAAGATCATCCCATGAAGGGACCAGTGCATCGGAGATCATCCCATAAAGGGACCAGTGCATCACAGCACTCAGATTAGAGGTATGCAAGATCATCCCATGAAGGGACCAGTGCATCAGAGATCATCCCATGAAGGGACCAGTGTTTCACAGCACTCAGATTAGAGGTATGCAAGATCATCCCATGAAGGGACCAGTGCATCAGAGATCATCCCATGAAGGGACCAGTGCATCACAGCACAGAGATTAGAGGTATGCAAGATCAACCCATTAAGGGACCAGCGCATCGACGATCATCCCATGAAGGGACCAGCGCATCGAGGATCATCCCATGAAGGGACCAGCGCATCGAGAATCATCCCATGAAGGGACCACTTCATCGAGAATCATCCCATGAAGGGAGGACTTCATCAGAGATCATCCCAAGAAGGGACCACTTCATCAGAGATCATCCCATGAAGGGACCACTTCATCAGAGATTATCCCATGAAGGGACCACTTCATCAGACGTCATCCCATGAAGGGACCACTTCATCAGAGATCATCCCATGAAGGGACCACTTCATCAGAGATCATCCCATGAAGGGACCACTTCATCAGAGATCATCCCATGAAGGGACCACTTCATCAGAGATCATCCCATGAAGTGACCACTTCATTAGAGATCATCCCATGAAGGGACCACTTCATTAGAGATCATCCCATGAAGTGACCAGTGCATCACAGCACTCAGATTAGAGGTATGCAAGATCATCCCATGAAGGGACCAGTGAATCAGAGATCATCCCATGAAGGTACCAATGCATCAGAGATCATCCCATGATGGGACCAGTGCATCAGATCATCCCATTAAGGGACCAGAGCATCAGAGATCATCCCATGAAGGGACCAGTGCATCAGAGATCATCCTATGAAGGGACCAGCACATCAAAGCACTCAGATTAGAGCTATGCAAGATCCCATGAAGAGACCAGTGCATCAAAGATTATCCCATGAAGGGACCAGTGTATTAGAGATCATCCCATGAAGGGACCAGTGCAGAGATCATCCCATGAAGGGACCAGCGCAGAGATCATCCCATGAATGGACCACTTCATCAGACATCATCCCATGAAGGGACCAGCGCATCAGAAATCCCATGAAGGGACCAGCGCATCACAGCACTCAGATTAGAGGTATGCAAGATCATCCGATGAAGAGACCAGTGCATCAGAGATCATCCCATGAAGGGACCAGCGCAGAGATAATCCCATGAAGGGACCAGTGCATCAGAGATCATCCTATGAAGGGACAGCGCATCACAGCACTCAGATTAGAGGTATGCAAGATCCCATGAAGGGACCAGCACATCAAATATTATCCCATGGAGAGACCAGTGCAGAGATCATCCCATGAAGAGACCAGTGCAGAGATCATCCCATGAAGGGACCAGAGATCATCCCATGAAGGGACCAGAGATCATCCCATGAAGGGACCAGAGATCATCCCATGAAGGGACCAGAGATCATCCCATGAAGGGACCAGAGATCATCCCATGAAGGGACCAGAGATCATCCCATGAAGGGACCAGAGATCATCCCATGAAGGGACCAGAGATCATCCCATGAAGGGACCAGAGCATCAGAGTTCATCCCATAAAGAGACCAGTGCATCAGAGATCATCCCGTGAAGGGACCAGTGCATCAGAGATCATCCCGTGAAGGGACCAGTGCATCAGAGAGAGATCATCCCGTGAAGGGACCAGTGCATCAGAGATCATCCCGTGAAGGGACCAGTGCATCAGAGATCATCAAAGATCATCCCATGAAGGGACCAATGCATCAGAGATCATCCCATGAAGGGACCAGTGCATCAGAGATCATCCCATGAAGGGACCAGTGCATCAGAGATCATCCCATGAAGGGACCACTGCATCAGAGATCATCCCATGAAGGGACTAGTGCATCACAGCACTCACATTAGAGGTATGGCAGATCATCCCATAAAGGGACTAGTGCAGAGATCATCCCACGAAGGGACCAGAGATCATCCCATGAAGGGACCAGAGATCATCCCATGAAGGGCCCAGAGATCATCCCATGAAGGGCCCAGAGATCATCCCATGAAGGGCCCAGAGATCATTCCATGAAGGGCCCAGAGATCATTCCATGAAGGGCCCAGAGATCATTCCATGAAGGGCCCAGAGATCATTCCATGAAGGGCCCAGAGATCATTCCATGAAGGGACCAGAGATCATTCCATGAAGGGACCAGAGATCATCCCATGAAGTGACCGGTGCATCAGAGATCATCCCATGAAGGGACCAGTGCATCAGAGATCATTCCATGAAGGGACCAGAGCATCACAGCACTCAGATTAGTGGTATACAAGATCATCCTATGAAGGGACCAGACAATCCCATTAAGGGACCAGAGCATCACAGCACTCAGATTAGTGGTATACAAGATCATCCCATGAAGGGACCAGACATCATCCCATGAAGGGGACAAGACATCATCCCATGAAGGGGACCAGTGCATCAGAGATCATCCCATGAAGGGCCCAGTGCATCAGAGATCATCCCATGAAGGGCCCAGTGCATCAGAGATCATCCCATGAAGGGACCAGTGCATCAGAGATCATCCCATGAAGGGACCAGTGCATCAGAGATCATCCCATGAAGGGACCAGAGATCATCCCATGAAGGGACCAGAGCTCATCCCATGAAGGGACCAGAGCTCATCCCATGAAGGGACCAGAGCTCCTCCCATGAAGGGACCAGAACCCCTCCCATGAAGGGACCAGAGATCCTCCCATGAAGGGACCAGAGATCATCCCATGAAGGGACCAGAGATCATCCCATGAAGGGACCAGTGCATCAGAGATCATCCCATGAAGGGAGCAGTGCATCACAGCACTCACATTAGTGGTATACAAGATCATCCCATGAATGGACCACTTCATCAGACATCATCCCATGAAGGGACCAGCGCATCAGAAATCCCATGAAGGGACCAGCGCATCACAGCACTCAGATTAGAGGTATGCAAGATCATCCGATGAAGAGACCAGTGCATCAGAGATCATCCCATGAAGGGACCAGCGCAGAGATAATCCCATGAAGGGACCAGTGCATCAGAGATCATCCTATGAAGGGACAGCGCATCACAGCACTCAGATTAGAGGTATGCAAGATCCCATGAAGGGACCAGCGCATCAAATATTATCCCATGGAGAGACCAGTGCAGAGATCATCCCATGAAGAGACCAGTGCAGAGATCATCCCATGAAGGGACCATTGCAGAGATCATCCCATGAAGGGACTATTGCAGAGATCATCCCATGAAGGGACCAGAGATCATCCCATGAAGGGACCAGAGATCATCCCATGAAGGGACCAGAGATCATCCCATGAAGGGACAAGAGATCATCCCATGAAGGGACCAGAGATCATCCCATGAAGGGACCAGAGATCATCCCATGAAGGGACCAGAGATCATCCCATGAAGGGACCAGAGATCATCCCATGAAGGGACCAGAGATCATCCCATGAAGGGACCAGAGCATCAGAGTTCATCCCATAAAGAGACCAGTGCATCAGAGATCATCCCGTGAAGGGACCAGTGCATCAGAGATTATCCCGTGAAGGGACCAGTGCATCAGAGAGAGATCATCGCGTGAAGGGACCAGTGCATCAGAGATCATCCCGTGAAGGGACCAGTGCATCAGAGATCATCAAAGATCATCCCATGAAGGGACCAATGCATCAGAGATCATCCCATGAAGGGACCAGTGCATCAGAGATCATCCCATGAAGGGACCACTGCATCAGAGATCATCCCATGAAGGGACTAGTGCATCACAATACTTACATTAGAGGTATGGCAGATCATCCCATAAAGGGACTAGTGCAGAGATCATCCCATGAAGGGACCAGAGATCATCCCATGAAGGGACCAGAGATCATCCCATGAAGGGCCCAGAGATCATCCCATGAAGGGCCCAGAGATCATCCCATGAAGGGCCCAGAGATCATCCCATGAAGGGCCCAGAGATCATCCCATGAAGGGCCCAGAGATCATCCCATGAAGGGCCCAGAGATCATTCCATGAAGGGCCCAGAGATCATTCCATGAAGGGCCCAGAGATCATTCCATGAAGGGCCCAGAGATCATTCCATGAAGGGCCCGGAGATCATTCCATGAAGGGACCAGAGATCATCCCTTGAAGGGACCAGAGATCATCCCATGAAGTGACCGGTGCATCAGAGATCATCCCATGAAGGGACCAGTGCATCAGAGATCATTCCATGAAGGGACCAGAGCATCACAGCACTCAGATTAGTGGTATACAAGATCATCCTATGAAGCGACCAGACAATCCCATTAAGGGACCAGAGCATCACAGCACTCAGATTAGTGGTATACAAGAGCATCCCATGAAGGAACCAGACATCATCCCATGAAGGGGACCAGACATCATCCCATGAAGGGGACCAGTGCATCAGAGATCATCCCATGAAGGGACCAGTGCATCAGAGATCATCCCATGAAGGGACCAGTGCATCAGAGATCATCCCATGAAGGGACCAGAGATCATCCCATGAAGGGACCAGAGCTCATCCCATGAAGGGACCAGAGCTCATCCCATGAAGGGACCAGAGCCCCTCCCATGAAGGGACCAGAGCCCCTCCCATGAAGGGACCAGAGCTCCTCCCATGAAGGGACCAGAGCTCCTCCCATGAAGGGACCAGAGCTCCTCCCATGAAGGGACCAGAGCTCCTCCCATGAAGGGACCAGAGCTCCTCCCATGAAGGGACCAGAGCTCCTCCCATGAAGGGACCAGAGCTCCTCCCATGAAGGGACCAGAGCTCCTCCCATGAAGGGACCAGAGCTCCTCCCATGAAGGGACCAGAGCTCCTCCCATGAAGGGACCAGAGCTCCTCCCATGAAGGGACCAGAGCTCCTCCCATGAAGGGACCAGAGCTCATCCCATGAAGGGACCAGAGCATCACAGCACTCAAATTAGAGGTGTGCAAGATCATTCCATGAAAGAACCAGCGCATCAGAGATCATCCCATGAAGGGACCAGCGCATCAGAGATCATCCCATAAAGGTACCAGCGCATCAGAGATCATCCCATGAAGGGACCAGCACATCAGAGATCATCCCATGAAGGGACCAGCGCATCAGAGATCATCCCATGAAGGGACCAGCGCATCAGAGATCATCCCATGAAGGGACCAGCGCATCACAGCACTCAGATTAGTGGTATACAAGATCATCCCATGAAGGGACCAGAGCATCACAGCACTCAGATTAGTGGTATACAAGATCATCCCATGAAGGGGATCAGACATTATCCCATGAAGGGGACCAGTGCATCAGAGATCATCCCATGAAGGGACCAGCGCAAAGATCATCCCATGAAGGGACCAGCGCAAAGATCATCCCATGAAGGGACCAGCGCATCAAAGATCATCCCATGAAGGGGCCAGCGCATCAAAGATCATCCCATGAAGGGACCAGCGCATCAAAGATCATCCCATGAACCGACCAGCACATCAAAGATCATCCCATGAAGGGACCAGTGCATCAGAAATCATCCCATGAAGAGACCAGTGCAACAGAGATCATCCCATGAAGGGACCAGTGCATCAAAGATCACCCCATGAAGGGACCAGCGAAGGGACCAGCGCATCAGAGATCCCATGAAGGGACCAGTGCATCAGAGATCATCCCATGAAGGGACCAGTGTATCACAGCCCTCAGATTAGACGTATGCAAGATCATCCCATGAAGGGACCAGTGCATCAAAGACCATCCCATGAAGGGACCAGTGCAAAGATCATCCCATGAAGGTACCAGTGAATCACAGCACTCAGATTAGAGGTATGCAAGATCATCCCTTGAAGGGACCAGTGCATCAGAGATCATCCCATAAAGGGACCAGAGATAATCCCATGAAGGGACCAGAGATCATCACATGAAGTGACCGGAGATCATCCCATGAAGGGACCAGAGATCATCCCATGAAGGGACCAGAGATCATCCCATGAAGGGACCAGAGATCATCCCATGAAGGGACCAGAGATCATCCCATGAAGGGACCAGAGATCATCCCATGAAGGGACCAGAGATCATCCCATGAAGGGACCAGAGATCATCCCATGAAGGGACCAGAGATCATCCCATGAAGGGACCAGAGATCATCCCATGAAGGGACCAGAGATCATCCCATGAAGGGACCAGAGATCATCCCATGAAGGGACCAGAGATCATCCCATGAAGGGACCAGAGATCATCCCATGAAGGGACCAGAGATCATCCCATGAAGGGACCAGTGCAAAGATAATCCCATGAAGGGACCAGCGCAAAGATCATCCCATGAAGGGACCAGCGCAAAGATCATCCCATGAAGGGACCAGCGCAAAGATCATCCTATGAAGGGACCAGCGCATCAAAGATCATCCCATGAAGGGACCAGCGCATCAAAGATCATCCCATGAAGGGACCAGCGCATCAAAGATCATCCCATGAAGGGACCAGCACATCAAAGATCATCCCATGAAGGGACCAGCACATCAAAGATCATCCCATGAAGGGACCAGCACATCAAAGATCATCCCATGAAGGGACAAGAGATCATCCCATGAAGGGACTAGTGCATTAGAGATCATCCCATGAAGGGACCAGTGCATCAACGCTCATCCCATGAAGTGACCAGTGCATCAACGCTCATCCCATGAAGGGACCAGTGCATCAGAGATAATCCCATGAAGGGACCAGTGCATCAGAGATCATCCCATGAAGGGACCAGTGCATCAACGCTCATCCCATGAAGTGACCAGTGCATCAACGCTCATCCCATGAAGGGACCAGTGCATCAACACTCATCCCATGTAGGGACCAGTGCATCAACGATCCTCCCATGTAGGGACCAGTGCATCACAGCACTCCGATTAGAGGAATGCAAGATCATCCCATGAAGGGTCCAGTGCAGAGATCATCCCATGAAGGGTCCAGTGCAGAGATCATCCCATGAAGTGACCAGCTCATCAAAGATCACCCCATGAAGGGACCAGCGAAGGGACCAGCTCATCAAAGATCATCCCATGAAGGGACCAGCGCATCAAAGATCATCCCATGAAGGGACCAGCGCATCAAAGATCATTCCATGAAGGGACCACCTTAACAAAGATCATACCATGAAGGGACCAGCGCATCAAAGATCAACCCATGAAGGGACCAGAGATCATCCAATGAAGGGACCAGAGATCAACCCATGAAGGGACCAGAGATCATCCCGTGAAGGGACCAGAGATCATCCCGTGAAGGGACCAGAGATCATCACGTGAAGGGACCAGTGCAAAGATCATCCCATGAAGGTACCAGTGAATCACAGCACTCAGATTAGAGGTATGCAAGATCATCCCTTGAAGGGACCAGTGCATCAGAGATCATCCCATAAAGGGACCAGAGATCATCACATGAAGGGACCGGAGATCATCCCATGAAGGGACCGGAGATCATCCCATGAAGGGACCAGAGATCATCCCATGAAGGGACCAGAGATTATCCCTTGAAGGGACCAGAGATCTTCCCTTGAAGGGACCAGAGATCATCCCTTGAAGGGACCAGAGATCATCCCTTGAAGGGACCAGAGATCATCCCTTGAAGGGACCAGAGATCATCCCATGAAGGGACCAGAGATCATCCCATGAAGGGACCAGAGATCATCCCATGAAGGGACCAGTGCAAAGATAATCCCATGAAGGGACCAGCGCAAATATCATCCCATGAAGGGACCAGCGCAAAGATCATCCCATGAAGGGACCAGCGCAAAGATCATCCCATGAAGGGACCAGCGCATCAAAGATCATCCCATGAAGGGACCAGCGCATCAAAGATCATCTCATGAAGGGACCAGCACATCAAAGATCATCCCATGAAGGGACAAGAGATCATCCCAAGAAGGGACTAGTGCATTAGAGATTATCCCATGAAGGGACCAGTGCATCAGAGATCATCCCATGAAGGGACCAGTGCATCAGAGATCATCCCATGAAGAAACCAGTGCATCAACGCTCATCCCATGAAGGGACCAGTGCATCAACGCTCATCCCATGTAGGGACCAGTGCATCAACGATCATCCCATGTAGGGACCAGTGCATCACAGCACTCCGATTAGAGGTATGCAAGATCATCCCATGAAGGGTCCAGTGCAGAGATCAACCCATGAAGTGACCACCGCATCAAAGATCACCCCATGAAGGGACCAGCGAAGGGACCAGCTCATCAAAGATCATCCCATGAAGGGACCAGCGCATCAAAGATCATCCCCTGAAGGGACCAGCGCATCAAAGATCATTCCATGAAGGAACCACCGCATCAAAGATCATCCCATGAAGGGACCAGAGATCATCCCATGATGGGACCAGAGATCATCCCATGAAGGGACCAGAGATCATCCCATGAAGTGACCAGAGATCATCCCATGAAGGGACCAGAGATCATCCCATGAAGGGACCAGTGCATCAGAGATCATCCCATGAAGGGACCAGTGCATCAGAGATCATTCCATGAAAGGACCAGTGCATCAGATCATCCCATGAAGGGACCAGTGCATCAGATCATCCCATGAAGGGACCAGTGCATCACAGCACTCAGATTAGTGGTATGCAAATCAACCCATGAAGGGACCAGTGCACCAGAGATCATCTCATGAAGGGACCAGTGCATCAGAGATCATCCCATGAAGGGACCAGTGCATCAGAGATCATCCCATGAAGGGACCAGTGCATCAGATCATCCCATGAAGGGACCAGTGCATCAGATCATCCCATGAAGGGACCAGTGCATCAGATCATCCCATGAAGGGAGCAGCGCAGAGATCATCCCATGAAGGGACCAGCGCATCAGAAATCCCATGAAGGGACCACCAGTGCATCACAGCACTCAGATTAGAGGTATGCAAGATCATCCCATGAAGGGACCAGTGCATCAGATCATCCCATGAAGGGACCGGCGCATCAGAGATCATCCCATGAAGGGACCAGCGCATCAGAGATCATCCCATGAAGGGACTAGCGCAGAGATCATCCCATTTAGGGACCAGTGCATCAGAGATTATCCCATGAAGGGACCAGTGCATCAGAGATCATCCCATGAAGGAACCAGCGCATCAGAGATCATCCCATGAAGGGACCAGCGATCATCCCATGAAGGGACCAGAGATCATCCCATGAAGGGACCAGAGATCATCCCATGAAGGGACCAGAGATCATCCCATGAAGGGACCAGAGATCATCCCATGACGGGACCAGAGATCATCCCATGAAGGGACCAGAGATCATCCCATGAAGGGACCAGAGATCATCCCATGAAGGGACCAGAGATCATCCCATGAAGGGACCAGAGATCATCCCATGAAGGGACCAGAGATCATCCCATGAAGGGACCAGAGATCATCCCATGAAGGGACCAGTGCATCAGAGATCATCCCATGAAGGGACCAGTGCATCAGAGATCATTCCATGAAGGGACCAGTGCATCAGATCATCCCATGAAGGGACCAGTGCATCAGATCATCCCATGAAGGGACCAGTGCATCAGATCATCTCATGAAGGGACCAGAGCATCAGATCATCCCATGAAGGGACCAGTGCACCAGAGATGATCCCATGAAGGGACCAGCGCATCAGAGATCATCCCATGAAGGGACCAGCGCATCAGAGATCATCCCATGAAGTGACCAGCGCATCAAAGGTCATCCCATGAAGGGACCAGCTCAAAGATCATACCTTGAAGGGACCAGTGCATCAGATCATCCCATGAAGGGACCAGTGCATCAGAGATCATCCCATGAAGGGACCAATGCATCCGAGATCATTCCATTAAGGGACCAGTGCATCAGATCATCCCATGAAGGGACCAGTGCATTAGATCATCCCATGAAGGGACCAGTGCATCAGAGATCATCCCATGAAGGGACCAGTGCATCAGAGATCATCCCATGAAGGGACCAGTGCATCAGAGATCATCCCATGAAAGGACCAGTGCATCAGATCATCCCATGAAGGGACCAGCGCAGCGATCATCCCATGAAGGGACCAGCGCATCGATCATCCCATGAAGGGACCAGCGCATCAGAAATCCCATGAAGGGACCACCAGTGCATCACAGCACTCAGATTAGAGGTATGCAAGATCATCCCATGAAGGGACCAGTGCATCAGATCATCCAATGAAGGGACCAGCGCATCAGAGATCAACCCATGAAGGGAGCAGTGCATCAGAGATCATCCCATGAAGAGACCAGTGCATCAGAGATCATCCCATGCAGGGACCAGTGCATCAGAGACCATCCCGTAAAGGGACCAGTGCATCAGAGATCATCCCATTAAGGGACCAGTGCATCAGAGATCATCCCATGAAGGGACCAGTTCATCAGAGATCATCCCATGAAGGGACCAGTGCATCAGAGATCATCCCATGAAGGGACCAGTGCATCACAGCCCTCAGATTAGACGTATGCAAGATCATCCCATGAAGGGACCAGTGCAAAGATCATTCCATGAAGGTACCAGTGCATCACAGCACTCAGATGAGAGGTATGCAAGATAATCCCTTGAAGGGACCAGTGCATCAGAGATCATCTCATGAAGGGACCAGAGATCATCCCATGAAGGGACCAGAGATCATCCCATGAAGGGACCAGAGATCATCCCATGAAGGGACCAGAGATCATCCCATGAAGGGACCAGAGATCATCCCATGAAGGGACCAGAGATCATCCCATGAAGGGACCAGAGATCATCCCATGAAGGGACCAGAGATCATCCCATGAAGGGACCAGAGATCATCCCATGAAGGGACCAGTGCATTAAAGATCATCCCATGAAGGGACCAGCGCATCAAAGATCATCCCATGAAGGGACCAGCACATCAAAGATCATCCCATGAAGGGACCAGTGCATCAGAGATCATCCCATGAAGGGACCAGTGCATCAGAGATCATCCCATGAAGAGACCAGTGCATCAGAGATTATCCCATGAAGGGACCAGCGCATCAAAGATGATACCATGCAGGGACCAGTGCATCAGAGATCATCCCGTGAAGGGACCAGTGCTTTAGAGATCATCCCATTAAGGGACCAGTGCATCAGAGATCATCCCATTAAGGGACCAGTGCATTAGAGATCATCCCATGAAGGGACCAGTGCATCAGAGAGCATCCCATAAAGAAACCAGCACATCAGAGATCATTCCATGAAGGGACAAGTGCATCAAAAATCATCCCATGAAGGGACAAGTGCATCAAAAATCATCCCATGAAGGGACCAGCGCATCAAAGATCATCCCATGAAGGGACCAGCACATCACAGCACTCAGATTAGAGATATGCAAGATCATCCCATGAAGGGACCAGTGCATCAGAGATCATCCCATGAAGGGACCAGAGCATCAGAGATCATCCCATGAAGGGACCAGAGCATCAGAAGTCATCCCATGAAGGGACCAGTGCATCAAATATCACCCCATGAAGGGACCAGCAAAGGGACCAGCGCATCAAAGATGATACCATGCAGGGACCAGTGTATCAGAGATCATCCCGTGAAGGGACCAGTGCATCAGAGATCATCCCGTGAAGGGACCAGTGCATCAGAGATCATCCCATTAAGGGACCAGTGCATCAGAGATCATCCCATTAAGGGACCAGTGCATCACAGCCCTCAGATTAGACATATGCAAGATCATCCCATGAAGGGACCAGTGCATCAAAGACCATCCCATGAAGGGACCAGTGCAAAGATCTTCCCATGAAGGTACCAGTGCATCACAGCACTCAGATTAGAGGTCTGCAAGATCATCCCTTGAAGGGACTAGTTCAGAGATCATCCCTTGAAGGGACTAGTTCAGAGATCATCCCATGAAGGGACCAGAGATCATCCCATGAAGGGACCAGAGATCATCCCATGAAGGGACCAGTGCAAAGATCATCCCATGAAGGGACCAGCGCATCAAAGATCATCCAATGAAGGGACCAGCGCATCAAAGATCATCCAATGAAGGGACCAGCACATCAAACATCATCCCATGAAGGGACCAGCGCATCAAAGATCATCCCATGAAGGGACAAGAGATCATCCCATGAAGGGACTAGTGCATCAGAGATCATCCCATGAAGGGACCAGTTCATCAACGCTCATCCCATGAAGGGACCAGTACAACAATGCTCATCCCATGAAGGGACCAGTGCATCAACGCTCTTCCCATGAAGGGACCAGTGCATCAACGCTCTTCCCATGAAGGGACCAGTGCATCAACGATCATCCCATGTAGGGACTAGTGCATCAACGATCATCCCATGTAGGGACCAGAGCATCACAGCACTCCGATTAGAGGTATGCAAGATCATCCCATGAAGGGTCCAGTGCAGAGGAGATCATCCCATGAAGGGACCAGCGCATCAAAGATCACCCCATTAAGGGACCAGCGAAGGGACCAGCTCATCAAAGATCATCCCATGAAGGGACCAGTGCATCACAGATCATCCCATGAAGGGACCACAGCATCACAGCACTCAGATTAGTGGTATACAAGATCCTCCCATGAAGGGGACCAGACATCATCCCATGAAGGGGACCAGTGCATCAGAGATCATCCCATGGAGGGACCAGCGCAAAGATGATCCCATGAAGAGACCAGCGCAAAGATCATCCCATGAAGGGACCAGTGCATCAAAGATCATCCCATGAAGGGACCAGCGCATCAAAGATCATCCCATGAAGGGACCAGCGCATCAAAGATCATCCCATGAAGGGACCAGTCCATGAAGGGACCAGCGCATCAGAGATCATCCCATGAAGGGACCAGCGCATCAGAGATCATCCCATGAAGGGACCAATGCAGAGATCAGCCCATGAAGGGACCAGTGGATCAGAGATCATTCCATGAAGGGACCAGAGCATCACAGCACTCAGATTAGTGGTATACAAGATCATCCTATGAAGGGGACCAGACATCATCCCATGAAGGGGACCAGACATCATCCCATGAAGGGGACCAGACATCATCCCATGAAGGGACCAGCGCATCAAAGATCATCCCATGAAGGGACCAGTGCATCAAAGATCATCCCATGAAGGGACCAACGCATCAAAGATCATCCCATGAAGGGACCAGTGCATCACAGCACTCAGATTAGAGATATGCAAGATCATCCCATGAAGGGACCAATGCATCAGAGATCATCCCATGAAGGGACCAGTGCATCAGAGATCATCCCATGAAGGGAGCAGTGCATCAGAGATCATCCCATGAAGACCCCAGTGCATCAGATCATCCCATGCAGGGACCAGTGCATCAGAGACCATCCCGAAAAGGGACCAGTGCATCAGAGATCATCCCATTAAGGGACCAGTGCATCAGAGATCATCCCATGAAGGGACCAGTTCATCAGAGATCATCCCATGAAGGGACCAGTGCATCAGAGATCATCCCATGAAGGGACCAGTGCATCACAGCCCTCAGATTAGACGTATGCAAGATCATCCCATGAAGGGACCAGTGCATCAATGACCATCCCATGAAGGGACCAGTGCAAAGATCATTCCATCAAGGTACCAGTGCATCACAGCACTCAGATTAGAGGTATGCAAGATCATCCCTTGAAGGGACCAGTGCATCAGAGATCATCTCATGAAGGGACCAGAGATCATCCCATAAAGGGACCAGAGATCATCCCATGAAGGGACCAGAGATCATCCCATGAAGGGACCAGAGATCATCCCATGAAGGGACCAGAGATCATCCCATGAAGGGACCAGAGATCATCCCATGAAGGGACCAGAGATCATCCCATGAAGGGACCAGAGATCATCCCATGAAGGGACCAGAGATCATCCCATGAAGGGACCAGAGATCATCCCATGAAGGGACCAGAGATCATCCCATGAAGGGACCAGAGATCATCCCATGAAGGGACCAGCGCATCAAAGATCATCCCATGAAGGGACCAGCGAATCAAAGATCATCCCATGAAGAGACCAGTGCATCAGAGATCATCCCATGAAGGGACCAGTGCATCAAAGATCATCCCATGAAGGGACCAGCGCATCAAAGATCATCCCATGAAGGGACCAGCGCATCAAAGATCATCCCATGAAGGGACCAGCGCATCAAAGATCATCCCATGAAGGGACCAGTGCATCACAGCACTCAGATTAGAGATATGCAAGATCATCCCATGAAGGGACCAATGCATCAGAGATCATCCCATGAAAGGACCAGTGCATCAGAGATCATCCCATGAAGGGAGCAGTGCATCAGAGATCATCCCATGAAGACCCCAGTGCATCAGATCATTCCATGCAGGGACCAGTGCATCAGAGACCATCCCGAAAAGGGACCAGTGCATCAGAGATCATCCCATTAAGGGACCAGTGCATCAGAGATCATCCCATGAAGGGACCAGTTCATCAGAGATCATCCCATGAAGGGACCAGTGCATCAGAGATCATCCCATGAAGGGACCAGTGCATCACAGCCCTCAGATTAGACGTATGCAAGATCATCCCATGAAGGGACCAGTGCATCAATGACCATCCCATGAAGGGACCAGTGCAAAGATCATTCCATCAAGGTACCAGTGCATCACAGCACTCAGATTAGAGGTATGCAAGATCATCCCTTGAAGGGACCAGTGCATCAGAGATCATCCCATGAAGGGACCAGAGATCATCCCATGAAGGGACCAGAGATCATCCCATGAAGGGACCAGAGATCATCCCATGAAGGGACCAGAGATCATCCCATGAAGGGACCAGAGATCATCCCATGAAGGGACCAGAGATCATCCCATGAAGGGACCAGAGATCATCCCATGAAGGGACCAGCGCATCAAAGATCATCCCATGAAGGGACCAGCGAATCAAAGATCATCCCATGAAGGGACCAGTGCATCAGAGATCATTCCATGAAGGGACCAGTGCATCAAAGATCATCCCATGAAGGGACCAGCGCATCAAAGATCATCCCATGAAGGGACCAGTGCATCAGAGATCATCCCATGAAGGGACCAGTGCATCAGAGATCATCCCATGAAGGGACCAGTGCATCCGAGATCATCCCATGAAGAGACCAGTGCATCAGAGATCATCCCGTGAAGGGACCAGTGCATGAGAGATCATCCCATTAAGGGACCAGTGCACCAGAGATCGTCCCATTAAGGGACCAGTGCATCAGAGATCATCCCATGAAGGGACCACCAGTGCATCAGAGATCATACCATGAAGGGACCAGTGCAAAGATCATCCCATGAAGGTACCAGTGCATCACAGCACTCAGATTAGAGGTATGCAAGATCATCCCTTGAAGGGACCAGTGCATCAGAGATCATCCCATGAAGGGACCAGAGATCATCCCATGAAGGGACCAGAGATCATCCCATGAAGGGACCAGAGCTCATTCCATGAAGGGACCAGAGCTCATCCCATGAAGGGACCAGAGCTCATCTCATGAAGGGACCAGAGCTCATCCCATGAAGGAACCAGTGCAAAGATCATCCCATGAAGGGACCACCACATCACAGCACTGAGATTAGAGGTATGCAAGATCATCCCATGAAGGGACCAGTGCACCATAGATCATCCCATGAAGGGACCAGTGCATCAGAGATCATCCCATGAAGGGACCAGTGCATCAGAGGTCATCCCATGAAGGGAGCAGTGCATCACAGCACTCACATTAGAGGTATGCAAGATCATCCCATAATGAAGTACCGGGTATTTTAGACCCAGCGGTGCAGGGGCACACACCCTATGACTTCGGGGTTTCACCCTGTTCCGGACCTACAGAAACACAGAGTCTTCTGGGTGAAGTCAAAGAATCGTTTATTGGCTGCAGACCAATGACAGGTATCCTAGAAGTACAACAGCGTGTATGTTCTCAGGAGACTGCTGCAAATCATAGGAACGGACTACATCTTAAATAGGCCTTTTTCGGCCTCAAGCATACATTCCTGAGTTTTATGAAACGGCAATATAACAGTGTACATTACAAAGAAAAGGCAGAGTCATGATGACCATCCCACATTCCAGTTCGGCCAACTCACAATGATTTACACAATAAGGTTGCGATCCCACGTTAGATGTCAGTAGACCCCCCAATAAACATGAGCATCTCCTGTTTTGGGAAACAAGTCATAAAGCAGGAACAAGCAGGTGTGGAAGAGATTAGCCGGGGGTTTGTGTAGGATGAGAAGGGTTTTATGATGGGTCGAGCCCTGATGCTAATCACAGGTGGACGGAGGAAGGGGAGCTCGTGAGACCGGTTTGACCCGGGGCAGCGGAGCCAGCTGCCCAGGTCACCGAGAAGTCACGGGAAAGCACATGTACTGAGAGGCCCGTATTTGCTCCATTATAGCCTGTGTGAGGGCAATGACAAGATGGCCACTGCTTCCAAAATGGAACCCGCGTAGTGCAGCAAGATAACATGTACGCAGTGCATTCAAGGCCAGAACGACGAGTAAAGCACTCGTACATGCCGCATTTACCATTTGCGGTTCGCTAATACCACATAGACAGGGGTAGGGCCTGGTCCCCTACGCGGTTCCAAAGAGTAAAGGACGACAATAAAGGGACCAGTGCAGAGATCATCCCATAAAGGGACCAGTGCAGAGATCATCCCATGAAGGGACCAGAGATCATCCCATGAAGGGACCAGAGATCATCCCATGAAGGGACCAGAGATCATCCCATGAAGGGACCAGAGATCATCCCATGAAGGGACCAGTGCATCAGAGATCATCCCATGAAGGGACCAGTGCATCACAGCACTCACATTAGTGGTATACAAGATCATCCCATGAAGGGACCAGACATCATCCCATGAAGGGAACCAGTGCATCAGAGATCATCCCATGAAGGGACCAGCGTATCAAAGATCATCCCATGAAGGGACCAGTGCATCACAAATCATCCCATGAAGGGACCAGTGCATCAAAGATCATCCCATGAAGGGACCAGCGCATCAAAGATTATCCCATGAAGGGACCAGCACATCACAGCACTCAGATTATAGATATGCAAGATCATCCCATGAAGGGACCAGTGCATCAGAGATAATCCCATGAAGGGACCAGAGCACCAAAGATCATCCCATGAAGGGACCAGCGCATCAAAGATCATCCAATGAAGGGACTAGCGCATCTGATATCATCCCATAAAGGGACTGGTGCATCAGAGCACTCAGATTAGAGGTATGCAAAATCATCCCATGAAGGGACCAGTGCATCAGAGATCATCCCATGAAGTACCAGTGCATCAGATATCATCCCATGAAGGGATCAGTGCATCAGAGCACTCAGATTAGAGGTATGCAAGATCATCCCATGAAGGGACCAGTGCATCAGATCATCCCATGAAGGGACCAGTGCATCACAGCACAGAGATTAGAGGTATGCAAGATCAACCCATTAAGGGACCAGCGCATCGACGATCATCCCATGAAGGGACCAGCGCATCGAGGATCATCCCATGAAGGGACCAGCGCATCGAGAATCATCCCATGAAGGGACCACTTCATCGAGAATCATCCCATGAAGGGAGGACTTCATCAGAGATCATCCCAAGAAGGGACCACTTCATCAGAGATCATCCCATGAAGGGACCACTTCATCAGAGATTATCTCATGAAGGGACCACTTCATCAGAGATCATCCCATGAAGGGACCACTTCATCAGAGATCATCCCATGAAGGGACCACTTCATCAGAGATCATCCCATGAAGGGACCACTTCATCAGAGATCATCCCATGAAGTGACCACTTCATTAGAGATCATCCCATGAAGGGACCACTTCATCAGAGATCATCCCATGAAGGGACCACTTCATCAGAGATCATCCCATGAAGTGGCCACTTCATCAGAGATCATCCCATGAAGTGACCACTTCATTAGAGATCATCCCATGAAGGGACCACTTCAGAGATCATCCCATGAAGTGACCAGTGAATCAGAGATCATCCCATGAAGGTACCAATGCATCAGAGATCATCCCATGATGGGACCAGTGCATCAGATCATCCCATTAAGGGACCAGCGCATCGAGGATCATCCCATGAAGGGACCAGCGCATCGAGGATCATCCCATGAAGGGACCAGCGCATCGAGAATCATCCCATGAAGGGACCACTTCATCGAGAATCATCCCATGAAGGGAGGACTTCATCAGAGATCATCCCAAGAAGGGACCACTTCATCAGAGATCATCCCATGAAGGGACCACTTCATCAGAGATTATCTCATGAAGGGACCACTTCATCAGAGATCATCCCATGAAGGGACCACTTCATCAGAGATCATCCCATGAAGGGACCACTTCATCAGAGATCATCCCATGAAGGGACCACTTCATCAGAGATCATCCCATGAAGTGACCACTTCATTAGAGATCATCCCATGAAGGGACCACTTCAGAGATCATCCCATGAAGTGACCAGTGAATCAGAGATCATCCCATGAAGGTACCAATGCATCAGAGATCATCCTATGAAGGGACCAGCACATCACAGCACTCAGATTAGAGCTATGCAAGATCCCATGAAGAGACCAATGCATCAAAGATTATCCCATGAAGGGACCAGTGCATTAGAGATCATCCCATGAAGGGACCAGTGCATTAGAGATCATTCCATGAAGGGACCAGTGCAGAGATCATCCCATGAAGGGACCAGCGCAGAGATCATCCCATGAAGGGACCAGCGCATCACAGCACTCAGATTAGAGGTATGCAAGATCATCCCATGAAGAGACCAGTGCATCAGAGATCATCCCATGAAGGGACCAGCGCAGAGATAATCCCATGAAGGGACCAGTGCATCAGAGATCATCCTATGAAGGGACAGCGCATCACAGCACTCAGATTAGAGGTATGCAAGATCCCATGAAGGGACCAGCGCATCAAATATTATCCCATGGAGAGACCAGTGCAGAGATCATCCCATGAAGAGACCAGTGCAGAGATCATCCCATGAAGGGACCATTGCAGAGATCATCCCATGAAGGGACCATTGCAGAGATCATCCCATGAAGGTACCAGAGATCATCCAATGAAGGGACCAGCGCATCAAAGATCATCCAATGAAGGGACCAGCGCATCAAACATCCCATGAAGGGACCAGCGCATCAAAGATCATCCCATGAAGGGACCAGCGCATCAAAGATCATCCCATGAAGGGACAAGAGATCATCCCATGAAGGGACTAGTGCATCAGATATCATCCCATGAAGGGACCAGTTCATCAACGCTCATCCCATGAAGGGACCAGTACATCAATGCTCATCCCATGAAGAGACCAGTGCATCAACGATCATCCCATGTAGGGACCAGTGCATCAACAATCATCCCATGTAGGGACCAGAGCATCACAGCACTCCGATTAGAGGTATGCAAGTTCATCCCATAAAGGGTCCAGTGCAGAGGAGATCACCCCATTAAGGGACCAGCGAAGGGACCAGCTCATCAAAGATCATCCCATGAAGGGACCAGTGCATCACAGATCATCCCATGAAGGGACCACAGCATCACAGCACTCAGATTAGTGGTATACAAGATCCTCCCATGAAGGGGACCAGACATCATCCCATGAAGGGGACCAGTGCATCAGAGATCATCCCATGGAGGGACCAGCGCAAAGATGATCCCATGAAGAGACCAGCGCAAAGATCATCCCATGAAGGGACCAGCGCACTCAGATTAGAGGTATGCATAATCATCCCATGAAGGGACCAGTGCATCAGAGATCATCCCATGAAGTACCAGTGCATCAGATATCATCCCATGAAGGGATCAGTGCATCAGAGCACTCAGATTAGAGGTATGCAAGATCATCCCATGAAGGGACCAGTGCATCAGAGATCATCCCATAAAGGGACCAGTGCATCACAGCACTCAGATTAGAGGTATGCAAGATCATCCCATGAAGGCACCAGTGCATCAGAGATCATCCCATGAAGGGACCAGTGTTTCACAGCACTCAGATTAGAGGTATGCAAGATCATCCCATGAAGGGACCAGTGCATCAGAGATCATCCCATGAAGGGACCAGTGCATCACAGCACAGAGATTAGAGGTATGCAAGATCAACCCATTAAGGGACCAGCGCATCGACGATCATCCCATGAAGGGACCAGCGCATCGAGGATCATCCCATGAAGGGACCAGCGCATCGAGAATCATCCCATGAAGGGACCAGCGCATCGAGAATCATCCCATGAAGGGACCAGCGCATCGAGAATCATCCCATGAAGGGAGGACTTCATCAGAGATCATCCCAAGAAGGGACCACTTCATCAGAGATCATCCCATGAAGGGACCACTTCATCAGAGATTATCCCATGAAGGGACCACTTCATCAGACGTCATCCCATGAAGGGACCACTTCATCAGAGATCATCCCATGAAGGGACCACTTCATCAGAGATCATCCCATGAAGGGACCACTTCATCAGAGATCCTCCCATGAAGGGACCACTTCATCAGAGATCCTCCCATGAAGGGACCACTTCATCAGAGATCATCCCATGAAGGGACCACTTCATCAGAGATCATCCCATGAAGTGACCACTTCATTAGAGATCATCCCATGAAGGGACCACTTCATTAGAGATCATCCCATGAAGTGACCAGTGCATCACAGCACTCAGATTAGAGGTATGCAAGATCATCCCATGAAGGGACCAGTGAATCAGAGATCATCCCATGAAGGTACCAATGCATCAGAGATCATCCCATGATGGGACCAGTGCATCAGATCATCCCATTAAGGGACCAGAGCATCAGAGATCATCCCATGAAGGGACCAGAGCATCAGAGATCATCCCATGAAGGGACCAGCACATCAAAGCACTCAGATTAGAGCTATGCAAGATCCCATGAAGAGACCAGTGCATCAAAGATTATCCCATGAAGGGACCAGTGCATTAGAGATCATCCCATGAAGGGACCAGTGCATTAGAGATCATTCCATGAAGGGACCAGTGCAGAGATCATCCCATGAAGGGACCAGCGCAGAGATTATGCCATGAATGGACAACTTCATCAGACATCATCCCATGAAGGGACCAGCGCATCAGAAATCCCATGAAGGGACCAGCGCATCACAGCACTCAGATTAGAGGTATGCAAGATCATCCGATGAAGAGACCAGTGCATCAGAGATCATCCCATGAAGGGACCAGCGCAGAGATAATCCCATGAAGGGACCAGTGCATCAGAGATCATCCTATGAAGGGACAGCGCATCACAGCACTCAGATTAGAGGTATGCAAGATCCCATGAAGGGACCAGCGCATCAAATATTATCCCATGGAGAGACCAGTGCAGAGATCATCCCATGAAGAGACCAGTGCAGAGATCATCCCATGAAGGGACCATTGCAGAGATCATCCCATGAAGGGACCAGAGATCATCCCATGAAGGGACCAGAGATCATCCCATGAAGGGACCAGAGATCATCCCATGAAGGGACCAGAGATCATCCCATGAAGGGACCAGAGATCATCCCATGAAGTACCAGTGCATCAGATATCATCCCATGAAGGGATCAGTGCATCCGAGCACTCAGATTAGAGGTATGCAAGATCATCCCATGAAGGGACCAGTGCATCAGAGATCATCCCATAAAGGGACCAGTGCATCACAGCACTCAGATTAGAGGTATGCAAGATCATCCCATGAAGGGACCAGTGCACCAGAGATCATCCCATGAAGGGACCAGTGTTTCACAGCACTCAGATTAGAGGTATGCAAGATCATCCCATGAAGGGACCAGTGCATCAGAGATCATCCCATGAAGGGACCAGTGCATCACAGCACAGAGATTAGAGGTATGCAAGATCAACCCATTAAGGGACCAGCGCATCGACGATCATCCCATGAAGGGACCAGCGCATCGAGAATCATCCCATGAAGGGACCACTTCATCGAGAATCATCCCATGAAGGGAGGACTTCATCAGAGATCATCCCAAGAAGGGACCACTTCATCAGAGATCATCCCAAGAAGGGACCACTTCATCAGAGATCATCCCATGAAGGGACCACTTCATCAGAGATCATCCCATGAAGGGACCACTTCACCAGAGATCATCCCATGAAGGGACCACTTCAGAGATTATCCCATGAAGGGACCACTTCATCAGAGATTATCCCATGAAGGGACCACTTCATCAGAGATCATCCCATGAAGGGACCACTTCATCAGAGATCATCCCATGAAGGGACCACTTCATCAGAGATCATCCCATGAAGGGACCACTTCATCAGAGATCATCCCATGAAGGGACCACTTCATCAGAGATCATCCCATGAAGGGACCACTTCATCAGAGATCATCCCATGAAGGGACCACTTCATCAGAGATCATCCCATGAAGGGACCACTTCATCAGAGATCATCCCATGAAGGGACCACTTCATCAGAGATCATCCCATGAAGGGACCACTTCATCAGAGATCATCCCATGAAGGGACCACTTCATCAGAGATCATCCCATGAAGGGACCACTTCATCAGAGATCATCCCATGAAGGGACCACTTCATCAGAGATCATCCCATGAAGGGACCACTTCATCAGAGATCATCCCATGAAGTGACCACTTCATTAGAGATCATCCCATGAAGGGACCACTTCATTAGAGATCATCCCATGAAGTGACCAGTGCATCACAGCACTCAGATTAGAGGTATGCAAGATCATCCCATGAAGGGACCAGTGAATCAGAGATCATCCCATGAAGGTACCAATGCATCAGAGATCATCCCATGATGGGACCAGTGCATCAGATCATCCCATTAAGGGACCAGAGCATCAGAGATCATCCCATGAAGGGACCAGTGCATTAGAGATCATTCCATGAAGGGACCAGTGCAGAGATCATCCCATGAAGGGACCAGCGCAGAGATCATCCCATGAATGGACCACTTCATCAGACATCATCCCATGAAGGGACCAGCGCATCAGAAATCCCATGAAGGGACCAGCGCATCACAGCACTCAGATTAGAGGTATGCAAGATCATCCGATGAAGAGACCAGTGCATCAGAGATCATCCCATGAAGGGACCAGCGCAGAGATAATCCCATGAAGGGACCAGTGCATCAGAGATCATCATATGAAGGGACAGCGCATCACAGCACTCAGATTAGAGGTATGCAAGATCCCATGAAGGGACCAGCGCATCAAATATTATCCCATGGAGAGACCAGTGCAGAGATCATCCCATGAAGATACCAGTGCAGAGATCATCCCATGAAGGGACTATTGCAGAGATCATCCCATGAAGGGACCATTGCAGAGATCATCCCATGAAGGGACCATTGCAGAGATCATCCCATGAAGGGACCATTGCAGAGATCATCCCATGAAGGGACCAGAGATCATCCCATGAAGGGACCAGAGATCATCCCATGAAGGGACCAGAGATCATCCCATGAAGGGACCAGAGATCATCCCATGAAGGGACCAGAGATCATCCCATGAAGGGACCAGAGATCATCCCATGAAGGGACCAGAGATCATCCCATGAAGGGACCAGAGATCATCCCATGAAGGGACCAGAGATCATCCCATGAAGGGACCAGAGATCATCCCATGAAGGGACCAGAGATCATCCCATGAAGGGACCAGAGATCATCCCATGAAGGGACCAGAGATCATCCCATGAAGGGACCAGAGATCATCCCATGAAGGGACCAGAGATCATCCCTTGAAGGGACCAGAGATCATCCCTTGAAGGGACCAGAGATCATCCCATGAAGGGACCAGAGCATCAGAGTTCATCCCATAAAGAGACCAGTGCATCAGAGATCATCCCGTGAAGGGACCAGTGCATCAGAGATCATCCCGTGAAGGGACCAGTGCATCAGAGAGAGATCATCCCGTGAAGGGACCAGTGCTTCAGAGATCATCCCGTGAAGGGACCAGTGCATCAGAGATCATCAAAGATCATCCCATGAAGGGACCAAGGCATCAGAGATCATCCCATGAAGGGACCAGTGCATCAGAGATCATCCCATGAAGGGACCAGTGCATCAGAGATCATCCCATGAAGGGACCACTGCATCAGAGATCATCCCATGAAGGGACTAGTCCATCACAGCACTCAAATTAGAGGTATGGCAGATCATCCCATAAAGGGACTAGTGCAGAGATCATCCCATGAAGGGACCAGATCTCATCCCATGAAGGGCCCAGAGATCATCCCATGAAGGGCCCAGAGATCATCCCATGAAGGGCCCAGAGATCATCCCATGAAGGGCACAGAGATCATTCCATGAAGGGCCCAGAGATCATTCCATGAAGGGCCCAGAGATCATTCCATGAAGGGCCCAGAGATCATTCCATGAAGGGCCCAGAGATCATTCCATGAAAGGACCAGAGATCATCCCATGAAGTGACCGGTGCATCAGAGATCATCCCATGAAGGGACCAGTGCATCAGAGATCATTCCATGAAGGGAACAGAGCATCACAGCACTCAGATTAGTGGTATACAAGATCATCCCATGAAGGGACCAGACATCATCCCATGAAGGGGACCAGACATCATCCCATGAAGGGGACCAGACATCATCCCATGAAGGGGACCAGACATCATCCCATGAAGGGGACCAGACATCATCCCATGAAGGGGACCAGTGCATCAGAGATCATCCCATGAAGGAACCAGTGCATCAGAGATCATCCCATGAAGGGACCAGTGCATCAGAGATCATCCCATGAAGGGACCAGAGCTCATCCCATGAAGGGACCAGAGCTCATCCCATGAAGGGACCAGAGCTCATCCCATGAAGGGACCAGAGCTCCTCCCATGAAGGGACCAGAGCCCCTCCCATGAAGGGACCAGAGCTCCTCCCATGAAGGGACCAGAGCTCCTCCCATGAAGGGACCAGAGCTCCTCCCATGAAGGGACCAGTGCATCAGAGATCATCCCATGAAGGGAGCAGTGCATCACAGTACTCACATTAGTGGTATACAAGATCATCCCATGAAAGGACCACTTCATCAGACATCATCCCATGAAGGGACCAGCGCATCAGAAATCCCATGAAGGGACCAGCGCATCACAGCACTCAGATTAGAGGTATGCAAGATCATCCGATGAAGAGACCAGTGCATCAGAGATAATCCCATGAAGGGACCAGCGAAGAGATAATCCCATGAAGAGACCAGTGCATCAGAGATCATCCTATGAAGGGACAGCGCATCACAGCACTCAGATTAGAGGTATGCAAGATCCCATGAAGGGACCAGCGCATCAAATATTATCCCATGGAGAGACCAGTGCAGAGATTATCCCATGGAGAGACCAGTGCAGAGATCATCCCATGAAGAGACCAGTGCAGAGATCATCCCATGAAAGGACCATTGCAGAGATCATCCCATGGAGTGACCATTGCAGAGATCATCCCATGGAGGGACCATTGCAGAGATCATCCCATGAAGGGACCAGAGATCATCCCATGAAGGGACCAGAGATCATCCCATGAAGGGACCAGAGATCATCTCATGAAGGGACCAGAGATCATCCCATGAAGGGACCAGAGATCATACCATGAAGGGACCAGAGATCATCCCATGAAGGGACCAGAGATCATCCCATGAAGGGACCAGAGATCATCCCATGAAGGGACCAGAGATCATCCCATGAAGGGACCAGAGATCATCCCATGAAGGGACCAGAGATCATCCCATGAAGGGACCAGAGATCATCCCATGAAGGGACCAGAGCATCAGAGTTCATCCCATAAAGAGACCAGTGCATCAGAGATCATCCCGGGAAGGGACCAGTGCATCAGAGATCATCCCGTGAAGGGACCAGTGCATCAGAGAGAGATCATCCCGTGAAGGGACCAGTGCATCAGAGATCATCCCGTGAAGGGACCAGTGCATCAGAGATCATCAAAGATCATCCCATGAAGGGACCAATGCATCAGAGATCATCCCATGAAGGGACCAGTGCATCAGAGATCATCCCATGAAGGGACCAGTGCATCAGAGATCATCCCATGAAGGGACCAGTGCATCAGAGATCATCCTATGAAGGGACTAGTGCATCACAGCACTCACATTAGAGGTATGGCAGATCATCCCATAAAGGGACTAGTGCATCACAGCACTCACATTAGAGGTATGGCAGATCATCCCATAAAGGGACTAGTGCAGAGATCATCCCATGAAGGGACCAGAGATCATCCCATGAAGGGACCAGAGATCATCCCATGAAGGGCCCAGAGATCATCCCATGAAGGGCCCAGAGATCATTCCATGAAGGGCCCAGAGATCATTCCATGAAGGGCCCAGAGATCATTCCATGAAGGGCCCAGAGATCATTCCATGAAGGGCCCAGAGATCATTCCATGAAGGGACCAGAGATCATTCCATGAAGGGACCAGAGATCATCCCATGAAGTGACCGGTGCATCAGAGATCATCCCATGAAGGGACCAGTGCATCAGAGATCATTCCATGAAGGGACCAGAGCATCACAGCACTCAGATTAGTGGTATACAAGATCATCCCATGAAGGGACCAGACATCATCCCATGAAGGGGACCAGACATCATCCCATGAAGGGGACCAGACATCATCCCATGAAGGGGACCAGACATCATCCCATGAAGGGGACCAGTGCATCAGAGATCATCCCATGAAGGGACCAGTGCATCAGAGATCATCCCATGAAGGGACCAGTGCATCAGAGCTCATCCCATGAAGGGACCAGAGATCATCCCATGAAGGGACCAGAGCTCATCCCATGAAGGGACCAGAGCTCATCCCATGAAGGGACCAGAGCCCCTCCCATGAAGGGACCAGAGCTCCTCCCATGAAGGGACCAGAGCTCCTCCCATGAAGGGACCAGAGCTCCTCCCATGAAGGGACCAGAGCTCCTCCCATGAAGGGACCAGAGCTCCTCCCATGAAGGGACCAGAGCTCCTCCCATGAAGGGACCAGAGCTCATCCCATGAAGGGACCAGAGCTCATCCCATGAAGGGACCAGAGCATCACAGCACTCAAATTAGAGGTGTGCAAGATCATTCCATGAAAGGACCAGCGCATCAGAGATCATTCCATGAAAGGACCAGCGCATCAGAGATCATCCCATGAAGGGACCAGCGCATCAGAGATCATCCCATAAAGGTACCAGCGCGTCAGAGATCATCCCATGAAGGGATCAGCGCATCAGAGATCATCCCATGAAGGGACCAGCGCATCAGAGATCATCCCATGAAGGGACCAGCGCATCAGAGATCATCCCATGAAGGGACCAGCGCATCAGAGATCATCCCATGAAGGGACCAGCGCATCAGAGATCATCCCATGAAGGGACCAGCGCATCACAGCACTCAGATTAGTGGTATACAAGATCATCCCATGAAGGGACCAGAGCATCACAGCACTCAGATTAGTGGTATACAAGATCATCCCATGAAGGGGATCAGACATTATCCCATGAAGGGGACCAGTGCATCAGAGATCATCCCATGAAGGGACCAGCGCAAAGATCATCCCATGAAGGGACCAGCGCAAAGATCATCCCATGAAGGGACCAGCGCATCAAAGATCATCCCATGAAGGGACCAGCGCATCAAAGATCATCCCATGAAGGGACCAGCGCATCAAAGATCATCCCATGAAGGGACAAGAGATCATCACATGAAGGAACCAGAGCATCAGAGTTCATCCCATAAAGAGACCAGTGCATCAGAGATCATCCCGTGAAGGGACCAGTGCATCAGAGATCATCCCGTGAAGGGACCATTGCATCAGAGAGAGATCATCCCATGAAGGGACCAGAGATCATCACATGAAGGGACCAGAGATCATCCCATGAAGGGACCAGAGATCATCCCATGAAGGGACCAGAGATCATCCCATGAAGGGACCAGAGATCACCCCATGAAGGGACCAGAGATCATCCCATGAAGGGACCAGAGATCATCTCATGAAGGGACCAGAGATCATCCCATGAAGTGACCAGAGATCATCCCATGAAGGGACCAGTGCAAATATCTTCCCATGAAGGGACCAGTGCAAATATCTTCCCATGAAGGGACCAGTGCACCATAGATCATCCCATGAAGGGACCAGTGCATCAGAGATCATCCAATTAAGGGACCAGTGCATCAGAGATCATCCCATAAAGGGACCAGTGCATCAGATATCATCCCATGAAGGGACCAGAGATTATCCCATGAAGGGACCAGAGATCATCCCATGAAGGGACCAGAGATCATCCCATGAAGGGACCAGAGATCATCCCATGAAGGGACCAGAGATCATCCCATGAAGGGACCAGAGATCATCCCATGAAGGGACCAGAGATCATCCCATGAAGGGACCAGAGATCATCCCATGAAGGGACCAGAGATCATCCCATGAAGGGACCAGAGATCATCCCATGAAGGGACCAGAGATCATCCCATGAAGGGACCAGAGATCATCCCATGAAGGGACCAGAGATCATCCCATGAAGGGACCAGAGCATCAGAGATCATCCTATAAAGTGACCAGTGCATCAGAGATCATCAAAGATCATCCCATAAAGTTACCAGTGCATCAGAGATCAGCAAAGATCCTCCCATGAAGGGACCAGTGCATCAGATCATCCCATGAAGGGACAAGTGCATCAGATCATCCCATGAAGGGACAAGTGCATCAGAGATCATCCCATGAAGGGACCAGTGCACCAGAGATCATCCCATGAAGGGACCAGTGCATCAGAGATCATCCCATGAAGGGACCAGTGCACCAGAGATCATGCCATGAAGGGACCAGTGCATCAGAGATCATACCATGAAGGGACCAGTGCATCACAGCACTAACATTAGAGGTATGGCAGATCATCCCATAAAGGGACCTGTGCAGATATCATCCCATGAAGGGACCAGAGATGATCCCATGAAAGGACCCGAGATCATCCCATGAAGGGACCAGAGATCATCCCATGAAGGGACCAGAGATCATCCCATGAAGGGACCAGAGATCATCCCATGAAGGGACCAGAGATCATCCCATGAAGGGACCAGAGATCATCCCATGAAGGGACCAGAGATCATCCCATGAAGGGACCATAGATCATCCCATGAAGGGACCAGATATCATCCCATGAAGGGACCATAGATCATCCCATGAAGGGACCATAGATCATCCCATGAAGGGACCAGTGCATCACAGATCATCAAAGATCATCCCATAAAGCGACCAGTGCATCAGAGTTCATCAAAGATCATCCCATGAAGGGACCAGTGCATCAGAGTTCATCCCATGAAGGGACCAGTGCATCAGAGTTCATCCCATGAAGGGACCAGTGCATCAGAGATCATCCCATGAAGGGACCAGAGCATCAGAGATCATCCCATGAAGGGACCAGTGCATCACAGCACTCATGCAGGATCCCATGAAGGGACCAGTTCATCAAAGATCATCCCATGAAGGGACCAGTGCATCAACGATCATGCCATGAAGGGACCAGTGTATCAAAGATCATCCCATGAAGGGACCAGTGCATCAAAGATCATCCCATGAAGGGACCAGTGCATCAAAGATCATCCCATGAAGGGACCAGTGCATCAAAGATCATCCCATGAAGGGACCAGTGCATCAAATATCATGCCATGAAGGGACCAGTGCATCACAGCACTCAGATTAGAGGTATGCAAGATCCCATGAAGGGACCAGCGCATCAAATATTATCCCATGGAGAGACCAGTGCAGAGATCATCCCATGGAGAGACCAGTGCAGAGATCATCCCATGAAGAGACCATTGCAGAGATCATCCCATGAAGGGACCATTGCAGAGATCATCCCATGAAGGGACCAGAGATCATCCCATGAAGGGACCAGAGATCATCCCATGAAGGGACCAGAGATCATCCCATGAAGGGACCAGAGATCATCCCATGAAGGGACCAGAGATCATCCCATGAAGGGACCAGAGATCATCCCATGAAGGGACCAGAGATCATCCCATGAAGGGACCAGAGATCATCCCATGAAGGTGTGGAAATATGGATTTTTCTGGTCAGTTATGTCCCCTATCTTGGACCCCAACGGTTCTATGTGCATGTTACAAGTACATGTATATTCCCTCCAGTTCCAGTTATGAAGACGCAAACACATGTGCGTCCACCGTCAACATGTCCTCTGTCAGATCCGCCATGTATAGGCCGGATATTCCATTCCTAAGTACGAAAGGCCACCGGCTTTATATGGTTCACTTATGCTATTTTACAGTCCAGGCAAGTAGGTCCTGATTCTGTCATCAAACTCTTCTTGCCTTCTGCCTCTGAAAACTCCAGTCTGAGCCTGCAACTGTGACCATGAACTTTGTCTCGTTCTCTGCGCGGCTCACGAAGCCTGACATCAGCCTATTCTCTGCCAAGAACTGTATTTCACCTTCGAGTTATCTGCTTCCCCCTCAGCCAATGCATTCCTGCCTAGTAGTTTAAGTAAACATTCTTCCAGCTACCGAGCAAAGGGCCCGGCTTCTCTGTCTTTATACAAGTAATTCATAGCCCTGTTACTATGGAAGATTCCTGCCCTCGCATCTAGTGTAGACACTTAGACGCTTGTACACGCACGCACAGTCAGTATAGAATAGATTCTGTCCGAGAGTCCTTCTTTTGTGGATAACATAGTTCTTTAAACATAGGATGTTAGATATGATTTGGGATTAGGTTGACTTGACCCCCCAGACTTTTCGTCTCCACATGTAGAGCTAAATGTCAAGTCCCCTTCACCCCCTAGTTGCACGTCAATCACACGTCATGCTGCTGCGCGCGCATCTATGCCAAGTATTATCTTATAGATCTACCTATATATGACATCATAACCAATTATGTTCCTTTTTACTCCTTATTACACCCATTTTCGGTTACGCATATGAATCGTCATTTTCCTTATCAATTGTTACGCCTACTGCATTCGCTTCATTGTAATGTATGTACTATAAAAGTCATTTCTTGTCAATAAAGTATGTACTTCACTTCCTGAACCTCCGTGGTGATGGAACTTGGAGCAACCGATTATAATCGATCATTGGAATAAAGCCCATTCCGAACCTCTAATACCACGGATTCTGCCACTCATTTTACTGAGCTATTTTATTATGTTTCCGTATCAAATTAAGTCCCGGTAATGAATTTTATTTACCACAAAGGGACCAGAGATCATCCCATGAAGGGACCAGAGATCATCCCATGAAGGGACCAGAGATCATCCCATGAAGGGACCAGAGATCATCCCATGAAGGGACCAGAGATCATCCCATGAAGGGACCAGAGATCATCCCATGAAGGGACCAGAGATCATCCCATGAAGGGACCAGAGATCATCCCATGAAGGGACCAGAGATCAATCCATGAAGGGACCAGAGATCATCCCATGAAGGGACCAGAGCATCAGAGTTCATCCCATAAAGAGACCAGTGCATCAGAGATCATCCCGTGAAGGGACCAGTGCATCAGAGATCATCCCGTGAAGGGACCAGTGCATCAGAGATCATCCCGTGAAGGGACCAGTGCATCAGAGAGAGATCATCCCGTGAAGGGACCAGTGCATCAGAGATCATCCCGTGAAGGGACTAGTGCATCAGAGATCATCAAAGATCATCCCGTGAAGGGACCAATGCATCAGAGATCATCCCATGAAGGGACCAGTGCATCAGAGATCATCCCATGAAGGGACCAGTGCATCAGAGATCATCCCATGAAGGGACCAGTGCATCAGAGATCATCCCATGAAGGGACCACTGCATCAGAGATCATCCTATGAAGGGACTAGTGCATCACAGCACTCACATTAGAGGTATGGCAGATCATCCCATAAAGGGACTAGTGCAGAGATCATCCCATGAAGGGACCCGAGATCATCCCATGAAGGGCCCAGAGATCATCCCATGAAGGGCCCAGAGATCATTCCATGAAGGGCCCAGAGATCATTCCATGAAGGGCCCAGAGATCATTCCATGAAGGGCCCAGAGATCATTCCATGAAGGGCCCAGAGATCATTCCATGAAGGGCCCAGAGATCATTCCATGAAGGGACCAGTGCATCTGAGATCATCCCATGAAGGGACCAGTGCATCAGAGATCATCCCATGAAGGGACCAGTGCATCAGAGATCATCCCATGAAGGGACCAGTGCATCAGAGATCATCCCATGAAGGGACCAGTGCATCAGAGATCATCCCATGAAGGGACCAGTGCATCAGAGATCATCCCATGAAGGGACCAGTGCAGAGATCATCCCATGAAGGGACCAGTGCATCAACGCTCATCCCAGGAAGGGACCAGTGCAGCAACGCTCATCCCATGAAGGGACCAGTGCATCAACGCTCATCCCATGAAGGGACCAGTGCATCAACGCTCATCCCATGAAGGGACCAGTGCATCAACGCTCATCCCATGAAGGGACCAGTGCATCAACGCTCATCCCATGAAGGGACCAGTGCATCAACGATCATCCCATGAAGGGACCAGTGCATCAACGATCATCCCATGAAGGGACCAGTGCATCAACGATCATCCCATGAAGGGACCAGTGCATCAACGATCATCCCATGTAGGGACCAGTGCAACACAGCACTCCGATTAGAGGTATGCAAGATCATCCCATGAAGGGTCCAGTGCAGAGATCCTCCCATGAAGTGACCAGCGCATCAAAGATCACCCGATGAAGGGACCAGCTCAAAGATCATCCCATGAAGGGGCCAGCGCATCAAAGATCATCCCATGAAGGGGCCAGCGCATCAAAGATCATCCCATGAAGGGACCAGTGCATCAGAGATCACCCCATGAAGGGACCAGCGCATCAAAGATCATCCCATGAAGGGACCAGCACATCAAAGATCATCCCATGAAGGGACCAGCGCATCAAAGATCATCCCATGAAGGGACCAGTGCATCGAGGATCATCCCATGAAGGGACCAGCGCATCGAGGATCATCCCATGAAGGGACCAGCGCATAACAGCACTCAGATTAGAGGTATGCAAGATCCCATAAAGGGACCAGCGCAAAGATCATCCCATGAAGGGACCAGTGCATTAAAATCGGCCCATGGAGGGACCAGTGCATAAAAATCGTCCCATGAAGGGACCAGTGCATCAAAATCGTCCCATGAAGGGACCAGTGCAGAGATCATCCCATGAAGGGACCATTGCAGAGATCATCCCATGAAGGGACCAGTGCAGAGATCATCCCATGAAGGGACCATTGCAGAGATCATCTCATGAAGGGACCAGAGCTCATCCCATGAAGGGACCAGAGATCATCCCATGAAGGGACCAGAGATCATCCCATGAAGGGACCAGAGATCATCCCATGAAGGGACCAGAGATCATCCCATGAAGGGACCAGAGATCATCCCATGAAGGGACCAGAGATCATCCCATGAAGGGACCAGAGATCATCCCATGAAGGGATCAGCGCAAAGATCATCCCTTGAAGGGACCAGCGCATCAAAGATCATCCCATGAAGGGACCAGTGCATCAACGATCATCCCATGAAGGGACCAGTGCATCAACGATCATCCCATGAAGGGACCAGTGCATCAACGATCATCCCATGTAGGGACCAGTGCAACACAGCACTCCGATTAGAGGTATGCAAGATCATCCCATGAAGGGTCCAGTGCAGAGATCCTCCCATGAAGTGACCAGCGCATCAAAGATCACCCGATGAAGGGACCAGCTCAAAGATCATCCCATGAAGGGGCCAGCGCATCAAAGATCATCCCATGAAGGGGCCAGCGCATCAAAGATCATCCCATGAAGGGACCAGTGCATCAGAGATCACCCCATGAAGGGACCAGCGCATCAAAGATCATCCCATGAAGGGACCAGCACATCAAAGATCATCCCATGAAGGGACCAGCGCATCAAAGATCATCCCATGAAGGGACCAGTGCATCGAGGATCATCCCATGAAGGGACCAGCGCATCGAGGATCATCCCATGAAGGGACCAGCGCATAACAGCACTCAGATTAGAGGTATGCAAGATCCCATAAAGGGACCAGCGCAAAGATCATCCCATGAAGGGACCAGTGCATTAAAATCGGCCCATGGAGGGACCAGTGCATAAAAATCGTCCCATGAAGGGACCAGTGCATCAAAATCGTCCCATGAAGGGACCAGTGCAGAGATCATCCCATGAAGGGACCATTGCAGAGATCATCCCATGAAGGGACCAGTGCAGAGATCATCCCATGAAGGGACCATTGCAGAGATCATCCCATGAAGGGACCAGAGCTCATCCCATGAAGGGACCAGAGATCATCCCATGAAGGGACCAGAGATCATCCCATGAAGGGACCAGAGATCATCCCATGAAGGGACCAGAGATCATCCCATGAAGGGACCAGAGATCATCCCATGAAGGGACCAGTGCAATAGAGATCATCCCATGAAGGGACCAGCGCATCAAAGATCATCCCATGAAGGGACCAGCGCATCAACGATCATGCCATGAAGGGACCAGTACATCTGAGATCATCCCATGAAGGGACCAGTGCATCAGAGATCATCCCATGAAGGGACCAGTGCATCAGAGATCATCCCATGAAGGGACCAGTGCATCAGATATCATCCCATGAAGGGACCAGTGCATCAGATATCATCCCAGGAAGGGACCAGTGCATCAGATATCATCCCAGGAAGGGACCAGTGCATCAGATATCATCCCATGAAGGGACCAGTGCATCAGAGATCATCCCATGAAGGGACCAGTGCATCAAGAGATCATCCCATAAAGGGACCAGTGCATCAAAGATCATCCCATGAAGGGACCAGTGCATCAAAGATCATCCCATGAAGGGATCAGTGCAGAGATCATCCCATGAAGGGACCAGTGCATCAGAGATCATCCCATGAAGGGACCAGTGCATCAGAGATCATCCCATGAAGGGACCAGTGCATCACAGCACTCAGATTAGAGGTATGCAAAATCATCCTATGAAGGGAGCAGTGCAGAGATCATACCATGAAGGGACCAGTGCATCAGATCATCCCATGAAGGGACTAGTGCATCAGAGATCATCCCATGAAGGGACCAGTGCATCAGAGATCATCCCATGAAGGAACCAGCACGTCAAAGATGCCATGAAGGAACCAATACATCAAAGATCATCCCATGAAGGGACCAGTGCATCACAGCTCTCAGATTAAAGGTATGGAAGATCATCCCATGAAGGGACCAGTGCAGAGATTATCCCATGAAGGGACCAGTGCACCAGAGATCATTCCAAGAAGGGACCAGTGCATCAGAGATCATCCCATGAAGAGAGCAGTGCATCAGATCTTCCCAATAAGGGGCGAGTGCATCAGAGATCATCCCATGAAGGGGCGAGTGCATCAAAGATCATCCCATGAAGGGGCGAGTGCATCAGATCATCCCATGAAGGGGCGAGTGCATCAGATCATCCCATGAAGGGGCGAGTGCATCAAAGATCATCCCATGAAGGGGCGAGTGCATCAGATCATCCCATGAAGGGGCGAGTGCATCAGATCATCCCATGAAGGGGCGAGTGCATCTCAGATCATCCCATGAAGGGGCGAGTGCATCTCAGATCATCCCATGAAGGGGCGAGTGCATCTCAGATCATCCCATGAAGGGGCGAGTGCATCTCAGATCATCCCATGAAGGGGCGAGTGCATCTCAGATCATCCCATGAAGGGGCGAGTGCATCAGAGATCATCCCATGAAGGGGCGAGTGCATCAGAGATCATCCCATGAAGGGGCGAGTGCATCAGAGATCATCCCATGAAGGGGCGAGTGCATCAAAATCGTCCCATGAAGGGACCAGTGCATCAAAATCGCCCCATGAAGGGACCAGTGCATCACAGCACTCAAATTAGATGTATGCAAGATCATCCCATCAAGGGACCAGTGCATCAGACATCATCCCATGAAGAGACCAGTGCATCAGATCATCCCATGAAGGGACCAGTGCGTCAGATCATCCCATGAAGGGACCAGAGATCATCCGGTGAAGGGACCAGAGATCATCCCGTGAAGGGACCAGAGATCATCCCATGAAGGGACCAGAGATCATCCCATGAAGGGACCAGAGATCATCCCATGAAGGGACCAGAGATCATCCCATGAAAGGACCAGAGATCATCCCATGAAAGGACCAGAGATCATCCCATGAAGGGACCAGAGATCATCCCATGAAGGGACCAGAGATCATCCCATGAAGGGACCAGAGATCATCCCATGAAGGGACCAGAGATCATCCCATGAAGGGACCAGTGCATCAAAGATCATCCCATGAAGGGACCAGTGCATCAACGATCATCCCATGAAGGGAACAGTCCATGAAGGGACCAGCGCATCAACGATCATCCCATGAAGGGACCAGCGCATCAGAGATCATCCCATGAAGGGACCAGTGCATCAGAGATCATCCCATGAAGGGACCAGTGCATCACAGCACTCAGATTAGAGGTATGCAAGATCATCCCATGAAGCGACCAGTGCATCAGAGATCATCCCATGAAGGGACCGTGCATCAGAGATCATCCCATGAAGGGACCAGTGCAGAGATCAGCCCATAAAGGGACCACCGTATCACAGATCATTCCATGAAGGGACCAGAGCATCACAGCACTCAGATTAGTGGTATACAAGATCTTCCTATGAAGGGACCAGACATCATCCCATGAAGGGGACCAGCCATCATCCCATGAAGGGGACCAGTGCATCAGAGATCATCCCATGAAGGGACCAGTGCATCACAGCACTCAGATTAGAGGTATGCAAGATCATCCCATGAAGGGACCAATGCATCAGAGATCATCCCATGAAGGTACCAGTCCATCTGAGATCATCCCATGAAGGGACCAGTGCATCAGAGATCATCCCATGAAGAGACCAGTGCATCAGAGATCATCCCATGAAGGGACCAGCACATCAAAGATGATACCATGAAGTGACCAGTGCATCAGAGACCATCCCGTGAAGGGACCAGTGCAAAGATCATCCCATGAAGGTACCAGTGCATCACAGCACTCAGATTAGAGGTATGCAAGATCTTCCCTTGAAGGGACCAGTGCATCAGAGATCATCCCATGAAGGGACCAGAGATCATCCCATGAAGGGACCAGAGATCATCCCATGAAGGGACCAGAGATCATCCCATGAAGGGACCAGCGCATCAACGATCATCCCATGAAGGGACCAGCGCATCAACGATCATCCCATGAAGGGACCAGCGCATCAACGATCATGCCATGAAGGGACCAGTACATCTGAGATTATCCCATGAAGGGACCAGTGCATCAGAGATCATCCCATGAAGGGACCAGTGCATCAGAGATCATCCCATGAAGGGACCAGTACATCACAGCACTCATATTAGAGGTATGCAAGATCATCCCATGAAGGGACGAGTGCATCAAAGATCATCCCATGAAGTAACCAGTGCATCAGAGATCATCCCATGAAGGGACCAGTGCATCAGATATCATCCCATGAAGGGACCAGTGCATCAGATATCATCCCATGAAGGGACCAGTGCATCAGATATCATCCCAGGAAGGGACCAGTGCATCAGAGATCATCCCATGAAGGGACCAGTGCATCAGAGATCATCCCATGAAGGGACCAGTGCATCAAGAGATCATCCCATGAAGGGACCAGTGCATCAAAGATCATCCCATGAAGGGACCAGTGCATCAAAGATCATCCCATGAAGGGATCAGTGCAGAGATCATCCCATGAAGGGACCAGTGCATCAGAAATCATCCCATGAAGGGACCAGTGCATCAGAGATCATCCCATGAAGGGACCAGTGCATCACAGCACTCAGATTAGAGGTATGCAAAATCATCCTATGAAGGGAGCAGTGCAGAGATCATCCCACGAAGGGACCAGTGCATCAGAGATCATCCCATGAAGGAACCAGCACGTCAAAGATGCCATGAAGGAACCAATACATCAAAGATCATCCCATGAAGGGACCAGTGCATCACAGCTCTCAGATTAGAGGTATGGAAGATCATCCCATGAAGGGACCAGTGCAGAGATTATCCCATGAAGGGACCAGTGCACCAGAGATCATTCCAAGAAGGGACCAGTGCATCAGAGATCATCCCATGAAGAGAGCAGTGCATCAGATCTTCCCAGTAAGGGGCGAATGCATCAGAGATCATCCCATGAAGGGGCGAGTGCATCAGAGATCATCCCATGAAGGGGCGAGTGCATCTCAGATCATCCCATGAAGGGGCGAGTGCATCAGAGATCATCCCATGAAGGGGCGAGTGCATCTCAGATCATCCCATGAAGGGGCGAGTGCATCTCAGATCATCCCATGAAGGGGCGAGTGCATCAGAGATCATCCCATGAAGGGGCGAGTGCATCAGAGATCATCCCATGAAGGGGCGAGTGCATCAGAGATCATCCCATGAAGGGGCGAGTGCATCAGAGATCATCCCATGAAGGGGCGAGTGCATCAGAGATCATCCCATGAAGGGGCGAGTGCATCAAAGATCATCCCATTAAGGGACAAGTGCAGAGATCATCCCATGAAGGGACCAGTGCATCAAAGATCATCCCATTAAGGGGCAAGTGCATCAGAGATAATCCCATGAAGGGGCGAGTGCATCAGAGATCATCCCATGAAAGGGCGAGTGCATCAGAGATCATCCCATGAAGGGGCGAGTGCATCAGAGATCATCCCATGAAGGGGCGAGTGCATCAGAGATCATCCCATGAAGGGGCGAGTGCATCAGAGATCATCCCATGAAGGGGCGAGTGCATCAGAGATCATCCCATGAAGGGGCGAGTGCATCAGAGATCATCCCATGAAGGGGCGAGTGCATCAGAGATCATCCCATGAAGGGGCGAGCGCATCAGATATCATCCCATGAAGGGGCGAGTGCATCAGATATCATCCCATGAAGGGGCGAGCGCATCAGATATCATCCCATGAAGGGGCGAGCGCATCAGATATCATCCCATGAAGGGGGGAGCGCATCAGATATCATCCCATGAAGGGGCGAGCGCATAAGATATCATCCCATGAAGGGGCGAGCGCATCAGATTATCCCATAAAGGGACCAGTGCATCACAGCACTCAGATTAGAGGAATGCAAGATCTCATGAAGGGACCAGCACATCAGAGATCATCCCAAGAAGGGGCGAGTGTATCAAAGATCATCCCATGAAGGGACCAGTGCATCAGAGATCATCCCATGTAGGGACCAGTGCATCATAGATCATCCCATGAAGGGACCAGTGCATCAGAGATCATCCCATGAAGGGACCAGTGCATCACAGCACTCAGATTAGAGGTATGCAAGATCATCCCATGAAGGGACCAGCGCATCGAGGATCATCCCATGAAGGGACCAGTGCATCACAGTACTCAGATTAGAGGTATGCAAGTTCATCCCATGAAGGGACCAGTGCATCACAGCACTCAGATTAGAGGTATGCAAGATCATCCGATGAAGGGACCAGTGCAGAGAGCATCCCATGAAGGGACCAGTGCATCAGAGATCATCCCATGAAGAACCAGTGCACCAGAGATCATCCCATGAAGGGACCAGGGCATTAAAGGTCATCCCATGAAGGGACCAGTGTACCAAAAATCATCCCATGAGGGGACTAGAGATAATCCCATGAAGGGACCAGTGCAACAGATCATCCCTTGAAGGGGCCAGTGCAACAGATCATCCCATGAAGGGACCAGTGCAACAGATCATCCCATGAAGGGACCAATGCAACAGATCATCCCATGAAGGGACCAATGCAACAGATCATCCCATGAAGGGACCAATGCAACAGATCATCCCATGAAGGGACCAATGCAACAGATCATCCCATGAAGGGACCAATGCAACAGATCATCCCATGAAGGGACCAGTGCATCAGAGATTAACCCATGAAGGGACCAGAGATCATCCCATGAAGGGACCAGAGATCATCCCATGAAGGGACCAGAGATCATCCCATGAAGGGACCAGAGATCATCCCATGAAGGGATCAGAGATCATCCCATGAAGGGACCAGTGCATCAAAGATCATCCCATGAAGGGACCAGTGCATCAACGATCATCCCATGAAGGGAACAGTCCATGAAGGGACCAGCGCATCAACGATCATCCCATGAAGGGACCAGTGCATCACAGTACTCAGATTAGAGGTATGCAAGATCATCCCATGAAAAGACCAGTGCATCACATATCATCCCATGAAGGGACCAGTGCATCACATCACTCAGATTAGAGGTATGCAAGATCATCCCATGAAGCGACCAGTGCATCAGAGATCATCCCATGAAGGGACCAGTGCAGAGATCAGCCCGTGAAGGGACCAGAGCTCATCCCATGAAGGGACAATAGCTCATCCCATGAAGGGACCAGAGCATCACAGCACTCAAATTAGAGGTATGCGAGATCATTCCATGAAAGGACCAGCGCATCAGAGATAATCCCATGAAAAGACCAGCGCATCAAAGATGACACCATACAGGGACCAGTGCATCAGAGATCATCCTGTGAAGGGACCAGTGCATCAGAGATCATCCCATGAAGGGATCAGCGCAAAGATCATCCCTTGAAGGGACCAGCGCATCAAAGATCATCCCTTGAAGGGACCAGCGCATCAAAGATCATCCCATGAAGGGACCAGCGCATCAAAGATCATCCCATGAAGGGACCAGCGCATCAAAGATCATCCCATGAAGGGACCAGTGCATCAGAGACCATCCCATGAAGAGACCAGTGCATCACAGCCATCAGATTAGACGTATGCAAGATCATCCCATGAAGGGACCAGTGCATTAAAGACCATCCCATGAAGGGACCAGTGCAAAGATCATCCCATGAAGGGACCAGAGATCATGCCATGAAGGGACCAGAGATCATCCCATGAAGGGAGCAGAGATCATCCCATGAAGGGAGCAGAGATCATCCCATGAAGGGACCAGAGATCATCCCATGAAGGGACCAGAGATCATCCCATGAAGGGACCAGAGATCATCCCATGAAGGGATCAGAGATCATCCCATGAAGGGACCAGCACATCAAAGATCATCCCATGAAGGGACCAGCGCATCAAAGATCATCCCATGAAGGGACCAGTGCATCGAGGATCATCCCATGAAGGGACCAGCGCATCGAGGATCATCCCATGAAGGGACCAGCGCATAACAGCACTCAGATTAGAGGTATGCAAGATCCCATAAAGGGACCAGCGCAAAGATCATCCCATGAAGGGACCAGTGCATTAAAATCGGCCCATGGAGGGACCAGTGCATAAAAATCGTCCCATGAAGGGACCAGTGCATCAAAATCGTCCCATGAAGGGACCAGTGCAGAGATCATCCCATGAAGGGACCATTGCAGAGATCATCCCATGAAGGGACCAGTGCAGAGATCATCCCATGAAGGGACCATTGCAGAGATCATCCCATGAAGGGACCAGAGCTCATCCCATGAAGGGACCAGAGCTCATCCCATGAAGGGACCAGAGATCATCCCATGAAGGGACCAGAGATCATCCCATGAAGGGACCAGAGATCATCCCATGAAGGGACCAGAGATCATCCCATGAAGGGACCAGAGTTCATCCCATGAAGGGACCAGAGTTCATCCCATGAAGGGACCAGAGATCATCCCATGAAGGGACCAGAGATCATCCCATGAAGGGACCAGAGATCATCCCATGAAGGGACCAGTGCAATAGAGATCATCCCATGAAGGGACCAGCGCATTAAAGATCATCCCATGAAGGGACCAGCGCATCAACGATCATGCCATGAAGGGACCAGTACATCTGAGATCATCCCATGAAGGGACCAGTGCATCAGAGATCATCCCATGAAGGGACCAGTGCATCAGAGATCATCCCATGAAGGGACCAGTACATCACAGCACTCATATTAGAGGTATGCAAGATCATCCCATGAAGGGACGAGTGCATCAAAGATCATCCCATGAAGTAACCAGTGCATCAGAGATCATCCCATGAAGGGACCAGTGCATCAGATATCATCCCATGAAGGGACCAGTGCATCAGATATCATCCCAGGAAGGGACCAGTGCATCAGATATCATCCCATGAAGGGACCAGTGCAGAGATCAGCCCGTGAAGGGACCAGAGCTCATCCCATGAAGGGACAATAGCTCATCCCATGAAGGGACCAGAGCATCACAGCACTCAAATTAGAGGTATGCGAGATCATTCCATGAAAGGACCAGCGCATCAGAGATAATCCCATGAAAAGACCAGCGCATCAAAGATGACACCATACAGGGACCAGTGCATCAGAGATCATCCTGTGAAGGGACCAGTGCATCAGAGATCATCCCATGAAGGGATCAGCGCAAAGATCATCCCTTGAAGGGACCAGCGCATCAAAGATCATCCCTTGAAGGGACCAGCGCATCAAAGATCATCCCATGAAGGGACCAGCGCATCAAAGATCATCCCATGAAGGGACCAGCGCATCAAAGATCATCCCATGAAGGGACCAGTGCATCAGAGACCATCCCATGAAGAGACCAGTGCATCACAGCCATCAGATTAGACGTATGCAAGATCATCCCATGAAGGGACCAGTGCATTAAAGACCATCCCATGAAGGGACCAGTGCAAAGATCATCCCATGAAGGGACCAGAGATCATGCCATGAAGGGACCAGAGATCATCCCATGAAGGGAGCAGAGATCATCCCATGAAGGGACCAGAGATCATCCCATGAAGGGACCAGAGATCATCCCATGAAGGGACCAGAGATCATCCCATGAAGGGATCAGAGATCATCCCATGAAGGGACCAGCACATCAAAGATCATCCCATGAAGGGACCAGCGCATCAAAGATCATCCCATGAAGGGACCAGTGCATCGAGGATCATCCCATGAAGGGACCAGCGCATCGAGGATCATCCCATGAAGGGACCAGCGCATAACAGCACTCAGATTAGAGGTATGCAAGATCCCATAAAGGGACCAGCGCAAAGATCATCCCATGAAGGGACCAGTGCATTAAAATCGGCCCATGGAGGGACCAGTGCATAAAAATCGTCCCATGAAGGGACCAGTGCATCAAAATCGTCCCATGAAGGGACCAGTGCAGAGATCGTCCCATGAAGGGACCAGTGCAGAGATCATCCCATGAAGGGACCATTGCAGAGATCATCCCATGAAGGGACCAGTGCAGAGATCATCCCATGAAGGGACCATTGCAGAGATCATCCCATGAAGGGACCAGAGCTCATCCCATGAAGGGACCAGAGATCATCCCATGAAGGGACCAGAGATCATCCCATGAAGGGACCAGAGATCATCCCATGAAGGGACCAGAGTTCATCCCATGAAGGGACCAGAGATCATCCCATGAAGGGACCAGAGATCATCCCATGAAGGGACCAGAGATCATCCCATGAAGGGACCAGTGCAATAGAGATCATCCCATGAAGGGACCAGCGCATTAAAGATCATCCCATGAAGGGACCAGCGCATCAACGATCATGCCATGAAGGGACCAGTACATCTGAGATCATCCCATGAAGGGACCAGTGCATCAGAGATCATCCCATGAAGGGACCAGTGCATCAGAGATCATCCCATGAAGGGACCAGTACATCACAGCACTCATATTAGAGGTATGCAAGATCATCCCATGAAGGGACGAGTGCATCAAAGATCATCCCATGAAGTAACCAGTGCATCAGAGATCATCCCATGAAGGGACCAGTGCATCAGATATCATCCCATGAAGGGACCAGTGCATCAGATATCATCCCAGGAAGGGACCAGTGCATCAGATATCATCCCAGGAAGGGACCAGTGCATCAGAGATCATCCCATGAAGGGACCAGTGCATCAGAGATCATCCCATGAAGGGACCAGTGCATCAAGAGATCATCCCATAAAGGGACCAGTGCATCAAAGATCATCCCATGAAGGGACCAGTGCATCAAAGATCATCCCATGAAGGGATCAGTGCAGAGATCATCCCATGAAGGGACCAGTGCATCAGAGATCATCCCATGAAGGGACCAGTGCATCAGAGATCATCCCATGAAGGGACCAGTGCATCACAGCACTCAGATTAGAGGTATGCAAAATCATCCTATGAAGGGAGCAGTGCAGAGATCATACCATGAAGGGACCAGTGCATCAGATCATCCCATGAAGGGACTAGTGCATCAGAGATCATCCCATGAAGGGACCAGTGCATCAGAGATCATCCCATGAAGGAACCAGCACGTCAAAGATGCCATGAAGGAACCAATACATCAAAGATCATCCCATGAAGGGACCAGTGCATCACAGCTCTCAGATTAGAGGTATGGAAGATCATCCCATGAAGGGACCAGTGCAGAGATTATCCCATGAAGGGACCAGTGCACCAGAGATCATTCCAAGAAGGGACCAGTGCATCAGAGATCATCCCATGAAGAGAGCAGTGCATCAGATCTTCCCAATAAGGGGCGAATGCATCAGAGATCATCCCATGAAGGGGCGAGTGCATCAGATCATCCCATGAAGGGGCGAGTGCATCAGATCATCCCATGAAGGGGCGAGTGCATCAGATCATCCCATGAAGGGGCGAGTGCATCAAAGATCATCCCATGAAGGGGCGAGTGCATCAGATCATCCCATGAAGGGGCGAGTGCATCAGATCATCCCATGAAGGGGCGAGTGCATCAGATCATCCCATGAAGGGGCGAGTGCATCAGAGATCATCCCATGAAGGGGCGAGTGCATCAGAGATCATCCCATGAAGGGGCGAGTGCATCAGAGATCATCCCATGAAGGGGCGAGTGCATCAGAGATCATCCCATGAAGGGGCGAGTGCATCAGAGATCATCCCATGAAGGGGCGAGTGCATCAGAGATCATCCCATGAAGGGGCGAGTGCATCAGAGATCATCCCATGAAGGGGCGAGTGCATCAGAGATCATCCCATGAAGGGGCGAGTGCATCAGAGATCATCCCATGAAGGGGCGAGTGCATCAGAGATCATCCCATGAAGGGGCGAGTGCATCAAAATCGTCCCATGAAGGGACCAGTGCATCAAAATCGCCCCATGAAGGGACCAGTGCATCACAGCACTCAAATTAGATGTATGCAAGATCATCCCATCAAGGGACCAGTGCATCAGACATCATCCCATGAAGAGACCAGTGCATCAGATCATCCCATGAAGGGACCAGTGCGTCAGATCATCCCATGAAGGGACCAGAGATCATCCGGTGAAGGGACCAGAGATCATCCCGTGAAGGGACCAGAGATCATCCCGTGAAGGGACCAGAGATCATCCCGTGAAGGGACCAGAGATCATCCCGTGAAGGGACCAGAGATCATCCCATGAAGGGACCAGCGATCATCCCATGAAGGGACCAGCGATCATCCCATGAAGGGACCAGAGATCATCCCATGAAGGGACCAGAGATCATCCCATGAAGGGACCAGAGATCATCCCATGAAGGGACCAGAGATCATCCCATGAAGGGACCAGAGATCATCCCATGAAGGGACCAGAGATCATCCCATGAAGGGACCAGAGATCATCCCATGAAGGGACCAGAGATCATCCCATGAAGGGACCAGAGATCATCCCATGAAAGGACCAGAGATCATCCCATGAAAGGACCAGAGATCATCCCATGAAGGGACCAGAGATCATCCCATGAAGGGATCAGAGATCATCCCATGAAGGGACCAGTGCATCAAAGATCATCCCATGAAGGGACCAGTGCATCAACGATCATCCCATGAAGGGAACAGTCCATGAAGGGACCAGCGCATCAACGATCATCCCATGAAGGGACCAGCGCATCAGAGATCATCCCATGAAGGGACCAGTGCATCAGAGATCATCCCATGAAGGGACCAGTGCATCACAGCACTCAGATTAGAGGTATGCAAGATCATCCCATGAAGGGACCAATGCATCAGAGATCATCCCATGAAGGTACCAGTGCATCAGAGATCATCCCATGAAGAGACCAGTGCATCAGAGATCATCCCATGAAGAGACCAGTGCATCAGAGATCATCCCATGAAGGGACCAGCACATCAAAGATGATACCATGAAGTGACCAGTGCATCAGAGACCATCCCGTGAAGGGACCAGTGCAAAGATCATCCCATGAAGGTACCAGTGCATCACAGCACTCAGATTAGAGGTATGCAAGATCTTCCCTTGAAGGGACCAGTGCATCAGAGATCATCCCATGAAGGGACCAGAGATCATCCCATGAAGGGACCAGAGATCATCCCATGAAGGGACCAGAGATCATCCCATGAAGGGACCAGCGCATCAACGATCATCCCATGAAGGGACCAGTACATCTGAGATCATCCCATGAAGGGACCAGTACATCTGAGATCATCCCATGAAGGGACCAGTGCATCAGAGATCATCCCATGAAGGGACCAGTGCATCAGAGATCATCCCATGAAGGGACCAGTACATCACAGCACTCATATTAGAGGTATGCAAGATCATCCCATGAAGGGACGAGTGCATCAAAGATCATCCCATGAAGTAACCAGTGCATCAGAGATCATCCCCATGAAGGGACCAGTGCATCAGATATCATCCCATGAAGGGACCAGTGCATCAGATATCATCCCAGGAAGGGACCAGTGCATCAGAGATCATCCCATGAAGGGACCAGTGCATCAGAGATCATCCCATGAAGGGACCAGTGCATCAAGAGATCATCCCATGAAGGGACCAGTGCATCAAAGATCATCCCATGAAGGGACCAGTGCATCAAAGATCATCCCATGAAGGGATCAGTGCAGAGATCATCCCATGAAGGGACCAGTGCATCAGAAATCATCCCATGAAGGGACCAGTGCATCAGAGATCATCCCATGAAGGGACCAGTGCATCACAGCACTCAGATTAGAGGTATGCAAAATCATCCTATGAAGGGAGCAGTGCAGAGATCATCCCTTGAAGGGACCAGTGCATCAGATCATCCCATGAAGGGACTAGTGCATCAGAGATCATCCCATGAAGGGACCAGTGCATCAGAGATCATCCCATGAAGGGACCAGTGCATCAGAGATCATCCCATGAAGGAACCAGCACGTCAAAGATGCCATGAAGGAACCAATACATCAAAGATCATCCCATGAAGGGACCAGTGCATCACAGCTCTCAGATTAGAGGTATGGAAGATCATCCCATGAAGGGACCAGTGCAGAGATTATCCCATGAAGGGACCAGTGCACCAGAGATCATTCCAAGAAGGGACCAGTGCATCAGAGATCATCCCATGAAGAGAGCAGTGCATCAGATCATCCCATGAAGGGGCGAATGCATCAAAGATCATCCCATGAAGGGGCGAGTGCATCAGATCATCCCATGAAGGGGCGAGTGCATCAGATCATCCCATGAAGGGGCGAGTGCATCAGAGATCATCCCATGAAGGGGCGAGTGCATCAGAGATCATCCCATGAAGGGGCGAGTGCATCAGAGATCATCCCATGAAGGGGCGAGTGCATCAGAGATCATCCCATGAAGGGGCGAGTGCATCAGAGATCATCCCATGAAGGGGCGAGTGCATCAGAGATCATCCCATGAAGGGGCGAGTGCATCAGAGATCATCCCATGAAGGGGCGAGTGCATCAGAGATCATCCCATGAAGGGGCGAGTGCATCAGAGATCATCCCATGAAGGGGCGAGTGCATCAGAGATCATCCCATGAAGGGGCGAGTGCATCAGAGATCATCCCATGAAGGGGCGAGTGCATCAGAGATCATCCCATGAAGGGGCGAGTGCATCAGAGATCATCCCATGAAGGGGCGAGTGCATCAGAGATCATCCCATGAAGGGGCGAGTGCATCAGAGATCATCCCATGAAGGGGCGAGTGCATCAGAGATCATCCCATGAAGGGGCGAGTGCATCAGAGATCATCCCATGAAGGGGCGAGTGCATCAGAGATCATCCCATGAAGGGGCGAGTGCATCAGAGATCATCCCATGAAGGGGCGAGTGCATCAAAGATCATCCCATTAAGGGACAAGTGCAGAGATCATCCCATGAAGGGACCAGTGCATCAAAGATCATCCCATGAAGGGGCAAGTGCATCAGAGATAATCCCATGAAGGGGCGAGTGCATCAGAGATCATCCCATGAAAGGGCGAGTGCATCAGAGATCATCCCATGAAGGGGCGAGTGCATCAGAGATCATCCCATGAAGGGGCGAGTGCATCAGAGATCAACCCATGAAGGGGCGAGTGCATCAGAGATCATCCCATGAAGGGGCGAGTGCATCAGAGATCATCCCATGAAGGGGCGAGTGCATCAGAGATCATCCCATGAAGGGGCGAGCGCATCAGATATCATCCCATGAAGGGGCGAGCGCATCAGATATCATCCCATGAAGGGGCGAGCGCATCAGATATCATCCCATGAAGGGGCGAGCGCATCAGATATCATCCCATGAAGGGGCGAGCGCATCAGATATCATCCCATGAAGGGGGGAGCGCATCAGATATCATCCCATGAAGGGGCGAGCACATCAGATATCATCCCATGAAGGGGCGAGCGCATCAGATTATCCCATAAAGGGACCAGTGCATCACAGCACTCAGATTAGAGGAATGCAAGATCTCATGAAGGGACCAGCACATCAGAGATCATCCCAAGAAGGGGCGAGTGTATCAAAGATCATCCCATGAAGGGACCAGTGCATCAGAGATCATCCCATGTAGGGACCAGTGCATCATAGATCATCCCATGAAGGGACCAGTGCATCAGAGATCATCCCATGAAGGGACCAGTGCATCACAGCACTCAGATTAGAGGTATGCAAGATCATCCGATGAAGGGACCAGTGCAGAGATCATCCCATGAAGGGACCAGTGCATCAGAGATCATCCCATGAAGAACCAGTGCACCAGAGATCATCCCATGAAGGGACCAGGGCATTAAAGGTCATCCCATGAAGGGACCAGTGTACCAAAAATCATCCCATGAGGGGACTAGAGATAATCCCATGAAGGGACCAGTGCAACAGATCATCCCTTGAAGGGGCCAGTGCAACAGATCATCCCTTGAAGGGACCAGTGCAACAGATCATCCCATGAAGGGACCAATGCAACAGATCATCCCATGAAGGGACCAATGCAACAGATCATCCCATGAAGGGACCAATGCAACAGATCATCCCATGAAGGGACCAATGCAACAGATCATCCCATGAAGGGACCAATGCAACAGATCATCCCATGAAGGGGCCAGTGCATCAGAGATTAACCCATGAAGGGACCAGAGATCATCCCATGAAGGGACCAGAGATCATCCCATGAAGGGACCAGAGATCATCCCATGAAGGGACCAGAGATCATCCCATGAAGGGATCAGAGATCATCCCATGAAGGGACCAGTGCATCAAAGATCATCCCATGAAGGGACCAGTGCATCAACGATCATCCCATGAAGGGAACAGTCCATGAAGGGACCAGCGCATCAACGATCATCCCATGAAGGGACCAGTGCATCACAGTACTCAGATTAGAGGTATGCAAGATCATCCCATGAAAAGACCAGTGCATCAGATATCATCCCATGAAGGGACCAGTGCATCACATCACTCAGATTAGAGGTATGCAAGATCATCCCATGAAGCGACCAGTGCATCAGAGATCATCCCATGAAGGGACCAGTGCAGAGATCAGCCCGTGAAGGGACCAGAGCTCATCCCATGAAGGGACAATAGCTCATCCCATGAAGGGACCAGAGCATCACAGCACTCAAATTAGAGGTATGCGAGATCATTCCATGAAAGGACCAGCGCATCAGAGATAATCCCATGAAAAGACCAGCGCATCAAAGATGACACCATACAGGGACCAGTGCATCAGAGATCATCCTGTGAAGGGACCAGTGCATCAGAGATCATCCCATGAAGGGATCAGCGCAAAGATCATCCCTTGAAGGGACCAGCGCATCAAAGATCATCCCTTGAAGGGACCAGCGCATCAAAGATCATCCCATGAAGGGACCAGCGCATCAAAGATCATCCCATGAAGGGACCAGCGCATCAAAGATCATCCCATGAAGGGACCAGTGCATCAGAGACCATCCCATGAAGAGACCAGTGCATCACAGCCATCAGATTAGACGTATGCAAGATCATCCCATGAAGGGACCAGTGCATTAAAGACCATCCCATGAAGGGACCAGTGCAAAGATCATCCCATGAAGGTACCAGTGCATCACAACACTCAGATTAGAGGTATGCAAGATCATCCCTTGAAGGGACCAGTGCATCAGAGATCATCCCATGAAGGGACCAGAGATCATGCCATGAAGGGACCAGAGATCATCCCATGAAGGGAGCAGAGATCATCCCATGAAGGGAGCAGAGATCATCCCATGAAGGGAGCAGAGATCATCCCATGAAGGGAGCAGAGATCATCCCATGAAGGGAGCAGAGACCATCCCATGAAGGGAGCAGAGACCATCCCATGAAGGGACCAGAGATCATCCCATGAAGGGACCAGAGATCATCCCATGAAGGGACCAGAGATCATCCCATGAAGGGACCAGAGATCATCCCATGAAGGGACCAGAGATCATCCCATGAAGGGACCAGAGATCATCCCATGAAGGGACCAGCGCAAAGATCATCCCATGAAGGGACCAGCGCAAAGATCATCCCATGAAGGGACCAGTGCTTCAAAGATCATCCCATGAAGGGACAAGAGATCATCCCATGAAGGGACCAGTGCATTAGAGATCATCCCATGAAGGGACCAGTGCATTAGAGATCATCCCATGAAGGGACCAGTGCATCAGAGATCATCCCATGAAGGGACCAGTGCATCAGAGATCATCCCATGAAGAGACCAGTGCAGAGATCATCCCATGAAGGGACCAGTGCATCAACGCTCATCCCAGGAAGGGACCAGTGCATCAACGCTCATCCCATGAAGGGACCAGTGCATCAACGCTCATCCCATGAAGGGACCAGTGCATCAACGCTCATCCCATGAAGGGACCAGTGCATCAACGCTCATCCCATGAAGGGACCAGTGCATCAACGCTCATCCCGTGAAGGGACCAGAGATCATCCCGTGAAGGGACCAGAGATCATCCCGTGAAGGGACCAGAGATCATCCCATGAAGGGACCAGAGATCATCCCATGAAGGGACCAGAGATCATCCCATGAAGGGACCAGAGATCATCCCATGAAGGGACCAGAGATCATCCCATGAAGGGACCAGAGATCATCCCATGAAGGGACCAGAGATCATCCCATGAAGGGACCAGAGATCATCCCATGAAGGGACCAGAGATCATCCCATGAAGGGACCAGAGATCATCCCATGAAGGGACCAGAGATCATCCCATGAAGGGACCAGAGATCATCCCATGAAGGGACCAGAGATCATCCCATGAACGGACCAGAGATCATCCCATGAAGGGACCAGTGCAAAGATAATCCCATGAAGGGACCAGTGCAAAGATAATCCCATGAAGGGACCAGTGCAAAGATAATCCCATGAAGGGACCAGCGCAAAGATCATCCCATGAAGGGACCAGCGCAGAGATCATCCCATGAAGGGACCAGAGATCATCCCATGAAGGGACCAGAGATCATCCCATGAAGGGACCAGTGCATCAAAAATCATCCCATGAAGGGACCAGTGCATCAACGATCATCCCATGAAGGGAACAGTCCATGAAGGGACCAGCGCATCAACGATCATCCCATGAAGGGACCAGCGCATCAGAGATAATCCCATGAAGGGACCAGTGCATCAGAGATCATCCCATGAAGGGACCAGTGCATCACAGCACTCAGATTAGAGGTATGCAAGATCATCCCATGAAGCGACCAGTGCAGAGATCATCCCATGAAGGGACCATTGCATCAGAGATCATCCCATGAAGGGACCAGTGCATCACAGCACTCAGATTAGAGGTATGCAAGATCATCCCATGAAGCGACCAGTGCAGAGATCATCCCATGAAGGGACCATTGCATCAGAGATCATCCCATGAAGGGACCAGTGCAGAGATCATCCCATGATGGGACCAGCGCATCAGAGATCATCCCATAAAGGGACCACCGTATCACAGATCATTCCATGAAGGGACCAGAGCATCACAGCACTCAGATTAGTGGTATACAAGATCATCCTATGAAGGGAACAGACATCATCCCATGAAGGGGACCAGCCATCATCCCATGGAGGGAACGAGCCATCATCCCATGAAGGGGACCAGTGCATTAAAGATCATCCCATGAAGGGACCAGCGCATCAAAGATCATCCCAAGAAACGGACCAGCGCATCAAAGATCATCCCTTGAAGGGACCAGTGCATCACAGCACTCCGATTAGAGATATGCAAGATCATCCCATGAAGGGACCAATGCATCAGAGATCATCCCATGAAGGTACCAGTCCATCTGAGATCATCCCATGAAGGGACCAGTGCATCAGAGATCATCCCATGAAGAGACCAGTGCATCAGAGATCATCCCATGAAGGGACCAGCACATCAAAGATGATACCATGCAGTGACCAGTGCATCACAGACCATCCCGTGAAGGGACCAGTGCAAAGATCATCCCATGAAGGTACCAGTGCATCACAGTACTCAGATTAGAGGTATGCAAGATCTTCCCTTGAAGGGACCAGTGCATCAGAGATCATCCCATGAAGGGACCAGAGATCATCCCATGAAGGGACCAGAGATCATCCCGTGAAGGGACCAGAGATCATCCCATGAAGGGACAAGAGATCATCCCATGAAGGGACCAGAGATCATCCCATGAAGGGACCAGCGCATCAAAGATCATCCCATGAAGGGACCAGTGCATCAACGATCATGCCATGAAGGTACCAGTCCATCTGAGATCATCCCATGAAGGGACCAGTGCATCAGAGATCATCCCATGAAGGGACCAGTGCATCAGAGATCATCCCATGAAGGGACCAGTACATCACAGCACTCATATTAGAGGTATGCAACATCATCCCATGAAGGGACGAGTGCATCAAAGATCATCCCATGAAGTAACCAGTGCATCAGAGATCATCCCATGAAGGGACCAGTGCATCAGAGATCATCCTGTGAAGGGACCAGTGCATCAGAGATCATCCCATGAAGGGATCAGCGCAAAGATCATCCCTTGAAGGGACCGGCGCATCAAAGATCATCCCTTGAAGGGACCAGCGCATCAAAGATCATCCCATGAAGGGACCAGCGCATCAAAGATCATCCCATGAAGGGACCAGCGCATCAAAGATCATCCCATGAAGGGACCAGTGCATCAGAGACCATCCCATGAAGAGACCAGTGCATCACAGCCATCAGATTAGACGTATGCAAGATCATCCCATGAAGGGACCAGTGCATTAAAGACCATCCCATGAAGGGACCAGTGCAAAGATCATCCCATGAAGGTACCAGTGCATCACAACACTCAGATTAGAGGTATGCAAGATCATCCCTTGAAGGGACCAGTGCATCAGAGATCATCCCATGAAGGGACCAGAGATCATCCCATGAAGGGACCAGAGATCATCCCATGAAGGGAGCAGAGATCATCCCATGAAGGGAGCAGAGATCATCCCATGAAGGGAGCAGAGATCATCCCATGAAGGGAGCAGAGATCATCCCATGAAGGGAGCAGAGATCATCCCATGAAGGGAGCAGAGATCATCCCATGAAGGGAGCAGAGATCATCCCATGAAGGGAGCAGAGATCATCCCATGAAGGGAGCAGAGACCATCCCATGAAGGGAGCAGAGACCATCCCATTAAGGGACCAGAGATCATCCCATGAAGGGACCAGAGATCATCCCATGAAGGGACCAGAGATCATCCCATGAAGGGACCAGAGATCATCCCATGAAGGGACCAGCGCAAAGATCATCCCATGAAGGGACCAGCGCAAAGATCATCCCATGAAGGGACCAGGGCTTCAAAGATCATCCCATGAAGGGACAAGAGATCATCCCATGAAGGGACCAGTGCATTAGAGATCATCCCATGAAGGGACCAGTGCATCAGAGATCATCCCATGAAGGGACCAGTGCATCAGAGATCATCCCATGAAGGGACCAGTGCATCAGAGATCATCCCATGAAGAGACCAGTGCAGAGATCATCCCATGAAGGGACCAGTGCAGAGATCATCCCATGAAGGGACCAGTGCATCAACACTCATCCCAGGAAGGGACCAGTGCATCAACGCTCATCCCATGAAGGGACCAGTGCATCAACGCTCATCCCATGAAGGGACCAGTGCATCAACGCTCATCCCATGAAGGGACCAGTGCATCAACGCTCATCCCATGAAGGGACCAGTGCATCAACGATCATCCCGTGAAGGGACCAGAGATCATCCCGTGAAGGGACCAGAGATCATCCCGTGAAGGGACCAGAGATCATCCCGTGAAGGGACCAGAGATCATCCCATGAAGGGACCAGAGATCATCCCATGAAGGGACCAGAGATCATCCCATGAAGGGACCAGAGATCATCCCATGAAGGGACCAGAGATCATCCCATGAAGGGACCAGAGATCATCCCATGAAGGGACCAGAGATCATCCCATGAAGGGACCAGAGATCATCCCATGAAGGGACCAGAGATCATCCCATGAAGGGACCAGAGATCATCCCATGAACGGACCAGAGATCATCCCATGAACGGACCAGAGATCATCCCATGAACGGACCAGAGATCATCCCATGAAGGGACCAGAGATCATCCCATGAAGGGACCAGTGCAAAGATAATCCCATGAAGGGACCAGTGCAAAGATAATCCCATGAAGGGACCAGCGCAAAGATCATCCCATGAAGGGACCAGCGCAGAGATCATCCCATGAAGGGACCAGAGATCATCCCATGAAGGGACCAGAGATCATCCCATGAAGGGACCAGTGCATCAAAAATCATCCCATGAAGGGACCAGTGCATCAACGATCATCCCATGAAGGGAACAGTCCATGAAGGGACCAGCGCATCAACGATCATCCCATGAAGGGACCAGCGCATCAGAGATAATCCCATGAAGGGACCAGTGCATCAGAGATCATCCCATGAAGGGACCAGTGCATCACAGCACTCAGATTAGAGGTATGCAAGATCATCCCATGAAGCGACCAGTGCAGAGATCATCCCATGAAGGGACCATTGCATCAGAGATCATCCCATGAAGGGACCAGTGCAGAGATCAGCCCATGAAGGGATCAGTGGATCAGAGATCATCCCATGATGGGACCAGCGCATCAGAGATCATCCCATAAAGGGACCACCGTATCACAGATCATTCCATGAAGGGACCAGAGCATCACAGCACTCAGATTAGTGGTATACAAGATCATCCTATGAAGGGAACAGACATCATCCCATGAAGGGGACCAGCCATCATCCCATGAAGGGAACGAGCCATCATCCCATGAAGGGGACCAGTGCATTAAAGATCATCCCATGAAGGGACCAGCGCATCAAAGATCATCCCAAGAAACGGACCAGCGCATCAAAGATCATCCCTTGAAGGGACCAGTGCATCACAGCACTCCGATTAGAGATATGCAAGATCATCCCATGAAGGGACCAATGCATCAGAGATCATCCCATGAAGGTACCAGTCCATCTGAGATCATCCCATGAAGGGACCAGTGCATCAGAGATCATCCCATGAAGAGACCAGTGCATCAGAGATCATCCCATGAAGGGACCAGCACATCAAAGATGATACCATGCAGTGACCAGTGCATCACAGACCATCCCGTGAAGGGACCAGTGCAAAGATCATCCCATGAAGGTACCAGTGCATCACAGTACTCAGATTAGAGGTATGCAAGATCTTCCCTTGAAGGGACCAGTGCATCAGAGATCATCCCATGAAGGGACCAGAGATCATCCCATGAAGGGACCAGAGATCATCCCATGAAGGGACCAGAGATCATCCCATGAAGGGACCAGAGATCATCCCATGAAGGGACCAGAGATCATCCCATGAAGGGACCAGCGCATCAAAGATCATCCCATGAAGGGACCAGTGCATCAGAGATCATCCCATGAAGGGACCAGTCTATCAACGATCATCCCATGAAGGGACCAGTGCATCAACGATCATCCCATGAAGGGACCAGTGTATCAACGATCATCCCATGAAGGGACCAGTGCATCAGAGATCATCCCATGAAGGGACCAGTGCATCAGAGATCATCCCATGAAGGGACCAGTGCATCAGAGATCATCCCATGAAGGGACCAGTGCATCAGAGATCATCCCATGAAGGGACCAGTGCATCAGAGATCATCCCATGAAGGGACCAGTACATCACAGCACTCATATTAGAGGTATGCAACATCATCCCATGAAGGGACGAGTGCATCAAAGATCATCCCATGAAGTAACCAGTGCATCAGAGATCATCCCATGAAGGGACCAGTGCATCAGAGATCATCCTGTGAAGGGACCAGTGCATCAGAGATCATCCCATGAAGGGATCAGCGCAAAGATCATCCCTTGAAGGGACCAGCGCATCAAAGATCATCCCTTGAAGGGACCAGCGCATCAAAGATCATCCCATGAAGGGACCAGCGCATCAAATATCATCCCATGAAGGGACCAGCGCATCAAAGATCATCCCATGAAGGGACCAGTGCATCAGAGACCATCCCATGAAGAGACCAGTGCATCACAGCCATCAGATTAGACGTATGCAAGATCATCCCATGAAGGGACCAGTGCATTAAAGACCATCCCATGAAGGGACCAGTGCAAAGATCATCCCATGAAGGTACCAGTGCATCACAACACTCAGATTAGAGGTATGCAAGATCATCCCTTGAAGGGACCAGTGCATCAGAGATCATCCCATGAAGGGACCAGAGATCATGCCATGAAGGGAGCAGAGATCATCCCATGAAGGGAGCAGAGATCATCCCATGAAGGGAGCAGAGATCATCCCATGAAGGGAGCAGAGATCATCCCATGAAGGGAGCAGAGACCATCCCATGAAGGGACCAGAGACCATCCCATGAAGGGACCAGAGATCATCCCATGAAGGGACCAGAGATCATCCCATGAAGGGACCAGAGATCATCCCATGAAGGGACCAGAGATCATCCCATGAAGGGACCAGAGATCATCCCATGTTTGGACCAGCGCAAAGATCATCCCATGAAGGGACCAGCGCAAAGATCATCCCATGAAGGGACCAGTGCTTCAAAGATCATCCCATGAAGGGACCAGTGCTTCAAAGATCATCCCATGAAGGGACCAGTGCATCAGAGATCATCCCATGAAGGGACCAGTGCATCAGAGATCATCCCATGAAGAGACCAGTGCAGAGATCATCCCATGAAGGGACCAGTGCAGAGATCATCCCATGAAGGGACCAGTGCATCAACGCTCATCCCAGGAAGGGACCAGTGCATCAACGCTCATCCCATGAAGGGACCAGTGCATCAACGCTCATCCCATGAAGGGACCAGTGCATCAACGCTCATCCCATGAAGGGACCAGTGCATCAACGCTCATCCCATGAAGGGACCAGAGATCATCCCGTGAAGGGACCAGAGATCATCCCATGAAGGGACCAGAGATCATCCCATGAAGGGACCAGAGATCATCCCATGAAGGGACCAGAGATCATCCCATGAAGGGACCAGAGATCATCCCATGAAGGGACCAGAGATCATCCCATGAAGGGACCAGAGATCATCCCATGAAGGGACCAGAGATCATCCCATGAAGGGACCAGAGATCATCCCATGAAGGGACCAGAGATCATCCCATGAAGGGACCAGAGATCATCCCATGAAGGGACCAGAGATCATCCCATGAAGGGACCAGAGATCATCCCATGAAGGGACCAGAGATCATCCCATGAAGGGACCAGTGCAAAGATAATCCCATGAAGGGACCAGCGCAAAGATCATCCCATGAAGGGACCAGCGCAAAGATCATCCCATGAAGGGACCAGCGCAGAGATCATCCCATGAAGGGACCAGAGATCATCCCATGAAGGGACCAGAGATCATCCCATGAAGGGACCAGTGCATCAAAAATCATCCCATGAAGGGACCAGTGCATCAACGATCATCCCATGAAGGGAACAGTCCATGAAGGGACCAGCGCATCAACGATCATCCCATGAAGGGACCAGCGCATCAGAGATAATCCCATGAAGGGACCAGTGCATCAGAGATCATCCCATGAAGGGACCAGTGCATCACAGCACTCAGATTAGAGGTATGCAAGATCATCCCATGAAGCGACCAGTGCAGAGATCATCCCATGAAGGGACCATTGCATCAGAGATCATCCCATGAAGGGACCAGTGCAGAGATCAGCCCATGAAGGGACCAGTGGATCAGAGATCATCCCATGATGGGACCAGCGCATCAGAGATCATCCCATAAAGGGACCACCGTATCACAGATCATTCCATGAAGGGACCAGAGCATCACAGCACTCAGATTAGTGGTATACAAGATCATCCTATGAAGGGAACAGACATCATCCCATGAAGGGGACCAGCCATCATCCCATGAAGGGAACGAGCCATCATCCCATGAAGGGGACCAGTGCATTAAAGATCATCCCATGAAGGGACCAGCGCATCAAAGATCATCCCAAGAAACGGACCAGCGCATCAAAGATCATCCCTTGAAGGGACCAGTGCTTCACAGCACTCCGATTAGAGATATGCAAGATCATCCCATGAAGGGACCAATGCATCAGAGATCATCCCATGAAGGTACCAGTCCATCTGAGATCATCCCATGAAGGGACCAGTGCATCAGAGATCATCCCATGAAGAGACCAGTGCATCAGAGATCATCCCATGAAGGGACCAGCACATCAAAGATACCATGCAGTGACCAGTGCATCACAGACCATCCCGTGAAGGGACCAGTGCAAAGATCATCCCATGAAGGTACCAGTGCATCACAGTACTCAGATTAGAGGTATGCAAGATCTTCCCTTGAAGGGACCAGTGCATCAGAGATCATCCCATGAAGGGACCAGAGATCATCCCATGAAGGGACCAGAGATCATCCCATGAAGGGACCAGAGATCATCCCATGAAGGGACCAGAGATCATCCCATGAAGGGACCAGAGATCATCCCATGAAGGGACCAGCGCATCAAAGATCATCCCATGAAGGGACCAGTGCATCAACGATCATGCCATGAAGGTACCAGTCCATCTGAGATCATCCCATGAAGGGACCAGTGCATCAGAGATCATCCCATGAAGGGACCAGTGCATCAGAGATCATCCCATGAAGGGACCAGTACATCACAGCACTCATATTAGAGGTATGCAACATCATCCCATGAAGGGACGAGTGCATCAAAGATCATCCCATGAAGTAACCAGTGCATCAGAGATCATCCCATGAAGGGACCAGTGCATCAGATATCATCCCATGAAGGGACCAGTACATCACAGCACTCATATTAGAGGTATGCAAAATCATCCCATGAAGGGAGCAGTGCAGAGATCATCCCATGAAGGGACCAGTGCATCAGATCATCCCATGAAGGGACTAGTGCATCAGAGATCATCCCATGAAAGGACCAGTGCATCAGAGATCATCCCATGAAGGAACCAGCGCGTCAAAGATGCCATGAAGGAACCAGTACATCAAAGATCATCCCATGAAGGGACCAGTGCATCACAGCTCTCAGATTAGAGGTATGGAAGATCATCCCATGAAGGGACCAGTGCAGAGATTATCCCATGAAGGGACCAGTGCATCAAAGATCATCCCATGAAGGGAGCAGTGCATCAGATCATCCCATGAAGGGGCGAGTGCATCAGAGATCATCCCATGAAAGGGCGAGTGCATCAGAGATCATCCCATGAAGGGGCGAGTGCATCAGAGATCATCCCATGAAGGGGCGAGTGCATCAGAGATCATCCCATGAAGGGGCGAGTGCACCAGAGATCATCCCATGAAGGGGCGAGTGCACCAGAGATCATCCCATGAAGGGGCGAGTGCACCAGAGATCATCCCATGAAGGGGCGAGTGCACCAGAGATCATCCCATGAAGGGGCGAGTGCATCAGAGATCATCCCATGAAGGGGCGAGTGCATCAAAGATCATCCCATTAAGGGACAAGTGCAGAGATCATCCCATGAAGGGACCAGTGCATCAAAGATCATCCCATGAAGGGAGCAGTGCATCAAAGATCTTCCCATGAAGGGAGCAGTGCATCAGAGATCATCCCATGAAGGGGCGAGTGCATCAGAGATCATCCCATGAAGGGGCGAGTGCATCAGAGATCATCCCATGAAGGGGCGAGTGCATCAGAGATCATCCCATGAAGGGACCAGGACATCAAAGATTATCCCATTAAGGGACCAGGGCATCACAGATTATCCCATTAAGGGACAAGTGCAGAGATCATCCCATGAAGGGACCAGTGCATCAAAGATCGTCCCATGAAGGGTGCAGTGCATCAGATCATCCCATGAAGGGGCGAGTGCATCAGCGATCATCCCATGAAGGGGCGAGTGCATCAGAGATCATCCCATGAAAGGGCGAGTGCATCAGAGATCATCCCATGAAAGGGCGAGTGCATCAGAGATCATCCCATGAAGGGGCGAGTGCATCAGAGATCATCCCATGAAGGGGCGAGTGCATCAGATATCATCCCATGAAGGGGCGAGTGCATCAGATATCATCCCATGAAGGGGCGAGTGCATCAGATATCATCCCATGAAGGGGCGAGTGCATCAGATATCATCCCATGAAGGGGCGAGTGCATCAGATATCATCCCATGAAGGGGCGAGTGCATCAGATATCATCCCATGAAGGGGCGAGTGCATCAGATATCATCCCATGAAGGGGCGAGTGCATCAGATATCATCCCATGAAGGGGCGAGCGCATCAGATATCATCCCATGAAGGGGCGAGCGCATCAGATTATCCCATAAAGGGACCAGTGCATCACAGCACTCAGATTAGAGGTATGCAAGATCTCATGAAGGGACCAGCACATCAGAGATCATCCCATGAAGGGGCGAGTGTATCAAAGATCATCCCATGAAGGGACCAGTGCATCAGAGATCATCCCATGATGGGACCAGTGCATCACAGCACTCAGATTAGAGGTATGCAAGATCATCCCATGAAGGGACCAGCACATCGAGGATCATCCCATGAAGGGACCAGTGTATCACAGTACTCAGATTAGAGGTATGCAAGTTCATCCCATGAAGGGACTAGTGCAAAGATCATCCCATGAAGGGACCAGTGCATCAGATCATCCCATGAAGGGGCGAGTGCATCAGAGATCATCCCATGAAGGGGCGAGTGTATCAAAGATCATCCCATGAAGGGACCAGTGCATCAAAGATTATCCCATGAAGAGACCAGCACATCAGATATCCTCCCATGAAGGGACCAGCACATCAGATATCATCCCATGAAGGGACCAGCACATCAGATATCATCCCACGAAGGGACCAGCACATCAGATGTCATCCCATGAAGGGACCAGCACATCAGATGTCATCCCATGAAGGGACCAGCACATCAGATATTATCCCATGAAGGGACCAGTGCATCAGAGATCATCCCATGAAGGGGCCAGTGCAACAGATTATCCTTTGAAGGGACCAGTGCAGCAGATCATCCCATGAAGCGACCAGTGCAACAGATCATCCCATGAAGGGACCAGTGCAACAGATCATCCCATGAAGGGACCAGTGCAACAGATCATCCCATGAAGGGACCAGTGCAACAGATCATCCCATGAAGGGACCAGTGCAACAGATCATCCCATGAAGGGACCAGTGCAACAGATCATCCCATGAAGGGACCAGTGCATCACAGCACTCAGATTAGAGGTATGCAAGATCATCCCATGAAGGGACCAGTGCAGAGATCATCCCATGAAGGTACCAGTGCATCAAAGATCATCCCATGAAGGGACCAGTGCATCAAAGATCATCCCATGCAGGGACCAGTGCATCAAAGATCATCCCATGCAGGGACCAGTGCATCAGAGACCATCCCATGAAGGGACCAGTGCATCACAGCACTCAGATTAGAGGTATCCAAAATCATCCCATGAAGGGCCAGTGCAGAGATCATCCCATGAAGGGCCCAGAGCAGAGATCACCCCATGAAGGGACCAGTGTATCAAATATCATCCCATGAAGGGACCAGTGTATCAAATATCATCCCATGAAGGGACCAGTCCATCACAGCACTCACATTAGAGGTATGCAAAATCATCCCATGAAGGGTCAGTGCAGAGAACATCCCATGAAGGGACCAGTGCAAAGATCATCCCATGAAGGGACCAGTGCATCAAAGATCATCCCATGAAGGTACCAGTGCATCAAAGATCATCCCATGAAGGGACCAGTGCATCAGAGATCATCCCATGAATTGACCAGTGCATCAGAGATCATCCCATGAATTGACCAGTGCATCAGAGATCATCCTATGAAGGGACCAGTGCATCAGAGATCATCCCATGAAGGGACCAGTGCATCAGAGATCATCCCATGAAGGGAGCAGTGCATCAGAGATCATCCCATGAAGGGAGCAGTGCATCAGAGATCATCCCATGAAGGGACCGGTGCATCAGAGCATCCCATGAAGGGACTGGTGTTTCAGATCATCCCATGAAGGGACCAGCGCATTGAGGATCATCCCATGAAGGGACCAGTGCATCAAGAGATCATCCCATGAAGGGACCAGTGCATCAGAGATCATCCCATGAAGGGACCAGTGCATCAGAGATCATCCCATGAAGGGACCAGTGCATCAAGAGATCATCCCATGAAGGGACCAGTGCATCAAAGATCATCCCATAAAGGGACCATTGCATCAAAGATCATCCCATAAAGGGACCAGTGCATCACAGCACTCAGATTTGAGGTATGCAAGATCATCCCATGAAGGGACCAGTGCAACAGAGATCATCCCTTGAATGGACCAGTGCATCAGAGATCATCCCATGAATGGACCAGTGCATCAGAGATCATCCCATGAATGGACCAGTGCATCAGAGATCATCCCATGAAGGGACCAGTGCATCAGAGATCATCCCATGAAGGGACCAGTGCATCAGAGATCATCCCATGAAGGGACCAGTGCATCAGAGATCATCCCATGAAGGGACCAGTGCATCAGAGATCATCCCATGAAGGGACTGGTGTTTCAGATCATCCCATGAAGGGACCAGCGCATTGAGGATCATCCCATGAAGGGACCAGCACATCAGATGTCATCCCATGAAGGGACCAGCACATCAGATATTATCCCATGAAGGGACCAGTGCATCAGAGATCATCCCATGAAGGGGCCAGTGCAACAGATTATCCTTTGAAGGGACCAGTGCAGCAGATCATCCCATGAAGCGACCAGTGCAACAGATCATCCCATGAAGGGACCAGTGCAACAGATCATCCCATGAAGGGACCAGTGCAACAGATCATCCCATGAAGGGACCAGTGCAACAGATCATCCCATGAAGGGACCAGTGCAACAGATCATCCCATGAAGGGACCAGTGCAACAGATCATCCCATGAAGGGACCAGTGCATCACAGCACTCAGATTAGAGGTATGCAAGATCATCCCATGAAGGGACCAGTGCAGAGATCATCCCATGAAGGTACCAGTGCATCAAAGATCATCCCATGAAGGGACCAGTGCATCAAAGATCATCCCATGCAGGGACCAGTGCATCAAAGATCATCCCATGCAGGGACCAGTGCATCAGAGACCATCCCATGAAGGGACCAGTGCATCACAGCACTCAGATTAGAGGTATCCAAAATCATCCCATGAAGGGCCAGTGCAGAGATCATCCCATGAAGGGCCCAGAGCAGAGATCACCCCATGAAGGGACCAGTGTATCAAATATCATCCCATGAAGGGACCAGTGTATCAAATATCATCCCATGAAGGGACCAGTCCATCACAGCACTCACATTAGAGGTATGCAAAATCATCCCATGAAGGGTCAGTGCAGAGAACATCCCATGAAGGGACCAGTGCAAAGATCATCCCATGAAGGGACCAGTGCATCAAAGATCATCCCATGAAGGTACCAGTGCATCAAAGATCATCCCATGAAGGGACCAGTGCATCAGAGATCATCCCATGAATTGACCAGTGCATCAGAGATCATCCCATGAATTGACCAGTGCATCAGAGATCATCCTATGAAGGGACCAGTGCATCAGAGATCATCCCATGAAGGGACCAGTGCATCAGAGATCATCCCATGAAGGGAGCAGTGCATCAGAGATCATCCCATGAAGGGAGCAGTGCATCAGAGATCATCCCATGAAGGGACCGGTGCATCAGAGCATCCCATGAAGGGACTGGTGTTTCAGATCATCCCATGAAGGGACCAGCGCATTGAGGATCATCCCATGAAGGGACCAGTGCATTGAGGATCATCCCATGAAGGGACCAGTGCATCAGAGATCATCCCATGAAGGGACCAGTGCATCAAGAGATCATCCCATAAAGGGACCATTGCATCAAAGATCATCCCATAAAGGGACCAGTGCATCACAGCACTCAGATTTGAGGTATGCAAGATCATCCCATGAAGGGACCAGTGCAACAGAGATCATCCCTTGAATGGACCAGTGCATCAGAGATCATCCCATGAATGGACCAGTGCATCAGAGATCATCCCATGAATGGACCAGTGCATCAGAGATCATCCCATGAAGGGACCAGTGCATCAGAGATCATCCCATGAAGGGACCAGTGCATCAGAGATCATCCCATGAAGGGACCAGTGCATCAGAGATCATCCCATGAAGGGACCAGTGCATCAGAGATCATCCCATGAAGGGACTGGTGTTTCAGATCATCCCATGAAGGGACCAGCGCATTGAGGATCATCCCATGAAGGGACCAGTGCTTTAGAGATCATACCATGAAGGGACCAGTGCATCACAGCACTCAGATTAGAGGTATGCAAGATCCCATGAAGGGACCAGTGCATCAGAGCTCAACCCATGAAGGCACCAGTGCATCACAGCACTCAGATTAGAGGTATGCAAAATCATCCCATGAAGGGAGCAGTGCAGAGATCATCCCATGAAGGGACCAGTGCATCAGATCATCCCATGAAGGGACCAGTGCATCAGAGATTATCCCATGAAGGGACCGGTGCATCAAAGATCGTCCCATGAAGGGAGCAGTGCATCAGATCATCCCATGAAGGGACTAGTGCATCAGAGATTATCCCATGAAGGGACCATTGCATCAGAGACCATCCCATGAAGGAACCAGCGCATCAAAGATCATCCCATGAATGGACCAGTGCATCAGAGATCATCCCATGAATGGACCAGTGCATCACAGCACTCAGATTAGAGGTATGCAAGATCATCCCATAAAGGGACCAGTGCACCAGAGATCATTCCAAGAAGGGACCAGTGCATCAGAGATCATCCCATGAAGGGACCAGTGCATCAGAGATCATCCCATGAAGGGAGCAGTGCATCACAGCTCTCACATTAGAGGTATGCAAGATCATCCCATGAAGGGACCAGTGCAGAGATCATCCCATAAAGGGACCAGTGAGTCAACTATCATCCCATGAAGGGACCAGTGCATCAACTATCATCCCATGAAGGGACCAGTGCATCAACTATCATCCCATGAAGGGACCAGTGCATCAATGATCATCCCATGAAGGGACCAGTGCATCAATGATCATCCCATGAAGGGAATAGTGCATCAATGATCATCCTATGAAGGGACCAGTGCAACACAGCACCCAGATTCGAGGTATGCAAGATCATCCCATGAAGGGACCAGTGCATCAGATATAATCCCATGAAGGGACCAGTGCATCAGAGATCATCCCATGAAGGGACCAGTGCATCATAGACCATCCCATGAAGGGACCAGTGCATCAGAGATCATCCCATAAAGGGACCAGTGCATCATAGACCATCCCATAAAGGGACCAGTGCATCAGAGATCATCCCATGAAGGGACCAGTGCATCACAGCACTCAGATTAGAGGTATGCAAGATCATCCCACGAAGGGACGAGTGCATCAAAGATCATCCCATGAAGGAACCAGTGCATCAGAGATCATCCCATGAAGGGACCAGTGCATCAAAGATCATCCCATGAAGGGACCAGTGCATCACAGCTCTCAGATTAGAGGTATGCAAGATCATCCCATGAAGGGACCAGTGCAGAGATCATGCAATGAAGGGACCAGTGAATCAACTGTCGTCCCATGAAGGGACAAGTGCATCAGATATCATCCCATGAAGGTACCAGCACATCAGATATCATCCCATGAAGGGACCAGCACATCAGATATCATCCCATGAAGGGACCAGTGCACCAGATATTATCCCATGAAGGGACCAGTGCATCAGAGATCATCCCATGTAGGGGCCAGTGCAACAGATAATCCTTTGAAGGGACCAGTGCAGCAGATCATCCCATGAAGCGACCAGTGCAACAGATCATCCCATGAAAGGGCCAGTGCAACAGATCATCCCATGAAGGGACCAGTGCAACAGATCATCCCATGAAGGGACCAGTGCAACAGATCATCCCATGAAGGGACCAGTGCAACAGATCATCCCATGAAGGGACCAGTGCATCACAGCACTGAGATTAGAGGTATGCAAGATCATCCCATGAAGGGACCAGTGCAACAGATCATCCCATGAAGGGACCAGTGCATCAACTATCATCCCATGAAGGGACCAGCGCATCGACTATCATCCTATGAAGGGAGCAGTGCATCAGAGATCATCCCATGAAGGGACCGGTGCATCAGAGCATCCCATGAAGGGACTGGTGCATCAGATTATCCCATGAAGGGACAAGTGCATCACAGCACTCAGATTAGAGGTATGCAAGATCATCCCATGAAGGGACCAGAGTATTGAGGATCATCCCATGAAGGGACCAGTGCATCAGAGATCATCCCATGAAGGGACCAGTGCATCCAGAGATCATCCCATGAAGGGACCATTGCATCAAAGATCATCCCATAAAGGGACCAGTGCATCAGAGATCATCCCATGAAAGGACCAGTGTATCAGAGATCATCCCATGAAGGGACCAGTGCATCAGAGATCATCCCATGAAGGGACCAGTGCATCAGATCATCCCATGAAGGGACCAGTGCATCAAAGATCATCCCATGAAGGGACCAGTGCACCACAGCACTCAGATTAGAGGTATGCAAGATCCCATGAAGGGACCAGTGCATCAGAGCTCAACCCATGAAGGGACCAGTGCATCACAGCACTCAGATTAGAGGTATGCAAAATCATCCCATGAAGGGAGCAGTGCAGAGATCATCCCATGAAGGGACCAGTGCATCAGATCATCCCATGAAGGGACCAGTGCATCAGAGATTATCCCATGAAGGGACACGTGCATCAGAGACCATCCCATGAAGGAACCAGCGCATCAAAGATCATCCCATGAAGGAACCAGCGCATCAAAGATGCCATGAAGGAACCAGTACATCAAAGATCATCCCATGAAGGGACCAGTGCATCACAGCACTCAGATTAGAGGTATGCAAGATCATCCCATGAAGGGACCAGTGCATCAGAGATAATCCCATGAAGGGACCAGTGCATCAGAGATCATCCCATGAAGGGACCAGTGCATCAGAGATCATCCCATGAAGGGACCAGTGCATCACAGCACTCAGATTAGAGGTATGCAAAATCATCCCATGAAGGGACCAGTGCAGAGATCATCCCATGAAGGGCCCAGAGCAGAGATCACCCCATGAAGGGACCAGTGTATCAAATATCATCCCATGAAGGGACCAGTGTATCAAATATCATTCCATGAAGGGACCAGTCCATCACAGCACTCAGATTAGAGGTATGCAAAATCATCCCATGAAGGGTCAGTGCAGAGAACATCCCATGAAGGGACCAGTGCAAAGATCATCCCATGAAGGGACCAGTGCATCAAAGATCATCCCATGAAGGGACCAGTGCATCAGAGATCATCCCATGAATGGACCAGTGCATCAGAGATCATCCCATGAAGGGACCAGTGCAGAGATCATCCCATGAAGGGACCAGTGCAGAGATCATCCCATGAAGGGACCAGTGCATCAGAGATCATCCCATGAAGGGAGCAGTGCATCAGAGATCATCCCATGAAGGGACCGGTGCATCAGAGCATCCCATGAAGGGACTGGTGTTTCAGATCATCCCATGAAGGGACCAGCGCATTGAGGATCATCCCATGAAGGGACCAGTGCATCAGAGATCATCCCTTGAAGGGACCAGTGCATCAAGAGATCATCCCATGAAGGGACCAGTGCATCAAGAGATCATCCCATAAAGGGACCATTGCATCAAAGATCATCCCATAAAGGGAAAAGTGCATCACAGCACTCAGATTTGAGGTATGCAAGATCATCCCATGAAGGGACCAGTGCAACAGAGATCATCCCATGAAGGGACCAGTGCATCAGAGATCATCCCATGAATGGACCACTGCATCAGAGATCATCCCATGAATGGACCAGTGCATCAGAGATCATCCCATGAAGGGACCAGTGCATCAGAGATCATCCCATGAAGGGACCAGTGCAGAGATCATCCCATGAAGGGAGTAGTGCATCAGAGATCATCCCATGAAGGGACCGGTGCATCAGAGCATCCCATGAAGGGACTGGTGTTTCAGATCATCCCATGAAGGGACCAGTGCATCAGATCATCCCATGAAGGGACCAGTGCATCAAGAGATCATCCCATGAAGGGACCAGTGCATCAAAGATCATCCCATAAAGGGACCATTGCATCAAAGATCATCCCATAAAGGGACCATTGCATCAAAGATCATCCCATAAAGGGACCAGTGCATCAAAGATCATCCCATAAAGGGACCAGTGCATCAGAGATCATCTCATGAAAGGACCAGTGTATCAGAGATCATCCCATGAAGGGACCAGTGCATCAGAGATCATCCCATGAAGGGACCAGTGCATCAGATCATACCATGAAGGGACCAGTGCATCAAAGATCATCCCATGAAGGGACCAGTGCACCACAGCACTCAGATTAGAGGTATGCAAGATCCCATGAAGGGACCAGTGCATCAGAGCTCAACCCATGAAGGGACCAGTGCATCACAGCACTCAGATTAGAGGTATGCAAAATCATCCCATGAAGGGAGCAGTGCAGAGATCATCCCATGAAGGGACCAGTGCATCAGATCATTCCATGAAGGGACTAGTGCATCAGAGATTATCCCATGAAGGGACCAGTGCATCAGAGACCATCCCATGAAGGAACCAGCGCATCAAAGATCATCCCATGAAGGAACCAGCGCATCAAAGATGCCATGAAGGAACCAGTACATCAAAGATCATCCCATGAAGGGACCAGTGCATCACAGCACTCAGATTAGAGGTATGCAAGATCATCCCATGAAGGGACCAGTGCATCAGAGATCATCCCATGAAGGGACCAGTGCATCACAGTACTCCGATTAGAGGTATGCAAGATCATCCCATGAAGGGACCATTGCAGAGATCATCCCATGAAAGGACCAGTGAGTCAACTATCATCCCATGAAGGGACCAGTGCATCAACTATCATCCCATGAAGGGACCAGTGCATCAACTATCATCCCATGAAGGGACCAGTGCATCAACTATCATCCCATGAAGAGACCAGTGCATCAATGATCATCCCATGAAGGGACCAGTGCATCAATGATCATCCCATGAAGGGACCAGTGCAACACAGCACTCAGATTAGAGGTATGCAAGATCATCCCATGAAGGGACCAGTGCATCAGATATAATCCCATGAAGGGACCAGTGCATCAGAGATCATCCCATGAAGGGACCAGTGCATCATAGACCATCCCATGAAGGGACCAGTGCATCAGAGATCATCCCATAAAGGGACCAGTGCATCATAGACCATCCCTTAAAGGGACCAGTGCATCAGAGATCATCCCATAAAGGGACCAGTGCATCAGAGATCATCCCATAAAGGGACCAGTGCATCAGAGATCATCCCATAAAGGGACCAGTGCATCATAGACCATCCCATAAAGGGACCAGTGCATCAGAGATCATCCCATGAAGGGACCAGTGCATCACAGCACTCAGATTAGAGGTATGCAAGATCATCCCATGAAGGGACGAGTGCATCAAAGATCATCCCATGAAGGAACCAGTGCATCAGAGATCATCCCATGAAGGGACCAGTGCATCAGATATCATCCCATGAAGGGACCAGTGCATCAGATATCATCCCATGAAGGGACCAGTGCATCAAAGATCATCCCATGAAGGGACCAGTACATCATAGATCATCCCATGAAGGGACCAGTGCATCAAAGATCATCCCATGAAGGGACCAGTGCATCAAAGATCATCCCATGAAGGGACCAGCACATCAGATATCATCCCATGAAGGGACCAGCACATCAGATATCATCCCATGAAGGGACCAGCACATCGGATATCATCCCATGAAGGGACCAGCGCATCAGATATTATCCCCATGAAGGGACCAGTGCATCAGAGATCATCCCATGAAGGGGCCAGTGCAGCAGATCATCCTTTGAAGGGACCAGTGCAGCAGATCATCCCATGAAGTGACCAGTGCAACAGATCATCCCATGAAAGGACCAGTGCAACAGATCATCCCATGAAGGGAGCAGTGCAACAGATAATCCCATGAAGGTACCAGTGCAACAGATCATCCCATGAAGGGACCAGTGCAACAGATAATCCCATGAAGGGACCAGTGCATCACAGCACTCAGATTAGAGGTATGCAAGATCATCCCATGAAGGGACCAGTGCATCAGAGATCATCCCATGAAGGGAGCAGTGCATCACAGCTCTCAGATTAGAGGTATGCAAGATCATCCCATGAAGGGACCAGTGCAACAGATCATCCCATGAAGGGACCAGTGCATCAACTATCATCCCATGAAGGGACCAGCGCATCGACTATCATCCCATGAAGGGAGCAGTGCATCAGAGATCATCCCATGAAGGGACCGGTGCATCAGAGCATCCCATGAAGGGACTGGTGCATCAGATCATCCCATGAAGGGACCAGTGCATCACAGCACTCAGATTAGAGGTATGCAAGATCATCCCATGAAGGGACCAGAGCATTGAGGATCATCCCACGAAGGGACCAGTGCATCAGAGATCATCCTATGAAGTGACCAGTGCATCAAGAGATCATCCCATGAAGGGACCAGTGCATCAAGAGATCATCCCATAAAGGGACCATTGCATCAAAGATCATCCCATAAAGGGACCAGTGCATCAGAGATCATCCCATGAAAGGACCAGTGCATCAGAGGTCATCCCATGAAGGGACCAGTGCATCAGAGATCATCCCATGAAGGGACCAGTGCATCAGATCATCCCATGAAGGGACCAGTGCATCAAAGATCATCCCATGAAGGGACCAGTGCACCACAGCACTCAGATTAGAGGTATGCAAGATCCCATGAAGGGACCAGTGCATCAGAGCTCAACCCATGAAGGGACCAGTGCATCACAGCACTCAGATTAGAGGTGTGCAAAATCATCCCATGAAGGGAGCAGTGCAGAGATCGTCCCATGAAGGGACCAGTGCATCAGATCATCCCATGAAGGGACCAGTGCATCAGAGATTATCCCATGAAGGGACCAGTGCATCAGAGACCATCCCATGAAGGAACCAGCGCATCAAAGATCATCCCATGAAAGAACCAGCGCATCAAAGATGCCATGAAGGAACCAGTACATCAAAGATCATCCCATGAAGGGACCAGTGCATCACAGCACTCAGATTAGAGGTATGCAAGATCATCCCATGAAGGGACCAGTGCAACAGATCATCCCATGAAGGGACCAGTGCATCAGAGATCATCCCATGAAGGGAGCAGTGCATCACAGCTCTCAGATTAGAGGTATGCAAGATCATCCCATAAAGGGACCAGTGCAGAGATCATCCCATGAAGGGACCAGTGAGTCAACTATCATCCCATGAAGGGACCATTGCATCAACTATCATCCCATGAAGGGACCAGTGCATCAACTATCATCCCATGAAGGGACCAGTGCAATAGATCATCCCATGAAGGGACCAGTGCATCACAGATCATCCCATGAAGGGACCAGTGCATCACAGATCATCCCATGAAGGGACCAGTGCATCACAGATCATCCCATGAAGGGACCAGTGCATCACAGCACTCAGATTAGAGGTATGCAAGATCATCCCATGAAGGGACCAGCACATGGAGGATCATCCCATGAAGGGACCAGTGTATCAAAGATCATCCCACGAAGGGACCAGTGCATCACAGATCATCCCATGAAGGGACCAGTGCATCACAGATCATCCCATGAAGGGACCAGTGCATCACAGATCATCCCATGAAGGGACGAGTGCATCACAGATCATCCCATGAAGGGACCAGCACATCGAGGATCATCCCATGAAGGGACCAGTGTATCACAGTACTCAGATTAGAGGTATGCAAGATCATCCGATGAAGGGACCAGTGCAGAGATCATCCCATGAAGGGACCAGTGCATCAGAGATCATCCCATGAAGGGGGCGAGTGCATCAAAGATCATCCCATGAAGGGGCGAGTGTATCAAAGATCATCCCATGAAGGGACCAGTGCATCAAAGATTATCCCATGAAGGGACCAGCACATCAGATATCATCCCATGAAGGGACCAGCACATCAGATATCATCCCATGAAGGGACCAGCACATCAGATATCATCACATGAAGGGACCAGCACATCAGATATCATCCCACGAAGGGACCAGCACATCAGAGTTCATCCCATGAAGGGACCAGCACATCAGATATTATCCCATGAAGGGACCAGTGCATCAGAGATCATCCCATGAAGGGGCCAGTGCAACAGATCATCCCATGAAGGGACCAGTGCAACAGATCATCCCATGAAGCGACCAGTGCAACAGATCATCCCATGAAGGGACCAGTGCAACAGATCATCCCATGAAGGGACCAGTGCAACAGATCATCCCATGAAGGGACCAGTGCATCACAGCACTCAGATTAGAGGTATGCAAGATCATCCCATGAAGGGACCAGTGCAGAGATCATCCCATGAAGGTACCAGTGCATCAAAGATCATCCCATGAAGGGACCAGTGCATCAAAGATCATCCCATGCAGGGACCAGTGCATCAAAGATCATCCCATGCAGGGACCAGTGCATCAGAGATAATTCCATGAAGGGACCAGTGCATCAGAGATCATCCCATGAAGGGACCAGTGCATCAGAGACCATCCCATGAAGGGACCAGTGCATCACAGCACTCAGATTAGAGGTATCCAAAATCATCCCATGAAGGGACCAGTGCAGAGATCATCCCATGAAGGGCCCAGAGCAGAGATCACCCCATGAAGGGACCTGTGTATCAAATATCATCCCATGAAGGGACCAGTGTATCAAATATCATCCCATGAAGGGACCAGTCCATCACAGCACTCAGATTAGAGGTATGCAAAATCATCCCATGAAGGGTCAGTGCAGAGAACATCCCATGAAGGGACCAGTGCAAAGATCATCCCATGAAGGGACCAGTGCATCAAAGATCATCCCATGAAGGGACCAGTGCATCAGAGATCATCCCATGAATGGACCAGTGCATCAGCGATCATCCCATGAATTGACCAGTGCATCAGAGATCATCCCATGAAGGGACCAGTGCATCAGAGATCATCCCATGAAGGGAGCAGTGCATCAGAGATCATCCCATGAAGGGAGCGGTGCATCAGAGATCATCCCATGAAGGGACCGGTGCATCAGAGCATCCCATGAAGGGACTGGTGTTTCAGATCATCCCATGAAGGGACCAGCGCATTGAGGATCATCCCATGAAGGGACCAGTGCATCAGAGATCATCCCTTGAAGGGACCAGTGCATCAAAGATCATCCCATAAAGGGACCATTGCATCAAAGATCATCCCATAAAGGGACCAGTGCATCACAGCACTCAGATTTGAGGTATGCAAGATCATCCCATGAAGGGACCAGTGCAACAGAGATAATCCCATGAATGGACCAGTGCATCAGAGATCATCCCATGAATGGACCAGTGCATCAGAGATCATCCCATGAATGGACCAGTGCATCAGAGATCATCCCATGAAGGGAGCAGTGCATCAGAGATCATCCCATGAAGGGACCGGTGCATCAGAGCATCCCATGAAGGGACTGGTGTTTCAGATCATCCCATGAAGGGACCAGCGCATTGAGGATCATCCCATGAAGGGACCAGTGCTTTAGAGATCATACCATGAAGGGACCAGTGCATCAAGAGATCATCCCATGAAGGGACCAGTGCATCAGAGATCATCCCATAAAGGGACCATTGCATCAAAGATCATCCCATGAAGGGACCAGCGCATCAAAGATGCCATGAAGGAACCAGTACATCAAAGATCATCCCATGAAGGGACCAGTGCATCAAAGATCATCCCATAAAGGGACCAGTGCATCAGAGATCATCCCATGAAGGGACCAGTGCATCAGAGATCATCCCATGAAGGGACCAGTGCATCAGATCATACCATGAATGGACCAGTGCATCAAAGATCATCCCATAAAGACCAGTGCACCACAGCACTCAGATTAGAGGTATGCAAGATCCCATGAAGGGACCAGTGCATCAGAGCTCAACCCATGAAGGGACCAGTGCATCACAGCACTCAGATTAGAGGTATGCAAAATCATCCCATGAAGGGACCAGTGCATCAGAGATAATCCCATGAAGGGACCAGTGCATCAGAGATCATCCCATGAAGGGACCAGTGCATCAGAGATCATCCCATGAAGGGACCAGTGCATCACAGCACTCAGATTAGAGGTATGCAAAATCATCCCATGAAGGGACCAGTGCAGAGATCATCCCATGAAGGGCCCAGAGCAGAGATCACCCCATGAAGGGACCAGTGTATCAAATATCATCCCATGAAGGGACCAGTGTATCAAATATCATTCCATGAAGGGACCAGTCCATCACAGCACTCAGATTAGAGGTATGCAAAATCATCCCATGAAGGGTCAGTGCAGAGAACATCCCATGAAGGGACCAGTGCAAAGATCATCCCATGAAGGGACCAGTGCATCAAAGATCATCCCATGAAGGGACCAGTGCATCAGAGATCATCCCATAAAGGGACCATTGCATCAAAGATCATCCCATAAAGGGACCAGTGCATCACAGATCATCCCATGAAGGGACCAGTGCATCACAGCACTCAGATTAGAGGTATGCAAGATCATCCCATGAAGGGACCAGCACATCGAGGATCATCCCATGAAGGGACCAGTGTATCACAGTACTCAGATTAGAGGTATGCAAGTTCATCCCATGAAGGGACTAGTGCAAAGATCATCCCATGAAGGGACCAGTGCATCACAGCACTCAGATTAGAGGTATGCAAGATCATCCGATGAAGGGACCAGTGCAGAGATCATCCCATGAAGGGACCAGTGCATCAGAGATCATCCCATGAAGGGGGCGAGTGCATCAAAGATCATCCCATGAAGGGGCGAGTGTATCAAAGATCATCCCATGAAGGGACCAGTGCATCAAAGATTATCCCATGAAGGGACCAGCACATCAGATATCATCCCATGAAGGGACCAGCACATCAGATATCATCACATGAAGGGACCAGCACATCAGATATCATCCCACGAAGGGACCAGCACATCAGAGTTCATCCCATGAAGGGACCAGCACATCAGATATTATCCCATGAAGGGACCAGTGCATAACAGATCATCCCATGAAGGGACCAGTGCAACAGATCATCCCATGAAGCGACCAGTGCAACAGATCATCCCATGAAGGGACCAGTGCAACAGATCATCCCATGAAGGGACCAGTGCAACAGATCATCCCATGAAGGGACCAGTGCATCACAGCACTCAGATTAGAGGTATGCAAGATCATCCCATGAAGGGACCAGTGCAGAGATCATCCCATGAAGGTACCAGTGCATCAAAGATCATCCCATGAAGGGACCAGTGCATCAAAGATCATCCCATGCAGGGACCAGTGCATCAAAGATCATCCCATGCAGGGACCAGTGCATCAGAGATAATTCCATGAAGGGACCAGTGCATCAGAGATCATCCCATGAAGGGACCAGTGCATCAGAGACCATCCCATGAAGGGACCAGTGCATCACAGCACTCAGATTAGAGGTATCCAAAATCATCCCATGAAGGGACCAGTGCAGAGATCATCCCATGAAGGGCCCAGAGCAGAGATCACCCCATGAAGGGACCTGTGTATCAAATATCATCCCATGAAGGGACCAGTGTATCAAATATCATCCCATGAAGGGACCAGTCCATCACAGCACTCAGATTAGAGGTATGCAAAATCATCCCATGAAGGGTCAGTGCAGAGAACATCCCATGAAGGGACCAGTGCAAAGATCATCCCATGAAGGGACCAGTGCATCAAAGATCATCCCATGAAGGGACCAGTGCATCAGAGATCATCCCATGAAGGGACCAGTGCATCAGAGATCATCCCATGAATTGACCAGTGCATCAGAGATCATCCCATGAAGGGACCAGTGCATCAGAGATCATCCCATGAAGGGAGCAGTGCATCAGAGATCATCCCATGAAGGGAGCAGTGCATCAGAGATCATCCCATGAAGGGACCGGTGCATCAGAGCATCCCATGAAGGGACTGGTGTTTCAGATCATCCCATGAAGGGACCAGCGCATTGAGGATCATCCCATGAAGGGACCAGTGCATCAAGAGATCATCCCATGAAGGGACCAGTGCATCAAAGATCATCCCATAAAGGGACCATTGCATCAAAGATCATCCCATAAAGGGACCAGTGCATCACAGCACTCAGATTTGAGGTATGCAAGATCATCCCATGAAGGGACCAGTGCAACAGAGATAATCCCATGAATGGACCAGTGCATCAGAGATCATCCCATGAATGGACCAGTGCATCAGAGATCATCCCATGAATGGACCAGTGCATCAGAGATCATCCCATGAAGGGAGCAGTGCATCAGAGATCATCCCATGAAGGGACCGGTGCATCAGAGCATCCCATGAAGGGACTGGTGTTTCAGATCATCCCATGAAGGGACCAGCGCATTGAGGATCATCCCATGAAGGGACCAGTGCTTTAGAGATCATACCATGAAGGGACCAGTGCATCAAGAGATCATCCCATGAAGGGACCAGTGCATCAGAGATCATCCCATAAAGGGACCATTGCATCAAAGATCATCCCATGAAGGGACCAGCGCATCAAAGATGCCATGAAGGAACCAGTACATCAAAGATCATCCCATGAAGGGACCAGTGCATCAAAGATCATCCCATAAAGGGACCAGTGCATCAGAGATCATCCCATGAAAGGACCAGTGCATCAGAGATCATCCCATGAAGGGACCAGTGCATCAGAGATCATCCCATGAAGGGACCAGTGCATCAGATCATACCATGAATGGACCAGTGCATCAAAGATCATCCCATAAAGACCAGTGCACCACAGCACTCAGATTAGAGGTATGCAAGATCCCATGAAGGGACCAGTGCATCAGAGCTCAACCCATGAAGGGACCAGTGCATCACAGCACTCAGATTAGAGGTATGCAAAATCATCCCATGAAGGGAGCAGTGCAGAGATCATCCCATGAAGGGACCAGTGCATCAGATCATCCCATGAAGGGACTAGTGCATCAGAGATTATCCCATGAAGGGACCAGTGCATCAGAGACCATCCCATGAAGGAACCAGCGCATCAAAGATCATCCCATGAAGGAACCAGCGCATCAAAGATGCCATGAAGGAACCAGGACATCAAAGATCATCCCATGAAGGGACCAGTGCATCACAGCACTCAGATTAGAGGTATGCAAGATCATCCCATAAAGGGACCAGTGCACCAGAGATCATTCCAAGAAGGGACCAGTGCATCAGAGATCATCCCATGAAGGGACCAGTGCATCAGAGATCATCCCATGAAGGGAGCAGTGCATCACAGCTCTCAGATTAGAGGTATGCAAGATCATCCCATGAAGGGACCAGTGCAGAGATCATCCCATAAAGGGACCAGTGAGTCAACTATCATCCCATGAAGGGACCAGTGCATCAACTATCATCCCATGAAGGGACCAGTGCATCAACTATCATCCCATGAAGGGACCAGTGCATCAATGATCATCCCATGAAGGGACCAGTGCATCAGATATAATCCCATGAAGGGACCAGTGCATCAGAGATCATCCCATGAAGGGACCAGTGCATCAGAGATCATCCCATAAAGGGACCAGTGCATCATAGACCATCCCATAAAGGGACCAGTGCATCAGAGATCATCCCATGAAGGGACCAGTGCATCACAGCACTCAGATTAGAGGTATGCAAGATCATCCCACGAAGGGACAAGTGCATCAAAGATCATCCCATGAAGGAACCAGTGCATCAGATATCATCCCATGAAGGGACCAGTGCATCAGATATCATCCCATGAAGGGACCAGTGCATCAAAGATCATCCCATGAAGGGACCAGTGCATCACAGCTCTCAGATTAGAGGTATGCAAGATCATCCCATGAAGGGACCAGTGCAGAGATCATACAATGAAGGGACCAGTGAATCAACTGTCATCCCATGAAGGGACAAGTGCATCAACTATCATCCCATGAAGGGACCAGCACATCAGATATCATCCCATGAAGGGACCAGCACATCAGATATCATCCCATGAAGGGACCAGCACATCAGATATCATCCCATGAAGGGACCAGTGCACCAGATATTATCCCATGAAGGGACCAGTGCATCAGAGAACATCCCAAGAAGGGGCCAGTGCAACAGATAATCCTTTGAAGGGACCAGTGCAGCAGATCATCCCATGAAGCGACCAGTGCAACAGATCATCCCATGAAGGGACCAGTGCATCAGATCCTCCCATGAAGGGAGCAGTGCATCACAGCTCTCAGATTAGAGGTATGCAAGATCATCCCATGAAGGGACCAGTGCAACAGATCATCCCATGAAGGGACCAGTGCATCAACTATCATCCCATGAAGGGACCAGCGCATCGACTATCATCCTATGAAGGGAGCAGTGCATCAGAGATCATCCCATGAAGGGACCGGTGCATCAGAGCATCCCTTGAAGGGACTGGTGCATCAGATCATCCCATGAAGGGACCAGTGCATCAGAGATCATCCCATGAAGGGACCAGTGCATCAGAGATCATCCCATGAAGGGACCAGTGCATCAAGAGATCATCCCATGAAGGGACCATTGCATCAAAGATCATCCCATAAAGGGACCAGTGCATCAGAGATCATCCCATGAAAGGACCAGTGTATCAGAGATCATCCCATGAAGGGACCAGTGCATCAGAGATCATCCCATGAAGGGACCAGTGCTTCAGATCATCCCATGAAGGGACCAGTGCATCAAAGATCATCCCATGAAGGGACCAGTGCACCACAGCACTCAGATTAGAGGTATGCAAGATCCCATGAAGGGACCAGTGCATCAGAGCTCAACCCATGAAGGGACCAGTGCATCACAGCACTCAGATTAGAGGTATGCAAAATCATCCCATGAAGGGAGCAGTGCAGAGATCATCCCATGAAGGGACCAGTGCATCAGATCATCCCATGAAGGGACCAGTGCATCAGAGATTATCCCATGAAGGGACACGTGCATCAGAGACCATCCCATGAAGGAACCAGCGCATCAAAGATCATCCCATGAAGGAACCAGCGCATCAAAGATGCCATGAAGGAACCAGTACATCAAAGATCATCCCATGAAGGGACCAGTGCATCACAGCACTCAGATTAGAGGTATGCAAGATCATCCCATGAAGGGACCAGTGCATCAGAGATAATCCCATGAAGGGACCAGTGCATCAGAGATCATCCCATGAAGGGACCAGTGCATCAGAGATCATCCCATGAAGGGACCAGTGCATCACAGCACTCAGATTAGAGGTATGCAAAATCATCCCATGAAGGGACCAGTGCAGAGATCATCCCATGAAGGGCCCAGAGCAGAGATCACCCCATGAAGGGACCAGTGTATCAAATATCATCCCATGAAGGGACCAGTGTATCAAATATCATTCCATGAAGGGACCAGTCCATCACAGCACTCAGATTAGAGGTATGCAAAATCATCCCATGAAGGGTCAGTGCAGAGAACATCCCATGAAGGGACCAGTGCAAAGATCATCCCATGAAGGGACCAGTGCATCAAAGATCATCCCATGAAGGGACCAGTGCATCAGAGATCATCCCATGAATGGACCAGTGCATCAGAGATCATCCCATGAATTGACCAGTGCATCAGAGATCATCCCATGAAGGGACCAGTGCAGAGATCATCCCATGAAGGGACCAGTGCATCAGAGATCATCCCATGAATGGACCAGTGCATCAGAGATCATCCCATGAAAGGACCAGTGCATCAGAGGTCATCCCATGAAGGGACCAGTGCATCAGAGATCATCCCATGAAGGGACCAGTGCATCAAAGATCATCCCATGAAGGGACCAGTGCATCAAAGATCATCCCATGAAGGGACCAGTGCACCACAGCACTCAGATTAGAGGTATGCAAGATCCCATGAAGGGACCAGTGCATCAGAGCTCAACCCATGAAGGGACCAGTGCATCACAGCACTCAGATTAGAGGTATGCAAAATCATCCCATGAAGGGAGCAGTGCAGAGATCGTCCCATGAAGGGACCAGTGCATCAGATCATCCCATGAAGGGACCAGTGCATCAGAGATTATCCCATGAAGGGACCAGCGCATCAAAGATCATCCCATGAAAGAACCAGCGCATCAAAGATGCCATGAAGGAACCAGTACATCAAAGATCATCCCATGAAGGGACCAGTGCATCACAGCACTCAGATTAGAGGTATGCAAGATCATCCCATGAAGGGACCAGTGCAACAGATCATCCCATGAAGGGACCAGTGCATCAGAGATCATCCCATGAAGGGAGCAGTGCATCACAGCTCTCAGATTAGAGGTATGCAAGATCATCCCATAAAGGGACCAGTGCAGAGATCATCCCATGAAGGGACCAGTGAGTCAACTATCATCCCATGAAGGGACCATTGCATCAACTATCATCCCATGAAGGGACCAGTGCATCAACTATCATCCCATGAAGGGACCAGTGCAATAGATCATCCCAAGAAGGGACCAGTGCAATAGATCATCCCAAGAAGGGACCAGTGCATCACAGATCATCCCATGAAGGGACCAGTGCATCACAGATCATCCCATGAAGGGACCAGTGCATCACAGATCATCCCATGAAGGGACCAGTGCATCACAGCACTCAGATTAGAGGTATGCAAGATCATCCCATGAAGGGACCAGCACATGGAGGATCATCCCATGAAGGGACCAGTGTATCAAAGATCATCCCACGAAGGGACCAGTGCATCACAGATCATCCCATGAAGGGACCAGTGCATCACAGATCATCCCATGAAGGGACCAGTGCATCACAGATCATCCCATGAAGGGACCAGTGCATCACAGCACTCAGATTAGAGGTATGCAAGATCATCCCATGAAGGGACCAGCACATCGAGGATCATCCCATGAAGGGACCAGTGTATCACAGTACTCAGATTAGAGGTATGCAAGTTCATCCCATGAAGGGACTAGTGCAAAGATCATCCCATGAAGGGACCAGTGCATCACAGCACTCAGATTAGAGGTATGCAAGATCATCCGATGAAGGGACCAGTGCAGAGATCATCCCATGAAGGGACCAGTGCATCAGAGATCATCCCATGAAGGGGGCGAGTGCATCAAAGATCATCCCATGAAGGGGCGAGTGTATCAAAGATCATCCCATGAAGGGACCAGTGCATCAAAGATTATCCCATGAAGGGACCAGCACATCAGATTAAATCCCATGAAGGGACCAGCACATCAGATATCATCACATGAAGGGACCAGCACATCAGATATCATCCCACGAAGGGACCAGCACATCAGAGTTCATCCCATGAAGGGACCAGCACATCAGATATTATCCCATGAAGGGACCAGTGCATCAGAGATCATCCCATGAAGGGGCTAGTGCAACAGATTATCCTTTGAAGGGACCAGTGCAGCAGATCATCCCATGAAGCGACCAGTGCAACAGATCATCCCATGAAGGGACCAGTGCAACAGATCATCCCATGAAGGGACCAGTGCAACAGATCATCCCATGAAGGGACCAGTGCATCACAGCACTCAGATTAGAGGTATGCAAGATCATCCCATGAAGGGACCAGTGCAGAGATCATCCCATGAAGGTACCAGTGCATCAAAGATCATCCCATGAAGGGACCAGTGCATCAAAGATCATCCCATGCAGGGACCAGTGCATCAAAGATCATCCCATGCAGGGACCAGTGCATCAGAGATAATTCCATGAAGGGACCAGTGCATCAGAGATCATCCCATGAAGGGACCAGTGCATCAGAGACCATCCCATGAAGGGACCAGTGCATCACAGCACTCAGATTAGAGGTATCCAAAATCATCCCATGAAGGGACCAGTGCAGAGATCATCCCATGAAGGGCCCAGAGCAGAGATCACCCCATGAAGGGACCAGTGTATCAAATATCATCCCATGAAGGGACCAGTGTATCAAATATCATCCCATGAAGGGACCAGTCCATCACAGCACTCAGATTAGAGGTATGCAAAATCATCCCATGAAGGGTCAGTGCAGAGAACATCCCATGAAGGGACCAGTGCAAAGATCATCCCATGAAGGGACCAGTGCATCAGAGATCATCCCATGAAGGGACCAGTGCATCAGAGACCATCCCATGAAGGGACCAGTGCAGCCCATGAAGGGACCAGTGCATCAGAGATCATCCCATGAAGGGACCAGTGCATCAGAGATCATCCCATGAAGGGACCGGTGCATCAGAGATCATCCCATGAAGGCACCAGTGCATCAGAGATCATCCCATGAAGGGAGCAGTGCATCAGAGATCATCCCATGAAGGGACCGGTGCATCAGAGCATCCCATGAAGGGACTGGTGTTTCAGATCATCCCATGAAGGGACCAGCGCATTGAGGATCATCCCATGAAGGGACCAGTGCATCAAGAGATCATCCCATGAAGGGACCAGTGCATCAAAGATCATCCCATAAAGGGACCATTGCATCAAAGATCATCCCATAAAGGGACCAGTGCATCACAGCACTCAGATTTGAGGTATGCAAGATCATCCCATGAAGGGACCAGTGCAACAGAGATCATCCCATGAATGGACCAGATCAGAGATCATCCCATGAATGGACCAGTGCATCAGAGATCATCCCATGAATGGACCAGTGCATCAGAGATCATCCCATGAAGGGACCAGTGCATCAGAGATCATCCCATGAAGGGAGCAGTGCATCAGAGATCATCCCATGAAGGGACCGGTGCATCAGAGCATCCCATGAAGGGACTGGTGTTTCAGATCATCCCATGAAGGGACCAGCGCATTGAGGATCATCCCATGAAGGGACCAGTGCTTTAGAGATCATACCATGAAGGGACCAGTGCATCAAGAGATCATCCCATGAAGGGACCAGTGCATCAAAGATCATCCCATAAAGGGACCATTGCATCAAAGAACATCCCATGAAGGGACCAGCGCATCAAAGATGCCATGAAGGAACCAGTACATCAAAGATCATCCCATGAAGGGACCAGTGCATCAAAGATCATCCCATAAAGGGACCAGTGCATCAGAGATCATCCCATGAAAGGACCAGTGCATCAGAGATCATCCCATGAAGGGACCAGTGCATCAGAGATCATCCCATGAAGGGACCAGTGCATCAGAGATCATCCCATGAAGGGACCAGTGCATCAGATCATACCATGAATGGACCAGTGCATCAAAGATCATCCCATAAAGACCAGTGCACCACAGCACTCAGATTAGAGGTATGCAAGATCCCATGAAGGGACCAGTGCATCAGAGCTCAACCAATGAAGGGACCAGTGCATCACAGCACTCAGATTAGAGGTATGAAAGATCATCCCATGAAGGGAGCAGTGCAGAGATCATCCCATGAAGGGACCAGTGCATCAGATCATCCCATGAAGGGACTAGTGCATCAGAGATTATCCCATGAAGGGACCAGTGCATCAGAGACCATCCCATGAAGGAACCAGCGCATCAAAGATCATCCCATGAAGGAACCAGCGCATCAAAGATGCCATGAAGGAACCAGGACGTCAAAGATCATCCCATGAAGGGACCAGTGCATCACAGCACTCAGATTAGAGGTATGCAAGATCATCCCATGAAGGGACCAGTGCAGAGATCATCCCATAAAGGGACCAGTGAGTCAACTATCATCCCATGAAAGGACCAGTGCATCAACTATCATCCCATGAAGGGACCAGTGCATCAACTATCATCCCATGAAGGGACCAGTGCATCAATGATCATCCCATGAAGGGACCAGTGCATCAGATATAATCCCATGAAGGGACCAGTGCATCAGAGATCATCCCATGAAGGGACCAGTGCATCAGAGATCATCCCATGAAGGGACCAGTGCATCAGAGACCATCCCATGAAGGGACCAGTGCATCAGAGATCATCCCATAAAGGGACCAGTGCATCATAGACCATCCCATAAAGGGACCAGTGCATCAGAGATCATCCCATGAAGGGACCAGTGCATCAGAGATCATCCCATGAAGGGACCAGTGCATCACAGCACTCAGATTAGAGGTATGCAAGATCATCCCACGAAGGGACGAGTGCATCAAAGATCATCCCATGAAGGAACCAGTGCATCAGAGATCATCCCATGAAGGGACCAGTGCATCAGATATCATCCCATGAAGGGACCAGTGCATCAAAGATCATCCCATGAAGGGACCAGTGCATCACAGCTCTCAGATTAGAGGTATGCAAGATCATCCCATGAAGGGACCAGTGCAGAGATCATACAATGAAGGGACCAGTGAATCAACTGTCATCCCATGAAGGGACAAGTGCATCAACTATCATCCCATGAAGGGACCAGCACATCAGATATCATCCCATGAAGGGACCAGCACATCAGATATCATCCCATGAAGGGACCAGCACATCAGATATCATCCCATGAAGGGACCAGTGCACCAGATATTATCCCATGAAGGGACCAGTGCATCAGAGAACATCCCAAGAAGGGGCCAGTGCAACAGATAATCCTTTGAAGGGACCAGTGCAGCAGATCATCCCATGAAGCGACCAGTGCAACAGATCATCCCATGAAAGGACCAGTGCAACAGATCATCCCATGAAGGGACCAGTGCAACAGATCATCCCATGAAGGTACCAGTGCAACAGATCATCCCATGAAGGTACTAGTGCAACAGATCATCCCATGAAGGGACCAGTGCATCAGATCCTCCCATGAAGGGAGCAGTGCATCACAGCTCTCAGATTAGAGGTATGCAAGATCATCCCATGAAGGGAGCAGTGCAGAGATCATCCCATGAAGGGACCAGTGCATCAGATCATCCCATGAAGGGACTAGTGCATCAGAGATTATCCCATGAAGGGACCAGTGCATCAGAGACCATCCCATGAAGGAACCAGCGCATCAAAGATCATCCCATGAAGGAACCAGCGCATCAAAGATGCCATGAAGGAACCAGGACGTCAAAGATCATCCCATGAAGGGACCAGTGCATCACAGCACTCAGATTAGAGGTATGCAAGATCATCCCATAAAGGGACCAGTGCACCAGAGATCATTCCAAGAAGGGACCAGTGCATCAGAGATCATCCCATGAAGGGACCAGTGCATCAGAGATCATCCCATGAAGGGAGCAGTGCATCACAGCTCTCAGATTAGAGGTATGCAAGATCATCCCATGAAGGGACCAGTGCAGAGATCATCCCATAAAGGGACCAGTGAGTCAACTATCATCCCATGAAAGGACCAGTGCATCAGAGATCATCCCATGAAGGGACCAGTGCATCAGAGATCATCCCATGAAGGGACCAGTGCATCAGATCATACCATGAATGGACCAGTGCATCAAAGATCATCCCATAAAGACCAGTGCACCACAGCACTCAGATTAGAGGTATGCAAGATCCCATAAAGGGACCAGTGCATCAGAGCTCAACCAATGAAGGGACCAGTGCATCACAGCACTCAGATTAGAGGTATGCAAAATCATCCCATGAAGGGAGCAGTGCAGAGATCATCCCATGAAGGGACCAGTGCATCAGATCATCCCATGAAGGGACTAGTGCATCAGAGATTATCCCATGAAGGGACCAGTGCATCAGAGACCATCCCATGAAGGAACCAGCGCATCAAAGATCATCCCATGAAGGAACCAGCGCATCAAAGATGCCATGAAGGAACCAGGACGTCAAAGATCATCCCATGAAGGGACCAGTGCATCACAGCACTCAGATTAGAGGTATGCAAGATCATCCCATAAAGGGACCAGTGCACCAGAGATCATTCCAAGAAGGGACCAGTGCATCAGAGATCATCCCATGAAGGGACCAGTGCATCAGAGATCATCCCATGAAGGGAGCAGTGCATCACAGCTCTCAGATTAGAGGTATGCAAGATCTTCCCATGAAGGGACCAGTGCAGAGATCATCCCATAAAGGGACCAGTGAGTCAACTATCATCCCATGAAAGGACCAGTGCATCAACTATCATCCCATGAAGGGACCAGTGCATCAACTATCATCCCATGAAGGGACCAGTGCATCAATGATCATCCCATGAAGGGACCAGTGCATCAGATATAATCCCATGAAGGGACCAGTGCATCAGAGATCATCCCATGAAGGGACCAGTGCATCAGAGATCATTCCATGAAGGGACCAGTGCATCATAGACCATCCCATGAAGGGACCAGTGCATCAGAGATCATCCCATAAAGGGACCAGTGCATCATAGACCATCCCATAAAGGGACCAGTGCATCAGAGATCATCCCATGAAGGGACCAGTGCATCACAGCACTCAGATTAGAGGTATGCAAGATCATCCCACGAAGGGACGAGTGCATCAAAGATCATCCCATGAAGGAACCAGTGCATCAGAGATCATCCCATGAAGGGACCAGTGCATCAGAGATCATCCCATGAAGGGACCAGTGCATCAGAGATCATCCCATGAAGGGACCAGTGCATCAAAGATCATCCCATGAAGGGACCAGTGCATCACAGCTCTCAGATTAGAGGTATGCAAGATCATCCCATGAAGGGACCAGTGCAGAGATCATACAATGAAGGGACCAGTGAATCAACTGTCATCCCATGAAGGGACAAGTGCATCAACTATCATCCAATGAAGGGACCAGCACATCAGATATCATCCCATGAAGGGACCAGCACATCAGATATCATCCCATGAAGGGACCAGCACATCAGATATCATCCCATGAAGGGACCAGTGCACCAGATATTATCCCATGAAGGGACCAGTGCATCAGAGAACATCCCAAGAAGGGGCCAGTGCAACAGATAATCCTTTGAAGGGACCAGTGCAGCAGATAATCCCATGAAGCGACCAGTGCAACAGATCATCCCATGAAAGGACCAGTGCAACAGATCATCCCATGAAGGGACCAGTGCAACAGATCATCCCATGAAGGTACCAGTGCAACAGATCATCCCATGAAGGTACTAGTGCAACAGATCATCCCATGAAGGGACCAGTGCATCACAGCACTCAGATTAGAGGTATGCAAGATCATCCCATGAAGGGACCAGTGCATCAGATATCATCCCATGAAGGGACCAGCACATCAGATATCATCCCATGAAGGGACCAGCACATCAGATATCATCCCATGAAGGGACCAGTGCACCAGATATTATCCCATGAAGGGACCAGTGCATCAGAGAACATCCCAAGAAGGGGCCAGTGCAACAGATAATCCTTTGAAGGGACCAGTGCAGCAGATCATCCCATGAAGCGACCAGTGCAACAGATCATCCCATGAAAGGACCAGTGCAACAGATCATCCCATGAAGGGACCAGTGCAACAGATCATCCCATGAAGGGACCAGTGCAACAGATCATCCCATGAAGGTACTAGTGCAACAGATCATCCCATGAAGGGACCAGTGCATCACAGCACTCAGATTAGAGGTATGCAAGATCATCCCATGAAGGGACCAGTGCATCAGATCCTCCCATGAAGGGAGCAGTGCATCACAGCTCTCAGATTAGAGGTATGCAAGATCATCCCATGAAGGGACCAGTGCAACAGATCATCCCATGAAGGGACCAGTGCATCAACTATCATCCCATGAAGGGACCAGCGCATCGACTATCATCCTATGAAGGGAGCAGTGCATCAGAGATCATCCCATGAAGGGACCGGTGCATCAGAGCATCCCATGAAGGGACTGGTGCATCAGATCATCCCATGAAGGGACCAGTGCATCAGAGATCATCCCATGAAGGGACCAGTGCATCAGAGATCATCCCATGAAGGGACCAGTGCATCAGAGATCATCCCATGAAGGGACCAGTGCATCAAGAGATCATCCCATGAAGGGACCATTGCATCAAAGATCATCCCATAAAGGGACCAGTGCATCAGAGATCATCCCATGAAAGGACCAGTGTATCAGAGATCATCCCATGAAGGGACCAGTGCATCAGAGATCATCCCATGAAGGGACCAGTGCATCAAAGATCATCCCATGAAGGGACCAGTGCATCAAAGATCATCCCATGAAGGGACCAGTGCACCACAGCACTCAGATTAGAGGTATGCAAGATCCCATGAAGGGACCAGTGCATCAGAGCTCAACCCATGAAGGGACCAGTGCATCACAGCACTCAGATTAGAGGTATGCAAAATCATCCCATGAAGGGAGCAGTGCAGAGATCATCCCATGAAGGGACCAGTGCATCAGATCATCCCATGAAGGGACCAGTGCATCAGAGATTATCCCATGAAGGGACACGTGCATCAGAGACCATCCCATGAAGGAACCAGCGCATCAAAGATCATCCCATGAAGGAACCAGCGCATCAAAGATGCCATGAAGGAACCAGTACATCAAAGATCATCCCATGAAGGGACCAGTGCATCACAGCACTCAGATTAGAGGTATGCAAGATCATCCCATGAAGGGACCAGTGCATCAGAGATAATCCCATGAAGGGACCAGTGCATCAGAGATCATCCCATGAAGAGACCAGTGCATCAGAGATCATCCCTTGAAGGGACCAGTGCATCAAAGATGCCATGAAGGAACCAGTACATCAAAGATCATCCCATGAAGGGACCAGTGCATCACAGCACTCAGATTAGAGGTATGCAAAATCATCCCATGAAGGGACCAGTGCAGAGATCATCCCATGAAGGGCCCAGAGCAGAGATCACCCCATGAAGGGACCAGTGTATCAAATATCATCCCATGAAGGGACCAGTGTATCAAATATCATTCCATGAAGGGACCAGTCCATCACAGCACTCAGATTAGAGGTATGCAAAATCATCCCATGAAGGGTCAGTGCAGAGAACATCCCATGAAGGGACCAGTGCAAAGATCATCCCATGAAGGGACCAGTGCATCAAAGATCATCCCATGAAGGGACCAGTGCATCAGAGATCATCCCATGAAGGGACCAGTGCATCAGAGATCATCCCATGAAAGGACCAGTGCATCAGAGATCATCCCATGAAGGGACCAGTGCATCAGAGATCATCCCATGAAGGGACCAGTGCATCAGATCATACCATGAATGGACCAGTGCATCAAAGATCATCCCATAAAGACCAGTGCACCACAGCACTCAGATTAGAGGTATGCAAGATCCCATGAAGGGACCAGTGCATCAGAGCTCAACCAATGAAGGGACCAGTGCATCACAGCACTCAGATTAGAGGTATGAAAGATCATCCCATGAAGGGAGCAGTGCAGAGATCATCCCATGAAGGGACCAGTGCATCAGATCATCCCATGAAGGGACTAGTGCATCAGAGATTATCCCATGAAGGGACCAGTGCATCAGAGACCATCCCATGAAGGAACCAGCGCATCAAAGATCATCCCATGAAGGAACCAGCGCATCAAAGATGCCATGAAGGAACCAGGACGTCAAAGATCATCCCATGAAGGGACCAGTGCATCACAGCACTCAGATTAGAGGTATGCAAGATCATCCCATAAAGGGACCAGTGCACCAGAGATCATTCCAAGAAGGGACCAGTGCATCAGAGATCATCCCATGAAGGGACCAGTGCATCAGAGATCATCCCATGAAGGGAGCAGTGCATCACAGCTCTCAGATTAGAGGTATGCAAGATCATCCCATGAAGGGACCAGTGCAGAGATCATCCCATAAAGGGACCAGTGAGTCAACTATTATCCCATGAAGGGACCAGTGCATCAACTATCATCCCATGAAGGGACCAGTGCATCAATGATCATCCCATGAAGGGACCAGTGCATCAGATATAATCCCATGAAGGGACCAGTGCATCAGAGATCATCCCATGAAGGGACCAGTGCATCAGAGATCATCCCATGAAGGGACCAGTGCATCAGAGACCATCCCATGAAGGGACCAGTGCATCAGAGACCATCCCATGAAGGGACCAGTGCATCAGAGATCATCCCATAAAGGGACCAGTGCATCATAGACCATCCCATAAAGGGACCAGTGCATCAGAGATCATCCCATGAAGGGACCAGTGCATCACAGCACTCAGATTAGAGGTATGCAAGATCATCCCACGAAGGGACGAGTGCATCAAAGATCATCCCATGAAGGAACCAGTGCATCAGAGATCATCCCATGAAGGGACCAGTGCATCAGATATCATCCCATGAAGGGACCAGTGCATCAAAGATCATCCCATGAAGGGACCAGTGCATCACAGCTCTCAGATTAGAGGTATGCAAGATCATCCCATGAAGGGACCAGTGCAGAGATCATACAATGAAGGGACCAGTGAATCAACTGTCATCCCATGAAGGGACAAGTGCATCAACTATCATCCCATGAAGGGACCAGCACATCAGATATCATCCCATGAAGGGACCAGCACATCAGATATCATCCCATGAAGGGACCAGCACATCAGATATCATCCCATGAAGGGACCAGTGCACCAGATATTATCCCATGAAGGGACCAGTGCATCAGAGAACATCCCAAGAAGGGGCCAGTGCAACAGATAATCCTTTGAAGGGACCAGTGCAGCAGATCATCCCATGAAGCGACCAGTGCAACAGATCATCCCATGAAAGGACCAGTGCAACAGATCATCCCATGAAGGGACCAGTGCAACAGATCATCCCATGAAGGTACCAGTGCAACAGATCATCCCATGAAGGTACTAGTGCAACAGATCATCCCATGAAGGGACCAGTGCATCACAGCACTCAGATTAGAGGTATGCAAGATCATCCCATGAAGGGACCAGTGCATCAGATCCTCCCATGAAGGGAGCAGTGCATCACAGCTCTCAGATTAGAGGTATGCAAGATCATCCCATGAAGGGAGCAGTGCAGAGATCATCCCATGAAGGGACCAGTGCATCAGATCATCCCATGAAGGGACTAGTGCATCAGAGATTATCCCATGAAGGGACCAGTGCATCAGAGACCATCCCATGAAGGAACCAGCGCATCAAAGATCATCCCATGAAGGAACCAGCGCATCAAAGATGCCATGAAGGAACCAGGACGTCAAAGATCATCCCATGAAGGGACCAGTGCATCACAGCACTCAGATTAGAGGTATGCAAGATCATCCCATAAAGGGACCAGTGCACCAGAGATCATTCCAAGAAGGGACCAGTGCATCAGAGATCATCCCATGAAGGGACCAGTGCATCAGAGATCATCCCATGAAGGGAGCAGTGCATCACAGCTCTCAGATTAGAGGTATGCAAGATCATCCCATGAAGGGACCAGTGCAGAGATCATCCCATAAAGGGACCAGTGAGTCAACTATCATCCCATGAAAGGACCAGTGCATCAGAGATCATCCCATGAAGGGACCAGTGCATCAGAGATCATCCCATGAAGGGACCAGTGCATCAGATCATACCATGAATGGACCAGTGCATCAAAGATCATCCCATAAAGACCAGTGCACCACAGCACTCAGATTAGAGGTATGCAAGATCCCATGAAGGGACCAGTGCATCAGAGCTCAACCAATGAAGGGACCAGTGCATCACAGCACTCAGATTAGAGGTATGCAAAATCATCCCATGAAGGGAGCAGTGCAGAGATCATCCCATGAAGGGACCAGTGCATCAGATCATCCCATGAAGGGACTAGTGCATCAGAGATTATCCCATGAAGGGACCAGTGCATCAGAGACCATCCCATGAAGGAACCAGCGCATCAAAGATCATCCCATGAAGGAACCAGCGCATCAAAGATGCCATGAAGGAACCAGGACGTCAAAGATCATCCCATGAAGGGACCAGTGCATCACAGCACTCAGATTAGAGGTATGCAAGATCATCCCATAAAGGGACCAGTGCACCAGAGATCATTCCAAGAAGGGACCAGTGCATCAGAGATCATCCCATGAAGGGACCAGTGCATCAGAGATCATCCCATGAAGGGAGCAGTGCATCACAGCTCTCAGATTAGAGGTATGCAAGATCATCCCATGAAGGGACCAGTGCAGAGATCATCCCATAAAGGGACCAGTGAGTCAACTATCATCCCATGAAAGGACCAGTGCATCAACTATCATCCCATGAAGGGACCAGTGCATCAACTATCATCCCATGAAGGGACCAGTGCATCAATGATCATCCCATGAAGGGACCAGTGCATCAGATATAATCCCATGAAGGGACCAGTGCATCAGAGATCATCCCATGAAGGGACCAGTGCATCAGAGATCATCCCATGAAGGGACCAGTGCATCATAGACCATCCCATGAAGGGACCAGTGCATCAGAGATCATCCCATAAAGGGACCAGTGCATCATAGACCATCCCATAAAGGGACCAGTGCATCAGAGATCATCCCATGAAGGGACCAGTGCATCACAGCACTCAGATTAGAGGTATGCAAGATCATCCCACGAAGGGACGAGTGCATCAAAGATCATCCCATGAAGGAACCAGTGCATCAGAGATCATCCCATGAAGGGACCAGTGCATCAGATATCATCCCATGAAGGGACCAGTGCATCAAAGATCATCCCATGAAGGGACCAGTGCATCACAGCTCTCAGATTAGAGGTATGCAAGATCATCCCATGAAGGGACCAGTGCAGAGATCATACAATGAAGGGACCAGTGAATCAACTGTCATCCCATGAAGGGACAAGTGCATCAACTATCATCCCATGAAGGGACCAGCACATCAGATATCATCCCATGAAGGGACCAGCACATCAGATATCATCCCATGAAGGGACCAGCACATCAGATATCATCCCATGAAGGGACCAGTGCACCAGATATTATCCCATGAAGGGACCAGTGCATCAGAGAACATCCCAAGAAGGGGCCAGTGCAACAGATAATCCTTTGAAGGGACCAGTGCAGCAGATCATCCCATGAAGCGACCAGTGCAACAGATCATCCCATGAAAGGACCAGTGCAACAGATCATCCCATGAAGGGACCAGTGCAACAGATCATCCCATGAAGGGACCAGTGCAACAGATCATCCCATGAAGGTACTAGTGCAACAGATCATCCCATGAAGGGACCAGTGCATCACAGCACTCAGATTAGAGGTATGCAAGATCATCCCATGAAGGGACCAGTGCATCAGATCCTCCCATGAAGGGAGCAGTGCATCACAGCTCTCAGATTAGAGGTATGCAAGATCATCCCATGAAGGGACCAGTGCAACAGATCATCCCATGAAGGGACCAGTGCATCAACTATCATCCCATGAAGGGACCAGCGCATCGACTATCATCCTATGAAGGGAGCAGTGCATCAGAGATCATCCCATGAAGGGACCGGTGCATCAGAGCATCCCATGAAGGGACTGGTGCATCAGATCATCCCATGAAGGGACCAGTGCATCAGAGATCATCCCATGAAGGGACCAGTGCATCAGAGATCATCCCATGAAGGGACCAGTGCATCAGAGATCATCTCATGAAGGGACCAGTGCATCAAGAGATCATCCCATGAAGGGACCATTGCATCAAAGATCATCCCATAAAGGGACCAGTGCATCAGAGATCATCCCATGAAAGGACCAGTGTATCAGAGATCATCCCATGAAGGGACCAGTGCATCAGAGATCATCCCATGAAGGGACCAGTGCATCAAAGATCATCCCATGAAGGGACCAGTGCATCAAAGATCATCCCATGAAGGGACCAGTGCACCACAGCACTCAGATTAGAGGTATGCAAGATCCCATGAAGGGACCAGTGCATCAGAGCTCAACCCATGAAGGGACCAGTGCATCACAGCACTCAGATTAGAGGTATGCAAAATCATCCCATGAAGGGAGCAGTGCAGAGATCATCCCATGAAGGGACCAGTGCATCAGATCATCCCATGAAGGGACCAGTGCATCAGAGATTATCCCATGAAGGGACACGTGCATCAGAGACCATCCCATGAAGGAACCAGCGCATCAAAGATCATCCCATGAAGGAACCAGCGCATCAAAGATGCCATGAAGGAACCAGTACATCAAAGATCATCCCATGAAGGGACCAGTGCATCACAGCACTCAGATTAGAGGTATGCAAGATCATCCCATGAAGGGACCAGTGCATCAGAGATAATCCCATGAAGGGACCAGTGCATCAGAGATCATCCCATGAAGGGACCAGTGCATCAGAGATCATCCCATGAAGGGACCAGTGCATCACAGCACTCAGATTAGAGGTATGCAAAATCATCCCATGAAGGGACCAGTGCAGAGATCATCCCATGAAGGGCCCAGAGCAGAGATCACCCCATGAAGGGACCAGTGTATCAAATATCATCCCATGAAGGGACCAGTGTATCAAATATCATTCCATGAAGGGACCAGTCCATCACAGCACTCAGATTAGAGGTATGCAAAATCATCCCATGAAGGGTCAGTGCAGAGAACATCCCATGAAGGGACCAGTGCAAAGATCATCCCATGAAGGGACCAGTGCATCAAAGATCATCCCATGAAGGGACCAGTGCATCAGAGATCATCCCATGAAGGGACCAGTGCATCAGAGATCATCCCATGAATGGACCAGTGCATCAGAGATCATCCCATGAATTGACCAGTGCATCAGAGATCATCCCATGAAGGGACCAGTGCAGAGATCATCCCATGAAGGGACCAGTGCATCAGAGATCATCCCATGAAGGGAGCAGTGCATCAGAGATCATCCCATGAAGGGAGCAGTGCATCAGAGATCATCCCATGAAGGGACTGGTGTTTCAGATCATCCCATGAAGGGACCAGCGCATTGAGGATCATCCCATGAAGGGACCAATGCATCAGAGATCATCCCATGAAGGGATCAGTGCATCAAGAGATCATCCCATGAAGGGACCAGTGCATCAAAGATCACCCCATAAAGGGACCATTGCATCAAAGATCATCCCATAAAGGGACCAGTGCATCACAGCACTCCGATTAGAGGAATGCAAGATCATCCCATGAAGGAACCAGTGCAAAGATAATCCCATGAAGGGACCAGTGCATCAAAGATCATCCCATGAAGGGACCAGTGCATCAGAGATCATCCCATGAAGGGACCAGTGCATCAGAGATCATCCCATGAAGGGACCAGTGCATCAGAGATCAGCCCCTGAAGGGATCAGAGATCATCCCATGAAGGGACCAGTGCATCAGATCATCCCATGAAGGGACCAGTGCATCAGATCATCTCATGAAGGGACCAGTGCATCAGATCATCCAACGAAGGGACCAGTGCATCAGATCATCCAACGAAGGGACCAGTGCATCAGATCATCCAACGAAGGGACCAGTGCATCAGATCATCCCATGAAGGGACCAGTGCATCAGATCATCCCATGAAGGAACCAGTGCATCAGAGGTCAACCGATGAAGGGACCAGTGCATCAAAGATTATCCCATGAAGGGACCAGTGCATCACAGCACTCAGATTAGAGGAATGCAAGATCATCCCATGAAGGAACCAGTGCAAAGATAATCCCATGAAGGGACCAGTGCATCAGATATCATCCCATGAAGGGACCAGTGCAAAGATCATCCGATGAAGGGACCAGTGCATCAGAGATCATCCCATGAGGGGACTAGAGATCATCCCATGAAGGGACCAGTGCATCAGAGATCATCCCATGAAGGGACCAGTGCACCAGAGATCATCCCATGAAGGGACCAGTGCATCAGAGATCATCCCATGAAGGGACCAGTGCATCAGAGATCATCCCATGAAGGGACCAGTGCATCAGAGACCATCCCATGAAGGGACCAGTGCATCAGAGACCATCCCATGAAGGGGCCAGTGCAGCCCATGAAGGGACCAGTGCATCAGAGATCAGCCTTTGAAGGGATCAGAGATCAGCCCATGAAGGAACCAGTGCATCAAAGATTAGCCCCTGAAGGGATCAGAGATCAGTCCCTGAAGGGATCAGAGATCAGCCCCTGAAGGGACCAGTGCATCAGAGATCATCCCATGAAGGGACCAGTGCACCAGAGACCATCCCATGAAGGGACCAGTGCATCAAAGACCATCCCATGAAGGGACCAGTGCATCAAAGATCAGCCCCTGAAGGGATCCGAGATCAGCCCCTGAAGGGATCCGAGATCAGCCCCTGAAGGGACCAGTGCATCGGAGATCATCCCATGAAGGGACCAGTGCAACAGAGATCCCATGAAGGGACCAGCATTAAAGATCATCCCATGAAGGAACCAGTGCATCAAAGACCATCCCATGAAGGGACCAGTGCATCAAAGACCATCCCATGAAGGGACCAGTGCATCAACGACCATCCCATGAAGGGACCAGTGCATCAAAGACCATCCCATGAAGGGACCAGTGCAGCCCATGAAGGGACCAGTGCATCAGAGATCAGCCCCTGAAGGGATCAGAGATCAGCCCATGAAGGAACCAGTGTATCAAAGATCAGCCCCTGAAGAGATCAGAGATCAGCCCCTGAAGGGTTCAGAGAGCATCCCATAAAGGGACCAGTGCATCAGAGATCATCCCATGAAGGGACCAGTGCATCAGAGATCATCCCATGAAGGGACCAGTGCATCAGAGACCATCCCATGAAGGGACCAGTGCACCAAAGGCCATCCCATGAAGGGACCAGTGCATCAAAGACCATCCCATGAAGGGACCAGTGCATCAAAGATCATCCCAGAGGTATGCAAGATCATCCCATGAAGGGACCAGTGCAGAGATCATCCCATGAAGGGACCAGTGCATCAGAGATCATCCCATAAAGGGACCAGTGCATCAGAGATCATCCCATAAAGGGACCAGTGCATCAGAGATCATCCCATGAAGGGACCAGTGCATCAGAGACCATCCCATGAAGGGAACAGTGCATCAACGACCATCCCATTGTCGTACTTTAATATTCGGGACCGAGTAGGGGACAGGGCCCTACCCCTGTCTATCTTGGTATTAGCGAACCGCAAATGGTAAATGCGGCATGTACGAGTGCTTTATATACCGTTCTAGCTATAAATGCACTGTTTACACGTTATTCAGCTTCACTACGCGGGTTCCATTTTGGAAGCAGTGGCCATCTTGTCATTGCCCTCACATAGGCTATAATGGAGTAAATACGAGCCTCACAGTACATGGGCTTTCCCTCTGACTTCTCTGTGACCTGGGCAGCTGGCTCTGCTGCCCCAGGTCAAACCGGTCTCACGAGCTCCCCTTCCTCCTTCCACTTGTGATTAGCATCAGGGCTTGCCCCGTCATAAAACCCTTTCATTCTACACAATCCCCCGGCTAATCTCTTCCACACCTGCTTGTTCCTGCTTTATGACTTGTTTCCCAAAACAGGAGATGCTCATGCTTTTTTGTTTGTAATGTATACCTTTATATGGCCATATCGTAAACCAAGGAATGTGTGCCTGGAGCATGATATTTTGTATTTAAGATGAAGTCCGTTCCTATGATTTCCAGCAGTCTCCTGAGAACATACACGCTGTTGTACTTCTAGGATACCTGTCATTGGTCTGCAGCCAATAAACGAATCTTTGACTTCACCCAGAAGACTCTGTGTTTCTGTAGGTCCGGAACAGGGTGAACCCAGAAGTCATAGGGTGTGTGCCCCTGCACCGCTGGGTCTAAATTACCCAGTACTTCAGTTTGGCGCCCAACTCGGGACGATTTCAGCGGTACCAGTCCAAGCCAGAGGTTCGTGAGGAGCTTCGTGTGGAAATTCCGGAGGAAGGCCGCCACTTCATCGACCCCTGCATGTCGACGTGGTCCGAAAGTCTTTTCTGCGAGGTTCTCCGCGTCCCGACGGCTACGAAGGACTGCTGCCCTGATTAATCGACCTGTTTTGGACCCTTGACGAGTTTTGAGAGAGCGAAACAATCGAGAGAGTCTTCTGGTGACGCCATCGATCAGCAATATTCAGTTAAGTATAAGTGGAGCGTCTCCTATTTGGTAGTTGGTATCCTTCGGGATCGTTTGATTTGGTAATTTGGTACTTTGGAGTTTGCAAACGCCAAAACCAGAGGACTCGTGTATTCACGAGAATATCGTATTCGATAATCCTTTGACGTTTGGATCTAGACTAGTGAGCAAAGATGCCTGGTTCTGGACTATTTGGTAGATTATTCTGTTTGGGTTGTGGAAAAGATTTCCAGCTAGAGGAATCATGTCCGGTTCCTCCGGTTGGAACTCCAACTTATGAGCTCTATGTAAAACATGGCGTAGGCCCCATTGCATATAACGAAGTGTGGATCCACTACACCAGGAAAGACGGTGTTTTAAAATGGCCCCAAAATGGTAGTTTTGATACCGATATTTTAGATAATTTGGAAATTAAATTGTTTAAGAAGAAAGCCCGGCCGGCGATGTTTGACTCTTTCCGCTTATGGCGAAAGGAAGCCAAACAGAAGGAAATTAAGTTAGCGAAAAAGAATAAGAGAGAGAGAGGTATGTCAGTAATGCAAGCAGCTGTACAATTTAAAGACAATGAAGAGGAGCAAATGAGTGAGCAATTGCACAGGCAGCATAAGTTAGGGATTGACAAATGTTACCCAGCTTTGCCACATTCTAAGGAGAATGAGTTAGAAGAAAAGGAGAAAGATCCCCTGATGTCACATTTGTTGAGTTCGCCACCCCGTATGCTCAAACTGCCACGGCGCCTCCCCAGCTTGTAAATATGCCGCCTCCAGTGCATATACTGCAAGCCTTGCCGCAACCGCCAGTTGTGCTTCCAACTGCCCCCGCACTTCCTGCGACTTTGCCTAATCCAGTAACTGCCTCCCCTAACACTCTTCCTTCCACCACTCCAGTACCTGTCTCTACATCCTCTTTTCTTCCCTCTGTTTTTCCCCCTGTTCTCGCCTCAGCTTCTCCTTCAGCGCGACAGCGCTTAGCTAATGTGGTTACTACATTAATGTCTCCTCTCTTTGAGTCATCTGGTGCGACTCCTGGTTTACTGCGTAAGCAGTTGCGCAGCCAATTGCCTAACCCCGATGAGAAAAAGGTAATAGATCACATGGCGCGTAGATGGATTGTTTTTCCTTCACTGTATAATGTGGAATCAGTTGTCAACATTTTCCATCAATGGGATGCCCCGAAACAGAGATGTGTTTGAGAAAATGTGCGAAATTCTCTGTGAAGAATTGGAGGATAGTGGTAAAAATCCAAACCCGCAGGAATTGTGTAGAGTGAGGTTCGATTTTGGAACTGGTATAATTGTGGACCGCAAAGTAGATAAAGCAGTTGCGGTTGTATTGTCCTTTAGGAATGACGATTGCCAACAGTCATTGTTTGAACAAGAGGTCCTTGTGGGAAAAAAGGCAAAAGCGCGACAATACCCTATGAGAGAAGTTCCCCCGGTATGGAAGGAAGCGGTTGCAGCTGCCGGTGGTAACCCCGCTGTGGCAGCGCATTTCCAGCGTGTTTGGGTGCATGTTCCATGGAAGCGCTCTGAGGTGTTAGCACTTAAGCAGTCCTTGCCTGATCCCCGTAAAAACCCAGCAGGTTATTATAAAGAGTTGTCACAAACGGCAGGGTCATGCATTATGAATCTGGCCGACATAGACATGTTGTTTGGTAATGTTGTTCCACAGCCTCTATGGGGATCAATTCGTAATGTAGATCACAATGCAGAACTAGGGGATACATGGGCTAACATTGTTGCTGCTGATGCTAGACAAACTGGTGGTGCGAAACCAGAACCTTTAGTAGCTGAATTGCCTGGTAGAATCATTACGTATATGAAGACAATAATGCCTGCGATGCGCGTAAATTGGGACAAGTTATCTGCATGCAAGCAGAAGAAAGATGAGACAGTGTCAGACTTCTTTACTAGGTTTGAAGAAACGTTTATTGATCACAGTGGGCAAGATATGAGTACTGAGGGTGGCCAACGGCTGTTTGTGGATAAGTTTGTGCAGAATTTACTTCCTGACCTGTGTAAAAAGTTGAAAGATTCAGAAAGTTCTTGAACTGTTTCTTCTTCAGCGCAAATACTGGCTACTGCACAGTATTATGAAAACAGAGATAAGGACGAGAAAGATAGAACAGAAAAGAAAACGAAGGAACTAAAGACAAAGGTCCTTTTACAGCAGGCCTATCCGCCACTCGGAGGTCAGAATAATTATAGGCAACCCCAAGGTGTCTATCACCAACCCCAACAGTTTCAGAACAACCAGCAAATGAACGGGTATTATCAACCACGTGTCCCTGTAGGTCCCAACCAATGTTCATACTGTAAAGAGGAAGGTCATTTTAAATACAGTTGCCCTAAATTAATGCAGCGGAACGGTAATGCGTATGGCGCAAGAGGAAGCGGTGGTCAGCAAGCTCCTAGAGGCAGAGGGCGTGGAAGTGTTCCCCAGAACGCGCGTCCTCTGCCGCCTCAAAATACCATCAATAGCTTTGATCAGCAAGCTAACGCGATTAGTAATACAGCCCAGTATTATAATAATGATTATTATGCAGAGGACGGTGATGCAGAGAATAATGATTACTAGGACAGCCATAGACAGAGAGAGGGAGTTGTTTCAGTGCCAGTGGATCAGAGTGGACCGTATGTTGAGGTGACTACAGCAAATGTAACGGAGCCTTTTCTGCTAGACACTGGTGCTGCAAAGAGTTCAATCATGCATTCAAAACTCCCTGGCGCACCTTTGTCTGGCGATATAAATGTTTCAGTAGGTTTTTCTGGTGCCCCGGTTAGGAACCCGATTTCCAGTCCCATGTCACTTTCTGTTGGACCTTGCGAGCTGAAAGCACCCCTGATTCTGACAACAGGTTGTGGTGAGAATTTGCTAGGATTAGATTTGTTGAAAAGATTGCACGCTACACTGTATTGTTCTCCTTCAGGAGTACAACTTACATTATGCAAGAAAGTGGTTTCCCCAATGTATTTGTCTAAAGACACGATGCCACCTGAATTGTCGTCCCTTCCGGATGCCCTTTGGGCTACTGGTCCCAATGATGTGGGCCTCTTGGAGATACCGCCATATGTGGTGACTTTAAAGGCTAATGTCAGACTGCCACGTATTCCCCAGTACAAGATCTCTAATGAAGGGCAGAAAGCATTGTTAGACATTGTCAGCGACTTGATTAATAAGGGTGTGATCGAAGAGACAAGAGGCAACGTTTGCAATAGTCCGATTTTACCTGTCTTAAAACGAACGGACCCTTCACAGCCACCTGTTTACAGATTTGTGATTGATCTTAGAGAGGTTAATAAGATTGTTGTGCCACAGTTTCCGGTTGTCCCCGATATAACTGCCTTGTTACCGATGATCCCAGCCTCTGCTACATGGTTTTCGGTGATCGATTTAAAGAATGCTTTCTTTAGTATCCCAATTGCAGAAGAGAGCAGAGATATTTTTGGTTTTAGTCTGGGAGGCCGAAGCTTCCGCTTCAAACGCGCTCCCCAGGGCTACTGTGAGAGTCCATCCATATACAGTCAAGCTTTGAAAGCGCAGCTTGATGCATTTGTTTTACCTAGTGGCGCTATCCTGATTCAGTACGTGGACGATTTACTGATCGCTGCGGATACTGAGAAGATCTGCAAAGAAGCCACATTATCACTGTTGCGCCATTTATCCGCTTTCCATCACAAAGTGTCTCTCTCTAAGCTGCAATATTGTCGACAAGAAGTGACCTACTTAGGTCATCTCTTATCGAAGGAGGGAAGGAAACTGACCCCAGAAAGAATTCAAGCCATTGCACAGTTGAGTGTGCCAAAAACACAGAGAGAAGTGCATGCTTTCTTGGGCATCACTTCATACTGTAGGCATTGGATCCCTAGTTTTTCTTTATTGGCAAAACCTTTGTTAGCATTAACATGCAAAGACACACCGAATCCTATCCCATGGTCTGAAGAGTGCCAGAAAAGTTTTGTGGAATTGCGTAATGCATTATGTTCAGCACCTGTGTTGGGTACTCCTGACTACAGCAAACCTTTTACATTGTATGTTCACGAGAAAGATGGATGTGCGTTGTCAGTGTTAACACAGCCTTTTGGCGACAGACCGCGCCCATGCGCATATTTTTCATCTACCTTGGACCCTGTAGCGAGGGCATTGCCAAGCTGTCTGAGAGCGACAGCTGCTGCAGCGATGTCTATCCGACAGTCTGCTGGCCTAGTAATGGACAATACATTGATTGTCATGGTTCCACATGCTGTAGACACATTATTAAATAGAACTAAGACACAACACTTGACTAGTGCACGATTATCGGGCTACGAGCTTACACTGTTAGCTAATCACATACACATAAAAAGATGCAATACGCTGAATCCAGCCACATTGTTGCCAATTCCAGCAGACTCAGATGAGATTGAGCAACATGACTGTCTATTCAGAACAGAAGAAGAGACGAAAGGGAGAGTAGATCTAAAAGATACTCCCCTGACTGAGTGTGATGGCACTTTATGGGTAGATGGGTCATGTTTCAAGCTCCCTAATGGTGACACGACTGCTGCATATGCTATCACGACTTTGCACACGGTCGTGGAAACTGCACGAGTGCCACATAATTCGGCCCAAGCAGCAGAATTAATCGCCCTCACGAGAGCATGTGTGTTGTCCGAAGGAATGAGAGTGAACATATACACAGATAGCCAGTACGCCTTTGGCGTGGCTCATAATTTTGGGCGTTTGTGGAAAGAGCGTGGGTTCCTGACGTCGCATGGAGCTAAAATTCAGAATGGCAAGTTGGTGAATGATCTCCTTGAGTCACTGACCCTACCGTTGCAAGTTGCGATCATGAAATGCAGTGCGCACAGGAAAGTCACAGATGATGTTGGACGTGGGAATGCGTTTGCTGATGAGACCGCGAAAGAAACAGCACAGAATGTGAAGACTAGAATGTATGTTGCAGGTCCCGCAAGATGGGTTAATGATGTGGGAATGTGTGAGAACACAATAGAGAGTGTGAAGTCACTTCAAGCTGAAGCCACAGAGGAAGAGTTAAGCAAGTGGAGAGAAAGTATGGGTAAGTTGGATGAGAATGGTTGTTGGATTGATCTGACAGAACATAGGCGATGGTTGTTGCCTGATGCATATGTGCTTCCAGTGGTTACTATGGCACATGGAATGGCACATATCAGTACGAAAGGTATATGCAAGTTGTTGGCCCCAGTATGGCAGAATGCTGGGATTCCCAAGTGTGCAGAGAATGTGGTCAAGAATTGCATAGTATGCTTGAAGTACAACCCTGGTAGGGGAACCCCAACTCCGGCTGGTCACTTTGCACCCCCATCATGTCCATTTGAAGTTTTGCAGCTGGACTTTATTCACATGGAAAGATGCAACAACCTGAAATATGTACTGGTGGTTGTTTGTGCTTTCTCAAAATGGATAGAGGCTTATCCTCTGAAAGATAACACTGCCCTATCCACAGCCAAAGCCCTTGTGAAGGAGTTTTTCCCTAGGTTTGGGATGCCAAGAATGGTGTGGTGTGATAACGGAAGTGAGTTTGTGGGTAAAGTGATGAAGAATGTATGTGAAGGGCTAGGGATAAAGCAAAAGTTCCATGCTGCAAATCACCCCCAATCAGCTGGATTAGTAGAACGCTACAATGGAGCCTTAAAGCTCAAGCTGGCCAAAATCCAGGCGAGCACCGGTCTTAAATGGCCTGACGCTCTGCCCCTAGCACTCCTGTCCACCAGAATGACCATACACTCACGAGTGGGACTTAGCCCTTATGAGGTCGTCTTTTGCCACCCGGCTAATGTATGGGGCGTGCCAAGACCGGCGAAATTTAGTGAAATAGAACATCCAGTACTGCTCGATTACCTGTATGATTTGACTGTTAAACTGCGTGTTTTGCACCAACAGGTACATGATACTCTTCCCCAAGCCTCTGAACCTCCTGGACACCCTATCAACCCTGGTACGTGGGTGCTAGTCCGAAATTTCCAGCGCAAGAGCAACGACGAGCCTCGCTGGATCGGCCCTCATCTTGTTCTTCTTTCGACAAGATCAGCAGTGCGAGTGAAAGGGAAGAAGCACTGGATTCATGGTACCCACTGCAAAGTAGTCCCCTTGCCTCTGCCATATGACCAGTGGGTCAAGGAGGGTATCGCCGACTCAGAGACAGACACTGTACCTCGTTCTGTACCATTCAGTGACGCACGCTTAAGAGGCACAGTTTCAGACCAAGAGAGTGACAATATTCTGCAGGAAGCTGTGCCACCATCAAGTCGACTGGACACCACTGAGCCTGAACTTTTGTTTCAAGACCAAACAGCACCTGGCCGTCTCCGCTATAATTTGAGACCTAGGCCCATGAACAAATCAAGATTTCCTCACTATTTTCCTTTTGACATTTTTGCTCTCCCATCTGAAGGACTTTCTTGATTTTTGTTTTTTGAACCACCATCCGGGTTCTGCCGCAGGGTCGCGGTGCCAAGACTTTGGGGTACAGGCCGAAGACGCTAGGTCGACGGTTCTGGTTGGTCTAGGGCGTTTTCCCTGGACTGACAGGCGTGCCCCTCAGCAGAAGAAACTCATCCACCGCGAGCGGCCCGAGTAGAGGATGGAGTTTTTTAAGATGGAGAGACCAATTGAGGAAATGAACTTTAACGCAAGGATGTGTAAAATTATGAAAAGTAAATGTTTTGTCTTTTTGTGCCTTTTTACACTGTGTGGTATCATAATGTTTATTGTAGGATTTGTGTTCTTCTCCGCTCAAAAGCCCATTGCACCCACTCAACAGCCTATATCTCCTTCTACTGCCTCCTCTCACTCTTTTCACCCTTTGCCTGAGCACGAACAGACTAGACGATCAGAGTTTGTAAATAACTCATTTATCCAGCTCTTGCACCAGCACCAACTAGTAATGAATACGACCAATTGCTGGGTGTGTGGGTTAATGCCACATACCATTAACAAGGGTATTCCCTACCTGGTGCTGCCGTACAGTTACAATGGATCGTCATGGGCATTCCAAACCATGTTTCTCTATGCTCTAGATACATACTCCCCTCGCCAACCGCGTTCCATCAGACCTATCACCAATAATAAGGCTTTGATGAAAGGAGTTGGCGATATGAGTAGGGATATCGATGCATACTCATCCATTCCCAAAGAAGAGTTGAGACCTTATGTAGGATGGAACGCGACGGGGTATAGTATTAGTCTGGGTGAAAGACAGCAAAAAATCTCATCTCCAATCTGGGTCGTACCCCACATGGGTCGGTTCTGCTTACAGGGTAATGGTCAGAATCCTAGAGCTCAACTGGGAAGAAGTGACTGTACTGAAACGTACACTTTCCCGTCACAGTTTTCCCCTGCGTTTTTGGCTGCCAAGGGCACATATTTCATCTGTAATGACCGAGCATATACATGGCTGCCCCCTGATTTCTCGGGCACATGTTATATTGCGAACTTGCTACCGCCGACATTTACTGCTGCCTCTGATTATCACAAGACCAGAGTTGTGAGAGGTGTGATTAGTAAGGAGGATACTGCCGGTCAGGAAGCAGGAGACTTCTTGGGTTTCCTGCCGTTTTGGGGACCTATGGTCAATAGTAGGAACCTGAGACAGCTGACACGTGTGGTTGAATCCACTGTCAATGTAACGGCTGGTGCCCTTACTAATCAGACAGCTGAGCTCCAAGCGGATCGCCTTATGACTCTGCAGAACCGCATGGTTCTAGACGTTATTCTTGCAGACCGCGGTGGGGTATGCAAGGTCATCCAATCCAGTTGCTGCATTTTCATACCAGATAATGCTCCAACAGTGTATCAAGCCATCTCCAAACTCCATAAAATATCTGAATCCATACACGTGGATAAGGGAGATTGGTCACTGGTGGGGTGGTTCTGGGAATTGATATCTGCCTGGGGTTGGAAAGTTCTGATGGTCATTGGAATGATCTTAGCCAATCTTTTCCTGTTCTGCCTGTGTATACAGTGTGCTCCCGCGATATGTGGTCTCTGTACTACCTTATGTGTAAGGAAACCTGTATCGAGGGACGAGCTAAGTAGTAGGATGATGCTACAGCAACATCTCCATGACTTCGTGAACATTGACCTAGACTCGGATTAAGATGAGTATAGTGATTGCCTATGTAAGGGCAAAAGGAGGGTCTGTCGTACTTTAATATTCGGGACCGCGTAGGGGACAGGGCCCTACCCCTGTCTATCTTGGTATTAGCGAACCGCAAATGGTAAATGCGGCATGTACGAGTGCTTTATATACCGTTCTAGCTATAAATGCACTGTTTACACGTTATTCAGCTTCACTACGCGGGTTCCATTTTGGAAGCAGTGGCCATCTTGTCATTGCCCTCACATAGGCTATAATGGAGTAAATACGAGCCTCACAGTACATGGGCTTTCCCTCTGACTTCTCTGTGACCTGGGCAGCTGGCTCTGCTGCCCCAGGTCAAACCGGTCTCACGAGCTCCCCTTCCGCCTTCCACCTGTGATTAGCATCAGGGCTTGCCCCGTCATAAAACCCTTTCATTCTACACAATCCCCCGGCTAATCTCTTCCACACCTGCTTGTTCCTGCTTTATGACTTGTTTCCCAAAACAGGAGATGCTCATGTTTATTGGGGGGGTCTATTTACATCAAACGTGGGATCTGAACCTTACTGTGTAAATCATTGTGGGCTGGCCAAACTGGAATGTGGGATGGTCATCATGACTCTGCTTTTTCGTTTGTAATGTATACCTTTATATGGCCATATCGTAAACCAAGGAATGTGTGCCTGGAGCATGATATTTTGTATTTAAGATGAAGTCCGTTCCTATGATTTCCAGCAGTCTCCTGAGAACATACACGCTGTTGTACTTCTAGGATACCTGTCATTGGTCTGCATCCAATAAACGAATCTTTGACTTCACCCAGAAGACTCTGTGTTTCTGTAGGTCCGGAACAGGGTGAACCCAGAAGTCATAGGGTGTGTGCCCCTGCACCGCTGGGTCTAAATTACCCAGTACTTCACCATTAAGGGACCAGTGCATCAACGACCATCCCATTAAGGGACCAGTGCATCAAAGTCCATCCCATGAAGGGACCAGTGCATCAAAGTCCATCCCATGAAGGGACCAGTGCATCAAAGTCCATCCCATGAAGGGACCAGTGCATCAAAGACCATCCCATGAAGGGACCAGTGCATCAAAGACCATCCCATGAAGGGACCAGTGCATCAAAGACCATCCCATGAAGGGACCAGTGCATCAAAGACCATCCCATGAAGGGACCAGTGATTCAAAGACCATCCCATGAAGGGACCAGTGCATCAGAGGTCAACTCATGAAGGGACCAGTGCATCAGAGGTCAACTCATGAAGGGACCAGTGCAATGAAGGGACCAGTGCATCAGAGGTCAACCCATGAAGGGACCAGTGCATCAGATATCATCCCATGAAGGGACCAGTGCATCAGATATCATCCCATGAAGGGACCAGTGCAGAGATCATCCCATGAAGGGACCAGTGCATCAACGATCATCCCATGAAGGGACCAGTGCATCAACGATCATCCCATGAAGGGACCAGTGCATCAGATCATCTCATGAAGGGACCAGTGCATCAGATCATCCAACGAAGGGACCAGTGCATCAGATCATCCAACGAAGGGACCAGTGCATCAGATCATCCCATGAAGGGACCAGTGCATCAGATCATCCCATGAAGGGACCAGTGCATAAGAGATCATCCCATGAAGGGACCAGTGCATCAGAGATCATCCCATGAAGGGACCAGTGCATCAGAGACCATCCCATGAAGGGACCAGTGCATCAGAGACCATCCCCTGAAGGGACCAGTGAAGCCCATGAAGGGACCAGTGCATCAGAGATCAGCCCCTGAAGGGATCAGAGATCAGCCCATGAAGGAACCAGTGCATCAAAGATCAGCCCCTGAAGAGATCAGAGATCAGCCCCTGAAGGGATCAGAGATCATCCCATAAAGGGACCAGTGCATCAGAGATCATCCCATGAAGGGACTAGTGCATCAGAGATCCCATGAAGGGACCAGTGCATCAGAGACCATCCCATGAAGGGACCAGTGCATCAAAGATTAGCCCCTGAAGGGATCAGAGATCAGCCCCTGAAGGGACCAGTGCATCAGAGATCATCCCATGAAGGGACCAGTGCACCAGAGACCATCCCATGAAGGGACCAGTGCATCAAAGACCATCCCATGAAGGGAACAGTGCATCAAAGATCAGCCCCTGAAGGGATCCGAGATCAGCCCCTGAAGGGATCAGAGATCAGCCCCTGAAGGGACCAGTGCATCAGAGATCATCCCATGAAGGGACCAGTGCATCAGAGATCCCATGAAGGGACCAGCATTAAAGATCATCTCATGAAGGAACCAGTGCAAAGACCATCCCATGAAGGGACCAGTGCATCAAAGACCATCCCATGAAGGGACCAGTGCATCAACGACCATCCCATGAAGGGACCAATGCATCAAAGACCATCCCATGAAGGGACCAATGCATCAAAGACCATCCCATGAAGGGACCAGTGCATCAAAGACCATCCCATGAAGGGACCAGTGCATCAAAGATCATCCCAGAGGTATGCAAGATCATCCCATGAAGGGACCAGCGCATCAGAGATCATCCCATAAAGGGACCAGTGCATCAGAGATCATCCCATAAAGGGACCAGTGCATCAGAGATCATCCCATAAAGGGACCAGTGCATCAGAGATCATCCCATAAAGGGACCAGTGCATCAGAGATCATCCCATAAAGGGACCAGTGCATCAGAGATCATCCCATAAAGGGACCAGTGCATCAGAGATCATCCCATAAAGGGACCAGTGCATCAGAGATCATCCCATAAAGGGACCAGTGCATCAGAGATCCCATAAAGGGACCAGTGCATCAAAGACCATCCCATGAAGGGACCAGTGCATCAAAGACCATCCCATGGAGGGACCAGTGCAGCAGAGATCCCATGAAGGGACCAGTGCAACAGAGATCCCATGAAGGGACCAGTGCAACAGAGATCCCATAAAGGGACCAGTGCATCAGAGATCATCCCATAAAGGGACCAGTGCATCAGAGATCATCCCATAAAGGGACCAGTGCATCAGAGATCATCCCATGAAGGGACCAGTGCATCAGAGATCATCCCATGAAGGGACCAGTGCATCAGAGATCCCATGAAGGGACCAGTGCATCAGAGATCCCATGAAGGGACCAGTGCATCAGAGATCCCATGAAGGGACCAGTGCATCAAAGACCATCCCATGAAGGGACCAGTGCATCAAAGACCATCCCATGAAGGGACCAGTGCATCAAAGACCATCCCATGAAGGGACCAGTGAATCAGAGGTCAACTCATGAAGGGACCAGTGCATCAGAGGTCAACTCATGAAGGGACCAGTGCATCAGAGGTCAACTCATGAAGGGACCAGTGCATCAGAGGTCAACTCATGAAGGGACCAGTGCATCAGAGGTCAACTCATGAAGGGACCAGTGCATCAGAGGTCAACTCATGAAGGGACCAGTGCATCAGAGGTCAACTCATGAAGGGACCAGTGCATCAGAGGTCAACTCATGAAGGGACCAGTGCATCAGAGGTCAACCCATGAAGGGACCAGTGCATCAGAGGTCAACCCATGAAGGGACCAGTGCATCAGAGGTCAACTCATGAAGAAAGAAGTGCATCAGAGATCATCACATGACGGGACAAGAAATCCTCCCATGAAGGGACCAGTGCATCAGATATCATCCCATGAAGGGACCAGTGCATCAGATATCATCCCATGAAGGGACCAGATATCATCCCATGAAGGGACCGGTGCATCAGATATCATCCCATGTAGGGACCAGTGCATCAGAGCACTCAGATTAGAGGTATGCAAGATCATCCCATGAAGGAACCAGTGCATCAGAGGTCAACCCATGAAGGGACCAGTGCATCAAAGATTATCCCATGAAGGGACCAGTGCATCACAGCACTCAGATTAGAGGAATGCAAGATCATCCCATGAAGGAACCAGTGCAAAGATAATCCCATGAAGGGACCAGTGCATCAGACATCATCCCATGAAGGGACCAGTGCAAAGATCATCCGATGAAGGGACCAGTGCATCAGAGATCATCCCATGAGGGGACTAGAGATCATCCCATGAAGGGACCAGTGCATCAGAGATCATCCCATGAAGGGACCAGTGCACCAGAGATCATCCCATGAAGGGACCAGTGCACCAGAGATCATCCCATGAAGGGACCAGTGCACCAGAGATCATCCCATGAAGGGACCAGTGCACCAGAGACCATCCCATAAAGGGACCAGTGCATCAGAGACCATCCCATAAAGGGACCAGTGCATCAGAGACCATCCCATAAAGGGACCAGTGCATCAGAGACCATCCCATGAAGGGACCAGTGCATCAGAGACCATCCCATGAAGGGACCAGTGCATCAGAGACCATCCCATGAAGGGGCCAGTGCATCAGAGACCATCCCATGAAGGGGCCAGTGCATCAGAGACCATCCCATGAAGGGGCCAGTGCATCAGAGACCATCCCATGAAGGGGCCAGTGCATCAGAGACCATCCCATGAAGGGGCCAGTGCATCAGAGACCATCCCATGAAGGGGCCAGTGCATCAGAGACCATCCCATGAAGGGGCCAGTGCATCAGAGACCATCCCATGAAGGGGCCAGTGCATCAGAGACCATCCCATGAAGGGGCCAGTGCATCAGAGACCATCCCATGAAGGGGCCAGTGCATCAGAGACCATCCCATGAAGGGGCCAGTGCATCAGAGACCATCCCATGAAGGGGCCAGTGCATCAGAGACCATCCCATGAAGGGGCCAGTGCATCAGAGACCATCCCATGAAGGGGCCAGTGCAGCCCATGAAGGGACCAGTGCATCAGAGATCAGCCCCTGAAGGACCCAGTGCACCAGAGACCATCCCATGAAGGGACCAGTGCACCAAAGACCATCCCATGAAGGGACCAGTGCAAAGATCATCCGATGAAGGGACCAGTGCATCAGACACCATCCCGTGAAGGGACCAGTGCATCAGAGACCATCCCGTGAAGGGACCAGTGCATCAGAGACCATCCCGTGAAGGGACCAGTGCATCAGAGACCATCCCGTGAAGGGACCAGTGCATCAGAGACCATCCCGTGAAGGGACCAGTGCATCAGAGACTATCCCGTGAAGGGACCAGTGCATCAGAGACCATCCCGTGAAGGGACCAGTGCATCAGAGATCAACCCGTGAAGGGAGCAGTGCATCACAGCACTGAGATTAGAGGTATGCAAGATCATCCCATGAAGGAACCAGTGCATCAGAGGTCAACCCATGAAGGGACCAGTGCATCAGAGACCATCCCATGAAGGGACCAGTGCACCAGAGACCATCCCATGAAGGGACCAGTGCACCAGAGACCATCCCATGAAGGGACCAGTGCACCAGAGACCATCCCATGAAGGGACCAGTGCATCAGAGACCATCCCATGAAGGGACCAGTGCATCAGAGACCATCCCATGAAGGGACCAGTGCATCAGAGACCATCCCATGAAGGGACCAGTGCATCAGAGACCATCCCATGAAGGGACCAGTGCATCAGAGACCATCCCATGAAGGGACCAGTGCACCCGAGACCATCCCATGAAGGGACCAGTGCACCCGAGACCATCCCATGAAGGGACCAGTGCACCCGAGACCATCCCATGAAGGGACCAGTGCACCCGAGACCATCCCATGAAGGGACCAGTGCACCCGAGACCATCCCATGAAGGGACCAGTGCACCCGAGACCATCCCATGAAGGGACCAGTGCACCCGAGACCATCCCATGAAGGGACCAGTGCACCCGAGACCATCCCATGAAGGGACCAGTGCACCCGAGACCATCCCATGAAGGGACCAGTGCACCCGAGACCATCCCATGAAGGGACCAGTGCACCCGAGACCATCCCATGAAGGGACCAGTGCACCCGAGACCATCCCATGAAGGGACCAGTGCACCCGAGACCATCCCATGAAGGGACCAGTGCACCCGAGACCATCCCATGAAGGGACCAGTGCACCCGAGACCATCCCATGAAGGGACCAGTGCACCCGAGACCATCCCATGAAGGGACCAGTGCACCCGAGATCAGCCCCTGAAGGGATCCGAGATCAGCCCCTGAAGGGATCCGAGATCAGCCCCTGAAGGGATCCGAGACCATCCCATGAAGGGACCAGTGCACCCGAGATCAGCCCCTGAAGGGATCCGAGACCATCCCATGAAGGGACCAGGGGATCCGAGATCAGCCCCTGAAGGGATCCGAGACCATCCCATGAAGGGACCAGGGGATCCGAGATCAGCCCCTGAAGGGATCCGAGATCAGCCCATGAAGGGATCCGAGATCAGCCCCTGAAGGGATCCGAGATCAGCCCCTGAAGGGATCCGAGATCAGCCCCTGAAGGGATCCGAGATCAGCCCCTGAAGGGATCCGAGATCAGCCCCTGAAGGGATCCGAGATCAGCCCCTGAAGGGATCCGAGATCAGCCCCTGAAGGGATCCGAGATCAGCCCCTGAAGGGATCCGAGATCAGCCCCTGAAGGGATCCGAGATCAGCCCCTGAAGGGATCCGAGATCAGCCCCTGAAGGGATCCGAGATCAGCCCCTGAAGGGATCCGAGATCAGCCCCTGAAGGGATCCGAGATCAGCCCCTGAAGGGATCCGAGATCAGCCCCTGAAGGGATCCGAGATCAGCCCCTGAAGGGATCCGAGATCAGCCCCTGAAGGGATCCGAGATCAGCCCCTGAAGGGATCCGAGATCAGCCCCTGAAGGGATCCGAGATCAGCCCCTGAAGGGATCCGAGATCAGCCCCTGAAGGGATCCGAGATCAGCCCCTGAAGGGATCCGAGATCAGCCCCTGAAGGGATCCGAGATCAGCCCCTGAAGGGATCCGAGATCAGCCCCTGAAGGGATCCGAGATCAGCCCCTGAAGGGATCCGAGATCAGCCCCTGAAGGGACCAGTGCAACAGAGATCCCATGAAGGGACCAGCATTAAAGATCATCCCATGAAGGAACCAGTGCATCAAAGACCATCCCATGAAGGGACCAGTGCATCAAAGACCATCCCATGAAGGGACCAGTGCATCAACGACCATCCCATGAAGGGACCAATGCATCAAAGACCATCCCATGAAGGGACCAATTCATCAAAGACCATCCCATGAAGGGACCAGTGCATCAAAGACCATCCCATGAAGGGACCAGTGCATCAAAGATCATCCCAGAGGTATGCAAGATCATCCCATGAAGGGACCAGTGCAGAGATCATCCCATGAAGGGACCAGTGCATCAGAGATCATCCCATAAAGGGACCAGTGCATCAGAGATCATCCCATAAAGGGACCAGTGCATCAGAGATCATCCCATAAAGGGACCAGTGCATCAGAGATCCCATGAAGGGACCAGTGCATCAGAGACCATCCCATGAAGGGACCAGTGCATCAAAGACCATCCCATGAAGGGACCAGTGCATCAAAGACCATCCCATGAAGGGACCAGTGCATCAAAGACCATCCCATGAAGGGACCAGTGCATCAAAGACCATCCCATGAAGGGACCAGTGCATCACAGTTGTACCCATGAAGGGACCAGTGCATCAGAGGTCAACCCATGAAGGGACCAGTGCATCAGAGGTCAACTCATGAAGGGACCAGTGCATCAGAGGTCAACCCATGAAGGGACCAGTGCATCAGAGGTCAACCCATGAAGGGACCAGTGCATCAGAGGTCAACCCATGAAGGGACCAGTGCATCAGAGGTCAACCCATGAAGGGACCAGTGCATCAGAGGTCAACCCATGAAGGGACCAGTGCATCAGAGGTCAACTCATGAAGGGACCAGTGCATCAGAGATCACCACATGAAGGGACAAGAAATCATCCCATGAAGGGACCAGTGCATCAGATATCATCCCATGAAGGGACCAGTGCATCAGATATCATCCCATGAAGGGACCAGTGCATCAGATATCATCCCATGAAGGGACCAGATATCATCCCATGAAGGGACCAGTGCATCAGATATCCTCCCATGTAGTGACCAGTGCATCAGAGCACTCAGATTAGAGGTATGCAAGATCATCCCATGAAGGAACCAGTGCATCAGAGGTCAACCCATGAAGGGACCAGTGCATCAAAGATTATCCCATGAAGGGACCAGTGCATCAAAGATCATCTCATGAAGGGACCAGTGCATCACAGCACTCCGATTAGAGGAATGCAAGATCATCCCATGAAGGAACCAGTGCAAAGATCATCCCATGAAGGGACCAGTGCATCAGATATCATCCCATAAAGGGACCAGTGCATCAGATATCATCCCATAAAGGGACCAGTGCAGAGATCATCCCATGAAGGGACCAGTGCATCAACGATCATCCCATGAAGGGACCAGTGCATCAGATCATCCCATGAAGTGACCAGTGCATCAGATCTTCCCATGAAGGGACCAGTGCATCAGAGATCATCCCATGAAGGGACCAGTGCATCAGAGATCATCCCATGAAGGGACCAGTGCATCAGAGATCATCCCATGAGGGACCAGTGCATCAGAGATCATCCCATGAAGGGACCAGTGCATCAGAGATCACATGAAGGGACCAGTGCATCAGAGATCATCCCATGAAGGGACCAGTGCATCAGAGATCATCCCATGAAGGGACCAGTGCAACAGAGATCCCATGAAGGGACCAGTGCAACAGAGATCCCATGAAGGGACCAGTGCAACAGAGATCCCATGAAGGGACCAGTGCAACAGAGATCCCATGAAGGGACTAGTGCAACAGAGATCCCATGAAGGGACCAGTGCAACAGAGATCCCATGAAGAGACCAGTGCAACAGAGATCCCATGAAGAGACCAGTGCAACAGAGATCCCATGAAGGGACCAGCATTAAAGATCATCCCATGAAGGAACCAGTGCATCAAAGATCAGCCCCTGAAGGGATCAGAGATCAGCCCCTGAAGGGACCAGTGCATCAGAGATCATCCCATGAAGGGACCAGTGCATCAGAGATCATCCCATGAAGGGACCAGTGCATCAGAGATCATCCCATGAAGGGACCAGTGCATCAAAGACCATCCCATGAAGGGACTAGTGCTTAAAAGACCATCCCATGAAGGGACCAGTGCATTAAAGATCATTCCAGAGGTATGCAAGATCATCCCATGAAGGGACCAGTGCAGAGATCATCCCATGAAGGGACCAGTGCATCAGAGATGATCCCATGAAGGGACCAGTGCATCAGAGATCATCCCATGAAGGGACCAGTGCATCAAAGACCATCCCATGAAGGGACCAGTGCACCAGAGATCAGCCCATGAAGGGACCAGTGCAGCCCATGAAGGGACCAGTGCATCAAAGACCATCCCATGAAGGGACCAGTGCATCAAAGACCATCCCATGAAGGGACCAGTGCATCAAAGACCATCCCATGAAGGGACCAGTGCATCAAAGACCATCCCATGAAGGGACCAGTGCATCAAAGACCATCCCATGAAGGGACCAGTGCATCAGATCATCCCATGAAGGGACCAGTGCATCAGATCATCCCATGAAGGGACCAGTGCATCAGATCATCCCATGAAGGGACCAGTGCATCAAAGATCATCCCATGAAGGGACCGGTGCATCAGAGATCATCCCATAAAGGGACGAGTGCATCAGAGATCATCCCATGAAGGGACCAGTGCATCACAGCACTCAGATCAGAGGTATACAAGATCAGCCCATGAAGGGACCAGTGCATCAGAGATCAGCCCATGAAGGGACCAGTGCATCAGAGATCAGCCCATGAAGGGACCAGTGCATCAGAGATCAGCCCATGAAGGGACCAGTGCATCAGAGATCAGCCCATGAAGGGACCAGTGCACCAGAGATCAGCCCATGAAGGGACCAGTGCACCAGAGATCAGCCCATGAAGGGACCAGTGCACCAGAGATCAGCCCATGAAGGGACCAGTGCACCAGAGATCAGCCCATGAAGGGACCAGTGCACCAGAGATCAGCCCATGAAGGGACCAGTGCACCAGAGATCAGCCCATGAAGGGACCAGTGCACCAGAGATCAGCCCATGAAGGGACCAGTGCACCAGAGATCAGCCCATGAAGGGACCAGTGCACCAGAGATCAGCCCATGAAGGTACCAGTGCACCAGAGCTCAGCCCATGAAGGTACCAGTGCACCAGAGTTCAGCCCATGAAGGTACCAGTGCAGCCCATAAAGGGACCAGTGCATCAGAGATCAGCCCCTGAAGGGATCAGAGATCAGCCCATGAAGGGACCAGTGCACCAGAGATCAGCCCATGAAGGGACCAGTGCACCAGAGATCAGCCCATGAAGGGAACAGTGCACCAGAGATCAGCCCATGAAGGGACCAGTGCACCAGAGATCAGCCCATGAAGGGACCAGTGCACCAGAGATCAGCCCATGAAGGTACCAGTGCACCAGAGATCAGCCCATGAAGGTACCAGTGCACCAGAGATCAGCCCATGAAGGTACCAGTGCACCAGAGTTCAGCCCATGAAGGTACCAGTGCAGCCCATAAAGGGACCAGTGCATCAGAGATCAGCCTTGAAGGGATCAGAGATCAGCCCATGAAGGGACCAGTGCATCAGAGATCAGCCCATGAAGGGACCAGTGCATCAGAGATCAGCCCATGAAGGGACCAGTGCATCAGAGATCATCCCATGAAGGGACCAGTGCATCAGAGGTCAACCCATGAAGGGACCAGTGCATCAGAGCATCCCATGAAGGGACTGGTGTTTCAGATCATCCCATGAAGGGACCAGCGCATTGAGGATCATCCCATGAAGGGACCAGTGCATCAAGAGATCATCCCATGAAGGGACCAGTGCATCAACGATCATCCCATGAAGGGACCAGTGCATCAGATCATCTCATGAAGGGACCAGTGCATCAGATCATCCAACGAAGGGACCAGTGCATCAGATCATCCAACGAAGGGACCAGTGCATCAGATCATCCCATGAAGGGACCAGTGCATCAGATCATCCCATGAAGGGACCAGTGCATAAGAGATCATCCCATGAAGGGACCAGTGCATCAGAGATCATCCCATGAAGGGACCAGTGCATCAGAGACCATCCCATGAAGGGACCAGTGCATCAGAGACCATCCCCTGAAGGGACCAGTGAAGCCCATGAAGGGACCAGTGCATCAGAGATCAGCCCCTGAAGGGATCAGAGATCAGCCCATGAAGGAACCAGTGCATCAAAGATCAGCCCCTGAAGAGATCAGAGATCAGCCCCTGAAGGGATCAGAGATCATCCCATAAAGGGACCAGTGCATCAGAGATCATCCCATGAAGGGACCAGTGCATCAGAGATCCCATGAAGGGACCAGTGCATCAGAGACCATCCCATGAAGGGACCAGTGCATCAAAGATTAGCCCCTGAAGGGATCAGAGATCAGCCCCTGAAGGGACCAGTGCATCAGAGATCATCCCATGAAGGGACCAGTGCACCAGAGACCATCCCATGAAGGGACCAGTGCATCAAAGACCATCCCATGAAGGGAACAGTGCATCAAAGATCAGCCCCTGAAGGGATCCGAGATCAGCCCCTGAAGGGATCAGAGATCAGCCCCTGAAGGGACCAGTGCATCAGAGATCATCCCATGAAGGGACCAGTGCATCAGAGATCCCATGAAGGGACCAGCATTAAAGATCATCTCATGAAGGAACCAGTGCAAAGACCATCCCATGAAGGGACCAGTGCATCAAAGACCATCCCATGAAGGGACCAGTGCATCAACGACCATCCCATGAAGGGACCAATGCATCAAAGACCATCCCATGAAGGGACCAATGCATCAAAGACCATCCCATGAAGGGACCAGTGCATCAAAGACCATCCCATGAAGGGACCAGTGCATCAAAGATCATCCCAGAGGTATGCAAGATCATCCCATGAAGGGACCAGCGCATCAGAGATCATCCCATAAAGGGACCAGTGCATCAGAGATCATCCCATAAAGGGACCAGTGCATCAGAGATCATCCCATAAAGGGACCAGTGCATCAGAGATCATCCCATAAAGGGACCAGTGCATCAGAGATCATCCCATAAAGGGACCAGTGCATCAGAGATCATCCCATAAAGGGACCAGTGCATCAGAGATCATCCCATAAAGGGACCAGTGCATCAGAGATCCCATAAAGGGACCAGTGCATCAAAGACCATCCCATGAAGGGACCAGTGCATCAAAGACCATCCCATGGAGGGACCAGTGCAGCAGAGATCCCATGAAGGGACCAGTGCAACAGAGATCCCATGAAGGGACCAGTGCAACAGAGATCCCATAAAGGGACCAGTGCATCAGAGATCATCCCATAAAGGGACCAGTGCATCAGAGATCATCCCATAAAGGGACCAGTGCATCAGAGATCATCCCATGAAGGGACCAGTGCATCAGAGATCCCATGAAGGGACCAGTGCATCAGAGATCCCATGAAGGGACCAGTGCATCAGAGATCCCATGAAGGGACCAGTGCATCAGAGATCCCATGAAGGGACCAGTGCATCAAAGACCATCCCATGAAGGGACCAGTGCATCAAAGACCATCCCATGAAGGGACCAGTGCATCAAAGACCATCCCATGAAGGGACCAGTGAATCAGAGGTCAACTCATGAAGGGACCAGTGCATCAGAGGTCAACTCATGAAGGGACCAGTGCATCAGAGGTCAACTCATGAAGGGACCAGTGCATCAGAGGTCAACTCATGAAGGGACCAGTGCATCAGAGGTCAACTCATGAAGGGACCAGTGCATCAGAGGTCAACTCATGAAGGGACCAGTGCATCAGAGGTCAACTCATGAAGGGACCAGTGCATCAGAGGTCAACCCATGAAGGGACCAGTGCATCAGAGGTCAACCCATGAAGGGACCAGTGCATCAGAGGTCAACTCATGAAGAAAGAAGTGCATCAGAGATCATCACATGACGGGACAAGAAATCCTCCCATGAAGGGACCAGTGCATCAGATATCATCCCATGAAGGGACCAGTGCATCAGATATCATCCCATGAAGGGACCAGATATCATCCCATGAAGGGACCGGTGCATCAGATATCATCCCATGTAGGGACCAGTGCATCAGAGCACTCAGATTAGAGGTATGCAAGATCATCCCATGAAGGAACCAGTGCATCAGAGGTCAACCCATGAAGGGACCAGTGCATCAAAGATTATCCCATGAAGGGACCAGTGCATCACAGCACTCAGATTAGAGGAATGCAAGATCATCCCATGAAGGAACCAGTGCAAAGATAATCCCATGAAGGGACCAGTGCATCAGACATCATCCCATGAAGGGACCAGTGCAAAGATCATCCGATGAAGGGACCAGTGCATCAGAGATCATCCCATGAGGGGACTAGAGATCATCCCATGAAGGGACCAGTGCATCAGAGATCATCCCATGAAGGGACCAGTGCACCAGAGATCATCCCATGAAGGGACCAGTGCACCAGAGATCATCCCATGAAGGGACCAGTGCACCAGAGACCATCCCATAAAGGGACCAGTGCATCAGAGACCATCCCATAAAGGGACCAGTGCATCAGAGACCATCCCATAAAGGGACCAGTGCATCAGAGACCATCCCATGAAGGGGCCAGTGCATCAGAGACCATCCCATGAAGGGACCAGTGCATCAGAGACCATCCCATGAAGGGGCCAGTGCATCAGAGACCATCCCATGAAGGGGCCAGTGCATCAGAGACCATCCCATGAAGGGGCCAGTGCATCAGAGACCATCCCATGAAGGGGCCAGTGCATCAGAGACCATCCCATGAAGGGGCCAGTGCATCAGAGACCATCCCATGAAGGGGCCAGTGCATCAGAGACCATCCCATGAAGGGGCCAGTGCATCAGAGACCATCCCATGAAGGGGCCAGTGCATCAGAGACCATCCCATGAAGGGGCCAGTGCATCAGAGACCATCCCATGAAGGGGCCAGTGCATCAGAGACCATCCCATGAAGGGGCCAGTGCATCAGAGACCATCCCATGAAGGGGCCAGTGCATCAGAGACCATCCCATGAAGGGGCCAGTGCATCAGAGACCATCCCATGAAGGGGCCAGTGCAGCCCATGAAGGGACCAGTGCATCAGAGATCAGCCCCTGAAGGACCCAGTGCACCAGAGACCATCCCATGAAGGGACCAGTGCACCAAAGACCATCCCATGAAGGGACCAGTGCAAAGATCATCCGATGAAGGGACCAGTGCATCAGACACCATCCCGTGAAGGGACCAGTGCATCAGAGACCATCCCGTGAAGGGACCAGTGCATCAGAGACCATCCCGTGAAGGGACCAGTGCATCAGAGACCATCCCGTGAAGGGACCAGTGCATCAGAGACCATCCCGTGAAGGGACCAGTGCATCAGAGACTATCCCGTGAAGGGACCAGTGCATCAGAGACCATCCCGTGAAGGGACCAGTGCATCAGAGACCATCCCGTGAAGGGACCAGTGCATCAGAGATCAACCCGTGAAGGGAGCAGTGCATCACAGCACTGAGATTAGAGGTATGCAAGATCATCCCATGAAGGAACCAGTGCATCAGAGGTCAACCCATGAAGGGACCAGTGCATCAGAGACCATCCCATGAAGGGACCAGTGCACCAGAGACCATCCCATGAAGGGACCAGTGCACCAGAGACCATCCCATGAAGGGACCAGTGCACCAGAGACCATCCCATGAAGGGACCAGTGCACCAGAGACCATCCCATGAAGGGACCAGTGCATCAGAGACCATCCCATGAAGGGACCAGTGCATCAGAGACCATCCCATGAAGGGACCAGTGCATCAGAGACCATCCCATGAAGGGACCAGTGCATCAGAGACCATCCCATGAAGGGACCAGTGCATCAGAGACCATCCCATGAAGGGACCAGTGCATCAGAGACCATCCCATGAAGGGACCAGTGCATCAGAGACCATCCCATGAAGGGACCAGTGCATCAGAGACCATCCCATGAAGGGACCAGTGCACCCGAGACCATCCCATGAAGGGACCAGTGCACCCGAGACCATCCCATGAAGGGACCAGTGCACCCGAGACCATCCCATGAAGGGACCAGTGCACCCGAGACCATCCCATGAAGGGACCAGTGCACCCGAGACCATCCCATGAAGGGACCAGTGCACCCGAGACCATCCCATGAAGGGACCAGTGCACCCGAGACCATCCCATGAAGGGACCAGTGCACCCGAGACCATCCCATGAAGGGACCAGTGCACCCGAGACCATCCCATGAAGGGACCAGTGCACCCGAGACCATCCCATGAAGGGACCAGTGCACCCGAGACCATCCCATGAAGGGACCAGTGCACCCGAGACCATCCCATGAAGGGACCAGTGCACCCGAGATCAGCCCCTGAAGGGATCCGAGATCAGCCCCTGAAGGGATCCGAGATCAGCCCCTGAAGGGATCCGAGATCAGCCCCTGAAGGGATCTGAGACCATCCCATGAAGGGACCAGTGCACCCGAGATCAGCCCCTGAAGGGATCCGAGACCATCCCATGAAGGGACCAGGGGATCCGAGATCAGCCCCTGAAGGGATCCGAGACCATCCCATGAAGGGACCAGGGGATCCGAGATCAGCCCCTGAAGGGATCCGAGACCATCCCATGAAGGGACCAGGGGATCCGAGATCAGCCCCTGAAGGGATCCGAGATCAGCCCCTGAAGGGATCCGAGATCAGCCCCTGAAGGGATCCGAGATCAGCCCCTGAAGGGATCCGCGATCAGCCCCTGAAGGGATCCGCGATCAGCCCCTGAAGGGATCCGCGATCAGCCCCTGAAGGGATCCGCGATCAGCCCCTGAAGGGATCCGCGATCAGCCCCTGAAGGGATCCGCGATCAGCCCCTGAAGGGATCCGCGATCAGCCCCTGAAGGGATCCGCGATCAGCCCCTGAAGGGATCCGCGATCAGCCCCTGAAGGGATCCGCGATCAGCCCCTGAAGGGATCCGCGATCAGCCCCTGAAGGGATCCGCGATCAGCCCCTGAAGGGATCCGCGATCAGCCCCTGAAGGGATCCGCGATCAGCCCCTGAAGGGATCCGAGATCAGCCCCTGAAGGGATCCGAGATCAGCCCCTGAAGGGATCCGAGATCAGCCCCTGAAGGGATCCGAGATCAGCCCCTGAAGGGATCCGAGATCAGCCCCTGAAGGGATCCGAGATCAGCCCCTGAAGGGATCCGAGATCAGCCCCTGAAGGGATCCGAGATCAGCCCCTGAAGGGATCCGAGATCAGCCCCTGAAGGGATCCGAGATCAGCCCCTGAAGGGATCCGAGATCAGCCCCTGAAGGGATCCGAGATCAGCCCCTGAAGGGATCCGAGATCAGCCCCTGAAGGGATCCGAGATCAGCCCCTGAAGGGATCCGAGATCAGCCCCTGAAGGGACCAGTGCAACAGAGATCCCATGAAGGGACCAGCATTAAAGATCATCCCATGAAGGAACCAGTGCATCAAAGACCATCCCATGAAGGGACCAGTGCATCAAAGACCATCCCATGAAGGGACCAGTGCATCAACGACCATCCCATGAAGGGACCAATGCATCAAAGACCATCCCATGAAGGGACCAATTCATCAAAGACCATCCCATGAAGGGACCAGTGCATCAAAGACCATCCCATGAAGGGACCAGTGCATCAAAGATCATCCCAGAGGTATGCAAGATCATCCCATGAAGGGACCAGTGCAGAGATCATCCCATGAAGGGACCAGTGCATCAGAGATCATCCCATAAAGGGACCAGTGCATCAGAGATCATCCCATAAAGGGACCAGTGCATCAGAGATCATCCCATAAAGGGACCAGTGCATCAGAGATCCCATGAAGGGACCAGTGCATCAGAGACCATCCCATGAAGGGACCAGTGCATCAAAGACCATCCCATGAAGGGACCAGTGCATCAAAGACCATCCCATGAAGGGACCAGTGCATCAAAGACCATCCCATGAAGGGACCAGTGCATCAAAGACCATCCCATGAAGGGACCAGTGCATCACAGTTGTACCCATGAAGGGACCAGTGCATCAGAGGTCAACCCATGAAGGGACCAGTGCATCAGAGGTCAACTCATGAAGGGACCAGTGCATCAGAGGTCAACCCATGAAGGGACCAGTGCATCAGAGGTCAACCCATGAAGGGACCAGTGCATCAGAGGTCAACCCATGAAGGGACCAGTGCATCAGAGGTCAACCCATGAAGGGACCAGTGCATCAGAGGTCAACCCATGAAGGGACCAGTGCATCAGAGGTCAACTCATGAAGGGACCAGTGCATCAGAGATCACCACATGAAGGGACAAGAAATCATCCCATGAAGGGACCAGTGCATCAGATATCATCCCATGAAGGGACCAGTGCATCAGATATCATCCCATGAAGGGACCAGTGCATCAGATATCATCCCATGAAGGGACCAGATATCATCCCATGAAGGGACCAGTGCATCAGATATCCTCCCATGTAGTGACCAGTGCATCAGAGCACTCAGATTAGAGGTATGCAAGATCATCCCATGAAGGAACCAGTGCATCAGAGGTCAACCCATGAAGGGACCAGTGCATCAAAGATTATCCCATGAAGGGACCAGTGCATCAAAGATCATCTCATGAAGGGACCAGTGCATCACAGCACTCCGATTAGAGGAATGCAAGATCATCCCATGAAGGAACCAGTGCAAAGATCATCCCATGAAGGGACCAGTGCATCAGATATCATCCCATAAAGGGACCAGTGCATCAGATATCATCCCATAAAGGGACCAGTGCAGAGATCATCCCATGAAGGGACCAGTGCATCAACGATCATCCCATGAAGGGACCAGTGCATCAGATCATCCCATGAAGTGACCAGTGCATCAGATCATCCCATGAAGGGACCAGTGCATCAGAGATCATCCCATGAAGGGACCAGTGCATCAGAGATCATCCCATGAAGGGACCAGTGCATCAGAGATCATCCCATGAGGGACCAGTGCATCAGAGATCATCCCATGAAGGGACCAGTGCATCAGAGATCACATGAAGGGACCAGTGCATCAGAGATCATCCCATGAAGGGACCAGTGCATCAGAGATCATCCCATGAAGGGACCAGTGCAACAGAGATCCCATGAAGGGACCAGTGCAACAGAGATCCCATGAAGGGACCAGTGCAACAGAGATCCCATGAAGGGACTAGTGCAACAGAGATCCCATGAAGGGACCAGTGCAACAGAGATCCCATGAAGAGACCAGTGCAACAGAGATCCCATGAAGAGACCAGTGCAACAGAGATCCCATGAAGGGACCAGCATTAAAGATCATCCCATGAAGGAACCAGTGCATCAAAGATCAGCCCCTGAAGGGATCAGAGATCAGCCCCTGAAGGGACCAGTGCATCAGAGATCATCCCATGAAGGGACCAGTGCATCAGAGATCATCCCATGAAGGGACCAGTGCATCAGAGATCATCCCATGAAGGGACCAGTGCATCAAAGACCATCCCATGAAGGGACTAGTGCTTAAAAGACCATCCCATGAAGGGACCAGTGCATTAAAGATCATTCCAGAGGTATGCAAGATCATCCCATGAAGGGACCAGTGCAGAGATCATCCCATGAAGGGACCAGTGCATCAGAGATGATCCCATGAAGGGACCAGTGCATCAGAGATCATCCCATGAAGGGACCAGTGCATCAAAGACCATCCCATGAAGGGACCAGTGCACCAGAGATCAGCCCATGAAGGGACCAGTGCAGCCCATGAAGGGACCAGTGCATCAAAGACCATCCCATGAAGGGACCAGTGCATCAAAGACCATCCCATGAAGGGACCAGTGCATCAAAGACCATCCCATGAAGGGACCAGTGCATCAAAGACCATCCCATGAAGGGACCAGTGCATCAAAGACCATCCCATGAAGGGACCAGTGCATCAGATCATCCCATGAAGGGACCAGTGCATCAGATCATCCCATGAAGGGACCAGTGCATCAGATCATCCCATGAAGGGACCAGTGCATCAAAGATCATCCCATGAAGGGACCGGTGCATCAGAGATCATCCCATAAAGGGACGAGTGCATCAGAGATCATCCCATGAAGGGACCAGTGCATCACAGCACTCAGATCAGAGGTATACAAGATCAGCCCATGAAGGGACCAGTGCATCAGAGATCAGCCCATGAAGTGACCAGTGCATCAGAGATCAGCCCATGAAGGGACCAGTGCACCAGAGATCAGCCCATGAAGGGACCAGTGCACCAGAGATCAGCCCATGAAGGGACCAGTGCACCAGAGATCAGCCCATGAAGGGACCAGTGCACCAGAGATCAGCCCATGAAGGGACCAGTGCACCAGAGATCAGCCCATGAAGGGACCAGTGCACCAGAGATCAGCCCATGAAGGGACCAGTGCACCAGAGATCAGCCCATGAAGGGACCAGTGCACCAGAGATCAGCCCATGAAGGGACCAGTGCACCAGAGATCAGCCCATGAAGGTACCAGTGCACCAGAGCTCAGCCCATGAAGGTACCAGTGCACCAGAGTTCAGCCCATGAAGGTACCAGTGCAGCCCATAAAGGGACCAGTGCATCAGAGATCAGCCCCTGAAGGGATCAGAGATCAGCCCATGAAGGGACCAGTGCACCAGAGATCAGCCCATGAAGGGACCAGTGCACCAGAGATCAGCCCATGAAGGGACCAGTGCACCAGAGATCAGCCCATGAAGGGACCAGTGCACCAGAGATCAGCCCATGAAGGTACCAGTGCACCAGAGATCAGCCCATGAAGGTACCAGTGCACCAGAGATCAGCCCATGAAGGTACCAGTGCACCAGAGATCAGCCCATGAAGGTACCAGTGCACCAGAGTTCAGCCCATGAAGGTACCAGTGCAGCCCATAAAGGGACCAGTGCATCAGAGATCAGCCTTGAAGGGATCAGAGATCAGCCCATGAAGGGACCAGTGCATCAGAGATCAGCCCATGAAGGGACCAGTGCATCAGAGATCAGCCCATGAAGGGACCAGTGCATCAGAGGTCATCCCATGAAGGGACCAGTGCATCAGAGGTCAACCCATGAAGGGACCAGTGCATCAGAGGTCAACCCATGAAGGGACCAGTGCATCAGAGGTCAACCCATGAAGGGTCCAGTGCAAAGATCATCCCATGAAGGGACCAGTGCAGAGATCATCCCATGAAGGGACCAGTGCAGAGATCATCCCATGAAGGGACCAGTGCAGAGATCATCCCATGAAGGGACCAGTGCAGAGATCATCCCATGAAGGGACCAGTGCATCAACGCCCATCCCATGAAGGGACCAGCGCATCAGATCAATCCATGAAGGGACAAGTGCATCAGAGATCCCATGAAGGGAGCAGTGCATCAGAGATCATCCCATGAAGGGACCGGTGCATCAGAAATCATCCCATGAAGGGACCGGTGCATCAGAAATCATCCCATGAAGGGACCGGTGCATCAGAAATCATCCCATGAAGGGACCGGTGCATCACAGCACTCAGATTAGAGGTATGCAAGATCATCCCATGAAGGGACCAGTGCATCAAAGACCATCCCATGAAGGGACCAGTGCATCAAAGACCATCCCATGAAGGGACCAGTGCATCAAAGATCATCCCATGAAGGGACCATTGCATCACAGCACTAAGAATAGAGGTATGCAAGATCATCCCATGAAGGGACCAGTGCATCAGAGATCATCCCATGAAGGGACCAGTGCATCAAAGACCATCCCATGAAGGGACTAGTGCAACAAAGACCATCCCATGAAGGGACCAGTGCATCAAAGATCATCCCAGAGGTATGCAAGATCATCCCATGAAGGGACCAGTGCAGAGATCATCCCATGAAGGGACCAGTGCATCAGAGATGATCCCATGAAGGGACCAGTGCATCAGAGACCATCCCATGAAGGGACCAGTGCATCAAAGACCATCCCATGAAGGGACCAGTGCACCAGAGATCAGCCCATGAAGGGACCAGTGCAGCCCATGAAGGGACCAGTGCATCAAAGACCATCCCATGAAGGGACTAGTGCATCAAAGATTATCCCATGAAGGGACCAGCATTAAAGATCATCCCATGAAGGAACCAGTGCATCAAAGATCATCCCATGAAGGGACCAGTGCATCAAAGACCATCCCATGAAGGGACCAGTGCATCAAAGACCATCCCATGAAGGGACCAGTGCATCAAAGATCATCCCAGAGGTATGCAAGATCATCCCATGAAGGGACCAGTGCATAGATCATCCCATGAAGGGACCAGTGCATCAGAGATCATCCCATAAAGGGACCAGTGCATCAGAGATCATCCCATAAAGGGACCAGTGCATCAGAGATCATCCCATAAAGGGACCAGTGCATCAGAGATCATCCCATGAAGGGTCCAGTGCATCAGAGATCATCCCATGAAGGGACCAGTGCATCAGAGATCCCATGAAGGGACCAGTGCATCAAAGACCATCCCATGAAGGGACCAGTGCATCAAAGACCATCCCATGAAGGGACCAGTGCATCAGAGATCATCCCATGAAGGGACCAGTGCATCAGAGATCATCCCATGAAGGGACCAGTGCATCAGAGATCATCCCATGAAGGGACCAGTGCATCAGAGATCATCCCATGAAGGGACCAGTGCACCAGAGATCAGTCCATGAAGGGACCAGTGCAGCCCATGAAGGGACCAGTGCATCAAAGATCATCCCATGAAATGACAAGAGATCATCCCATGAAGGGACTAGTGCATCAAAGATTATCCCATGAAGGGACCAGCATTAAAGATCATCCCATGAAGGAACCAGTGCATCAAAGATCATCCCATGAAGGGACCAATGCATCAAAGACCATCCCATGAAGGGACCAATTCATCAAAGACCATCCCATGAAGGGACCAGTGCATCAAAGACCATCCCATGAAGGGACCAGTGTATCAAAGATCATCCCAGAGGTATGAAAGATCATCCCATAAAGGGACCAGTGCATCAGAGATCATCCCATGAAGGGACCAGTGCATCAGAGATCATCCCATGAAGGGACCAGTGCATCAGAGACCATCCCATGAAGGGACCAGTGCATCAAAGACCATCCCATGAAGGGACCAGTGCATCAAAGACCATCCCATGAAGGGACCAGTGCATCAGAGGTCAACCCATGAAGGGACCAGTGCATCAGAGGTCAACCCATGAAGGGACCAGTGCATCAGAGGTCAACCCATGAAGGGACCAGTGCATCAGAGGTCAACCCATGAAGGGACCAGTGCATCAGAGGTCAACCCATGAAGGGACCAGTGCATCAGAGGTCAACCCATGAAGGGACCAGTGCATCAGAGGTCAACCCATGAAGGGACCAGTGCATCAGAGGTCAACCCATGAAGGGACCAGTGCATCAGAGGTCAACCCATGAAGGGACCAGTGCATCAGAGGTCAACCCATGAAGGGACCAGTGCATCAGAGGTCAACCCATGAAGGGACCAGTGCATCAGAGGTCAACCCATGAAGGGACCAGTGCATCAGAGGTCAACCCATGAAGGGACCAGTGCATCAGAGGTCAACCCATGAAGGGACCAGTGTATCAGAGGTCAACTCATGAAGGGACCAGTGTATCAGAGGTCAACTCATGAAGGGACCAGTGCATCAGAGGTCAACTCATGAAGGGACCAGTGCATAAGAGGTCAACTCATGAAGGGACCAGTGCATCAGATCATCCCATGAAGGGACCAGTGCATCAGATCACCCATGAAGGGACCAGTGCATCAGAGATCATCCCATGAAGGGACCAGTGCATCAGAGATCATCCCATGAAGGGACCAGTGCATCAGATATCATCCCATGAAGGGACCAGTGCATCAGATATCATCCCATGAAGGGACCAGTGCATCAGATATCATCCCATGTAGGGACCAGTGCATCAGAGCACTCAGATTAGAGGAATGCAAGATCATCCCATGAAGGAACCAGTGCATCAGAGATCATCCCATGAAGGGACCAGTGCATCAGAGATTATCCCATGAAGGGACCAGTGCATCAGAGATCCCATGAAGGGACCAGTGCAACAGAGATCCCATGAAGGGACCAGTGCAACAGAGATCCCATGAAGGGACCAGTGCAACAGAGATCCCATGAAGGGACCAGTGCAACAGAGATCCCATGAAGGGACCAGTGCAACAGAGATCCCATGAAGGGACCAGTGCAACAGAGATCCCATGAAGGGACCAGTGCAACAGAGATCCCATGAAGGGACCAGCATTAAAGATCATCCCATGAAGGAACCAGTGCAAAGATCATCCCATGAAGGAACCAGTGCATAGATCAGCCCCTGAAGGGATCAGAGATCAGCCCCTGAAGGGATCAGAGATCAGCCCATGAAGGGACCAGTGCATCAGAGATCATCCCATGAAGGGACCAGTGCATCAGAGATCATCCCATGAAGGGACCAGTGCATCAGAGATCATCCCATGAAGGGACCAGTGCATCAGATCACCCATGAAGGGACCAGTGCATCAGAGGTCAGCCCATGAAGGGACCAGTGCATCAGAGGTCAGCCCATGAAGGGACCAGTGCATCAGAGGTCAACCCATGAAGGGACCAGTGCATCAGAGGTCAACCCATGAAGGGACCAGTGCATCAGAGGTCAACCCATGAAGGGACCAGTGCATCAGAGGTCAACTCATGAAGGGACCAGTGCATCAGAGGTCAACTCATGAAGGGACCAGTGCATCAGAGGTCAACTCATGAAGGGACCAGTGCATCAGAGGTCAACTCATGAAGGGACCAGTGCATCAGAGGTCAACTCATGAAGGGACCAGTGCATAAGAGGTCAACTCATGAAGGGACCAGTGCATCAGATCATCCCATGAAGGGACCAGTGCATCAGATCACCCATGAAGGGACCAGTGCATCAGAGATCATCCCATGAAGGGACCAGTGCATCAGAGATCATCCCATAAAGGGACCAGTGCATCAGAGATCATCCCATGAAGGGACCAGTGCATCAGAGATCCCATGAAGGGACCATTGCATCAGAGATCCCATGAAGGGACCATTGCATCAGAGATCCCATGAAGGGACCAGTGCATCAGAGACCATCCCATGAAGGGACCAGTGCATCACAACACTCAGATTAGAGGTATGCAAAGTCATCCCATGAAGGAACCAGTGCAAAGATAATCCCATGAAGGGACCAGTGGATCAGAGATCAATCCATGAAGGGACAAGTGCATCAGAGATCCCATGAAGGGACCAGTGCATGAGAGATCATTCCATGAAGGGACCAGTGCAGAGATCATCCCATGAAGGGAGCAGTGCATCAGAGATCATCCCATGAAGGGACCAGTGCATCAGAGACCATCCCATGAAAGGACCAGTGCATCAAAGACCATCCCATGAAGGGACCAGTGCATCAGAGACCATCCCATGAAGGGACCAGTGCATCAGAGACCATCCCATGAAGGGACCAGTGCATCAAAGACCATCCCATGAAGGGACCAGTGCATCAAAGACCATCCCATGAAGGGACCAGTGCATCTAAGACAATCCCATGAAGGGACCAGTGCATCAGAGGTCAACTCATTAAGGGACCAGTGCATCAGAGGTCAACTCATTAAGGGACCAGTGCATCAGAGGTCAACTCATGAAGGGACCAGTGCATCAGAGGTCAACTCATGAAGGGACCAGTGCATCAGAGGTCAACTCATGAAGGGACCAGTGCATCAGAGGTCAACTCATGAAGGGACCAGTGCATCAGAGGTCAACTCATGAAGGGACCAGTGCATCAGAGGTCAACTCATGAAGGGACCAGTGCATCAGAGGTCAACTCATGAAGGGACCAGTGCATCAGATCATCCCGTGAAGGGACCAGTGCATCAGAGATCATCCCATGAAGGGACCAGTGCATCAGAGATCATCCCTTGAAGGGACCAGTGCATCAGAGATCATCCCATTAAGGGACCAGTGCATCAGAGATCATCCCATGAAGGGACCAGTGCATCAAAGACCATCCCATGAAGGGACCAGTGCATCAAAGACCATCCCATGAAGGGACCAGTGCACCAGAGATCAGCCCATGAAGGGACCAGTGCAGCCCATGAAGGGACCAGTGCATCAAAGATCATCCCATGAAAGGACTAGTGCATCAAAGATTATCCAATGAAGGGACCAGCATTAAAGATCATCCCATGAAGGAACCAGTGCATCAAAGATCATCCCATGAAGGGACCAGTGCATCAGAGACCATCCCATGAAGGGACCAGTGCATCAAAGACCATCCCATGAAGGGACCAGTGCATCAAAGACCATCCCATGAAGGGACCAGTGCAGCCCATGAAGGGACCAGTGCATCAGAGATCAGCCCATGAAGGAACCAGTGCATCAAAGACCATACCATGAAGGGACCAATTCATCAAAGTCCATCCCATGAAGGGACCAGTGCATCAAAGACCATCCCATGAAGGGACCAGTGCATCAAAGATCATCCCAGAGGTATGCAAGATCATCCCATGAAGGGACTAGTGCAGAGATCATCCCATGAAGGGACCAGTGCATCAGAGATCATCCCATAAAGGGACCAGTGCATCAGAGATCATCCCATGAAGGGACCAGTGTATCAGAGATCCCATGAAGGGACCAGTGCATCAGAGACCATCCCATGAAGGGACCAGTGCATCACAACACTCAGATTAGAGGTATGCAAAGTCATCCCATGAAGGAACCAGTGCAAAGATAATCCCATGAAGGGACCAGTGGATCAGAGATCAATCCATGAAGGGACCAGTGGATCAGAGATCAATCCATGAAGGGACAAGTGCATCAGAGATCAATCCATGAAGGGACAAGTGCATCAGAGATCAATCCATGAAGGGACCAGTGCATCAGAGATCAATCCATGAAGGGACCAGTGGATCAGAGATCAATCCATGAAGGGACAAGTGCATCAGAGATCAATCCATGAAGGGACAAGTGCATCAGAGATCAATCCATGAAGGGACCAGTGCATCAGAGATCAATCCATGAAGGGACCAGTGCATCAGAGATCATCCCATGAAGGGAGCAGTGCATCAGAGATCATCCCATGAAGGGAGCAGTGCATCAGAGACCATCCCATGAAGGGAGCAGTGCATCAGAGACCAACCCATGAAGGGACCAGTGCATCAGAGGTCAACCCATGAAGGGACCAGTGCATCAGAGGTCAACCCATGAAGGGACCAGTGCATCAGAGGTCAACCCATGAAGGGACCAGTGCATCAGAGGTCAACCCATGAAGGGACCAGTGCATCAGAGGTCAACCCATGAAGGGACCAGTGCATCAGAGGTCAACCCATGAAGGGACCAGTGCATCAGAGGTCAACCCATGAAGGGACCAGTGCATCAGAGGTCAACCCATGAAGGGACCAGTGCATCAGAGGTCAACCCGTGAAGGGACCAGTGCATCAGAGGTCAACCCGTGAAGGGACCAGTGCATCAGAGGTCAACCCGTGAAGGGACCAGTGCATCAGAGGTCAACCCGTGAAGGGACCAGTGCATCAGAGGTCAACCCGTGAAGGGACCAGTGCATCAGAGGTCAACCCGTGAAGGGACCAGTGCATCAGAGGTCAACCCGTGAAGGGACCAGTGCATCAGAGGTCAACCCGTGAAGGGACCAGTGCATCAGAGGTCAACCCGTGAAGGGACCAGTGCATCAGAGGTCAACCCGTGAAGGGACCAGTGCATCAGAGGTCAACCCGTGAAGGGACCAGTGCATCAGAGGTCAACCCGTGAAGGGACCAGTGCATCAGAGGTCAACCCGTGAAGGGACCAGTGCATCAGAGGTCAACCCGTGAAGGGACCAGTGCATCAGAGGTCAACTCGTGAAGGGACCAGTGCATCAGAGGTCAACTCATGAAGGGACCAGTGCATCAGAGGTCAACTCATGAAGGGACCAGTGCATCAGAGGTCAACTCATGAAGGGACCAGTGCATCAGAGGTCAACTCATGAAGGGACCAGTGCATCAGAGGTCAACTCATGAAGGGACCAGTGCATCAGAGGTCAACTCATGAAGGGACCAGTGCATCAGAGGTCAACTCATGAAGGGACCAGTGCATCAGATCATCCCATGAAGGGACCAGTGCATCAGATCAACCCATGAAGGGACCAGTGCATCAGAGGTCAACCCATGAAGGGACCAGTGCATCAGAGGTCAACCCATGAAGGGACCAGTGCATCAGAGGTCAACCCATGAAGGGACCAGTGCATCAGAGGTCAACCCATGAAGGGACCAGTGCATCAGAGGTCAACCCATGAAGGGACCAGTGCATCAGAGGTCAACCCATGAAGGGACCAGTGCATCAGAGGTCAACCCATGAAGGGACCAGTGCATCAGAGGTCATCCCATGAAGGGACCAGTGCATCAGAGATCATCCCATGAAGGGACCAGTGCATCAGAGATCATCCCATGAAGGGACCAGTGCATCAGAGATCATCCCATGAAGGGACCAGTGCATCAGAGATCATCCCATGAAGGGACCAGTGCATCAGAGATCATCCCATGAAGGGACCAGTGCATCAGAGATCATCCCATGAAGGGACCAGTGCATCAGAGATCATCCCATGAAGGGACCAGTGCATCAGAGATCATCCCATGAAGGGACCAGTGCATCAGAGACCATCCCATGAAGGGACCAGTGCATCAGAGACCATCCCATGAAGGGACCAGTGCATCAGAGACCATCCCATGAAGGGACCAGTGCATCAAGACCATCCCATGAAGGGACCAGTGCATCAGAGGTCAACTCATGAAGGGACCAGTGCATCAGAGGTCAACTCATGAAGGGACCAGTGCATCAGAGGTCAACTCATGAAGGGACCAGTGCATCAGAGGTCAACTCATGAAGGGACCAGTGCATCAGAGATCATCCCATGAAGGGACCAGTGCATCAGAGATCATCCCATGAAGGGACCAGTGCATCAGAGATCATCCCATGAAGGGACCAGTGCATCAGAGATCATCCCATGAAGGGACCAGTGCATCAGAGATCATCCCATGAAGGGACCAGTGCATCAGAGATCATCCCATGAAGGGACCAGTGCATCAGAGATCATCCCATGAAGGGACCAGTGCATCAGAGATCATCCCATGAAGGGACCAGTGCATCAGAGATCATCCCATGAAGGGACCAGTGCATCAGAGGTCAACTCATGAAGGGACCAGTGCATCAGAGGTCAACTCATGAAGGGACCAGTGCATCAGAGGTCAACTCATGAAGGGACCAGTGCATCAGAGATCATCCCATGAAGGGACCAGTGCATCAGAGATCATCCCATGAAGGGACCAGTGCATCAGAGATCATCCCATGAAGGGACCAGTGCATCAGAGATCATCCCATGAAGGGACCAGTGCATCAGAGATCATCCCATGAAGGGACCAGTGCATCAGAGACCATCCCATGAAGGGACCAGTGCATCAGAGATCATCCCATGAAGGGACCAGTGCATCAGAGATCATCCCATGAAGGGACCAGTGCATCAGAGACCATCCCATGAAGGGACCAGTGCATCAGAGACCATCCCATGAAGGGACCAGTGCATCAGAGGTCAACTCATGAAGGGACCAGTGCATCAGAGGTCAACCCATGAAGGGACCAGTGCATCAGAGACCATCCCATGAAGGGACCAGTGCATCAGAGACCATCCCATGAAGGGACCAGTGCATCAGAGACCATCCCATGAAGGGACCAGTGCATCAGAGACCATCCCATGAAGGGACCAGTGCATCAGAGACCATCCCATGAAGGGACCAGTGCATCAGAGGTCAACCCATGAAGGGACCAGTGCATCAGAGGTCAACCCATGAAGGGACCAGTGCATCAGAGGTCAACCCATGAAGGGACCAGTGCATCAGAGGTCAACCCATGAAGGGACCAGTGCATCAGAGGTCAACCCATGAAGGGACCAGTGCATCAGAGGTCAACCCATGAAGGGACCAGTGCATCAGAGGTCAACCCATGAAGGGACCAGTGCATCAGAGGTCAACCCATGAAGGGACCAGTGCATCAGAGGTCAACCCATGAAGGGACCAGTGCATCAGAGGTCAACCCATGAAGGGACCAGTGCATCAGAGGTCAACTCATGAAGGGACCAGTGCATCAGAGGTCAACTCATGAAGGGACCAGTGCATCAGAGGTCAACTCATGAAGGGACCAGTGCATCAGATCATCCCATGAAGGGACCAGTGCATCAGAGATCATCCCATGAAGGGACCGGTGCATCAAAGATCATCCCATGAAGGGACCAGTGCATCAGAGATCATCCCATTAAGGGACCAGTGCATCAAAGACAATCCCATGAAGGGACCAGTGCATCAAAGACCATCCCATGAAGGGACCAGTGCATCAAAGACCATCCCATGAAGGGACCAGTGCACCAGAGATCAGCCCATGAAGGGACCAGTGCAGCCCATGAAGGGACCAGTGCATCAAAGATCATCCCATGAAAGGACTAGTGCATCAAAGATTATCCAATGAAGGGACCAGCATTAAAGATCATCCCATGAAGGAACCAGTGCATCAAAGATCATCCCATGAAGGGACCAGTGCATCAGAGACCATCCCATGAAGGGACCAGTGCATCAAAGACCATCCCATGAAGGGACCAGTGCACCAGAGATCAGCCCATGAAGGGACCAGTGCAGCCCATGAAGGGACCAGTGCATCAAAGATCATCCCATGAAGGGACTAGTGCATCAAAGATTATCCAATGAAGGGACCAGCATTAAAGATCATCCCATGAAGGGACCAGTGCATCAGAGACCATCCCATGAAGGGACCAGTGCATCAGAGACCATCCCATGAAGGGACCAGTGTATCAGAGACCATCCCATGAAGGGACCAGTGCATCAAAGACCATCCCATGAAGGGACCAGTGCAGCCCATGAAGGGACCAGTGCATCAGAGATCAGCCCCTGAAGGGATCAGAGATCAGCCCATGAAGGGACCAGTGCATCAGAGATCATCCCATGAAGGGACCAGTGCATCAGAGGTCAACTCATGAAGGGACCAGTGCATCAGAGGTCAACTCATGAAGGGACCAGTGCATCAGAGGTCAACTCATGAAGGGACCAGTGCATCAGAGATCATCCCATTAAGGGACCAGTGCATCAGAGACCATCCCATGAAGGGACCAGTGCATCAAAGACCATCCCATGAAGGGACCAGTGCACCAGAGATCAGCCCATGAAGGAACCAGTGTATCAAAGATCAGCCCCTGAAGAGATCAGAGATCAGACCCTGAAGGGATCAGAGATCATCCCATGAAGGGACCAGTGCATCACAGCACTCAGATCAGAGGTATGCAAGATCAGCCCATGAAGGGACCAGTGCATCAGACATCAGCCCATGAAGGGCCCAGTGCATCAGAGATCAGCCCATGAAGGGCCCAGTGCATCAGAGATCAGCCCATGAAGGGCCCAGTGCATCAGAGATCAGCCCATGAAGGGACCAGTGCATCAGAGATCAGCCCATGAAGGGACCAGTGCATCAGAGATCAGCCCATGAAGGGACCGGTGCATCAGAGATCAGCCCATGAAGGGACCAGTGCATCAGAGATCAGCCCATGAAGGGACCAGTGCATCAGAGATCAGCCCATGAAGGGACCAGTGCACCAGAGATCAGCCCATGAAGGGACCAGTGCACCAGAGATCAGCCCATGAAGGGACCAGTGCACCAGAGATCAGCCCATGAAGGGACCAGTGCACCAGAGTTCAGCCCATGAAGGTACCAGTGCACCAGAGTTCAGCCCATGAAGGTACCAGTGCACCAGAGATCAGCCCATGAAGGTACCAGTGCACCAGAGTTCAGCCCATGAAGGTACCAGTGCAGCCCATAAAGGGACCAGTGCATCAGAGATTAGCCCCTGAAGGGATCAGAGATCAGCCCATGAAGGGACCAGTGCATCAAAGATCCTCCCATGAACGGACCAGTGGAACAAGTTACTTACCTTCGGTAACGATGTATCTGTAAGAAACATTAGTTAGTTAGATTCCTCACCTTAGAATATCCCCAGGCGTCAGACTGGATCCGGAAGATTTTTCATCAGCAATACCCCTTGCGCGTCGCTAGGCGTCGTCTGCGGCTCCGCGTCCGTCGTCGGCGTCGTGCGCCGGAATGACGTCTGAGTACTTACACGCCGCCCTCGCGCGCTGACGTCAGTTCTTGTACATAGCTTTCCGCGCCAGGAACGCAGAGCCATGCAAAGACAGACACTGGTGCCAAAAATAAAATCTAGGGGCCTGAAAAGGATAACCTTAACCCTAGATGTCAGTTCGCAGAACGGGGAGGATGGGTGGGTCGGTGAGGAATCTAACTAACTAATGTTTCTTACAGATACATCGTTACCGAAGGTAAGTAACTTGTTCATCTGAAAGAAACACGTTAGTTAGATTCCTCACCTTAGAATAGATACCCAAGCAATACCATCCCCGGTGGTGGGTCTGCGAACCAAGATCACACCAGAAAGTCCTGGAGGACAGAACGGCCAAAGAAGCCATCCCTCCGGACTTGGCTGTCAAGGCAATAATGCCTGGCAAACGTGTGTAGCGAAGCCCACGTTGCCGCCTGACAGATGTCCTACAAAGGGACACCCCAAAGCAGTGGTAGCCGCCGTGGCCCGAGTAGAATGGGCGCGCAGCCCAACAGGAGGGTCCTTTTTCACCAAGGAGTAACAAATTTTGATGCACAAAACGACCCACCGAGAGATGGTCCGTTTGTGCACAGCTTTCCCCTTCTTAGCACCCACGTATCCAACGAAAAGATTGTCGTCCACCCGGAACTGCTTTCTGCGGTCCAGATAAAAGGAGAGCGCACGTTTTGGGTCCAGACGGTGGAGCCTCTCTTCCTCTTTGGAAGGATGCGGAGGCGGAAAGAAGGTGGGCAAGGTGACAGACTGCCCAAGATGAAAGGGGGTCACCACTTTCGGAAGAAAGGAGGGACGAGGCCGAAGGACGACCTTGTCCGGATTAACAGAGAAAGGGAGGCTTTGAAGATAAAGCCTGTAGCTCACTCACCCATCTAGCTGAGGTGATGGCTACCAGAAAAGCAGTCTTAAGCGTCAGCAGACCAAGAGGACAATTATGAAGAGGCTCAAAGGGAGCGCACATTAGAAATGTGAGAACAAGATTCAAGTCCCACTGAGGCATTACAAAAGGGACAGGAGGGAACGTGTGAGTAATGCCTTTTAGAAAGCGTGTAACTACAGGGGACTTGAAAAGAGAAGGCTGATCAGGAAGCCGCAAGAAGGCAGAGATGGCAGCAAGATAACCTTTCAGGGTGCCCAGGGCAGAGCCCTGCCGGGCCAAAGAAAGAAGAAACAGTAGAACCTCAGAAAGAGGGGCGGAAAGGGGATCCACAGCCTTTGCTGTGCACCATGCCACAAATTTGTTCCACCGGCAGGCGTATACCGTGGAGGGACGCCTGGCTGCCAGAATGATATCACAGACTTCAGGAGGCAAGTCAAATGGCATCAACTGCCGCCGCTCAATCTCCACGCATTGAGGTGGAGGCTGGACAGGTTCGGGTGGAGGACCGTCCCCTGCTGCTGCGACAGAAGATCCTCCCGAAGGGGCAGACGCATCGGAGGATCGGTCAACATACTGAGTAGCTCGGGATACCAGTACCTTCGTGCCCAGTCCGGAGCCACCAAGATGACTTGGGCCCGGTCGCGCCTGATCTTCAGCACTCTGGGCAGAAGTGGTATAGGCGGAAAGGCATACAACAGACCGCAACTCCACTCATGATGAAAAACGTCGCCGAGCAAGTGCCGTCTTGGAAATTCCAACGCGCAGAACTGCTGACATTGTGCGTTCTCTTCGGTGGCGAATAGATCTAACCAAGGCTCTCCCCACTGCTGAAAGAGACCTTGAGCCACTTCGGAGTTCAGACGCCATTCGTGATACATCATGCACCGGCGGCTGAGTTCGTCTGCTCTGGCGTTCAGAGAGCCCGCCAGATGTTGAGCCACTAGGGTGACGCCCTGGTGTTCCAGTCATGTCCAGAGGCGCAGAGCCTCCTGACAAAGGGTCCACAACCCCACCCCGCCCTGTTTGTTGCAATACCACATGGCGGTGGTGTTGTCCATGAACACCTGCACGACACTTCCCCTGACAGAGGGAAGGAAGGCTTTCAGTGCAAGTCGGATCGCTCTCAACTCCAACAGGTTGATGTGGAGACGAGACTCCGCCGGAGACCAGAGGCCTCTGATCTCCGCCTCTCCCATATGGCCACCCCATCCCAGGAGGGACGCATCCGTCACTACGACATGCTCCGGTTGGGGAAGGGAGAGGCTCTTGCCCTTGACCCAATCGCGGTCCGTGAGCCACCACTGCAACTGCTGTGCAGTGCCCTCCGAGATCAAGACATGGTCGGACAGGTTGCCATGATGCTGGGCCCACTGAAACTTCAGGTCCCACTGCAGAGCCCGCATGCGCCACCTGGCGTGATGCACTAGTAGGATGCAGGAGGCCATCAGCCCCAGAAGCCGCAACACTAGCCTGACCGAAACCCAGGATAGAGGCCAAAAGATGGGAATCAGGGCCTGTATATCCCGGACCCGCTGCTCCGGTGGATGGACCCGGAACTGCGCCGAATCGAGAACCGCTCCGATGAAGAGGAGCTTCTGAGAGGGACTCAGGTGTGACTTCGGCACGTTGATGGAAAATCCCAGCAAATGCAGGAGATCCGCCGTAGTCTGGAGGTGGGAGACGACTGTCTGGGGCGAGCCCGCCTTCAACAACCAGTCGTCGAGATAGGGGAAGACTGGAACCCCTGATCTGCGCAGATGAGCTGCGACCACCGCCATCACTTTCGTGAACACCCGAGGGGCACTGGTGAGGCCGAAGGGGAGCACGGTAAACTGAAAGTGCTCTTGGCCCACCGTGAACCGCAGGTAACGCCGGTGGGCCGGCAGGACGGGGATGTGGAAATATGCGTCCTGCAAGTCCAACGCTACCATCCAGTCTCCGGGGTCTAGGGCAGCTAGAACCTGAGCCAAAGTTAACATCTTGAACCTCTCCTTCCGGAGGAAGGCATTGACGTTCCGGAGGTCCAAGATAGGGCGTAGGCCCACTTTGCCCTTCTTGGGAACCAGAAAGTAGTGGGAATAACAACCACGACCTACTTCTGGGCTCGGAACGCGCTCGACGGCCCCCTTGGCCAAGAGAGCCGAAACTTCCTCGCGGAGAAGATTCAAATGATCCCCCGAGATACGGTGGTGCTGTGGTGGCATGGCTGGAGGGGTCGTCTCGAAGGGTAGGGAGTAGCCCCTTCGGACGATTTGCAGCACCCACCGATGTGATGGACCGCCAGTGGAGCAGGTGATGGCAAACTGCCGCCCACTGGCGTGGAATGGGCCTGAAAGCTCGGACTAGGAAGGCTTTGAGGCGGATGCTGCCAGGGTGGATGTGGACTGACCTAGTCGTCCTGCAGAGCCGCCTCGGCAGAAACCACATCCTCGACCACGCGCAGGTTGGTTCTGCGGCTGGTGGCTAGGCGCACGTGAGGAGGCACCCCTTCCTTGGCCACGAAAGGCGGAAGTTTGTGACCGCGGGGCCGAGAGGCCCAAGGACTTGGCCGTAGCCCGGGAGTCCTTAAAGCGATTCAGCGCACTGTCCGCTTTCTCGCCAAAAAGGCGAGTGCCATCAAAGGGCATGTCCATGAGAGTGCTCTGGACATCGCCCGAAAATGACGTGGACCGCAGCCAGGCGTGACGTCTAAGCGCCACTGTGGTAGAAATGGCCCTACCCAGCGAGTCTGTGGTGTCAAGCCCACATCGGATAGCATGTCGCGCTGCATCCCTCCCATCGGCCAGAGCCTGGGTAAGTCGTGTCCGGACCTCCTCCGGACACAGGGGCAGCACGTCCTCCACCGCATCCCACAGAGAGTGGGAATAACGGTCCAAGAGACAGGCGGTGTTCAAAGACCGCAGGCCCAAACTAAGGGAGGAGAACAGCTTCTTGCCAAACTGTTCCAGTCTCTTGGAATCCCGGTCCAGCGGGGCGGTCGGGAAGGAGGATTGGGAGGTAGAGGCCTGGATAACCAGGCTCTCGGGGGTAGGGTGTTGGGACAGAAAACTGGGGTCGCCCGGAGCAGGGCGGCGGCACCTGGCGACGTTCCTGTCCACAGGAGGAACTGTGGAGGGCTTGGACCAGGTGCCCTGCAGAACGTCAATGAGGGCCTCATTGAATTGCAGCAGAGGCTCAGTGGAGCTTGCTGCAGACTGAAGCTCCTCAGTAAGGACGTTAGTCCTCACAGCCACGGCAGGCAGCTTGAGCCCAAGGGCTGCGGCCGCCTTGCGCAGCACCACAGAGAAAGCAGCGCCCTCCTCCGAAGCCACAGTCGGAGGAGAGACAAATCCAGTGTCCGGAGAGGTATCCAGGCCACTGGCCTCCCCAGTTCATCTGCCCAGTCCTGTGACATTTGAGCCTGAAGGGCCATAGGATCCTCGGATCCCTCCCAGTTGTCCCCATCATCCGATTCCTGGTATACAGGAGGAAGGAGCGGAGCCGGGCGATAGACATAATGTGTCTCCAGCGTCGCCGAACGCGGAGTCCATCGACGCCGTATCGGCGCCGGGCCCGGAGTGGGGCTCGACATCGAGCTGAGTCGGCGTCGGGGGTGGTACCGGTGTCGACGCCGGCAGAGGAGGCGTTACGAGGTCGACCGGCGTCGGCGGGGACTCGGGAACGGGTCCCTCGGGTGCTTGCGGCGTCGAGGCCGGAGCCGTCAACGGCGCCGGGGCCGGAGCCACCGGCAGGCAAGGCAGCCCAGTCGGGTCCGCGGGGCCCAAAGGCGTGCCAGCGGGCGTCGACGGCGGAGCCAGGCTCCTCATGGCCGAGAGGAAGGCACTGACTTCCGCCGGCGTCGCGTCAGTCCCAGGGACCGGTGGGTATAGGGACGTGCGCGGCGCCTGCGGCTCCGTCGGAGCCGCGGGGGTGGAACCACCCTGACCCGCGACCGGCGAGGGGAGTCCGAAGAGCGGTGTCGCCTCTTGGACTTCTTGGAATGCTTCGACTTACCCGAAGACTTGGATCCCGACGACCGATGGTGACGTCGGCTGCGGCTCCGCGACCGATCCTTGGACCTCCTCCTGGACCGGGATCGAGAGGCGCGCGGAGCAGAGTGGCGAATCTCGAGAAGCTTACGGGACCGCTCCCGTCTAGCCTTCGAGGTCAGGGCCTTGCAGTCCGAACACGACTCCGCGTCGTGGTCGAGGCCCAAGCAGTAAAGGCACCGGCCGTGATGGTCCGTAACCGACATCAAGCGGCTACAGTCAGCACAGGCTTTAAAACCAGGCATCCTACCGGCAAGATCAAAAAGGATCAAAAAAGTTAGTCAAAAATTGACTAAAGGGGTAGCTCTCCCGGATCTGCGCTTACTGGCGCGGAAAAAAGAAGAACTGACGTCAGCGCGGGAGGGCGGCGTCTAAGTGCTCCGACGACGTCATTCCGGCGCACAACGCCGACGACGGACGCGGAGCCGCAGACGACACCTAGCGACGCGCAAGGGGTATTGCTGACGAAAAATCTTCCGGATCCAGTCTGATGCCTGGGGATATTCTAAGGTGAGGAATCTAACTAACGTGTTTCTTTCAGATCATCAGAGATCATCCCATGAAGGGACCAGTGCATCAGAGATCATCCCATGAAGGGACCAGTGCATCGGAGAGCATCCCATGAAGGGACGAGTACATCATAGATCATCCCATGAAGGGACGAGTACATCATAGATCATCCCATGAAGGGACGAGTACATCATAGATCATCCCATGAAGGGACGAGTACATCATAGATCATCCCATGAAGGGACGAGTGCAAAGATCATCCCCTGAAGGGACCAGTGCATCAGGGTCCATCCCATGAAGGGACCAGTGCATCAGGGTCCATCCCATGAAGGGACCAGTGCATCAAAGATCATCCCATGAAGGGACCAGTGCATCAAAGATCATCCCATGAAGGGACCAGTGCATCAAAGATCATCCCATGAAGGGACCAGTGCATCAAAGATCATCCCATGAAGGGACCAGTGCATCAAAGATCATCCCATGAAGGGACCAGTGCATCAGGGTCCATCCCATGAAGGGACCAGTGCATCAGGGTCCATCCCATGAAGGGACCAGTGCATCAGGGTCCATCCCATGAAGGGACCAGTGCATCAGGGTCCATCCCATGAAGGGACCAGTGCATCAGGGTCCATCCCATGAAGGGACCACTGCATCAGAGATCATCCCATGAAGGGACCAGTGCATCAGAGATCATCCCATGAAGGGACCAGTGCATCAAAGATCATCCCATGAAGGGACCAGTGCATCAAACATCATCCCATGAAGGGACCAGTGCATCAGAGATCATCCCATGAAGGGACCAGTGCATCAGAGATCATCCCATGAAGGGACCAGTGCGACAGAGATCATCCCATGAAGGGACCAGTGCAAGAGATGATCCCATGAAGGGACCAGTGCAAGAGATGATCCCATGAAGGGAACAGTGATCACAGCACTCAGATTAGAGGTATGCAAGATTATCCCATGAAGGGACCAGTGCAGAGATGAACCCATGAAGGGACCAGTGCATCAGAGTTCACCCCATGAAGGGACCAGTGCATCAAAGATCATCCCATGAAGGGACCAGCGCATCAAAGATCATGCCATGAAGGGACCAGGACATCAAAGATCATCCCATTAAGGGACCAGTGCATTAGAGATCATCCCATGAAGGGAGCAGAGCATCAGAGATCATCCCATGAAGGGAGCAGAGCATCAGAGATCATCCCATGAAGGGAGCAGAGCATCAGATATCATCCCCTGAAGGGAGCAGAGCATCACAGCTCTCAGGTTAGAGGCATGCAAGACCATCCCATGAAGGGACCAGTGCATCAGAGATCATCCCCATGAAGGGACCAGTGCATCAGAGATCATCCCCATGAACGGACCAGTGCTTCACAACATTGAGATTAGAGGCATGGAAGATCATCCCACGAAGAGCCCAGCGCATCAGAGATCATCCCACGACGGGACCAGTGCATCAGAGATCATCCCACGAAGGGACCAGCGCATCACATCACCCCACGAAGGGACCAGCGCATCACATCACCCCACGAAGGGACCAGCGCATCAGATCATCCCATGAAGGGACCAGTGCATCAGAGATCATCCCATGAAGGGACCAGTGCATCAGAGATCATCCCATGAAGGGACGAGTACATCATAGATCATCCCATGAAGGGACGAGTACATCATAGATCATCCCATGAAGGGACGAGTACATCAGATCATCCCATGAAGGGACGAGTGCAAAGATCATCCCATGAAGGGACGAGTGCATCGGAGATCATCCCATGAAGGGACGAGTACATCATAGATCATCCCATGAAGGGACGAGTACATCAGATCATCCCATGAAGGGACGAGTGCAAAGATCATCCCATGAAGGGACGAGTGCAAAGATCATCCCATGAAGGGACCAGTGCATCAAAGATCATCCCCTGAAGGGACCAGTGCATCAGGGTCCATCCCATGAAGGGACCAGTGCATCAGGGTCCATCCCATGAAGGGACCAGTGCATCAAAGATCATCCCATGAAGGGACCAGTGCATCAAAGATCATCCCATGAAGGGACCAGTGCATCAAAGATCATCCCATGAAGGGACCAGTGCATCAAAGATCATACCATGAAAGGACCAGTGCATCAGGGTCCATCCCATGAAGGGACCAGTGCATCAGAGATCATCCCATGAAGGGACCAGTGCATCACAGCACTCAGGTTAAAGGTATGCAGGATCATCCCATGAAGGGACCAGTGCACCAAAGACCATCCCATGAAGGGACCAGTGCACCAAAGACCATCCCATGAAGGGACCAGTGCACCAAAGACCATCCCATGAAGAGACCAGTTCATCAGATCATCCCATGAAGGGACCAGTGCATCAGAGCACTCAGATTAGAGGTATGCAAGATCATCCCATGAAGGGATTAGTGCACTCAGATTAGAGGTATGCAAGATCATCCCATGAAGGGACCAGTGCACCAAAGACCATGCCATGAAGGTACCAGTGCACCAAAGACCATCCCATGAAGGGACCAGTGCACCAAAGACCATCCCATGAAGGGACGAGTGCAAAGATCATCCCATGAAGGGACCAGTGCATCAAAGATCATCCCCTGAAGGGACCAGTGCATCAGGGTCCATCCCATGAAGGGACCAGTGCATCAAAGTCCATCCCATGAAGGGACCAGTGCATCAAAGATCATCCCATGAAGGGACCAGTGCATCAAAGATCATCCCATGAAGGGACCAGTGCATCAAAGATCATCCCATGAAGGGACCAGTGCATCAAAGATCATCCCATGAAGGGACCAGTGCATCAAAGATCATCCCATGAAGGGACCAGTGCATCAAAGATCATCCCATGAAGGGACCAGTGCATCAGGGTCCATCCCATGAAGGGACCAGTGCATCAGGGTCCATCCCATGAAGGGACCAGTGCATCAGGGTCCATCCCATGAAGGGACCAGTGCATCAGGGTCCATCCCATGAAGGGACCAGTGCATCAGGGTCCATCCCATGAAGGGACCAGTGCATCAGAGATCATCCCATGAAGGGACCAGTGCATCAGAGATCATCCCATGAAGGGACCAGTGCATTAACGCTCATCCCATGAAGGGACCAGTGCATCAAACATCATCCCATGAAGGGACCAGTGCATCAGAGATCATCCCATGAAGGGACCAGTGCATCAGAGATCATCCCATGAAGGGACCAGTGCATCAGAGATCATCCCATGAAGGGACCAGTGCGACAGAGATCATCCCATGAAGGGACCAGTGCGACAGAGATCATCCCATGAAGGGACCAGTGCGACAGAGATCATCCCATGAAGGGACCAGTGCGACAGAGATCATCCCATGAAGGGACCAGTGCGACAGATCATCCCATGAAGGGACCAGTGATCACAGCACTCAGATTAGAGGTATGCAAGATTATCCCATGAAGGGACCAGTGCAGAGATGAACCCATGAAGGGACCAGTGCATCAGAGTTCACCCCATGAAGGGACCAGTGCATCAAAGATCATCCCATGAAGGGACCAGCGCATCAAAGATCATGCCATGAAGGGACCAGGACATCAAAGATCATCCCATTAAGGGACCAGTGCATTAGAGATCATCCCATGAAGGGACCAGTGCATCAGAGATCATCCCATGAAGGGAGCAGATCATCAGAGATCATCCCATGAAGGGAGCAGAGCATCAGAGATCATCCCATGAAGGGAGCAGAGCATCAGATATCATCCCATGAAGGGAGCAGAGCATCACAGCTCTCAGGTTAGAGGCATGCAAGACCATCCCATGAAGGGACCAGTGCATCAGAGATCATCCCCATGAAGGGACCAGTGCATCAGAGATCATCCCCCATGAACGGACCAGTGCTTCACAACATTGAGATTAGAGGCATGGAAGATCATCCCACGAAGAGCCCAGTGCATCAGAGATCATCCCACGAAGGGACCAGCGCATCAGAGATCATCCCACGAAGGGACCAGCGCATCAGATCATCCCACGAAGGGACCAGCGCATCAGATCATCCCACGAAGGGACCAGCGCATCAGATCATCCCACGAAGGGACAAGCGCATCAGATCATCCCACGAAGGGACCAGCGCATCAGATCATCCCACGAAGGGACCAGCGCATCAGATCATCCCACGAAGGGACCAGCGCATCAGATCATCCCACGAAGGGACCAGCGCATCAGATCATCCCACGAAGGGACCAGCGCATCAGATCATCCCACGAAGGGACCAGCGCATCAGATCATCCCACGAAGGGACCAGCGCATCAGATCATCCCACGAAGGGACCAGCGCATCAGATCATCCCACGAAGGGACCAGCGCATCAGATCATCCCACGAAGGGACCAGCGCATCAGATCATCCCACGAAGGGACCAGCGCATCAGATCATCCCACAAAGGGACCAGCGCATCAGATCATCCCACAAAGGGACCAGCGCATCAGATATCATCCCATGAAGGGACCAGCGCATCAGATCATCCCACAAAGGGACCAGCGCATCAGATCATCCCACAAAGGGACCAGCGCATCAGATCATCCCACAAAGGGACCAGCGCATCAGATCATCCCACAAAGGGACCAGCGCATCAGATCATCCCACAAAGGGACCAGCGCATCAGATCATCCCACAAAGGGACCAGCGCATCAGATCATCCCACAAAGGGACCAGCGCATCAGATCATCCCACGAAGGGACCAGCGCATCAGATCATCCCACGAAGGGACCAGCGCATCAGATCATCCCACGAAGGGACCAGCGCATCAGAGATCATCCCACGAATGGACCAGCTCATCAGAGATCATCCCACGAATGGACCAGCTCATCAGAGATCATCCCATGAAGGGACCAGTGCATCCGAGCATTCAAATTAGAGGTACGCAAGATCATCCCATGAAGAGACCAGTGCATCACAGCACTCAGATTAGAGGTATGCAAGATCATCCCATGAAGGGACCAGTGCAGAGATCATCCAATGAAGGGACCAGTGCATCAATGATCATTCCATAAAGGGACCAGTGCATCACAGCACTCAGGTTAAAGGTATGCAGGATCATCCCATGAAGGGACCAGTGCACCAAAGACCATCCCATGAAGGGACCAGTGCACCAAAGACCATCCCATGAAGGGACCAGTGCACCAAAGACCATCCCATGAAGAGACCAGTTCATCAGATCATCCCATGAAGGGACCAGTGCATCAGAGCACTCAGATTAGAGGTATGCAAGATCATCCCATGAAGGGATTAGTGCACTCAGATTAGAGGTATGCAAGATCATCCCATGAAGGGACCAGTGCACCAAAGACCATGCCATGAACGTACCAGTGCACCAAAGACCATCCCATGAAGGGACCAGTGCACCAAAGATCATCCCATGAAGAGACCAGTTCATCAGATCATCCCATGAAGGGACCAGTGCATCAGAGCACTCAGATTAGAGGTATGCAAGATCATCCCATGAAGGGACCAGCGCATCAGAGATCATCCCACGAAGTGACCAGCGCAGAGATCATCCCACGAAGGGATCAGCGCATCAGAGATCATCCCACGAAGGGACCAGCGCAGAGATAATCCCACGAAGGGACCAGCGCATCAGAGATCATCCCACGAAGGGACAAGCGCATCAGAGATCATCCCATGAAGGGACCAGTGCATCAGAGATCTTCCCATGAAGGGACCAGTGCATGAGAGCATTCAAATTAGAGGTACGCAAGATCATCCCATGAAGAGACCGGTGCATCACAGCACTCAGATTAGAGGTATGAAAGATCATCCCATGAAGGGACCAGTGCATCACAGGACTCAGATTAAAGGTATGCAGGATCATCCCATGAAGGGACCAGTGCATCAACGATCATCCCATGAAGGGACCAGTGCATCATAGCACTCAGATTAGAGGTATTCAAGATCATCCCATGAAGGGACCAGTGCATCAGAGATCATCCCATGAAGGGACCAGTGCATCAGAGATCATCCCATGAAGGGAACAGTGCATCAGAGATCTTCCCATGAAGGGACCAGTGCATGAGAGCATTCAAATTAGAGGTACGCAAGATCATCCCATGAAGAGACCAGTGCATCACAGCACTCAGATTAGAGGTATGCAAGATCATCCCATGAAGGGACCGAGGCCCCAGAGATCATCCCACGAAGGGACCAGGGCACCAGAGATCATCCCACGAAGGGACCAGTGCTCCAGAGATCATCCCACGAAGGGACCAGTGCTCCAGAGATCATCCCACGAAGGGACCAGTGCTCCAGAGATCATCCCACGAAGGGACCAGTGCTCCAGAGATCATCCCACGAAGGGACCAGTGCTCCAGAGATCATCCCACGAAGGGACCAGCGCTCCAGAGATCATCCCACGAAGGGACCAGCGCTCCAGAGATCATCCCACGAAGGGACCAGCGCTCCAGAGATCATCCCACGAAGGGACCAGCGCTCCAGAGATCATCCCACGAAGGGACCAGCGCTCCAGAGATCATCCCACGAAGGGACCAGCGCACCAGAGATCATCCCACGAAGGGACCAGCGCACCAGAGATCATCCCACGAAGGGACCAGCGCACCAGAGATCATCCCACGAAGGGACCAGCGCACCAGAGATCATCCCATGAAGGGACCAGTGAATAAAAGATCATCCCATGAACGGACCAGTGAATAAAAGATCATCCCATGAAGGGACCAGTGAATAAAAGATCATCCCGTGAAGGGACCAGTGCACCAGAGATCATCCCATGAAGGGACCAGTGCTTCACAGCATGAAGTTTAGAGGTATGCAAGATCATCCCATGAAGGGACCAGTGCATCAGGCATCATCCCATGAAGGGACGAGTGCATCAGGCATCATCCCATGAAGGGACCAGTGCACCAGGCATCATCCCATGAAGGGACCAGCGCATGAAAGATCATCCCATGAAGGGACCAGCGCATCAAAGATCATCCCATGAGGGGACCAGTGCATCACAGCAATTAGATTAGAGGTATGCAAGATCATCCCATGAAGGGACCAGGGCACCAGAGATCATCCCACGAAGGGACCAGGGCACCAGAGATCATCCCACGAAGGGACCAGTGCAACAGATGATCCCACGAAGGGACCAGTGCAACAGATGATCCCACGAAGGGACCAGTGCAACAGATGATCCCACGAAGGGACCAGTGCAACAGATGATCCCACGAAGGGACCAGTGCAACAGATGATCCCACGAAGGGACCAGTGCAACAGATGATCCCACGAAGGGACCAGTGCAACAGATGATCCCACGAAGGGACCAGTGCAACAGATGATCCCACGAAGGGACCAGTGCAACAGATGATCCCACGAAGGGACCAGTGCAACAGATGATCCCACGAAGGGACCAGTGCAACAGATGATCCCACGAAGGGACCAGTGCAACAGATGATCCCACGAAGGGACCAGTGCAACAGATGATCCCACGAAGGGACCAGTGCATCAAAGATGATCCCACGAAGGGACCAGTGCATCAAAGATGATCCCACGAAGGGACCAGTGCATCAAAGATGATCCCACGAAGGGACCAGTGCATCAAAGATGATCCCACGAAGGGACCAGTGCATCAAAGATGATCCCACGAAGGGACCAGTGCATCAAAGATAATCCCACGAAGGGACCAATGCATCAAAGATCATCACATGAAGGCACCAATGCATCAAAGATCATCCCATGAAGGGACCAGCGCAACAGAGCACTCAGATTAGAGGTATGCAAGATCATCCCATGAAGGGACCAGTGCACCAAAGATCATCGAATGAAGGGACCAGTGCACCAAAGATCATCCCATGAAGGGACCAGTGCACCAAAGATCATCCCATGAAGAGACCAGTTCATCAGATCATCCCATGAAGGGACCAGTGCATCAGAGCACTCAGATTAGAGGTATGCAAGATCATCCCATGAAGGGACCAGTGCATCACAGCACTCAGATAGAGGTATGCAAGATCATCCCATGAAGGGACCAGTGCACCAAAGATCATCCCATGAACGGACCAGTGCACCAAAGATCATCCCATGAGGGGACTAGAGATCATCCCATGAAGGGACAAGTGCAGAGATCATCCCATGAAGGGACCAGTGCAGAGATCATCCCATGAAGGGACCAGTGCAGAGATCATCCCATGAAGGGACCAGTGCATCACAGCTCTCAGATTAGAGGTATGATAGATCATCCCATGAAGGGACCAGTGCATGGGAGATCCCATGAAGGGACCAGTGCTTCACAGCAAGCAGTTTAGAGGTATGCAAGATCATCCCATGAAGGGACCAGTGCATGGGAGATCATCCCATGAAGGGACCAGTGCATGGGAGATCATCCCATGAAGGGACCAGTGCATGGGAGATCATCCCATGAAGGGACCAGTGCATGGGAGATCATCCCATGAAGGGACCAGTGCATGGGAGATCATCCCATGAAGGGACCAGTGCATGGGAGATCATCCCATGAAGGGACCAGTGCATGGGAGATCATCCCATGAAGGGACCAGTGCATGGGAGATCATCCCATGAAGGGACTAGTGCATCACAGCACGCAGATTAAAGGTATGCAAGATCATCCCATGAAGGGACCAGAGCATCAACAGATCATCCCATGAAGGGACCAGAGCATCAACAGATCATCCCATGAAGGGACCGGTGCAACAGAGTTCATTCCATTTAGGGACCGGTGCAACAGAGTTCATCCCATGAAGGGACCGGTGCAACAGAGTTCATCCCATGAAGGGACCGGTGCAACAGAGTTCATCCCATGAAGGGACCGGTGCAACAGAGTTCATCCCATGAAGGGACCGGTGCAACAGAGTTCATCCCATGAAGGGACCGGTGCAACAGAGTTCATCCCATGAAGGGACCGGTGCAACAGAGTTCATCCCATGAAGGGACCGGTGAAACAGAGTTCATCCCATGAAGGGACCGGTGAAACAGAGTTCATCCCATGAAGGGACCGGTGAAACAGAGTTCATCCCATGAAGGGACCGGTGAAACAGAGTTTCCCATGAAGGGACCAGTGCATCACAGCTCTCAGATTAGAGGTATGCAAGATCATCCCATGAAGGGACCAGCGCAGAGACCATCCTCATCCCATGAATGGACCAGTGCACCAGAAATCATCCCATGAAGGGACCAGTGCATCAGACATCATCCCATGAAGGGACCAGTGCATCAGACATCATCCCATGAAGGGACCAGTCCATCAGATCACTCAGATTAGAGGTATGCAAGATCATCCCATGAAGGGACCAGTGCACCAGATCATCCCATGAAGGGACCAGTGCACCAGATCATCCCATGAAGGGACCAGTGCACCAGATCATCCCATGAAGGGACCAGTGCATCAGATATCATCCCATGAAGGGACCAGTGCATCAGATATCATCCCATGAAGGGACCAGTGCATCAGATATCATCCCATGAAGGGACCAGTGCATCAGATAACATCCCATGAAGGGACCAGTGCATCAGATAACATCCCATGAAGGGACCAGTGCATCAGATAACATCCCATGAAGGGACCAGTGCATCAGATAACATCCCATGAAGGGACCAGTGCATCAGAGATCATCCCATGAAGGGACCAGTGCATCAGAGATCATCCCATGAAGGGACCAGTGCCTCACAGCACTCAGATTAAAGGTATGCAAGATCATCCCATGAAGGGACCAGCACACCAGAGATCCTCCCAAGAAGGGACCAGTGCCTCACAGCACTCAGATTAAAGGTATGCAAGATAATCCCATGAAGGGACCAGCACACCAGACATCCCCCCCCATGAAGGGACCAGTGCATCAATGATCATCCCATGAAAGGACCAGTGCATCAGAGATCATCCCATGAAGGGACCGGTGCATCAGAGATCATCCCAAGAAGGGAACAGTGCATCACAGCACTCAGATTAGAGGGATGCAAGAACATCCCATGAAGGGACCACCGCATCAAAGATCATCCCATGAAGGGACCACCGCATCAAAGATCATCCCATGAAGGGACCACCGCATCAAAAATCATCCCATGAAGGGACCACCGCAGAGATCCCATGAAGGGACCAGTGCATCAGAGATCATCCCATGAAGGGACCAGTGTATCAACGATCATCCCTTGAAGGGACCAGTGTATCAACGATCATCCCATGAAGGGACCAGTGCATCACAGATCATCCCATGAAGGGACCGGTGCATCACAGATCATCCCATGAAGGGACCAGTGCAGAGATCATCCCATGAAGGGACCAGTGCATCAGAGATCATCCCATGAAGGGACCAGTGCATCAGAGATCATCCCATGAAGGGACCAGTGCATCAGAGATCATCCCATGAAGGGACCAGTGCATCACCACACACAGATTAGATGTATGCAAGATCATCCCATGAAGGGACCAGTGCATCAGATCATCCCATGAAGGGACCAGTGCATCAGAGATCAGCCCATGAAGGGACCAGCGCACCAGAGATCAGCCCATGAAGGGACCAACGCACCAGAGATCAGCCCATGAAGGGACCAGCGCACCAGAGATCAGCCCATGAAGGGACCAGCGCACCAGAGATCAGCCCATGAAGGGACCAGCGCACCAGAGATCATCCCATGAAGTGACCAGCGCATCAGAGCACTCACAATAGAGGTATGCAAGATCATCCAATTAAGGGACAAGTGCAGAGATCATCCCATGAAGGGACCAATGCATCAGAGATCATCCCATGAAGGGACCAGTCTATCAACGATCATCCCATGAAGGGACCAGTGCATCAACGATCATCCCATGAAGGGACCAGTGCATCAACGATCATCCCATGAAGGGACCAGTGCATCAACGATCATCCCATGAAGGGACCAGTGCATCAACGATCATCCCCATGAAGGGACCAGCACACCAGAGATCATCCCATGAAGGGACCAGCGCACCAGAGATCATCCCATGAAGGGACCAGCGCACCAGAGATCACCCCATGAAGGGACCAGTGCACCAGAGATCACCCCATGAAGGGACCAGTGCACCAGAGATCACCCCATGAAGGGACCAGCGCACCAGAGATCACCCCATGAAGGGACCAGCGCACCAGAGATCACCTCATGAAGGGACCAGTGCATCAAAGATCATCCCATGAAGGGACCAGTGCTTCAAAGATCATCCCATGAAGGGACCAGCGCATCAAAGATCATCCCATGAAGGGACCACCGCAAAGATCATCCCATGAAGGGACCAGTGCATCCAATCATCCCTTGAAGGGACCAGTGTATCAACGATCATCCCATGAAGGGACCAGTGCATCAACGATCATCCCATGAAGGGACCAGTGTATCAACGATCATCCCATGAAGGGACCAGTGCATCAGAGATCATCCCATGAAGGGACCAGTCTATCAACGATCATCCCATGAAGGGACCAGTGCATCAACGATCATCCCATGAAGGGACCAGTGTATCAACGATCATCCCATGAAGGGACCAGTGCATCAGAGATCATCCCATGAAGGGACCAGTGCATCAGAGATCATCCCATGAAGGGACCAGTGCATCAGAGATCATCCCATGAAGGGACCAGTGCATCAGAGATCATCCCATGGACCAGTGCATCAGAGATCATCCCATGAAAAGACCAGTGCATCACAGCACTCAGATTAGAGGTATGCAAGATCCCATGAAGGGACTAGTGCATCAGAGATCATCCCATGAAGGGACCACTGCATCAGAGATCATCCCATGAAGGGACCACTGCATCAGAGATCATCCCATAAAGGGACCACTGCATCAGAGATCATCCCATAAAGGAACCACTGCATCAGAGATCATCCCATAAAGGGACCACTGCATCAGAGATCATCCCATAAAGGGACCAGTGCATCAGAGATCATCCCATAAAGGGACCAGTGCATCAGAGATCATCCCATAAAAGGACCAGTGCATCAGAGATCATCCCATGAAGGGACCAGTGCATCACAGCACTCAGATTAGAGGTATGCAAGATCCCATGAAGGGACCAGCGCATCAGATCATCCCATGAAGGGACCAGCGCATCAGATCATCCCATGAAGGGACCAGCGCATCAGATCATCCCATGGAGGGACCAGCGCATCAGATCATCCCATGGAGGGACCAGCGCATCAGATCATCCCATGGAGGGACCAGCGCATCAGATCATCCCATGGAGGGACCAGCGCATCAGATCATCCCATGGAGGGACCAGCGCATCAGATCATCCCATGGAGGGACCAGCGCATCAGATCATCCCATGGAGGGACCAGCGCATCAGATATCATCCCATGAAGGGACCAGCGCATCAGATATCATCCCATGAAGGGACCAATGCATCAGATATCATCCCATGAAGGGACCAATGCATTAGAGCGCTCAGATTAGAGGTATGCAAGATCATCCCATGAAGGTACCAGTACAGAGATCATCCCATTAAAGGGACCAGTGCATCAGAGATCATCCCATGAAGGGACCAGCACATCATTGCTCTCAGATTAGATGTATGCAAGATCCCATGAAGGGACCAGCACAAAGATCATCCCATGGAGGGACCAGCGCATCAGAGATCATCCCATGGAGGGACCAGCGCATCAGAGATCATCCCATGGAGGGACCAGTGCATCAGATCATCCCATGAAGGGACCAGTGCAGAGATCATCCCATGAAAGGACCAGTGCATCAGAGATCATGCCATGAAGGACCAGTGCATCACAGCACTTATGTTAGTGGTATGCAAGAATCCCATGAAGGGACCAGTGCAGAGATCATCCCATGAAGGGACCAGAACATCATAGCCCTCAGATTAGAGGTATGCAAGATAATCCCATGAAGGGACCAGTGCAGAGACCATCCCATGAAGGGACCAGGGCATCAGAGATCATCCCATGAAGGGACCAGTGCATCAGATCATCCCATGAAGGGACCAGTGCATCAGATCATCCCATGAAGGGACCAGTGCATCAGATCATCCCATGAAGGGACCAGTGCATCAGATCATCCCATGAAGGGACCAATGCATCAGATCATCCCATGAAGGGCCCAATGCATCAGATCATCCCATGAAGGGACCAATGCATCAGATCATCCCATGAAGGGACCAGTGCATCAAAGATCATCCCATGAAGGGACCAGTGCATCAAAGATCATCCTATGAAGGGACCAGCGCATCAAAGATCATACCCATGAAGGGACCAGCGCATCAAAGATCATACCCATGAAGGGACCAGCGCATCAAAGATCATACCCATAAAGGGACCAGTGCATCAAAGATCATACCCATAAAGGGACCAGTGCATCAAAGATCATACCCATAAAGGGACCAGTGCATCAAAGATCATACCCATGAAGGGACCAGCGCATCACAGCACTCAGATTAGAGGTATGCCAGATCCCATGAAGGGACCAGTGCAGAGATCATCCCATGAAGGGACCAGCACATCATTGCTCTCAGATTAGATGTATGCAAGATCCCATGAAGGGACCAGCACAAAGATCATCCCATGAAGGGACCAGCGCATCAGAGATCATCCCATGGAGGGACCAGCGCATCAGAGATCATCCCATGGAGGGACCAGCGCATCAGAGATCATCCCATGGAGGGACCAGCGCATCAGAGATCATCCCATGGAGGGACCAGCGCATCAGAGATCATCCCATGGAGGGACCAGCGCATCAGAGATCATCCCATGAAGGGACTAGTGCATCAGAGATCATCCTATGAAGGTACCAGTGCATCACAGCCGTCAGATTAGAGATATGCAAGATCATCCCATGGAGGGACCAGCGCATCGGATCATCCCATGGAGGGACCAGCGCATCAGATCATCCCATGGAGGGACCAGCGCATCAGATCATCCCATGGAGGGACTAGCGCATCAGATCATCCCATGGAGGGACCAGCGCATCAGATCATCCCATGGAGGGACCAGCGCATCAGATCATCCCATGGAGGGACCAGCGCATCAGATCATCCCATGGAGGGACCAGCGCATCAGATCATCCCATGGAGGGACCAGCGCATCAGATCATCCCATGGAGGGACCAGCGCATCACAGCACTCAGATTAGAGGTATGCAAGATAATCCCATTAAGGGACCAGTGCATCAGAGATCATCCCATGAAGGGAAGAGTGCATCACAGCACTCAGATTAGCAGTATGCAAGATCATCCCATGAAGGGACCAGTGCAGAGATCCCATGAAGAGCCCAGTGCATCAGGGATCATCTCATGAAGGGACCAGTGCATCCGAGATCATCCCATGAAGGGACCAGTGCATCCGAGATCATCCCATGAAGGGACCAGTGCATCCGAGATCATCCCATGAAGGGACCAGTGCATCCGAGATCATCCCATGAAGGGACCAGTGCATCCAAGATCATCCCATGAAGGGACCAGTGCATCCAAGATCATCCCATGAAGGGACCAGTGCATCCGAGATCATCCCATGAAGGGACCAGTGCATCCGAGATCATCCCATGAAGCGACCAGTGCAGAGATCATCCCATGAAGGGACCAGTGCATCAAAGATCATCCCATGAAGCGACCAGTGCAGAGATCATCCCATGAAGGGACCAGTGCATCAAAGATCATCCCATGAAGGGACCAGCGCATCAAAGATCATACCCATGAAGGGACCAGCGCATCAAAGATCATACCCATAAAGGGACCAGCTCATCAAAGATCATACCCATAAAGGGACCAGCGCATCAAAGATCATACCCATAAAGGGACCAGCGCATCAAAGATCATACCCATACAGGGACCAGCGCATCAAAGATCATACCCATACAGGGACCAGCGCATCAAAGATCATACCCATGAAGGGACCAGCGCATCAAAGATCATACCCATGAAGGGACCAGCGCATCAAAGATCATACCCATGAAGGGACCAGCGCACCAGAGATCATCCCATGAAGGGACCAGCGCACCAGAGATCATCCCATGAAGGGACCAGCGCACCAGAGATCATCCCATGAAGGGACCAGCGCATCAGGGATCATCCCATGAAGGGACCAGCGCATCAGGGATCATCCCATGAAGGGACCAGCGCATCAGAGATCATCCCATGAAGGGACCAGCGCATCAGAGATCATCCCATGAAGGGACCAGCGCATCAGAGATCATCCCATGAAGGGACCAGCGCATCAGAGATCATCCCATGAAGGGACCAGCGCATCAGAGAACATCTCATGAAGGGACCAGCGCATCAGAGATCATCTCATGAAGGGACCAGCGCATCAGAGATCATCCCATGAAGGGACCAGCGCATCAGGGATCATCCCATGAAGGGACCAGCGCATCAAAGACCATCCCATGAAGGGACCAGCGCATCAAAGACCATCCCATAAACAGACAAGCGCATCAAAGACCATCCCATGAAGGGACCAGCGCATCAAAGATGATACCCATGAAGGGACCAGCGCATCAACGATCATCCCATGAAGGGACCAGTGCATCAGAGATCATCCCATGAAGGGACCAGTGCACCAGAGATCATCCCATGAAGGGACCAGTGCACCAGATCGTCCCATGAAGGGACCAGTGCACCAGATCGTCCCATGAAGGGACCAGTGCACCAGATCGTCCCACGAAGGGACCAGTGCACCAACGATCGTCCCACGAAGGGACCAGTGCACCAACGATCGTCCCACGAAGGGACCAGTGCACCAACGATCGTCCCACGAAGGGACCAGTGCATCAACGATCGTCCCACGAAGGGACCAGTGCATCAACGATCGTCCCACGAAGGGACCAGTGCATCAACGATCGTCCCACGAAGGGACCAGTGCATCAACGATCGTCCCACGAAGGGACCAGTGCATCAACGATCGTCCCACGAAGGGACCAGTGCATCAACGATCGTCCCACGAAGGGACCAGTGCATCAACGATCGTCCCACGAAGGGACCAGTGCATCAACGATCGTCCCACGAAGGGACCAGTGCATCAACGATCGTCCCACGAAGGGACCAGTGCATCAACGATCGTCCCACGAAGGGACCAGTGCATCAACGATCGTCCCACGAAGGGACCAGTGCATCAACGATCGTCCCACGAAGGGACCAGTGCATCAACGATCGTCCCACGAAGGGACCAGTGCATCAACGATCGTCCCATGAAGGGACCAGTGCATCAACGATCATCCCATGAAGGGACCAGTGCATCAACGATCATCCCATGAAGGGACCAGTGCATCAACGATCATCCCATGAAGGGACCAGTGCATCAAAGACCATCCCATAAACAGACCAGCGCATCAAAGACCATCCCATGAAGGGACCAGTGCATCAACGATCATCCCATGAAGGGACCAGTGCAGAGATCATCCCATAAAGGTACCAGTGCAGAGATCATCCCATAAAGGACCAGTGCATAAGAGATCATGCCATGAAGGGACTAGTGCATCACAGCATTCAAAATAGTGGTATGCAAGATCATCCCATGAAGGGACCAGTGCAGAGACCACCCCATGAAGGGACCAAAGCAATACAGCATTCAGATTAGAGGTATGAAAGATCATCCCATGAAGGGACCAGTGCAGAGATCCCATGAAGGGACCAGTGCATCAGAGATCATCTCATTAAGGGACTAGTGCATCAGAGATCATCCCATGAAGGGACCAGCGCATCAAAGATCATCCCATGAAGGGACCAGCACATCAAAGATCATCCCATGAAGGGACCAGCACATCAAAGATCATACCCTGAAGGGACCAGCACATCAAAGATCATCCCATGAAGGGACCAGTGCATCACAGCACTCAGATTAGAGGTATGCAAGATCCCATGAAGGGACCAGTGCATCGAGGATCATCCCATGAAGGGACCAGCGCATCGAGGATCATCCCATGAAGGGACCAGCGCATCGAGGATCATCCCATGAAGGGACCAGCGCATCGAGGATCATCCCATGAAGGGACCAGCGCATCGAGGATCATCCCATGAAGGGACCAGCGCATCGAGGATCATCCCATGAAGGGACCAGCGCATCGAGGATCATCCCATGAAGGGACCAGCGCATCACAGATCATCCCATGAAGGGACCAGCGCATCACGGATCATCCCATGAAGGGACCAGCGCATCAGGGATCATCCCATGAAGGGACCAGCGCATCAGGGATCATCCCATGAAGGGCCCAGCGCATCAGGGATCATCCCATGAAGGGCCCAGCGCATCAGGGATCATCCCATGAAGGGCCCAGCGCATCAGGGATCATCCCATGAAGGGCCCAGTGCATCAGGGATCATCCCATGAAGGGCCCAGTGCATCAGGGATCATCCCATGAAGGGCCCAGTGCATCAGGGATCATCCCATGAAGGGCCCAGTGCATCAGGGATCATCCCATGAAGGGCCCAGTGCATCAGGGATCATCCCATGAAGGGCCCAGTGCATCAGGGATCATCCCATGAAGGGCCCAGTGCATCAGGGATCATCCCATGAAGGGCCCAGCGCATCAGGGATCATCCCATAAACAGACCAGCGCATCAAAGACCGTCCCACGAAGGGACCAGTGCATCAACGATTGTCCCACGAAGGGACCAGTGCATCAACAATCGTCCCACGAAGGGACCAGTGCATCAACGATCGTCCCACGAAGGGACCAGTGCATCAACGATCGTCCCATGAAGGGACCAGTGCATCAACGATCGTCCCACGAAGGGACCAGTGCATCAACGATCGTCCCACGAAGGGACCAGTGCATCAACGATCGTCCCACGAAGGGACCAGTGCATCAACGATCGTCCCACGAAGGGACCAGTGCATCAACGATCGTCCCACGAAGGGACCAGTGCATCAACGATCGTCCCACGAAGGGACCAGTGCATCAACGATCGTCCCACGAAGGGACCAGTGCATCAACGATCGTCCCACGAAGGGACCAGTGCATCAACGATCGTCCCACGAAGGGACCAGTGCATCAACGATCGTCCCACGAAGGGACCAGTGCATCAACGATCGTCCCACGAAGGGACCAGTGCATCAACGATCGTCCCACGAAGGGACCAGTGCATCAACGATCGTCCCACGAAGGGACCAGTGCATCAACGATCGTCCCACGAAGGGACCAGTGCATCAACGATCGTCCCATGAAGGGACCAGTGCATCAACGATCGTCCCATGAAGGGACCAGTGCATCAACGATCGTCCCATGAAGGGACCAGTGCATCAACGATCGTCCCATGAAGGGACCAGTGCATCAACGATCGTCCCATGAAGGGACCAGTGCATCAACGATCGTCCCATGAAGGGACCAGTGCATCAACGATCGTCCCATGAAGGGACCAGTGCATCAACGATCGTCCCATGAAGGGACCAGTGCATCAACGATCGTCCCATGAAGGGACCAGTGCATCAACGATCGTCCCATGAAGGGACCAGTGCATCAACGATCATCCCATGAAGGGACCAGTGCAGAGATCATCCCATAAAGGTACCAGTGCAGAGATCATCCCATAAAGGACCAGTGCATAAGAGATCATGCCATGAAGGGACTAGTGCATCACAGCATTCAAAATAGTGGTATGCAAGATCATCCCATGAAGGGACCAGTGCAGAGACCACCCCATGAAGGGACCAAAGCAACACAGCATTCAGATTAGAGGTATGAAAGATCATCCCATGAAGGTACCAGTGCAGAGATCCCATGAAGGGACCAGTGCAGAGATCATCCCATGAAGCGACCAGTGCAGAGATCATCCCATGAAGGGACCAGTGCATCAAAGATCATCCCATGAAGCGACCAGTGCAGAGATCATCCCATGAAGGGACCAGTGCATCAAAGATCATCCCATGAAGGGACCAGCGCATCAAAGATCATACCCATAAAGGGACCAGCTCATCAAAGATCATACCCATAAAGGGACCAGCTCATCAAAGATCATACCCATAAAGGGACCAGCGCATCAAAGATCATACCCATAAAGGGACCAGCGCATCAAAGATCATACCCATACAGGGACCAGCGCATCAAAGATCATACCCATACAGGGACCAGCGCATCAAAGATCATACCCATAAAGGGACCAGCGCATCAAAGATCATACCCATGAAGGGACCAGCGCATCAAAGATCATACCCATGAAGGGACCAGCGCATCAGAGATCATCCCATGAAGGGACCAGCGCACCAGAGATCATCCCATGAAGGGACCAGCGCACCAGAGATCATCCCATGAAGGGACCAGCGCACCAGAGATCATCCCATGAAGGGACCAGCGCATCAGGGATCATCCCATGAAGGGACCAGCGCATCAGGGATCATCCCATGAAGGGACCAGCGCATCAGAGATCATCCCATGAAGGGACCAGCGCATCAGAGATCATCCCATGAAGGGACCAGCGCATCAGAGATCATCCCATGAAGGGACCAGCGCATCAGAGATCATCCCATGAAGGGACCAGCGCATCAGAGATCATCCCATGAAGGGACCAGCGCACCAGAGATCGTCCCATGAAGGGACCAGTGCACCAGATCGTCCCATGAAGGGACCAGTGCACCAGATCGTCCCACGAAGGGACCAGTGCACCAACGATCGTCCCACGAAGGGACCAGTGCACCAACGATCGTCCCACGAAGGGACCAGTGCACCAACGATCGTCCCACGAAGGGACCAGTGCACCAACGATCGTCCCACGAAGGGACCAGTGCACCAACGATCGTCCCACGAAGGGACCAGTGCATCAACGATCGTCCCACGAAGGGACCAGTGCATCAACGATCGTCCCACGAAGGGACCAGTGCATCAACGATCGTCCCACGAAGGGACCAGTGCATCAACGATCGTCCCACGAAGGGACCAGTGCATCAACGATCGTCCCACGAAGGGACCAGTGCATCAACGATCGTCCCACGAAGGGACCAGTGCATCAACGATCGTCCCACGAAGGGACCAGTGCATCAACGATCGTCCCACGAAGGGACCAGTGCATCAACGATCGTCCCACGAAGGGACCAGTGCATCAACGATCGTCCCACGAAGGGACCAGTGCATCAACGATCGTCCCACGAAGGGACCAGTGCATCAACGATCGTCCCACGAAGGGACCAGTGCATCAACGATCATCCCACGAAGGGACCAGTGCATCAACGATCATCCCATGAAGGGACCAGTGCATCAACGATCATCCCATGAAGGGACCAGTGCATCAACGATCATCCCATGAAGGGACCAGTGCATCAACGATCATCCCATGAAGGGACCAGTGCATCAACGATCATCCCATGAAGGGACCAGTGCAGAGATCATCCCATAAAGGTACCAGTGCAGAGATCATCCCATAAAGGACCAGTGCATAAGAGATCATGCCATGAAGGGACTAGTGCATCACAGCATTCAAAATAGTGGTATGCAAGATCATCCCATGAAGGGACCAGTGCAGAGACCACCCCATGAAGGGACCAAAGCAATACAGCATTCAGATTAGAGGTATGAAAGATCATCCCATGAAGGGACCAGTGCAGAGATCCCATGAAGGGACCAGTGCATCAGAGATCATCTCATTAAGGGACTAGCGCATCAGAGATCATCCCATGAAGGGACCAGCGCATCAAAGATCATCCCATGAAGGGACCAGCACATCAAAGATCATCCCATGAAGGGACCAGCACATCAAAGATCATACCCTGAAGGGACCAGCACATCAAAGATCATCCCATGAAGGGACCAGTGCATCACAGCACTCAGATTAGAGGTATGCAAGATCCCATGAAGGGACCAGCGCATCGAGGATCATCCCATGAAGGGACCAGCGCATCGAGGATCATCCCATGAAGGGACCAGCGCATCGAGGATCATCCCATGAAGGGACCAGCGCATCGAGGATCATCCCATGAAGGGACCAGCGCATCACGGATCATCCCATGAAGGGACCAGCGCATCACGGATCATCCCATGAAGGGACCAGCGCATCACGGATCATCCCATGAAGGGACCAGCGCATCACGGATCATCCCATGAAGGGACCAGCGCATCAGGGATCATCCCATGAAGGGCCCAGTGCATCAGGGATCATCCCATGAAGGGCCCAGTGCATCAGGGATCATCCCATGAAGGGCCCAGTGCATCAGGGATCATCCCATGAAGGGCCCAGTGCATCAGGGATCATCCCATGAAGGGCCCAGTGCATCAGGGATCATCCCATGAAGGGCCCAGTGCATCAGGGATCATCCCATGAAGGGCCCAGTGCATCAAAGACCGTCCCATGAAGGGCCCAGCGCATCAAAGACCGTCCCACGAAGGGACCAGTGCATCAAAGACCGTCCCACGAAGGGACCAGTGCATCAACGATCGTCCCACGAAGGGACCAGTGCATCAACGATCGTCCCACGAAGGGACCAGTGCATCAACGATCGTCCCACGAAGGGACCAGTGCATCAACGATCGTCCCACGAAGGGACCAGTGCATCAACGATCGTCCCACGAAGGGACCAGTGCATCAACGATCGTCCCACGAAGGGACCAGTGCATCAACGAACGTCCCACGAAGGGACCAGTGCATCAACGATCGTCCCACGAAGGGACCAGTGCATCAACGATCGTCCCACGAAGGGACCAGTGCATCAACGATCGTCCCACGAAGGGACCAGTGCATCAACGATCGTCCCACGAAGGGACCAGTGCATCAACGATCGTCCCACGAAGGGACCAGTGCATCAACGATCGTCCCACGAAGGGACCAGTGCATCAACGATCGTCCCACGAAGGGACCAGTGCATCAACGATCGTCCCACGAAGGGACCAGTGCATCAACGATCGTCCCACGAAGGGACCAGTGCATCAACGATCGTCCCACGAAGGGACCAGTGCATCAACGATCGTCCCACGAAGGGACCAGTGCATCAACGATCGTCCCACGAAGGGACCAGTGCATCAACGATCGTCCCACGAAGGGACCAGTGCATCAACGATCGTCCCACGAAGGGACCAGTGCATCAACGATCGTCCCACGAAGGGACCAGTGCATCAACGATCGTCCCACGAAGGGACCAGTGCATCAACGATCGTCCCACGAAGGGACCAGTGCATCAACGATCGTCCCACGAAGGGACCAGTGCATCAACGATCGTCCCACGAAGGGACCAGTGCATCAACGATCGTCCCATGAAGGGACCAGTGCATCAACGATCGTCCCATGAAGGGACCAGTGCATCAACGATCGTCCCATGAAGGGACCAGTGCATCAACGATCGTCCCATGAAGGGACCAGTGCATCAACGATCGTCCCATGAAGGGACCAGTGCATCAACGATCGTCCCATGAAGGGACCAGTGCATCAACGATCGTCCCATGAAGGGACCAGTGCATCAACGATCGTCCCATGAAGGGACCAGTGCATCAACGATCGTCCCATGAAGGGACCAGTGCATCAACGATCGTCCCATGAAGGGACCAGTGCATCAACGATCGTCCCATGAAGGGACCAGTGCATCAACGATCATCCCATGAAGGGACCAGTGCAGAGATCATCCCATAAAGGTACCAGTGCAGAGATCATCCCATAAAGGACCAGTGCATAAGAGATCATGCCATGAAGGGACTAGTGCATCACAGCATTCAAAATAGTGGTATGCAAGATCATCCCATGAAGGGACCAGTGCAGAGACCACCCCATGAAGGGACCAAAGCAACACAGCATTCAGATTAGAGGTATGAAAGATCATCCCATGAAGGTACCAGTGCAGAGATCCCATGAAGGGACCAGTGCATCAGAGATCATCCCATTAAGGGACTAGTGCATCAGAGATCATCCCATGAAGGGACCAGCGCATCAAAGATCATCCCATGAAGGGACCAGCGCATCAAAGATCATCCCATGAAGGGACCAGCACATCAAAGTTCATACCCTGAAGGGACCAGCACATCAAAGATCATCCCATGAAGGGACCAGCACATCAAAGATCATCCCATGAAGGGACCAGTGCATCACAGCACTCCGATTAGAGGTATGCAAGATCCCATGAAGGGACCAGTGGATCAGAGATCATCCCATGAAGGGACCAGCGCATCAGAGATCATCCCATGAAGGGACCAGCGCATCAAAGATCCCCCCCCCCCATGAAGGGACCAGAGCATCAGAGCACTTGGATTAGAGGCATGCAAGATCATCCCTTGAAGGGACCAGTCAGCAACCATCATCCCATAAAGGGACCAGCGCATCAACTATCATCCCATGAAGGGAAAAGCGCATCAACTTCCATCCCATGAAGGGACCAGTCCATCACAGCACTCCAATTAGAGGTATGCAAGATCATCCCATGAAGGAACCAGAGCAAAGATCATACCCTGAAGGGACCAGCGCATCATAGATCATCCCATGAAGGGACCAGCGCATCATAAATCATCCCATGAAGGGACCAGCGCATCATAAATCATCCCATGAAGGGACCAGCGCATCATAAATCATCCCATGAAGGGACCAGCGCATCATAAATCATCCCAAGAAGGGACCAGCGCATCATAAATCATCCCAAGAAGGGACCAGCGCATCATAAATCATCCCAAGAAGGGACCAGCGCATCATAAATCATCCCAAGAAGGGACCAGCGCATCATAAATCATCCCATGAAGGGACCAGCGCATCAGAGATCGGCCCCTGAAGGGACCAGCGCATCAGAAATCGGCCCCTGAAGGGACCAGCGCAGCAGAGATCGGCCCCTGAAGGGACCAGCGCAGCAGAGATCGGCCCCTGAAGGGACCAGCGCATCAGAGATCGGCCCCTGAAGGGACCAGCGCATCAGAGATCGGCCCCTGAAGGGACCAGCGCATCAGAGATCGGCCCCTGAAGGGACCAGCGCATCAGAGATCGGCCCCTGAAGGGACCAGCGCATCAGAGATCGGCCCCTGAAGGGACCAGCGCATCAGAGATCGGCCCCTGAAGGGACCAGCGCATCAGAGATCGGCCCCTGAAGGGACCAGCGCATCAGAGATCGGCCCCTGAAGGGACCAGCGCATCAGAGATCGGCCCCTGAAGGGACCAGCGCATCAGAGATCGGCCCCTGAAGGGACCAGCGCATCAGAGATCGGCCCCTGAAGGGACCAGCGCATCAGAGATCGGCCCCTGAAGGGACCAGCGCATCAGAGATCAGCCCCTGAAGGGACCAGCGCATCAGAGATCAGCCCCTGAAGGGACCAGCGCAGCAGAGATCAGCCCCTGAAGGGACCAGCGCAGCAGAGATCAGCCCATGAAGGGACCAGCGCAGCAGAGATCAGCCCATGAAGGGACCAGCGCAGCAGAGATCAGCCCATGAAGGGACCAGCGCAGCAGAGATCAGCCCATGAAGGGACCAGCGCAGCAGAGATCAGCCCATGAAGGGACCAGCGCATCAGAGATCATCCCATGAAGGGACCAATGCATCACAGCACTCAGATTAGAGGTATGAAAGATCATCCCATGAAGGGACCAGTGCATCAAAGATCATCCCATGAAGGAACCAGTGCATCAGAGATCAGCCCATGAAGGGACCAGCGCAGCAGAGATCAGCCCATGAAGGGACCAGCGCAGCAGAGATCAGCCCATGAAGGGACCAGCGCAGCAGAGATCGGCCCATGAAGGGACCAGCGCATCAGAGATCGGCCCCTGAAGGGACCAGCGCATCAGAGATCGGCCCCTGAAGGGACCAGCGCATCAGAGATCGGCCCCTGAAGGGACCAGCGCATCAGAGATCGGCCCCTGAAGGGACCAGCGCATCAGAGATCGGCCCCTGAAGGGACCAGCGCATCAGAGATCAGCCCCTGAAGGGACCAGCGCATCAGAGATCAGCCCATGAAGGGACCAGCGCAGCAGAGATCAGCCCATGAAGGGACCAGCGCAGCAGAGATCAGCCCATGAAGGGACCAGCGCAGCAGAGATCAGCCCATGAAGGGACCAGCGCAGCAGAGATCAGCCCATGAAGGGACCAGCGCAGCAGAGATCAGCCCATGAAGGGACCAGCGCAGCAGAGATCAGCCCATGAAGGGACCAGCGCAGCAGAGATCAGCCCATGAAGGGACCAGCGCAGCAGAGATCAGCCCATGAAGGGACCAGCGCAGCAGAGATCAGCCCATGAAGGGACCAGCGCAGCAGAGATCAGCCCATGAAGGGACCAGCGCAGCAGAGATCAGCCCATGAAGGGACCAGCGCAGCAGAGATCAGCCCATGAAGGGACCAGCGCAGCAGAGATCAGCCCATGAAGGGACCAGCGCAGCAGAGATCAGCCCATGAAGGGACCAGCGCAGCAGAGATCAGCCCATGAAGGGACCAGCGCAGCAGAGATCAGCCCATGAAGGGACCAGCGCAGCAGAGATCAGCCCATGAAGGGACCAGCGCAGCAGAGATCAGCCCATGAAGGGACCAGCGCAGCAGAGATCAGCCCATGAAGGGACCAGCGCAGCAGAGATCAGCCCATGAAGGGACCAGCGCAGCAGAGATCAGCCCATGAAGGGACCAGCGCAGCAGAGATCAGCCCATGAAGGGACCAGCGCAGCAGAGATCAGCCCATGAAGGGACCAGCGCAGCAGAGATCAGCCCATGAAGGGACCAGCGCAGCAGAGATCAGCCCATGAAGGGACCAGCGCAGCAGAGATCAGCCCATGAAGGGACCAGCGCAGCAGAGATCAGCCCATGAAGGGACCAGCGCAGCAGAGATCAGCCCATGAAGGGACCAGCGCAGCAGAGATCAGCCCATGAAGGGACCAGCGCAGCAGAGATCAGCCCATGAAGGGACCAGCGCAGCAGAGATCAGCCCATGAAGGGACCAGCGCAGAGATCAGCCCATGAAGGGACCAGCGCAGAGATCAGCCCATGAAGAGACCAGTGCAGAGATCAGCCAATGAAGAGACCAGTGCAGAGATCAGCCCATGAAGGGACCAGTGCAGAGATCATCCCATGAAGGGACCAGTGCAGAGATCATCCCATGAAGGGACCAGTGCATCACAGCACTCAGATTACAGGTATGCAGGATCATACCATGAAGGGACCAGTGCATCAGATATCATCCCATGAAGGGACCAGTGCAGCAGAGATCATCCCATGAAGGGACCAGTGCAGCAGAGATCATCCCATGAAGGGACCAGTGCATCAGATATAATCCCATGAAGGGACCAGTGCATCAGATATCATCCCATGAAGGGATGAGTGCATCAAAGATCATCCCATGAAGGGACCAGCGCATCAAAGATCATCCAATGAAGGGACCAGCGCATCAAAGATCATCCCATGAAGGGACCAGCGCATCAAAGATCATCCCATGAAGGGACCAGCGCATCAAAGATCATCCCATGAAGGGACCAGCGCATCAAAGATCATCCCATGAAGGGACCAGCGCATCAAAGATCATCCCATGAAGGGACCAGTGCATCAGTGATCATCCCATGAAGGGACCAGTGCATCAGAGATCATCCCATGAAAGGACCAGTGCATCACAGCACTCAGATTAGAGGTATGCAAGATCCCATGGAGGGACCAGCGCATCAGATCATCCCATGGAGGGACCAGCGCATCAGATCATCCCATGGAGGGACCAGCGCATCAGATCATCCCATGGAGGGACCAGCGCATCAGATCATCCCATGGAGGGACCAGCGCATCAGAGATCATCCCATGGAGGGACCAGCGCATCAGAGATCATCCCATGACAGGACCAGCGCATCACAGCACTCAGATTAGAGGTATGCAAGATCCCATGAAGGGACCAGCGCAAAGATCATCCCATGAAGGGACCAGTGCATCAGATATCATCCCATGAAGGGACCAGTGCATCAGATATCATCCCATGAAGGGACCAGTGCATCAGATATCATCCCATGAAGGGACCAGTGCAGAGATAATCCCATAAAGGGACAGTGCAAAGATCATCCCATAAAGGGACCAGTGCATCAAAGATCATCCCATGAAGGGAACAGTACATCACAGCACTCGGATTAGAGGTATGTAAAATCATCCCATGAAGGGACCAGTGCATCAGATCATCCCATGAAGGGACCATCGCAAAGATCATCCCATGAAGGGACCAGCGCATCAAATATCATCCCATGAAGGGACCAGCGCATCAAATATCATCCCATGAAGGGACCAGCGCATCAAAGATCATCCCATGAAGGGACCAGCGCATCAAAGATCATCCCATGAAGGGACCAGCGCATCAAAGATCATCCCATGAAGGGACCAGCGCATCAAAGAGCATCCCATGAAGGGACCAGCGCATCAAAGAGCATCCCATGAAGGGACCAGTGCATCACAGCACTCCGATTAGAGGTATGCAAGATCATTCCATGAAGGAACCAGTGCATCAAAGATCATCCCATGAAGGAACCAGCGCATCAAAGATCATCCCATGAAGGGAACCAGCGCATCAAAGATCATCCCATGAAGGAACCAGCGCATCAAAGATCATCCCATGAAGGAACCAGCGCATCAAAGATCATCCCATGAAGGAACCAGCGCATCAAAGATCATCCCATGAAGGGACCAGCGCATCAAAGATCATCCCATGAAGGGACCAGCGCAAAGATCATCCCATGAAGGGACCAGCGCAAAGATCATCCCATGAAGGGACCAGCGCATCAAAGATCATCCCATGAAGGGACCAGTGCATCAGAGATCATCCCATGAAGGGACCAGTGCATCAGAGATCATCCCATGAAAGGACCAGTGCATCACAGCACTCAGATTAGAGGTATGCAAGATCCCATGGAGGGACTAGCGCATCAGATCATCCCATGGAGGGACCAGCGCATCAGATCATCCCATGGAGGGACCAGCGCATCAAAGATCATCCCATGGAGGGACCAGCGCATCAAAGATCATCCCATGGAGGGACCAGCGCATCAAAGATCATCCCATGGAGGGACCAGCGCATCAAAGATCATCCCATGGAGGGACCAGCGCATCAAAGATCATCCCATGGAGGGACCAGCGCATCAAAGATCATCCCATGGAGGGACCAGCGCATCAAAGATCATCCCATGGAGGGACCAGCGCATCAAAGATCATCCCATGGAGGGACCAGCGCATCAAAGATCATCCCAAGACAGGACCAGCGCATCAAAGATCATCCCAAGACAGGACCAGCGCATCAAAGATCATCCCAAGACAGGACCAGCGCATCAAAGATCATCCCATGACAGGACCAGCACATCAAAGATCATCCCATGACAGGACCAGCACATCAAAGATCATCCCATGACAGGACCAGCACATCAAAGATCATCCCATGACAGGACCAGTGCATCCCAGCACTCAGATTAGAGGTATGCAAGATCCCATGAAGGGACCAGCGCAAAGATGATCCCATGAAGGGACCAGCGCAAAGATCATCCCATGAAGGGACCAGTGCATCAGATATCATCCCATGAAGGGACCAGTGCATCAGATATCATCCCATGAAGGGACCAGTGCAGAGATAATCCCATAAAGGGACAGTGCAAAGATCATCCCATAAAGGGACCAGTGCATCAAAGATCATCCCATGAAGGGAACAGTACATCACAGCACTCGGATTAGAGGTATGTAAAATCATCCCATGAAGGGACCAGTGCATCAGATCATCCCATGAAGGGACCAGTGCATCAGATCATCCCATGTACGGACCAGTGCATCAGATAGCATCCCATGAAGGGACCAGTGCATCAAAGATCATCCCATGAAGGAACCAGTGCATCAAAGATCATCCCATGAAGAGACCAGTGCATCACAGCACTCAGATTAGAGGTATGCAAGATCATCCCATGAAGGGACCAGTGCATCAAAGATCATCCCATGGAGGGACCAGCGCAAAGATCATCCCATGAAGGGACCAGCGCATCAAAGATCATCCCATGAAGGGACCAGTGCATCAAAGATCATCCCATGGAGGGACCAGCGCATCAGATCATCCCATGGAGGGACCAGCGCATCAGATCATCCCATGGAGGGACCAGCGCATCAAAGATCATCCCATGACGGGACCAGCGCATCAAAGATCATCCCATGACAGGACCAGCGCATCAAAGATCATCCCATGACAGGACCAGCGCATCAAAGATCATCCCATGACAGGACCAGCGCATCAAAGATCATCCCATGACAGGACCAGCGCATCAAAGATCATCCCATGACAGGACCAGCGCATCAAAGATCATCCCCTGAAGGGACCATCGCATCAAAGATCATCCCCTGAAGGGACCATCGCATCAAAGATCATCCCCTGAAGGGACCAGCGCATCAGAGATCATCCCCTGAAGGGACCAGCGCATCAGAGATCATCCCCTGAAGGGACCAGCGCATCAGAGATCATCCCCTGAAGGGACCAGCGCATCAGAGATCATCCCCTGAAGGGACCAGCGCATCAGAGATCATCCCCTGAAGGGACCAGCGCATCAGAGATCATCCCCTGAAGGGACCAGCGCATCAGAGATCATCCCCTGAAGGGACCAGCGCATCAGAGATCATCCCCTGAAGGGACCAGCGCATCAGATATCATCCCATGAAGGGACCAGCGCATCAGATATCATCCCATGAAGGGACCAGCGCATCAGATATCATCCCATGAAGGGACCAGCGCATCAGAGATCATCCCATGAAGGGACCAGCGCATCAGAGATCATCCCATGAAGGGACCAGCGCATCAGAGATCATCCCATGAAGGGACCAGCGCATCAGAGATCATCCCATGAAGGGACCAGCGCATCAGAGATCATCCCATGAAGGGACCAGCGCATCAGAGATCATCCCATGAAGGGACCAGCGCATCAGAGATCATCCCATGAAGGGACCAGCGCATCAGAGATCATCCCATGAAGGGACCAGCGCATCAGAGATCATCCCATGAAGGGACCAGCGCATCAGAGATCATCCCATGAAGGGACCAGCGCATCAGAGATCATCCCATGAAGGGACCAGCGCATCAGAGATCATCCCATGAAGGGACCAGCGCATCAGAGATCATCCCATGAAGGGACCAGCGCATCAGAGATCATCCCATGAAAGGACCAGTGCATCACAGCACTCAGATTAGAGGTATGCAAGATCCCATGGAGGGACCAGCGCATCAGATCATCCCATGGAGGGACCAGCGCATCAGATCATCCCATGGAGGGACCAGCGCATCAGATCATCCCATGGAGGGACCAGCGCATCAGATCATCCCATGGAGGGACCAGCGCATCAAAGATCATCCCATGGAGGGACCAGCGCATCAAAGATCATCCCATGGAGGGACCTGCGCATCAAAGATCATCCCATGGAGGGACCAGCGCAACAAAGATCATCCCATGGAGGGACCAGCGCATCAAAGATCATCCCATGGAAGGACCAGCGCATCAAAGCACTCAGATTAGAGGTATGCAAGATCCCATGAAGGGACCAGCGCAAAGATCATCCCATGAAGGGACCAGTGCATCAGATATCATCCCATGAAGGGACCAGTGCATCAGAGCACTCAGATTAGCGGTATGCAAGATCATCCCATGAAGGGACCAGTGCAGAGATAATCCCATGAAGGGACCAGTGCATTAAAGATCATCCCATAAAGGGACAGTGCAAAGATCATCCCATAAAGGGACCAGTGCATCAAAGATCATCCCATGAAGGGAACAGTACATCACAGCACTCGGATTAGAGGTATGTAAAATCATCCCATGAAGGGACCAGTGCATCAGATATCATCCCATGTACGGACCAGTGCATCAGATATCATCCCATGTACGGACCAGTGCATCAGATATCATCCCATGTACGGACCAGTGCATCAGATATCATCCCATGTACGGACCAGTGCATCAGATAGCATCCCATGAAGGGACCAGTGCATCCGATAGCATCCCATGAAGGGACCAGTGCATCCGATAGCATCCCATGAAGGGACCAGTGCATCCGATAGCATCCCATGAAGGGACCAGTGCATCCGATAGCATCCCATGAAGGGACCAGTGCAGCAGAGATCATCCCATGAAGGGACCAGTGCAGCAGAGATCATCCCATGAAGGGACGAGTGCAGCAGAGATCATCCCATGAAGGGACCAGCGCATCAAAGATCATCCCATGAAGGGACCAGCGCATCAAAGATCATCCCATGAAGGGACCAGCGCAAAGATCATCCCATGAAGGGACCAGCACATCAAAGATCATCCCATGAAGGGACCAGCGCATCAAAGATCATCCCATGAAGGGACCAGCGCATCAAAGATCATCCCATGAAGGGACCAGCGCATCAAAGATCATCCCATGAAGGGACCAGCGCATCAAAGATCATCCCATGAAGGGACCAGCACATCAAAGATCATCCCATGAAGGGACCAGTGCATCACAGCACTCAGATTAGAGGTATGAAAGATCATCCCATGAAGGGACCAGTGCATCAAAGATCATCCCATGAAGGGACCACCGCATCAAAGATCATCCCAAGAAAGGGACCACCGCATCAAAGATCATCCCAAGAAAGGGACCACCGCATCAAAGATCATCCCAAGAAAAGGACCAGTGCAGAGATCCCATGAGGGGACCAGTGCATCAGAGATCATTGAAGGGACCAGTGCATCAGAGATCATCCCATGAAGGGACCAGTGCATCAGATATAATCCCATGAAGGGACCAGTGCATCAGATATCATCCCATGAAGGGATGAGTGCATCAGATATCATCCCATGAAGGGACCAGTGCATCAAAGATCATCCCATGAAGGGACAGTGCAAAGATCATCCCATAAAGGGACCAGTGCATCAAAGATCATCCCATGAAGGGAAAGGTGCATCAAAGCTCATCCCATGAAGGGAACAGTGCATCAGATAGCATCCCATGAAGGGACCAGTGCATCACAGCACTCAGATTAGAGGTATGCAAGAATCCCATGAAGGGACCAGTGCATCCGATATCATTCCATGAAGGGACTAGTGCATCACAGCACTCAGATTAGAGGTATGCAAGATCCCATGAAGGGACCAGCGCAAAGATCATCCCATGAAGGGACCAGTGCATCAGATATCATCCCATGAAGGGACCAGTGCAGAGATCATCCCATGAAGGGACCAGTGCAGAGATCATCCCATGAAGGGACCAGCCCATCAAAGATCATCCCATGAAGGGACCAGCCCATCAAAGATCATCCCATGAAGGGACCAGCCCATCAAAGATCATCCCATGAAGGGACCAGCCCATCAAAGATAATCCCATGAAGGGACCAGCCCATCAGAGATCTTCCCATGAAGGGACCAGCGCATCAAAGATCCCCCCATGAAGGGACCAGCGCATCAAAGATCCCCCCCCCATGAAGGGACCAGAGCAACAGAGCACTCGGATTAGAGGTATGCAAGATCATCCCATGAAGGGACCAGTGCATCAGAGATCATCCCATGAAGGGACCAGTGCATCAGAGATCATCCCATGAAGGGACCAGTGCATCAGAGATCATCCCATGAAGGGACCAGTGCATCAGAGATCATCCCATGAAGGGACCTGCGCATCAGAGATCATCCCATGAAGGGACCAGCGCATCAGAGATCATCCCATGAAGGGACCTGCGCATCAGAGATCATCCCATGAAGGGACCTGCGCATCAGAGATCATCCCATGAAGGGACCTGCGCATCAGAGATCACCCTATGAAGGGACCTGCGCATCAGAGATCATCCCATGAAGGGACCTGCGCATCAGAGATCATCCCATGAAGGGACCAGTGCATCAGAGATCATCCCATGAAGGGACCAGTGCATCAGAGCACTCAGATTAGTGGTATGCAAGATAATCCCATGAATGGACCAGTGCATCGAGGATCATCTCATGAAGGGACCAGTGCATCGAAGATCATCTCATGAAGGGACCAGCGCATCGAAGATCATATCATGAAGGGACCAGCGCATCGAAGATCATATCATGAAGGGACCAGCGCATCAGAGATCATCCCATGAAGGGACCAGCGCATCAGAGATCATCCCATGAAGGGACCAGCGCATCAGAGATCATCCCATGAAGGGACCAGCGCATCAGAGATCATCCCATGAAGGGACCAGTGCATCAGAGATCATCCCATGAAGGGACCAGTGCATCAGAGATCATCCCATGAAGGGACCAGTGCATCAGAGATCATCCCATGAAGGGACCAGTGCATCAGAGATCATCCCATGAAGGGACCAGCGCATCAAAGATCATTCCATGAAGGGACCAGCGCATCAAAGATCATCCCATGAAGGGACCAGCGCATCAAAGATCATCCCATGAAGGGACCAGCGCATCAAAGATCATCCCATGAAGGGACCAGAGCAACAGAGCACTCGGATTAGAGGTATGCACGATCATCCCATGAAGGGACCAGAGCAACAGAGCACTCGGATTAGAGGTATGCAAGATCATCCCATGAAGGGACCAGTGCATCAGAGATCATCCCATGAAGGGACCAGTGCATCAGAGATCATCCCATGAAGGGACCAGTGCTTCAGATATCATCCCATGAAGGGACCAGTGCTTCAGATATCATCCCATGAAGGGACCAGTGCTTCAGATATCATCCCATGAAGGGACCAGTGCATCAGATATCATCCCATGAAGGGACCAGTGCATCAGATATCATCCCATGAAGGGACCAGTGCATCAGATATCATCCCATGAAGGGACCAGCGCATCAGAGATCATCCCATGAAGGGACCAGCGCATCAGAGATCATCCCATGAAGGGACCAACGCATCAAAGATCATGCCATGAAGGGACCCGTGCATCAGAGATTATGCCATGAAGGGACCCGTGCATCAGAGATTATGCCATGAAGGGACCCGTGCATCAGAGATCAACCCATGAAGGGAACCAGTGCATCAGAGATCAACCCATGAAGGGAACCAGTGCATCAGAGATCAACCCATGAAGGGAACCAGTGCATCAGAGATCAACCCATGAAGGGAACCAGTGCACCAGAGATCATCCCATGAAGGGACCAGTGCACCAGAGATCATCCCATGAAGGGACCAGTGCACCAGAAATCATCGCATGAAGGCAACAGTGCATCAGAGATCATCCCATGAAGGGACCAGTGCATCACAGCACTCAGAATAGAGGTATGAAAGATCATCCCATGAAGGGACGAGTGCATTAAAGATCAACCCATGAAGGGAACCAGTGCATCAGAGATCAACCCATGAAGGGAACCAGTGCATCAGAGATCAACCCATGAAGGGAACCAGTGCATCAGTGTCTCAGATTAGAGGTATGCAAGATCATCCCATGAAGGGACCAGTGCAGAGATCATCCCATGAAGGGACCAGTGCATCAGATATCATCCCATGAAGGGACCAGTGCATCAGACATCATCCCATGAAGGGACCAGTGCATCAGACATCATCCCATGAAGGGACCAGTGCATCAGACATCATCCCATGAAGGGACCAGTGCATCAGACATCATCCCATGAAGGGACCAGTGCATCAGACATCATCCCATGAAGGGACCAGTGCATCAGACATCATCCCATGAAGGGACCAGTGCATCAGACATCATCCCATGAAGGGACCAGTGCATCACAGCACTCAGATTAGAGGTATGAAAGATCATCCCATGAAGGGACGAGTGCATTAGAGCTCCACCCATAAAGGGACCAGTGCATCAGAGATCATCCCATGAAGGGACCAGTGCATCAGAGATCATCCCATGAAGGGACCAGTGCATCAGAGATCATCCCATGAAGGGACCAGTGCATCAGAGATCATCCCATGAAGGGACCAGCGCATCAAAGATCATTCCATGAAGGGACCAGCGCATCAAAGATCATCCCATGAAGGGACCAGCGCATCAAAGATCATCCCATGAAGGGACCAGCGCATCAAAGATCATCCCATGAAGGGACCAGAGCAACAGAGCACTCGGATTAGAGGTATGCACGATCATCCCATGAAGGGACCAGAGCAACAGAGCACTCGGATTAGAGGTATGCAAGATCATCCCATGAAGGGACCAGTGCATCAGAGATCATCCCATGAAGGGACCAGTGCATCAGAGATCATCCCATGAAGGGACCAGTGCATCAGAGATCATCCCATGAAGGGACCAGTGCTTCAGATATCATCCCATGAAGGGACCAGTGCTTCAGATATCATCCCATGAAGGGACCAGTGCATCAGATATCATCCCATGAAGGGACCAGTGCATCAGATATCATCCCATGAAGGGACCAGTGCATCAGATATCATCCCATGAAGGGACCAGCGCATCAGAGATCATCCCATGAAGGGACCAGCGCATCAGAGATCATCCCATGAAGGGACCAACGCATCAAAGATCATGCCATGAAGGGACCCGTGCATCAGAGATTATGCCATGAAGGGACCCGTGCATCAGAGATTATGCCATGAAGGGACCCGTGCATCAGAGATCAACCCATGAAGGGAACCAGTGCATCAGAGATCAACCCATGAAGGGAACCAGTGCATCAGAGATCAACCCATGAAGGGAACCAGTGCATCAGAGATCATCCCATGAAGGGAACCAGTGCATCAGAGATCATCCCATGAAGGGAACCAGTGCACCAGAGATCATCCCATGAAGGGACCAGTGCACCAGAAATCATCGCATGAAGGCAACAGTGCATCAGAGATCATCCCATGAAGGGACCAGTGCATCACAGCACTCAGAATAGAGGTATGAAAGATCATCCCATGAAGGGACGAGTGCATTAAAGATCAACCCATGAAGGGAACCAGTGCATCAGAGATCAACCCATGAAGGGAACCAGTGCATCAGAGATCAACCCATGAAGGGAACCAGTGCATCAGTGTCTCAGATTAGAGGTATGCAAGATCATCCCATGAAGGGACCAGTGCAGAGATCATCCCATGAAGGGACCAGTGCATCAGATATCATCCCATGAAGGGACCAGTGCATCAGACATCATCCCATGAAGGGACCAGTGCATCAGACATCATCCCATGAAGGGACCAGTGCATCAGACATCATCCCATGAAGGGACCAGTGCATCAGACATCATCCCATGAAGGGACCAGTGCATCAGACATCATCCCATGAAGGGACCAGTGCATCACAGCACTCAGATTAGAGGTATGAAAGATCATCCCATGAAGGGACGAGTGCATTAGAGCTCCACCCATAAAGGGAACCAGTGCATCAGAGATCAACCCATGAAGGGAACCAGTGCATCAGTGTCTCAGATTAGAGGTATGCAAGATCATCCCATGAAGGGACCAGTGCATCAGATATCATCCCATGAAGGGACCAGTGCATCAAAGGTCATCCCATGAAGGGACCAGTGCATCAAAGGTCATCCCATGAAGGGACCAGTGCATCAAAGGTCATCCCATGAAGGGACCAGTGCATCAAAGGTCATCCCATGAAGGGACCAGTGCATCAAAGGTCATCCCATGAAGGGACCAGTGCATCAAAGGTCATCCCATGAAGGGACCAGTGCATCAAAGGTCATCCCATGAAGGGACCAGTGCATCAAAGGTCATCCCATAAAGGGACCAGCGCATCAGATATCATCCCATAAAGGGACCAGCGCATCAGATATCATCCCATAAAGGGACCAGCGCATCAAAGATCTGATAAAGGGACCAGCGCATCAAAGATCTGATGAAGGGACCAGCGCATCAAAGATCTGATGAAGGGACCAGCGCATCAAAGATCTGATGAAGGGACCAGCGCATCAAAGATCTGATGAAGGGACCAGCGCATCAAAGATCTGATGAAGGGACCAGCGCATCAAAGATCTGATGAAGGGACCAGCGCATCAAAGATCTGATGAAGGGACCAGCGCATCAAAGATCTGATGAAGGGACCAGCGCATCAAAGATCTGATGAAGGGACCAGCGCATCAAAGATCTGATGAAGGGACCAGCGCATCAAAGATCTGATGAAGGGACCAGCGCATCAAAGATCTGATGAAGGGACCAGCGCATCAAAGATCCTCCCATAAAGGGACCAGCGCATCAAAGATCCTCCCATAAAGGGACCAGCGCATCAAAGATCCTCCCATAAAGGGACCAGCGCATCAAAGATCCTCCCATAAAGGGACCAGCGCATCAAAGATCCTCCCATAAAGGGACCAGCGCATCAAAGATCCTCCCATAAAGGGACCAGCGCATCAAAGATCCTCCCATAAAGGGACCAGCGCATCAAAGATCATCCCATGAAGGGACCAGTGCACCAAACATCATCCCATGAAGGGACCAGTGCATCAGATCATCCCATGAAGGAACCAGTGCATCAGATCATCCCGTGAAGGAACCAGTGCATCAGATCATCCCATGAAGGAACCAGTGCATCAGATCATCCCATGAAGGAACCAGTGCAACAGATCATCCCATGAAGGGACCAATGCAACAGAATATCCCATGAAGGGACCAATGCAACAGATCATCCCATGAAGGGACCAATGCAACAGATCATCCCATGAAGGGACCAGTGCACCAAAGATCATCCCATGAAGGGACCAGTGCACCAAAGATCATCCCATGAAGGGACCAGTGCACCAAAGATCATCCCATGAAGGGACCAGTGCACCAACTATCATTCCATGAAGGGACCAGTGCACCAACTATCATTCCATGAAGGGACCAGTGCAACAGACTATCCCATGAAGGGACCAGTGACACAGACTATCCCATTAGGGGACCAGTGCACCAGAGATCATCCCATTAGGGGACCAGTGCACCAACTATCATTCCATGAAGGGACCAGTGCAACAGACTATCCCATGAAGGGACCAGTGACACAGACTATCCCATTAGGGGACCAGTGCACCAGAGATCATCCCATTAGGGGACCAGTACACCAGAAATCATCCCATTAGGGGACCAGTGCACCAGAGATCATCCCATGAAGGAACCAGTGCACCAGAGATCATCCCATGAAGGAACCAGTGCACCAGAGATCATCCCATGAAGGAACCAGTGCACCAGATCATCCCGTGAAGGGACCAGTGCACCAGATCATCCCGTGAAGGGACCAGTGCATCAGATCATCCTGTGAAGGGACCAGTGCATCAGATCATCCCGTGAAGGGACCAGTGCATCAGATCATCCCGTGAAGGAACCAGTGCATCAGATCATCCCATGAAGGAACCAGTGCATCAGATCATCCCATGAAGGAACCAATGCAACAGAATATCCCATGAAGGGACCAATGCAACAGATCATCCCATGAAGGGACCAATGCAACAGATCATCCCATGAAGGGACCAATGCAACAGATCATCCCATGAAGGGACCAGTTCATCAGAGATCATCCCATTAAGGGACCAGCGCATCAAAGATCATCCCATGAAGGGACCAGCGCATCAAAGATCATCCCATGAAGGGACCAGCGCATCAAAGATCCCATGAAGGGACCAGTACACCAGACATCATCCCATGAAGGGACCAGTGCATCAAAAATCATTACATGAAGGGACCAGTGCAACCGATCATCCCAAGAAGGGACCAGTGCAACAGATCATCCAATGAAGGGACCAATGCATCAGAGATTCTCATGAAGGGACCAGTGCATCAGAGATCATCCCATGAAGGGAACAGTGCATCAGAGCACTCAGATTAAAGGTATGCAAGATCATCCCATGAAGGGACCAGTGCATCAGAGATCATCCCATGAAGGGTCCAGTGCAACAGAGATCATGCCATGAAGGGACCAGTGCAACAGACCATCCCATGAAGGGACCAGTGCAACAGATCATCCCATGAAGGGACCAGTGCAACAGATCACCCCATGAAGGGTCAGCGCATCAGATCATCCCATGAAGGGACCAGCGCATCAGATCATCCCATGGAGGGACCAGCGCATCAGATCATCCCATGACAGGACCAGCGCATCAAAGATCATCCAATGACAGGACCAGTGCATCAAAGATCATCCCATGACAGGACCAGTGCATCACAGCACTCAGATTAGAGGTATGTAAAATCATCCCATGAAGGGACCAGTGCATCAAAAATCATCCCATAAAGGGACAGTGCAAAGATCATCCCATAAAGGGACCAGTGCATCAAAGATCATCCCATAAAGGGACCAGTGCATCAAAGATCATCCCATGAAGGGACCAGTGCATCAAAGATCATCCCATGAAGGGACCAGTGCATCAGATATCATCCCATGAAGGGACCAGTGCATCAGATATCATCCCATGAAGGGACCAGTGCATCAGATATCATCCCATGTACGGACCAGTGCATCAGATATCATCCCATGTACGGACCAGTGCATCAGATATCATCCCATGTACGGACCAGTGCATCAGATATCATCCCATGTACGGACCAGTGCATCAGATAGCATCCCATGAAGGGACCAGTGCATCAGATAGCATTCCATGAAGGGACTAGTGCATCACAGCACTCAGATTAGAGGTATGCAAGGTCCCATGAAGGGACCAGCGCAAAGATCATCCCATGAAGGGACCAGTGCAGAGATCATCCCATGAAGGGACCAGTGCATCAGAGCACTCAGATTAGAGGTATGTAAAATCATCCCATGAAGGGACCAGTGCATCAAAGATCATCCCATAAAGGGACAGTGCAAAGATCATCCCATAAAGGGACCAGTGCATCAAAGATCATCCCATGAAGGGAAAGGTGCATCAAAGATCATCCCATGAAGGGAACAGTACATCACAGCACTTGGATTAGAGGTATGTAAAAGCATCCCATGAAGGGACCAGTGCATCAGATCATCCCATGAAGGGACCAGTGCATCAGATATCATCCCATGTACGGACCAGTGCATCAGATATCATCCCATGTACGGACCAGTGCATCAGATATCATCCCATGTACGGACCAGTGCATCAGATAGCATCCCATGAAGGGACCAGTGCATCAGATAGCATCCCATGAAGGGACTAGTGCATCACAGCACTCAGATTAGAGGTATGCAAGATCATCCCATGAAGGGACCAGTGCATCAGATCATCCCATGAAGGGACCAGCGCATCAAAGATCATCCCATGAAGGGACCAGCGCATCAAAGATCATCCCATGAAGGGACCAGCCCATCAAAGATCATCCCATGAAGGGACCAGCCCATCAAAGATCATCCCATGAAGGGACCAGCCCATCAAAGATCATCCCATGAAGGGACCAGCCCATCAAAGATCATCCCATGAAGGGACCAGCGCAGAGATCATCCCATGAAGGGACCAGTGCATCAAAGATCATCCCATGAAGGGACCAGTGCATCAAAGATCATCCCATGAAGGGACCAGTGCATCAAAGATCATCCCATGAAGGGACCAGTGCATCAAAGCACTCAGATTAGAGGTATGCAAGATAATCCCATAAAGGGGCCAGCGCAGAAATCATCCCATGAAGGGACCAGTGCATCACAGCACTCAGATTAGAGGTATGCAAGATCATCCCATGAAGGGACCAGTGCATCAGATCATCCCATGAAGGGACCAGCCCATCAAAGATCATCCCATGAAGGGACCAGCCCATCAAAGATCATCCCATGAAGGGACCAGCCCATCAAAGATCATCCCATGAAGGGACCAGCCCATCAAAGATCATCCCATGAAGGGACCAGCCCATCAAAGATCATCCCATGAAGGGACCAGCCCATCAAAGATCATCCCATGAAGGGACCAGCCCATCAAAGATCATCCCATGAAGGGACCAGCCCATCAAAGATCATCCCATGAAGGGACCAGCCCATCAAAGATCATCCCATGAAGGGACCAGCCCATCAAAGATCATCCCATGAAGGGACCAGCCCATCAAAGATCATCCCATGAAGGGACCAGCCCATCAAAGATCATCCCATGAAGGGACCAGCCCATCAAAGATCATCCCATGAAGGGACCAGCCCATCAAAGATCATCCCATGAAGGGACCAGCCCATCAAAGATCATCCCATGAAGGGACCAGCCCATCAGAGATCATCCCATGAAGGGACCAGTGCAGAGATCATCCCATGAAGGGACCAGTGCAAAGATCATCCCATGAAGGGACCAGTGCATCAAAGATCATCCCATGAAGGGACCAGTGCATCAAAGATCATCCCATGAAGGGACCAGTGCATCAAAGCACTCAGATTAGAGGTATGCAAGATAATCCCATAAAGGGGCCAGCGCAGAAATCATCCCATGAAGGGGCCAGCGCATCAAAGATCATCCCATGAAGGGACCAGCGCATCAAAGATCATCCCATGAAGGGACCAGTGCATCAAAGATCCCCCCCCATGAAGGGACCAGAGCATCAGAGATCATCCCATGAAGGGACCAGTGCATCAGAGATCATCCCATGAAGGGACCAGTGCATCAGAGATCATCCCATGAAGGGACCAGTGCATCAGAGATCATCCCATGAAGGGACCAGTGCATCAGAGATCATCCCATGAAGGGACCAGTGCATCAGAGATCATCCCATGAAGGGACCAGTGCATCAGAGATCATCCCATGAAGGGACCAGTGCATCAGAGATCATCCCATGAAGGGACCAGCGCATCAGAGATCATCCCATGAAGGGACCAGAGCATCAGAGATCATCCCATGAAGGGACCAGCACAGAGATCATCCCATGAGGGGAACAGCGCATCAGAGCTCATCCCATGAAGGGACCAGCACAGAGGATTATCCCATGAAGGGACCAGCACATCACAGCACTCAAATTAGAGGTATGCAAGATCCCATGAAGGGACCAGCGCAAAGATCATCCCATGAAGGGACCAGCGCATCACAGCACTCAGATTAGAGGTATGAAAGATCATCCCATGAAGGGACCACCGCATTAAAGATCATCCCATGAAGGGACCACCACATCAAAGATCATCCCATGAAGGGACCACCACATCAAAGATCATCCCAAGAAAGGGACCACCACATCAAAGATCATCCCAAGAAAGGGACCACCACATCAAAGATCATCCCAAGAAAGGGACCAGTGCAGAGATCCCATGAGGGGACCAGTGCATCAGATCATCATTGAAGGGACCAGTGCAGAGATCATCCCATGAAGGGACCAATGCATCACAACACTCAGATGAGAGGCATTCAAGATCATCTCATGAAGGGACCAGCGCATTGAGGGTCATCCCATGAAGGGAACAGCGCATCGAGGATCATCCCGTGAAGGGACCAGCGCATCAAGGATCATCCCGTGAAGGGACCAGCGCATCACAGCACTCAGATTAGAGGTATGCAAGATCATCCCATGAAGGGACCAGTTCAAAGATAATCCCATGAGGGGACCAGTGCATCAGAGATCATCCCATGAAGGGACCAGTGCATCAGAGATCATCCCATGAAGGGACCAGTGCATCAGAGCTCATCCCATGAAGGGACCAGCACATCACAGCACTCAGATTAGAGGTATGCAAGATCCCATGAAGGGACCAGCGCAAAGATCATCCCATGAAGGGACCAGTTCATCAGATATCATCCCATGAAGGGACCAGTACATGAGATCATCCCATGAAGGGACCAGTACATGAGATCATCCCATGAGGGGACCAGTACATCAGATATCATCCCATGAAGGGACCAGTGCATCAGATATAATCCCATGAAGGGACCAACGCATCAGAGATCATCCCATGAAGGGACCAGCGCATCAGAGATCATCCCATGAAGGGACCAACGCATCAAAGATCATCCCATGAAGGGACCAACGCATCAAAGATCATCCCATGAAGGGACCAGTGCATCAGAGATCATGCCATGAAGGGACCCGTGCATCAGAGGTCATCCCATGAAGGGACCAGTGCATCAAAGGTCATCCCATGAAGGGACCAGTGCATCAAAGGTCATCCCATGAAGGGACCAGTGCATCAAAGGTCATCCCATGAAGGGACCAGTGCATCAAAGGTCATCCCATGAAGGGACCAGTGCATCAAAGGTCATCCCATGAAGGGACCAGTGCATCAAAGGTCATCCCATGAAGGGACCAGTGCATCAAAGGTCATCCCATGAAGGGACCAGTGCATCAAAGGTCATCCCATGAAGGGACCAGTGCATCAAAGGTCATCCCATGAAGGGACCAGTGCATCAAAGGTCATCCCATGAAGGGACCAGTGCATCAAAGGTCATCCCATGAAGGGACCAGTGCATCAAAGGTCATCCCATGAAGGGACCAGTGCATCAAAGGTCATCCCATGAAGGGACCAGTGCATCAAAGGTCATCCCATGAAGGGACCAGTGCATCACAGCAATTAGATTAGAGGTATGCAAGATCATCCCATGAAGGGACCAGTGCAGAGAACATCCCATGAAGGGAGCAGTGCATCAGAGATCATCCCATGACGGGACCAGTGCATCAGAGATCATCCCATGAAGGGACCAGAGCATCAGAGATCATCCCATGAAGGGACCAGTGCATCAGAGATATACCCATGAAGGGACCAGTGCATCAGAGATCAACCCATGAAGGGAACCAGTGCATCAGAGATCAACCCATGAAGGGAACCAGTACATCAGAGATCAACCCATGAAGGGAACCAGTGCATCAGAGATCAACCCATAAAGGGAACCAGTGCATCAGAGATCAACCCATAAAGGGAACCAGTGCATCACAGTCTCAGATTAGAGGTATGCAAGATCATCCCATGAAGGGACCAGTGCAGAGATCATCCCATGAAGGGACCAGTGCATCAGATAATCCCTTGAAGGGACTAGTGCATCAGAGATCATCCCATGAAGGAACAAGTGCATCAGAGATCATCCCATGAAGGAACAAGTGCATCAGAGATCATCCCATGAAGGTACCAGTGCATCAGAGATCATCCCATGAAGGAACCAGTGCATCAGAGATCATCCCATGAAGGGACCAGTGCATCAGAGATCATCCCATGAAGGGACCAGTGCATCACAGCACTCAGATTAGAAGTATGCAAGATCATCCCATGAAGGGACCAGTGCATCAGAGATCCTCCCATGAAGGGACCAGTGCTTAAACGATCCTCCCATGAAAGGGACCAGTGCATCAACAATCATCTCATGAAAGGGACCAGTGCATCACAGCACTCAGATTAGTGGTATGCAAGATAATCCCATGAATGGACCAGTGCATCGAGAATCATCCCATGAAGGGACCAGCGCATCAGATATCCCATAAAGGGACCAGCGCATCAGATATCATCCCATGAAGGGACCAGCGCACCAGATCATCCCATGAAGGGACCAGTGCACCAGATCATCCCATGAAGGGACCAGCGCATCCGATCATCCCGTGAAGGGACCAGCGCATCCGATCATCCCGTGAAGGGACCAGCGCATCCGATATCATCCCGTGAAGGGACCAGCGCATCCGATATCATCCCGTGAAGGGACCAGCGCATCCGATATCATCCCGTGAAGGGACCAGCGCATCCGATATCATCCCGTGAAGGGACCAGCGCATCCGATATCATCCCGTGAAGGGACCAGCGCATCCGATATCATCCCGTGAAGGGACCAGCGCATCCGATATCATCCCGTGAAGGGACCAGCGCATCCGATATCATCCCGTGAAGGGACCAGCGCATCCGATATCATCCCGTGAAGGGACCAGCGCATCCGATATCATCCCGTGAAGGGACCAGCGCATCCGATATCATCCCGTGAAGGGACCAGCGCATCCGATATCATCCCGTGAAGGGACCAGCGCATCCGATATCATCCTGTGAAGGGACCAGCGCATCCGATATCATCCCGTGAAGGGACCAGCGCATCCGATATCATCCCGTGAAGGGACCAGCGCATCCGATATCATCCCGTGAAGGGACCAGCGCATCCGATATCATCCCGTGAAGGGACCAGCGCATCCGATATCATCCCGTGAAGGGACCAGCGCATCCGATATCATCCCGTGAAGGGACCAGCGCATCCGATATCCCGTGAAGGGACCAGCGCATCCGATATCATCCCGTGAAGGGACCAGCGCATCCGATATCATCCCGTGAAGGGACCAGCGCATCCGATATCATCCCGTGAAGGGACCAGCGCATCCGAAATCATCCCGTGAAGGGACCAGCGCATCCGAAATCATCCCGTGAAGGGACCAGCGCATCCGAAATCATCCCGTGAAGGGACCAGCGCATCCGATATCATCCCGTGAAGGGACCAGCGCATCCGATATCATCCCGTGAAGGGACCAGCGCATCCGATATCATCCCGTGAAGGGACCAGCGCATCCGATATCATCCCGTGAAGGGACCAGCGCATCCGATATCATCCCGTGAAGGGACCAGCGCATCCGATATCATCCCGTGAAGGGACCAGCGCATCAGATATCATCCCGTGAAGGGACCAGCGCATCAGATATCATCCCGTGAAGGGACCAGCGCATCAGATATCATCCCGTGAAGGGACCAGCGCATCAGATATCATCCCGTGAAGGGACCAGCGCACCAGATATCATCCCGTGAAGGGACCAGCGCACCAGATATCATCCCGTGAAGGGACCAGCGCACCAGATATCATCCCGTGAAGGGACCAGCGCACCAGATATCATCCCGTGAAGGGACCAGCGCACCAGATATCATCCCGTGAAGGGACCAGCGCACCAGATATCATCCCGTGAAGGGACCAGCGCACCAGATATCATCCCGTGAAGGGACCAGCGCACCAGATATCATCCCGTGAAGGGACCAGCGCACCAGATATCATCCCGTGAAGGGACCAGCGCACCAGATATCATCCCGTGAAGGGACCAGCGCACCAGATATCATCCCGTGAAGGGACCAGCGCACCAGATATCATCCCGTGAAGGGACCAGCGCACCAGATATCATCCCGTGAAGGGACCCGTGCACCAGATCATCCCGTGAAGGGACCCGTGCACCAGATCATCCCGTGAAGGGACCAGTGCATCAGATCATCCCGTGAAGGGACCAGTGCATCAGATCATCCCGTGAAGGGACCAGTGCATCAGATCATCCCGTGAAGGGACCAGTGCATCAGATCATCCCGTGAAGGGACCAGTGCATCAGATCATCCCGTGAAGGGACCAGTGCATCAGATCATCCCGTGAAGGGACCAGTGCATCAGATCATCCCATGAAGGGACCAGTGCATCAAAAATCATTCCATGAACGGACCAGTGCAACAGATCATCCCAAGAAGGGACCAGTGCAACAGATCATCCAATGAAGGGACCAATGCATCAGAGATTCTCATTAAGGGAACAGTGCATCAGAGCACTCAGATTAAAGGTATGCAAGATCATCCCATGAAGGGACCAGTGCATCAGAGATCTTCCCATGAAGGGACCAGCGCATCAGATCATCCCATAAAGGGACCAGCGCATCAGATCATCCCATAAAGGGACCAGCGCATCAGATCATCCCATAAAGGGACCAGCGCGTCAGATCATCCCATAAAGGGACCAGCGCGTCAGATCATCCCATAAAGGGACCAGCGCGTCAGATATCATCCCATTAAGGGACCAGCGCGTCAGATATCATCCCATTAAGGGACCAGCGCGTCAGATATCATCCCATTAAGGGACCAGCGCGTCAGATATCATCCCATTAAGGGACCAGCGCGTCAGATATCATCCCATTAAGGGACCAGCGCGTCAGATATCATCCCATTAAGGGACCAGCGCGTCAGATATCATCCCATTAAGGGACCAGCGCGTCAGATATCATCCCATTAAGGGACCAGCGCGTCAGATATCATCCCATTAAGGGACCAGCGCGTCAGATATCATCCCATTAAGGGACCAGCGCGTCAGATATCATCCCATTAAGGGACCAGCGCGTCAGATATCATCCCATTAAGGGACCAGCGCGTCAGATATCATCCCATTAAGGGACCAGCGCGTCAGATATCATCCCATTAAGGGACCAGCGCGTCAGATATCATCCCATTAAGGGACCAGCGCGTCAGATATCATCCCATTAAGGGACCAGCGCGTCAGATATCATCCCATTAAGGGACCAGCGCGTCAGATATCATCCCATTAAGGGACCAGCGCGTCAGATATCATCCCATTAAGGGACCAGCGCGTCAGATATCATCCCATTAAGGGACCAGCGCGTCAGATATCATCCCATTAAGGGACCAGCGCGTCAGATATCATCCCATTAAGGGACCAGCGCGTCAGATATCATCCCATTAAGGGACCAGCGCGTCAGATATCATCCCATTAAGGGACCAGCGCGTCAGATATCATCCCATTAAGGGACCAGCGCGTCAGATATCATCCCATTAAGGGACCAGCGCGTCAGATATCATCCCATTAAGGGACCAGCGCGTCAGATATCATCCCATTAAGGGACCAGCGCGTCAGATATCATCCCATTAAGGGACCAGCGCGTCAGATATCATCCCATTAAGGGACCAGCGCGTCAGATATCATCCCATTAAGGGACCAGCGCGTCAGATATCATCCCATTAAGGGACCAGCGCGTCAGATATCATCCCATTAAGGGACCAGCGCGTCAGATATCATCCCATTAAGGGACCAGCGCGTCAGATATCATCCCATTAAGGGACCAGCGCGTCAGATATCATCCCATTAAGGGACCAGCGCGTCAGATATCATCCCATTAAGGGACCAGCGCGTCAGATATCATCCCATTAAGGGACCAGCGCGTCAGATATCATCCCATTAAGGGACCAGCGCGTCAGATATCATCCCATTAAGGGACCAGCGCGTCAGATATCATCCCATTAAGGGACCAGCGCGTCAGATATCATCCCATTAAGGGACCAGCGCGTCAGATATCATCCCATTAAGGGACCAGCGCGTCAGATATCATCCCATTAAGGGACCAGCGCGTCAGATATCATCCCATTAAGGGACCAGCGCGTCAGATATCATCCCATTAAGGGACCAGCGCGTCAGATATCATCCCATTAAGGGACCAGCGCGTCAGATATCATCCCATTAAGGGACCAGCGCGTCAGATATCATCCCATTAAGGGACCAGCGCGTCAGATATCATCCCATTAAGGGACCAGCGCGTCAGATATCATCCCATTAAGGGACCAGCGCGTCAGATATCATCCCATTAAGGGACCAGCGCATCAAAGAACATCCCATGAAGAGACCAGTGCATCACAGCACTCAGATGAGAGGTATGCAAGATCATCTCATGAAGGGACCAGCGCATTGAGGATCATCCCATGAAGGGAACAGCGCATCGAGGATCATCCCATGAAGGGACCAGCGCATCACAGCACTCAGATTAATGGTATGCAAGATAATCCCATGAAGGGACCAGTGCAGAGATCATCCAATGAAGGGCCCAGTGCATCAGAGATCATCCCATGATGGGCTCAGTGCATCAGAGATCATCCCATGATGGGCCCAGTGCATCAGAGATCATCCCATGATGGGCCCAGTGCATCAGAGATCATCCCATGATGGGCCCAGTGCATCAGAGATCATCCCATGATGGGCCCAGTGCATCAGAGATCATCCCATGATGGGACCAGTGCATCAGAGATCATCCCATGATGGGCCCAGTGCATCAGAGATCCCATGAAGGGATACCAGTGCAGAGATCATCCCATGAAGGGACCAGTGCATCAGAGATCATCCCATGAAGGGACCAGTGCATCAGAGATCCTCCCATGAAGGGACCAGTGCATCAGAGATCCTCCCATAAAGGGACCAGCGCATCAGATATCATCCCATAAAGGGACCAGCGCATCAGATATCATCCCATAAAGGGACCAGCGCATCAGATATCATCCCATAAAGGGACCAGCGCATCAGATATCATCCCATAAAGGGACCAGCGCATCAGATATCATCCCATAAAGGGACCAGCGCATCAGATATCATCCCATAAAGGGACCAGCGCATCAGATATCATCCCATAAAGGGACCAGCGCATCAGATATCATCCCATAAAGGGACCAGCGCATCAGATATCATCCCATAAAGGGACCAGCGCATCAGATATCATCCCATAAAGGGACCAGCGCATCAGATATCATCCCATAAAGGGACCAGCGCATCAGATATCATCCCATAAAGGGACCAGCGCATCAGATATCATCCCATAAAGGGACCAGCGCATCAGATATCATCCCATAAAGGGACCAGCGCATCAAAGATCTGATGAAGGGACCAGCGCATCAAAGATCTGATGAAGGGACCAGCGCATCAAAGATCTGATGAAGGGACCAGCGCATCAAAGATCTGATGAAGGGACCAGCGCATCAAAGATCTGATGAAGGGACCAGCGCATCAAAGATCTGATGAAGGGACCAGCGCATCAAAGATCTGATGAAGGGACCAGCGCATCAAAGATCTGATGAAGGGACCAGCGCATCAAAGATCTGATGAAGGGACCAGCGCATCAAAGATCTGATGAAGGGACCAGCGCATCAAAGATCTGATGAAGGGACCAGCGCATCAAAGATCTGATGAAGGGACCAGCGCATCAAAGATCTGATGAAGGGACCAGCGCATCAAAGATCTGATAAAGACCAGCGCATCAAAGATCCTCCCATAAAGGGACCAGTGCATCAAAGATTCTCCCATAAAGGGACCAGTGCATCAAGGATCATCCCATGAAGGGACCAGTGCACCAAGGATCATCCCATGAAGGGACTAGTGCACCAAAGATCATCCCATGAAGGGACCAGTGCACCAAAGATCATTCCATGAAGGGACCAGTGCACCAAAGATCATTCCATGAAGGGACCAGTGCACCAAAGATCATCCCATGAAGGGACCAGTGCACCAAAGATCATCCCATGAAGGGACCAGTGACACAGACTATCCCATGAAGGGACCAGTGCAACAGACTATCCCATGAAGGGACCAGTGCAACAGACTATCCCATGAAGGGACCAGTGCAACAGACTATCCCATGAAGGGACCAGTGCACCAGAGATCATCCCATTAGGGGACCAGTGCACCAGAGATCATCCCATTAGGGGACCAGTGCACCAGAGATCATCCCATTAGGGGACCAGTGCACCAGAGATCATCCCATGGAGGGACCAGTGCATCAGATCATCCCATGGAGGGACCAGCGCATCAAAGATCATCCCATGACAGGACCAGTGCATCACAGCACTCAGATTAGAGGTATGTAAAATCATCCCATGGAGGGACCAGCGCATCAGATCATCCCATGGAGGGACCAGTGCATCAGATCATCCCATGGAGGGACCAGCGCATCAAAGATCATCCCATGACAGGACCAGTGCATCAAAGATCATCCCATGACAGGACCAGTGCATCACAGCACTCAGATTAGAGGTATGTAAAATCATCCCATGAAGGGACCAGTGCATCAAAGATCATCCCATAAAGGGACAGTGCAAAGATCATCCCATAAAGGGACCAGTGCATCAAAGATCATCCCATAAAGGGACCAGTGCATCAAAGATCATCCCATGTACGGACCAGTGCATCAAAGATCATCCCATGTACGGACCAGTGCATCAGATATCATCCCATGTACGGACCAGTGCATCAGATATCATCCCATGTACGGACCAGTGCATCAGATATCATCCCATGTACGGACCAGTGCATCAGATAGCATCCCATGAAGGGACCAGTGCATCAGATAGCATCCCATGAAGGGACTAGTGCATCACAGCACTCAGATTAGAGGTATGCAAGATCCCATGAAGGGACCAGCGCAAAGATCATCCCATGAAGGGACCAGTGCAGAGATCATCCCATGAAGGGACCAGTGCATCAGAGCACTCAGATTAGAGGTATGTAAAATCATCCCATGAAGGGACCAGTGCATCAAAGATCATCCCATAAAGGGACAGTGCAAAGATCATCCCATAAAGGGACCAGTGCATCAAAGATCATCCCATGAAGGGAAAGGTGCATCAAAGATCATCCCATGAAGGGAAAGGTGCATCAAAGATCATCCCATGAAGGGAACAGTACATCACAGCACTTGGATTAGAGGTATGTAAAAGCATCCCATGAAGGGACCAGTGCATCAAAGATCATCCCATGAAGGGACCAGTGCATCAAAGATCATCCCATGAAGGGACCAGTGCATCAAAGATCATCCCATGAAGGGACCAGTGCATCAAAGATCATCCCATGAAGGGACCAGTGCATCAAAGCACTCAGATTAGAGGTATGCAAGATCATCCCATGAAGGGACCAGTGCATCAGATCATCCCATGAAGGGACCAGCGCATCAAAGATTATCCCATGAAGGGACCAGCCCATCAAAGATTATCCCATGAAGGGACCAGCCCATCAAAGATTATCCCATGAAGGGACCAGCCCATCAAAGATCATCCCATGAAGGGACCAGCCCATCAAAGATCATCCCATGAAGGGACCAGCCCATCAAAGATCATCCCATGAAGGGACCAGCCCATCAAAGATCATCCCATGAAGGGACCAGCCCATCAAAGATCATCCCATGAAGGGACCAGCCCATCAAAGATCATCCCATGAAGGGACCAGCCCATCAAAGATCATCCCATGAAGGGACCAGCCCATCAAAGATCATCCCATGAAGGGACCAGCCCATCAAAGATCATCCCATGAAGGGACCAGCCCATCAAAGATCATCCCATGAAGGGACCAGCCCATCAAAGATCATCCCATGAAGGGACCAGCCCATCAAAGATCATCCCATGAAGGGACCAGCCCATCAAAGATCATCCCATGAAGGGACCAGCCCATCAAAGATCATCCCATGAAGGGACCAGCCCATCAAAGATCATCCCATGAAGGGACCAGCGCATCAAAGATCATCCCATGAAGGGACCAGCGCATCAAAGATCCCCCCATGAAGGGACCAGAGCAACAGAGCACTCGGATTAGAGGTATGCAAGATCATCCCATGAAGGGACCGGTGCATCAGAGATCATCCCATGAAGGGACCAGTGCAGAGATCATCCCATGAAGGGACCAGTGCATCAGAGATCATCCCATGAAGGGACCAGTGCATCAGAGATCATCCCATGAAGGGACCAGTGCATCAGAGATCATCCCATGAAGGGACCAGTGCATCAGAGATCATCCCATGAAGGGACCTGCGCATCAGAGATCATCCCATGAAGGGACCACGCATCAGAGATCATCCCATGAAGGGACCTGCGCATCAGAGATCATCCCATGAAGGGACCTGCGCATCAGAGATCATCCCATGAAGGGACCTGCGCATTAGAGATCATCCCATGAAGGGACCTGCGCATCAGAGATCATCCCATGAAGGGACCTGCGCATCAGAGATCATCCCATGAAGGGATCTGCGCATCAGAGATCATCCCATGAAGGGACCTGCGCATCAGAGATCATCCCATGAAGGGACCTGCGCATCAGAGATCATCCCATGAAGGGACCTGCGCATCAGAGATCATCCCATGAAGGGACCTGCGCATCAGAGATCATCCCATGAAGGGACCTGCGCATCAGAGATCAACCCATGAAGGGAACCAGTGCATCAGTGTCTCAGATTAGAGGTATGCAAGATCATCCCATGAAGGGACCAGTGCAGAGATCATCCCATGAAGGGACCAGTGCAGAGATCATCCCATGAAGGGACCAGTGCATCAGATATCATCCCATGAAGGGACCAGTGCATCAAAGGTCATCCCATGAAGGGACCAGTGCATCAAAGGTCATCCCATGAAGGGACCAGTGCATCAAAGGTCATCCCATGAAGGGACCAGTGCATCAAAGGTCATCCCATGAAGGGACCAGTGCATCACAGCACTCAGATTAGAGGTATGAAAGATCATCTCATGAAGGGACGAGTGCATTAGAGATATACCCATGAAGGGAACCAGTGCATCAGAGATCAACCCATGAAGGGAACCAGTGCATCAGAGATCAACCCATGAAGGGAACCAGTGCATCAGAGATCAACCCATGAAGGGAACCAGTGCATCAGAGATCAACCCATGAAGGGAACCAGTGCATCAGAGATCAACCCATGAAGGGAACCAGTGCTTCAGAGATCAACCCATGAAGGGAACCAGTGCTTCAGAGATCAACCCATGAAGGGAACCAGTGCATCACAGTCTCAGATTAGAGGTATGCAAGATCATCCCATGAAGGGACCAGTGCAGAGATCATCCCATGAAGGGACCAGTGCATCAGATAATCCCTTGAAGGGACTAGTGCATCAGATAATCCCTTGAAGGGACTAGTGCATCAGAGATCATCCCATGAAGGAACCAAAGCATCAGAGATCATCCCATGATGGAACCAGTGCATCAGAGATCCTCCCATGAAGGGACCAGTGCTTCAACGATCCTCCCATGAAAGGGACCAGTGCTTCAACAATCATCTCATGAAAGGGACCAGTGCATCACAGCACTCAGATTAGAAGTATGCAAGATCATCCCATGAAGGGACCAGTGCATCAGATCATCCCATGAAGGGACCAGTGCATCAGATATCATCCCATGAAGGGACCAGTGCATCAAAGCACTCAGATTAGAGGTATGCAAGATCATCCCATGAAGGGACCAGTGCAGAGATCATCCCATGAAGGGACCAGTGCACCAGAGATCATCCCATTAGGGGACCAGTGCACCAGAGATCATCCCATTAGGGGACCAGTGCACCAGAGATCATCCCATTAGGGGACCAGTGCACCAGAGATCATCCCATTAGGGGACCAGTGCACCAGAGATCATCCCATTAGGGGACCAGTGCACCAGAGATCATCCCATTAGGGGACCAGTGCACCAGAGATCATCCCATTAGGGGACCAGTGCAACAGATCATCCCATGAAGGAACCAGTGCAACAGAGATCATCCCATGAAGGAACCAGTGCAACAGATCATCCCATGAAGGGACCAATGCAACAGATCATCCCATGAAGGGACCAGTTCATCAGAGATCATCCCATTAAGGGACCAGCGCATCAAAGATCCCATGAAGGGACCAGTACACCAGACATCTCATGAAGGGACCAGTGCAACACAGCACTCAGATTAGAAGTATGCAAGATCATCCCATGAAGGGACCAATGCATCAGAGATCATCCCATGAAGGGACCAGTGCATCAGATCATCCCATGAAGGGACCAGTGCATCAGATCATCCCATGAAGGGACCAGTGCATCAGATCATCCCATGAAGGGACCAGTGCATCAGATCATCCCGTGAAGGGACCAGTGCATCAGATCATCCCGTGAAGGGACCAGTGCATCAGATCATCCCGTGAAGGGACCAGTGCATCAGATCATCCCGTGAAGGGACCAGTGCATCAGATCATCCCGTGAAGGAACCAGTGCAACAGATCATCCCATGAAGGAACCAGTGCAACAGATCATCCCATGAAGGAACCAGTGCAACAGATCATCCCATGAAGGAACCAGTGCAACAGATCATCCCATGAAGGAACCAGTGCAACAGATCATCCCATGAAGGAACCAGTGCAACAGATCATCCCATGAAGGAACCAGTGCAACAGATCATCCCATGAAGGGACCAATGCAACAGATCATCCCATGAAGGGACCAATGCAACAGATCATCCCATGAAGGGACCAGTTCATCAGAGATCATCCCATTAAGGGACCAGCGCATCAAAGATAATCCCATGAAGGGACCAGCGCATCAAAGATCCCATGAAGGGACCAGTACACCAGACATCATCCCATGAAGGAACCAGTGCATCAAAAATCATTACATGAAGGGATCAGTGCAACAGATCATCCCAAGAAGGGACCAGTGCAACAGATCATCCAATGAAGGGACCAATGCATCAGAGATTCTCATGAAGGGACCAGTGCATCCCAGTTCTCAGATTAGAGGTATGCAAGATCATCCCATGAAGGGACCAGTGCATCAGAGATCATCCCATGAAGGGACCAGTGCATCAGAGATCATCCCATGAAGGGAACAGTGCATCAGAGCACTCAGATTAAAGGTATGCAAGATCATCCCATGAAGGGACCAGTGCATCAGAGATCATCCCATGATGGGTCCAGTGCAACAGAGATCATCCCATGATGGGTCCAGTGCAACAGAGATCATCCCATGATGGGTCCAGTGCAACAGAGATCATCCCATGAAGGGACCAGAACATCAGACCATCCCATGAAGGGACCAGTGCATCAGACCATCCCATGAAGGGACCAGTGCATCAGATATCATCCCATGTACGGACCAGTGCATCAGATATCATCCCATGTACGGACCAGTGCATCAGATATCATCCCATGTACGGACCAGTGCATCAGATATCATCCCATGTACGGACCAGTGCATCAGATAGCATCCCATGAAGGGACTAGTGCATTACAGCACTCAGATTAGAGGTATGCAAGATCCCATGTACGGACCAGTGCATCAGATAGCATCCCATGAAGGGACTAGTGCATTACAGCACTCAGATTAGAGGTATGCAAGATCCCATGAAGGGACCAGTGCAGAAATCATCCCGCGAAGGGACCAGCGCATCGAGGATCATCCCGCGAAGGGACCAGCGCATCGAGGATCATCCCGCGAAGGGACCAGCGCATCGAGGATCATCCCGCGAAGGGACCAGCGCATCGAGGATCATCCCGCGAAGGGACCAGCGCATCGAGGATCATCCCGCGAAGGGACCAGCGCATCGAGGATCATCCCGCGAAGGGACCAGCGCATCGAGGATCATCCCGCGAAGGGACCAGCGCATCGAGGATCATCCCGCGAAGGGACCAGCGCATCGAGGATCATCCCGCGAAGGGACCAGCGCATCGAGGATCATCCCGCGAAGGGACCAGTTCAAAGATAATCCCATGAAGGGACCAGTGCATCAGAGATCATCCCATGAAGGGACCAGTGCATCAAAGATCATCCCTTGAAGGGACCAGCAAAGAGATCATCCCATAAACAGACCAGCGCATCAAAGACCATCCCATGAAGGAACCAGCGCATCAAAGATCCCCCCATGAAGGGACCAGAGCATCGGAGCACTCAAATTAGAGTTCTGCAAGATCATCCCATGAAGGGACCAGCGCATCAGAGATCATCCCATGAGGGGACCAGCACAGAGATGTTCCCATGAAGGGAACAGCGCATCAGAGATCATCCCATGAAGGGACCAGTTCTTCAGATATCATCCCATGAAGGGACCAGTGCATCAGATATAATCCCATGAAGGGACCAATGCATCAGATCATCCCATGAAGGGACCAGCGCATCAGATCATCCCATGAAGGGACCAGCGCATCAAAGATCATCCCATGAAGGGACCAATGCATCAAAGATCATCCCATGAAGGGACCAACGCATCAAAGATCATCCCATGAAGGGACCAACGCATCAAAGATCATCCCATGAAGGGACCAACGCATCAAAGATCATCCCATGAAGGGACCAACGCATCAAAGATCATCCCATGAAGGGACCAACGCATCAGAGATCATGCCAAGAAGGGACCCGTGCATCAGAGATTATGCCATGAAGGGACCCGTGCATCAGAGATCAACCCATAAAGGGAACCAGTGCATCAGAGATCAACCCATGAAGGGAACCAGTGCATCACAGCACTCAGATTAGAGGTATGCAAGATCATCCCATGAAGGGACCAGTGCAAAGATATTCCCATGAAGGGACCAGTGCATCAGATATCATCCCATGAAGGGACCAATGCATCAGATATCATCACATGAAGGGACCAATGCATCAGATATCATCACATGAAGGGACCAATGCATCAGATATCATCACATGAAGGGACCAGTGCATCAAAGATCATCCCATGAAGGGACCAGTGCCTCAAAGATCATCCCATAAAGGGACAGTGCAAAGATCATCCCATAAAGGGACCAGTGCATCAAAGATCATCCCATGAAGGGAAAGGTGCATCAAAGATCATCCCATGAAGGGAACAGTACATCACAGCACTTGGATTAGAGGTATGTAAAATCATCCCATGAAGGGACCAGTGCATCAGATCATCCCATGAAGGGACCAGCGCATCAGAGATCATCCCATGAGGGGACCAGCACAGAGATCATCCCATGAAGGGACGAGTGCATCAGAGATCATCCCATGTACGGACCAGTGCATCAGATAGCATCCCATGAAGGGACCAGTGCATCAGATAGCATCCCATGAAGGGACCAGTGCATCAGATAGCATCCCATGAAGGGACCAGTGCATCAGATAGCATCCCATGAAGGGACCAGTGCATCAGATAGCATCCCATGAAGGGACCAGTGCATCAGATAGCATCCCATGAAGGGACCAGTGCATCACAGCACTCAAGTTAGTGGTATGCAAGAATCCCATGAAGGGACCAGTGCATCCGATATCATGCCATGAAGGGACTAGTGCATCACAGCACTCAGATTAGAGGTATGCAAGATCCCATGAAGGGACCAGCGCAAAGATCATCCCATGAAGGGACCAGTGCATCACAGCACTCAGATTAGAGGTATGCAAGATCATCCCATGAAGGGACCAGCGCATCAAAGATCATCCCATGAAGGGACCAGCGCATCAAATATCATCCCATGAAGGGACCAGCGCATCAAATATCATCCCATGAAGGGACCAGCGCATCAAATATCATCCCATGAAGGGACCAGCCCATCAAAGATCATCCCATGAAGGGACCAGCCCATCAAAGATCATCCCATGAAGGGACCAGCCCATCAAAGATCATCCCATGAAGGGACCAGCCCATCAAAGATCATCCCATGAAGGGACCAGCCCATCAAAGATCATCCCATGAAGGGACCAGCCCATCAAAGATCATCCCATGAAGGGACCAGCCCATCAAAGATCATCCCATGAAGGGACCAGCCCATCAAAGATCATCCCATGAAGGGACCAGCCCATCAAAGATCATCCCATGAAGGGACCAGCCCATCAAAGATCATCCCATGAAGGGACCAGCCCATCAAAGATCATCCCATGAAGGGAGCAGCCCATCAAAGATCATCCCATGAAGGGAGCAGCCCATCAAAGATCATCCCATGAAGGGAGCAGCCCATCAAAGATCATCCCATGAAGGGAGCAGCCCATCAAAGATCATCCCATGAAGGGAGCAGCCCATCAAAGATCATCCCATGAAGGGACCAGCCCATCAAAGATCATCCCATGAAGGGACCAGCCCATCAAAGATCATCCCATGAAGGGACCAGCCCATCAAAGATCATCCCATGAAGGGACCAGCCCATCAAAGATCATCCCATGAAGGGACCAGCCCATCAAAGATCATCCCATGAAGGGACCAGCCCATCAAAGATCATCCCATGAAGGGACCAGCCCATCAAAGATCATCCCATGAAGGGACCAGCCCATCAAAGATCATCCCATGAAGGGACCAGCCCATCAAAGATCATCCCATGAAGGGACCAGCCCATCAAAGATCATCCCATGAAGGGACCAGCCCATCAAAGATCATCCCATGAAGGGACCAGCCCATCAAAGATCATCCCATGAAGGGACCAGCCCATCAAAGATCATCCCATGAAGGGACCAGCCCATCAAAGATCATCCCATGAAGGGACCAGCCCATCAAAGATCATCCCATGAAGGGACCAGCCCATCAAAGATCATCCCATGAAGGGACCAGCCCATCAAAGATCATCCCATGAAGGGACCAGCGCATCAGAGATCATCCCATGAAGGGACCAGCGCATCAGAGATCATCCCATGAAGGGACCAATGCATCACAGCACTCAGATTAGAGGTATGAAAGATCATCCCATGAAGGGACCAGTGCATCAAAGATCATCCCATGAAGGGACCAGCGCATCAAAGATCATCCCATGAAGGGACCAGCGCATCAAAGATCATCCCATGAAGGGACCAGCGCATCAAAGATCATCCCATGAAGGGACCAGCGCATCAAAGATCATCCCATGAAGGGACCAGCGCATCAAAGATCATCCCATGAAGGGACCAGCGCATCACAGCACTTAGATTAGAGGTATGAAAGATCATCCCATGAAGGGACCACCGCATCAAAGATCATCCCATGAAGGGACCACCACAAAGATCATCCCATGAAGGGACCACCGCATCAAAGATCATCCCAAGAAAGGGACCACCGCATCAAAGATCATCCCAAGAAAGGGACCAGTGCAGAGATCCCATGAGGGGACCAGTGCATCAGAGATCATCATTGAAGGGACCAGTGCATCAGAGATCATCCCATGAAGGGACCAATGCATCACAACACTCAGATTAGAGGTATGCAAGATCATCCCATGAAGGGACCAGTTCAAAGTTAATCCCATGAGGGGACCAGTACATCAGATCATCCCATGAGGGGACCAGTACATCAGATATCATCCCATGAAGGGACCAGTGCATCAGATATAATCCCATGAAGGGACCAATGCATCAGAGATTATGCCATGAAGGGACCCATGCATCAGAGATTATGCCATGAAGGGACCCGTGCATCAGAGATCATCCCATGAAGGGACGAGTGCAACAGAGATCATCCCATGAAGGGACCAGTGCAACAGAGATCATCCCATGAAGGGACCAGTGCAACAGATCATCCCATGAAGGGACCAGTGCAACAGATCATCCCATGAAGGGACCAGTGCAACAGATCATCCCATGAAGGGACCAGCGCAAAGATCCCATGAAGGGACTAGGGCATCAGAGCACTCAGATTAGAGGTATGAAAGATCATCCCATGAAGGGACGAGTGCACCAGAGATCATCCCATGAAGGGACCAGAGCACCAGAGATCATCCCATGAAGGGACCAGTGCACCAGAGATCATCCCATGAAGGGACCAGAGCACCAGAGATCATCCCATGAAGGGACCAGCGCATCAAAGTTCATCCCATGAAGGGACCAGCGCATCGAGGATTATCCCATGAAGGGACCAGTGCATCAAAGATCATCCCAATAAGGGCCAGTGCATCACAGCACTCAGATTAGAGGTATGCAAGATCATCCCATGAAGGGACCAGTGCACCAAAGCTCATTCCATGAAGGGACCAGCGCACCAGAGATCTTCCCATGAAGGGACCAGCGATCATCCCATGAAGGGACCAGCGCATCAGATCATCCCATGAAGGGACCAGCGCATCAGATCATCCCATAAAGGGACCAGCGCGTCAGATATCATCCCATAAAGGGACCAGCGCGTCAGATATCATCCCATAAAGGGACCAGCGCGTCAGATATCATCCCATTAAGGGACCAGCGCATCAGATCATCCCATGAAGGGACCAGCGCATCAGATCATCCCATAAAGGGACCAGCGCGTCAGATATCATCCCATAAAGGGACCAGCGCGTCAGATATCATCCCATTAAGGGACCAGCGCGTCAGATATCATCCCATTAAGGGACCAGCGCGTCAGATATCATCCCATTAAGGGACCAGCGCGTCAGATATCATCCCATTAAGGGACCAGCGCGTCAGATATCATCCCATTAAGGGACCAGCGCGTCAGATATCATCCCATTAAGGGACCAGCGCGTCAGATATCATCCCATTAAGGGACCAGCGCGTCAGATATCATCCCATTAAGGGACCAGCGCGTCAGATATCATCCCATTAAGGGACCAGCGCGTCAGATATCATCCCATTAAGGGACCAGCGCGTCAGATATCATCCCATTAAGGGACCAGCGCGTCAGATATCATCCCATTAAGGGACCAGCGCGTCAGATATCATCCCATTAAGGGACCAGCGCGTCAGATATCATCCCATTAAGGGACCAGCGCGTCAGATATCATCCCATTAAGGGACCAGCGCGTCAGATATCATCCCATTAAGGGACCAGCGCGTCAGATATCATCCCATTAAGGGACCAGCGCGTCAGATATCATCCCATTAAGGGACCAGCGCGTCAGATATCATCCCATTAAGGGACCAGCGCGTCAGATATCATCCCATTAAGGGACCAGCGCGTCAGATATCATCCCATTAAGGGACCAGCGCGTCAGATATCATCCCATTAAGGGACCAGCGCGTCAGATATCATCCCATTAAGGGACCAGCGCGTCAGATATCATCCCATTAAGGGACCAGCGCGTCAGATATCATCCCATTAAGGGACCAGCGCGTCAGATATCATCCCATTAAGGGACCAGCGCGTCAGATATCATCCCATTAAGGGACCAGCGCGTCAGATATCATCCCATTAAGGGACCAGCGCGTCAGATATCATCCCATTAAGGGACCAGCGCGTCAGATATCATCCCATTAAGGGACCAGCGCGTCAGATATCATCCCATTAAGGGACCAGCGCGTCAGATATCATCCCATTAAGGGACCAGCGCGTCAGATATCATCCCATTAAGGGACCAGCGCGTCAGATATCATCCCATTAAGGGACCAGCGCATCAAAGAACATCCCATGAAGAGACCAGTGCATCACAGCACTCAGATGAGAGGTATGCAAGATCATCTCATGAAGGGACCAGCGCATTGAGGATCATCCCATGAAGGGAACAGCGCATCGAGGATCATCCCATGAAGGGACCAGCGCATCACAGCACTCAGATTAATGGTATGCAAGATAATCCCATGAAGGGACCAGTGCAGAGATCATCCAATGAAGGGACCAGTGCATCAGAGATCATCCCATGATGGGCCCAGTGCATCAGAGATCATCCCATGATGGGCCCAGTGCATCAGAGATCATCCCATGATGGGCCCAGTGCATCAGAGATCATCCCATGATGGGCCCAGTGCATCAGAGATCATCCCATGATGGGCCCAGTGCATCAGAGATCATCCCATGATGGGCCCAGTGCATCAGAGATCATCCCATGAAGGGACCAGTGCATCAGAGATCCCATGAAGGGATACCAGTGCAGAGATCATCCCATGAAGGAACCAGTGCATCAGAGATCATCCCATGAAGGGACCAGTGCATCAGAGATCCTCCCATGAAGGGACCAGTGCTTCAACGATCCTCCCATGAAGGGACCAGTGCATCAACAATCATCTCATGAAAGGGACCAGTGCATCACAGCACTCAGATTAGAGGTATGCAAGATCCCATGAAGGGACCAGCGCATCAGAGATCATCCCATGAAGGAACCAGTGCATCAGAGATCATCCCATGAAGGAACCAGTGCATCAGAGATCATCCCATGAAGGAACCAGTGCATCAGAGATCATCCTATGAAGGGACCAGTGCATGAGAGATCATCCTATGAAGGGACCAGTGCATCAGAGATCATCCTATGAAGGGACCAGCGCATCAGAGATCCTCCCATAAAGGGACCAGCGCATCAGAGATCCTCCCATAAAGGGACCAGCGCATCAGAGATCCTCCCATAAAGGGACCAGCGCATCAAAGATCCTCCCATAAAGGGACCAGCGCATCAAAGATCCTCCCATAAAGGGACCAGCGCATCAAATATCATCCCATAAAGGGACCAGCGCATCAAAGATCATCCCATGAAGGGACCAGCGCATCAAAGATCCTCCCATAAAGGGACCAGCGCATCAAAGATCCTCCCATAAAGGGACCAGCGCATCAAAGATCCTCCCATAAAGGGACCAGCGCATCAAAGATCATCCCATAAAGGGACCAGCGCATCAAAGATCATCCCATAAAGGGACCAGCGCATCAAAGATCATCCCATAAAGGGACCAGCGCATCAAAGATCATCCCATAAAGGGACCAGCGCATCAAAGATCATCCCATAAAGGGACCAGCGCATCAGATATCATCCCATAAAGGGACCAGCGCATCAGATATCATCCCATAAAGGGACCAGCGCATCAGATATCATCCCATAAAGGGACCAGCGCATCAGATATCATCCCATAAAGGGACCAGCGCATCAGATATCATCCCATAAAGGGACCAGCGCATCAGATATCATCCCATAAAGGGACCAGCGCATCAGATATCATCCCATAAAGGGACCAGCGCATCAAAGATCTGATGAAGGGACCAGCGCATCAAAGATCTGATGAAGGGACCAGCGCATCAAAGATCTGATGAAGGGACCAGCGCACCAAAGATCTGATGAAGGGACCAGCGCATCAAAGATCTGATGAAGGGACCAGCGCATCAAAGATCTGATGAAGGGACCAGCGCATCAAAGATCTGATGAAGGGACCAGCGCATCAAAGATCTGATGAAGGGACCAGCGCATCAAAGATCTGATGAAGGGACCAGCGCATCAAAGATCTGATGAAGGGACCAGCGCATCAAAGATCTGATGAAGGGACCAGCGCATCAAAGATCTGATGAATGGACCAGCGCATCAAAGATCTGATGAAGGGACCAGCGCATCAAAGATCCTCCCATAAAGGGACCAGTGCATCAAAGATTCTCCCATAAAGGGACCAGTGCATCAAGGATCATCCCATGAAGGGACCAGTGCACCAAGGATCATCCCATGAAGGGACCAGTGCACCAAAGATCATCCCATGAAGGGACCAGTGCACCAAAGATCATTCCATGAAGGGACCAGTGCACCAAAGATCATCCCATGAAGGGACCAGTGCAACAGACTATCCCATGAAGGGACCAGTGCAACAGACTATCCCATGAAGGGACCAGTGCAACAGACTATCCCATGAAGGGACCAGTGCACCAGAGATCATCCCATTAGGGGACCAGTGCACCAGAGATCATCCCATTAGGGGACCAGTGCACCAGAGATCATCCCATTAGGGGACCAGTGCACCAGAGATCATCCCATTAGGGGACCAGTGCACCAGAGATCATCCCATGAAGGAACCAGTGCATCAGATCATCCCGTGATGGGACCAGTGCATCAGATCATCCCGTGATGGGACCAGTGCATCAGATCATCCCGTGATGGGACCAGTGCATCAGATCATCCCGTGATGGGACCAGTGCATCAGGTCATCCCGTGAAGGGACCAGTTCATCAGAGATCATCCCATTAAGGGACCAGCGCATCAAAGATCATCCCATGAAGGGACCAGCGCATCAAAGATCCATGAAGGGACCAGTGCAACCGATCATCCCAAGAAGGGACCAGTGCAACAGATCATCCAATGAAGGGACCAATGCATCAGAGATTCTCATGAAGGGACCAGTGCATCCCAGTTCTCAGATTAGAGGTATGCAAGATCATCCCATGAAGGGACCAGTGCATCAGAGATCATCCCATGAAGGGTCCAGTGCAACAGAGATCATGCCATGAAGGGACCAGTGCATCAGACCATCCCATGAAGGGACCAGTGCATCAGATCATCCCATGAAGGGACCAGTGCATCAGATCATCCCATGGAGGGACCAGCGCATCAGATCATCCCATGGAGGGACCAGCGCATCAGATCATCCCATGGAGGGACCAGTGCATCAGATCATCCCATGGAGGGACCAGCGCATCAAAGATCATCCCATGACAGGACCAGTGCATCAAAGATCATCCCATGACAGGACCAGTGCATCACAGCACTCAGATTAGAGGTATGTAAAATCATCCCATGAAGGGACCAGTGCATCAAAGATCATCCCATAAAGGGACAGTGCAAAGATCATCCCATAAAGGGACCAGTGCATCAAAGATCATCCCATAAAGGGACCAGTGCATCAAAGATCATCCCATGTACGGACCAGTGCATCAAAGATCATCCCATGTACGGACCAGTGCATCAAAGATCATCCCATGTACGGACCAGTGCATCAGATATCATCCCATGTACGGACCAGTGCATCAGATATCATCCCATGTACGGACCAGTGCATCAGATATCATCCCATGTACGGACCAGTGCATCAGATATCATCCCATGTACGGACCAGTGCATCAGATATCATCCCATGTACGGACCAGTGCATCAGATATCATCCCATGTACGGACCAGTGCATCAGATAGCATCCCATGAAGGGACCAGTGCATCAGATAGCATCCCATGAAGGGACTAGTGCATCATAGCACTCAGATTAGAGGTATGCAAGATCCCATGAAGGGACCAGCGCAAAGATCATCCCATGAAGGGACCAGTGCAGAGATCATCCCATGAAGGGACCAGTGCATCAAAGATCATCCCATAAAGGGACAGTGCAAAGATCATCCCATAAAGGGACTAGTGCATCAAAGATCATCCCATGAAGGGAAAGGTGCATCAAAGATCATCCCATGAAGGGAACAGTACATCACAGCACTTGGATTAGAGGTATGTAAAAGCATCCCATGAAGGGACCAGTGCATCAGATCATCCCATGAAGGGACCAGTGCAGAGATCATCCCATGAAGGGACCAGTGCATCAAAGATCATCCCATGAAGGGACCAGTGCATCAAAGATCATCCCATGAAGGGACCAGTGCATCAAAGCACTCAGATTAGAGGTATGCAAGATAATACCATAAAGGGGCCAGTGCAGAAATCCCATGAAGGGACCGGTGCATCACAGCACTCAGATTAGAGGTATGCAAGATCATCCCATGAAGGGACCAGTGCATCAGATCATCCCATGAAGGGACCAGCGCATCAAAGATCATCCCATGAAGGGACCAGCCCATCAAAGATCATCCCATGAAGGGACCAGCCCATCAAAGATCATCCCATGAAGGGACCAGCCCATCAAAGATCATCCCATGAAGGGACCAGCCCATCAAAGATCATCCCATGAAGGGACCAGCCCATCAAAGATCATCCCATGAAGGGACCAGCCCATCAAAGATCATCCCATGAAGGGACCAGCCCATCAAAGATCATCCCATGAAGGGACCAGCCCATCAAAGATCATCCCATGAAGGGACCAGCCCATCAAAGATCATCCCATGAAGGGACCAGCGCATCAAAGATCATCCCATGAAGGGACCAGCGCATCAAAGATCATCCCATGAAGGGACCAGCGCATCAAAGATCCCCCCATGAAGGGACCAGAGCAACAGAGCACTCGGATTAGAGGTATGCAAGATCATCCCATGAAGGGACCAGTGCAGAGATCATCCCATGAAGGGAACAGTACATCACAGCACTTGGATTAGAGGTATGTAAAAGCATCCCATGAAGGGACCAGCGCAACAGAGATCATCCCATGAAGGGACCAGCGCAACAGAGATCATCCCATGAAGGGACCAGCGCATCAAAGATCATCCCATGAAGGGACCAGCGCATCAGAGATCATCCCATGAAGGGACCAGCGCATCAGAGGATCATCCCATGAAGGGACCAACCCATCAGAGATCATCCCATGAAGGGAGCAGCGCATCAAAGATCATCCCATGAAGGGACCGGTGCATCACAGCACTCAGATTAGAGGTATGCAAGATCATCCCATGAAGGGACCAGTGCATCAGATCATCCCATGAAGGGACCAGCCCATCAAAGATCATCCCATGAAGGGACCAGCCCATCAAAGATCATCCCATGAAGGGACCAACCCATCAAAGATCATCCCATGAAGGGACCAGCCCATCAAAGATCATCCCATGAAGGGACCAGCCCATCAAAGATCATCCCATGAAGGGACCAGCCCATCAAAGATCATCCCATGAAGGGACCAGCCCATCAAAGATCATCCCATGAAGGGACCGGTGCATCACAGCACTCAGATTAGAGGTATGCAAGATCATCCCATGAAGGGACCAGTGCATCAGATCATCCCATGAAGGGACCAGCCCATCAAAGATCATCCCATGAAGGGACCAGCCCATCAAAGATCATCCCATGAAGGGACCAACCCATCAAAGATCATCCCATGAAGGGACCAGCCCATCAAAGATCATCCCATGAAGGGACCAGCCCATCAAAGATCATCCCATGAAGGGACCAGCCCATCAAAGATCATCCCATGAAGGGACCAGCCCATCAAAGATCATCCCATGAAGGGACCAGCCCATCAAAGATCATCCCATGAAGGGACCGGTGCATCACAGCACTCAGATTAGAGGTATGCAAGATCATCCCATGAAGGGACCAGCCCATCAAAGATCATCCCATGAAGGGACCAGCCCATCAAAGATCATCCCATGAAGGGACCAGCCCATCAAAGATCATCCCATGAAGGGACCAGCCCATCAAAGATCATCCCATGAAGGGACCAGCCCATCAAAGATCATCCCATGAAGGGACCAACCCATCAAAGATCATCCCATGAAGGGACCAGCCCATCAAAGATCATCCCATGAAGGGACCAACCCATCAAAGATCATCCCATGAAGGGACCAACCCATCAAAGATCATCCCATGAAGGGACCAGCCCATCAAAGATCATCCCATGAAGGGACCAGCCCATCAAAGATCATCCCATGAAGGGACCAGCCCATCAAAGATCATCCCATGAAGGGACCAGCCCATCAAAGATCATCCCATGAAGGGACCAGCCCATCAAAGATCATCCCATGAAGGGACCAGCGCATCAAAGATCATCCCATGAAGGGACCAGCGCATCAAAGATCATCCCATGAAGGGACCAGCGCATCAAAGATCCCCCCATGAAGGGACCAGAGCAACAGAGCACTCGGATTAGAGGTATGCAAGATCATCCCATGAAGGGACCAGTGCAGAGATCATCCCATGAAGGGAACAGTACATCACAGCACTTGGATTAGAGGTATGTAAAAGCATCCCATGAAGGGACCAGCGCAACAGAGATCATCCCATGAAGGGACCAGCGCAACAGAGATCATCCCATGAAGGGACCAGCGCATCAAAGATCATCCCATGAAGGGACCAGCGCATCAGAGATCATCCCATGAAGGGACCAGCGCATCAGAGGATCATCCCATGAAGGGACCAACCCATCAGAGATCATCCCATGAAGGGACCAGCGCATCAAAGATCCCCCCATGAAGGGACCAGAGCAACAGAGCACTCGGATTAGAGGTATGCAAGATCATCCCATGAAGGGACCAGTGCATCAGATCATCCCATGAAGGGACCAGCCCATCAAAGATCATCCCATGAAGGGACCAGCCCATCAAAGATCATCCCATGAAGGGACCAACCCATCAAAGATCATCCCATGAAGGGACCAGCCCATCAAAGATCATCCCATGAAGGGACCAGCCCATCAAAGATCATCCCATGAAGGGACCAGCCCATCAAAGATCATCCCATGAAGGGACCGGTGCATCACAGCACTCAGATTAGAGGTATGCAAGATCATCCCATGAAGGGACCGGTGCATCACAGCACTCAGATTAGAGGTATGCAAGATCATCCCATGAAGGGACCAGCCCATCAAAGATCATCCCATGAAGGGACCAGCCCATCAAAGATCATCCCATGAAGGGACCAGCCCATCAAAGATCATCCCATGAAGGGACCGGTGCATCACAGCACTCAGATTAGAGGTATGCAAGATCATCCCATGAAGGGACCGGTGCATCACAGCACTCAGATTAGAGGTATGCAAGATCATCCCGCGAAGGGACCAGCCCATCAAAGATCATCCCGCGAAGGGACCAGCCCATCAAAGATCATCCCATGAAGGGACCGGTGCATCACAGCACTCAGATTAGAGGTATGCAAGATCATCCCGCGAAGGGACCAGCCCATCAAAGATCATCCCGCGAAGGGACCAGCCCATCAAAGATCATCCCGCGAAGGGACCAGCCCATCAAAGATCATCCCGCGAAGGGACCAGCGCATCGAGGATCATCCCGCGAAGGGACCAGCCCATCGAGGATCATCCCGCGAAGGGACCAGCGCATCGAGGATCATCCCGCGAAGGGACCAGCGCATCGAGGATCATCCCGCGAAGGGACCAGCGCATCGAGGATCATCCCGCGAAGGGACCAGCGCATCGAGGATCATCCCGCGAAGGGACCAGCGCATCGAGGATCATCCCGCGAAGGGACCAGCGCATCGAGGATCATCCCGCGAAGGGACCAGCGCATCGAGGATCATCCCGCGAAGGGACCAGCGCATCGAGGATCATCCCGCGAAGGGACCAGCGCATCGAGGATCATCCCGCGAAGGGACCAGCGCATCGAGGATCATCCCGCGAAGGGACCAACCCATCAAAGATCATCCCGCGAAGGGACCAGCGCATCGAGGATCATCCCGCGAAGGGACCAGCGCATCGAGGATCATCCCGCGAAGGGACCAGCGCATCGAGGATCATCCCGCGAAGGGACCAGCGCATCGAGGATCATCCCGCGAAGGGACCAGCGCATCGAGGATCATCCCGCGAAGGGACCAGCGCATCGAGGATCATCCCGCGAAGGGACCAGCGCATCGAGGATCATCCCGCGAAGGGACCAGCGCATCGAGGATCATCCCGCGAAGGGACCAGCGCATCGAGGATCATCCCGCGAAGGGACCAGCGCATCGAGGATCAACCCGCGAAGGGACCAGCGCATCGAGGATCAACCCGCGAAGGGACCAGCGCATCGAGGATCATCCCGCGAAGGGACCAGCGCATCGAGGATCAACCCGCGAAGGGACCAGCGCATCGAGGATCATCCCGCGAAGGGACCAGCGCATCGAGGATCATCCCGCGAAGGGACCAGCGCATCGAGGATCATCCCGCGAAGGGACCAGCGCATCGAGGATCATCCCGCGAAGGGACCAGCGCATCGAGGATCATCCCGCGAAGGGACCAGCGCATCGAGGATCATCCCGCGAAGGGACCAGCGCATCGAGGATCATCCCGCGAAGGGACCAGCGCATCGAGGATCATCCCGCGAAGGGACCAGCGCATCGAGGATCATCCCGCGAAGGGACCAGCGCATCGAGGATCATCCCGCGAAGGGACCAGCGCATCGAGGATCATCCCGCGAAGGGACCAGCGCATCGAGGATCATCCCGCGAAGGGACCAGCGCATCGAGGATCATCCCGCGAAGGGACCAGCGCATCGAGGATCATCCCGCGAAGGGACCAGCGCATCGAGGATCATCCCGCGAAGGGACCAGCGCATCGAGGATCATCCCGCGAAGGGACCAGCGCATCGAGGATCATCCCGCGAAGGGACCAGCGCATCGAGGATCATCCCGCGAAGGGACCAGCGCATCGAGGATCATCCCGCGAAGGGACCAGCGCATCGAGGATCATCCCGCGAAGGGACCAGCGCATCGAGGATCATCCCGCGAAGGGACCAGCGCATCGAGGATCATCCCGCGAAGGGACCAGCGCATCGAGGATCATCCCGCGAAGGGACCAGCGCATCGAGGATCATCCCGCGAAGGGACCAGCGCATCGAGGATCATCCCGCGAAGGGACCAGCGCATCGAGGATCATCCCGCGAAGGGACCAGCGCATCGAGGATCATCCCGCGAAGGGACCAGCGCATCGAGGATCATCCCGCGAAGGGACCAGCGCATCGAGGATCATCCCGCGAAGGGACCAGCGCATCGAGGATCATCCCGCGAAGGGACCAGCGCATCGAGGATCATCCCGCGAAGGGACCAGCGCATCGAGGATCATCCCGCGAAGGGACCAGCGCATCGAGGATCATCCCGCGAAGGGACCAGCGCATCGAGGATCATCCCGCGAAGGGACCAGCGCATCGAGGATCATCCCGCGAAGGGACCAGCGCATCGAGGATCATCCCGCGAAGGGACCAGCGCATCGAGGATCATCCCGCGAAGGGACCAGCGCATCGAGGATCATCCCGCGAAGGGACCAGCGCATCGAGGATCATCCCGCGAAGGGACCAGCGCATCGAGGATCATCCCGCGAAGGGACCAGCGCATCGAGGATCATCCCGCGAAGGGACCAGCGCATCGAGGATCATCCCGCGAAGGGACCAGCGCATCGAGGATCATCCCATGAAGGGACCAACGCATCAGAGATCATGCCAAGAAGGGACCCGTGCATCAGAGATTATGCCATGAAGGGACCCGTGCATCAGAGATCAACCCATAAAGGGAACCAGTGCATCAGAGATCAACCCATAAAGGGAACCAGTGCATCAGACATCATCCCATGAAGGGACCAGTGCATCACAGCACTCAGATTAGAGGTATGCAAGATCATCCCATGAAGGGACCAGTGCAAAGATATTCCCATGAAGGGACCAGTGCATCAGATATCATCCCATGAAGGGACCAATGCATCAGATATCATCCCATGAAGGGACCAGTGCATCAAAGATCATCCCATGAAGGGACCAGTGCATCAAAGATCATCCCATGAAGGGACCAGTGCATCAAAGATCATCCCATGAAGGGACCAGTGCCTCAAAGATCATCCCATAAAGGGACAGTGCAAAGATCATCCCATGAAGGGAACAGTACATCACAGCACTTGGATTAGAGGTATGTAAAATCATCCCATGAAGGGACCAGTGCATCAGATCATCCCATGAAGGGACCAGCGCATCAGAGATCATCCCATGAGGGGACCAGCACAGAGATCATCCCATGTACGGACCAGTGCATCAGATAGCATCCCATGAAGGGACCAGTGCATCAGATAGCATCCCATGAAGGGACCAGTGCATCAGATAGCATCCCATGAAGGGACCAGTGCATCAGATAGCATCCCATGAAGGGACCAGTGCATCAGATAGCATCCCATGAAGGGACCAGTGCATCACAGCACTCAAGTTAGTGGTATGCAAGAATCCCATGAAGGGACCAGTGCATCCGATATCATGCCATGAAGGGACTAGTGCATCACAGCACTCAGATTAGAGGTATGCAAGATCATCCCATGAAGGGACCAGCGCATCAAAGATCATCCCATGAAGGGACCAGCGCATCAAATATCATCCCATGAAGGGACCAGCGCATCAAATATCATCCCATGAAGGGACCAGCCCATCAAAGATCATCCCATGAAGGGACCAGCCCATCAAAGATCATCCCATGAAGGGACCAGCCCATCAAAGATCATCCCATGAAGGGACCAGCCCATCAAAGATCATCCCATGAAGGGACCAGCCCATCAAAGATCATCCCATGAAGGGACCAGCCCATCAAAGATCATCCCATGAAGGGACCAGCCCATCAAAGATCATCCCATGAAGGGACCAGCCCATCAAAGATCATCCCATGAAGGGACCAGCCCATCAAAGATCATCCCATGAAGGGACCAGCCCATCAAAGATCATCCCATGAAGGGACCAGCCCATCAAAGATCATCCCATGAAGGGACCAGCCCATCAAAGATCATCCCATGAAGGGACCAGCCCATCAAAGATCATCCCATGAAGGGACCAGCCCATCAAAGATCATCCCATGAAGGGACCAGCCCATCAAAGATCATCCCATGAAGGGACCAGCCCATCAAAGATCATCCCATGAAGGGACCAGCCCATCAAAGATCATCCCATGAAGGGACCAGCCCATCAAAGATCATCCCATGAAGGGACCAGCCCATCAAAGATCATCCCATGAAGGGACCAGCCCATCAAAGATCCCCCCCATGAAGGGACCAGCCCATCAAAGATCATCCCATGAAGGGACCAGCCCATCAAAGATCATCCCATGAAGGGACCAGCCCATCAAAGATCATCCCATGAAGGGACCAGCGCATCAAAGATCCCCCCCATGAAGGGACCAGAGAAACAGAGCACTCGGATTAGAGGTATGCAAGATCATCCCATTAAGGGACCAGTGCATCAGAGATCATCCCATGAAGGGACCAGTGCATCAGAGATCATCCCATGAAGGGACCAGTGCATCAGAGATCATCCCATGAAGGGACCAGTGCATCAGAGATCATCCCATGAAGGGACCAGTGCATCAGAGATCATCCCATGAAGGGACCAGTGCATCAGAGATCATCCCATGAAGGGACCAGTGCATCAGAGATCATCCCATGAAGGGACCAGTGCATCAGAGATCATCCCATGAAGGGACCAGTGCATCAGAGATCATCCCATGAAGGGACCTGCGCATCAGAGATCATCCCATGAAGGGACCTGCGCATCAGAGATCATCCCATGAAGGGACCTGCGCATCACAGCACTCTGATGCACTGGTCACTTCATGAGATCTTGCATACCAGCGCTTCGAGGATCATCCCATGAAGGGACCAGCGCTTCGAGGATCATCCCATGAAGGGACCAGCGCATCAGAGATCATCCCATGAAGGGACCAGCGCATCAGAGATCATCATTGAAGGGACCAGTGCATCAGAGATCATCCCATGAAGGGACCAGCGCATTGAGGGTCATCCCATGAAGGGAACAGCGCATCGAGGATCATCCCGTGAAGGGAACAGCGCATCGAGGATCATCCCGTGAAGGGAACAGCGCATCACAGCACTCAGATTAGAGGTATGCAAGATCATCCCATGAAGGGACCAGTTCAAAGTTAATCCCATGAGGGGACCAGTTCATCAGATATCATCCCATGAAGGGACCAGTACATCAGATCATCCCATGAGGGGACCAGTACATCAGATATCATCCCATGAAGGGACCAGTGCATCAGATATAATCCCATGAAGGGACCAATGCATCAGAGATCATCCCATGAAGGGACCAGCGCATCAGAGATCATCCCATGAAGGGACCAGCGCATCAGAGATCATCCCATGAAGGGACCAACGCATCAAAGATCATGCCATGAAGGGACCCGTGCATCAGAGATTATGCCATGAAGGGACCCATGCATCAGAGATTATGCCATGAAGGGACCCGTGCATCAGAGATCAACCCATGAAGGGAACCAGTGCATCAGTGTCTCAGATTAGAGGTATGCAAGATCATCCCATGAAGGGACCAGTGCAGAGATCATCCCATGAAGGGACCAGTGCATCAGATATCATCCCATGAAGGGACCAGTGCATCAAAGGTCATCCCATGAAGGGACCAGTGCATCAAAGGTCATCCCATGAAGGGACCAGTGCATCAAAGGTCATCCCATGAAGGGACCAGTGCATCAAAGGTCATCCCATGAAGGGACCAGTGCATCAAAGGTCATCCCATGAAGGGACCAGTGCATCACAGCACTCAGATTAGAGGTATGCAAGATCATCCCATGAAGGGAGCAGTGCATCAGAGATATACCCATGAAGGGAACCAGTGCATCAGAGATCAACCCATGAAGGGAACCAGTGCATCAGATCAACCCATGAAGGGAACCAGTGCATCAGATCAACCCATGAAGGGAACCAGTGCATCAGATCAACCCATGAAGGGAACCAGTGCATCAGATCAACCCATGAAGGGAACCAGTGCATCAGATCAACCCATGAAGGGAACCAGTGCATCAGAGATCAACCCATGAAGGGAACCAGTGCATCAGAGATCAACCCATGAAGGGAACCAGTGCATCAGAGATCAACCCATAAAGGGAACCAGTGCATCACAGTCTCAGATTAGAGGTATGCAAGATCATCCCATGAAGGGACCAGTGCAGAGATCATCCCATGAAGGGACCAGTGCATCAGATCATCCCATGAAGGGACCAGTGCATCAGAGATCATCCCATGAAGGGACCAGTGCATCAGAGATCATCCCATGAAGGGACCAGTGCATCAGAGATCATCCCATGAAGGGACCAGTGCATCAGAGATCATCCCATGAAGGGACCAGTGCATCAGAGATCATCCCATGAAGGGACCAGTGCATCAGAGATCATCCCATGAAGGGACCAGTGCATCAGAGATCATCCCATGAAGGGACCAGTGCATCACAGCACTCAGATTAGAAGTATGCAAGATCATCCCATGAAGGGACCAGTGCATCAGAGATCCTCCCATGAAGGGACCAGTGCTTAAACGATCCTCCCATGAAAGGGACCAGTGCATCACAGCACTCAGAATAGTGGTATGCAAGATAATCCCATGAATGGACCAGTGCATCGAGGATCATCCCATGAAGGGACCAGCGCATCACAGCACTCAGATTAGAGGTATGCAAGATCCCATGAAGGGACCAGCGCAAAGATCATCCCATAAAGGGACCAGTGCATCAAAGATCATCCCATAAAGGGACCAGCGCATCAAAGATCATCCCATAAAGGGACCAGCGCATCAAAGATCATCCCATAAAGGGACCAGCGCATCAAAGATCATCCCATAAAGGGACCAGCGCATCAAAGATCATCCCATACAGGGACCAGCGCATCAAAGATCATCCCATACAGGGACCAGCGCATCAGATATCATCCCATAAAGGGACCAGCGCATCAGATATCATCCCATACAGGGACCAGCGCATCAAAGATCATCCCATACAGGGACCAGCGCATCAAAGATCATCCCATACAGGGACCAGCGCATCAAAGATCATCCCATACAGGGACCAGCGCATCAGATATCATCCCATAAAGGGACCAGCGCATCAGATATCATCCCATAAAGGGACCAGCGCATCAGATATCATCCCATAAAGGGACCAGCGCATCAGATATCATCCCATAAAGGGACCAGCGCATCAGATATCATCCCATAAAGGGACCAGCGCATCAGATATCATCCCATAAAGGGACCAGCGCATCAGATATCATCCCATAAAGGGACCAGCGCATCAGATATCATCCCATAAAGGGACCAGCGCATCAGATATCATCCCATAAAGGGACCAGCGCATCAGATATCATCCCATAAAGGGACCAGCGCATCAGATATCATCCCATAAAGGGACCAGCGCATCAGATATCATCCCATAAAGGGACCAGCGCATCAGATATCATCCCATAAAGGGACCAGCGCATCAGATATCATCCCATAAAGGGACCAGCGCATCAGATATCATCCCATAAAGGGACCAGCGCATCAGATATCATCCCATAAAGGGACCAGCGCATCAGATATCATCCCATAAAGGGACCAGAGCATCAGATATCATCCCATAAAGGGACCAGCGCATCAGATATCATCCCATAAAGGGACCAGCGCATCAGATATCCCATGAAGGGACCAGCGCATCAGATATCATCCCATGAAGGGACCAGCGCATCAGATATCATCCCATGAAGGGACCAGCGCATCAGATATCATCCCATGAAGGGACCAGCGCATCAGATATCATCCCATGAAGGGACCAGCGCATCAAAGATCATCCCATGAAGGGACCAGCGCATCAGATATCCCATGAAGGGACCAGCGCATCAGATATCATCCCATGAAGGGACCAGCGCATCAGATATCATCCCATGAAGGGACCAGCGCATCAGATATCATCCCATGAAGGGACCAGCGCATCAGATATCATCCCATGAAGGGACCAGCGCATCAGATATCGGATGAAGAGACCAGCGCATCAAAGATCCTCCCATAAAGGGACCAGTGCATCAAAGATTCTCCCATAAAGGGACCAGTGCATCAAAGATCATCCCATGAAGGGTCCAGTGCAACAGACTATCCCATTAAGGGACCAGTGCAACAGACTATCCCATTAAGGGACCAGTGCAACAGACTATCCCATTAAGGGACCAGTGCAACAGACTATCCCATTAAGGGACCAGTGCAACAGACTATCCCATGAAGGGACCAGTGCATCACAGCACTCAGATTAGAGATATGCAAGATGATCCCATGAAGGGACCAGTGCAGAGATCATCCCATGAAGGAACCAGTGCACCAGAGATCATCCCATGAAGGGACCAGCGCATCAAAGATCATCCCATGAAGGGACCAGCGCATCAAAGATCCCATGGAGGGACCAGTACACCAGACATCATCCCATGAAGGGACCAGCGCATCAAAGATCCCATGGAGGGACCAGTACACCAGACATCATCCCATGAAGGGACCAGCGCATCAAAGATCCCATGGAGGGACCAGTACACCAGACATCATCCCATGAAGGGACCAGCGCATCAAAGATCCCATGGAGGGACCAGTACACCAGACATCATCCCATGAAGGGACCAGCGCATCAAAGATCCCATGGAGGGACCAGTACACCAGACATCATCCCATGAAGGGACCAGCGCATCAAAGATCCCATGGAGGGACCAGTACACCAGACATCATCCCATGAAGGGACCAGTGCAACACAGCACTCAGATTACAGGTAAGCAAGATCATCCCATGAAGGGACCATTGCATCAGAGATCATCCCATGAAGGGACCATTGCATCAGAGATCATCCCCTGAAGGGACCATTGCATCAGAGATCATCCCATGAAGGGACCATTGCATCAGAGATCATCCCATGAAGGGACCATTGCATCAGAGATCATCCCATGAAGGGACCATTGCATCAGAGATCATCCCATGAAGGGACCATTGCATCAGAGATCATCCCATGAAGGGACCATTGCATCAGCGATCATCCCATGAAGGGACCAGCGATCATCCCATGAAGGGACCAGCGATCATCCCATGAAGGGACCAGCGATCATCCCATGAAGGGACCAGCGATCATCCCATGAAGGGACCAGCGATCATCCCATGAAGGGACCAGCGATCATCCCATGAAGGGACCAGCGATCATCCCATGAAGGGACCAGCGATCATCCCATGAAGGGACCAGCGATCATCCCATGAAGGGACCAGCGATCATCCCATGAAGGGACCAGCGATCATCCCATGAAGGGACCAGCGATCATCCCATGAAGGGACCAGCGATCATCCCATGAAGGGACCAGCGATCATCCCATGAAGGGACCAGCGATCATCCCATGAAGGGACCAGCGCATCACCGATCATCCCATGAAGGGACCAGCGCATCAGAGATCATCCCATGAAGGGACCAGCGCATCAGAGATCATCCCATGAAGGGACCAGCGCATCAGAGATCATCCCATGAAGGGACCAGCGCATCAGAGATCATCCCATGAAGGGACCAGCGCATCAGATATCCCATGAAGGGACCAGCGCATCAGATATCATCCCATGAAGGGACCAGCGCATCAGATATCATCCCATTAAGGGACCAGCGCATCAGAAATCATCCCATTAAGGGACCAGTGCACCAGAAATCAACCCATGAAGGGAACCAGTGCATCACAGTCTCAGATTAGAGGTATGAAAGATCATCCCATGAAAGGACGAGTGCATCAGAGATAATCCCCATGAAGAGACCAGTGCATCAGAGATAATCCCCATGAAGAGACCAGTGCATCAGAGATAATCCCCATGAAGAGACCAGTGCATCACAGCACTCAGATTAGAGGTATGAAAGATCATCCCATGAAGGGACGAGTGCATCCGAGATCAACCCATGAAGGGAACCAGTGCATCCGAGATCAACCCATGAAGGGAACCAGTGCATCCGAGATCAACCCATGAAGGGAACCAGTGCATCCGAGATCAACCCATGAAGGGAACCAGTGCATCCGAGATCAACCCATGAAGGGGACCAGTGCAACAGACTATCCCATGAAGGGACCAGTGCAACAGACTATCCCATGAAGGGACCAGTGCAACAGACGATCCCATGAAGGGACCAGTGCAACAGACGATCCCATGAAGGGACCAGTGCAACAGACGATCCCATGAAGGGACCAGTGCAACAGACGATCCCATGAAGGGACCAGTGCAACAGACGATCCCATGAAGGGACCAGTGCAACAGACGATCCCATGAAGGGACCAGTGCAACAGACGATCCCATGAAGGGACCAGTGCAACAGACGATCCCATGAAGGGACCAGTGCAACAGACGATCCCATGAAGGGACCAGTGCAACAGACGATCCCATGAAGGGACCAGTGCACCAGAAATCAACCCATGAAGGGAACCAGTGCATCACATTCTCAGATTAGAGGTATGAAAGATCATCCCATGAAAGGACGAGTGCATCAGAGATAATCCCCATGAAAGGACGAGTGCATCAGAGATAATCCCCATGAAGAGACCAGTGCATCAGAGATAATCCCCATGAAGAGACCAGTGCATCAGAGATAATCCCCATAAAGAGACCAGTGCATCAGAGATCATCAGATATCATCCCATGAAGGGACCAGGGCAACAGATATCATCCCATGAAGGGACCAGGGCAACAGATATCATCCCATGAAGGGACCAGGGCAACAGATATCATCCCATGAAGGGGCCCGTGCACCAGATCATCCCATGAAGGGGCCCGTGCACCAGATCATCCCATGAAGGGACCCGTGCACCAGATCATCCCATGAAGGGACCCGTGCACCAGATCATCCCATGAAGGGACCCGTGCACCAGATCATCCCATGAAGGGACCCGTGCACCAGATCATCCCATGAAGGGACCCGTGCACCAGATCATCCCATGAAGGGGCCCGTGCACCAGATCATCCCATGAAGGGGCCCGTGCACCAGATCATCCCATGAAGGGACCCGTGCACCAGATCATCCCATGAAGGGACCCGTGCACCAGATCATCCCATGAAGGGACCCGTGCACCAGATCATCCCATGAAGGGACCCGTGCACCAGATCATCCCATGAAGGGACCCGTGCACCAGATCATCCCATGAAGGGACCCGTGCACCAGATCATCCCATGAAGGGACCCGTGCACCAGATCATCCCATGAAGGGACCCGTGCACCAGATCATCCCATGAAGGGACCCGTGCACCAGATCATCCCATGAAGGGACCCGTGCACCAGATCATCCCATGAAGGGACCCGTGCACCAGATCATCCCATGAAGGGACCAGTGCAACAGACTATCCCATGAAGGGACCAGTGCAACAAAGATCATCCCATGAAGGGACCAGCGCATCAAAGTTCACCCCATGAAGGAACCAGCGCATCACAGCACTCAGATTAAAGGTATGCAAGATAATCCCATGAAGGGACCAGTGCATCAGAGATCATCCCATGAAGGGACCAGTGCACCACAGCACTCAGATTAGAGGTATGCAAGATCATCCCATGAAGGGACCAGTGCACCAAAGATCATCCCATGAAGGGACCAGTGCACCAGAGATCATCCCATGAAGGGACCAATGCACCAGAGATCAGCCCATGAAGGGACCAATGCACCAGAGATCAGCCCATGAAGGGACCAATGCACCAGAGATCAGCCCATGAATGAACCAGTGCATCAGAGATTATGCCATGAAGTGACCAGTGCACCAGAGATCAGCCCATGAATGGACCAGTGCACCAGAGATCAGCCCATGAATGGACCAGTGCATCAGAGATAAACCCGTGAAGGGAGCAGTGCATCACAGCACTGAGATTAGAGGTATGCAAGATCATCCCATGAAGGGACCAGCGCATCGAGGATCATCCCATGAAGGGACCAGCGCATCGAGGATCCCCCCATGAAGGGACCAGCGCACCAGAGATCATCCCATGAAGGGACCAGCGCACCAGAGATCATCCCATGAAGGGACCAGCGCACCAGAGATCATCCCATGAAGGGACCAGCGCACCAGAGATCATCCCATGAAGGGACCAGCGCATCAGAGATCATCCCATGAAGGGACCAGCGCATCAGAGATCATCCCATGAAGGGACCAGCGCACCAGAGATCATCCCATGAAGGGACCAGCGCACCAGAGATCATCCCATGAAGGGACCAGCGCACCAGAGATCATCCCATGAAGGGACCAGCGCAACAGAGATCATCCCATGAAGGGACCAGCGCAACAGATCATCCCATGAAGGGACCAGCGCAACAGATCATCCCATGAAGGGACCAGCGCAACAGATCATCCCATGAAGGGACCAGCGCAACAGATCATCCCATGAAGGGACCCGTGCAACAGATCATCCCATGAAGGGACCCGTGCAACAGATCATCCCATGAAGGGACCCGTGCAACAGATCATCCCATGAAGGGACCCGTGCATCCGGGATCATCCCATGAAGGGACCAGTGCATCAAAGATCATCCCATGAAGGGACCAGTGCATCACAGCACTCAGATTAAAGGTATGCAAAATAATCCCATGAAGGGACCAGTGCATCAGAGATCATCCCATGAAGGGACCAGTGCAACACAGCACTCAAATTAGAGGTATGCAAGATCATCCCATGAAGGGACCAGTGCATCAAAAATCATCCCATGAAGGGACCAGTGCATCAAAAATCATCCCATGAAGGGACCAGTGCATCAGATCATCCCATGAAGGGACCAGTGCATCAGATCATCCCATGAAGGGACCAGATCAGAGATTAACTCATGAAGGGACCAGATCAGAGATTAACCCATGAAGGGACCAGTGCATCAGAGATTAACCCATGAAGAGACCAGAGATCATCCGATGAAGGGACCAGTGCATCAGAGATCCTCCCATGAAGGGACCAGTGCTTCAACGATCCTCCCATGAAAGGGACCAGTGCTTCAACGATCCTCCCATGAAAGGGACCAGTGCATCAAAGATCATCCCATGAAGGGACCAGCGCTTCAAAGATCATCCCATGAAGGGACCAGCGCTTCAAAGATCATCCCATGAAGGGACCAGCGCTTCAAAGATCATCCCATGAAGGGACCAGCGCTTCAAAGATCATCCCATGAAGGGACCAGCGCTTCAAAGATCATCCCATGAAGGGACCAGCGCTTCAAAGATCATCCCATGAAGGGACCAGCGCTTCAGATCATCCCATGAAGGGACCAGCGCATCAGAGATCATCCCATGAAGGGACCAGCGCAACAGAGATCATCCCATGGAGGGACCAGCGCAACAGAGATCATCCCATGAAGGGACCAGCGCAACAGAGATCATCCCATGAAGGGACCAGCGCAACAGAGATCATCCCATGAAGGGACCAGCGCAACAGAGATCATCCCATGAAGGGACCAGCGCAACAGAGATCATCCCATGAAGGGACCAGCGCAACAGAGATCATCCCATGAAGGGACCAGCGCAACAGAGATCATCCCATGAAGGGACCAGCGCAACAGAGATCATCCCATGAAGGGACCAGCGCAACAGAGATCATCCCATGAAGGGACCAGCGCAACAGAGATCATCCCATGAAGGGACCAGCGCAACAGAGATCATCCCATGAAGGGACCAGCGCAACAGAGATCATCCCATGAAGGGACCAGCGCAACAGAGATCATCCCATGAAGGGACCAGCGCAACAGATGATCCCATGAAGGGACCAGCGCAACAGATGATCCCATGAAGGGACCAGCGCAACAGATGATCCCATGAAGGGACCAGCGCAACAGATCCCATGAAGGGACCAGCGCAACAGATGATCCCATGAAGGGACCAGTGCAACAGATGATCCCATGAAGGGACCAGTGCAACAGATGATCCCATGAAGGGACCAGTGCAACAGATGATCCCATGAAGGGACCAGTGCAACAGATGATCCCATGAAGGCACCAGAGCATCAGAGATCATCCCATGAAGGCACCAGCGCATCAGAGATCATCCCATGAAGGCACCAGAGCATCAGAGCATCAGAGATCATCCCATGAAGGCACCAGCGCACCAAAGATCATCCCATGAAGGGAGCAGCGCACCAAAGATCATCCCATGAAGGGAGCAGCGCACCAAAGATCATCCCATGAAGGGAGCAGCGCACCAAAGATCATCCCATGAAGGGAGCAGCGCACCAAAGATCATCCCATGAAGGGAGCAGCGCACCAAAGATCATCCCATGAAGGGAGCAGCGCACCAAAGATCATCCCATGAAGGGAGCAGCGCACCAAAGATCATCCCATGAAGGGAGCAGCGCACCAAAGATCATCCCATGAAGGGAGCAGCGCACCAAAGATCATCCCATGAAGGGAGCAGCGCACCAAAGATCATCCCATGAAGGGAGCAGCGCACCAAAGATCATCCCATGAAGGGAGCAGCGCACCAAAGATCATCCCATGAAGGGAGCAGCGCACCAAAGATCATCCCATGAAGGGAGCAGCGCACCAAAGATCATCCCATGAAGGGAGCAGCGCACCAAAGATCATCCCATGAAGGGAGCAGCGCACCAAAGATCATCCCATGAAGGGAGCAGCGCACCAAAGATCATCCCATGAAGGGAGCAGCGCATCAAAGATCATCCCATGAAGGGAGCAGCGCATCAAAAATCATCCCATGAAGGGAGCAGCGCATCAAAGATCATCCCATGAAGGGAGCAGCGCATCACAGCACTCGGATTAGAGGTATGCAAGATCATCCGATGAAGGGACCAGCGCATCGAGGATCATCCCATGAAGGGACCAGCGCATCGAGGATCATCCCATGAAGGGACCAGCGCACCAGAGAGCATCCCATGAAGGGACCAGCGCACCAGAGAGCATCCCACGAAGGGACCAGCGCACCAGAGAGCATCCCACGAAGGGACCAGCGCACCAGAGAGCATCCCACGAAGGGACCAGCGCACCAGAGAGCATCCCACGAAGGGACCAGCGCACCAGAGAGCATCCCACGAAGGGACCAGCGCACCAGAGAGCATCCCACGAAGGGACCAGCGCATCAAAGATCCCATGAAGGGACCAGTGCATCAAAGATCCCATGAAGGGACCAGTGCATCACAGCACAGCACTCATATTAGAGGTATGCAAGATCATCCCATGAAGGGACCAGTGCATCAAAGATCATTGAATTATCGGAACAGTGCATCACAGCAATAAGATTAGAGGTATGCAAGATCATCCAATGAAGGGACCAGCGCACCAGAGATCATCCCGTGAAGGGACCAGCGCACCAGAGATCATCCCGGTGCAGGGACCAGCGCACCAGAGATCATCCCCGTGCAGGGACCAGCGCACCAGAGATCATCCCCGTGCAGGGACCAGCGCACCAGAGATCATCCTTGTGCAGGGACCAGCGCACCAGAGATCATCCCCGTGCAGGGACCAGCGCACCAGAGATCATCCCCGTGCAGGGACCAGCGCACCAGAGATCATCCCCGTGCAGGGACCAGCGCACCAGAGATCATCCCGTGCAGGGACCAGCGCATCCCGTGCAGGGACCAGCGCATCAGAGATCATCCCGTGCAGGGACCAGCGCATCAGAGATCATTCCATGAAGGGACCAGTGCAGAGATCATCCCATGAAGGGACCAGTGCACCAGAGATCATCCCATGAAGGGACCAGTGCACCAGAGATCATCCCGTGAAGGGACCAGTGCACCAGAGATCATCCCGTGAAGGGACCAGTGCACCAGAGATCATCCCGTGAAGGGACCAGTGCACCAGAGATCATCCCGTGAAGGGACCAGTGCACCAGAGATCATCCCATGAAGGGACCAGTGCATCAGAGGTCATCCCATGAAGGGACCAGTGCAAGAGATCATCCCATGAAGAGACTAGTGCATCAGATCACTCAGATTAGAGGTATGCAAGATCATCCCATGAAGGGCCCAGGGCACCGGAGATCATCCCAGGGCACCAGATCATCCCATGAAGGGCCCAGGGCACCGGAGATCATCCCAGGGCACCAGATCATCCCATGAAGGGCCCAGGGCACCGGAGACCATCCCATGAAGGGCCCAGGGCACCGGAGACCATCCCATGAAGGGCCCAGGGCACCACAGCACTCATTAGAGGTATGCAAGACCATCCCATGAAGGGCCCAGGGCACCGGAGACCATCCCATGAAGGGCCCAGGGCACCGGAGACCATCCCATGAAGGGCCCAGGGCACCGGAGACCATCCCATGAAGGGCCCAGGGCACCACAGCACTCATTAGAGGTATGCAAGACCATCCCATGAAGGGCCCAGGGCACCAGATCATCCCGTGAAGGGCCCAGGGCACCAGATCATCCCGTGAAGGGCCCAGGGCACCAGATCATCCCGTGAAGGGCCCAGGGCACCAGATCATCCCGTGAAGGGCCCAGGGCACCAGATCATCCCGTGAAGGGCCCAGGGCACCAGATCATCCCGTGAAGGGCCCAGGGCACCAGATCATCCCGTGAAGGGCCCAGGGCAGCAGAGATCATCCCGTGAAGGGCCCAGCGCAGCAGAGATCATCCCGTGAAGGGCCCAGCGCAGCAGAGATCATCCCGTGAAGGGCCCAGCGCAGCAGAGATCATCCCGTGAAGGGCCCAGCGCAGCAGAGATCATCCCGTGAAGGGCCCAGCGCAGCAGAGATCATCCCGTGAAGGGACCAGCGCAGCAGAGATCATCCCGTGAAGGGACCAGCGCAACAGACATCATCCCGTGAAGGGACCAGTGCAACAGACATCATCCCGTGAAGGGACCAGTGCAACAGACATCATCCCATGAAGGGACCAGTGCAACAGACATCATCCCATGAAGGGACCAGTGCAACAGACATCATCCCATGAAGGGCCCAGGGCACCGACATCATCCCATGAAGGGCCCAGGGCACCAGATCATCCCATGAAGGGCCCAGGGCACCAGATCATCCCATGAAGGGCCCAGGGCACCAGATCATCCCATGAAGGGCCCAGGGCACCAGATCATCCCATGAAGGGCCCAGGGCACCAGATCATCCCATGAAGGGCCCAGGGCACCAGATCATCCCATGAAGGGACCAGTGCATCACAGCACTCATATTCGAGGTATGCAAGATCATCCGTGAAGGGACCAGCGCAGCAGAGATCATCCCGTGAAGGGACCAGCGCAGCAGAGATCATCCCGTGAAGGGAACAGCGCAGCAGAGATCATCCCGTGAAGGGACCAGCGCTTCAAAGATCCCATGAAGGGACCAGTGCATCAGAGGTCATCCCATGAAGGGACCAGTGCATCAGAGGTCATCCCATGAAGGGACCAGTGCATCAGAGGTCATCCCATGAAGGGACCAGTGCATCAGAGGTCATCCCATGAAGGGACCAGTGGACCAGGTCATCCCATGAACGGACCAGTGGACCAGATCATCCCATGAAGGGACCAGTGGACCAGATCATCCCATGAAGGGACCAGTGGACCAGATCATCCCATGAAGGGACCAGCGGACCAGATCATCCCATGAAGGGACCAGCGGACCAGATCATCCCATGAAGGGACCAGCGGACCAGATCATCCCATGAAGGGACCAGCGGACCAGATCATCCCATGAAGGGACCAGCGCACCAGATCATCCCATGAAGGGACCAGCGCACCAGATCATCCCATGAAGGGACCAGCGCACCAGAGATCATCCCATGAAGGGACCAGCGCATCAGAGATCATCCCATGAAGGGACCAGCGCATCAGAGATCATCCCATGAAGGGACCAGCGCATCAGAGATCATCCCATGAAGGGACCAGCGCATCAGAGATCATCCCATGAAGGGACCAGCGCATCAGAGATCATCCCATGAAGGGACCAGCGCATCAGAGATCATCCCATGAAGGGACCAGCGCATCAGAGATCATCCCATGAAGGGACCAGCGCACCAGATCATCCCATGAAGGGACCAGCGCACCAGATCATCCCATGAAGGGACCAGCGCACCAGATCATCCCATGAAGGGACCAATGCAACAGATCATCCCATGAAGGGACCAGTGCAACAGATCATCCCATGAAGGGACCCGTGCAACAGATCATCCCATGAAGGGACCCGTGCAACAGATCATCCCATGAAGGGACCCGTGCCACAGATCATCCCATGAAGGGACCCGTGCAACAGATCATCCCATGAAGGGACCCGTGCAACAGATCATCCCATGAAGGGACCCGTGCAACAGATCATCCCATGAAGGGACCCGTGCAACAGATCATCCCATGAAGGGACCCGTGCAACAGATCATCCCATGAAGGGACCCGTGCAACAGATCATCCCATGAAGGGACCCGTGCAACAGATCATCCCATGAAGGGACCCGTGCAACAGATCATCCCATGAAGGGACCCGTGCAACAGATCATCCCATGAAGGGACCCGTGCAACAGATCATCCCATGAAGGGACCCGTGCAACAGATCATCCCATGAAGGGACCCGTGCAACAGATCATCCCATGAAGGGACCCGTGCAACAGATCATCCCATGAAGGGACCCGTGCAACAGATCATCCCATGAAGGGACCCGTGCAACAGATCATCCCATGAAGGGACCCGTGCAACAGATCATCCCATGAAGGGACCCGTGCATCCGGGATCATCCCATGAAGGGACCAGTGCATCCGGGATCATCCCATGAAGGGACCAGTGCATCCGGGATCATCCCACGAAGGGACCAGCGCATCAAAGATCATCCCATGAAGGAACCAGCGCATCAAAGATCATCCCATGAAGGAACCAGTGCATCACAGCACTCAGATTAAAGGTATGCAAAATAATCCCATGAAGGGACCAGTGCATCAGAGATCATCCCATGAAGGGACCAGTGCAACACAGCACTCAAATTAGAGGTATGCAAGATCATCCCATGAAGGGACCAGTGCATCAAAAATCATCCCATGAAGGGACCAGTGCATCAGATCATCCCATGAAGGGACCAGCGCATCAGAGATCATCCCATGAAGGGACCAGCGCATCAGAGATCATCCCATGAAGGGACCAGCGCATCAGAGATCATCCCATGAAGGGACCAGCGCATCAAAGATCATCCCATGAAGGGACCAGTGCATCAGACATCATCCCAAGAAGGGACCAGTGCATCAGACATCATCCCAAGAAGGGACCAGTGCATCAGACATCCCATGAAGGGACCAGTGCATCAGAGCACTCCGATTAGGAGGTATGCAAGATCATCCCATGAAGGGACCAGCGCACCAGAGATCATCCCATGAACGGACCAGCGCACCAGAGATCATCCCATGAAGGGACCAGCGCACCAGAGATCATCCCATGAAGGGACCAGCGCACCAGAGATCATCCCATGAAGGGACCAGTGCATCAGACATCATCCCATGAAGGGACCAGTGCATCAGACATCATCCCATGAAGGGACCAGTGCATCAGAGCACTCCGATTAGGAGGTATGCAAGATCATCCCATGAAGGGACCAGCGCACCAGAGATCATCCCATGAAGGGACCAGCGCACCAGAGATCATCCCATGAAGGGACCAGCGCACCAGAGATCATCCCATGAAGGGACCAGCGCACCAGAGATCATCCCATGAAGGGACCAGCGCACCAGAGATCATCCCATGAAGGGACCAGCGCACCAGAGATCATCCCATGAAGGGACCAGCGCACCAGATATCATCCCATGAAGGGACCAGCGCACCAGATATCATCCCATGAAGGGACCAGCGCACCAGATATCATCCCATGAAGGGACCAGCGCACCAGATATCATCCCATGAAGGGACCAGCGCACCAGATATCATCCCATGAAGGGACCAGCGCACCAGATATCATCCCATGAAGGGACCAGCGCACCAGATATCATCCCATGAAGGGACCAGCGCACCAGATATCATCCCATGAAGGGACCAGCGCACCAGATATCATCCCATGAAGGGACCAGCGCACCAGATATCATCCCATGAAGGGACCAGCGCACCAGATATCATCCCATGAAGGGACCAGCGCACCAGATATCATCCCATGAAGGGACCAGCGCACCAGATATCATCCCATGAAGGGACCAGCGCACCAGATGATCCCATGAAGGGACCAGCGCAACAGATGATCCCATGAAGGGACCAGCGCAACAGATGATCCCATGAAGGGACCAGTGCAACAGATGATCCCATGAAGGGACCAGTGCAACAGATGATCCCATGAAGGGACCAGTGCAACAGATGATCCCATGAAGGGACCAGTGCAACAGATGATCCCATGAAGGGACCAGTGCAACAGATGATCCCATGAAGGGACCAGTGCAACAGATGATCCCATGAAGGGACCAGTGCAACAGATGATCCCATGAAGGGACCAGTGCAACAGATGATCCCATGAAGGGACCAGTGCAACAGATGATCCCATGAAGGGACCAGTGCAACAGATGATCCCATGAAGGGACCAGTGCAACAGATGATCCCATGAAGGGACCAGTGCAACAGATGATCCCATGAAGGGACCAGTGCAACAGATGATCCCATGAAGGGACCAGTGCAACAGATGATCCTCCCAGGGACCAGTGCATCAGAGATCATCCCATGAAGGCAGCGCACCAAAGATCATCCCATGAAGGGACCAGCGCACCAGAGATCATCCCGGTGCAGGGACCAGCGCACCAGAGATCATCCCGGTGCAGGGACCAGCGCACCAGAGATCATCCCGGTGCAGGGACCAGCGCACCAGAGATCATCCCGGTGCAGGGACCAGCGCACCAGAGATCATCCCGGTGCAGGGACCAGCGCACCAGAGATCATCCCGGTGCAGGGACCAGCGCACCAGAGATCATCCCGGTGCAGGGACCAGCGCACCAGAGATCATCCCGGTGCAGGGACCAGCGCACCAGAGATCATCCCGGTGCAGGGACCAGCGCACCAGAGATCATCCCGGTGCAGGGACCAGCGCACCAGAGATCATCCCGGTGCAGGGACCAGCGCACCAGAGATCATCCCGGTGCAGGGACCAGCGCACCAGAGATCATCCCGTGCAGGGACCAGCGCATCCCGTGCAGGGACCAGCGCATCAGAGATCATCCCGTGCAGGGACCAGCGCATCAGAGATCATTCCATGAAGGGACCAGTGCAGAGATCATCCCATGAAGGGACCAGTGCATCCCAGCACTCAGATTAGAGGTATGCAAGATCATCCCATGAAGGGACCAGTGCATCCCAGCACTCAGATTAGAGGTATGCAAGATCATCCCATGAAGGGCCCAGGGCACCGGAGACCATCCCGTGAAGGGCCCAGGGCACCGGAGACCATCCCGTGAAGGGCCCAGGGCACCGGAGACCATCCCGTGAAGGGCCCAGGGCACCGGAGACCATCCCGTGAAGGGCCCAGGGCACCGGAGACCATCCCGTGAAGGGCCCAGGGCACCGGAGACCATCCCGTGAAGGGCCCAGGGCACCGGAGACCATCCCGTGAAGGGCCCAGGGCACCGGAGACCATCCCGTGAAGGGCCCAGGGCACCTGAGACCATCCCGTGAAGGGCCCAGGGCACCTGAGACCATCCCGTGAAGGGCCCAGGGCACCAGATCATCCCGTGAAGGGCCCAGGGCACCAGATCATCCTGTGAAGGGCCCAGGGCACCAGATCATCCCGTGAAGGGCCCAGGGCACCAGATCATCCCGTGAAGGGCCCAGGGCACCAGATCATCCCGTGAAGGGCCCAGGGCACCAGATCATCCAGTGAAGGGCCCAGGGCACCAGATCATCCAGTGAAGGGCCCAGGGCACCAGATCATCCCGTGAAGGGCCCAGGGCACCAGATCATCCCGTGAAGGGCCCAGGGCACCAGATCATCCCGTGAAGGGCCCAGGGCACCAGATCATCCCGTGAAGGGCCCAGGGCACCAGATCATCCCGTGAAGGGCCCAGGGCACCAGATCATCCCGTGAAGGGCCCAGGGCACCAGATCATCCCGTGAAGGGCCCAGGGCCCCAGATCATCCCGTGAAGGGCCCAGGGCACCAGATATCATCCCATGAAGAGACCAGTGCACCAGAGATCATCCCATGAAGAGACCAGTGCACCAGAGATCATCCCATGAAGGGACAAGTACATCAGACATCATCCCATGAAGGGACAAGTACATCAGACATCATCCCATGAAAGGACCAGTGCATCAGAGCACTCCGATTAGAGGTATGCAAGATCATCCCATGAAGGGACCAGTGCACCAGAGATCATCCCATGAATGGACCAGCGCACCAGAGATCATCCCATGAAGGGACCAGCGCACCAGAGATCATCCCATGAAGGGACCAGCGCACCAGAGATCATCCCATGAAGGGACCAGCGCATCAGATATCATCCCATGAAGGGACCAGCGCATCAGATATCATCCCATGAAGGGACCAGCGCATCAGATATCATCCCATGAAGGGACCAGCGCATCAGATATCATCCCATGAAGGGACCAGCGCATCAGATATCATCCCATGAAGGGACCAGCGCACCAGATCATCCCATGAAGGGACCAGCGCACCAGATCATCCCATGAAGGGACCAGCGCACCAGATCATCCCATGAAGGGACCAGCGCAACAGATCATCCCATGAAGGGACCCGTGCAACAGATCATCCCATGAAGGGACCCGTGCAACAGATCATCCCATGAAGGGACCCGTGCAACAGATCATCCCATGAAGGGACCCGTGCAACAGATCATCCCATGAAGGGACCCGTGCATCCGATCATCCCATGAAGGGACCCGTGCATCCGATCATCCCATGAAGGGACCCGTGCATCCGGGATCATCCCATGAAGGGACCCGTGCATCCGGGATCATCCCATGAAGGGACCCGTGCATCCGGGATCATCCCATGAAGGGACCCGTGCATCCGGGATCATCCCATGAAGGGACCCGTGCATCCGGGATCATCCCATGAAGGGACCCGTGCATCCGGGATCATCCCATGAAGGGACCCGTGCATCCGGGATCATCCCATGAAGGGACCCGTGCATCCGGGATCATCCCATGAAGGGACCCGTGCATCCGGGATCATCCCATGAAGGGACCCGTGCATCCGGGATCATCCCATGAAGGGACCCGTGCATCCGGGATCATCCCATGAAGGGACCCGTGCATCCGGGATCATCCCATGAAGGGACCCGTGCATCCGGGATCATCCCATGAAGGGACCCGTGCATCCGGGATCATCCCATGAAGGGACCCGTGCATCCGGGATCATCCCATGAAGGGATCCGGGATCATCCCATGAAGGGACCAGTGCATCCGGGATCATCCCATGAAGGGACCAGTGCATCCGGGATCATCCCATGAAGGGACCAGTGCATCCGGGATCATCCCATGAAGGGACCAGTGCATCCGGGATCATCCCATGAAGGGACCAGTGCATCCGGGATCATCCCATGAAGGGACCAGTGCATCCGGGATCATCCCATGAAGGGACCAGTGCATCCGGGATCATCCCATGAAGGGACCAGTGCATCCGGGATCATCCCATGAAGGGACCAGTGCATCCGGGATCATCCCACGAAGGGACCAGCGCATCAAAGATCATCCCATGAAGGAACCAGCGCATCAAAGATCATCCCATGAAGGGACCAGTGCATCACAGCACTCAAATTAGAGGTATGCAAGATCATCCCATGAAGGGACCAGTGCATCAAAAATCATCCCATGAAGGGACCAGTGCATCAGAGATCATCCCATGAAGGGACCAGTGCATCAGAGATCATCCCATGAAGGGACCAGTGCATCAGAGATCAACCCATGAAGGGACCAGTGCATCAGAGATCAACCCATGAAGGGACCAGTGCATCAGATTAACCCATGAAGGGACCAGAGATCATCCGATGAAGGGACCAGTGCATCCCATGAAGGGACCAGCGCATCAGAGATCATCCCATGAAGGGACCAGTGCATCAACGATCCTCCCATGAAGGGACCAGTGCATCAACGATCCTCCCATGAAAGGGACCAGTGCTTCAACGATCCTCCCATGAAAGGGACCAGTGCTTCAACGATCCTCCCATGAAAGGGACCAGTGCTTCAACGATCCTCCCATGAAAGGGACCAGTGCTTCAACGATCCTCCCATGAAAGGGACCAGTGCTTCAACGATCCTCCCATGAAAGGGACCAGCGCTTCAACGATCATCCCATGAAGGGACCAGCGCAACAGAGATCATCCCATGAAGGGACCAGCGCAACAGAGATCATCCCATGAAGGGACCAGCGCAACAGAGATCATCCCATGAAGGGACCAGCGCAACAGAGATCATCCCATGAAGGGACCAGCGCAACAGAGATCATCCCATGAAGGGACCAGCGCAACAGAGATCATCCCATGAAGGGACCAGCGCAACAGAGATCATCCCATGAAGGGACCAGCGCAACAGATGATCCCATGAAGGGACCACTGCATCAGAGATCATCCCATGAAGGCACCAGCGCATCAGAGATCATCCCATGAAGGCACCAGCGCATCAGAGATCATCCCATGAAGGCACCAGCGCATCAGAGATCATCCCATGAAGGCACCAGCGCATCAGAGATCATCCCATGAAGGGACCAGCGCACCAAAGATCATCCCATGAAGGGAGCAGCGCACCAAAGATCATCCCATGAAGGGAGCAGCGCACCAAAGATCATCCCATGAAGGGAGCAGCGCACCAAAGATCATCCCATGAAGGGAGCAGCGCACCAAAGATCATCCCATGAAGGGAGCAGCGCACCAAAGATCATCCCATGAAGGGAGCAGCGCACCAAAGATCATCCCATGAAGGGAGCAGCGCACCAAAGATCATCCCATGAAGGGAGCAGCGCACCAAAGATCATCCCATGAAGGGAGCAGCGCACCAAAGATCATCCCATGAAGGGAGCAGCGCACCAAAGATCATCCCATGAAGGGAGCAGCGCACCAAAGATCATCCCATGAAGGGAGCAGCGCACCAAAGATCATCCCATGAAGGGAGCAGCGCACCAAAGATCATCCCATGAAGGGAGCAGCGCACCAAAGATCATCCCATGAAGGGAGCAGCGCACCAAAGATCATCCCATGAAGGGAGCAGCGCACCAAAGATCATCCCATGAAGGGAGCAGCGCACCAAAGATCATCCCATGAAGGGAGCAGCGCACCAAAGATCATCCCATGAAGGGAGCAGCGCACCAAAGATCATCCCATGAAGGGAGCAGCGCATCAAAGATCATCCCATGAAGGGAGCAGCGCATCAAAGATCATCCCATGAAGGGACCAGCGCATCGAGGATCATCCCATGAAGGGACCAGCGCATCAAATATCATCCCATGAAGGGACCAGCGCATCAAATATCATCCCATGAAGGGACCAGCGCATCAAAGATCATCCCATGAAGGGACCAGCGCTTCAAAGATCCCATGAAGAGACCAGTACATCAGACATCATCCCATGAAGGGACCAGCGCACCAGAGAGCATCCCACGAAGGGACCAGCGCACCAGAGAGCATCCCACGAAGGGACCAGCGCACCAGAGAGCATCCCACGAAGGGACCAGCGCACCAGAGAGCATCCCACGAAGGGACCAGCGCACCAGAGAGCATCCCACGAAGGGACCAGCGCACCAGAGAGCATCCCACGAAGGGACCAGCGCACCAGAGAGCATCCCACGAAGGGACCAGCGCACCAGAGAGCATCCCACGAAGGGACCAGCGCACCAGAGAGCATCCCACAAAGGGACCAGCGCACCAGAGAGCATCCCACAAAGGGACCAGCGCACCAGAGAGCATCCCACAAAGGGACCAGCGCACCAAAGATCATCCCACGAAGGGACCAGCGCACCAAAGATCATCCCACGAAGGGACCAGCGCATCAAAGATCCCATGAAGGGACCAGTGCATCAAAGATCCCATGAAGGGACCAGTGCATCAGAGATTAACCCATGAAGGGACCAGTGCATCAGAGATCAACCCATGAAGGGACCAGTGCATCAGATTAACCCATGAAGGGACCAGAGATCATCCGATGAAGGGACCAGTGCATCATAGCACTCAGATTAGTGGTATGCAAAATAATCCCATGAAGGGACCAGCGCATCAGACATCATCCCATGAAGGGACCAGTGCATCAGAGATCCTCCCATGAAGGGACCAGTGCATCAGAGATCCTCCCATGAAGGGACCAGTGCTTCAACGATCCTCCCATGAAAGGGACCAGTGCTTCAACGATCCTCCCATGAAAGGGACCAGTGCTTCAACGATCCTCCCATGAAAGGGACCAGTGCATCAACGATCATCCCATGAAGGGACCAGTGCATCAAAGATCATCCCATGAAGGGACCAGCGCATCAAAGATCATCCCATGAAGGGACCAGCGCTTCAAAGATCCCATGAAGGGACCAGTACATCAGATCATCCCATGAAGGGACCAGCGCATCAGAGATCATCCCATGAAGGGACCAGCGCATCAGAGATCATCCCATGAAGGGACCAGCGCATCAGAGATCATCCCATGAAGGGACCAGCGCATCAGAGATCATCCCATGAAGGGACCAGCGCATCAGAGATCATCCCATGAACGGACCAGTGCATCAGAGGTCATCCCATGAAGGGACCAGCGGACCAGATCATCCCATGAAGGGACCAGCGGACCAGATCATCCCATGAAGGGACCAGCGGACCAGATCATCCCATGAAGGGACCAGCGGACCAGATCATCCCATGAAGGGACCAGCGGACCAGATCATCCCATGAGGGGACCAGCGCATCAGAGATCATCCCATGAAGGGACCAGCGCATCAGAGATCATCCCATGAAGGGACCAGCGCATCAGAGATCATCCCATGAAGGGACCAGCGCATCAGAGATCATCCCATGAAGGGACCAGCGCATCAGAGATCATCCCATGAAGGGACCAGCGCATCAGAGATCATCCCATGAAGGGACCAGCGCATCAGAGATCATCCCATGAAGGAACCAGCGCATCAGAGATCATCCCATGAAGGGACCAGCGCATCAGAGATCATCCCATGAAGGGACCAGCGCATCAGAGATCATCCCATGAAGGGACCAGCGCATCAAAGATCATCCCATGAAGGGACCAGCGCTTGAAAGATCATCCCATGAAGGGACCAGCGCTTCAAAGATCATCCCATGAAGGGACCAGCGCTTCAAAGATCCCATGAAGGGACCAGCGCTTCAAAGATCCCATGAAGGGACCAGCTCTTCAAAGATCCCATGAAGGGACCAGCTCTTCAAAGATCCCATGAAGGGACCAGCTCTTCAAAGATCCCATGAAGGGACCAGTACATCAGATCATCCCATGAAGGGACCAGCACATCAGATCATCCCATGAAGGGACCAGCGCATCAGAGATCATCCCATGAAGGGACCAGCGCATCAGAGATCATCCCATGAAGGGACCAGCGCATCAGAGATCATCCCATGAAGGGACCAGCGCACCAGAGATCATCCCATGAAGGGACCAGCGCATCAAAGATCATCCCATGAAGGGACCAGCGCTTCAAATATCCCATGAAGGGACAAGTACATCAGACATCATCCCATGAAGGGACCAGTGCATCAGACATCATCCCAAGAAGGGACCAGTGCATCAGACATCATCCCAAGAAGGGACCAGTGCATCAGACATCATCCCAAGAAGGGACCAGTGCATCAGAGCACTCCGATTAGAGGTATGCAAGATCATCCCATGAAGGGACCAGCGCATCTGAGATCATCCCATGAAGGGACCAGCGCATCAGAGATCATCCCATGAAGGGACCAGCGCATCAGAGATCATCCCATGAAGGGACCAGCGCATCAGAGATCATCCCATGAAGGGACCAGCGCATCAAAGATCATCCCATGAAGGGACCAGCGCATCAAAGATCATCCCATGAAGGGACCAGCGCATCAAAGATCATCCCAAGAAGGGACCAGTGCATCAGAGCACTCCGATTAGAGGTATGCAAGATCATCCCACGAAGGGACCAGTGCACCAGAGATCATCCCACGAAGGGACCAGCGCACCAGAGATCATCCCACGAAGGGACCAGCGCACCAGAGATCATCCCACGAAGGGACCAGCGCACCAGAGATCATCCCATGAAGGGACCAGCGCACCAGAGATCATCCCATGAAGGGACCAGCGCATCAGAGATCATCCCATGAAGGGACCAGCGCATCAGAGATCATCCCATGAAGGGACCAGCGCACCAGAGATCATCCCATGAAGGGACCAGCGCACCAGAGATCATCCCATGAAGGGACCAGCGCACCAGAGATCATCCCATGAAGGGACCAGCGCACCAGAGATCATCCCATGAAGGGACCAGCGCACCAGAGATCATCCCATGAAGGGACCAGCGCACCAGAGATCATCCCATGAAGGGACCAGCGCACCAGAGATCATCCCATGAAGGGACCAGCGCACCAGAGATCATCCCATGAAGGGACCAGCGCACCAGAGATCATCCCATGAAGGGACCAGCGCACCAGAGATCATCCCATGAAGGGACCAGCGCACCAGAGATCATCCCATGAAGGGACCAGCGCACCAGAGATCATCCCATGAAGGGACCAGCGCACCAGAGATCATCCCATGAAGGGACCAGCGCACCAGATCATCCCATGAAGGGACCAGCGCAACAGATCATCCCATGAAGGGACCAATGCAACAGATCATCCCATGAAGGGACCAATGCAACAGATCATCCCATGAAGGGACCAATGCAACAGATCATCCCACGAAGGGACCCGTGCAACAGATCATCCCACGAAGGGACCCGTGCAACAGATCATCCCATGAAGGGACCCGTGCAACAGATCATCCCATGAAGGGACCAGTGCATCAGAGATCATCCCATGAAGGGACCCGTGCAACAGATCATCCCATGAAGGGACCCGTGCATCCGGGATCATCCCATGAAGGGACCATTGCATCCAGGATCATCCCATGAAGGGACCAGCGCATCAAAGATCATCCCATGAAAAAACCAGCGCATCAAAGATCATCCCATGAAGGGACCAGTGCATCACAGCACTCAGATTAAAGGTATGCAAAATAATCCCATGAAGGGACCAGTGCATCAGAGATCATCCCATGAAGGGACCAGTGCAACACAGCACTCAAATTAGAGGTATGCAAGATCATCCCATGAAGGGACCAGTGCATCAAAAATCATCCCATGAAGGGACCAGTGCATCAGATCATCCCATGAAGGGACCAGTGCATCAGATCATCCCATGAAGGGACCGGATCAGAGATTAACCCATGAAGGGACCAGTGCATCAGAGATCAACCCATGAAGGGACCAGTGCATCAGATTAACCCATGAAGGGACCAGAGATCATCCGATGAAGGGACCAGTGCATCATAGCACTCAGATTAGTGGTATGCAAAATAATCCCATGAAGGGACCAGCGCATCAGAGATCATCCCATGAAGGGACCAGTGCATCAGAGATCCTCCCATGAAGGGACCAGTGCTTCAACGATCCTCCCATGAAGGGACCAGTGCTTCAACGATCCTCCCATGAAGGGACCAGTGCTTCAACGATCCTCCCATGAAAGGGACCAGTGCTTCAACGATCCTCCCATGAAAGGGACCAGTGCTTCAACGATCCTCCCATGAAAGGGACCAGTGCATCAACGATCCTCCCTTGAAGGGACCAGCGCTTCAAAGATCATCCCATGAAGGGACCAGCGCTTCAAAGATCATCCCATGAAGGGACCAGCGCTTCAAAGATCCCATGAAGGGACCAGCGCATCAGAGATCATCCCATGAAGGGACCAGCGCAACAGAGATCATCCCATGAAGGGACCAGCGCAACAGAGATCATCCCATGAAGGGACCAGCGCAACAGAGATCATCCCATGAAGGGACCAGCGCAACAGAGATCATCCCATGAAGGGACCAGCGCAACAGAGATCATCCCATGAAGGGACCAGCGCAACAGAGATCATCCCATGAAGGGACCAGCGCAACAGAGATCATCCCATGAAGGGACCAGCGCAACAGAGATCATCCCATGAAGGGACCAGCGCAACAGATGATCCCATGAAGGGACCAGCGCAACAGATGATCCCATGAAGGGACCAGCGCAACAGATGATCCCATGAAGGGACCAGCGCAACAGATGATCCCATGAAGGGACCAGTGCAACAGATGATCCCATGAAGGGACCAGTGCAACAGATGATCCCATGAAGGGACCAGTGCAACAGATGATCCCATGAAGGGACCAGTGCAACAGATGATCCCATGAAGGGACCAGTGCACCAGAGATGATCCCATGAAGGGACCAGTGCACCAGAGATCATCCCGTGAAGGGACCTGTGCATCCCAGCACTCAGATTAGAGGTATGCCAGATCATCCCATGAAGGGAGCAGCGCACCAAAGATCATCCCATGAAGGGAGCAGCGCACCAAAGATCATCCCATGAAGGGAGCAGCGCACCAAAGATCATCCCATGAAGGGAGCAGCGCACCAAAGATCATCCCATGAAGGGAGCAGCGCACCAAAGATCATCCCATGAAGGGAGCAGCGCACCAAAGATCATCCCATGAAGGGAGCAGCGCATCAAAGATCATCCCATGAAGGGAGCAGCGCATCAAAGATCATCCCATGAAGGGAGCAGCGCATCACAGCACTCAGATTAGAGGTATGCAAGATCATCCGATGAAGGGACCAGCGCATCGAGGATCATCCCATGAAGGGACCAGCGCATCGAGGATCATCCCATGAAGGGACCAGCGCATCGAGGATCATCCCATGAAGGGACCAGTGCTTCAAAGATCCCATGAAGGGACCAGTACATCAGACATCATCCCATGAAGGGACCAGCGCACCAGAGAGCATCCCACGAAGGGACCAGCGCACCAGAGAGCATCCCACGAAGGGACCAGCGCACCAGAGAGCATCCCACGAAGGGACCAGCGCACCAGAGAGCATCCCACGAAGGGACCAGCGCACCAGAGAGCATCCCACGAAGGGACCAGCGCACCAGAGAGCATCCCACGAAGGGACCAGCGCACCAGAGAGCATCCCACGAAGGGACCAGCGCACCAGAGAGCATCCCACGAAGGGACCAGCGCACCAGAGAGCATCCCACGAAGGGACCAGCGCATCAAAGATCCCATGAAGGGACCAGTGCATCAAAGATCCCATGAAGGGACCAGTGCATCACAGCACAGCACTCATATTAGAGGTATGCAAGATCATCCAATGAAGGGACCAGCGCACCAGAGATCATCCCGGTGCAGGGACCAGCGCACCAGAGATCATCCCGGTGCAGGGACCAGCGCACCAGAGATCATCCCGGTGCAGGGACCAGCGCACCAGAGATCATCCCGGTGCAGGGACCAGCGCACCAGAGATCATCCCGGTGCAGGGACCAGCGCACCAGAGATCATCCCGGTGCAGGGACCAGCGCACCAGAGATCATCCCGGTGCAGGGACCAGCGCACCAGAGATCATCCCCGTGCAGGGACCAGCGCACCAGAGATCATCCCCGTGCAGGGACCAGCGCACCAGAGATCATCCCCGTGCAGGGACCAGCGCACCAGAGATCATCCCCGTGCAGGGACCAGTGCATCCCGTGCAGGGACCAGCGCATCAGAGATCATCCCGTGCAGGGACCAGCGCATCAGAGATCATTCCATGAAGGGACCAGCGCACCAGAGATCATCCCATGAAGGGACCAGTGCACCAGAGATCATCCCGTGAAGGGACCAGTGCACCAGAGATCATCCCGTGAAGGGACCAGTGCACCAGAGATCATCCCGTGAAGGGACCAGTGCACCAGAGATCATCCCATGAAGGGACCTGTGCATCCCAGCACTCAGATTAGAGGTATGCAAGATCATCCCATGAAGGGACCAGTGCATCAGAGGTCATCCCATGAAGGGACCAGTGCAAGAGATCATCCCATGAAGAGACTAGTGCATCAGATCACTCAGATTAGAGGTATGCAAGATCATCCCATGAAGGGCCCAGGGCACCGGAGATCATCCCAGGGCACCAGATCATCCCATGAAGGGCCCAGGGCACCGGAGATCATCCCAGGGCACCAGATCATCCCATGAAGGGCCCAGGGCACCGGAGACCATCCCATGAAGGGCCCAGGGCACCGGAGACCATCCCATGAAGGGCCCAGGGCACCACAGCACTCATTAGAGGTATGCAAGACCATCCCATGAAGGGCCCAGGGCACCAGATCATCCCGTGAAGGGCCCAGGGCACCAGATCATCCCGTGAAGGGCCCAGGGCACCAGATCATCCCGTGAAGGGCCCAGGGCACCAGATCATCCCGTGAAGGGCCCAGGGCACCAGATCATCCCGTGAAGGGCCCAGGGCACCAGATCATCCCGTGAAGGGCCCAGGGCACCAGATCATCCCGTGAAGGGCCCAGGGCACCAGATCATCCCGTGAAGGGCCCAGGGCACCAGATCATCCCGTGAAGGGCCCAGGGCACCAGATCATCCCGTGAAGGGCCCAGGGCACCAGATCATCCCGTGAAGGGCCGAGTGCAACAGACATCATCCCATGAAGGGACGAGTGCAACAGACATCATCCCATGAAGGGACGAGTGCAACAGACATCATCCCATGAAGGGACGAGTGCAACAGACATCATCCCATGAAGGGACGAGTGCAACAGACATCATCCCATGAAGGGACGAGTGCAACAGACATCATCCCATGAAGGGACCAGTGCAACAGACATCATCCCACGAAGGGACCAGTGCAACAGACATCATCCCACGAAGGGACCAGTGCAACAGACATCATCCCACGAAGGGACCAGTGCAACAGACATCATCCCACGAAGGGACCAGTGCAACAGACATCATCCCACGAAGGGACCAGTGCAACAGACATCATCCCACGAAGGGACCAGTGCAACAGACATCATCCCACGAAGGGACCAGGGCAACAGACATCATCCCACGAAGGGACCAGGGCAACAGACATCATCCCACGAAGGGACCAGGGCAACAGACATCATCCCACGAAGGGACCAGGGCAACAGACATCATCCCACGAAGGGACCAGGGCAACAGACATCATCCCACGAAGGGACCAGGGCAACAGACATCATCCCACGAAGGGACCAGTGCAACAGACATCATCCCACGAAGGGACCAGTGCAACAGACATCATCCCACGAAGGGACCAGTGCAACAGACTTCATCCCATGAAGGGACCAGTGCAACAGACTTCATCCCCTGAAGGGACCAGTGCAACAGACATCATCCCATGAAGGGCCCAGGGCACCAGACATCATCCCATGAAGGGCCCAGGGCACCAGATCATCCCATGAAGGGCCCAGGGCACCAGATCATCCCATGAAGGGCCCAGGGCACCAGATCATCCCATGAAGGGCCCAGGGCACCAGATCATCCCATGAAGGGCCCAGGGCACCAGATCATCCCATGAAGGGCCCAGGGCACCAGATCATCCCATGAAGGGCCCAGGGCACCAGATCATCCCATGAAGGGCCCAGGGCACCAGATCATCCCATGAAGGGCCCAGGGCACCAGATCATCCCATGAAGGGCCCAGCGCATCAGAGATCATCCCATGAAGGGCCCAGCGCATCAGAGATCATCCCATGAAGGGCCCAGCGCATCAGAGATCATCCCATGAAGGGACCAGCGCATCAGATCATCCCATGAAGGGACCAGCGCATCAGATCATCCCATGAAGGGACCAGCGCATCAGAGATCATCCCATGAAGGGACCAGCGCACCAGAGATCATCCCATGAAGGGACCAGCGCACCAGATCATCCCATGAAGGGACCAGCGCACCAGATCATCCCATGAAGGGACCAGCGCACCAGATCATCCCATGAAGGGACCAGCGCACCAGATCATCCCATGAAGGGACCAATGCAACAGATCATCCCATGAAGGGACCAATGCAACAGATCATCCCATGAAGGGACCAATGCAACAGATCATCCCATGAAGGGACCCGTGCAACAGATCATCCCATGAAGGGACCCGTGCAACAGATCATCCCATGAAGGGACCCGTGCAACAGATCATCCCATGAAGGGACCCGTGCAACAGATCATCCCATGAAGGGACCCGTGCAACAGATCATCCCATGAAGGGACCCGTGCAACAGATCATCCCATGAAGGGACCAGTGCAACAGACATCATCCCATGAAGGGACCAGTGCAACAGACTTCATCCCCTGAAGGGACCAGTGCAACAGACATCATCCCATGAAGGGACGAGTGCAACAGACATCATCCCATGAAGGGACGAGTGCAACAGACATCATCCCATGAAGGGACGAGTGCAACAGACATCATCCCATGAAGGGACGAGTGCAACAGACATCATCCCATGAAGGGCCCAGGGCACCAGATCATCCCATGAAGGGCCCAGGGCACCAGATCATCCCATGAAGGGCCCAGGGCACCAGATCATCCCATGAAGGGCCCAGGGCACCAGATCATCCCATGAAGGGCCCAGGGCACCAGATCATCCCATGAAGGGCCCAGGGCACCAGATCATCCCATGAAGGGCCCAGGGCACCAGATCATCCCATGAAGGGCCCAGCACATCAGAGATCATCCCATGAAGGGACCAGCGCATCAGAGATCATCCCATGAAGGGACCAGCGCATCCGGGATCATCCCATGAAGGGACCAGCGCATCCGGGATCATCCCATGAAGGGACCAGCGCATCCGGGATCATCCCATGAAGGGACCAGTGCATCCGGGATCATCCCATGAAGGGACCAGTGCATCCGGGATCATCCCATGAAGGGACCAGTGCATCCGGGATCATCCCATGAAGGGACCAGTGCATCCGGGATCATCCCATGAAGGGACCAGTGCATCCGGGATCATCCCATGAAGGGACCAGCACATCAGAGATCATCCCATGAAGGGACCAGCGCATCAGAGATCATCCCATGAAGGGACCCGTGAAACAGATCATCCCATGAAGGGACCAGTGCATCCGGGATCATCCCATGAAGGGACCAGTGCATCCGGGATCATCCCACGAAGGGACCAGCGCATCAAAGATCATCCCATGAAGGAACCAGCGCATCAAAGATCATCCCATGAAGGAACCAGCGCATCAAAGATCATCCCATGAAGGGACCAGTGCATCACAGCACTCAGATTAAAGGTATGCAAAATAATCCCATGAAGGGACCAGTGCATCAGAGATCATCCCATGAAGGGACCAGTGCAACACAGCACTCAAATTAGAGGTATGCAAGATCATCCCATGAAGGGACCAGTGCATCTAAAATCATCCCATGAAGGGACCAGCGCATCAAAGATCATCCCATGAAGGGACCAGCGCATCAAAGATCATCCCATGAAGGGACCAGCGCATCAAAGATCCCATGAAGGGACAAGTACATCAGACATCATCCCATGAAGGGACCAGCGCTTCAAAGATCCCATGAAGGGACAAGTACATCAGACATCATCCCATGAAGGGACCAGTGCATCAGACATCATCCCAAGAAGGGACCAGTGCATCAGACATCACCCCACGAAGGGACCAGTGCATCAGAGCACTCCGATTAGAGGTATGCAAGATCATCCCATGAAGGGACCAGCGCACCAGAGATCATCCCATGAAGGGACCAGCGCACCAGAGATCATCCCATGAAGGGACCAGCGCACCAGAGATCATCCCATGAAGGGACCAGCGCACCAGAGATCATCCCATGAAGGGACCAGCGCACCAGAGATCATCCCATGAAGGGACCAGCGCACCAGAGATCATCCCATGAAGGGACCAGCGCACCAGAGATCATCCCATGAAGGGACCAGCGCACCAGAGATCATCCCATGAAGGGACCAGCGCACCAGAGATCATCCCATGAAGGGACCAGCGCACCAGAGATCATCCCATGAAGGGACCAGCGCATCAGAGATCATCCCATGAAGGGACCAGCGCACCAGAGATCATCCCATGAAGGGACCAGCGCACCAGAGATCATCCCATGAAGGGACCAGCGCACCAGAGATCATCCCATGAAGGGACCAGCGCACCAGAGATCATCCCATGAAGGGACCAGCGCACCAGATCATCCCATGAAGGGACCAGCGCACCAGATCATCCCATGAAGGGACCCGTGCAACAGATCATCCCATGAAGGGACCCGTGCAACAGATCATCCCATGAAGGGACCCGTGCAACAGATCATCCCATGAAGGGACCCGTGCAACAGATCATCCCATGAAGGGACCCGTGCAACAGATCATCCCATGAAGGGACCCGTGCAACAGATCATCCCATGAAGGGACCCGTGCAACAGATCATCCCATGAAGGGACCCGTGCAACAGATCATCCCATGAAGGGACCCGTGCAACAGATCATCCCATGAAGGGACCCGTGCAACAGATCATCCCATGAAGGGACCCGTGCAACAGATCATCCCATGAAGGGACCCGTGCAACAGATCATCCCATGAAGGGACCCGTGCAACAGATCATCCCATGAAGGGACCCGTGCAACAGATCATCCCATGAAGGGACCCGTGCAACAGATCATCCCATGAAGGGACCCGTGCAACAGATCATCCCATGAAGGGACCCGTGCAACAGATCATCCCATGAAGGGACCCGTGCAACAGATCATCCCATGAAGGGACCCGTGCAACAGATCATCCCATGAAGGGACCCGTGCATCCGGGATCATCCCATGAAGGGACCCGTGCATCCGGGATCATCCCACGAAGGGACCAGCGCATCAAAGATCATCCCATGAAGGAACCAGCGCATCAAAGATCATCCCATGAAGTGACCAGTGCATCACAGCACTCAGATTAAAGGTATGCAAAATAATCCCATGAAGGGACCAGTGCATCAGAGATCATCCCATGAAGGGACCAGTGCATCAGAGATCAACCCATGAAGGGGCCAGTGCATCAGAGATCAACCCATGAAGGGGCCAGTGCATCAGATTAACCCATGAAGGGACCAGAGATCATCCGATGAAGGGACCAGTGCATCATAGCACTCAGATTAGTGGTATGCAAAATAATCCCATGAAGGGACCAGTGCTTCAACGATCCTCCCATGAAAGGGACCAGTGCTTCAACGATCCTCCCATGAAGGGACCAGCGCTTCAAAGATCATCCCATGAAGGGACCAGCGCTTCAAAGATCATCCCATGAAGGGACCAGCGCTTCAAAGATCATCCCATGAAGGGACCAGCGCAACAGATGATCCCATGAAGGGACCAGCGCAACAGATGATCCCATGAAGGGACCAGTGCAACAGATGATCCCATGAAGGGACCAGTGCAACAGATGATCCCATGAAGGGACCCGTGCAACAGATCATCCCATGAAGGGACCCGTGCAACAGATCATCCCATGAAGGGACCCGTGCAACAGATCATCCCATGAAGGGACCCGTGCAACAGATCATCCCATGAAGGGACCCGTGCAACAGATCATCCCATGAAGGGACCCGTGCAACAGATCATCCCATGAAGGGACCCGTGCATCCGGGATCATCCCATGAAGGGACCCGTGCATCCGGGATCATCCCACGAAGGGACCAGCGCATCAAAGATCATCCCATGAAGGAACCAGCGCATCAAAGATCATCCCATGAAGTGACCAGTGCATCACAGCACTCAGATTAAAGGTATGCAAAATAATCCCATGAAGGGACCAGTGCATCAGAGATCATCCCATGAAGGGACCAGTGCATCAGAGATCAACCCATGAAGGGGCCAGTGCATCAGAGATCAACCCATGAAGGGGCCAGTGCATCAGATTAACCCATGAAGGGACCAGAGATCATCCGATGAAGGGACCAGTGCATCATAGCACTCAGATTAGTGGTATGCAAAATAATCCCATGAAGGGACCAGTGCTTCAACGATCCTCCCATGAAAGGGACCAGTGCTTCAACGATCCTCCCATGAAGGGACCAGCGCTTCAAAGATCATCCCATGAAGGGACCAGCGCTTCAAAGATCATCCCATGAAGGGACCAGCGCTTCAAAGATCATCCCATGAAGGGACCAGCGCTTCAAAGATCATCCCATGAAGGGACCAGCGCAACAGATGATCCCATGAAGGGACCAGCGCAACAGATGATCCCATGAAGGGACCAGTGCAACAGATGATCCCATGAAGGGACCAGTGCAACAGATGATCCCATGAAGGGACCAGTGCAACAGATGATCCCATGAAGGGACCAGTGCAACAGATGATCCCATGAAGGGACCAGCGCAACAGATGATCCCATGAAGGGACCAGCGCAACAGATGATCCCATGAAGGGACCAGCGCAACAGATGATCCCATGAAGGGACCAGCGCATCAGAGATCATCCCATGAAGGCACCAGCGCACCAGAGATCATCCCATGAAGGCACCAGCGCACCAGAGATCATCCCATGAAGGCACCAGCGCACCAAAGATCATCCCATGAAGGGAGCAGCGCACCAAAGATCATCCCATGAAGGGAGCAGCGCACCAAAGATCATCCCATGAAGGGAGCAGCGCACCAAAGATCATCCCATGAAGGGAGCAGCGCACCAAAGATCATCCCATGAAGGGAGCAGCGCACCAAAGATCATCCCATGAAGGGAGCAGCGCACCAAAGATCATCCCATGAAGGGAGCAGCGCACCAAAGATCATCCCATGAAGGGAGCAGCGCACCAAAGATCATCCCATGAAGGGAGCAGCGCACCAAAGATCATCCCATGAAGGGAGCAGCGCACCAAAGATCATCCCATGAAGGGAGCAGCGCACCAAAGATCATCCCATGAAGGGAGCAGCGCATCACAGCACTCAGATTAGAGGTATGCAAGATCATCCGATGAAGGGACCAGCGCATCGAGGATCATCCCATGAAGGGACCAGCGCATCGAGGATCATCCCATGAAGGGACCAGCGCATCGAGGATCATCCCATGAAGGGACCAGCGCTTCAAAGATCCCATGAAGGGACCAGTACATCAGACATCATCCCATGAAGGGACCAGCGCACCAGAGAGCATCCCACGAAGGGACCAGCGCACCAAAGATCATCCCACAAAGGGACCAGCGCACCAAAGATCATCCCACAAAGGGACCAGCGCACCAAAGATCATCCCACAAAGGGACCAGCACACCAAAGATCATCCCACAAAGGGACCAGCACACCAAAGATCATCCCACAAAGGGACCAGCACACCAAAGATCATCCCACAAAGGGACCAGCGCATCAAAGATCATCCCACAAAGGGACCAGCGCATCAAAGATCATCCCACAAAGGGACCAGCGCATCAAAGATCCCATGAAGGGACCAGTGCACCAGAGATCATCCCATGAAGGGTCCAGTGCATCAAAGATCCCATGAAGGGACCAGTGCACCAGAGATCATCCCATGAAGGGTCCAGTACAAAGATCATCCCATGAAGGGACCAGTGCATCAAAGATCATTGAATTATCGGAACAGTGCATCACAGCAATAAGATTAGAGGTATGCGAGATCATCCCGGTGCAGGGACCAGCGCACCAGAGATCATCCCCGTGCAGGGACCAGCGCACCAGAGATCATCCCCGTGCAGGGACCAGCGCACCAGAGATCATCCCCGTGCAGGGACCAGCGCACCAGAGATCATCCCCGTGCAGGGACCAGCGCACCAGAGATCATCCCCGTGCAGGGACCAGCGCACCAGAGATCATCCCCGTGCAGGGACCAGCGCACCAGAGATCATCCCCGTGCAGGGACCAGCGCACCGGAGATCATCCCCGTGCAGGGACCAGCGCACCGGAGATCATCCCCGTGCAGGGACCAGCGCACCGGAGATCATCCCCGTGCAGGGACCAGCGCACCGGAGATCATCCCCGTGCAGGGCCCAGGGCACCGGAGACCATCCCGTGAAGGGCCCAGGGCACCGGAGACCATCCCGTGAAGGGCCCAGGGCACCGGAGACCATCCCGTGAAGGGCCCAGGGCACCGGAGACCATCCCGTGAAGGGCCCAGGGCACCAGATCATCCCGTGAAGGGCCCAGGGCACCAGATCATCCCGTGAAGGGCCCAGGGCACCAGATCATCCCGTGAAGGGCCCAGGGCACCAGATCATCCCGTGAAGGGCCCAGGGCACCAGATCATCCCGTGAAGGGCCCAGGGCACCAGATCATCCCGTGAAGGGCCCAGGGCACCAGATCATCCCGTGAAGGGCCCAGGGCACCAGATCATCCCGTGAAGGGCCCAGGGCACCAGATCATCCCGTGAAGGGCCCAGGGCACCAGATCATCCCGTGAAGGGCCCAGGGCACCAGATCATCCCGTGAAGGGCCCAGGGCACCAGAGATCATCCCGTGAAGGGCCCAGGGCAGCAGAGATCATCCCGTGAAGGGCCCAGCGCAGCAGAGATCATCCCGTGAAGGGCCCAGCGCAGCAGAGATCATCCCGTGAAGGGCCCAGCGCAGCAGAGATCATCCCGTGAAGGGCCCAGCGCAGCAGAGATCATCCCGTGAAGGGCCCAGCGCAGCAGAGATCATCCCGTGAAGGGACCAGCGCAGCAGAGATCATCCCGTGAAGGGACCAGCGCAGCAGAGATCATCCCGTGAAGGGACCAGCGCAGCAGAGATCATCCCGTGAAGGGACCAGCGCAGCAGAGATCATCCCGTGAAGGGACCAGCGCAGCAGAGATCATCCCGTGAAGGGACCAGCGCAGCAGAGATCATCCCGTGAAGGGACCAGCGCAGCAGAGATCATCCCGTGAAGGGACCAGCGCAGCAGAGATCATCCCGTGAAGGGACCAGCGCAGCAGAGATCATCCCGTGAAGGGACCAGCGCAGCAGAGATCATCCCGTGAAGGGACCAGCGCAGCAGAGATCATCCCGTGAAGGGACCAGCGCAGCAGAGATCATCCCGTGAAGGGACCAGCGCAGCAGAGATCATCCCGTGAAGGGACCAGCGCAGCAGAGATCATCCCGTGAAGGGACCAGCGCAGCAGAGATCATCCCGTGAAGGGACCAGCGCAGCAGAGATCATCCCGTGAAGGGACCAGCGCAGCAGAGATCATCCCGTGAAGGGACCAGCGCAGCAGAGATCATCCCGTGAAGGGACCAGCGCAGCAGAGATCATCCCGTGAAGGGACCAGCGCAGCAGAGATCATCCCGTGAAGGGACCAGCGCAGCAGAGATCATCCCGTGAAGGGACCAGCGCAGCAGAGATCATCCCGTGAAGGGACCAGCGCAGCAGAGATCATCCCGTGAAGGGACCAGCGCAGCAGAGATCATCCCGTGAAGGGACCAGCGCAGCAGAGATCATCCCGTGAAGGGACCAGCGCAGCAGAGATCATCCCGTGAAGGGACCAGCGCAGCAGAGATCATCCCGTGAAGGGACCATCGCATCACAGCACTCTTAATAGAGGTATGCAAGATCATCCCGTGAAGGGACCATCGCATCACAGCACTCTTAATAGAGGTATGCAAGATCATCCCATGAAGGGACCAGTGCACTAGAGATCATCCCATGAAGGGACCAGTGCAACAGACATCATCCCATGAAGGGACCAGTGCAACAGACATCATCCCATGAAGGGACGAGTGCAACAGACATCATCCCATGAAGGGACGAGTGCAACAGACATCATCCCATGAAGGGACGAGTGCAACAGACATCATCCCATGAAGGGACGAGTGCAACAGACATCATCCCATGAAGGGACCAGTGCAACAGACATCATCCCATGAAGGGACCAGTGCAACAGACATCATCCCATGAAGGGACCAGTGCAACAGACATCATCCCATGAAGGGACCAGTGCAACAGACATCATCCCATGAAGGGACCAGTGCAACAGACATCATCCCATGAAGGGACCAGTGCAACAGACATCATCCCAAGAAGGGACCAGTGCAACAGACATCATCCCAAGAAGGGACCAGTGCATCAGACATCATCCCATGAAGGGACCAGTGCATCAGACATCATCCCATGAAGGGACCAGTGCATCAGACATCATCCCAAGAAGGGACCAGTGCATCAGACATCATCCCATGAAGGGACCAGTGCATCAGACATCATCCCATGAAGGGACCAGTGCATCAGAGCACTCCGATTAGAGGTATGCAAGATCATCCCATGAAGGGACCAGCGCACCAGAGATCATCCCATGAAGGGACCAGCGCACCAGAGATCATCCCATGAAGGGACCAGCGCACCAGAGATCATCCCATGAAGGGACCAGCGCACCAGAGATCATCCCATGAAGGGACCAGCGCACCAGAGATCATCCCATGAAGGGACCAGCGCACCAGATCATCCCATGAAGGGACCAGCGCACCAGATCATCCCATGAAGGGACCAGCGCACCAGATCATCCCATGAAGGGACCAGCGCACCAGATCATCCCATGAAGGGACCCGTGCACCAGATCATCCCATGAAGGGACCCGTGCAACAGATCATCCCATGAAGGGACCCGTGCAACAGATCATCCCATGAAGGGACCCGTGCAACAGATCATCCCATGAAGGGACCCGTGCAACAGATCATCCCATGAAGGGACCCGTGCAACAGATCATCCCATGAAGGGACCCGTGCAACAGATCATCCCATGAAGGGACCCGTGCAACAGATCATCCCATGAAGGGACCCGTGCAACAGATCATCCCATGAAGGGACCCGTGCAACAGATCATCCCATGAAGGGACCCGTGCAACAGATCATCCCATGAAGGGACCCGTGCAACAGATCATCCCATGAAGGGACCCGTGCAACAGATCATCCCATGAAGGGACCCGTGCAACAGATCATCCCATGAAGGGACCAGTGCATCCGGGATCATCCCATGAAGGGACCAGTGCATCCGGGATCATCCCACGAAGGGACCAGCGCATCAAAGATCATCCCATGAAGGAACCAGCGCATCAAAGATCATCCCATGAAGGAACCAGTGCATCACAGCACTCAGATTAAAGGTATGCAAAATAATCCCATGAAGGGACCAGTGCATCAGAGATCATCCCATGAAGGGACCAGTGCAACACAGCACTCAAATTAGAGGTATGCAAGATCATCCCATGAAGGGACCAGTGCATCAAAAATCATCCCATGAAGGGACCAGTGCATCAGAGATCATCCCATGAAGGGACCAGTGCATCAGAGATCAACCCATGAAGGGACCAGATCAGAGATTAAACCATGAAGGGACTAGTGCATCAGAGATCAACCCATGAAGGGACCAGTGCATCAGATTAACCCATGAAGGGACCAGAGATCATCCGATGAAGGGACCAGTGCATCATAGCACTCAGATTAGTGGTATGCAAAATAATCCCATGAAGGGACCAGTGCATCAGAGATCCTTCCATGAAGGGACCAGTGCTTCAACGATCCTCCCATGAAAGGGACCAGTGCTTCAACGATCCTCCCATGAAAGGGACCAGTGCTTCAACGATCCTCCCATGAAAGGGACCAGTGCTTCAACGATCCTCCCATGAAAGGGACCAGTGCTTCAACGATCCTCCCATGAAAGGGACCAGTGCATCAAAGATCATCCCATGAAGGGACCAGCGCTTCAAAGATCCCATGAAGGGATCAGTACATCAGATCATCCCATGAAGGGACCAGCGCATCAGAGATCATCCCATGAAGGGACCAGCGCAACAGAGATCATCCCATGAAGGGACCAGCGCAACAGAGATCATCCCATGAAGGGACCAGCGCAACAGAGATCATCCCATGAAGGGACCAGCGCAACAGAGATCATCCCATGAAGGGACCAGCGCAACAGAGATCATCCCATGAAGGGACCAGCGCAACAGAGATCATCCCATGAAGGGACCAGCGCAACAGAGATCATCCCATGAAGGGACCAGCGCAACAGAGATCATCCCATGAAGGGACCAGCGCAACAGAGATCATCCCATGAAGGGACCCGCGCAACAGAGATCATCCCATGAAGGGACCCGCGCAACAGAGATCATCCCATGAAGGGACCCGCGCAACAGATCATCCCATGAAGGGACCCGTGCAACAGATCATCCCATGAAGGGACCCGTGCAACAGATCATCCCATGAAGGGACCCGTGCAACAGATCATCCCATGAAGGGACCCGTGCAACAGATCATCCCATGAAGGGACCCGTGCAACAGATCATCCCATGAAGGGACCCGTGCAACAGATCATCCCATGAAGGGACCCGTGCAACAGATCATCCCATGAAGGGACCCGTGCAACAGATCATCCCATGAAGGGACCCGTGCAACAGATCATCCCACGAAGGGACCCGTGCAACAGATCATCCCACGAAGGGACCCGTGCAACAGATCATCCCATGAAGGGACCCGTGCAACAGATCATCCCATGAAGGGACCCGTGCAACAGATCATCCCATGAAGGGACCCGTGCAACAGATCATCCCATGAAGGGACCCGTGCATCCAGGATCATCCCATGAAGGGACCCGTGCATCCGGGATCATCCCACGAAGGGACCAGCGCATCAAAGATCATCCCATGAAGGAACCAGCGCATCAAAGATCATCCCATGAAGGGACCAGTGCATCACAGCACTCAGATTAAAGGTATGCAAAATAATCCCATGAAGGGACCAGTGCATCAGAGATCATCCCATGAAGGGACCAGTGCAACACAGCACTCAAATTAGAGGTATGCAAGATCATCCCATGAAGGGACCAGTGCATCAAAAATCATCCCATGAAGGGACCAGTGCATCAAATCATCCCATGAAGGGACCAGTGCATCAGATCATCCCATGAAGGGACCAGCGCATCAGAGATCATCCCATGAAGGGACCAGCGCATCAAAGATCATCCCATGAAGGGACCAGCGCTTCAAAGATCCCATGAAGGGACAAGTACATCAGACATCATCCCATGAAGGGACCAGTGCATCAGACATCATCCCAAGAAGGGACCAGAGCATCAGACATCATCCCATGAAGGGACCAGCGCATCAGACATCATCCCATGAAGGGACCAGTGCATCAGAGCACTCCGATTAGAGGTATGCAAGATCATCCCATGAAGGGACCAGCGCACCAGAGATCATCCCATGAAGGGACCAGCGCACCAGAGATCATCCCATGAAGGGACCAGCGCACCAGAGATCATCCCATGAAGGGACCAGCGCACCAGAGATCATCCCATGAAGGGACCAGCGCACCAGAGATCATCCCATGAAGGGACCAGCGCATCAAAGATCATCCCATGAAGGGACCAGCGCATCAGACATCATCCCATGAAGGGACCAGCGCATCAGACATCATCCCATGAAGGGACCAGCGCACCAGAGATCATCCCATGAAGGGACCAGCGCACCAGAGATCATCCCATGAAGGGACCAGCGCACCAGAGATCATCCCATGAAGGGACCAGCGCATCAGACATCATCCCATGAAGGGACCAGCGCATCAGACATCATCCCATGAAGGGACCAGCGCATCAGACATCATCCCATGAAGGGACAAGCGCATCAGACATCATCCCATGAAGGGACAAGTGCATCAGACATCATCCCATGAAGGGACAAGTGCATCAGACATCATCCCATGAAGGGACAAGTACATCAGACATCATCCCATGAAGGGACCAGTGCATCAGACATCCCATGAAGGGACCAGTGCATCAGAGCACTCCGATTAGAGGTATGCAAGATCATCCCATGAAGGGACCAGCGCACCAGAGATCATCCCATGAAGGGACCAGCGCACCAGAGATCATCCCATGAAGGGACCAGCGCACCAGAGATCATCCCATGAAGGGACCAGCGCACCAGAGATCATCCCATGAAGGGACCAGCGCACCAGAGATCATCCCATGAAGGGACCAGCGCACCAGAGATCATCCCATGAAGGGACCAGCGCACCAGAGATCATCCCATGAAGGGACCAGCGCACCAGAGATCATCCCATGAAGGGACCAGCGCACCAGAGATCATCCCATGAAGGGACCAGCGCACCAGAGATCATCCCATGAAGGGACCAGCGCACCAGAGATCATCCCATGAAGGGACCAGCGCACCAGAGATCATCCCATGAAGGGACCAGCGCACCAGAGATCATCCCATGAAGGGACCAGCGCACCAGAGATCATCCCATGAAGGGACCAGCGCACCAGATCATCCCATGAAGGGACCAGCGCAACAGATCATCCCATGAAGGGACCAGCGCAACAGATCATCCCATGAAGGGACCAGCGCAACAGATCATCCCATGAAGGGACCAGCGCAACAGATCATCCCATGAAGGGACCAATGCAACAGATCATCCCATGAAGGGACCCGTGCAACAGATCATCCCATGAAGGGACCCGTGCAACAGATCATCCCATGAAGGGACCCGTGCAACAGATCATCCCATGAAGGGACCCGTGCAACAGATCATCCCATGAAGGGACCCGTGCAACAGATCATCCCATGAAGGGACCCGTGCATCACAGCACTCAGATTAAAGGTATGCAAAATAATCCCATGAAGGGACCAGTGCATCAGAGATCATTCCATGAAGGGACCAGTGCAACACAGCACTCAAATTAGAGGTATGCAAGATCATCCCATGAAGGGACCAGTGCATCAAAAATCATCCCATGAAGGGACCAGTGCATCAGATCATCCCATGAAGGGACCAGTGCATCAGATCATCCCATGAAGGGACCAGCGCATCAAAGATCATCCCACGAAGGAACCAGCGCATCAAAGATCATCCCATGAAGGAACCAGCGCATCAAAGATCATCCCATGAAGTGACCAGTGCATCACAGCACTCAGATTAAAGGTATGCAAAATAATCCCATGAAGGGACCAGTGCATCAGAGATCATTCCATGAAGGGACCAGTGCAACACAGCACTCAAATTAGAGGTATGCAAGATCATCCCATGAAGGGACCAGTGCATCAAAAATCATCCCATGAAGGGACCAGTGCATCAGATCATCCCATGAAGGGACCAGTGCATCAGATCATCCCATGAAGGGACCAGTGCATCAGAGATCATCCCATGAAGGGACCAGTGCATCAGAGATCATCCCATGAAGGGACCAGTGCATCAGAGATCATCCCATGAAGGGACCAGTGCATCAGAGATCAACCCATGAAGGGACCAGATCAGAGATTAACCCATGAAGGGACCAGTGCATCAGAGATTAACCCATGAAGGGACCAGAGATCATCCCATGAAGGGACCAGCGCATCAGAGATCCTTCCATGAAGGGACCAGTTCTTCAACGATCCTCCCATGAAAGGGACCAGTGCTTCAACGATCCTCCCATGAAAGGGACCAGTGCTTCAACGATCCTCCCATGAAAGGGACCAGTGCTTCAACGATCCTCCCATGAAAGGGACCAGCGCATCAAAGATCATCCCATGAAAGGGACCAGCGCATCAAAGATCATCCCATGAAGGGACCAGTGCAACAGAGATCATCCCATGAAGGGACCAGTGCAACAGAGATCATCCCATGAAGGGACCAGTGCATCAGAGATCATCCCATGAAGGGACCAGTGCATCAGAGATCATCCCATGAAGGGACCAGTGCATCAGAGATCATCCCATGAAGGGACCAGTGCATCAGAGATCAACCCATGAAGGGACCAGATCAGAGATTAACCCATGAAGGGACCAGTGCATCAGAGATTAACCCATGAAGGGACCAGAGATCATCCCATGAAGGGACCAGCGCATCAGAGATCCTTCCATGAAGGGACCAGTTCTTCAACGATCCTCCCATGAAAGGGACCAGTGCTTCAACGATCCTCCCATGAAAGGGACCAGTGCTTCAACGATCCTCCCATGAAAGGGACCAGCGCATCAAAGATCCTCCCATGAAAGGGACCAGCGCATCAAAGATCATCCCATGAAAGGGACCAGCGCATCAAAGATCCTCCCATGAAAGGGACCAGCGCATCAAAGATCATCCCATGAAAGGGACCAGCGCATCAAAGATCATCCCATGAAAGGGACCAGCGCAACAGATCATCCCATGAAGGGACCAGTGCAACAGATGATCCCATGAAGGGACCAGTGCAACAGATGATCCCATGAAGGGACCAGTGCAACAGATGATCCCATGAAGGGACCAGTGCAACAGATGATCCCATGAAGGGACCAGTGCAACAGATGATCCCATGAAGGGACCAGTGCAACAGATGATCCCATGAAGGGACCAGTGCAACAGATGATCCCATGAAGGGACCAGCGCATCAGAGATCATCCCATGAAGGCACCAGCGCATCAGAGATCATCCCATGAAGGCACCAGCGCACCAGAGATCATCCCATGAAGGCACCAGCGCACCAGAGATCATCCCATGAAGGCAGCAGCGCACCAGAGATCATCCCATGAAGGGAGCAGCGCACCAAAGATCATCCCATGAAGGGAGCAGCGCACCAAAGATCATCCCATGAAGGGAGCAGCGCACCAAAGATCATCCCATGAAGGGAGCAGCGCACCAAAGATCATCCCATGAAGGGAGCAGCGCACCAAAGATCATCCCATGAAGGGAGCAGCGCACCAAAGATCATCCCATGAAGGGAGCAGCGCACCAAAGATCATCCCATGAAGGGAGCAGCGCACCAAAGATCATCCCATGAAGGGAGCAGCGCACCAAAGATCATCCCATGAAGGGAGCAGCGCACCAAAGATCATCCCATGAAGGGAGCAGCGCACCAAAGATCATCCCATGAAGGGAGCAGCGCACCAAAGATCATCCCATGAAGGGAGCAGCGCACCATAGATCATCCCATGAAGGGAGCAGCGCACCAAAGATCATCCCATGAAGGGAGCAGCGCACCAAAGATCATCCCATGAAGGGAGCAGCGCATCACAGCACTCAGATTAGAGGTATGCAAGATCCGATGAAGGGACCAGCGCATCGAGGATCATCCCATGAAGGGACCAGCGCATCGAGGATCATCCCATGAAGGGACCAGCGCTTCAAAGATCCCATGAAGGGACCAGTACATCAGACATCATCCCATGAAGGGACCAGCGCACCAGAGAGCATCCCATGAAGGGACCAGCGCACCAGAGAGCATCCCACGAAGGGACCAGCGCACCAAAGATCATCCCACGAAGGGACCAGCGCACCAAAGATCATCCCACGAAGGGACCAGCGCACCAAAGATCATCCCACGAAGGGACCAGTGCATCAAAGATCCCATGAAGGGACCAGTGCATCACAGCACAGCACTCATATTAGAGGTATGCAAGATCATCCCATGAAGGGACCAGTGCACCAGAGATCATCCCATGAAGGGTCCAGTGCAAAGATCATCCCATGAAGGGACCAGTGCATCAAAGATCATTGAATTATCGGAACAGTGCATCACAGCAATAAGATTAGAGGTATGCAAGATCATCCAATGAAGGGACCAGCGCACCAGAGATCATCCCGTGAAGGGACCAGCGCACCAGAGATCATCCCGGTGCAGGGACCAGCGCACCAGAGATCATCCCGGTGCAGGGACCAGCGCACCAGAGATCATCCCGGTGCAGGGACCAGCGCACCAGAGATCATCCCGGTGCAGGGACCAGCGCACCAGAGATCATCCCCGTGCAGGGACCAGCGCACCAGAGATCATCCCCGTGCAGGGACCAGCGCACCAGAGATCATCCCCGTGCAGGGACCAGCGCACCAGAGATCATCCCCGTGCAGGGACCAGCGCACCAGAGATCATCCCCGTGCAGGGACCAGCGCACCAGAGATCATCCCCGTGCAGGGACCAGCGCACCAGAGATCATCCCGTGCAGGGACCAGCGCATCCCGTGCAGGGACCAGCGCATCAGAGATCATTCCATGAAGGGACCAGCGCGGAGATCATTCCGTGAAGGGACCAGCGCGGAGATCATCCCGTGAAGGGACCAGCGCACCGGAGACCATCCCGTGAAGGGACCAGTGCACCGGAGACCATCCCGTGAAGGGACCAGTGCACCGGAGACCATCCCGTGAAGGGCCCAGGGCACCGGAGACCATCCCGTGAAGGGCCCAGGGCACCGGAGACCATCCCGTGAAGGGCCCAGGGCACCGGAGACCATCCCGTGAAGGGCCCAGGGCACCGGAGACCATCCCGTGAAGGGCCCAGGGCACCGGAGACCATCCCGTGAAGGGCCCAGGGCACCGGAGACCATCCCGTGAAGGGCCCAGGGCACCGGAGATCATCCCGTGAAGGGCCCAGGGCACCAGATCATCCCGTGAAGGGCCCAGGGCACCAGATCATCCCGTGAAGGGCCCAGGGCACCAGATCATCCCGTGAAGGGCCCAGGGCACCAGATCATCCCGTGAAGGGCCCAGGGCACCAGATCATCCCGTGAAGGGCCCAGGGCACCAGATCATCCCGTGAAGGGCCCAGGGCACCAGATCATCCCGTGAAGGGCCCAGGGCACCAGATCATCCCGTGAAGGGCCCAGGGCACCAGATCATCCCGTGAAGGGCCCAGGGCACCAGATCATCCCGAGAAGGGCCCGGGGCACCAGATCATCCCGAGAAGGGCCCGGGGCACCAGATCATCCCGTGAAGGGCCCGGGGCACCAGATCATCCCGTGAAGGGCCCGGGGCACCAGATCATCCCGTGAAGGGCCCGGGGCACCAGATCATCCCGTGAAGGGCCCGGGGCACCAGATCATCCCGTGAAGGGCCCGGGGCACCAGATCATCCCGTGAAGGGCCCGGGGCACCAGATCATCCCGTGAAGGGCCCAGGGCACCAGATCATCCCGTGAAGGGCCCAGGGCACCAGATCATCCCGTGAAGGGCCCAGGGCACCAGATCATCCCGTGAAGGGCCCAGGGCACCAGATCATCCCGTGAAGGGCCCAGGGCACCAGATCATCCCGTGAAGGGCCCAGGGCAGCAGAGATCATCCCAAGAAGGGACCAGTGCATCAGAGCACTCCGATTAGAGGTATGCAAGATCATCCCATGAAGGGACCAGCGCACCAGAGATCATCCCATGAAGGGACCAGCGCACCAGATCATCCCATGAAGGGACCAGCGCACCAGATCATCCCATGAAGGGACCAGCGCACCAGATCATCCCATGAAGGGACCCGTGCAACAGATCATCCCATGAAGGGACCCGTGCAACAGATCATCCCATGAAGGGACCCGTGCAACAGATCATCCCATGAAGGGACCCGTGCAACAGATCATCCCATGAAGGGACCCGTGCAACAGATCATCCCATGAAGGGACCCGTGCAACAGATCATCCCATGAAGGGACCCGTGCAACAGATCATCCCATGAAGGGACCAGTGCATCAGAGCACTCCGATTAGAGGTATGCAAGATCATCCCATGAAGGGACCAGCGCACCAGAGATCATCCCATGAAGGGACCAGCGCACCAGATCATCCCATGAAGGGACCCGTGCAACAGATCATCCCATGAAGGGACCCGTGCAACAGATCATCCCATGAAGGGACCCGTGCAACAGATCATCCCATGAAGGGACCCGTGCAACAGATCATCCCATGAAGGGACCCGTGCAACAGATCATCCCATGAAGGGACCCGTGCAACAGATCATCCCATGAAGGGACCCGTGCAACAGATCATCCCATGAAGGGACCCGTGCAACAGATCATCCCATGAAGGGACCCGTGCAACAGATCATCCCATGAAGGGACCAGTGCATCAGAGATCAACCCATGAAGGGACCAGTGCATCAGAGATCAACCCATGAAGGGACCAGATCAGAGATTAACCCATGAAGGGACCAGATCAGAGATTAACCCATGAAGGGACCAGTGCATCAGAGATTAACCCATGAAGGGACCAGAGATCATCCCATGAAGGGACCAGTGCAACACAGCACTCAAATTAGAGGTATGCAAGATCATCCCATGAAGGGACCAGTGCATCAAAAATCATCCCATGAAGGGACCAGTGCATCAGATCATCCCATGAAGGGACCAGTGCATCAGATCATCCCATGAAGGGACCAGTGCATCAGATCATCCCATGAAGGGACCAGTGCATCAGAGATCATCCCATGAAGGGACCAGTGCATCAGAGATCAACCCATGAAGGGACCAGATCAGAGATTAACCCATGAAGGGACCAGATCAGAGATTAACCCATGAAGGGACCAGTGCATCAGAGATTAACCCATGAAGGGACCAGAGATCATCCCATGAAGGGACCAGCGCATCAGAGATCCTTCCATGAAGGGACCAGTGCATCAGAGATCCTTCCATGAAGGGACCAGTGCTTCAACGATCCTCCCATGAAAGGGACCAGCGCTTCAACGATCCTCCCATGAAAGGGACCAGCGCATCAAAGATCCTCCCATGAAAGGGACCAGCGCATCAAAGATCCTCCCATGAAAGGGACCAGCGCATCAAAGATCATCCCATGAAAGGGACCAGCGCATCAAAGATCATCCCATGAAAGGGACCAGTGCAACAGATGATCCCATGAAGGGACCAGTGCAACAGATGATCCCATGAAGGGACCAGTGCAACAGATGATCCCATGAAGGGACCAGTGCAACAGATGATCCCATGAAGGGACCAGTGCAACAGATGATCCCATGAAGGGACCAGTGCAACAGATGATCCCATGAAGGGACCAGTGCAACAGATGATCCCATGAAGGGACCAGTGCAACAGATGATCCCATGAAGGGACCAGTGCAACAGATGATCCCATGAAGGGACCAGCGCATCAGAGATCATCCCATGAAGGCACCAGCGCATCAGAGATCATCCCATGAAGGCACCAGCGCATCAGAGATCATCCCATGAAGGCACCAGCGCATCAGAGATCATCCCATGAAGGCACCAGCGCATCAGAGATCATCCCATGAAGGGACCAGCGCATCAGAGATCATCCCATGAAGGGACCAGCGCACCAGAGATCATCCCATGAAGGGAGCAGCGCACCAGAGATCATCCCATGAAGGGAGCAGCGCACCAAAGATCATCCCATGAAGGGAGCAGCGCACCAAAGATCATCCCATGAAGGGAGCAGCGCACCAAAGATCATCCCATGAAGGGAGCAGCGCACCAAAGATCATCCCATGAAGGGAGCAGCGCACCAAAGATCATCCCATGAAGGGAGCAGCGCACCAAAGATCATCCCATGAAGGGAGCAGCGCACCAAAGATCATCCCATGAAGGGAGCAGCGCACCAAAGATCATCCCATGAAGGGAGCAGCGCACCAAAGATCATCCCATGAAGGGAGCAGCGCACCAAAGATCATCCCATGAAGGGAGCAGCGCACCAAAGATCATCCCATGAAGGGAGCAGCGCATCACAGCACTCAGATTAGAGGTATGCAAGATCCGATGAAGGGACCAGCGCATCGAGGATCATCCCATGAAGGGACCAGCGCATCGAGGATCATCCCATGAAGGGACCAGCGCATCGAGGATCCCATGAAGGGACCAGTACATCAGACATCATCCCATGAAGGGACCAGCGCACCAGAGAGCATCCCATGAAGGGACCAGCGCACCAGAGAGCATCCCACGAAGGGACCAGCGCACCAAAGATCATCCCACGAAGGGACCAGCGCACCAAAGATCATCCCACGAAGGGACCAGCGCACCAAAGATCCCATGAAGGGACCAGTGCATCAAAGATCCCATGAAGGGACCAGTGCATCACAGCACAGCACTCATATTAGAGGTATGCAAGATCATCCCATGAAGGGACCAGTGCACCAGAGATCATCCCATGAAGGGTCCAGTGCAAAGATCATCCCATGAAGGGACCAGTGCATCAAAGATCATTGAATTATCGGAACAGTGCATCACAGCAATAAGATTAGAGGTATGCAAGATCATCCCGTGAAGGGACCAGCGCACCAGAGATCATCCCGGTGCAGGGACCAGCGCACCAGAGATCATCCCGGTGCAGGGACCAGCGCACCAGAGATCATCCCGGTGCAGGGACCAGCGCACCAGAGATCATCCCGGTGCAGGGACCAGCGCACCAGAGATCATCCCGGTGCAGGGACCAGCGCACCAGAGATCATCCCGGTGCAGGGACCAGCGCACCAGAGATCATCCCCGTGCAGGGACCAGCGCACCAGAGATCATCCCCGTGCAGGGACCAGCGCACCAGAGATCATCCCCGTGCAGGGACCAGCGCACCAGAGATCATCCCCGTGCAGGGACCAGCGCACCAGAGATCATCCCCGTGCAGGGACCAGCGCACCAGAGATCATTCCCGTGCAGGGACCAGATCATTCCATGAAGGGACCAGCGCGGAGATCATTCCGTGAAGGGACCAGCGCGGAGATCATTCCGTGAAGGGACCAGTGCGGAGACCATCCCGTGAAGGGACCAGTGCACCGGAGACCATCCCGTGAAGGGACCAGTGCACCGGAGACCATCCCGTGAAGGGACCAGTGCACCGGAGACCATCCCGTGAAGGGACCAGTGCACCGGAGACCATCCCGTGAAGGGCCCAGGAGACCATCCCGTGAAGGGCCCAGGGCACCGGAGACCATCCCGTGAAGGGCCCAGGGCACCGGAGACCATCCCGTGAAGGGCCCAGGGCACCGGAGACCATCCCGTGAAGGGCCCAGGGCACCGGAGACCATCCCGTGAAGGGCCCAGGGCACCAGATCATCCCGTGAAGGGCCCAGGGCACCAGATCATCCCGTGAAGGGCCCAGGGCACCAGATCATCCCGTGAAGGGCCCAGGGCACCAGATCATCCCGTGAAGGGCCCAGGGCACCAGATCATCCCGTGAAGGGCCCAGGGCACCAGATCATCCCGTGAAGGGCCCAGGGCACCAGATCATCCCGTGAAGGGCCCAGGGCACCAGATCATCCCGTGAAGGGCCCAGGGCACCAGATCATCCCGTGAAGGGCCCGGGGCACCAGATCATCCCGTGAAGGGCCCGGGGCACCAGATCATCCCGTGAAGGGCCCGGGGCACCAGATCATCCCGTGAAGGGCCCGGGGCACCAGATCATCCCGTGAAGGGCCCGGGGCACCAGATCATCCCGTGAAGGGCCCGGGGCACCAGATCATCCCGTGAAGGGCCCGGGGCACCAGATCATCCCGTGAAGGGCCCGGGGCACCAGATCATCCCGTGAAGGGCCCGGGGCACCAGATCATCCCGTGAAGGGCCCGGGGCACCAGATCATCCCGTGAAGGGCCCGGGGCACCAGATCATCCCGTGAAGGGCCCGGGGCACCAGATCATCCCGTGAAGGGCCCGGGGCACCAGATCATCCCGTGAAGGGCCCGGGGCACCAGATCATCCCGTGAAGGGCCCGGGGCACCAGATCATCCCGTGAAGGGCCCGGGGCACCAGATCATCCCGTGAAGGGCCCAGGGCACCAGATCATCCCGTGAAGGGCCCAGGGCACCAGATCATCCCGTGAAGGGCCCAGGGCACCAGATCATCCCGTGAAGGGCCCAGGGCACCAGATCATCCCGTGAAGGGCCCAGGGCACCAGATCATCCCGTGAAGGGCCCAGGGCACCAGATCATCCCGTGAAGGGCCCAGGGCACCAGATCATCCCGTGAAGGGCCCAGGGCACCAGATCATCCCGTGAAGGGCCCAGGGCACCAGATCATCCCGTGAAGGGCCCAGGGCAGCAGAGATCATCCCAAGAAGGGACCAGTGCATCAGAGCACTCCGATTAGAGGTATGCAAGATCATCCCATGAAGGGACCAGCGCACCAGAGATCATCCCATGAAGGGACCAGCGCACCAGAGATCATCCCATGAAGGGACCAGCGCAACAGATCATCCCATGAAGGGACCAGCGCAACAGATCATCCCATGAAGGGACCCGTGCAACAGATCATCCCATGAAGGGACCCGTGCAACAGATCATCCCATGAAGGGACCCGTGCAACAGATCATCCCATGAAGGGACCCGTGCAACAGATCATCCCATGAAGGGACCCGTGCAACAGATCATCCCATGAAGGGACCCGTGCAACAGATCATCCCATGAAGGGACCCGTGCAACAGATCATCCCATGAAGGGACCCGTGCAACAGATCATCCCATGAAGGGACCCGTGCAACAGATCATCCCATGAAGGGACCCGTGCAACAGATCATCCCATGAAGGGACCCGTGCAACAGATCATCCCATGAAGGGACCCGTGCAACAGATCATCCCATGAAGGGACCCGTGCAACAGATCATCCCATGAAGGGACCCGTGCAACAGATCATCCCATGAAGGGACCCGTGCAACAGATCATCCCATGAAGGGACCCGTGCAACAGATCATCCCATGAAGGGACCAGTGCATCCGGGATCATCCCATGAAGGGACCAGTGCATCCGGGATCATCCCACGAAGGGACCAGCGCATCAAAGATCATCCCATGAAGGAACCAGCGCATCAAAGATCATCCCATGAAGGAACCAGTGCATCACAGCACTCAGATTAAAGGTATGCAAAATAATCCCATGATGGGACCAGTGCATCAGAGATCATCCCATGAAGGGACCAGTGCAACACAGCACTCAAATTAGAGGTATGCAAGATCATCCCATGAAGGGACCAGTGCATCAAAAATCATCCCATGAAGGGACCAGTGCATCAGATCATCCCATGAAGGGACCAGTGCATCAGATCATCCCATGAAGGGACCAGTGCATCAGAGATCAACCCATGAAGGGACCAGCGCATCAGATTAACCCATGAAGGGACCAGAGATCATCCGATGAAGGGACCAGTGCATCATAGCACTCAGATTAGTGGTATGCAAAATAATCCCATGAAGGGACCAGCGCATCAGAGATCATCCCATGAAGGGACCAGTGCATCAGAGATCATCCTTCCATGAAGGGACCAGTGCATCAGAGATCCTTCCATGAAGGGACCAGTGCATCAGAGATCCTCCCATGAAGGGACCAGTGCATCAACGATCCTCCCATGAAGGGACCAGTGCTTCAACGATCCTCCCATGAAAGGGACCAGTGCATCAAAGATCATCCCATGAAAGGGACCAGCGCATCAAAGATCATCCCATGAAGGGACCAGCGCTTCAAAGATCATCCCATGAAGGGACCAGCGCTTCAAAGATCATCCCATGAAGGGACCAGCGCAACAGAGATCATCCCATGAAGGGACCAGCGCAACAGAGATCATCCCATGAAGGGACCAGCGCAACAGAGATCATCCCATGAAGGGACCAGCGCAACAGAGATCATCCCATGAAGGGACCAGCGCAACAGAGATCATCCCATGAAGGGACCAGCGCAACAGAGATCATCCCATGAAGGGACCAGCGCAACAGAGATCATCCCATGAAGGGACCAGCGCAACAGATCATCCCATGAAGGGACCAGCGCAACAGATCATCCCATGAAGGGACCAGCGCAACAGATCATCCCATGAAGGGACCAGCGCAACAGATCATCCCATGAAGGGACCAGCGCAACAGATCATCCCATGAAGGGACCAGCGCAACAGATCATCCCATGAAGGGACCAGCGCAACAGATCATCCCATGAAGGGACCAGCGCAACAGATCATCCCATGAAGGGACCCGTGCAACAGATCATCCCATGAAGGGACCCGTGCAACAGATCATCCCATGAAGGGACCCGTGCAACAGATCATCCCATGAAGGGACCCGTGCAACAGATCATCCCATGAAGGGACCCGTGCAACAGATCATCCCATGAAGGGACCCGTGCAACAGATCATCCCATGAAGGGACCCGTGCAACAGATCATCCCATGAAGGGACCCGTGCAACAGATCATCCCATGAAGGGACCCGTGCAACAGATCATCCCATGAAGGGACCCGTGCAACAGATCATCCCATGAAGGGACCAGTGCATCCGGGATCATCCCACGAAGGGACCAGCGCATCAAAGATCATCCCATGAAGGAACCAGCGCATCAAAGATCATCCCATGAAGGGACCAGTGCATCACAGCACTCAGATTAAAGGTATGCAAAATAATCCCATGAAGGGACCAGTGCATCAGAGATCATCCCATGAAGGGACCAGTGCAACACAGCACTCAAATTAGAGGTATGCAAGATCATCCCATGAAGGGACCAGTGCATCAAAAATCATCCCATGAAGGGACCAGTGCATCAAATCATCCCATGAAGGGACCAGTGCATCAAATCATCCCATGAAGGGACCAGTGCAACAGATCATCCCATGAAGGGACCAGCGCATCAGAGATCATCCCATGAAGGGACCAGCGCATCAAAGATCATCCCATGAAGGGACCCGTGCAACAGATCATCCCATGAAGGGACCCGTGCAACAGATCATCCCATGAAGGGACCCGTGCAACACAGCACTCAAATTAGAGGTATGCAAGATCATCCCATGAAGGGACCAGTGCATCAAAAATCATCCCATGAAGGGACCAGTGCATCAAATCATCCCATGAAGGGACCAGTGCATCAAATCATCCCATGAAGGGACCAGTGCAACAGATCATCCCATGAAGGGACCAGCGCAACAGATCATCCCATGAAGGGACCAGCGCATCAAAGATCATCCCATGAAGGGACAAGTACATCAGACATCATCCCATGAAGGGACCAGTGCATCAGACATCATCCCAAGAAGGGACCAGTGCATCAGACATCATCCCATGAAGGGACCAGTGCATCAGAGCACTCCGATTAGAGGTATGCAAGATCATCCCATGAAGGGACCAGCGCACCAGAGATCATCCCATGAAGGGACCAGCGCACCAGAGATCATCCCATGAAGGGACCAGCGCACCAGAGATCATCCCATGAAGGGACCAGCGCACCAGAGATCATCCCATGAAGGGACCAGCGCATCAAAGATCATCCCATGAAGGGACCAGCGCATCAAAGATCATCCCATGAAGGGACAAGTACATCAGACATCCCATGAAGGGACAAGTACATCAGACATCATCCCAAGAAGGGACCAGTGCATCAGACATCATCCCATGAAGGGACCAGTGCATCAGAGCACTCCGATTAGAGGTATGCAAGATCATCCCATGAAGGGACCAGCGCACCAGAGATCATCCCATGAAGGAACCAGCGCACCAGAGATCATCCCATGAAGGGACCAGCGCACCAGAGATCATCCCATGAAGGGACCAGCGCACCAGAGATCATCCCATGAAGGGACCAGCGCATCAAAGATCATCCCATGAAGGGACCAGCGCACCAGAGATCATCCCATGAAGGGACCAGCGCACCAGAGATCATCCCATGAAGGGACCAGCGCACCAGAGATCATCCCATGAAGGGACCAGCGCACCAGAGATCATCCCATGAAGGGACCAGCGCACCAGAGATCATCCCATGAAGGGACCAGCGCACCAGAGATCATCCCATGAAGGGACCAGCGCACCAGAGATCATCCCATGAAGGGACCAGCGCACCAGAGATCATCCCATGAAGGGACCAGCGCACCAGAGATCATCCCATGAAGGGACCAGCGCACCAGAGATCATCCCATGAAGGGACCAGCGCACCAGAGATCATCCCATGAAGGGACCAGCGCACCAGAGATCATCCCATGAAGGGACCAGCGCACCAGATCATCCCATGAAGGGACCAGCGCACCAGATCATCCCATGAAGGGACCAGCGCACCAGATCATCCCATGAAGGGACCAGCGCACCAGATCATCCCATGAAGGGACCAATGCAACAGATCATCCCATGAAGGGACCCGTGCAACAGATCATCCCATGAAGGGACCCGTGCAACAGATCATCCCATGAAGGGACCCGTGCAACAGATCATCCCATGAAGGGACCCGTGCAACAGATCATCCCATGAAGGGACCCGTGCAACAGATCATCCCATGAAGGGACCCGTGCAACAGATCATCCCATGAAGGGACCCGTGCAACAGATCATCCCATGAAGGGACCCGTGCAACAGATCATCCCATGAAGGGACCCGTGCAACAGATCATCCCATGAAGGGACCCGTGCAACAGATCATCCCATGAAGGGACCCGTGCAACAGATCATCCCATGAAGGGACCCGTGCATCCGGGATCATCCCATGAAGGGACCCGTGCATCCGGGATCATCCCACGAAGGGACCAGCGCATCAAAGATCATCCCATGAAGGAACCAGCGCATCAAAGATCATCCCATGAAGTGACCAGTGCATCACAGCACTCAGATTAAAGGTATGCAAAATAATCCCATGAAGGGACCAGTGCATCAGAGATCATCCCATGAAGGGACCAGTGCAACACAGCACTCAAATTAGAGGTATGCAAGATCATCCCATGAAGGGACCAGTGCATCAAAAATCATCCCATGAAGGGACCAGTGCATCAGAGATCATCCCATGAAGGGACCAGTGCATCAGAGATCATCCCATGAAGGGACCAGTGCATCAGAGATCATCCCATGAAGGGACCAGTGCATCAGAGATCATCCCATGAAGGGACCAGATCAGAGATTAACCCATGAAGGGACCAGTGCATCAACGATCCGCCCATGAAGGGACCAGTGCTTCAACGATCCTCCCATGAAGGGACCAGTGCTTCAACGATCCTCCCATGAAAGGGACCAGTGCTTCAACAATCCTCCCATGAAAGGGACCAGTGCTTCAACAATCCTCCCATGAAAGGGACCAGTGCTTCAACGATCCTCCCATGAAAGGGACCAGTGCAACAGATGATCCCATGAAGGGACCAGTGCAACAGATGATCCCATGAAGGGACCAGTGCAACAGATGATCCCATGAAGGGACCAGTGCAACAGATGATCCCATGAAGGGACCAGTGCAACAGATGATCCCATGAAGGGACCAGTGCAACAGATGATCCCATGAAGGCACCAGTGCATCAGAGATCATCCCATGAAGGCACCAGCGCATCAGAGATCATCCCATGAAGGCACCAGCGCATCAGAGATCATCCCATGAAGGGACCAGCGCACCAGAGATCATCCCATGAAGGGACCAGCGCACCAGAGATCATCCCATGAAGGGACCAGCGCATCAAAGATCATCCCATGAAGGGACCCGTGCAACAGATCATCCCATGAAGGGACCCGTGCAACAGATCATCCCATGAAGGGACCCGTGCAACAGATCATCCCATGAAGGGACCCGTGCAACAGATCATCCCATGAAGGGACCCGTGCAACAGATCATCCCATGAAGGGACCCGTGCAACAGATCATCCCATGAAGGGACCCGTGCAACAGATCATCCCATGAAGGGACCCGTGCAACAGATCATCCCATGAAGGGACCCGTGCAACAGATCATCCCACGAAGGGACCAGCGCATCAAAGATCATCCCATGAAGGAACCAGCGCATCAAAGATCATCCCATGAAGGGACCAGTGCATCACAGCACTCAGATTAAAGGTATGCAAAATAATCCCATGAAGGGACCAGTGCATCAGAGATCATCCCATGAAGGGACCAGTGCAACACAGCACTCAAATTAGAGGTATGCAAGATCATCCCATGAAGGGACCAGTGCATCAAAAATCATCCCATGAAGGGACCAGTGCATCAAATCATCCCATGAAGGGACCAGTGCATCAAATCATCCCATGAAGGGACCAGTGCAACAGATCATCCCATGAAGGGACCAGCGCATCAGAGATCATCCCATGAAGGGACCAGCGCATCAGAGATCATCCCATGAAGGGACCAGCGCATCAGAGATCATCCCATGAAGGGACCAGCGCATCAGAGATCATCCCATGAAGGGACCAGCGCTTCAAAGATCCCATGAAGGGACAAGTACATCAGACATCATCCCATGAAGGGACCAGTGCATCAGACATCATCCCAAGAAGGGACCAGTGCATCAGACATCATCCCATGAAGGGACCAGTGCATCAGAGCACTCCGATTAGAGGTATGCAAGATCATCCCATGAAGGGACCAGCGCACCAGAGATCATCCCATGAAGGGACCAGCGCACCAGAGATCATCCCATGAAGGGACCAGCGCACCAGAGATCATCCCATGAAGGGACCAGCGCACCAGAGATCATCCCATGAAGGGACCAGCGCACCAGAGATCATCCCATGAAGGGACCAGCGCATCAAAGATCATCCCATGAAGGGACCAGCGCATCAAAGATCATCCCATGAAGGGACAAGTACATCAGACATCCCATGAAGGGACAAGTACATCAGACATCATCCCAAGAAGGGACCAGTGCATCAGACATCATCCCATGAAGGGACCAGTGCATCAGAGCACTCCGATTAGAGGTATGCAAGATCATCCCATGAAGGGACCAGCGCACCAGAGATCATCCCATGAAGGGACCAGCGCACCAGAGATCAACCCATGAAGGGACCAGCGCACCAGAGATCATCCCATGAAGGGACCAGCGCACCAGAGATCATCCCATGAAGGGACCAGCGCATCAAAGATCATCCCATGAAGGGACCAGCGCATCAAAGATCATCCCATGAAGGGACAAGTACATCAGACATCATCCCATGAAGGGACAAGTACATCAGACATCATCCCATGAAGGGACCAGTGCATCATAGCACTCCGATTAGAGGTATGCAAGATCATCCCATGAAGGGACCAGCGCACCAGAGATCATCCCATGAAGGGACCAGCGCACCAGAGATCATCCCATGAAGAGACCAGCGCACCAGAGATCATCCCATGAAGGGACCAGCGCACCAGAGATCATCCCATGAAGGGACCAGCGCACCAGAGATCATCCCATAAAGGGACCAGCGCACCAGAGATCATCCCATAAAGGGACCAGCGCACCAGAGATCATCCCATGAAGGGACCAGCGCACCAGAGATCATCCCATGAAGGGACCAGCGCACCAGAGATCATCCCATGAAGGGACCAGCGCACCAGAGATCATCCCATGAAGGGACCAGCGCACCAGATCATCCCATGAAGGGACCAGCGCACCAGATCATCCCATGAAGGGACCAGCGCAACAGATCATCCCATGAAGGGACCAGCGCAACAGATCATCCCATGAAGGGACCAGCGCAACAGATCATCCCATGAAGGGACCAGCGCAACAGATCATCCCATGAAGGGACCAATGCAACAGATCATCCCATGAAGGGACCCGTGCAACAGATCATCCCATGAAGGGACCCGTGCAACAGATCATCCCATGAAGGGACCCGTGCAACAGATCATCCCATGAAGGGACCCGTGCAACAGATCATCCCATGAAGGGACCCGTGCAACAGATCATCCCATGAAGGGACCCGTGCAACAGATCATCCCATGAAGGGACCCGTGCAACAGATCATCCCATGAAGGGACCCGTGCAACAGATCATCCCATGAAGGGACCCGTGCAACAGATCATCCCATGAAGGGACCCGTGCATCCGGGATCATCCCATGAAGGGACCCGTGCATCCGGGATCATCCCATGAAGGGACCCGTGCATCCGGGATCATCCCATGAAGGGACCCGTGCATCCGGGATCATCCCACGAAGGGACCAGCGCATCAAAGATCATCCCATGAAGGAACCAGCGCATCAAAGATCATCCCATGAAGGAACCAGCGCATCAAAGATCATCCCATGAAGTGACCAGTGCATCACAGCACTCAGATTAAAGGTATGCAAAATAATCCCATGAAGGGACCAGTGCATCAGAGATCATCCCATGAAGGGACCAGTGCATCAAAAATCATCCCATGAAGGGACCAGTGCATCAGAGATCATCCCATGAAGGGACCAGTGCATCGGAGATCAACCCATGAAGGGACCAGATCAGAGATTAACCCATGAAGGGACCAGTGCATCAACGATCCGCCCATGAAGGGACCAGTGCTTCAACGATCCTCCCATGAAAGGGACCAGTGCTTCAACGATCCTCCCATGAAAGGGACCAGTGCTTCAACGATCCTCCCATGAAAGGGACCAGTGCTTCAACGATCCTCCCATGAAAGGGACCAGTGCTTCAACGATCCTCCCATGAAGGGACCAGCGCAACAGATGATCCCATAAAGGGACCAGCGCAACAGATGATCCCATGAAGGGACCAGCGCAACAGATGATCCCATGAAGGGACCAGTGCAACAGATGATCCCATGAAGGCACCAGTGCATCAGAGATCATCCCATGAAGGCACCAGCGCATCAGAGATCATCCCATGAAGGCACCAGCGCACCAGAGATCATCCCATGAAGGCACCAGCGCACCAGAGATCATCCCATGAAGGGACCAGCGCACCAGAGATCATCCCATGAAGGGACCAGCGCACCAGAGATCATCCCATGAAGGGAGCAGCGCACCAAAGATCATCCCATGAAGGGAGCAGCGCACCAAAGATCATCCCATGAAGGGAGCAGCGCACCAAAGATCATCCCATGAAGGGAGCAGCGCACCAAAGATCATCCCATGAAGGGAGCAGCGCACCAAAGATCATCCCATGAAGGGAGCAGCGCACCAAAGATCATCCCATGAAGGGAGCAGCGCACCAAAGATCATCCCATGAAGGGAGCAGCGCACCAAAGATCATCCCATGAAGGGAGCAGCGCACCAAAGATCATCCCATGAAGGGAGCAGCGCACCAAAGATCATCCCATGAAGGGAGCAGCGCACCAAAGATCATCCCATGAAGGGAGCAGCGCACCAAAGATCATCCCATGAAGGGAGCAGCGCACCAAAGATCATCCCATGAAGGGAGCAGCGCACCAAAGATCATCCCATGAAGGGAGCAGCGCACCAAAGATCATCCCATGAAGGGAGCAGCGCATCAAAGATCATCCCATGAAGGGAGCAGCGCATCACAGCACTCAGATTAGAGGTATGCAAGATCATCCGATGAAGGGACCAGCGCATCGAGGATCATCCCATGAAGGGACCAGCGCATCGAGGATCATCCCATGAAGGGACCAGCGCATCGAGGATCATCCCATGAAGGGACCAGCGCTTCAAAGATCCCATGAAGGGACCAGTACATCAGACATCATCCCATGAAGGGACCAGCGCACCAGAGAGCATCCCACGAAGGGACCAGCGCACCAGAGAGCATCCCACGAAGGGACCAGCACACCAAAGATCATCCCACGAAGGGACCAGCGCACCAAAGATCATCCCACGAAGGGACCAGCGCACCAAAGATCATCCCACGAAGGGACCAGCGCATCAAAGATCCCATGAAGGGACCAGTGCATCAAAGATCCCATGAAGGGACCAGTGCATCACAGCACAGCACTCATATTAGAGGTATGCAAGATCATCCCATGAAGGGACCAGTGCACCAGAGATCATCCCATGAAGGGTCCAGTGCAAAGATCATCCCATGAAGGGACCAGTGCATCAAAGATCATTGAATTATCGGAACAGTGCATCACAGCAATAAGATTAGAGGTATGCAAGATCATCCCGGTGCAGGGACCAGCGCACCAGAGATCATCCCGGTGCAGGGACCAGCGCACCAGAGATCATCCCGGTGCAGGGACCAGCGCACCAGAGATCATCCCGGTGCAGGGACCAGCGCACCAGAGATCATCCCGGTGCAGGGACCAGCGCACCAGAGATCATCCCGGTGCAGGGACCAGCGCACCAGAGATCATCCCGGTGCAGGGACCAGCGCACCAGAGATCATCCCGGTGCAGGGACCAGCGCACCAGAGATCATCCCGGTGCAGGGACCAGCGCACCAGAGATCATCCCGGTGCAGGGACCAGCGCACCAGAGATCATCCCGGTGCAGGGACCAGCGCACCAGAGATCATCCCGGTGCAGGGACCAGCGCACCAGAGATCATCCCGGTGCAGGGACCAGCGCACCAGAGATCATCCCGTGCAGGGACCAGCGCATCCCGTGCAGGGACCAGCGCATCAGAGATCATTCCATGAAGGGACCAGTGCAGAGATCATTCCATGAAGGGACCAGTGCACCAGAGATCATCCCGTGAAGGGACCAGTGCACCAGAGATCATCCCGTGAAGGGACCAGTGCACCAGAGATCATCCCGTGAAGGGACCAGTGCACCGGAGATCATCCCGTGAAGGGCCCAGTGCACCGGAGATCATCCCGTGAAGGGCCCAGTGCACCGGAGACCATCCCGTGAAGGGCCCAGGGCACCGGAGACCATCCCGTGAAGGGCCCAGGGCACCGGAGACCATCCCGTGAAGGGCCCAGGGCACCGGAGACCATCCCGTGAAGGGCCCAGGGCACCGGAGACCATCCCGTGAAGGGCCCAGGGCACCGGAGACCATCCCGTGAAGGGCCCAGGGCACCGGAGACCATCCCGTGAAGGGCCCAGGGCACCGGAGACCATCCCGTGAAGGGCCCAGGGCACCGGAGACCATCCCGTGAAGGGCCCAGGGCACCGGAGACCATCCCGTGAAGGGCCCAGGGCACCGGAGACCATCCCGTGAAGGGCCCAGGGCACCGGAGACCATCCCGTGAAGGGCCCAGGGCACCGGAGACCATCCCGTGAAGGGCCCAGGGCACCGGAGACCATCCCGTGAAGGGCCCAGGGCACCGGAGACCATCCCGTGAAGGGCCCAGGGCACCGGAGACCATCCCGTGAAGGGCCCAGGGCACCGGAGACCATCCCGTGAAGGGCCCAGGGCACCGGAGACCATCCCGTGAAGGGCCCAGGGCACCGGAGACCATCCCGTGAAGGGCCCAGGGCACCGGAGACCATCCCGTGAAGGGCCCAGGGCACCGGAGACCATCCCGTGAAGGGCCCAGGGCACCGGAGACCATCCCGTGAAGGGCCCAGGGCACCGGAGACCATCCCGTGAAGGGCCCAGGGCACCGGAGACCATCCCGTGAAGGGCCCAGGGCACCGGAGACCATCCCGTGAAGGGCCCAGGGCACCGGAGACCATCCCGTGAAGGGCCCAGGGCACCGGAGACCATCCCGTGAAGGGCCCAGGGCACCGGAGACCATCCCGTGAAGGGCCCAGGGCACCGGAGACCATCCCGTGAAGGGCCCAGGGCACCGGAGACCATCCCGTGAAGGGCCCAGGGCACCGGAGACCATCCCGTGAAGGGCCCAGGGCACCGGAGACCATCCCGTGAAGGGCCCAGGGCACCGGAGACCATCCCGTGAAGGGCCCAGGGCACCGGAGACCATCCCGTGAAGGGCCCAGGGCACCGGAGACCATCCCGTGAAGGGCCCAGGGCACCGGAGACCATCCCGTGAAGGGCCCAGGGCACCGGAGACCATCCCGTGAAGGGCCCAGGGCACCGGAGACCATCCCGTGAAGGGCCCAGGGCACCGGAGACCATCCCGTGAAGGGCCCAGGGCACCAGATCATCCCGTGAAGGGCCCAGGGCACCAGAGATCATCCCGTGAAGGGCCCAGGGCACCAGAGATCATCCCGTGAAGGGCCCAGGGCACCAGAGATCATCCCGTGAAGGGCCCAGGGCACCAGAGATCATCCCGTGAAGGGCCCAGGGCACCAGAGGTCATCCCGTGAAGGGCCCAGGGCACCAGAGATCATCCCGTGAAGGGCCCAGCGCAGCAGAGATCATCCCGTGAAGGGCCCAGCGCAGCAGAGATCATCCCGTGAAGGGACCAGCGCAGCAGAGATCATCCCGTGAAGGGACCAGCGCAGCAGAGATCATCCCGTGAAGGGACCAGCGCAGCAGAGATCATCCCGTGAAGGGACCAGCGCAGCAGAGATCATCCCGTGAAGGGACCAGCGCAGCAGAGATCATCCCGTGAAGGGACCAGCGCAGCAGAGATCATCCCGTGAAGGGACCAGCGCAGCAGAGATCATCCCGTGAAGGGACCAGCGCAGCAGAGATCATCCCGTGAAGGGACCAGCGCAGCAGAGATCATCCCGTGAAGGGACCAGCGCAGCAGAGATCATCCCGTGAAGGGACCAGCGCAGCAGAGATCATCCCGTGAAGGGACCAGCGCAGCAGAGATCATCCCGTGAAGGGACCAGCGCAGCAGAGATCATCCCGTGAAGGGACCAGCGCAGCAGAGATCATCCCGTGAAGGGACCAGCGCAGCAGAGATCATCCCGTGAAGGGACCAGCGCAGCAGAGATCATCCCGTGAAGGGACCAGCGCAGCAGAGATCATCCCGTGAAGGGACCAGCGCAGCAGAGATCATCCCGTGAAGGGACCAGCGCAGCAGAGATCATCCCGTGAAGGGACCAGCGCAGCAAAGATCATCCCGTGAAGGGACCATCGCAGCAAAGATCATCCCGTGAAGGGACCATCGCATCACAGCACTCTTAATAGAGGTATGCAAGATCATCCCATGAAGGGACCAGTGCACTAGAGAACATCCCATGAAGGGACCAGTGCAACAGACATCATCCCATGAAGGGACGAGTGCAACAGACATCATCCCATGAAGGGACGAGTGCAACAGACATCATCCCATGAAGGGACGAGTGCAACAGACATCATCCCATGAAGGGACCAGTGCAACAGACATCATCCCATGAAGGGACCAGTGCAACAGACATCATCCCATGAAGGGACCAGTGCAACAGACATCATCCCATGAAGGGACCAGTGCAACAGACATCATCCCATGAAGGGACCAGTGCAACAGACATCATCCCATGAAGGGACCAGTGCAACAGACATCATCCCATGAAGGGACCAGTGCATCAGACATCATCCCAAGAAGGGACCAGTGCATCAGACATCATCCCATGAAGGGACCAGTGCATCAGACATCATCCCAAGAAGGGACCAGTGCATCAGACATCATCCCAAGAAGGGACCAGTGCATCAGACATCATCCCATGAAGGGACCAGTGCATCAGACATCATCCCATGAAGGGACCAGTGCATCAGACATCATCCCATGAAGGGACCAGTGCATCAGACATCATCCCATGAAGGGACCAGTGCATCAGAGCACTCCGATAAGAGGTATGCAAGATCATCCCATGAAGGGACCAGCGCATCAGAGATCATCCCATGAAGGGACCAGCGCATCAGAGATCATCCCATGAAGGGACCAGCGCATCAGAGATCATCCCATGAAGGGACCAGCGCATCAAAGATCATCCCATGAAGGGACCAGCGCATCAAAGATCATCCCATGAAGGGACCAGCGCATCAAAGATCATCCCATGAAGGGACAAGTACATCAGACATCATCCCATGAAGGGACCAGTGCATCAGACATCATCCCATGAAGGGACCAGTGCACCAGAGATCATCCCATGAAGGGACCAGTGCACCAGAGATCATCCCATGAAGGGACCAGTGCACCAGAGATCATCCCATGAAGGGACCAGCGCACCAGAGATCATCCCATGAAGGGACCAGCGCACCAGAGATCATCCCATGAAGGGACCAGCGCACCAGAGATCATCCCATGAAGGGACCAGCGCACCAGATCATCCCATGAAGGGACCCGTGCAACAGATCATCCCATGAAGGGACCCGTGCAACAGATCATCCCATGAAGGGACCCGTGCAACAGATCATCCCATGAAGGGACCCGTGCAACAGATCATCCCATGAAGGGACCCGTGCAACAGATCATCCCATGAAGGGACCCGTGCAACAGATCATCCCATGAAGGGACCCGTGCAACAGATCATCCCATGAAGGGACCCGTGCAACAGATCATCCCATGAAGGGACCCGTGCAACAGATCATCCCATGAAGGGACCCGTGCAACAGATCATCCCATGAAGGGACCCGTGCAACAGATCATCCCATGAAGGGACCCGTGCAACAGATCATCCCATGAAGGGACCCGTGCAACAGATCATCCCATGAAGGGACCCGTGCAACAGATCATCCCATGAAGGGACCCGTGCAACAGATCATCCCATGAAGGGACCCGTGCAACAGATCATCCCACGAAGGGACCCGTGCAACAGATCATCCCACGAAGGGACCCGTGCAACAGATCATCCCATGAAGGGACCCGTGCATCTGGGATCATCCCATGAAGGGACCAGTGCATCCGGGATCATCCCACGAAGGAACCAGCGCATCAAAGATCATCCCATGAAGGAACCAGCGCATCAAAGATCATCCCATGAAGGAACCAGTGCATCACAGCACTCAAATTAGAGGTATGCAAGATCATCCCATGAAGGGACCAGTGCATCAGAGATCATCCCATGAAGGGACCAGTGCAACACAGCACTCAAATTAGAGGTATGCAAGATCATCCCATGAAGGGACCAGTGCATCAAAAATCATCCCATGAAGGGACCAGTGCATCAGAGATCATCCCATGAAGGGACCAGTGCATCAGAGATCATCCCATGAAGGGACCAGTGCATCAAAGATCATCCCATGAAGGGACCAGTGCATCAGAGATCATCCCATGAAGGGACCAGTGCATCAGAGATCAAACCATGAAGGGACCAGTGCATCAGAGATCATCCCGTGAAGGGACCAGCGCAACAGAGATCATCCCGTGAAGGGACCAGCGCAACAGAGATGATCCCATGAAGGGACCAGCGCAACAGAGATGATCCCATGAAGGGACCAGTGCAACAGATGATCCCATGAAGGGACCAGTGCAACAGATGATCCCATGAAGGGACCAGTGCAACAGATGATCCCATGAAGGGACCAGTGCAACAGATGATCCCATGAAGGGACCAGTGCAACAGATGATCCCATGAAGGGACCAGTGCAACAGATGATCCCATGAAGGGACCAGTGCAACAGATGATCCTCCCAGGGACCAGTGCATCAGAGATCATCCCATGAAGGCACCAGCGCATCAGAGATCATCCCATGAAGGCACCAGCGCACCAGAGATCATCCCATGAAGGGAGCAGCGCACCAAAGATCATCCCATGAAGGGAGCAGCGCACCAAAGATCATCCCATGAAGGGAGCAGCGCACCAAAGATCATCCCATGAAGGGAGCAGCGCACCAAAGATCATCTCATGAAGGGAGCAGCGCACCAAAGATCATCCCATGAAGGGAGCAGCGCACCAAAGATCATCCCATGAAGGGAGCAGCGCACCAAAGATCATCCCATGAAGGGAGCAGCGCACCAAAGATCATCCCATGAAGGGAGCAGCGCATCACAGCACTCAGATTAGAGGTATGCAAGATCATCCGATGAAGGGACCAGCGCATCGAGGATCATCCCATGAAGGGACCAGCGCATCGAGGATCATCCCATGAAGGGACCAGCGCATCAAAGATCATCCCATGAAGGGACCAGCGCATCAAAGATCATCCCATGAAGGGACCAGCGCTTCAAAGATCCCATGAAGGGACCAGTACATCAGACATCATCCCATGAAGGGACCAGCGCACCAGAGAGCATCCCACGAAGGGACCAGCGCACCAGAGAGCATCCCACGAAGGGACCAGCGCACCAGAGAGCATCCCACGAAGGGACCAGCGCACCAGAGAGCATCCCACGAAGGGACCAGCGCACCAGAGAGCATCCCACGAAGGGACCAGCGCACCAGAGAGCATCCCACGAAGGGACCAGCGCACCAGAGAGCATCCCACGAAGGGACCAGCGCACCAGAGAGCATCCCACGAAGGGACCAGCGCACCAGAGATCATCCCACGAAGGGACCAGTGCATCAGAGATCATCCCACGAAGGGACCAGTGCATCAGAGATCATCCCACGAAGGGACCAGTGCATCAGAGATCATCCCATGAAGGGACCAGCGCATCAGAGATCATCCCATGAAGGGACCAGCGCATCAAAGATCATCCCATGAAGGGACCAGCGCATCAAAGATCATCCCATGAAGGGACCAGCGCATCAAAGATCCCATGAAGGGACCAGTACATCAGACATCATCCCATGAAGGGACCAGCGCACCAGAGAGCATCCCATGAAGGGACCAGCGCACCAGAGAGCATCCCACGAAGGGACCAGCGCACCAGAGAGCATCCCACGAAGGGACCAGCGCACCAGAGAGCATCCCACGAAGGGACCAGCGCACCAGAGAGCATCCCACGAAGGGACCAGCGCACCAGAGAGCATCCCACGAAGGGACCAGCGCACCAGAGAGCATCCCACGAAGGGACCAGCGCACCAGAGAGCATCCCACGAAGGGACCAGCGCACCAGAGAGCATCCCACGAAGGGACCAGCGCACCAGAGAGCATCCCACGAAGGGACCAGCGCACCAGAGATCATCCCCGTGCAGGGACCAGCGCACCAGAGATCATCCCCGTGCAGGGACCAGCGCACCAGAGATCATCCCCGTGCAGGGACCAGCGCACCAGAGATCATCCCCGTGCAGGGACCAGCGCACCAGAGATCATCCCCGTGCAGGGACCAGCGCACCAGAGATCATCCCCGTGCAGGGACCAGCGCACCAGAGATCATCCCCGTGCAGGGACCAGCGCACCAGAGATCATCCCCGTGCAGGGACCAGCGCACCAGAGATCATCCCCGTGCAGGGACCAGCGCACCGGAGATCATCCCCGTGCAGGGACCAGCGCACCGGAGATCATCCCCATGAAGGGCCCAGGGCACCGGAGATCATCCCAGGGCACCGGAGACCATCCCATGAAGGGCCCAGGGCACCGGAGACCATCCCATGAAGGGCCCAGGGCACCGGAGACCATCCCATGAAGGGCCCAGGGCACCGGAGACCATCCCATGAAGGGCCCAGGGCACCGGAGACCATCCCATGAAGGGCCCAGGGCACCGGAGACCATCCCATGAAGGGCCCAGGGCACCGGAGACCATCCCATGAAGGGCCCAGGGCACCAGATCATCCCATGAAGGGCCCAGGGCACCAGATCATCCCGTGAAGGGCCCAGGGGACCAGATCATCCCGTGAAGGGCCCAGGGCACCAGATCATCCCGTGAAGGGCCCAGGGCACCAGAGATCATCCCGTGAAGGGCCCAGGGCACCAGAGATCATCCCGTGAAGGGCCCAGGGCACCAGAGATCATCCCGTGAAGGGCCCAGGGCACCAGAGATCATCCCGTGAAGGGCCCAGGGCAGCAGAGATCATCCCGTGAAGGGCCCAGGGCAGCAGAGATCATCCCGTGAAGGGCCCAGCGCAGCAGAGATCATCCCGTGAAGGGCCCAGCGCAGCAGAGATCATCCCGTGAAGGGCCCAGCGCAGCAGAGATCATCCCGTGAAGGGCCCAGCGCAGCAGAGATCATCCCGTGAAGGGCCCAGCGCAGCAGAGATCATCCCGTGAAGGGCCCAGCGCAGCAGAGATCATCCCGTGAAGGGCCCAGCGCAGCAGAGATCATCCCGTGAAGGGCCCAGCGCAGCAGAGATCATCCCGTGAAGGGCCCAGCGCAGCAGAGATCATCCCGTGAAGGGCCCAGCGCAGCAGAGATCATCCCGTGAAGGGCCCAGCGCAGCAGAGATCATCCCGTGAAGGGCCCAGCGCAGCAGAGATCATCCCGTGAAGGGCCCAGCGCAGCAGAGATCATCCCGTGAAGGGCCCAGCGCAGCAGAGATCATCCCGTGAAGGGCCCAGCGCAGCAGAGATCATCCCGTGAAGGGCCCAGCGCAGCAGAGATCATCCCGTGAAGGGCCCAGCGCAGCAGAGATCATCCCGTGAAGGGACCAGCGCAGCAGAGATCATCCCGTGAAGGGACCAGCGCAGCAGAGATCATCCCGTGAAGGGACCAGCGCAGCAGATATCATCCCGTGAAGGGACCAGCGCAGCAGATATCATCCCGTGAAGGGACCAGCGCAGCAGATATCCTCCCACGAAGGGACCAGCGATCCTCCCACGAAGGGACCAGCGATCCTCCCACGAAGGGACCAGCGATCCTCCCACGAAGGGACCAGCGATCCTCCCACGAAGGGACCAGCGATCCTCCCACGAAGGGACCAGCGATCCTCCCACGAAGGGACCAGCGATCCTCCCACGAAGGGACCAGCGATCCTCCCACGAAGGGACCAGCGATCCTCCCACGAAGGGACCAGCGATCCTCCCACGAAGGGACCAGCGATCCTCCCACGAAGGGACCAGCGATCCTCCCACGAAGGGACCAGCGATCCTCCCACGAAGGGACCAGCGATCCTCCCACGAAGGGACCAGCGATCCTCCCACGAAGGGACCAGCGATCCTCCCACGAAGGGACCAGCGATCCTCCCACGAAGGGACCAGCGATCCTCCCACGAAGGGACCAGCGATCCTCCCACGAAGGGACCAGCGATCCCCCCACGAAGGGACCAGCGATCCCCCCACGAAGGGACCAGCGATCCCCCCACGAAGGGACCAGCGATCCCCCCACGAAGGGACCAGCGATCATCCCCATGAAGGGACCAGTGCATCAGAGATCATCCCATGAAGGGACCAGTGCATCAGAGATCATCCCATGAAGGGACCAGTGCATCAGAGATCATCCCATGAAGGGACCAGTGCATCAGAGATCATCCCATGAAGGGACCAGTGCATCAGAGATCATCCCAGGAAGGGACCAGTGCATCAGATCATCCCAGGAAGGGACCAGTGCATCAGATCATCCCAGGAAGGGACCAGTGCATCCGAGATCATCCCAGGAAGGGACCAGTGCATCAAAGCACTCAGATTAGAGGTATGCAAGATCATCCCATGAAGGGACCAGTGCATCAGAGATCATCCCATGAAGGGACCAGTGCATCAAAGATCACCCCATCAAGGGACCAGTGCATCAAAGATCACCCCATCAAGGGACCAGTGCATCAAAGATCACCTGTGAGAAAGTGGGTTTCTGTTGCAGTAACCCCCCCCCCTTTTTTGCCTAATAGCTGATGCACTTTTCCTTGTTGTGCCCTGGGCTCCTGCCAATCAGGTGCCCAGGACCTGTGTTCCTTCCCTAAAATACAAACTCCCAATTGGCAAACCCTGGCCACATGTCAGCCCCTAGTAAATGGTACCCTAGGTACCCAGGGCCTTGTGACCAGGGAAGGCCTCTAAGGGCTGCAGCACTCATTGTGCCACCCTTAGAGGCCCTGTACCCTTACACACACACACTGCCTTTGCAGGCTGAGTGTCTGGGTGCAGGACAAAACAAAGAGTCGACATGGCACACATCTCTGTGTGCCATGCCCATCTCCTACACTGCCAAGGCATATGTCAGCCACCCCTCTGGCTGGGTGCCTTATGCCTATGGTGTGGGCGCAGGAGCAGGAGCCCTGTGCCCCTACAGTACCCAGGTCCATTCATGGGCACTGTAAGTACAGTGCTGCCATTTACAAGTACATGGTGCTGAGAGCTCGTCAAACACGAGCTCCACAGCACCATGATGGCAACACTGAAGACTGGGAAGTTTGGTATCAAACTTCTCAGCACATTAAACCCACACTGATGCCAGTGTGGGATTTAATGTACTAAGCACCCCAGAGGGCATCTTAGAGATGCCCCCTTACAGCTAACCTACAATCCACGTCTGCTCTGAGGCTGCCCAGGCTGCCACACAGCAGACACGTTGCTGGACCCCTGGGTGGGAGAGCCCCTGCTCTCCCGGGCCTGCAACAATGCACATCCTGGGTGAGGTGAGAAATCTCCTCCCCCAGGATGAGCAAAGGGAAGCTTCAAAGGCATGCCGCCAGTTGGAGTTTCCCCAGGCCACTGCAACCCCCCACTCTGGCGGGAAGCTTGGCCGGAAACCCCATACAAGGACAGGGGATGTGCCAGCCTGCCCACCCCACCCCTCAGGTGGGGGAGGCGAGGTGAAGCACATCTCCGGGCTCTCGCCATCTTGAAGATGGGAGGCCCTACCCTATCAGGATTAGGCTACTGCCCCCCTCCCACAGGAGAGAGGCAGGATAGGGGGTGTACCCACCCCAGGACAAGGACCCATTGGTCCCTGGCCTTCACCTACCTGTAACGCCCCTAAATCTAGTATTTAGGGGCCCCCTGAACCTTCCTTCCCCAGATTCCAGATAGAAACCTACAAGAAGAGCAAGAAGAAAAAAGACCTGCCCTGCAGCTGCTAAAAAAAGAGGAAGACACCAACTGCTTTGGCCCCAGCCCTACCGGCCTGTCGACCCTCGAACCTGCTCCTGCTCCAGCGCCGCATCTCTTGTGGCCAGCAACCTCAAAAACCCCGGAGGACCTGGCTACCTTTGACCTCTGATTCCCTGGGACTCCCATGAGTAGAGGCTCTACTCGAGAAACCTATTCCTAACTCCTGGCAGCAGCCCGGAACCGCGGACCCAACACACTCTGCACCAGCCAAGCCTGGCCAGTGCCGGAGTGGACAAAGACCCTGAGGACGACCCCACGGCGACTGTGACCCCGAGTCCGGCACCCAAGGACCCCCCTCGACATCCTGGACGAAGCCTGCAGCCTCAGAACCGAGTGCCACCCCAGCCGCGATCAACCAGAGGGTAAGATTCCCGACGTCAAAAGGCACCCCTGCACCCGGCGCCCTGCGGCCCCCTGTGCCCAATCCCGGGGTACCCACCTAACCTACAACTACCCAACTTACCCCTCGAAGTGGTGGTGGCACCGGAAACATCCTCGTCCCCGAGCCTGCAGCCTTTTTCCAAACCGGAACATTCCCATTGATTTCCATTGAGCGCCCGAAGGCTCAAAAGCACCCTGCACCCAGCCGCCCGAGTGGCCCTGGCAGTGCACTCTCTACACTAACTTACTTCCCCACTTGCCCTGAGTAAGTGACCAGGAGCCCAGCTCCCACAGACGCGTGGCTTGCCAGACAGCAGCCACCAACCAAGGCCCCCCCTATCCCTCATAGGATAACATTGGGCCTAACTCACTCTGCACCCGGCCGTCCTGAAACCGCTGAGGGTGAACCAACTGTACCTACCTGACACTGGGGGACCCCTGAGTCTATGCCCGGAATTTCAACTCTGCCAGTCGAGTACTTACCCTTAAACCGCTAACTTCATTTTCCTCATAGGGTAACATTGACTGGCTTTTTCTTCAAAAATCTTCTAAGTGTGAACTTTTCAAAACTGTAAAAATTCACCAAAAATCAGCCAAGTGACAAAAACGAATTTACTCACCTGTTCCTGGGTGAGCTCCCAGTGCTGGATCTTGGTGCCCAGCCCTGACCCTGAAAAGTACTCGCAACTATACTTACCTCTAACTCATTTTTCTCCCATAGGAAACCATTGTCTGCTTTTCTGTGAAATTTCTTCTAAGTGTCTATTTTTACAAATTTGAAATATTCTTTTAAAATCGTACCATTTCTGCAAACGAAATTACTTACCTGTTTTTGATAAGGACCCCAGTCCTGGGTCTAGGCACCCAGTCCTGGATTACTAAAGTAACGATAAAGTACTCTACCTGCAATGTGAATTTCTTGCCATAGAGATCCATTGAATGTTTTCTTTGAAATATTTTCTAAGTGCTAACTTTTGAAATAGCTAAATATTATTTAAAAATCATTACAGTTACTAAGTCGACTTTCATCACTTGATTCTGAATACTGACCCAAGGCTGGTTCTAGGAGCCAGACCTGGAATTCCAAAAGTAATCTGAAAAGTAATTTATTACAAATAACCTGAATGTACCATTGAGCTCAATGCATTGTGATGTTTAGGAAATAGGATTGTTTATTGCAACCAACTGTGACTGTTTACAAAAATTCATTGCTTAAAACAAAAAGTATTTATATGCAACCTCTCATTCTGAGAAAGTATATTTTTATCCCCTTTGTGGTTCTAAAAATAAAACAAGCATATATTTTATATATATAAATCATTGGCCTAGAGTTCAGTTATTGAGTGTGTGAAACCATTTGCTGACTGAGTGTGTACAATAAATGCTTTACACTGTCCTCTGGTACTGCCTTACTGCTCGACCAAGCTACCACTTCTGAGAGTAAGGTCATACCTAACTTTGACCTCTATCAGCCTCTGGGGGACTGGGGACTCTGTACACCCTGTACCTATTAGGGAACAGTATATACAGAGCCACTTTCTCACATCACCCCATCAAGGGACCAGGGCATCCACCATCATCCCATCAAGGGACCAGGGCAAGAGATCATCCCATCAAGGGACCAGGGCAAGAGATCATCCCATCAAGGGACCAGGGCAAGAGATCATCCCATCAAGGGACCAGTGCATCAAAGACCACCCCATCAAGGGACCAGTGCATCAAAGACCACCCCATCAAGGGACCAGTGCATCAAAGACCACCCCATCAAGGGACCAGTGCATCAAAGACCACCCCATCAAGGGACCAGTGCATCAAAGACCACCCCATCAAGGGACCAGTGCATCAGAGACCACCCCATCAAGGGACCAGTGCATCAGAGACCACCCCATCAAGGGACCAGTGCATCAGAGACCACCCCATCAAGGGACCAGTGCATCAGAGACCACCCCATCAAGGGACCAGTGCATCAGAGACCACCCCATCAAGGGACCAGTGCATCAGAGACCACCCCATCAAGGGACCAGTGCATCAGAGACCACCCCATCAAGGGACCAGCGCACCAAAGATCATCCCATGAAGGGAGCAGCGCACCAAAGATCATCTCATGAAGGGAGCAGCGCACCAAAGATCATCCCATGAAGGGAGCAGCGCACCAAAGATCATCCCATGAAGGGAGCAGCGCACCAAAGATCATCCCATGAAGGGAGCAGCGCACCAAAGATCATCCCATGAAGGGAGCAGCGCATCACAGCACTCAGATTAGAGGTATGCAAGATCATCCGATGAAGGGACCAGCGCATCGAGGATCATCCCATGAAGGGACCAGCGCATCGAGGATCATCCCATGAAGGGACCAGCGCATCGAGGATCATCCCATGAAGGGACCAGCGCATCAAAGATCATCCCATGAAGGGACCAGCGCATCAAAGATCATCCCATGAAGGGACCAGCGCTTCAAAGATCCCATGAAGGGACCAGTACATCAGACATCATCCCATGAAGGGACCAGCGCACCAGAGAGCATCCCATGAAGGGACCAGCGCACCAGAGAGCATCCCACGAAGGGACCAGCGCACCAGAGAGCATCCCACGAAGGGACCAGCGCACCAGAGAGCATCCCACGAAGGGACCAGCGCACCAGAGAGCATCCCACGAAGGGACCAGCGCACCAGAGAGCATCCCACGAAGGGACCAGCGCACCAGAGAGCATCCCACGAAGGGACCAGCGCACCAGAGAGCATCCCACGAAGGGACCAGCGCACCAGAGATCATCCCACGAAGGGACCAGCGCATCAGAGATCATCCCATGAAGGGACCAGTGCATCAGAGATCATCCCATGAAGGGACCAGTGCATCAGAGATCATCCCATGAAGGGACCAGCGCATCAGAGATCATCCCATGAAGGGACCAGCGCATCAAAGATCATCCCATGAAGGGACCAGCGCATCAAAGATCATCCCATGAAGGGACCAGCGCTTCAAAGATCCCATGAAGGGACCAGTACATCAGACATCATCCCATGAAGGGACCAGCGCACCAGAGAGCATCCCATGAAGGGACCAGCGCACCAGAGAGCATCCCACGAAGGGACCAGCGCACCAGAGAGCATCCCACGAAGGGACCAGCGCACCAGAGAGCATCCCACGAAGGGACCAGCGCACCAGAGAGCATCCCACGAAGGGACCAGCGCACCAGAGAGCATCCCACGAAGGGACCAGCGCACCAGAGAGCATCCCACGAAGGGACCAGCGCACCAGAGAGCATCCCACGAAGGGACCAGCGCACCAGAGATCATCCCCGTGCAGGGACCAGCGCACCAGAGATCATCCCCGTGCAGGGACCAGCGCACCAGAGATCATCCCCGTGCAGGGACCAGCGCACCAGAGATCATCCCCGTGCAGGGACCAGCGCACCAGAGATCATCCCCGTGCAGGGACCAGCGCACCAGAGATCATCCCCGTGCAGGGACCAGCGCACCAGAGATCATCCCCGTGCAGGGACCAGCGCACCAGAGATCATCCCCGTGCAGGGACCAGCGCACCAGAGATCATCCCCGTGCAGGGACCAGCGCACCAGAGATCATCCCCGTGCAGGGACCAGCGCACCGGAGATCATCCCCATGAAGGGCCCAGGGCACCGGAGATCATCCCAGGGCACCAGATCATCCCATGAAGGGCCCAGGGCACCGGAGACCATCCCATGAAGGGCCCAGGGCACCGGAGACCATCCCATGAAGGGCCCAGGGCACCGGAGACCATCCCATGAAGGGCCCAGGGCACCGGAGACCATCCCATGAAGGGCCCAGGGCACCGGAGACCATCCCATGAAGGGCCCAGGGCACCGGAGACCATCCCATGAAGGGCCCAGGGCACCGGAGACCATCCCATGAAGGGCCCAGGGCACCGGAGACCATCCCATGAAGGGCCCAGGGCACCAGATCATCCCATGAAGGGCCCAGGGCACCAGATCATCCCGTGAAGGGCCCAGGGCACCAGATCATCCCGTGAAGGGCCCAGGGCACCAGATCATCCCGTGAAGGGCCCAGGGCACCAGAGATCATCCCGTGAAGGGCCCAGGGCACCAGAGATCATCCCGTGAAGGGCCCAGGGCACCAGAGATCATCCCGTGAAGGGCCCAGGGCAGCAGAGATCATCCCGTGAAGGGCCCAGGGCAGCAGAGATCATCCCGTGAAGGGCCCAGGGCAGCAGAGATCATCCCGTGAAGGGCCCAGCGCAGCAGAGATCATCCCGTGAAGGGCCCAGCGCAGCAGAGATCATCCCGTGAAGGGCCCAGCGCAGCAGAGATCATCCCGTGAAGGGCCCAGCGCAGCAGAGATCATCCCGTGAAGGGCCCAGCGCAGCAGAGATCATCCCGTGAAGGGCCCAGCGCAGCAGAGATCATCCCGTGAAGGGCCCAGCGCAGCAGAGATCATCCCGTGAAGGGCCCAGCGCAGCAGAGATCATCCCGTGAAGGGCCCAGCGCAGCAGAGATCATCCCGTGAAGGGCCCAGCGCAGCAGAGATCATCCCGTGAAGGGCCCAGCGCAGCAGAGATCATCCCGTGAAGGGCCCAGCGCAGCAGAGATCATCCCGTGAAGGGCCCAGCGCAGCAGAGATCATCCCGTGAAGGGCCCAGCGCAGCAGAGATCATCCCGTGAAGGGCCCAGCGCAGCAGAGATCATCCCGTGAAGGGCCCAGCGCAGCAGAGATCATCCCGTGAAGGGCCCAGCGCAGCAGAGATCATCCCGTGAAGGGACCAGCGCAGCAGAGATCATCCCGTGAAGGGACCAGCGCAGCAGAGATCATCCCGTGAAGGGACCAGCGCAGCAGATATCATCCCGTGAAGGGACCAGCGCAGCAGATATCCTCCCACGAAGGGACCAGCGATCCTCCCACGAAGGGACCAGCGATCCTCCCACGAAGGGACCAGCGATCCTCCCACGAAGGGACCAGCGATCCTCCCACGAAGGGACCAGCGATCCTCCCACGAAGGGACCAGCGATCCTCCCACGAAGGGACCAGCGATCCTCCCACGAAGGGACCAGCGATCCTCCCACGAAGGGACCAGCGATCCTCCCACGAAGGGACCAGCGATCCTCCCACGAAGGGACCAGCGATCCTCCCACGAAGGGACCAGCGATCCTCCCACGAAGGGACCAGCGATCCTCCCACGAAGGGACCAGCGATCCTCCCACGAAGGGACCAGCGATCCTCCCACGAAGGGACCAGCGATCCTCCCACGAAGGGACCAGCGATCCTCCCACGAAGGGACCAGCGATCCCCCCACGAAGGGACCAGCGATCCCCCCACGAAGGGACCAGCGATCCCCCCACGAAGGGACCAGCGATCATCCCCATGAAGGGACCAGTGCATCAGAGATCATCCCATGAAGGGACCAGTGCATCAGAGATCATCCCATGAAGGGACCAGTGCATCAGAGATCATCCCATGAAGGGACCAGTGCATCAGAGATCATCCCATGAAGGGACCAGTGCATCAGAGATCATCCCAGGAAGGGACCAGTGCATCAGATCATCCCAGGAAGGGACCAGTGCATCAGATCATCCCAGGAAGGGACCAGTGCATCCGAGATCATCCCAGGAAGGGACCAGTGCATCAAAGCACTCAGATTAGAGGTATGCAAGATCATCCCATGAAGGGACCAGTGCATCAGAGATCATCCCATGAAGGGACCAGTGCATCAAAGATCACCCCATCAAGGGACCAGTGCATCAAAGATCACCCCATCAAGGGACCAGTGCATCAAAGATCACCTGTGAGAAAGTGGGTTTCTGTTGCAGTAACCCCCCCCCCCTTTTTTGCCTAATAGCTGATGCACTTTTCCTTGTTGTGCCCTGGGCTCCTGCCAATCAGGTGCCCAGGACCTGTGTTCCTTCCCTAAAATACAAACTCCCAATTGGCAAACCCTGGCCACATGTCAGCCCCTAGTAAATGGTACCCTAGGTACCCAGGGCCTTGTGACCAGGGAAGGCCTCTAAGGGCTGCAGCACTCATTGTGCCACCCTTAGAGGCCCTGTACCCTTACACACACACACTGCCTTTGCAGGCTGAGTGTCTGGGTGCAGGACAAAACAAAGAGTCGACATGGCACACATCTCTGTGTGCCATGCCCATCTCCTACACTGCCAAGGCATATGTCAGCCACCCCTCTGGCTGGGTGCCTTATGCCTATGGTGTGGGCGCAGGAGCAGGAGCCCTGTGCCCCTACAGTACCCAGGTCCATTCATGGGCACTGTAAGTACAGTGCTGCCATTTACAAGTACATGGTGCTGAGAGCTCGTCAAACACGAGCTCCACAGCACCATGATGGCAACACTGAAGACTGGGAAGTTTGGTATCAAACTTCTCAGCACATTAAACCCACACTGATGCCAGTGTGGGATTTAATGTACTAAGCACCCCAGAGGGCATCTTAGAGATGCCCCCTTACAGCTAACCTACAATCCACGTCTGCTCTGAGGCTGCCCAGGCTGCCACACAGCAGACACGTTGCTGGACCCCTGGGTGGGAGAGCCCCTGCTCTCCCGGGCCTGCAACAATGCACATCCTGGGTGAGGTGAGAAATCTCCTCCCCCAGGATGAGCAAAGGGAAGCTTCAAAGGCATGCCGCCAGTTGGAGTTTCCCCAGGCCACTGCAACCCCCCACTCTGGCGGGAAGCTTGGCCGGAAACCCCATACAAGGACAGGGGATGTGCCAGCCTGCCCACCCCACCCCTCAGGTGGGGGAGGCGAGGTGAAGCACATCTCCGGGCTCTCGCCATCTTGAAGATGGGAGGCCCTACCCTATCAGGATTAGGCTACTGCCCCCCTCCCACAGGAGAGAGGCAGGATAGGGGGTGTACCCACCCCAGGACAAGGACCCATTGGTCCCTGGCCTTCACCTACCTGTAACGCCCCTAAATCTAGTATTTAGGGGCCCCCTGAACCTTCCTTCCCCAGATTCCAGATAGAAACCTACAAGAAGAGCAAGAAGAAAAAAGACCTGCCCTGCAGCTGCTAAAAAAAGAGGAAGACACCAACTGCTTTGGCCCCAGCCCTACCGGCCTGTCGACCCTCGAACCTGCTCCTGCTCCAGCGCCGCATCTCTTGTGGCCAGCAACCTCAAAAACCCCGGAGGACCTGGCTACCTTTGACCTCTGATTCCCTGGGACTCCCATGAGTAGAGGCTCTACTCGAGAAACCTATTCCTAACTCCTGGCAGCAGCCCGGAACCGCGGACCCAACACACTCTGCACCAGCCAAGCCTGGCCAGTGCCGGAGTGGACAAAGACCCTGAGGACGACCCCACGGCGACTGTGACCCCGAGTCCGGCACCCAAGGACCCCCCTCGACATCCTGGACGAAGCCTGCAGCCTCAGAACCGAGTGCCACCCCAGCCGCGATCAACCAGAGGGTAAGATTCCCGACGTCAAAAGGCACCCCTGCACCCGGCGCCCTGCGGCCCCCTGTGCCCAATCCCGGGGTACCCACCTAACCTACAACTACCCAACTTACCCCTCGAAGTGGTGGTGGCACCGGAAACATCCTCGTCCCCGAGCCTGCAGCCTTTTTCCAAACCGGAACATTCCCATTGATTTCCATTGAGCGCCCGAAGGCTCAAAAGCACCCTGCACCCAGCCGCCCGAGTGGCCCTGGCAGTGCACTCTCTACACTAACTTACTTCCCCACTTGCCCTGAGTAAGTGACCAGGAGCCCAGCTCCCACAGACGCGTGGCTTGCCAGACAGCAGCCACCAACCAAGGCCCCCCCTATCCCTCATAGGATAACATTGGGCCTAACTCACTCTGCACCCGGCCGTCCTGAAACCGCTGAGGGTGAACCAACTGTACCTACCTGACACTGGGGGACCCCTGAGTCTATGCCCGGAATTTCAACTCTGCCAGTCGAGTACTTACCCTTAAACCGCTAACTTCATTTTCCTCATAGGGTAACATTGACTGGCTTTTTCTTCAAAAATCTTCTAAGTGTGAACTTTTCAAAACTGTAAAAATTCACCAAAAATCAGCCAAGTGACAAAAACGAATTTACTCACCTGTTCCTGGGTGAGCTCCCAGTGCTGGATCTTGGTGCCCAGCCCTGACCCTGAAAAGTACTCGCAACTATACTTACCTCTAACTCATTTTTCTCCCATAGGAAACCATTGTCTGCTTTTCTGTGAAATTTCTTCTAAGTGTCTATTTTTACAAATTTGAAATATTCTTTTAAAATCGTACCATTTCTGCAAACGAAATTACTTACCTGTTTTTGATAAGGACCCCAGTCCTGGGTCTAGGCACCCAGTCCTGGATTACTAAAGTAACGATAAAGTACTCTACCTGCAATGTGAATTTCTTGCCATAGAGATCCATTGAATGTTTTCTTTGAAATATTTTCTAAGTGCTAACTTTTGAAATAGCTAAATATTATTTAAAAATCATTACAGTTACTAAGTCGACTTTCATCACTTGATTCTGAATACTGACCCAAGGCTGGTTCTAGGAGCCAGACCTGGAATTCCAAAAGTAATCTGAAAAGTAATTTATTACAAATAACCTGAATGTACCATTGAGCTCAATGCATTGTGATGTTTAGGAAATAGGATTGTTTATTGCAACCAACTGTGACTGTTTACAAAAATTCATTGCTTAAAACAAAAAGTATTTATATGCAACCTCTCATTCTGAGAAAGTATATTTTTATCCCCTTTGTGGTTCTAAAAATAAAACAAGCATATATTTTATATATATAAATCATTGGCCTAGAGTTCAGTTATTGAGTGTGTGAAACCATTTGCTGACTGAGTGTGTACAATAAATGCTTTACACTGTCCTCTGGTACTGCCTTACTGCTCGACCAAGCTACCACTTCTGAGAGTAAGGTCATACCTAACTTTGACCTCTATCAGCCTCTGGGGGACTGGGGACTCTGTACACCCTGTACCTATTAGGGAACAGTATATACAGAGCCACTTTCTCACATCACCCCATCAAGGGACCAGGGCATCCACCATCATCCCATCAAGGGACCAGGGCAAGAGATCATCCCATCAAGGGACCAGGGCAAGAGATCATCCCATCAAGGGACCAGGGCAAGAGATCATCCCATCAAGGGACCAGTGCATCAAAGACCACCCCATCAAGGGACCAGTGCATCAAAGACCACCCCATCAAGGGACCAGTGCATCAAAGACCACCCCATCAAGGGACCAGTGCATCAAAGACCACCCCATCAAGGGACCAGTGCATCAGAGACCACCCCATCAAGGGACCAGTGCATCAGAGACCACCCCATCAAGGGACCAGTGCATCAGAGACCACCCCATCAAGGGACCAGTGCATCAGAGACCACCCCATCAAGGGACCAGTGCATCAGAGACCACCCCATCAAGGGACCAGTGCATCAGAGACCACCCCATCAAGGGACCAGTGCATCAGAGACCACCCCATCAAGGGACCAGTGCATCAGAGACCACCCCATCAAGGGACCAGTGCATCAGAGACCACCCCATCAAGGGACCAGTGCATCAGAGACCACCCCATCAAGGGACCAGTGCATCAGAGACCACCCCATCAAGGGACCAGTGCATCAGAGACCACCCCATCAAGGGACCAGTGCATCAGAGACCACCCCATCAAGGGACCAGTGCATCCGAGACCACCCCATCAAGGGACCAGTGCATCCGAGACCACCCCATCAAGGGACCAGTGCATCCGAGACCACCCCATCAAGGGACCAGTGCATCCGAGACCACCCCATCAAGGGACCAGTGCATCCGAGACCACCCCATCAAGGGACCAGTGCATCCGAGACCACCCCATCAAGGGACCAGTGCATCCGAGACCACCCCATCAAGGGACCAGTGCATCCGAGACCACCCCATCAAGGGACCAGTGCATCCGAGACCACCCCATCAAGGGACCAGTGCATCCGAGACCACCCCATCAAGGGACCAGTGCATCCGAGACCACCCCATCAAGGGACCAGTGCATCCGAGACCACCCCATCAAGGGACCAGTGCATCCGAGACCACCCCATCAAGGGACCAGTGCATCCGAGACCACCCCATCAAGGGACCAGTGCATCCGAGACCACCCCATCAAGGGACCAGTGCATCCGAGACCACCCCATCAAGGGACCAGTGCATCCGAGACCACCCCATCAAGGGACCAGTGCATCCGAGACCACCCCATCAAGGGACCAGTGCATCCGAGACCACCCCATCAAGGGACCAGTGCATCCGAGACCACCCCATCAAGGGACCAGTGCATCCGAGACCACCCCATCAAGGGACCAGTGCATCCGAGACCACCCCATCAAGGGACCAGTGCATCCGAGACCACCCCATCAAGGGACCAGTGCATCCGAGACCACCCCATCAAGGGACCAGTGCATCCGAGACCACCCCATCAAGGGACCAGTGCATCCGAGACCACCCCATCAAGGGACCAGTGCATCCGAGACCACCCCATCAAGGGACCAGTGCATCCGAGACCACCCCATCAAGGGACCAGTGCATCCGAGACCACCCCATCAAGGGACCAGTGCATCCGAGACCACCCCATCAAGGGACCAGTGCATCCGAGACCACCCCATCAAGGGACCAGTGCATCCGAGACCACCCCATCAAGGGACCAGTGCATCCGAGACCACCCCATCAAGGGACCAGTGCATCCGAGACCACCCCATCAAGGGACCAGTGCATCCGAGACCACCCCATCAAGGGACCAGTGCATCCGAGACCACCCCATCAAGGGACCAGTGCATCCGAGACCACCCCATCAAGGGACCAGTGCATCCGAGACCACCCCATCAAGGGACCAGTGCATCCGAGACCACCCCATCAAGGGACCAGTGCATCCGAGACCACCCCATCAAGGGACCAGTGCATCCGAGACCACCCCATCAAGGGACCAGTGCATCCGAGACCACCCCATCAAGGGACCAGTGCATCCGAGACCACCCCATCAAGGGACCAGTGCATCCGAGACCACCCCATCAAGGGACCAGTGCATCCGAGACCACCCCATCAAGGGACCAGTGCATCCGAGACCACCCCATCAAGGGACCAGTGCATCCGAGACCACCCCATCAAGGGACCAGTGCATCCGAGATCACCCCATCAAGGGACCAGTGCATCCGAGATCACCCCATCAAGGGACCAGTGCAGCCGAGATGATCCCATGAAGGGACCAGTGCATCCGAGATGATCCCATGAAGGGACCAGTGCATCCGAGATGATCCCATGAAGGGACCAGTGCATCCGAGATGATCCCATGAAGGGACCAGTGCATCCGAGATGATCCCATGAAGGGACCAGTGCATCCGAGATGATCCCATGAAGGGACCAGTGCATCCGAGATGATCCCATGAAGGGACCAGTGCATCCGAGATGATCCCATGAAGGGACCAGTGCATCCGAGATGATCCCATGAAGGGACCAGTGCATCCGAGATGATCCCATGAAGGGACCAGTGCATCCGAGATGATCCCATGAAGGGACCAGTGCATCCGAGATGATCCCATGAAGGGACCAGTGCATCCGAGATGATCCCATGAAGGGACCAGTGCATCCGCGATCATCCCATGAAGGGACCAGTGCATCCGCGATCATCCCATGAAGGGCCCAGTGCATCCGCGATCATCCCATGAAGGGCCCAGTGCATCCGCGATCATCCCATGAAGGGCCCAGTGCATCCGCGATCATCCCATGAAGGGCCCAGTGCATCCGCGATCATCCCATGAAGGGACCAGTGCATCAGAGATCATCCCATGAAGAGACCAGTGCATCGGAGATCATCCCATGAAGAGACCAGTGCATCGGAGATCATCCCATGAAGGGACCAGTGCATCGGAGATCATCCCAGGAAGGGACCAGCGCATCGGAGATCATCCCAGGAAGGGACCAGCGCATCGGAGATCATCCCAGGAAGGGACCAGCGCATCGGAGATCATCCCAGGAAGGGACCAGCGCATCGGAGATCATCCCAGGAAGGGACCAGCGCATCGGAGATCATCCCATGAAGGGATCAGTGCATCAAAGATCATCCCATGAAGGGACCAGTGCATCACAGCACGCAGATTAGAGGTATGCAAGATCACTCCATGAAGGGACCAGTGCAATAGATCATCCCATGAAGGGACCAGCGCATCGAGGATCATCCCATGAAGGGACCAGCGCATTGAGGATCATCCCATGAAGGGACCAGTGCATCAGAAATCATCCCATATAGGGACCAGTGCATCAGAGCACTCAGATTAGAGGTATGCAGGATCATCCCATGAAGGGACCAGTACACCAAAGATCATCCCATGAATGGACCAGTACACCAAAGATCATCCCATGAAACCAAAGATCATCCCATGAAAGTACCAGTGCAACAGATGATCCCATGAAGGGACCAGTGCAACAGATGATCCCATGAAGGGACCAGTGCAACAGATCATCCCATTAAGGGACCAGTGCAACAGAGATCATCCCATTAAGGGACCAGTGCAACAGAGATCATCCTATTAAGGGACCAGTGCATCAGAGATGATCCCATGAAGGGAGCAGCGCCTCAGATCATCCCATGAAGGGAGCAGCGCCTCAGATCATCCCATGAAGGGAGCAGCGCCTCAGATCATCCCATGAAGGGACCAGAGAATCAGATCATCCCATGAAGGGACCAGAGAATCAGTCCATCAGATCATCCCATGAAGGGACCAGTCCATCAGATCATCCCATGAAGGGACCAGTCCATCAGATCATCCCATGAAGGGACCAGAGCATCAGATCATCCCATGAAGGGACCAGAGCATCAGATCATCTCATGAAGGGACCAGAGCATCAGATCATCTCATGAAGGGACCAGAGCATCAGATCATCCCATGAAGGGACCAGAGCATCAGATCATCCCATGAAGGGACCAGAGCATCAGATCATCCCATGAAGGGACCAGAGCATCAGATCATCCCATGAAGGGACCAGAGCATCAGATCATCCCATGAAGGGACCAGAGCATCAGATCATCCCATGAAGGGACCAGAGCATCAGATCATCCCATGAAGGGACCAGAGCATCACAGCTCTCAGATTAGAGGTATGCAAGATCCCATGAAAGGACCAGTGCAACAGATCATCCCATAAAAGGACCAGTGCAACAGATCATCCCATGAAGGGACCAGTGCAACAGATCATCCCATGAAGGGACCAGTGCATCAGAGATCACCAGTGCATCACAGTTCTCAGATTAGAGGTATGCAAGATCATCCCATGAAGGGACCAGTGCATGCAAGATCATCCCATGAAGGGACCAGTGCATCAGAGATCATCCCATGAAGGGACCAGGGCATCAACCATATTCCCATGAAGGGACCAGGGCATCAACCATCATCCCATGAAGGGACCAGTAGATCAACCACCATCATCCCATGAAGGGACCAGTGCATCAACGATCATCCCATGAAGGGACCAGGGCATCGACCATCATCCCATGAAGGGACCAGGGCATCGACCATCATCCCATGAAGGGACCAGGGCATCGACCATCATCCCATGAAGGGACCAGGGCATCGACCATCATCCCATGAAGGGACCAGGGCATCGACCATCATCCCATGAAGGGACCAGGGCATCGACCATCATCCCATGAAGGGACCAGGGCATCGACCATCATCCCATGAAGGGACCAGGGCATCGACCATCATCCCATGAAGGGACCAGGGCATCGACCATCATCCCATGAAGGGACCAGGGCATCGACCATCATCCCATGAAGGGACCAGGGCATCGACCATCATCCCATGAAGGGACCAGGGCATCGACCATCATCCCATGAAGGGACCAGGGCATCGACCATCATCCCATGAAGGGACCAGGGCATCGACCATCATCCCATGAAGGGACCAGGGCATCGACCATCATCCCATGAAGGGACCAGGGCATCGACCATCATCCCATGAAGGGACCAGGGCATCGACCATCATCCCATGAAGGGACCAGGGCATCGACCATCATCCCATGAAGGGACCAGTGGAAGATATCCATCCCATGAAGGGACCAGTGCAACAGATCATCCCATGAAGGGACCAGTGCAACAGATCATCCCATGAAGGGACCAGTGCAACAGATCATCCCATGAAGGGACCAGTGCAACAGATCATCCCATGAAGGGACCAGTGCAACAGATCATCCCATGAAGGGACATGTGCAACAGATCATCCCATGAAGGGACATGTGCAACAGATCATCCCATGAAGGGACATGTGCAACAGATCATCCCATGAAGGGACATGTGCAACAGATCATCCCATGAAGGGACCAGTGCAACAGATCATCCCATGAAGGGACCAGTGCAACAGATCATCCCATGAAGGGACCAGTGCATCAGATCATCCCATGAAGGGACCAGTGCATCAGATCATCCCATGAAGGGACCAGTGCATCAGATCATCCCATGAAGGGACCAGGGCATCAGATCATCCCATGAAGGGACCAGGGCATCAACGATCATCCCATGAAGGGACCAGGGCATCCGAGATGATCCCATGAAGGGACCAGGGCATCCGAGATGATCCCATGAAGGGACCAGTGCATCCGAGATGATCCCATGAAGGGACCAGTGCATCCGAGATGATCCCATGAAGGGACCAGTGCATCCGCGATGATCCCATGAAGGGACCAGAGCATCCGCGATGATCCCATGAAGGGACCAGAGCATCCGCGATGATCCCATGAAGGGACCAGAGCATCCGCGATGATCCCATGAAGGGACCAGAGCATCCGCGATGATCCCATGAAGGGACCAGAGCATCCGCGATGATCCCATGAAGGGACCAGAGCATCCGCGATGATCCCATGAAGGGACCAGAGCATCCGCGATCATCCCATGAAGGGACCAGTGCATCCGCGATCATCCCATGAAGGGACCAGTGCATCCGCGATCATCCCATGAAGGGACCAGTGCATCCGCGATCATCCCATGAAGGGACCAGTGCATCCGCGATCATCCCATGAAGGGACCAGTGCATCAGAGATCATCCCATGAAGGGACCAGTGCATCAGAGATCATCCCATGAAGGGACCAGTGCATCAGAGATCATCCCATGAAGGGACCAGTGCATCAGAGATCATCCCATGAAGGGACCAGTGCATCAGAGATCATCCCATGAAGGGACCAGTGCATCAGAGATCATCCCATGAAGGGACCAGTGCATCAGAGATCATCCCATGAAGGGACCAGTGCATCAGAGATCATCCCATGAAGGGACCAGTGCATCAGAGATCATCCCATGAAGGGACCAGTGCATCAGAGATCATCCCATGAAGGGACCAGTGCTTCAGAGATCATCCCATGAAGGGACCAGTGCTTCAGAGATCATCCCATGAAGGGACCAGTGCATCAGAGATCATCCCAGGAAGGGATCAGTGCATCAAAGCACTCAGATTAGAGGTATGCGAGATGATCCCATGAAGGGACCAGTGCATCAGAGATGACCCCATCAAGGGACCAGTGCATCAGAGATGACCCCATCAAGGGACCAGTGCATCAGAGATGACCCCATCAAGGGACCAGTGCATCAGAGATGACCCCATCAAGGGACCAGTGCATCAGAGATGACCCCATCAAGGGACCAGTGCATCAGAGATCACCCCATCAAGGGACCAGTGCATCAGAGATCACCCCATCAAGGGACCAGTGCATCAAAGATCACCCCATCAAGGGACCAGTGCATCAAAGATCACCCCATCAAGGGACCAGTGCATCAAAGATCACCCCATCAAGGGACCAGTGCATCAAAGATCACCCCATCAAGGGACCAGTGCATCAAAGATCACCCCATCAAGGGACCAGTGCATCACAGCAATTCGATTAGAGGTATGCGAGATCATCCCATGAAGGGACCAGTGCATGCGAGATCATCCCATGAAGGGACCAGTGCATGCGAGATCATCCCATGAAGGGACCAGTGCATGCGAGATCATCCCATGAAGGGACCAGTGCATGCGAGATCATCCCATGAAGGGACCAGTGCATGCGAGATGATCCCATGAAGGGACCAGTGCATGCGAGATGATCCCATGAAGGGACCAGTGCATGCGAGATGATCCCATGAAGGGACCAGTGCATCCGAGATGATCCCATGAAGGGACCAGTGCATCCGAGATGATCCCATGAAGGGACCAGTGCATCCGAGATGATCCCATGAAGGGACCAGTGCATCCGAGATGATCCCATGAAGGGACCAGTGCATCCGAGATGATCCCATGAAGGGACCAGTGCATCCGAGATGATCCCATGAAGGGACCAGTGCATCCGAGATGATCCCATGAAGGGACCAGTGCATCCGCGATGATCCCATGAAGGGACCAGTGCATCCGCGATCATCCCAGGAAGGGACCAGTGCATCCGCGATCATCCCAGGAAGGGACCAGTGCATCCGCGATCATCCCAGGAAGGGACCAGTGCATCAGCGATCATCCCAGGAAGGGACCAGTGCATCAGCGATCATCCCAGGAAGGGACCAGTGCATCAGCGATCATCCCAGGAAGGGACCAGTGCATCAGAGATCATCCCATGAAGGGACCAGTGCATCAGAGATCATCCCAGGAAGGGACCAGTGCATCAAAGCACTCAGATTAGAGGTATGCGAGATCATCCCATGAAGGGACCAGTGCATCCGAGATCATCCCATGAAGGGACCAGTGCATCCGAGATCATCCCATGAAGGGACCAGTGCATCCGAGATCATCCCATGAAGGGACCAGTGCATCCGAGATCATCCCATGAAGGGACCAGTGCATCCGAGATCATCCCAGGAAGGGACCAGTGCATCCGAGATCATCCCAGGAAGGGACCAGTGCATCCGAGATGATCCCATGAAGGGACCAGTGCATCCGAGATGATCCCATGAAGGGACCAGTGCATCCGAGATGATCCCCAGCAAGGGACCAGTGCATCAAAGATCACCCCAGCAAGGGACCAGTGCATCAAAGATCACCCCAGCAAGGGACCAGTGCATCAAAGATCACCCCAGCAAGGGACCAGTGCATCAAAGATCACCCCAGCAAGGGACCAGTGCATCAAAGATCACCCCAGCAAGGGACCAGTGCATCAAAGATCACCCCAGCAAGGGACCAGTGCATCAAAGATCACCCCAGCAAGGGACCAGTGCATCAAAGATCACCCCAGCAAGGGACCAGTGCATCAAAGATCACCCCAGCAAGGGACCAGTGCATCAAAGATCACCCCAGCAAGGGACCAGTGCATCAAAGATCACCCCAGCAAGGGACCAGTGCATCAAAGATCACCCCAGCAAGGGACCAGTGCATCAAAGATCACCCCAGCAAGGGACCAGTGCATCAAAGATCACCCCAGCAAGGGACCAGTGCATCAAAGATCACCCCAGCAAGGGACCAGTGCATCAAAGATCACCCCAGCAAGGGACCAGTGCATCAAAGATCACCCCAGCAAGGGACCAGTGCATCAAAGATCACCCCAGCAAGGGACCAGTGCATCAAAGATCACCCCAGCAAGGGACCAGTGCATCAAAGATCACCCCATGAAGGGACCAGTGCATCAAAGATTACCCCATGAAGGGACCAGTGCATCAAAGATTACCCCATGAAGGGACCAGTGCATCAAAGATTACCTCATGAAGGGACCAGTGCATCAAAGATTACCCCATGAAGGGACCAGTGCATCAAAGATTACCCCATGAAGGGACCAGTGCATCAAAGATCACCCCATGAAGGGACCAGTGCATCAAAGATCACCCCATGAAGGGACCAGTGCATCAAAGATCATCCCATGAAGGGACCAGTGCATCAAAGAAATTAGATTAGAGGTATGCGAGATCATCCCATGAAGGGACCAGAGATCATCCCATGAAGGGACCAGTGCACCAACGATCATCCCATGAAGGGACCAGGGCATCAACGATCATCCCCTGAAGGGACCAGGGCATCACCGATCACCCCATGAAGGGACCAGGGCATCACCGATCACCCCATGAAGGGACCAGGGCATCAACGATCACCCCATGAAGGGACCAGGGCATCAACGATCACCCCATGAAGGGACCAGGGCATCAACGATCACCCCATGAAGGGACCAGGGCATCAACGATCACCCCATGAAGGGACCAGGGCATCAAAGATCACCCCATGAAGGGACCAGGGCATCAAAGATCACCCCATGAAGGGACCGGGGCATCACAGCACTCAGATTAGAGGTATGCAAGATCACTCCATGAAGGGACCAGTGCAATAGATCATCCCATGAAGGGACCAGCGCATTGAGGATCATCCCATGAAGGGACCAGTGCATCAGAAATCATCCCATATAGGGACCAGTGCATCAGAGCACTCAGATTAGAGGTATGCAGGATCATCCAATGAAGAGACCAGTGCATCAAAGATCATTCAATGAAGAGACCAGTGCATCAACGATCATCCCATGAAGGGACCAGCGCATTGAGGATCATCCCATGAAGGGACCAGCGCATTGAGGATCATCCCATGAAGGGACCAGCGCATTGAGGATCATCCCATGAAGGGACCAGCGCATTGAGGATCATCCCATGAAGGGACCAGTGCATCAGAAATCATCCCATATAGGGACCAGTGCATCAGAGCACTCAGATTAGAGGTATGCAGGATCATCCAATGAAGAGACCAGTGCATCAGAGCACTCAGATTAGAGGTATGCAGGATCATCCAATGAAGAGACCAGTGCATCAGATCATGCCATGAAGGGACCAGTGCATCAGATCATGCCATGAAGGGACCAGTGCATCAGATCATGCCATGAAGAGACCAGTGCATCAGATCATGCCGTGAAGGGACCAGTGCATCAGATCATTCCATGAAGAGACCAGTGCATCAGATCATGCCGTGAAGGGACCAGTGCATCAGATCATGCCATGAAGGGACCAGTGCATCAGATCATTCCGTGAAGGGACCAGCGCATCATCCCGTGAAGGGACCAGCGCATCATCCCGTGAAGGGACCAGCGCATCATCCCGTGAAGGGACCAGCGCATCATCCCGTGAAGGGACCAGCGCATCATCCCGTGAAGGGACCAGCGCATCATCCCGTGAAGGGACCAGCGCATCATCCCGTGAAGGGACCAGCGCATCATCCCCGTGAAGGGACCAGCGCATCATCCCCGTGAAGGGACCAGCGCATCATCCCCGTGAAGGGACCAGCGCATCATCCCGTGAAGGGACCAGCGCTCATTCCCGTGAAGGGACCAGCGCATCATCCCGTGAAGGGACCAGCGTTCATTCCCGTGAAGGGACCAGCGTTCATTCCCGTGAAGGGACCAGCGTTCATTCCCGTGAAGGGACCAGCGTTCATTCCCGTGAAGGGACCAGCGTTCATTCCCGTGAAGGGACCAGCGTTCATTCCCGTGAAGGGACCAGCGTTCATTCCCGTGAAGGGACCAGCGTTCATTCCCGTGAAGGGACCAGCGTTCATTCCCGTGAAGGGACCAGCGTTCATTCCCGTGAAGGGACCAGCGTTCATTCCCGTGAAGGGACCAGCGTTCATTCCCGTGAAGGGACCAGCGTTCATTCCCGTGAAGGGACCAGCGTTCATTCCCGTGAAGGGACCAGCGTTCATTCCCGTGAAGGGACCAGCGTTCATTCCCGTGAAGGGACCAGCGTTCATTCCCGTGAAGGGACCAGCGTTCATTCCCGTGAAGGGACCAGCGTTCATTCCCGTGAAGGGACCAGCGTTCATTCCCGTGAAGGGACCAGCGTTCATTCCCGTGAAGGGACCAGCGTTCATTCCCGTGAAGGGACCAGCGTTCATTCCCGTGAAGGGACCAGCGTTCATTCCCGTGAAGGGACCAGCGTTCATTCCCGTGAAGGGACCAGCGTTCATTCCCGTGAAGGGACCAGCGTTCATTCCCGTGAAGGGACCAGCGTTCATTCCCGTGAAGGGACCAGCGTTCATTCCCGTGAAGGGACCAGCGTTCATTCCCGTGAAGGGACCAGCGTTCATTCCCGTGAAGGGACCAGCGTTCATTCCCGTGAAGGGACCAGCGTTCATTCCCGTGAAGGGACCAGCGTTCATTCCCGTGAAGGGACCAGCGTTCATTCCCGTGAAGGGACCAGCGTTCATTCCCGTGAAGGGACCAGCGTTCATTCCCGTGAAGGGACCAGCGTTCATTCCCGTGAAGGGACCAGCGTTCATTCCCGTGAAGGGACCAGCGTTCATTCCCGTGAAGGGACCAGCGTTCATTCCCGTGAAGGGACCAGCGTTCATTCCCGTGAAGGGACCAGCGTTCATTCCCGTGAAGGGACCAGCGTTCATTCCCGTGAAGGGACCAGCGTTCATTCCCGTGAAGGGACCAGCGTTCATTCCCGTGAAGGGACCAGCGTTCATTCCCGTGAAGGGACCAGCGTTCATTCCCGTGAAGGGACCAGCGTTCATTCCCGTGAAGGGACCAGCGTTCATTCCCGTGAAGGGACCAGCGTTCATTCCCGTGAAGGGACCAGCGTTCATTCCCGTGAAGGGACCAGCGTTCATTCCCGTGAAGGGACCAGCGTTCATTCCCGTGAAGGGACCAGCGTTCATTCCCGTGAAGGGACCAGCGTTCATTCCCGTGAAGGGACCAGCGTTCATTCCCGTGAAGGGACCAGCGTTCATTCCCGTGAAGGGACCAGCGTTCATTCCCGTGAAGGGACCAGCGTTCATTCCCGTGAAGGGACCAGCGTTCATTCCCGTGAAGGGACCAGCGTTCATTCCCGTGAAGGGACCAGCGTTCATTCCCGTGAAGGGACCAGCGTTCATTCCCGTGAAGGGACCAGCGTTCATTCCCGTGAAGGGACCAGCGCATCAGATGTCATCCCATGAAGGGACCAGTGCATCAGATGTCATCCCATGAAGGGACCAGCGCATCAGATGTCATCCCATGAAGGGACCAGCGCATCAGATGTCATCCCATGAAGGGACGAGCGCATCAGAGGTCATCCCATGAAGGGACGAGCGCATCAGAGGTCATCCCATGAAGGGACAAGCGCATCAGAGGTCATCCCATGAAGGGACAAGCGCATCAGAGGTCATCCCATGACGGGACAAGCGCATCAGAGGTCATCCCATGACGGGACCAGAGCATCAGATCATCCCATGAAGGGACCAGAGCATCAGTCCATCAGATCATCCCATGAAGGGATCAGTCCATCAGATCATCCCATGAAGGGACCAGAGCATCAGATCATCCCATGAAGGGACCAGAGCATCAGATCATCCCATGAAGGGACCAGAGCATCAGATCATCCCATGAAGGGACCAGTGCATCAGATCATCCCATGAAGGGACCAGTGCATCAGATCATCCCATGAAGGGACCAGAGCATCAGATCATCCCATGAAGGGACCAGAGCATCAGATCATCCCATGAAGGGACCAGAGCATCAGATCATCCCATGAAGGGACCAGAGCATCAGATCATCCCATGAAGGGACCAGAGCATCAGATCATCCCATGAAGGGACCAGAGCATCAGATCATCCCATGAAGGGACCAGAGCATCAGATCATCCCATGAAGGGACCAGAGCATCACAGCTCTCAGATTAGAGGTATGCAAGATCCCATGAAAGGACCAGTGCAACAGATCATCCCATAAAAGGACCAGTGCAACAGATCATCCCATGAAGGGACCAGTGCATCAGAGATCATCCCATGAAGGGACCAGTGCATCAACCATCATCCCATGAAGGGACCAGTGCATCAACCATCATCCCATGAAGGGACCAGGGCATCAACCATCATCCCATGAAGGGACCAGGGCAACCACCGATCATCCCATGAAGGGACCAGGGCAACCACCGATCATCCCATGAAGGGACCAGGGCAACCACCGATCATCCCATGAAGGGACCAGGGCAACCACCGATCATCCCATGAAGGGACCAGGGCAACCACCGATCATCCCATGAAGGGACCAGGGCAACCACCGATCATCCCATGAAGGGACCAGGGCAACCACCGATCATCCCATGAAGGGACCAGGGCAACCACCGATCATCCCATGAAGGGACCAGTAGATCAGAGATCATCCCATGAAGGGACCAGGGCATCGACCATCATCCCATGAAGGGACCAGGGCATCGACCATCATCCCAGGAAGGGACCAGGGCATCGACCATCATCCCAGGAAGGGACCAGGGCATCGACCATCATCCCAGGAAGGGACCAGGGCATCGACCATCATCCCAGGAAGGGACCAGGGCATCGACCATCATCCCAGGAAGGGACCAGGGCATCGACCATCATCCCAGGAAGGGACCAGGGCATCGACCATCATCCCATGAAGGGACCAGGGCATCGACCATCATCCCATGAAGGGACCAGGGCATCGACCATCATCCCATGAAGGGACCAGGGCATCGACCATCATCCCATGAAGGGACCAGGGCATCGACCATCATCCCATGAAGGGACCAGGGCATCGACCATCATCCCATGAAGGGACCAGGGCATCGACCATCATCCCATGAAGGGACCAGGGCATCGACCATCATCCCATGAAGGGACCAGGGCATCGACCATCATCCCATGAAGGGACCAGGGCATCGACCATCACCAGGGCATCAACCATCATCCCATGAAGGGACCAGGGCATCAACGATCATCCCATGAAGGGACCAGGGCATCAACGATCATCCCATGAAGGGACCAGTGCATCCGAGATCATCCCATGAAGGGACCAGTGCATCCGAGATCATCCCATGAAGGGACCAGTGCATCCGAGACGATCCCATGAAGGGACCAGTGCATCCGAGACGATCCCATGAAGGGACCAGTGCATCCGAGACGATCCCATGAAGGGACCAGTGCATCCGAGACGATCCCATGAAGGGACCAGTGCATCCGAGACGATCCCATGAAGGGACCAGTGCATCCGAGACGATCCCATGAAGGGACCAGTGCATCCGAGACGATCCCATGAAGGGACCAGTGCATCCGAGACGATCCCATGACGGGACCAGTGCATCCGAGACGATCCCATGACGGGACCAGTGCATCCGAGACGATCCCATGAAGGGACCAGTGCATCCGAGACGATCCCATGAAGGGACCAGTGCATCCGAGACGATCCCATGAAGGGACCAGTGCATCCGAGACGATCCCATGAAGGGACCAGCGCATCCGAGACGATCCCATGAAGGGACCAGCGCATCCGAGACGATCCCATGAAGGGACCAGCGCATCCGAGACGATCCCATGAAGGGACCAGCGCATCCGAGACGATCCCATGAAGGGACCAGCGCATCCGAGACGATCCCATGAAGGGACCAGCGCATCCGAGACGATCCCATGAAGGGACCAGCGCATCCGAGACGATCCCATGAAGGGACCAGCGCATCCGAGACGATCCCATGAAGGGACCAGCGCATCCGAGACGATCCCATGAAGGGACCAGCGCATCCGAGATCATCCCATGAAGGGACCAGCGCATCCGAGATCATCCCATGAAGGGACCAGCGCATCCGAGATCATCCCATGAAGGGACCAGTGCATCCGAGATCATCCCATGAAGGGACCAGTGCATCCGAGATCATCCCATGAAGGGACCAGTGCATCCGAGATCATCCCATGAAGGGACCAGTGCATCCGAGATCATCCCATGAAGGGACCAGTGCATCCGAGATCATCCCATGAAGGGACCAGTGCATCCGAGATCATCCCATGAAGGGACCAGTGCATCCGAGATCATCCCAGGAAGGGACCAGTGCATCAAAGCACTCAGATTAGAGGTATGCAAAATCATCCCATGAAGGGACCAGTGCATCAGAGATCATCCCATGAAGGGACCAGTGCATCAAAGATCACCCCATCAAGGGACCAGTGCATCAAAGATCACCCCATCAAGGGACCAGTGCATCAAAGATCACCCCATCAAGGGACCAGTGCATCAAAGATCACCCCATCAAGGGACCAGTGCATCAAAGATCACCCCATCAAGGGACCAGTGCATCAAAGATCACCCCATCAAGGGACCAGTGCATCAAAGATCACCCCATCAAGGGACCAGTGCATCAAAGATCACCCCATCAAGGGACCAGTGCATCAAAGATCACCCCAGCAAGGGACCAGTGCATCAAAGATCACCCCAGCAAGGGACCAGTGCATCAAAGATCACCCCAGCAAGGGACCAGTGCATCAAAGATCACCCCAGCAAGGGACCAGTGCATCAAAGATCACCCCAGCAAGGGACCAGTGCATCAAAGATCACCCCAGCAAGGGACCAGTGCATCAAAGATCACCCCAGCAAGGGACCAGTGCATCAAAGATCACCCCAGCAAGGGACCAGTGCATCAAAGATCACCCCAGCAAGGGACCAGTGCATCAAAGATCACCCCAGCAAGGGACCAGTGCATCAAAGATCACCCCAGCAAGGGACCAGTGCATCAAAGATCACCCCAGCAAGGGACCAGTGCATCAAAGATCACCCCAGCAAGGGACCAGTGCATCAAAGATCACCCCAGCAAGGGACCAGTGCATCAAAGATCACCCCAGCAAGGGACCAGTGCATCAAAGATCACCCCAGCAAGGGACCAGTGCATCAAAGATCACCCCAGCAAGGGACCAGTGCATCAAAGATCACCCCAGCAAGGGACCAGTGCATCAAAGATCACCCCATCAAGGGACCAGTGCATCAAAGACCACCCCATCAAGGGACCAGTGCATCAAAGACCACCCCATCAAGGGACCAGTGCATCAAAGACCACCCCATCAAGGGACCAGTGCATCAAAGACCACCCCATCAAGGGACCAGTGCATCAAAGATCACCCCATGAAGGGACCAGTGCATCAAAGATCACCCCATGAAGGGACCAGTGCATCAAAGATCACCCCATGAAGGGACCAGTGCATCAAAGATCCCATGAAGGGACCAGTGCATCACAGCAATTAGATTAGAGGTATGCGAGATCATCCCATGAAGGGACCAGTGCACCAGATCATCCCATGAAGGGACCAGTGCACCAGATCATCCCTGAAGGGACCAGGGCGTCAACGATCATCCCCTGAAGGGACCAGGGCATCAACGATCATCCCCTGAAGGGACCAGGGCATCAACGATCATCCCCTGAAGGGACCAGGGCATCAACGATCATCCCCTGAAGGGACCAGGGCATCAACGATCATCCCCTGAAGGGACCAGGGCATCAACGATCATCCCCTGAAGGGACCAGGGCATCAACGATCATCCCCTGAAGGGACCAGGGCATCAACGATCATCCCCTGAAGGGACCAGGGCATCAACGATCATCCCCTGAAGGGACCAGGGCATCAACGATCATCCCCTGAAGGGACCAGGGCATCAACGATCATCCCCTGAAGGGACCAGGGCATCAACGATCATCCCATAAAGGGACCAGGGCATCAAAGATCACCCCATAAAGGGACCAGGGCATCAAAGATCACCCCATAAAGGGACCAGGGCATCAAAGATCACCCCATGAAGGGACCAGTGCATCAAAGATCACCCCATGAAGGGACCAGTGCATCAAAGATCACCCCATGAAGGGACCAGTGCATCAAAGATCACCCCATGAAGGGACCAGGGCATCAAAGATCCCATGAAGGGACCAGTGCATCACAGCAGTTAGATTAGAGGTATGCAAGATCATCCCATGAAGGGACCAGTGCACCAGAGATCATCCCATGAAGGGACCAGTGCACCAGAGATCATCCCATGAAGGGACCAGGGCATCAACGATCATCCCCTGAAGGGACCAGGGCATCAACGATCATCCCCTGAAGGGACCAGGGCATCAACGATCATCCCCTGAAGGGACCAGGGCATCAACGATCATCCCCTGAAGGGACCAGGGCATCAACGATCATCCCCTGAAGGGACCAGTGCATCAAAGATCACCCCATGAAGGGACCAGTGCATCAAAGATCACCCCATGAAGGGACCAGTGCATCACAGCACAAAGATTAGAGGTATGCAAGATCACTCCATGAAGGGACCAGTGCAATAGATCATCCCATATAGGGACCAGTGCATCAGAGCACTCAGATTAGAGGTATGCAGGATCATCCCATGAAAGGACCAGTACACCAAAGATCATCCCATGAAAGTACCAGTACACCAAAGATCATCCCATGAAAGTACCAGTACACCAAAGATCATCCCATGAAAGTACCAGTACACCAAAGATCATCCCATCAAGGGACCAGTGCAAGAGATCATCCCCTCAAGGGACCAGTGCAACAGATCATCCCATCAAGGGACCAGTGCAACAGATCATCCCATCAAGGGACCAGTGCAACAGATCATCCCATCAAGGGACCAGTGCATCAAAGACCATCCCATCAAGGGACCAGTGCATCAAAGACCACCCCATCAAGGGACCAGTGCATCAAAGACCACCCCATCAAGGGACCAGTGCATCAAAGACCACCCCATCAAGGGACCAGTGCATCAAAGACCACCCCATCAAGGGACCAGTGCATCAAAGACCACCCCATCAAGGGACCAGTGCATCAAAGACCACCCCATCAAGGGACCAGTGCATCAAAGACCACCCCATCAAGGGACCAGTGCATCAGAGACCACCCCATCAAGGGACCAGTGCATCAGAGACCACCCCATCAAGGGACCAGTGCATCAGAGACCACCCCATCAAGGGACCAGTGCATCAGAGACCACCCCATCAAGGGACCAGTGCATCAGAGACCACCCCATCAAGGGACCAGTGCATCAGAGACCACCCCATCAAGGGACCAGTGCATCAGAGACCACCCCATCAAGGGACCAGTGCATCAGAGACCACCCCATCAAGGGACCAGTGCATCAGAGACCACCCCATCAAGGGACCAGTGCATCAGAGACCACCCCATCAAGGGACCAGTGCATCAGAGACCACCCCATCAAGGGACCAGTGCATCAGAGACCACCCCATCAAGGGACCAGTGCATCAGAGACCACCCCATCAAGGGACCAGTGCATCAGAGACCACCCCAATCAAGGGACCAGTGCATCCGAGACCACCCCATGAAGGGACCAGTGCATCCGAGACGATCCCATGAAGGGACCAGTGCATCCGAGACGATCCCATGAAGGGACCAGTGCATCCGAGACGATCCCATGAAGGGACCAGTGCATCCGAGACGATCCCATGAAGGGACCAGTGCATCCGAGACGATCCCATGAAGGGACCAGTGCATCCGAGACGATCCCATGAAGGGACCAGTGCATCCGAGACGATCCCATGAAGGGACCAGTGCATCCGAGACGATCCCATGAAGGGACCAGTGCATCCGAGACGATCCCATGAAGGGACCAGTGCATCCGAGACGATCCCATGAAGGGACCAGTGCATCCGAGACGATCCCATGAAGGGACCAGTGCATCCGAGACGATCCCATGAAGGGACCAGTGCATCCGAGACGATCCCATGAAGGGACCAGTGCATCCGAGACGATCCCATGAAGGGACCAGTGCATCCGAGACGATCCCATGAAGGGACCAGTGCATCCGAGACGATCCCATGAAGGGACCAGTGCATCCGAGGCGATCCCATGAAGGGACCAGTGCATCCGAGGCGATCCCATGAAGGGACCAGTGCATCCGAGGCGATCCCATGAAGGGACCAGTGCATCCGAGGCGATCCCATGAAGGGACCAGTGCATCCGAGGCGATCCCATGAAGGGACCAGTGCATCCGAGGCGATCCCATGAAGGGACCAGTGCATCCGAGGCGATCCCATGAAGGGACCAGTGCATCCGAGGCGATCCCATGAAGGGACCAGTGCATCCGAGGCGATCCCATGAAGGGACCAGTGCATCCGAGGCGATCCCATGAAGGGACCAGTGCATCCGAGGCGATCCCATGAAGGGACCAGTGCATCCGAGGCGATCCCATGAAGGGACCAGTGCATCCGAGGCGATCCCATGAAGGGACCAGTGCATCCGAGGCGATCCCATGAAGGGACCAGTGCATCCGAGGCGATCCCATGAAGGGACCAGTGCATCCGAGGCGATCCCATGAAGGGACCAGTGCATCCGAGGCGATCCCATGAAGGGACCAGTGCATCCGAGGCGATCCCATGAAGGGACCAGTGCATCCGAGGCGATCCCATGAAGGGACCAGTGCATCCGAGGCGATCCCATGAAGGGACCAGTGCATCCGAGGCGATCCCATGAAGGGACCAGTGCATCCGAGGCGATCCCATGAAGGGACCAGTGCATCCGAGGCGATCCCATGAAGGGACCAGTGCATCCGAGGCGATCCCATGAAGGGACCAGTGCATCCGAGGCGATCCCATGAAGGGACCAGTGCATCCGAGGCGATCCCATGAAGGGACCAGTGCATCCGAGACGATCCCATGAAGGGACCAGTGCATCCGAGACGATCCCATGAAGGGACCAGTGCATCCGAGACGATCCCATGAAGGGACCAGTGCATCCGAGACGATCCCATGAAGGGACCAGTGCATCCGAGACGATCCCATGAAGGGACCAGTGCATCCGAGACGATCCCATGAAGGGACCAGTGCATCCGAGACGATCCCATGAAGGGACCAGTGCATCCGAGACGATCCCATGAAGGGACCAGTGCATCCGAGACGATCCCATGAAGGGACCAGTGCATCCGAGACGATCCCATGAAGGGACCAGTGCATCCGAGACGATCCCATGAAGGGACCAGTGCATCCGAGACGATCCCATGAAGGGACCAGTGCATCCGAGACGATCCCATGAAGGGACCAGTGCATCCGAGACGATCCCATGAAGGGACCAGTGCATCCGAGACGATCCCATGAAGGGACCAGTGCATCCGAGACGATCCCATGAAGGGACCAGTGCATCCGAGACGATCCCATGAAGGGACCAGTGCATCCGAGACGATCCCATGAAGGGACCAGTGCATCCGAGACGATCCCATGAAGGGACCAGTGCATCCGAGACGATCCCATGAAGGGACCAGTGCATCCGAGACGATCCCATGAAGGGACCAGTGCATCCGAGACGATCCCATGAAGGGACCAGTGCATCCGAGACGATCCCATGAAGGGACCAGTGCATCCGAGACGATCCCATGAAGGGACCAGTGCATCCGAGACGATCCCATGAAGGGACCAGTGCATCCGAGACGATCCCATGAAGGGACCAGTGCATCCGAGACGATCCCATGAAGGGACCAGTGCATCCGAGACGATCCCATGAAGGGACCAGTGCATCCGAGACGATCCCATGAAGGGACCAGTGCATCCGAGACGATCCCATGAAGGGACCAGTGCATCCGAGACGATCCCATGAAGGGACCAGTGCATCCGAGACGATCCCATGAAGGGACCAGTGCATCCGAGACGATCCCATGAAGGGACCAGTGCATCCGAGACGATCCCATGAAGGGACCAGTGCATCCGAGACGATCCCATGAAGGGACCAGTGCATCCGAGATGATCCCATGAAGGGACCAGTGCATCCGCGATGATCCCATGAAGGGACCAGTGCATCCGCGATGATCCCATGAAGGGACCAGTGCATCCGCGATGATCCCATGAAGGGACCAGTGCATCGGAGATCATCCCATGAAGGGACCAGTGCATCGGAGATCATCCCATGAAGGGACCAGTGCATCGGAGATCATCCCATGAAGGGACCAGTGCATCGGAGATCATCCCATGAAGGGACCAGTGCATCGGAGATCATCCCATGAAGGGACCAGTGCATCGGAGATCATCCCAGGAAGGGACCAGCGCATCGGAGATCATCCCAGGAAGGGACCAGCGCATCGGAGATCATCCCAGGAAGGGACCAGCGCATCGGAGATCATCCCATGAAGGGATCAGTGCATCAAAGACCCTCCCATGAAGGGACTAGCGCATTGCGGATCATCCCACGAAGGGACCAGCGCATCGGGGATCATCCCATGAAGGGACCAGCGCATCAAAGATCATCCCATGAAGGGACTAGTGCATCAAAGATCATCCCATGAAGGGACCAGTGCATCACAGCACGCAGATTAGAGGTATGCAAGGTCATCCCATGAAGGGACCAGAGCATCAGAGATAATCCCATGAAGGGACCAGTGCATCAACGATAATCCCATGAAGGGACCAGTGCATCACAGCACTCAGATTAGAGGTATGCAGGATCATCCCATGAAGGGACCAGTGCAATAGATCATCCCATGAAGGGACCAGCGCATCGAGGATCATCCTATGAAGGGACCAGCGCATTGAGGATCATCCCATGAAGGGACCAGTGCATCAGAAATCATCCCATATAGGGACCAGTGCATCAGAGCACTCAGATTAGAGGTATGCAGGATCATCCCATGAAGGGACCAGTACACCAAAGATCATCCCATGAATGGACCAGTACACCAAAGATCATCCCATGAAACCAAAGATCATCCCATGAAAGTACCAGTGCAACAGATGATCCCATGAAGGGACCAGTGCAACAGAGATCATCCCATTAAGGGACCAGTGCATCAGAGATCATCCTATTAAGGGACCAGTGCATCAGAGATCATCCCATTAAGGGACCAGTGCATCAGAGATCATCCCATTAAGGGACCAATGCATCACAGCTCTCAGATTAGAGGTATGCAAGATCATCCCATGAAGGGACCAGTGCATCAGAGATGATCCCATGAAGGGAGCAGCGCCTCAGATCATCCCATGAAGGGAGCAGCGCCTCAGATCATCCCATGAAGGGAGCAGCGCCTCAGATCATCCCATGAAGGGAGCAGCGCCTCAGATCATCCCATGAAGGGAGCAGCGCCTCAGATCATCCCATGAAGGGAGCAGCGCCTCAGATCATCCCATGAAGGGAGCAGAGAATCAGATCATCCCATGAAGGGAGCAGCGCCTCAGATCATCCCATGAAGGGAGCAGCGCCTCAGATCATCCCATGAAGGGAGCAGCGCCTCAGATCATCCCATGAAGGGAGCAGCGCCTCAGATCATCCCATGAAGGGAGCAGCGCCTCAGATCATCCCATGAAGGGAGCAGCGCCTCAGATCATCCCATGAAGGGACCAGAGAATCAGATCATCCCATGAAGGGACCAGAGAATCAGATCATCCCATGAAGGGACCAGAGAATCAGATCATCCCATGAAGGGACCAGAGCATCAGTCCATCAGATCATCCCATGAAGGGACCAGAGCATCAGATCATCTCATGAAGGGACCAGAGCATCAGATCATCCCATGAAGGGACCAGAGCATCAGATCATCCCATGAAGGGACCAGAGCATCAGATCATCCCATGAAGGGACCAGAGCATCAGATCATCCCATGAAGGGACCAGAGCATCAGATCATCCCATGAAGGGACCAGAGCATCAGATCATCCCATGAAGGGACCAGAGCATCAGATCATCCCATGAAGGGACCAGAGCATCAGATCATCCCATGAAGGGACCAGAGCATCAGAGATCATCCCATGAAGGGACCAGTGCATCAGAGATCATCCCATGAAGGGACCAGTGCATCAGAGATCATCCCATGAAGGGACCAGTGCATCAGAGATCATCCCATGAAGGGACCAGTGCATCAGAGATCATCCCATGAAGGGACCAGTGCATCAGAGATCATCCCATGAAGGGACCAGGGCATCAACCATATTCCCATGAAGGGACCAGGGCATCAACCATATTCCCATGAAGGGACCAGTAGATCAGAGATCATCCCATGAAGGGACCAGGGCATCGACCATCATCCCATGAAGGGACCAGGGCATCGACCATCATCCCATGAAGGGACCAGGGCATCGACCATCATCCCATGAAGGGACCAGGGCATCGACCATCATCCCATGAAGGGACCAGGGCATCGACCATCATCCCATGAAGGGACCAGGGCATCGACCATCATCCCATGAAGGGACCAGGGCATCGACCATCATCCCATCAAGGGACCAGTGCATCCGAGATGATCCCATCAAGGGACCAGTGCATCCGAGATGATCCCATCAAGGGACCAGTGCATCCGAGATGATCCCATCAAGGGACCAGTGCATCCGAGATGATCCCATCAAGGGACCAGTGCATCCGAGATGATCCCATCAAGGGACCAGTGCATCCGAGATGATCCCATCAAGGGACCAGTGCATCCGAGATGATCCCATCAAGGGACCAGTGCATCCGAGATGATCCCATCAAGGGACCAGTGCATCCGAGATGATCCCATCAAGGGACCAGTGCATCCGAGATGATCCCATCAAGGGACCAGTGCATCCGAGATGATCCCATCAAGGGACCAGTGCATCCGAGATGATCCCATCAAGGGACCAGTGCATCCGAGATGATCCCATCAAGGGACCAGTGCATCCGAGATGATCCCATCAAGGGACCAGTGCATCCGAGATGATCCCATCAAGGGACCAGTGCATCCGAGATGATCCCATCAAGGGACCAGTGCATCCGAGATGATCCCATCAAGGGACCAGTGCATCCGAGATGATCCCATCAAGGGACCAGTGCATCCGAGATGATCCCATCAAGGGACCAGTGCATCCGAGATGATCCCATCAAGGGACCAGTGCATCCGAGATCATCCCATCAAGGGACCAGTGCATCCGAGATCATCCCATCAAGGGACCAGTGCATCCGAGATGATCCCATCAAGGGACCAGTGCATCCGAGATGATCCCATCAAGGGACCAGTGCATCCGAGATGATCCCATCAAGGGACCAGTGCATCCGAGATGATCCCATCAAGGGACCAGTGCATCCGAGATGATCCCATCAAGGGACCAGTGCATCCGAGATGATCCCATCAAGGGACCAGTGCATCCGAGATGATCCCATCAAGGGACCAGTGCATCCGAGATGATCCCATCAAGGGACCAGTGCATCCGAGATGATCCCATCAAGGGACCAGTGCATCCGAGATGATCCCATCAAGGGACCAGTGCATCCGAGATGATCCCATCAAGGGACCAGTGCATCCGAGATGATCCCATCAAGGGACCAGTGCATCCGAGATGATCCCATCAAGGGACCAGTGCATCCGAGATGATCCCATCAAGGGACCAGTGCATCCGAGATGATCCCATCAAGGGACCAGTGCATCCGAGATGATCCCATCAAGGGACCAGTGCATCCGAGATGATCCCATCAAGGGACCAGTGCATCCGAGATGATCCCATCAAGGGACCAGTGCATCCGAGATGATCCCATCAAGGGACCAGTGCATCCGAGATGATCCCATCAAGGGACCAGTGCATCCGAGATGATCCCATCAAGGGACCAGTGCATCCGAGATGATCCCATCAAGGGACCAGTGCATCCGAGATGATCCCATCAAGGGACCAGTGCATCCGAGATGATCCCATCAAGGGACCAGTGCATCCGAGATGATCCCATCAAGGGACCAGTGCATCCGAGATGATCCCATCAAGGGACCAGTGCATCCGAGATGATCCCATCAAGGGACCAGTGCATCCGAGATGATCCCATCAAGGGACCAGTGCATCCGAGATGATCCCATCAAGGGACCAGTGCATCCGAGATGATCCCATCAAGGGACCAGTGCATCCGAGATGATCCCATCAAGGGACCAGTGCATCCGAGATGATCCCATCAAGGGACCAGTGCATCCGAGATGATCCCATCAAGGGACCAGTGCATCCGAGATGATCCCATCAAGGGACCAGTGCATCCGAGATGATCCCATCAAGGGACCAGTGCATCAAAGATGATCCCATCAAGGGACCAGTGCATCAAAGATGATCCCATCAAGGGACCAGTGCATCAAAGATGATCCCAGCAAGGGACCAGTGCATCAAAGATGATCCCAGCAAGGGACCAGTGCATCAAAGATGATCCCAGCAAGGGACCAGTGCATCAAAGATGATCCCAGCAAGGGACCAGTGCATCAAAGATGATCCCAGCAAGGGACCAGTGCATCAAAGATGATCCCATCAAGGGACCAGTGCATCAAAGATGATCCCCAGCAAGGGACCAGTGCATCAAAGATCACCCCAGCAAGGGACCAGTGCATCAAAGATCACCCCAGCAAGGGACCAGTGCATCAAAGATCACCCCAGCAAGGGACCAGTGCATCAAAGATCACCCCAGCAAGGGACCAGTGCATCAAAGATCACCCCAGCAAGGGACCAGTGCATCAAAGATCACCCCAGCAAGGGACCAGTGCATCAAAGATCACCCCAGCAAGGGACCAGTGCATCAAAGATCACCCCAGCAAGGGACCAGTGCATCAAAGATCACCCCAGCAAGGGACCAGTGCATCAAAGATCACCCCAGCAAGGGACCAGTGCATCAAAGATCACCCCAGCAAGGGACCAGTGCATCAAAGATCACCCCAGCAAGGGACCAGTGCATCAAAGATCACCCCAGCAAGGGACCAGTGCATCAAAGATCACCCCAGCAAGGGACCCGTGCATCAAAGATCACCCCAGCAAGGGACCCGTGCATCAAAGATCACCCCAGCAAGGGACCCGTGCATCAAAGATCACCCCAGCAAGGGACCAGTGCATCAAAGATCACCCCAGCAAGGGACCCGTGCATCAAAGATCACCCCAGCAAGGGACCAGTGCATCAAAGATCACCCCAGCAAGGGACCAGTGCATCAGAGATCACCCCAGCAAGGGACCAGTGCACCAGAGATCACCCCAGCAAGGGACCAGTGCACCAGAGATCATCCCATGAAGGGACCAGTGCACCAGAGATCATCCCATGAAGGGACCAGTGCACCAGAGATCATCCCATGAAGGGACCAGTGCACCAGAGATCATCCCATGAAGGGACCAGTGCACCAGAGATCATCCCATGAAGGGACCAGCGCATCAGAGATCATCCCCTGAAGGGACCAGGGCATCAAAGATCACCCCATGAAGGGACCAGTGCATCAAAGATCACCCCATGAAGGGACTGGGGCATCAAAGATCACCCCATGAAGGGACCAGTGCATCACAGCACTCAGATTAGAGGTATGCAAGATCACTCCATGAAGGGACCAGTGCAATAGATCATCCCATGAAGGGACCAGCGCATCGAGGATCATCCTATGAAGGGACCAGCGCATTGAGGATCATCCCATGAAGGGACCAGTGCATCAGAAATCATCCCATATAGGGACCAGTGCATCAGAGCACTCAGATTAGAGGTATGCAGGATCATCCCATGAAGGGACCAGTACACCAAAGATCATCCCATGAAACCAAAGATCATCCCATGAAAGTACCAGTGCAACAGATGATCCCATGAAGGGACCAGTGCAACAGATGATCCCATGAAGGGACCAGTGCAACAGATGATCCCATGAAGGGACCAGTGCAACAGATGATCCCATGAAGGGACCAGTGAAACAGATCCACAGTGCATCACAGCTCTCAGATTAGAGGTATGCAAGATCATCCAATGAAGAGACCAGTGCATCAAAGATCATCCAATGAAGAGACCAGTGCATCAACGATCATCCCAATGAAGAGACCAGTGCATCAACGATCATCCCATGAAGGGACCAGTGCATCAACGATCATCCCATGAAGGGACCAGTGCAACAGATCATCCCATGAAGGGACCAGTGCATCAACGATCATCCCATGAAGGGACCAGTGCATCAACGATCATCCCATGAAGGGACCAGTGCATCAACGATCATCCCATGAAGGGACCAGTGCATCAACGATCATCCCATGAAGGGACCAGTGCATCAACGATCATCCCATGAAGGGACCAGTGCAACAGATCATCCCATGAAGGGACCAGTGCAACAGATCATCCCATGAAGGGACCAGTGCAACAGATCATCCCATGAAGGGACCAATGCAACAAATCATCCCATTAAGGGACCAGTGCATCAGAGATGATCCCATGAAGGGATCAGGGCATCGACCATCATCCCATGAAGGGACCAGGGCATCGACCATCATCCCATGATGGGACCAGGGCATCGACCATCATCCCATGAAGGGACCAGGGCATCGACCATCATCCCATGAAGGGACCAGGGCATCGACCATCATCCCATGAAGGGACCAGGGCATCGACCATCATCCCATGAAGGGACCAGGGCATCGACCATCATCCCATGAAGGGACCAGGGCATCGACCATCATCCCATGAAGGGACCAGGGCATCGACCATCATCCCATGAAGGGACCAGGGCATCGACCATCATCCCATGAAGGGACCAGGGCATCGACCATCATCCCATGAAGGGACCAGGGCATCGACCATCATCCCATGAAGGGACCAGGGCATCGACCATCATCCCATGAAGGGACCAGGGCATCGACCATCATCCCATGAAGGGACCAGGGCATCGACCATCATCCCATGAAGGGACCAGGGCATCGACCATCATCCCATGAAGGGACCAGGGCATCGACCATCATCCCATGAAGGGACCAGGGCATCGACCATCATCCCATGAAGGGACCAGGGCATCGACCATCATCCCATGAAGGGACCAGGGCATCGACCATCATCCCATGAAGGGACCAGGGCATCGACCATCATCCCATGAAGGGACCAGGGCATCGACCATCATCCCATGAAGGGACCAGGGCATCGACCATCACCAGGGCATCAACCATCATCCCATGAAGGGACCAGGGCATCATCCCATGAAGGGACCAGGGCATCATCCCATGAAGGGACCAGGGCATCATCCCATGAAGGGACCAGGGCATCATCCCATGAAGGGACCAGGGCATCATCCCATGAAGGGACCAGGGCATCATCCCATGAAGGGACCAGGGCATCATCCCATGAAGGGACCAGGGCATCATCCCATGAAGGGACCAGGGCATCATCCCATGAAGGGACCAGGGCATCATCCCATGAAGGGACCAGGGCATCATCCCATGAAGGGACCAGGGCATCATCCCATGAAGGGACCAGGGCATCATCCCATGAAGGGACCAGGGCATCATCCCATGAAGGGACCAGGGCATCATCCCATGAAGGGACCAGGGCATCATCCCATGAAGGGACCAGGGCATCATCCCATGAAGGGACCAGGGCATCATCCCATGAAGGGACCAGGGCATCATCCCATGACGGGACCAGGGCATCAACCATCATCCCATGAAGGGACCAGTGGAAGAGATTCATCCCATGAAGGGACCAGTGCAACAGATCATCCCATGAAGGGACCAGTGCAACAGATCATCCCATGAAGGGACCAGTGCAACAGATCATCCCATGAAGGGACCAGTGCAACAGATCATCCCATGAAGGGACCAGTGCAACAGATCATCCCATGAAGGGACCAGTGCAACAGATCATCCCATGAAGGGACCAGTGCAACAGATCATCCCATGAAGGGACCAGTGCAACAGATCATCCCATGAAGGGACCAGTGCAACAGATCATCCCATGAAGGGACCAGTGCAACAGATCATCCCATGAAGGGACCAGTGCAACAGATCATCCCATGAAGGGACCAGTGCAACAGATCATTCCATGAAGGGACCAGTGCAACAGATCATCCCATGAAGGGACCAGTGCAACAGATCATCCCATGAAGGGACCAGTGCAACAGATCATCCCATTAAGGGACCAGTGCATCAGAGATCATCCCATTAAGGGACCAGTGCATCAGAGATCATCCCATTAAGGGACCAGTGCATCAGAGATCATCCCATTAAGGGACCAGTGCATCAGAGATCATCCCATTAAGGGACCAGTGCATCAGAGATCATCCCATTAAGGGACCAGTGCATCAGAGATCATCCCATTAAGGGACCAGTGCATCAGAGATCATCCCATTAAGGGACCAGTGCATCAGAGATCATCCCATTAAGGGACCAGTGCATCAGAGATCATCCCATTAAGGGACCAGTGCATCAGATCATCCTATTAAGGGACCAGTGCATCAGAGATCATCCCATTAAGGGACCAATGCATCACAGCTCTCAGATTAGAGGTATGCAAGATCATCCCATGAAGGGACCAGTGCATCAGAGATGATCCCATGAAGGGACCAGGGCATCGACCATCATCCCATGAAGGGACCAGGGCATCGACCATCATCCCATGAAGGGACCAGGGCATCGACCATCATCCCGTGAAGGGACCAGGGCATCGACCATCATCCCGTGAAGGGGCCAGAGCATCAGATCATCCCGTGAAGGGGCCAGAGCATCAGATCATCCCGTGAAGGGGCCAGAGCATCAGATCATCCCGTGAAGGGGCCAGAGCATCAGATCATCCCGTGAAGGGGCCAGAGCATCAGATCATCCCGTGAAGGGGCCAGAGCATCAGATCATCCCGTGAAGGGGCCAGAGCATCAGATCATCCCGTGAAGGGGCCAGAGCATCAGATCATCCCGTGAAGGGGCCAGAGCATCAGATCATCCCGTGAAGGGGCCAGAGCATCAGATCATCCCGTGAAGGGGCCAGAGCATCAGATCATCCCGTGAAGGGGCCAGAGCATCAGATCATCCCGTGAAGGGGCCAGAGCATCAGATCATCCCGTGAAGGGGCCAGAGCATCAGATCATCCCGTGAAGGGGCCAGAGCATCAGATCATCCCGTGAAGGGGCCAGAGCATCAGATCATCCCGTGAAGGGGCCAGAGCATCAGATCATCCCGTGAAGGGGCCAGAGCATCAGATCATCCCGTGAAGGGGCCAGAGCATCAGATCATCCCGTGAAGGGGCCAGAGCATCAGATCATCCCAGGAAGGGGCCAGAGCATCAACGATCATCCCAGGAAGGGACCAGGGCATCAACGATCATCCCAGGAAGGGACCAGGGCATCAACGATCATCCCAGGAAGGGACCAGGGCATCAACGATCATCCCATGAAGGGACCAGGGCATCGGAGCGCTCATTAGAGGTATGCATGATCATCCCATGAAGGGACCAGGGCACCAGATCCTCCCATGAAGGGACCAGGGCACCAGATCCTCCCATGAAGGGACCAGGGCACCAGATCCTCCCATGAAGGGACTAGCGCACCAGATCCTCCCATGAAGGGACCAGCGCACCAGATCCTCCCATGAAGGGACCAGCGCACCAGATCCTCCCATGAAGGGACCAGTGCAACAGAGATCATTCCATGAAGGGACCAGTGCAACAGAGATCATCCCATGAAGGGACCAGTGCAACAGAGATCATCCCATGAAGGGACCAGTGCATCAGAGATCATCCCATGAAGGGACCAGTGCATCACAGCTCAGATTAGAGGTATGCAAGATCATCCAATGCAGAGACCAGTGCAGAGATCTTCACATGAAGGGACCAGTGCATCAGAGATCATCCAATTAAGGGACCAGTGCATCACAACTCTCAGATTAGAGGTATGCAAGATCATCCCATGAAGGGACCAGTGAAACAGATCCACAGTGCATCACAGCTCTCAGATTAGAGGTATGCAAGATCATCCAATGAAGAGACCAGTGCATCAGAGATCATCCCATTAAGGGACCAGTGCATCAGAGATCATCCCATTAAGGGACCAGTGCATCAGAGATCATCCCATTAAGGGACCAGTGCATCAGAGATCATCCCATTAAGGGACCAGTGCATCAACGATCATCCCATGAAGGGACCAGGGCATCGACCATCATCCCGTGAAGGGACCAGGGCATCGACCATCATCCCGTGAAGGGACCAGGGCATCGACCATCATCCCGTGAAGGGACCAGGGCATCGACCATCATCCCGTGAAGGGACCAGGGCATCGACCATCATCCCGTGAAGGGACCAGGGCATCGACCATCATCCCGTGAAGGGACCAGGGCATCGACCATCATCCCGTGAAGGGACCAGGGCATCGACCATCATCCCGTGAAGGGACCAGGGCATCGACCATCATCCCGTGAAGGGACCAGGGCATCGACCATCATCCCGTGAAGGGACCAGGGCATCGACCATCATCCCGTGAAGGGACCAGGGCATCGACCATCATCCCGTGAAGGGACCAGGGCATCGACCATCATCCCGTGAAGGGACCAGGGCATCGACCATCATCCCGTGAAGGGACCAGGGCATCGACCATCATCCCGTGAAGGGACCAGGGCATCGACCATCATCCCGTGAAGGGACCAGGGCATCGACCGATCATCCCGTGAAGGGACCAGGGCATCACAGATCATCCCGTGAAGGGACCAGGGCATCACAGATCATCCCGTGAAGGGACCAGGGCATCACAGATCATCCCGTGAAGGGACCAGGGCATCACAGATCATCCCGTGAAGGGACCAGGGCATCACAGATCATCCCGTGAAGGGACCAGCGCATCACAGATCATCCCGTGAAGGGACCAGCGCATCACAGATCATCCCGTGAAGGGACCAGCGCATCACAGATCATCCCGTGAAGGGACCAGCGCATCACAGATCATCCCGTGAAGGGACCAGCGCATCACAGATCATCCCGTGAAGGGGCCAGCGCATCACAGATCATCCCGTGAAGGGGCCAGCGCATCACAGATCATCCCGTGAAGGGGCCAGCGCATCACAGATCATCCCGTGAAGGGGCCAGCGCATCACAGATCATCCCGTGAAGGGGCCAGCGCATCACAGATCATCCCGTGAAGGGGCCAGCGCATCACAGATCATCCCGTGAAGGGGCCAGCGCATCACAGATCATCCCGTGAAGGGGCCAGCGCATCACAGATCATCCCGTGAAGGGGCCAGCGCATCACAGATCATCCCGTGAAGGGGCCAGCGCATCACAGATCATCCCGTGAAGGGGCCAGCGCATCACAGATCATCCCGTGAAGGGGCCAGCGCATCACAGATCATCCCGTGAAGGGGCCAGCGCATCACAGATCATCCCGTGAAGGGGCCAGCGCATCACAGATCATCCCGTGAAGGGGCCAGCGCATCACAGATCATCCCGTGAAGGGGCCAGCGCATCACAGATCATCCCGTGAAGGGGCCAGCGCATCACAGATCATCCCGTGAAGGGGCCAGCGCATCACAGATCATCCCGTGAAGGGGCCAGCGCATCACAGATCATCCCGTGAAGGGGCCAGCGCATCACAGATCATCCCGTGAAGGGGCCAGCGCATCACAGATCATCCCGTGAAGGGGCCAGCGCATCACAGATCATCCCGTGAAGGGGCCAGCGCATCACAGATCATCCCGTGAAGGGGCCAGCGCATCACAGATCATCCCGTGAAGGGACCAGCGCATCACAGATCATCCCGTGAAGGGACCAGCGCATCACAGATCATCCCGTGAAGGGACCAGCGCATCACAGATCATCCCGTGAAGGGGCCAGCGCATCACAGATCATCCCGTGAAGGGACCAGCGCATCACAGATCATCCCGTGAAGGGACCAGCGCATCACAGATCATCCCGTGAAGGGACCAGCGCATCACAGATCATCCCGTGAAGGGACCAGCGCATCACAGATCATCCCGTGAAGGGACCAGCGCATCACAGATCATCCCGTGAAGGGGCCAGGGCATCAACGGTCATCCCAGGAAGGGACCAGGGCATCAACGATCATCCCAGGAAGGGACCAGGGCATCAACGATCATCCCAGGAAGGGACCAGGGCATCAACGATCATCCCAGGAAGGGACCAGGGCATCAACGATCATCCCATGAAGGGACCAGGGCATCAACGATCATCCCATGAAGGGACCAGGGCATCAACGATCATCCCATGAAGGGACCAGGGCACCAGATCCTCCCATGAAGGGACCAGGGCACCAGATCCTCCCATGAAGGGACCAGGGCACCAGATCCTCCCATGAAGGGACCAGCGCACCAGATCCTCCCATGAAGGGACCAGCGCACCAGATCCTCCCATGAAGGGACCAGCGCACCAGATCCTCCCATGAAGGGACCAGCGCACCAGATCCTCCCATGAAGGGACCAGCGCACCAGATCCTCCCATGAAGGGACCAGCGCACCAGATCCTCCCATGAAGGGACCAGCGCACCAGATCCTCCCATGAAGAGACCAGCGCATTACAGCAATTAGATTAGAGGTATGCAAGATCATCCCATGAAGGGACCAGTGCAACAGAGATCATCCCATGAAGGGACCAGTGCATCAGAGATCATCCCATGAAGGGACCAGTGCATCACAGCTCAGATTAGAGGTATGCAAGATCATCCAATGCAGAGACCAGTGCAGAGATCTTCACATGAAGGGACCAGTGCATCAGAGATCATCCAATTAAGGGACCAGTGCATCACAACTCTCAGATTAGAGGTATGCAAGATCATCCCATGAAGGGACCAGTGCAACAGATCATCCCATGAAGGGACCAGTGAAACAGATCCACAGTGCATCACAGCTCTCAGATTAGAGGTATGCAAGATCATCCAATGAAGAGACCAGTGCATCAGAGATCATCCCATTAAGGGACCAGTGCATCAGAGATCATCCCATTAAGGGACCAGTGCATCAGAGATCATCCCATTAAGGGACCAGTGCATCAACGATCATCCCATTAAGGGACCAGTGCATCAACGATCATCCCATTAAGGGACCAGTGCATCAACGATCATCCCATTAAGGGACCAGTGCATCAACGATCATCCCATTAAGGGACCAGTGCATCAGAGATCATCCCATGAAGGGACCAGTGCATCAGAGATCATCCCATGAAGGGACCAGTGCATCAGAGATCATCCCATGAAGGGACCAGTGCATCAGAGATCATCCCATTAAGGGACCAGTGCATCAGAGATCATCCCATTAAGGGACCAGTGCATCAGAGATCATCCCATTAAGGGACCAGTGCATCAGAGATCATCCCATTAAGGGACCAGTGCAAAGATCATCCCATTAAGGGACCAGTGCAAAGATCATCCCATTAAGGGACCAGTGCAAAGATCATCCCATTAAGGGACCAGTGCAAAGATCATCCCATTAAGGGACCAGTGCATCACAGCTCTCAGATTAGAGGTATGCAAGATCCCATGAAAGGACCAGCGCACAGATCATCCCATAAAGGGACCAGTGCATCAGAGATCATCCCATTAAGGGACCAGTGCATCAGAGATCATCCCATGAAGGAACCAATGCATCAGAGATCATCCCATTAAGGGACCAATGCATCACAGCTCTCAGATTAGAGGTATGCAAGATCATCCCATGAAGGGACCAGTGCACCAGAGATCATCCCATGAAGGGACCAGTGCACCAGAGATCATCCCATGAAGGGACCAGTGCACCAGAGATCATCCCATGAAGGGACCAGTGCACCAGAGATCATCCCATGAAGGGATTAGTGTACCAGAGATCATCCCATGAAGGGACCAGTGCACCACAGTAATTAGATTAGAGGTATGCAAGATCATCCCGTGAAGGGACCAGCGCATCAGATCATTCTGTGAAGGGACCAGTGCACCACAGCAATTAGATTAGAGGTATGCAAGATCATCCCGTGAAGAGACCAGCGCATCAGATCATCCCGTGAAGAGACCAGCGCATCAGATCATCCCGTGAAGAGACCAGCGCATCAGATCATCCCGTGAAGAGACCAGCGCATCAGATCATCCCGTGAAGAGACCAGCGCATCAGATCATCCCGTGAAGAGACCAGCGCATCAGATCATCCCGTGAAGAGACCAGCGCATCAGATCATCCCGTGAAGGGACCAGCGCATCAGATCATCCCGTGAAGGGACCAGCGCATCAGATCATCCCGTGAAGGGACCAGCGCATCAGATCATCCCGTGAAGGGACCAGCGCATCAGATCATCCCGTGAAGGGACCAGCGCATCAGATCATCCCGTGAAGGGACCAGCGCATCAGATCATCCCGTGAAGGGACCAGCGCATCAGATCATCCCGTGAAGGGACCAGCGCATCAGATCATCCCGTGAAGGGACCAGCGCATCAGATCATCCCGTGAAGGGACCAGCGCATCAGATCATCCCGTGAAGGGACCAGCGCATCAGATCATCCCGTGAAGGGACCAGCGCATCAGATCATCCCGTGAAGGGACCAGCGATCATCCCGTGAAGGGACCAGCGATCATCCCGTGAAGGGACCAGCGATCATCCCGTGAAGGGACCAGCGATCATCCCGTGAAGGGACCAGCGATCATCCCGTGAAGGGACCAGCGATCATCCCGTGAAGGGACCAGCGATCATCCCGTGAAGGGACCAGCGATCATCCCGTGAAGGGACCAGCGATCATCCCGTGAAGGGACCAGCGATCATCCCGTGAAGGGACCAGCGATCATCCCGTGAAGGGACCAGCGATCATCCCGTGAAGGGACCAGCGATCATCCCGTGAAGGGACCAGCGATCATCCCGTGAAGGGACCAGCGATCATCCCGTGAAGGGACCAGCGATCATCCCGTGAAGGGACCAGCGATCATCCCGTGAAGGGACCAGCGCATCCAGCGATCATCCCGTGAAGGGACCAGCGCATCCAGCGATCATCCCGTGAAGGGACCAGCGCATCCAGCGATCATCCCGTGAAGGGACCAGCGCATCCCGCGATCATCCCGTGAAGGGACCAGCGCATCCGCGATCATCCCGTGAAGGGACCAGCGCATCCGCGATCATCCCGTGAAGGGACCAGCGCATCCGCGATCATCCCGTGAAGGGACCAGCGCATCCGCGATCATCCCGTGAAGGGACCAGCGCTTCACCGATCATCCCGTGAAGGGACCAGCGCTTCACCGATCATCCCGTGAAGGGACCAGCGCTTCAGCGATCATCCCGTGAAGGGACCAGCGCTTCAGCGATCATCCCGTGAAGGGACCAGCGCTTCAGCGATCATCCCTTGAAGGGACCAGCGCTTCAGCGATCATCCCGTGAAGGGACCAGCGCATCAGCTATCATCCCGTGAAGGGACCAGCGCATCGGCTATCATCCCGTGAAGGGACCAGCGCATCAGCTATCATCCCGTGAAGGGACCAGCGCATCAGCTATCATCCCGTGAAGGGACCAGCGCATCAGCTATCATCCCGTGAAGGGACCAGCGCATCAGCTATCATCCCGTGAAGGGACCAGGGCAGCATCAGAGAGCATCCCGTGAAGGGACCAGGGCAGCATCAGAGAGCATCCCGTGAAGGGACCAGGGCAGCATCAGAGAGCATCCCATGAAGGGACCAGGGCAGCATCAGAGAGCATCCCATGAAGGGACCAGGGCAGCATCAGAGAGCATCCCATGAAGGGACCAGGGCAGCATCAGAGAGCATCCCATGAAGGGACCAGGGCAGCATCAGAGAGCATCCCATGAAGGGACCAGCGCAGCATCAGAGAGCATCCCATGAAGGGACCAGCGCAGCATCAGAGAGCATCCCATGAAGGGACCAGCGCAGCATCAGAGAGCATCCCATGAAGGGACCAGCGCAGCATCAGAGAGCATCCCATGAAGGGACCAGCGCAGCATCAGAGAGCATCCCATGAAGGGACCAGCGCAGCATCAGAGAGCATCCCATGAAGGGACCAGCGCAGCATCAGAGAGCATCCCATGAAGGGACCAGCGCAGCATCAGAGAGCATCCCATGAAGGGACCAGCGCAGCATCAGAGAGCATCCCATGAAGGGACCAGCGCAGCATCAGAGAGCATCCCATGAAGGGACCAGCGCAGCATCAGAGAGCATCCCATGAAGGGACCAGCGCATCACAGCACTCATGCAAGATCCAGTGAAGGGACCAGACATCGATCCAGTGAAGGGACCAGACATCGATCCAGTGAAGGGACCAGACATCGATCCAGTGAAGGGACCAGACATCGATCCAGTGAAGGGACCAGACATCGATCCAGTGAAGGGACCAGACATCGATCCAGTGAAGGGACCAGACCATCCGACATCGATCCAGTGAAGGGACCAGCGCATCCGACATCGATCCCGTGAAGGGACCAGCGCATCCGACATCGTCCCGTGAAGGGACCAGCGCATCCGACATCGTCCCGTGAAGGGACCAGCGCATCCGACATCGTCCCGTGAAGGGACCAGCGCATCCGACATCGTCCCGTGAAGGGACCAGCGCATCCGACATCGTCCCGTGAAGGGACCAGCGCATCCGACATCGTCCCGTGAAGGGACCAGCGCATCCGACATCGTCCCGTGAAGGGACCAGCGCATCCGACATCGTCCCGTGAAGGGACCAGCGCATCCGACATCGTCCCGTGAAGGGACCAGCGCATCCGACATCGTCCCGTGAAGGGACCAGCGCATCCGACATCGTCCCGTGAAGGGACCAGCGCATCCGACATCGTCCCGTGAAGGGACCAGCGCATCCGACATCGTCCCGTGAAGGGACCAGCGCATCCGACATCGTCCCGTGAAGGGACCAGCGCATCCGACATCGTCCCGTGAAGGGACCAGCGCATCCGACATCGTCCCGTGAAGGGACCAGCGCATCCGACATCGTCCCGTGAAGGGACCAGCGCATCCGACATCGTCCCGTGAAGGGACCAGCGCATCCGACATCGTCCCGTGAAGGGACCAGCGCATCCGACATCGTCCCGTGAAGGGACCAGCGCATCCGACATCGTCCCGTGAAGGGACCAGCGCATCCGACATCGTCCCGTGAAGGGACCAGCGCATCCGACATCGTCCCGTGAAGGGACCAGCGCATCCGACATCGTCCCGTGAAGGGACCAGCGCATCCGACATCGTCCCGTGAAGGGACCAGCGCATCCGACATCGTCCCGTGAAGGGACCAGCGCATCCGACATCGTCCCGTGAAGGGACCAGCGCATCCGACATCGTCCCGTGAAGGGACCAGCGCATCCGACATCGTCCCGTGAAGGGACCAGCGCATCCGACATCGTCCCGTGAAGGGACCAGCGCATCCGATATCGTCCCGTGAAGGGACCAGCGCATCCGATATCGTCCCGTGAAGGGACCAGCGCATCCGATATCGTCCCGTGAAGGGACCAGCGCATCCGATATCGTCCCGTGAAGGGACCAGCGCATCCGATATCGTCCCGTGAAGGGACCAGCGCATCCGATATCGTCCCGTGAAGGGACCAGCGCATCCGATATCGTCCCGTGAAGGGACCAGCGCATCCGATATCGTCCCGTGAAGGGACCAGCGCATCACAGCACTCAGATTAGAGGTGTGCAAGACCATCCCATGAAGGGACCAGTGCAAAGATCGTCCATGAAGGGACCAGCGCATCAGATATCATCCCATGAAGGGACCAGCGCATCACAGCACTCAGATTAGAGGTGTGCAAGACCATCCCATGAAGGGACCAGTGCACCAGCGATCCTCCCGCGAAGGGACCAGCGATCCTCCCGCGAAGGGACCAGCGATCCTCCCGCGAAGGGACCAGCGATCCTCCCGCGAAGGGACCAGCGCATCAGCGATCATCCCGCGAAGGGACCAGCGCATCAGCTATCATCCCGCGAAGGGACCAGCGCATCAGCTATCATCCCGCGAAGGGACCAGCGCATCAGCTATCATCCCGCGAAGGGACCAGCGCATCAGCTATCATCCCGCGAAGGGACCAGCGCATCAGCTATCATCCCGCGAAGGGACCAGCGCATCAGCGAACATCCCGCGAAGGGACCAGCGCATCAGCGAACATCCCGCGAAGGGACCAGCGCATCAGCGAACATCCCGCGAAGGGACCAGCGCATCAGCGAACATCCCGCGAAGGGACCAGCGCATCAGCGAACATCCCGCGAAGGGACCAGCGCATCAGCGAACATCCCGCGAAGGGACCAGCGCATCAGCGAACATCCCGCGAAGGGACCAGCGCATCAGCGAACATCCCGCGAAGGGACCAGCGCATCAGCGAACATCCCGCGAAGGGACCAGCGCATCAGCGAACATCCCGCGAAGGGACCAGCGCATCAGCGAACATCCCGCGAAGGGACCAGCGCATCAGCGAACATCCCGCGAATGGAGCAGGGGACCAGAGATCATCCCATTAAGGGACCAGCGCATCAAATCATCCCATTAAGGGACCAGCGCATCAAATCATCCCATTAAGGGACCAGCGCATCAAATCATCCCATTAAGGGACCAGCGCATCAAATCATCCCATTAAGGGACCAGCGCATCAAATCATCCCATTAAGGGACCAGCGCATCAAATCATCCCATTAAGGGACCAGCGCATCAAATCATCCCATGCAGGGACCAGCGCATCAAATCATCCCATGCAGGGACCAGCGCATCAGCGATCATCCCGTGAAGGGACCAGCGCATCAGCGATCATCCCGTGAAGGGACCAGCGCATCAGCGATCATCCCGTGAAGGGACCAGCGCATCAGAGATCATCCCGTGAAGGGACCAGCGCATCAGAGATCATCCCATGAAGGGACCAGAGATCATCCCATGAAGGGACCAGAGATCATCCCATGAAGGGACCAGAGATCATCCCATGAAGGGACCAGAGATCATCCCATGAAGGGACCAGAGATCATCCCATGAAGGGACCAGAGATCATCCCATGAAGGGACCAGAGATCATCCCATGAAGGGACCAGAGATCATCCCATGAAGGGACCAGAGATCATCCCATGAAGGGACCAGAGATCATCCCATGAAGGGACCAGAGATCATCCCATGAAGGGACCAGAGATCATCCCATGAAGGGACCAGGGCATCAGAGATCATCCCATGAAGGGACCAGAGATCATCCCATGAAGGGACCAGAGATCATCCCATGAAGGGACCAGAGATCATCCCATGAAGGGACCAGGGCATCAGAGATCATCCCATGAAGGGACCAGAGATCATCCCATGAAGGGACCAGAGATCATCCCATGAAGGGACCAGAGATCATCCCATGAAGGGACCAGGGCATCAGAGATCATCCCATGAAGGGACCAGAGATCATCCCATGAAGGGACCAGAGATCATCCCATGAAGGGACCAGAGATCATCCCATGAAGGGACCAGAGATCATCCCATGAAGGGACCAGAGATCATCCCATGAAGGGACCAGAGATCATCCCATGAAGGGACCAGAGATCATCCCATGAAGGGACCAGAGATCATCCCATGAAGGGACCAGAGATCATCCCATGAAGGGACCAGAGATCATCCCATGAAGGGACCAGAGATCATCCCATGAAGGGACCAGAGATCATCCCATGAAGGGACCAGAGATCATCCCATGAAGGGACCAGAGATCATCCCATGAAGGGACCAGAGATCATCCCATGAAGGGACCAGAGATCATCCCATGAAGGGACCAGAGATCATCCCATGAAGGGACCAGAGCATCAGAGATCATCCCATGAAGGGACCAGGGCATCAGGCATCATCCCATGAAGGGACCAGGGCATCAGGCATCATCCCATGAAGGGACCAGGGCATCAGGCATCATCCCATGAAGGGACCAGGGCATCAGGCATCATCCCATGAAGGGACCAGGGCATCAGGCATCATCCCATGAAGGGACCAGGGCATCAGGCATCATCCCATGAAGGGACCAGGGCATCAGGCATCATCCCATGAAGGGACCAGGGCATCAGGCATCATCCCATGAAGGGACCAGGGCATCAGGCATCATCCCATGAAGGGACCAGGGCATCAGGCATCATCCCATGAAGGGACCAGGGCATCAGGCATCATCCCATGAAGGGACCAGGGCATCAGGCATCATCCCATGAAGGGACCAGGGCATCAGGCATCATCCCATGAAGGGACCAGGGCATCAGGCATCATCCCATGAAGGGACCAGGGCATCAGGCATCATCCCATGAAGGGACCAGGGCATCAGGCATCATCCCATGAAGGGACCAGGGCATCAGGCATCATCCCATGAAGGGACCAGAGATCATCCCATGAAGGGACCAGAGATCATCCCATGAAGGGACCAGAGATCATCCCATGAAGGGACCAGAGATCATCCCATGAAGGGACCAGAGATCATCCCATGAAGGGACCAGAGATCATCCCATGAAGGGACCAGAGATCATCCCATGAAGGGACCAGAGATCATCCCATGAAGGGACCAGAGATCATCCCATGAAGGGACCAGAGATCATCCCATGAAGGGACCAGAGATCATCCCATGAAGGGACCAGAGATCATCCCATGAAGGGACCAGAGATCATCCCATGAAGGGACCAGAGATCATCCCATGAAGGGACCAGAGATCATCCCATGAAGGGACCAGAGATCATCCCATGAAGGGACCAGAGATCATCCCATGAAGGGACCAGAGATCATCCCATGAAGGGACCAGAGATCATCCCATGAAGGGACCAGAGATCATCCCATGAAGGGACCAGAGATCATCCCATGAAGGGACCAGAGATCATCCCATGAAGGGACCAGAGATCATCCCATGAAGGGACCAGAGATCATCCCATGAAGGGACCAGAGATCATCCCATGAAGGGACCAGAGATCATCCCATGAAGGGACCAGAGATCATCCCATGAAGGGACCAGAGATCATCCCATGAAGGGACCAGAGATCATCCCATGAAGGGACCAGAGATCATCCCATGAAGGGACCAGAGATCATCCCATGAAGGGACCAGAGATCATCCCATGAAGGGACCAGAGATCATCCCATGAAGGGACCAGAGATCATCCCATGAAGGGACCAGAGATCATCCCATGAAGGGACCAGAGATCATCCCATGAAGGGACCAGAGATCATCCCATGAAGGGACCAGAGATCATCCCATGAAGGGACCAGAGATCATCCCATGAAGGGACCAGAGATCATCCCATGAAGGGACCAGAGATCATCCCATGAAGGGACCAGAGATCATCCCATGAAGGGACCAGAGATCATCCCATGAAGGGACCAGAGATCATCCCATGAAGGGACCAGAGATCATCCCATGAAGGGACCAGAGATCATCCCATGAAGGGACCAGAGATCATCCCATGAAGGGACCAGAGATCATCCCATGAAGGGACCAGAGATCATCCCATGAAGGGACCAGAGATCATCCCATGAAGGGACCAGAGATCATCCCATGAAGGGACCAGAGATCATCCCATGAAGGGACCAGAGATCATCCCATGAAGGGACCAGAGATCATCCCATGAAGGGACCAGAGATCATCCCATGAAGGGACCAGAGATCATCCCATGAAGGGACCAGAGATCATCCCATGAAGGGACCAGAGATCATCCCATGAAGGGACCAGAGATCATCCCATGAAGGGACCAGAGATCATCCCATGAAGGGACCAGAGATCATCCCATGAAGGGACCAGAGATCATCCCATGAAGGGACCAGAGATCATCCCATGAAGGGACCAGAGATCATCCCATGAAGAGACCAGTGCATCAATGCATCAGACCACTCAGATTAGAGGTATGCGCGATCGTCCCGTGAAGGGACCAGTGCATCAATGCATCAGACCGCTCAGATTAGAGGTATGCGCGATCGTCCCGTGAAGGGACCAGGGCATCAGCGATCGTCCCGTGAAGGGACCAGGGCATCAGCGATCGTCCCGTGAAGGGACCAGGGCATCAGCGATCGTCCCGTGAAGGGACCAGGGCATCAGCGATCGTCCCGTGAAGGGACCAGGGCATCAGCGATCGTCCCGTGAAGGGACCAGGGCATCAGCGATCGTCCCGTGAAGGGACCAGGGCATCAGCGATCGTCCCGTGAAGGGACCAGGGCATCAGCGATCGTCCCGTGAAGGGACCAGGGCATCAGCGATCGTCCCGTGAAGGGACCAGGGCATCAGCGATCGTCCCGTGAAGGGACCAGGGCATCAGCGATCGTCCCGTGAAGGGACCAGGGCATCAGCGATCGTCCCGTGAAGGGACCAGGGCATCAGCGATCGTCCCGTGAAGGGACCAGGGCATCAGCGATCGTCCCGTGAAGGGACCAGGGCATCAGCGATCGTCCCGTGAAGGGACCAGGGCATCAGCGATCGTCCCGTGAAGGGACCAGGGCATCAGCGATCGTCCCGTGAAGGGACCAGGGCATCAGCGATCGTCCCGTGAAGGGACCAGGGCATCAGAGATCGTCCCGTGAAGGGACCAGGGCATCAGAGATCGTCCCGTGAAGGGACCAGGGCATCAGAGATAGTCTTATGAAGGGACCAGGGCATCAGAGATCGTCCCATGAAGGGACGAGGGCATCAACGATCGTCCCATGAAGGGACGAGGGCATCAACGATCGTCCCATGAAGGGACGAGGACATCAACGATCGTCCCGTGAAGGGACGAGGACATCAACGATCGTCCCATGAAGGGACGAGGACATCAACGATCGTCCCGTGAAGGGACCAGCGCAACAGATCATCCCGTGAAGGGACCAGCGCAACAGATCATCCCGTGAAGGGACCAGCGCAACAGATCATCCCGTGAAGGGACCAGCGCAACAGATCATCCCGTGAAGGGACCAGCGCAACAGATCATCCCGTGAAGGGACCAGCGCAACAGATCATCCCGTGAAGGGACCAGCGCAACAGATCATCCCGTGAAGGGACCAGCGCAACAGATCATCCCGTGAAGGGACCAGCGCAACAGATCATCCCGTGAAGGGACCAGCGCAACAGATCATCCCGTGAAGGGACCAGCGCAACAGATCATCCCGTGAAGGGACCAGCGCAACAGATCATCCCGTGAAGGGACCAGCGCAACAGATCATCCCGTGAAGGGACCAGCGCAACAGATCATCCCGTGAAGGGACCAGCGCAACAGATCATCCCGTGAAGGGACCAGCGCAACAGATCATCCCGTGAAGGGACCAGCGCAACAGATCATCCCGTGAAGGGACCAGCGCAACAGATCATCCCGTGAAGGGACCAGTGCATCAGAGATCATCCCATTTCGGGACCAGTGCATCAAAGATCATCCCATAAAGGGACGAGTGCAAAGATCATCCCATGAAGGGACGAGTGCATCAAAGATCATCCCATGAAGGGACAAGTGCATCACAGCACTCAGATTAGAGGTATGCAAGATCATCCCATGAAGGGACAAGTGCATCACAGCACTCAGATTAGAGGTATGCAAGATCATCCCATGAAGGGACCAGTGCAGAGATCATCCCATGTAGGGACCAGTGCAGAGATCATCCCATGTAGGGACCAGTGCAGAGATCATCCCATGTAGGGACCAGTGCAGAGATCATCCCATGTAGGGACCAGTGCAGAGATCATCCCATGTAGGGACCAGTGCAGAGATCATCCCATGTAGGGACCAGTGCAGAGATCATCCCATGTAGGGACCAGTGCAGAGATCATCCCATGTAGGGACCAGTGCAGAGATCATCCCATGTAGGGACCAGTGCAGAGATCATCCCATGTAGGGACCAGGGCATCAACGATCATCCCATCATCCCATGAAGGGACCAGGGCATCAGAGCACTCAGATTAGAGGTATGCAAGATCATCCCATGAAGGGACCAGGGCATCAGAGCACTCAGATTAGAGGTATGCAAGATCATCCCATGAAGGGACCAGCGCATCCGATCATCCCATGAAGGGACCAGCGCATCCGATCATCCCATGAAGGGACCAGCGCATCCGATCATCCCATGAAGGGACCAGCGCATCCGATCATCCCATGAAGGGACCAGCGCATCCGATCATCCCATGAAGGGACCAGCGCATCCGAGCTCAGATTAGAGGTATGCATGATCATCCCATGAAGGGACCAGCGCATCAGATCATCCCATGAAGGGACCAGCGCATCAGATCATCCCATGAAGGGACCAGCGCATCAGATCATCCCATGAAGGGACCAGCGCATCAGATCATCCCATGAAGGGACCAGCGCATCAGATCATCCCATTAAGGGACCAGCGCATCAGATCATCCCATTAAGGGACCAGCGCATCAGATCATCCCATTAAGGGACCAGCGCATCAGATCATCCCATTAAGGGACCAGCGCATCAGATCATCCCATTAAGGGACCAGCGCATCAGATCATCCCATTAAGGGACCAGCGCATCAGATCATCCCATTAAGGGACCAGCGCATCAGATCATCCCATTAAGGGACCAGCGCATCAGATCATCCCATTAAGGGACCAGCGCATCAGATCATCCCATTAAGGGACCAGCGCATCAGATCATCCCATTAAGGGACCAGGGCACCAGCGATCAGCCCGTCCAGGGCACCAGCGATCAGCCCGTCCAGGGCACCAGCGATCAGCCCGTCCAGGGCACCAGCGATCAGCCCGTCCAGGGCACCAGCGATCAGCCCGTCCAGGGCACCAGCGATCAGCCCGTCCAGGGCACCAGCGATCAGCCCGTCAAGGGCACCAGCGATCAGCCCGTCAAGGGCACCAGCGATCAGCCCGTCAAGGGCACCAGCCCGTCAAGGGCACCAGCCCGTCAAGGGCACCAGCCCGTCAAGGGCACCAGCCCGTCAAGGGCACCAGCCCGTCAAGGGCACCAGCCCGTCAAGGGCACCAGCGATCAGCCCGTCAAGGGCACCAGCGATCATCCCGTCAAGGGCACCAGCGATCATCCCGTCAAGGGCACCAGCGATCATCCCGTCAAGGGCACCAGCGATCATCCCGTCAAGGGGACCAGCGATCATCCCGTCAAGGGGACCAGCGATCATCCCGTCAAGGGGACCAGCGATCATCCCGTCAAGGGGACCAGCGATCATCCCATTAAGGGACCAGCGCATCAGAGATCATCCCATTAAGGGACCAGCGCATCAGATCATCCCATTAAGGGACCAGCGCATCAGATCATCCCATTAAGGGACCAGCGCATCAGATCATCCCATTAAGGGACCAGCGCATCAGATCATCCCATTAAGGGACCAGCGCATCAGATCATCCCATTAAGGGACCAGCGCATCAGATCATCCCATTAAGGGACCAGGGCACCAGCGATCAGCCCGTCCAGGGCACCAGCGATCAGCCCGTCCAGGGCACCAGCGATCAGCCCGTCCAGGGCACCAGCGATCAGCCCGTCCAGGGCACCAGCGATCAGCCCGTCCAGGGCACCAGCGATCAGCCCGTCCAGGGCACCAGCGATCAGCCCGTCCAGGGCACCAGCGATCAGCCCGTCCAGGGCACCAGCGATCAGCCCGTCCAGGGCACCAGCGATCAGCCCGTCCAGGGCACCAGCGATCAGCCCGTCCAGGGCACCAGCGATCAGCCCGTCCAGGGCACCAGCGATCAGCCCGTCCAGGGCACCAGCGATCAGCCCGTCCAGGGCACCAGCGATCAGCCCGTCCAGGGCACCAGCGATCAGCCCGTCCAGGGCACCAGCGATCAGCCCGTCCAGGGCACCAGCGATCAGCCCGTCCAGGGCACCAGCGATCAGCCCGTCCAGGGCACCAGCGATCAGCCCGTCAAGGGCACCAGCCCGTCAAGGGCACCAGCCCGTCAAGGGCACCAGCCCGTCAAGGGCACCAGCGATCAGCCCGTCAAGGGCACCAGCGATCAGCCCGTCAAGGGCACCAGCGATCAGCCCGTCAAGGGCACCAGCCCGTCAAGGGCACCAGCGATCAGCCCGTCAAGGGCACCAGCCCGTCAAGGGCACCAGCGATCAGCCCGTCAAGGGCACCAGCGATCAGCCCGTCAAGGGCACCAGCGATCATCCCGTCAAGGGCACCAGCGAGCACCAGCGATCATCCCGTCAAGGGCACCAGCGATCATCCCGTCAAGGGCACCAGCGATCATCCCGTCAAGGGCACCAGCGATCATCCCGTCAAGGGGACCAGCGATCATCCCGTCAAGGGGACCAGCGATCATCCCGTCAAGGGGACCAGCGATCATCCCGTCAAGGGGACCAGCGATCATCCCGTCAAGGGGACCAGCGATCATCCCGTCAAGGGGACCAGCGATCATCCCGTCAAGGGGACCAGCGATCATCCCGTCAAGGGGACCAGCGATCATCCCGTCAAGGGGACCAGCGATCATCCCGTCAAGGGGACCAGTGCATCAGAGATCATCCCATTAAGGGACCAGTGCATCAGAGATCACCAGTGCATCACAGCTCTCAGATTAGAGGTATGCAAGATCCCATGAGGGGGCCAGGGCATCAACGATCATCCCGTGAAGGGACCAGCGCATCAGATCATCCCGTGAAGGGACCAGCGCATCAGATCATCCCGTGAAGGGACCAGCGCATCAGATCATCCCGTGAAGGGACCAGCGCATCAGATCATCCCGTGAAGGGACCAGCGCATCAGATCATCCCGTGAAGGGACCAGCGCATCAGATCATCCCATTAAGGGACCAGCGCATCAGATCATCCCATTAAGGGACCAGCGCATCAGATCATCCCATTAAGGGACCAGCGCATCAGATCATCCCATTAAGGGACCAGCGCATCAGATCATCCCATTAAGGGACCAGCGCATCAGATCATCCCATTAAGGGACCAGCGCATCAGATCATCCCATTAAGGGACCAGCGCATCAGATCATCCCATTAAGGGACCAGCGCATCAGATCATCCCATTAAGGGACCAGCGCATCAGATCATCCCATTAAGGGACCAGCGCATCAGATCATCCCATTAAGGGACCAGCGCATCAGATCATCCCATTAAGGGACCAGCGCATCAGATCATCCCATTAAGGGACCAGCGCATCAGATCATCCCATTAAGGGACCAGCGCATCAGATCATCCCATTAAGGGACCAGCGCATCAGATCATCCCATTAAGGGACCAGGGCACCAGCGATCAGCCCGTCCAGGGCACCAGCGATCAGCCCGTCCAGGGCACCAGCGATCAGCCCGTCCAGGGCACCAGCGATCAGCCCGTCCAGGGCACCAGCGATCAGCCCGTCCAGGGCACCAGCGATCAGCCCGTCCAGGGCACCAGCGATCAGCCCGTCCAGGGCACCAGCGATCAGCCCGTCCAGGGCACCAGCGATCAGCCCGTCCAGGGCACCAGCGATCAGCCCGTCCAGGGCACCAGCGATCAGCCCGTCCAGGGCACCAGCGATCAGCCCGTCCAGGGCACCAGCGATCAGCCCGTCCAGGGCACCAGCGATCAGCCCGTCCAGGGCACCAGCGATCAGCCCGTCCAGGGCACCAGCGATCAGCCCGTCCAGGGCACCAGCGATCAGCCCGTCCAGGGCACCAGCGATCAGCCCGTCCAGGGCACCAGCGATCAGCCCGTCCAGGGCACCAGCGATCAGCCCGTCAAGGGCACCAGCGATCAGCCCGTCAAGGGCACCAGCGATCAGCCCGTCAAGGGCACCAGCCCGTCAAGGGCACCAGCGATCAGCCCGTCAAGGGCACCAGCCCGTCAAGGGCACCAGCGATCAGCCCGTCAAGGGCACCAGCCCGTCAAGGGCACCAGCGATCATCCCGTCAAGGGCACCAGCCCGTCAAGGGCACCAGCGATCATCCCGTCAAGGGCACCAGCGATCATCCCGTCAAGGGCACCAGCGAGCACCAGCGATCATCCCGTCAAGGGGACCAGCGATCATCCCGTCAAGGGGACCAGCGATCATCCCGTCAAGGGGACCAGCGATCATCCCGTCAAGGGGACCAGCGATCATCCCGTCAAGGGGACCAGCGATCATCCCGTCAAGGGGACCAGCGATCATCCCATTAAGGGACCAGTGCATCAGAGATCATCCCATTAAGGGACCAGTGCATCAGAGATCACCAGTGCATCACAGCTCTCAGATTAGAGGTATGCAAGATCCCATGAGAGGGCCAGGGCATCAACGATCATCCCGTGAAGGGACCAGCGCATCAGATCATCCCGTGAAGGGACCAGCGCATCAGATCATCCCGTGAAGGGACCAGCGCATCAGATCATCCCGTGAAGGGACCAGCGCATCAGATCATCCCGTGAAGGGACCAGCGCATCAGATCATCCCGTGAAGGGACCAGCGCATCAGATCATCCCGTGAAGGGACCAGCGCATCAGATCATCCCGTGAAGGGACCAGCGCATCAGATCATCCCGTGAAGGGACCAGCGCATCAGATCATCCCGTGAAGGGACCAGCGCATCAGATCATCCCGTGAAGGGACCAGCGATCATCCCGTGAAGGGACCAGCGATCATCCCACGAAGGGACCAGCGATCATCCCACGAAGGGACCAGCGATCATCCCACGAAGGGACCAGAGATCATCCCACGAAGGGACCAGCGATCATCCCACGAAGGGACCAGCGATCATCCCACGAAGGGACCAGAGATCATCCCACGAAGGGACCAGAGATCATCCCACGAAGGGACCAGAGATCATCCCACGAAGGGACCAGAGATCATCCCACGAAGGGACCAGAGATCATCCCACGAAGGGACCAGAGATCATCCCACGAAGGGACCAGAGATCATCCCACGAAGGGACCAGAGATCATCCCACGAAGGGACCAGAGATCATCCCACGAAGGGACCAGAGATCATCCCACGAAGGGACCAGAGATCATCCCACGAAGGGACCAGAGATCATCCCACGAAGGGACCAGAGATCATCCCACGAAGGGACCAGAGATCATCCCACGAAGGGACCAGCGCACCAACGATCATCCCATGAAGGGACCAGTGCATCAAAGATCATCCCATGAAGGGACCAGTGCAAGAGATGATCCCATGAAGGGACCAGTGCAAGAGATGATCCCATGAAGGGACCAGTGCAAGAGATGATCCCATGAAGGGACCAGTGCAAGAGATGATCCCATGAAGGGACCAGTGCAAGAGATGATCCCATGAAGGGACCAGTGCAAGAGATGATCCCATGAAGGGACCAGTGCAAGAGATGATCCCATGAAGGGACCAGTGCAAGAGATGATCCCATGAAGGGACCAGTGCATCAACGATCATCCCATGAAGGGACCAAGGCATCAACGATCATCCCATGAAGGGACCAAGGCATCAACGATCATCCCATGAAGGGACCAAGGCATCAACGATCATCCCATGACGGGACCAAGGCATCAACGATCATCCCATGAAGGGACCAAGGCACAAACGATCATCCCATGAAGGGACAAGGGCATCAACGATCATCCCATGAAGGGACCAAGGCATCAACGATCATCCCATGAAGGGACCAAGGCATCAACGATCATCCCATGAAGGGACCAGGGCACAAACGATCATCCCATGAAGGGACAAGGGCATCAACGATCATCCCATGAAGGGACTAGGCCTGGGCGGTAAATTCCGTTCCGTTCGCGGAATTTGGGCAATTTTGCGTTCCGCGGAGAACGCGAAATTGCCCAAAAATCTGCGTTCCGCGACTTCGCGAAATTTGCTTGTTCGCGTTCTCAATATGCGTGTTCGCGAGATATTTCACCCCGAGCACGCAAACAGCGATCGCGAACAGGAAAAAGTATCACGAACAAGCAATTCCGCGTGTTTGGAGATTTTTTACCGTTTCGCGGAGATTTGCGTAACGCGATTACGCGAATTCCGCCCACCCCTAGAAGGGACAAGGGCATCAAAGCTCTCAGATTAGAGGTATGCAAGATCCCATCAAGGGACCAGCGCATCAGGCATCATCCCGTCAAGGGACCAGCGCATCAGGCATCATCCCGTCAAGGGACCAGGGGACCAGCGCTCATCCCGTGAAGGGACCAGCGCTCATCCCGTGAAGGGACCAGCGCTCATCCCGTGAAGGGACCAGCGCTCATCCCGTGAAGGGACCAGCGCTCATCCCATCGCCCCGTGAAGGGACCAGCCCATCGCATCGCCCCGTGAAGGGACCAGCGCATCGCCCCGTGAAGGGACCAGCGCATCGCCCCGTGAAGGGACCAGCGCATCACCCCGTGAAGGGACCAGCGCATCACCCCGTGAAGGGACCAGCGCATCACCCCGTGAAGGGACCAGCGCATCACCCCGTGAAGGGACCAGCGCATCACCCCGTGAAGGGACCAGCGCATCACCCCGTGAAGGGACCAGCGCATCACCCCGTGAAGGGACCAGCGCATCACCCCGTGAAGGGACCAGCGCTCATCCCCGTGAAGGGACCAGCGCTCATCCCCGTGAAGGGACCAGCGCTCATCCCCGTGAAGAGACCAGCGCTCATCCCCGTGAAGGGACCAGCGCTCATCCCCGTGAAGGGACCAGCGCTCATCCCCGTGAAGGGACCAGCGCATCAAAGATCATCCCGTGAAGGGACCAGCGCATCAAAGATCATCCCGTGAAGGGACCAGCGCATCAAAGATCATCCCGTGAAGGGACCAGCGCATCAAAGATCATCCCGTGAAGGGACCAGCGCATCAAAGATCATCCCGTGAAGGGACCAGCGCATCAAAGATCATCCCGTGAAGGGACCAGCGCATCAAAGATCATCCCGTGAAGGGACCAGTGCATCAAAGATCATCCCGTGAAGGGACCAGTGCATCAGAGATCATCCCGTGAAGGGACCAGTGCATCAGAGATCGTCCCGTGAAGGGACCAGTGCATCAGAGATCGTCCCGTGAAGGGACCAGTGCATCAGAGATCGTCCCGTGAAGGGACCAGTGCATCAGATCGTCCCGTGAAGGGACCAGCGCAACAGATCGTCCCGTGAAGGGACCAGCGCAACAGATCGTCCCGTGAAGGGACCAGCGCAACAGATCGTCCCGTGAAGGGACCAGCGCAACAGATCGTCCCGTGAAGGGACCAGCGCAACAGATCGTCCCGTGAGGGGACCAGCGATCGTCCCGTGAAGGGACGAGGGGACCAGCGATCGTCCCGTGAAGGGACGAGGGGACCAGCGATCGTCCCGTGAAGGGACGAGGGGACCAGCGATCGTCCCGTGAAGGGACCAGCGCATCAAAGATCCTCCCATGAAGGGACCAGCGCATCAACGATCCTCCCATGAAGGGACCAGCGCATCAACGATCCTCCCATGAAGGGACCAGCGCAACAGATCCTCCCATGAAGGGACCAGCGCATCGCATCACCCCAGCGCATCGCCCCGTGAAGGGACCAGCGCATCGCCCCGTGAAGGGACCAGCGCATCGCCCCGTGAAGGGACCAGCGCATCACCCCGTGAAGGGACCAGCGCTCATCCCCGTGAAGGGACCAGCGCTCATCCCCGTGAAGGGACCAGCGCTCATCCCCGTGAAGGGACCAGCGCTCATCCCCGTGAAGGGACCAGCGCTCATCCCCGTGAAGGGACCAGCGCTCATCCCCGTGAAGGGACCAGCGCTCATCCCCGTGAAGGGACCAGCGCTCATCCCCGTGAAGGGACCAGCGCTCATCCCCGTGAAGGGACCAGCGCTCATCCCCGTGAAGGGACCAGCGCTCATCCCCGTGAAGGGACCAGCGCATCAAAGATCATCCCGTGAAGGGACCAGCGCATCAAAGATCATCCCGTGAAGGGACCAGCGCATCAAAGATCATCCCGTGAAGGGACCAGCGCATCTAAGATCATCCCGTGAAGGGACCAGTGCATCAGAGATCATCCCGTGAAGGGACCAGTGCATCAGAGATCATCCCGTGAAGGGACCAGTGCATCAGAGATCATCCCGTGAAGGGACCAGTGCATCAGAGATCATCCCGTGAAGGGACCAGTGCATCAGAGATCATCCCGTGAAGGGACCAGTGCATCAGAGATCATCCCGTGAAGGGACCAGTGCATCAGAGATCATCCCGTGAAGGGACCAGTGCATCAAAGATCATCCCGTGAAGGGACCAGTGCATCAAAGATCATCCCGTGAAGGGACCAGTGCATCAAAGATCATCCCGTGAAGGGACCAGTGCATCAAAGATCATCCCGTGAAGGGACCAGTGCATCAAAGATCATCCCGTGAAGGGACCAGTGCATCAAAGATCATCCCGTGAAGGGACCAGTGCATCAAAGATCATCCCGTGAAGGGACCAGTGCATCAAAGATCATCCCGTGAAGGGACCAGTGCATCAAAGATCATCCCGTGAAGGGACCAGTGCATCAAAGATCATCCCGTGAAGGGACCAGTGCATCAAAGATCATCCCGTGAAGGGACCAGTGCATCAAAGATCATCCCGTGAAGGGACCAGTGCATCAAAGATCATCCCGTGAAGGGACCAGTGCATCAGATCATCCCGTGAAGGGACCACTGCATCAGATCATCTAGTGAAGGGACCACTGCATCAGATCATCTAGTGAAGGGACCACTGCATCAGATCATCTAGTGAAGGGACCACTGCATCGGGTCATCTAGTGAAGGGACCACTGCATCGGGTCATCTAGTGAAGGGACCACTGCATCGGGTCATCCCATAAAGACCACTGCATCAGATCATCCCATGAAGGGACCACTGCATCAAAGATCACCCCATGAAGGGACCACTGCATCAAAGATCATCTAGTGAAGGGACCACCGCATCAGATCATCTAGTGAAGGGACCACTGCATCAGATCATCCAGTGAAGGGACCACTGCATCAAAGATCACCCCATGAAGGGACCAGAGCATCAAAGATCACCCCATGAAGGGACCAGCGCATCAGATCATCCCATGAAGGGACCAGAGACCATCCCATGAAGGGATCAGCGCATCAGAGATCATCCCATGAAGGGACCAGCGCACCAACGATCATCCCATAAAGGGACCAGCGCACCAACGATCATCCCATGAAGGGACCAGCGCACCAAAGATCATCCCATGAAGGGACCACTGCATCAAAGATCATCCCATGAAGGGACCAGCTCAGAGACCATCCCATGAAGGGACCAGCGCATCAGAGGCCATCCCATGAAGGGACCAGCGCATCAGAGACCATCCCATGAAGGGACCAGCGCATCAGAGACCATCCCATGAAGGGACCAGCGCATCAGAGACCATCCCATGAAGGGACCAGCGCATCAGAGACCATCCCATGAAGGGACCAGCGCATCAGAGACCATCCCATGAAGGGACCAGCGCATCAGAGACCATCCCATGAAGGGACCAGCGCATCAGAGACCATCCCATGAAGGGACCAGCGCATCAGAGATCATCCCATGAAGGGACCACTGCATCAGAGATCATCCCATGAAGGGACCACTGCATCACAGCACTGAATCATAAATTCTGCAGGTCAGGTCAAATGTACACAAAATCGCCCCACGAAAGGGAGCAGCACATAAAAACACTGAGATGAGAATTGCGCAGGGCTGGCCAGAGGTATGCAGTTTGGCCCCAAAAAGGGACCAGCATGCCAAAGCACTGAGTTGAACTGCGCAGGGCAGCAGTATTACCTCATGAAGAGAATGGCACACCAACACACGGAGACACCAATTGCACATGGCAAAATCAGAGGTGTGAAAGTCTGACGAAGACCTGTGTACCAATGCACTGAAGTTACTTGCAAAGAAATCAAGAAGCCAGACAGTGGTCCCATTTCTCCCTCATGGCCATGTACAGAGACCCTTCTAATTGTCTGCCCTAACCCTTGCTACATTGCCATAACCCACTATGTAGCCAATGTGCTTGCCTGTTCATCGGTAACCAACTACCCTCTAGAGATACTACTTCCTAGTTCACCACTCAGCACACTTCTGCTCTATTCTGTAGCATTTGCCATTATGGATTTATCTGGTTCATGCTCGAGCGTTTTTGGTCCTTTGTTATATATTTTTTTTGGATATTGTTATATATGATGCTCATTATATTCACGTTTAGTTTTTTTAGTCGACTATTATAGACTATTAATCTAAGCCTGTCTTACATCGTTTTTTCCATACATATTTTTTTCAATCTGTGATGTATGTGTCCAGGAGACCACTGTTCTTGTATTGTATATATCCTTTGGCTGCACAAGCCTACCCTGGTTCATTTATATTTCGACAGATACCTGTTTTCCAGCATCACTATTTTGAAAAGGGCATCCAGATTCCGTTTGGGTTGTGTGGAGCTTCGCATGCTTCTTTGACACGTTTAATTCCAGGTAAAACTTTAACCTTCTCTGCCTGAATTGGCAAAAAAGTTTATTTTCCATGTTGCTACAGCTTGTGATCTTTTTTGTGCTCATCCTTTTTTCCTCTTTATTCCTTGGTCCCTCTATAGATCCTCTGCATTGTTTGGCCTTTGTCATTCTGAATAATCTTGTCTTCTACGTCTGATTTACCATCAGACATTGCAGACATTATTTCTGAGAACTAGAGCGTCTTTTTGATCTTATCCCTTGGACACTGAGTTAGTTTATGTTCTTGTTGCTTTTTGGCCCCTCTTTTTCTAGTTTTCGGATGTAAGCATTTTTATCTATTTACTATAGTATTGCTAGATCTTCTATCAACATAGAGATAGTGTGTATGGACTGAGTTCTTTTGGGTCACTGATTTCATGGTTTACTTCTGTTTTCTGTTGGGCTAAAGAACGGTGATGGATTAAACCCAGATCAGTTGACTGGGGGTGAGTGCTTGCAATGTTCAACACTCCGTCCACTTCCTTTGGTTTTGCCTTACTTCTGTTTTCACCATTGAAAGTGTATTTTGTTTTCCTGATTTGGATCTTTTTTTCTTTTCTTTGGATGGGGATCTTGTGGAAACGGCGGTGTATTTATAATATTCTTTGCAGGGGGAATGCCTCCAATTGTGTAATTTTTTAGGTTATAGAGTACTGGGAGCAGTCTCTTTTTCGACATTTTGTAGACTGTGGATAAAGGTTCTCCCCCACATCCACCTGTAAGATCTTCCTTGTTTTGTGGTCTTCCCCACTTCAATGCTCTTCCTTATCCAGTGCCCCGAGGAAGGCGATGGCTACTTGTTAGCCTAGCACCGAAACGCGCGTCGGCACCGTGCAAGACTGGAACCAGTGGGCTTTATACCATTGAAACACCTGTTATATGCCCTTTATATCTGCTCTGGCGTTTAGTCTTCTCTTTTTATATATATATGTTGTCGATATAATAGTTTTATTTGTTGAATGTGGAGTGGCAGATTGTCATAACTGATGTAAATATAGGTGTTTGTATATTTTATTGTTTAGAGCTCTATTTGTGGGGATATGATATATGGTTCATTTTACCATTTAATCAGTTTTGGTAAAGATTGTATATTTCATTGAGGATTTACTCATTCGTTTTGTATTCATGTTTCTTTTTTTTTCCTTTCTTGTTGACTTGCTCCAATATATACAAATATAAATGACTTGTTTTTGAAAAGTGATTAAAATCTAGGTCTTTATTTTCAAATAAAAACTGTATTTATTGTATCTACTTTGTGAAGCTTTGCATTTTCCCCTGACTGAAATTTAGGTTTAGTTGCTATTATTGTGGAGATGTATTTTCGCTCCTTGATTATTAGGTGGCAGGTGACATCCTCCTCCCTTCTTCTGAGGGTGGAATCTTCTTCATCTATTCTGAAGCATGTCAGAGGTCGTTCAAGTAACGAAATGTTGGACTAGGATACCACTGGACACGCTTTCTAAGAACCTCAGAACCCTTGACAAGCGTTTTTATATCGTATTTTGATAACCTTCAATACAAATATTTAGAGCGGAACCACAAAATACAGATGTATCGCAACAATTAACACCCATCAAATTCCGTTACAACCCCTCAGTGAAGCTCAGCAGCGTACTTAATCACCGCTCCAAAAAGCACACCAGTGAAGTCTATTACCCATCAAAATCCCATTCACCACACCTCAAAGCACAGCAGCATAGTCAGTTCGCATCACTCGAAGCACAGCAACGTACAGCCCAGCAATACACAAGTATAGCAGCGTATTCCCAGTTACCATCTTTTGATGGACAGCAGCTTACTGCCAGTTACCACCCCTCAGTGAAGCACAGTGGGGGTAATCCCAGTTACCACACCTTATTGAACAGCAGCGTACGTCCAGTTACACCTCAGGAAACAGCAGGGTACTCCCAGTTAAGACCCTTCAATTAAGCACAGCAGCGTACTCCGTAACAACCTCTCAAAGCATTGGCCTACTACATTACAACCTCTCAATGAAGTACAGCAGCATACTCCTTAGCCACTCCTCAACAAACTACAGCAGGATACTCCCAGTTCCCACCACTCAATTAAGCACAGCAGCACACTTGCAGTTATTGCCCCTCAATCAAGTACAGCAGTATAGTCTGTTACCAGCCCTCATACTCCGTTAGCACTCCTTGATAAAGCATAGCAGTGTACTCCTGGTTACCACCCCTCAATGTAGCACAGCAGGGTACTCCCATTTACCTCAAATCAAGCAATCACAGACGCGTACTCGTTACACACCTCAGAGAAGCTCAGCAGCGCTCATCACAGCTTAAGAAAGCACAGCATCAAAGTCCATTATTATCCCTCTCAATCCCATTCACCACCTCTCAAAGCACTGCAGCGGTCAGCTATCATCCCTCTGTTATGCAGAGCAGCGGACTCGCTTACCACCTCAATTAAGTATAGCAGCATACTCCGTTACTTTCCATCAAAAAGGCACAGCAACTTACTGCCCGGCAACACCCCTCAAAAAAAGCACAGGAGCGTATTCCCAGTTACCACCCATCTTATTCCCTTACCACAACATAAGACAGCGTACAAGAATTACAACCCCTCAATGAAACAGCAATGTACTCGCAGTTATTGCCAATCAATGAAGCACAGCAGCATAGTCTTACCAGCCGTCATACTCAGTTAGCAACCTTCAATAAAGTACCCAAGCCCACTCCGTTACCACCCATCAAGATAGTACAGCCGCGTACTCAAGTCATCACCGCTCAAAGAAGCACAGCAGCAAAGTATTTTCAACCCTCAATCCCATTCACCACCCCTCAAAGCACAGCAGCTTAGTTAGCATCCCTCAGTTAGGTACTGAAGCGCACTCAGTTACTTCCTCCCAATGAAGCACAGCAGCATACTCCCAGTTACCATCCATCATACTCCATTACACCCATCAATGAAGAGCAGCGTACTCAGTTACCACCCCTCAGTTAACCCTATTAATGCCCATTGAAAATACATTAGTGCCAAGCCATTTAATGACTGGAGTGCTTTGCTTTAACATTCTGTAGTTTGTGTAATTACGATTATAGTGTTGGGAAACTATATTTTTGGTTTCAGTATTCTTGAAATATCAATTTATATAAAAAACACATTTATAAAACACCCTGAAGTCACATTACAATTCAAGATGGCAGACAGGACTATGAAAATAAGTGTAAACGACCGCTTTGGTAGAGTAATGAATAAATATAGGTTTTTAAAAGCAGAGAGGCAAACATATTTATTTTGTTTACTGACAAGGTAAAAAGGCAGATTTGTTGTGTTTATGGCCATTTGTCATATTTTATGACTGATATAAGACACATACCATGTGTTGGTTATGCAGAATCTAAAGTTATAAGCTTAGCAGAATTGGTTCACAGAAGTAAAATGGATGTTTCAGAGACACCCGTCAATAAAGACACAAATGCTTATTTTTGCTGCTTTTGACAGCACTTAACGTATTACAAAATGGCTAACACTGTTATGTTTGTACTTCATATAATGCTCTCAATCTAGTTATTGGAGATGTGTCCAACATCTAAAAATGTATTTTCTGACTTTCATCCACAGTAATGATGCATATTTTGTGAATAGGTGGCATACAATGTCATGCATAGTCTCTTGAAAGGCACAGTCCTGGACCTTTGACCCTACATTGTAGCTCCTGGAAGTGTGCAAAGGATGTATGTTTGCTAAAACAATTTCACTGTTACAAAGTGAGGTATCACTGGAGAAATCGCGGTCTGATCTCACAGGGCAACTAGTCAAATTTCATAAGAGGTCAAAAAACGGACCTTTGACCCCTAAACAAACATTTCTAAATCTTTTAGTTTTTATTCTGTTACCCTTTGTTGGACTTGGCCCTTTCTGCAAGGTCATCCTTGAACTTTTTGCCTTCCTCCTGTATTTTTTCTGACCTGTTGGCTGTTTTATGACTCCGGGCACCTTACCACTGCTGATCAGTGCTAAGGTGCATATGCTCTCCCTATTATGAAAAGTGTATACATCGATTGATGTCGATGTTTGGCCTATTTGGTTTACTATCAGCACCTAGTAAAGTGCACCAGGAGTGCCAGGGCTTGTAAATACAAATGCTGCTGGTGGGCTTGCAGCACTGGTTATTCCACCCACAGAAGCGGCCTAGTAAAATGTGTCTAGGGTCTGCCATAGCACCAGACTGCACGCAGTTTCTGCAGACTGCGCAAGTGCACCTACTTGCCAGTCCCTAAACCTTCCCTTAACTACATATTAGTCATCCCTATGGTAGGCCCAAGGGCAGGGTGCATAGTAGGCATAAGGTAGGACATGCTCTGATGTGTGTGGCATGTCCGAATAGTGAATTACAGCCATTTTCGTTTCACTATTGAAAGGCTACCTGCTCTCCATAGGCCAGAATGGGCTGCTATTACACTCTATTATCCCAGCGGACTCAGAGCACGGTAGAGAGTCAAGTTTAGTATGCCTATACTCAGAATAATAAAATACTTCTTTTAGTAAAGTTTATTTTAATATCCTGTGGTTGTAAATACTACTTTTAGAAAAATAGTATTTACTTGTCTATGCCATTTCAGTCCGCCTCTGCTGTGTGTGTGCTGCCTAGGTTCAGTGAGGGGCAGGGTTGGGGAATTCCTGGAGGCTGGCTGCCAGGTGGTGGGTAGAGAGATTACACCAGGATGGGTGGGAGGAGTACACCTAGACTCTGAATAGGCTTGTGCTCTGCCACCACAATGCTGGCTCCGCCCCCTGTGGAGCAGCTGATGTCTGCCCTGTGCACTGAAAGGAAAGAGCAGAGTCACCACAACAAAGTGCTCCAAAACCGGTCTGAGCCAGGCACAGGCCCCCTGGCCACAAAACAAAAGAAACTGTATAAAAGGAGCCCTGCTTCTAAGAAAGCAGATCCTGTTTACGCCAAGAAGAACCTCTGCCCGAAGAGGACCTGGGAAAGCTGCATGGAGGAGTACTGTCTAAGCCTGAGAGACTGGCCTGTGGTGGGTGCCTTGCTGCAAGGAGGAGAGGAAAAGACTGAGACTTTTGAATCAACTTGTGCTTTGTGAACAATCTCCAAGGGCTTGCTGGTGAACTTGCCCCCTGAACTGCGCCCCAGGAACAGTGGGTGCTACCCCTCCCAAGAGGAAAAGGAAGCTGCTGCTGGTGAATTGCCCTGCTGACTTCAGAACCTGTGCCCCATCCTGCCGAGCACCGCGACACCCTGCACGACTGCTGCTGTGAGCACCGCGACGGCCTGCCCCGAGCAAAGTAAGCTGCTGTCCCCTCGAGCCGGAGCTCGCATCGTAAGAAAGGACTGTCTCCCTCTGAGCACCGAGCCTCTGTGGCCCCCGAGCCGTAGAGTCCACCGCAAGGACTGACACCACCCAAGTTCGCCACTCTGAATGACGTTGCAGCGCCTCGCGCTGTATTCACCCCCAAGCCACCCCTCCTTCCTCCCACCTAGAGGCGAGCTGTGAAAGTCCTGAGGCACACCCTCTAAAAGTGAAGACCGCAACGTGGGACACCCCTCTTGTCTGCCGAGGCAGCCCCAAACTCCCCGTCAAGATTCGAGGTACTGTGTGCCTCGAAACCCCGGTACGACGCGTACCCTCCGCTGTACGACCCGTACGCCACCCTCCCGTACGCTGACATACGCGGGAAGCGTGGGCTATTGCAGGGAAGCGTCCCGAAGAGTGTACGGCCCGTACTGACACCGATACGACGTGTACCATCTCCCGTACGGCCCGTACTGCCTTGGACGCGGCTGTCTCCGTACACCTGCTCACGCGGGAAGCGCGAGCCGTAAGAGAGGGGGGGGGAAGCATCCCGAAGAGTGTGTGGCCCGTACTGACAGCGGTACGACACGTACCAACAGCCGTACGGAAGGCGCTTCGACGCGCACAGACCTCCAGAAGGTGTGTGTTGCACCCAAAGTGTGCATTTTGAAGAACTGTGGCACCCCAAGACCTAATCTGAACACTATAACAAGTAACTGGAACTCTATTGAAAAGTGAAGACCGTATTTAAAGCCTGCTTGAGAAGTTTATATAAAGCAGCTTTATTTTTACAAATACAGTCAGATGTCTGTGTGGTGGGTTGGTGATTGTTGTGGGACACCCTAAACGCGTAACCTAATGTACTCTGGAGTTTAGCCTGACTGCTCGCGCCACACTACCTAGAGGGGGAGCAGGGGTTATTGTCTAAGAGTAATCCTTTGCCCTGGCTTAGAGGAGAGGGTACCTGCTTGTCGCAAGTGCATACCTGCGCCAACCAGAGACCCCTGATTCTAACACCCTTGGATTAATTTCGGCAAGTTTTGTATCACTGAATATGACATTAATTGTAGGTCATATTTGACCTCCATTCTATTTTTTTTTTACAAGTTTTTGCTGTTTGAATCGTCACGATATGACCTTACTTTTTTCTTGGCTAAATTAATGGGGATGGAGGGGGGGGGTCATGTGGTTTGAACTTTGGCCTCTATTTTCACTGTTCTAAGTGTTTTTATGCTCATTAATCCATTACGGTTACATCATTTTTTACAAGCGAGGCATTATTGGAATTGTCATGAGTACTTTCATCCTATTTAGTCACTGTCGGAGGAGGTTATGCTCTTTGACCCAATTATACTTGGTGTTTCAAGGTCATTATTGCACTACCCTAGGATCATTTGTTACTAGTGTTGCATTACTGTAATGGTCTTGATAAATACTTGCGTTTTCATTGGTTAATTTGGCGCCGGGGGATCATGTCTGTTGACCTTGGACCTCCAATTACACTTTCCTGTCTTTCAATGTAATTAATCCATTACGGTTATACCCTTCATGTCCCTACGACCCCCCCTACACTTCTACTTACATCTGTTGACAGTGATCCCTGCTACAACCACCTACAGCCTGTTTGTCAAAAGAAGAAACTCCATTGAGAAACATAGGGCACCAGACGCCAAATTAGCACCCTGCCCTCAGCCATCCAAGTGCCGCTGGTGGTGTATGTTAGATGCTTTGTAGACCCCCATGCTGGTGCTAACCCCCCCCAAAGCTTGGCCCCTGCAACCGATCTACTCATCTGCAAGCACTGTGGCTCCAGGCACCCCCAGTCTCCATTGAAAAGCATTGGTCCGAACCCTAACTTTGACCTCTGCGCCCACCCGCCCCTGTGTCGCTAGTGGTAGTTATTTTGCTCAAATTAAAGTTCGCAGAGATGGGCCCCTTTCCCCCCCCCCCCCCCCCCAAGGGGACAGGGCACCGTACTAGACTAATAAGTAAGACATACTTCCATTTGAGCCAGTTTGTCAAATCACACACCTCACTCTTACTTATTTCAATATTGACAGTTTTACTTTTGTGACACTTAAATGAAAAATGTTTATCAGTGATCTGTCCCACCTGAAAGGGTGAGTACGGATCTGGTTTGGGGAGGTTAAAACCAACTTTTGAAAATTAGGTTCATATAGGGAGGGCGTAAACCACACTTTAAAATGTATACATTACAAGAGACAACCAAAAGCAGCGGCCTTTGACTGATTTATATATTGGATTTATTTACTGGCTAGTGTTCCAATTTTGCATAAATGATACATCCTCCTTAACTCAATTGATGTTCCCAGATGGGTAGAGCTGAAGTCATCCCTGCAGTGCACTTCTGGTGGTATTAGAATGCATTATACAGGGAACAGTAAGAGTGTAGCATCTCATTCAATGCTAACCATAATGAGGTGTATGGCGTAGAGCACGCACCGTATTTGTGGAACAACGCAATACAACTTTGAGACTTGGAGCAACAATGTGAGGAATTTTCGACCAGAGGTATTAAAAACATAGGACTTCCTTACGGAGGACAGTCTGAAAAAATACGCAACGGTGCAAGAGGAGATTGGGCTCCTACATCCACATTTGTAGGACTACCAATGTCTCAACCCAAGTTTCAGTATGCTTTTGGGCCCATTCCCCTACATACAAGACTATTCTTAAACATTTAAGTGGGGACCATATGTGGGGTAGTATCTAGACTAATCGAAAACCTGATAGATCTATATCCCAACAGTTGAAAATGTAATGGTCGGATAGGTTTCAATGGAACTACTTGAACAATGAAAGTCAGCCCTCATGGCTTTGCAAAATAAACACTTATACACTTCCAAAAGCAGATTTGAAACTGAACTAATACAAAGTACAGAAAAGATGGGACTGGTTCCCACGGACGTGGAGTGCTGCCTAAATTGTTCCTTAGGCAGCATTCCAAAGAGGTAACACCTCAGAAGGGGACGTTGTACGCCTGCTCTGGAATGCTACCATGTTGAATAACTTTGTACAGGTGTGGAGATGGATACAGTCTACATAGGAGCCACCTGACAGGGCAGACCGTTCTTCTATGTCACTTTGACGTTTACCCTGAGATTGCATATGAATGGACACAGCAGACTGCAAAAGCATTAGCCATAGCAGTGGTCAGCATTCTTAGACTTTGGATAATGGAACTACGTCTTACCCATTGAATCTTGGTTACAGGAAATGTACAATGGTGTCTTATGAACATGGGATTTATACACTGAAGACCATTAAAAAAAAAAAGTGTGCCTACAACCGGTCCTTATGCTTAACGTTTTTGGTACAGCCAGGACAAACAAAACAAGAGCCAGGTTGCCTTGAAACAACTGTACAACGCGGTGCTGTGGCTCTGCTGGTAGCAAAAGCACCTCAGTGAGGGTATTAGCTCAAGGCAAGCTGCAAACCATGAACCAACAACCCTTCCCTAGGCTAAACATGGGTAGTTGATGGTTGTCGAAGTTCCTGGCCCACCTAGAAAGGGAAAGAGGGAGTGCGCCTACAACCTGTCCCTGAACTAAACATTCTTGGTGCAGACACCAGAAGCAAAATGAAAGCGAGGTTGCCTTGAACCCAATGTAAAATGTGGTGCTGTGGGTCTTACGTTAGCAAAAGCATCTCAGTGAGGGACTGGAGAAGGCACACTGCAAACCACGAATCTACAAACTGACCCTAGACTAACTATGTTTAGGTTAGCAAGTTTACTGGTCCACCTGCAAAACAAAGTATGCCTATAACCTGACCCTATGCTACTCCTGCTGAAAGAGTAGGGAATAGATCCAGATTCCCAGAAAGTATACCAAGTTACTTTGTGGCTTTCCCAGGAGGTCCACAGATTTGGCATACCTTCTAGTCACCGACTTACCTTACTGACACCTCTTTGACCATGGTCAACAGTCTTGCCTGCAGGGCCACATGTTTGTTCATGTTCTTCTTCAGTCCACCGCCAACACACCCCTTATCACAGTGTTCACATGTTCGGTTTCCATCATGTAAAGATAAAAACTTTTTACATTAAGCAAAGATAGTCAACAGGTCTTAACCTCAGTTGCACATATAAAGCTATATCTAAATATGCTGTTGAGGTGGCAAACTCTTGCATCTTTTTCACTTCTCAATCAGGGAAAGGCTAAAGGTTGTCCCTGGCAAGAACTACATGTTAAACAAAAAAAACTGCATTACTACCCCCTTACCCCTCCCTTTCACTAAAGGTAAATGCTCAGGAAGAATAAATCAGCAGATATTTGCTAGTAAGGCCCTCGTTGTAATTTTAAGGGTAGCCCAGTCTCTAGCCTCCATTAATACTATGTATGGGTTGCCACACTCCAGCCACAGAAATGCAGGCAATGTACTAATGCTGTCTGGAGAGGCTGTGTCCATCATTACCATTGATGTTGCAGTGACTGTTTAAGTGGATGGCACACTCCGTGCTGCAGGCCCACTAGTAGCATTTAATTTAGAGGCACTGGGCACATGTAGTGCACTGAACTAGGTACATACAAGTTAAGTCAATTGAGTACAAGCCAATTCTGCCATGTCTTAGGGAGCACACTTTAGCACTAGTTAAATGTGCACAATCCGAAGGTCAGCAAAAACAGGTCTGAATGCAAAAACTAAGGGGGAAACCATGCCAAAGGTGAAAGCTCTAACAGACATCTTCAAATGCCTCCATAAACCAAACATCCATAGCACGCACATGCAGGAGCTAACCAATACCGACATCCCAAACAATATGAAGCAGACAACCACCAACTTTCAGGAATCCGCATGCAGTATCAAAAAGATATGCAAGTACTCCCTCTGAACAAATGGTTGCACTTAGTCACATGGGGTCTCAACAGTATCTAGAATACTGTGTCAGACATTAACCATAAAACTCATATTTACTGCCGGACAAGAAGACACTGAGACCCTGTCAAGAAATGACTGTTGAAACCGGTTAGACCTGGCACCATTGGCGTGAGTCTCCCTTCCATTTTTCGCTGTGTCTCCTCTGTTTTTGCTGGTTATAGATGCTCTGGGCGCTGTGTCACTGCCATTCAGTGCCACAGCGCGAATGCTCCCTTTGTAAAGAGGACATGTGAATTGGTACATCCATGATTGGCTTATTTGGTTTACCCGTTAGCCCCTAGTAGCGTGGCCCATGTGTGCCCAGGGCTGGTAAACCGAATGCTGCTGGTGGGCCTGCAGCACTGGTTTGTGCCACCCACAGAAGCAGCGTGTAAAGTGTATCTGCACTGCAGTGTCTGCGTGCAGTCCAGAACTGCCATCTTGGCTGTGAAGTGCACCCACTTCCCAGCCCCTGAACCTTCCTTTGGCATCCTGTAAGCCACCCTTCGGATAGGGTGCATTGTATGTGTAAGGTAGGACATGCTCTGATGTGTGTAACATGTCCTAGTAGTGAATTACACCCAATTTCGTTTTTAACTACTGTAAGGCTTCCTGTTCTCCATAGGCCAGAATGGGAGGTTGTGGCTATTACATTCTATAGTCCTAACTGAGCCACAGAACATGTTAGAAAAACGAAATTTAGTATGCCTGAGCTCAGAATATTAAAATACATCTTTTAGTGAAGGTTATTTTTATATTCTGTGTTTGAAACTAACACTTTTAGAGTAGAGGTACTTTCTTGCCTAAGCCTTCCAGTGTGCTCTGCTATTGTGTATTGGCTGTCTGGTTTTGGAGGGACAGGGCAGGCTGAGTCAGACCTAGGTTGAATAGAGAGATCTGCCTTGGTGTGAGGGGAGGGGCAGCTCCTGCACTTGAATAGGGCTGTGCCTGGCAAGGTGAATGCTGGCTCCACCTCCCACTGTGCGTCTCAAGGCAGACCCCCCCCCCCCCCCTCTTTCTGAAAGGAAGGATGCAGCCTGGTAAACAAAGCGCTCCAGGGCTGGGCAGAACTGTTTCTGGCTGGGTTCAGAGACTTGTGGCTCCTAAGAACAAAGACTTTGGGGTATAAATATTTGTGCCCCAACCCCTACAATTTGTATTGCTCCTGGACAACAACAAGAACCTCTGTCTGTGTAACTACAGGAATCTGCAGGAGAAGGACTGTCCTTGTGCGCGGTTAATGGGACTGGCCTGCAGTGGTTACTACTGGACTTGGAAGAAGAGGAAAAGGACTTTAAAGGAACTTTGATTTTTGCTACAGCAATCACCCAAGGGCTAGAAAAGAGCTAGCCTCCTGCAGGAGTCTCAGGCACATCAGACTCCACCACCAGCCTCCTGTGTCCTCCCAGCGAGGATCTCTATCGGCAGGTGAGGCTCCTGTGAGTTCCAGGGCCTCTAGTTCTACTGCTGAGAAAAGAGTGCTGAAAATAGTCGCTAACCCCAGTTAGTGTGCCGCTGCAGCTGGTGAGCGTGAGAAAAATAGTCGCTCTGCTGCCGCTGAGCGCTCGCTAACCCCGAAGATTGTCGCATCACCTGTCAGCGTGTCTGAAAACGTTCGCTAACCCAAGTTATTGAATCGCCTGACGGCGGGCCTGAAAACGCTCGCTAAAGATCCGAAGATTGTCGCCTTGCTTGTTAGCGTGCCCCAAAGCGCTCGCTAACCCCAAATCATCGCACCAAGCTCATCGCAGTGCGGACGCCGAGCGTTCGCCATTTTCCCCGAATCAGGATAGTCGCTCCCTCGCGGAGCGCCATTTTCTTCTATCGCAGCAACATCGCACACGCAACAGGCCCGGTGCATCATCCTCCCTTAGCGGCAAGGATTTTATCGCATCACCGGCTTAGCGTGAAGAAGTTTGTTGCTTAATCTTGCCCGCAACCCAGCGCATCATCCCCCCTTGCGGTAAGGATTCAACGCATCGCTGGTTAGCGTGAGGAAATTTATCGCTACAACTCCTTAGCGACATTTTTGTTGCTTTGCTACAGAATCCAGATACTTTGTGAGTAAACGGGTCGCAGAGACCACTGCATTGAACTGATCATCATTTTGTGCACCTTGAACTATTTTTGCAGCATTTTTAAAGTAACCCTATTTTTCTAGCATTGTGGATTTTTACTGTTATTGGTCTTGTGATTAAGTCTATATAAATATACCTATTTTTTATAACTACTTGAGTGGTGTCCATTTGTAGTGTTCCTCACTGTATTACTGTGTATGGTCATAAATGCTTCACACACGGCCTCTGAGATAAGCCTAGCTGCTCATGCTACGTTGCCACAGGGGTTATCAAAGGGTGTAGGCTGCTTACTCTGACTTCGGAAGAAGGGTCCATACTTGGACAGTGGCCAGCCATTGCCAACTAGAGACCCCCATTTCTAACAAAACCAAAATACAGCACAGAAATTCAAGCAGGTCACTGCACATTAGAACTTACTAACCAGCACGAATGCTTACAAGAACCCCATCAAGACGATAGATCATCATACTAACACGCGCAAAGCAACAACTTCTCTCCTTCATAAACCTTTACAGACACTTGTATCTCTTAGAAAAAACATCCGACAAAGGCATGTCTTCAGACACCAAATAACTGCTTTGAATGCCCATACACACCCATGTAACCCTCAGATCTAGGATATCCATAGTTGAACCTTTATAAGCTATAGCACACCTGCCAACCAGGGTCACTGTCCAACATCCACACCACAATACTTCAGGTACATAAGACACCCATGCATTCAAACACTCTCGGATATCCACACCTACCACCAGACACCCATACACACCACCATTCATATATTCCCACTAAGATACGTACTTCCAGAAACCCGTACTGATACCGAAATGCACACTTGCTGGCCAGAACCTTCAAATACATGCCATCAGATACTTGCACCAACCTTATAAGTACATTACAACCCAATTACGCTCAAGTTCCAAGACACAACGTAAGGCACCCAGGGAACTGGCAACTCATAGGGCTGCGGTCACATATGCATGTAATGGTAACATGTCCATGGATATGAGGACACACCGCAAGGTAAGCTGTTGCCTCCTGAAAACAAGTTGTTTTTTTAAAATCTCCCACAGCTCTACACCCTCCCCTCTTATACATTTACTCATTCATTTTTTCAGCTCATTACCTCTTCCAGCTCTTGCTTAACCCTTTCATTCTCCCTGCAGCCTCTCCTGTCACTTATGTTTTTGCTGCATTCCCCTCACACCTTTAGACCTCCATGTGGATTCTCATTAATCTCTTCCTTAGTCCTCTTGTCCCTTCTGTACCAGTCTATCCACTTCAACTAATTCTGCAGCCCTCCCGGTCACTTGCGCCCCTACACCTTTCCTTTTCACCTGCCCTCCTGTACATCTTGCTCACCCTCTAATCTCTCCTCCTGCTCTTCCTAACACAAGTTCTCCTGCGCCCTCCATCTTTTTGAACTCCACAAGGTGAAGACCTCGCTTTGAGAAGTCCCAATAGGCCCTTGGTGTGGCTAGACTCGCACCTGCTCAGTGCCACGAAACCCTTTGGGATGATTGTGCACCACAAATCTACATGACACCCATCATAGATCATCCTTTCAATTCTTCTTTTGCAACTCCCTCCATGTTTCGCTGCATCTCTCCCGGTCAAGTATCCAGCTCTCCCTCCACCCTCACATCTCTTGTAACTATGTAACTTCTCATCTCGTCATCTGCCATCTTATCTCACTGACTCTAGTCCAACGCTCTCAGCATTTTGCTAAAGTAAGTCTTTCAGTCAGGTGAAACAGATTGGTGATCCAATTAGTTTACACATCACACAGAATAAAAAGAGCTAACTGATAAGTGACGTGTACCTTGAGCGCACAAGATGCTCTGGCATGCACAAAGCAAATTAGGGGGGGGTGACAAAACTATATATATGGCTATGTGTTAGAACTACATGTCGTTAAACTCCACTTACTGGACATATAGCCTGCATCAGCCCTGCCAAGTACCATGCATTAAATGTATGTGTAAGAAGGGTACAAGCCACGCCGCCTGGACAGCAGAGAATCCAATTAAAGCCATCTTGGCAAGAGAAGTGAGGTTACTATGCAAAGTATCTCGGGAGGGTAGAGAAACAAACACAGAATCATGAATTAGAAAGGGATGAGAGTGCAAAACAGAGGACACCTAGAGTGTGGGGCACCAAAAGGGCAACTGTGGATGGCAGGTCATTAAACACAGCATATTGGAAAGGGGGTACGAAAGAGCATCAGTAGGGCACAGAGTACCACCAGAACCTCGATGAATGGAAGCATGGGTACCAGCTCCAGCCTCTGAGTGGGGAAAGGATACCGAATCTTCCGCAAAGCAGAGCATCTCTTAAGATGGAAGAGGGGGGCGGGGGAGAATATTCTCTGCAAATGTTTTCCACATAATTAGGGCTCCGACACATTTACCACATAAGAAATCTTCAGCTGCATAATCTGACCGTTTTAACTAAAAAAAAAAAATTGGCTGTAGCTCCAGTGGATTAAATGTTACTAAAAAAATGTGGCTTGTGTTGCAGCAAAGAGGAGTCCCTCTGCAAAGGTTGACTGGTCACCTTTCTCATTAATGCATTTGCAGAGACTTGGTATGTGTACAAATGTCAAAATAATAAAGTATCAGAAAATGTACTGCATTATGCTGCAGCCTTTTTTGCTGTATAATTTAGTCAACACTGCGACAATATCCTCTATTGCTGCATAATTCCAGTGACCCCAAAGCAGGCAGCACATATTTAAAGTTTGAGCATGAAGCAGAGACAGTCAAGTTTGTGAACTTAGTTTGGTGTGCGTGCAAATCCTGCATTGTCGATTCCTGGTGAGTTACTCTACTACTGATGAAAAAAGGCAAAAAGGTACCAATGAGTGAAGCGGACTGGCCTCAAGGGTCCTGTGACCACAGCGACAGTCACTGTTGCTCTAGGATTTGCTGCTTCATAGGCCTGCCTACAAAACTTTGGGTGGACTTTAGTATGGATTGTGGTGGACAGGCCTTCACAGTAAAACACTCGCCACCGCTAGGGTCCATCTGCTAGTGCTATGACACGAAGGCTTCTAGGGTATAGAATGAGAATGTGCTCCCTCAGGAGAGTGGTCATGTGGACTGGTCATGAAGGCTGAATCTGGTTCCCCCAGTTCCAAACTCAGCAGCTCAAGCAATAGTGCCAAATCCTCTCCCCCCACAAAACACCATACTGACCCACTGAGAGGAACACACTGCCTAAAGCTACAAACCAATTGTGCCCCGCTAAAAACATCTGGATGTGACAATTTAAATTATGCACTTGACAAGAGTAATATGATGCCTGAAAAAAAAAGTAATAACGTCCTGGAAAAAGCAAACTCATAAGGAATTCAAGATGACGTAATGCATGTGAACGGCAAATGGGAACATGGTTACCTTAACGCTTTTACACTCCTTCAGAATTAATGCATGTTTTTGCCTGAAAAGTTACTTGACTACAGGGCCCGGAAGAGACCCATTTCAATGTCCATTGCTTATATCCTTACAAAACGTAAGCAGTAAGGTTTAAAAAGATCACATCCCCGCTTGCAGAGCCACGGTACACATTTTATAAACTAAAATAAGGAAAACAGCCGATAAGGATCACAATAAACGTTATCCGCTCCATGCATCTACTAGGTATTACAGCCCCTCCAGGAATGGTGCACTTACCCACCTGGAAAGAGCAATGTTGTGGAAAGACAAGAAAACAAAAGTATCGCTTCACCAGCAAACTCTGTAAAGTGGCACTAATGTGTTTAGGTTTGAAGACAACCAAGCTGGTCACTTTGAGACCACTGTCTTGCTTTAGTTATTTTTTGTATTTTGAACCTTTACTTCTGTCCCGAGACTGCACTTTGGAATGAAAAAAATGGCAGTAAAAAAAGGGCATTTACAGGAAGTGTTTTTTTTGGCTTCATTTCATAGGGGAAAGGAAGGCAAGGAGAGGAAAGAGGGTAGGAACAGTTTCTTGAAGTCACGGTTTTCAGCAGGTGAGGAGGACCGAGACGGAGACAAAGAGGGAAGAAGAGAAAGTAGATGAAAGATGGCGGGGCATGCGACAGTGGCATAGCAGGAGAAGTAGACACTGGCCTTGCCTTCTCTTGGCAAGAAGGAAAAGACAGTCCTTTCCCTTCTCAGCAACTGTCACCCGGCCCTGGACCGCCACGGGCGGCTGATCCTCACCTGTAGGCCTGGGATGCATTTTTAAAATTAAAATTAAGGGAACGGACAAAAGGGATAGAGAAACTCGGGCATCCACAGGTAAAAAAGGTTAGAAAGCCAATACCAATAACTGCGGAAACAGTGCAATCAATGGAACAACAACAAAATACTTATGAAAGGCTGCAGCACTGAACTTACCAGGGAAGATTAGAGTGTCAAAGCTCACGGCAGTCAGGGAACGTCTGCACTCCGGTGTCTCCTCTCGTGTTTAGTCCACGTTTTAAACTTAAACTCGTTAGAAATACATGCTTCTGAACAAGGATTGACATGGGCTGTTCTCTTTAGAAGTGTGTGAACCTAAGCAGACTGAGTTCATGTGCGTTTTCAATTGCACATGCTGCCTCTTGTGTGGTGGGGAGTTATTCCAACTCCTACGTGCAGCGTTATTTTACCAGTGCATGCAGGGTCCAGCAATATGGTCATCATTTTCATAGAATACGGAATAAAAAGTTACATAACACGTGAAAAATGAAATTTACTTTTTTGTTCTGTCACACACATGCCTGACTTAGTGGAGTTATAACAAAATAAACACTGTGCATTATCAAAATGAAATTCAATGAACTGGTTTGCAAAAGGAATGCATTGGCACCCAAATTCCAAAACTGTACACAGGTATCTCACAAGTGGGTTTCTCGAATTTTAAAAGTAAAATGCAACACCATTTCTCTTTCCACACAAATTTTTTGCCATTTGCTGGCGTGCCGAACTGTGCCTAATTGTTTGGCGTGCCTGAGAAGACTGCCTAGGGTCATGTTCTGGTGACGCCTGAGTGTTGACGCGTGATGCAGTGTTTCTGGGGCGAAACATAAGTGCTGGCCAGATAAAACTCACCAAATGGAACGTAGCTCCCTGTAATTTTGACCTAGAAAACGAGGTGTGGAAAGAGCATTGCCCAAGGTGCAGATACAAAGGTTAACTTTCTGATACATATGAGCAATCAATTTTGATGAGACCCAAAAGTCTCTGAATTACGCAGACGCCAATACCTGCCACTGAATTGGTAATCACGCCGTGTTTACAGGGTGAGTAATGTAAAAAGACGTGTTGCCAAGGTTAGCACTCCGTCATAGGCACGTAGGTTCAGAAAATGTTTTTTCCTTGCCTGCTCACCATGACCAATCACTTGCCACTAACAGCCAGTCACAAACCTGGTGTTTTGACTTTCCCTGAACACCAGTAACATTGATGCTTTGATGAAGAGATCCAGACTAAGCAGGCAAACGATCAAACTTTACCTTAAAATAACAAGAATTGGCATAGCCAATAGGTCTTGCCTTTGGGACCTTAGAAGTTTAGCCATGCAACAGTTGATGTTATTGCACCAAGGATATTGTGCTGCATAACTAAATACATAAGGTCCCCAAAAGCGAGACCTATTGGCTATGCCAATGCTGGTTATCGGGGCAACTAGAATGTGATTTGGGGCAGCTGCATTTTCTGTATAGGTATGGATTTGCGGTTTGCCACATGATTCATCATCTGCAAATTTATTTTTTTAAAAACCACATTTCTAGCTCAAACGGCTGCTAAATTACCTAAACCCGGCGCCAAGCAGCACAGTAAAAGGCTCTCCGCAAAGGTTGACCTGTCACCTCTTGCTTGTCATATTTGGGTATTAAACTGGTACCAATGAGGTGTAAATATGCCACAATAATGAAGTAATACTATCATGAAATGTGCTGCATTATACCGCATAATTTGCCTTTTTGTCCTGCATAATTTAGTTATATGCTGCATAATTTGGTCCTCCCTGCCACTTAGGTCCGGTGAGCCTGGTCCATGTTTACGCTCTTCCTGTTCTGCACATGCGCTGTAATGTTGCTCAGGTAAGAATCTGGTCCCAAGCTACCGCTAACTACAAAGATTCTCTAGCGTCCCTTTCCTCAGTTTTTCCTCTGACTCTCTAGCTCCAAGTTTGTTCTCTTTTATTGTGCCCTAAACTAGTATTTGTTCTTTATATGCTTATTACCCTCTCGTTCTCTTTTTTCATGTTCTCTACATTATAAGTTCTCCTTCGTTATTCAGCTTATTTATCCACTCCTACTACCCTTTCTCCATACACCCTTTACATATTTATCTGCCTTTGTATGCACTCTAATTTCTTTTTCTGTGCCACTTTGCTGTCTTATTCCCAAACACCTTCTTTCCTTTCCTAATGCTCTCTACCCTTCATTTTACTTATTCATTCTACCTTTCACTTAAGTGTTTTTCATATTCTATTTGCTTCTTCTTTCCACTCTGCTCTTTCCCTTCAATTTGTTTCCATCTTTACTGTAGACAATCCACCTTTTCTACTGTCATCCTATATTTAACTCCTTTTGATGGACCCTATATTTTTGCAGGTGTTAGAACTCTATGCACTGAAACCCTACTAACAAGTGGCAGAATGCCTGTGCTCTCCTTTTAAGCATGGTTGGATTGGCATATTCCTAATTGGTATATTTAACTTGCCTGCAAGTCCCCTACTGTATCGTACAAAATGTACCAGGGCTTGTAAGTTAAATGTCACTAGTGGACTGCAGCACCTATTGTGCCATCTACTACAGTGACAGTGTAAAACACTGCTTTCAGCCCCGTTGTAGCCGGACTGTGGCAGTTTAAACATAGTTTTCGAACCTGTTAAAATAAAAACTTGACCGGTCTAAACCTCCTACTGAAATATTAAAGTCACCTCTATAGAGGCCTAGTTGCCCACAATGTAGGGTGCATGGCATTCAAATGTAGGACATGTAGAAATGGATTGTTAACATATCCTGACTATCACCTAATAGCTATTCTTCACTGTGGGCCCAGCTGTCCAGGATTGGGCTGTGAGAATCTTTTTTGCATTACAGTGTCAAGTTCAGCTTAAATGTCCAATCCTGCAGTACATGCCTGCATTTAACACATTGGGCTGCATTTAAGAGGAAGGGAGACATGATGCCAACACAATGCAGTGTATATTTACTGTCTGGTTGTTGGAAACCTCTTTATTCTACCAGGTTAAATTTTCTGGAGTTATTGGGGGCCCAGTGGCTGCCACAAACTGGCTTTTAATGTTCTATGTAGGCGGGCACTAGAATTACCACAGTACACTCCCTACACACACACACACACCCAGCCCTCATAGCCCAAGTTTGTGGCATAAAACTTGTTATCTTGAAGATGTGCAAATTGGGTAGGGTTTGCCCTGGGAACTTTTACTGCATTAGTTAAGGCATGCCCAGGGGTCATTCCCACCCACTAGTTGGTGGCAGGTATGAATGTGGCATCTCCAGGCACCCACATCAGAACACTTCTGAACCTGTGAACATCAGAAGAGGACTGGACATGCTGTCTGTGACCTGAAAAGATTCCTAAATGACTGGACCTGCTTTCTTGTAAAAAGAACAAAGTGGATTCTAAGGGTCATATGCTGACTTTGTTCAAACTACAGCAAAAAGCTACAAGTGGTCTTTCCTGCAACTACCCAACTGATTAGTGGCAACCGGAACTGGAACCTGCTGGCAGCTTCTGCCCAACACCCTGTGAGTCTAAGTGCTTCCCCTGAAGAGCACTAAGGCTTCAAAGTGCACTCCCTTGGTGGACTCTGACAAAGGACTAAAGCCAGAGTTAACGTTTTTGACCAGGATGAACTTAGTCAGAGTATCAGTCCCGCTCTCCATCACGGTCAATACCAAATTGCACCTACGTCCTGGTCTACTGCGACCACTGACTATCATTGGCACTGTGCTTTTTGGCTCTATTTCACTGTAAACATTTAAAATTTCATATCTCCAGTTTCCCTTATTGTGTTGCCACTTGCGTGTCATTTTATTACAATGTATTCTATTTTCCTAAGTTGGTTTGGGAATTTTTAATGCTCTGTGTTTTTATACTGTTTTGGTACTCCGTAAATACTTTATACATTGCCTCCAAGTTAAGCTTGTCTGCTCAGTGCAACAGCTACCAGGCAGCTGAGCTCGGGTTTAGTGACTTTAGTGATTCATCCTAAATAGGATTGTGATTATAATGTGAAGTGGGTAGTTACCCCCAACTCAACTAATACTCCAATAGCTTACACTCATTTTTCAGTGCCTTTTCTTTTCCGATCATCCTCTTTGCTCCTCTCACTTAATGTTATCTTCCATTTACTTTACTTGTCTATGCAGCTCTCGTTTTTGCTTTCGTCTTTCACCTTTGTGTCAGACCTTAATCTTTTTTCATTTTCCCCTTTCAAACTTGGTTTCATAATTTTTTTTAGTTCCTTCTTTCACTCTGCATTCTTTTTAGGTCTCGCCTACCAGACAACGCCAGAAGACCTATTGTGCGCTTACCAAGAACTCACTGGGGCTTAAAGCGCATCACTGCCTACCACAGGTTGGCTCTAATTTGTCGGATTCTTCTGCAATATCTTTCCTTTTCCTGGATTGTTCATTTTGTGTTTGTCCCTCACCTCGAGTTTGGTCTCTTTACCATCTGATTGGCTGACTTGAATCCTTCCACTTCTCGCTTTCAAGGAACTTTTCTTTTAGGTTACGCACTCAATGACGGTGCATGTGTTTTCCCGCGCTCGTGTAATACCCTCAAATGCCTACCCCCTACGCTCCGTGTTGCTCTCGCACATGTGCTGCTCACTCGTGGTACTTCTACCCCTGTGCTCAGTATTAATCCCTCTACCTCATGAGCACCCAACCTTGCGGTCACCTGTGTCGGATTCTCCCCACCCCCTGTTCTCGCTCTCGTTAGCGCTTCTCCCTGTCCTACATTCAGCTCTCCGTCATGTGTTTCTGCCCTGGCGCGCAGTCTAGTTGTCTTGCTCTTGTGCTGCATTACCCACCATTGCCTCCCCGCCCCAACGGCCTCTTTTTTTGAGCTCTTTTCCGTTGGAAAATGTTTAGTTAAGCTGAAGATGCGACGTTGTTTAATTGCCATTTGTTGAGGTTTCTGGGTTAGCACAGGGCACGACTTCCCCAAGGCTCTAACGTGTTTGTAATATGGAATAACATGCATTTTATATCCTGGCTCCTTTCTGCAGTTTTAAACGTCCCTTGGTCAGGGAAGGCTCGTGAACTGTTGGAGAACATGAATGTGCAGTGTCCACCCTCACTCTCCTCTACTCTGTTCGGAAAGATTTTATTTTCATTGGTTTATTAGTACATTTGTGTGCAGTCCCGCAGGAGGAAGGGGGTGGGGTATTGAGTTGTAATGTTACAGCCCATGCCTCGCCTGAATTGTCATGTATATTTGAGAAAGTATCATTAATAAACGTTGGATGCGGTTTGACTCGGTAATAAAAATGTTAGCTTTCAGGTTTACCAATCCAAAAATGACGCAACCACCAGCAGTCACGTAATCAAGTCATGCACCCTTTTTGTATTTGTACATTTTTTTTGCTGATTGTATAACAACGCCAAAAGACAATTTTTAGACAAACAGGTCCCAAAATTGGCTTTGCCAATGCTTGTTTTTCCCCGTTTAGTAATCTTTCACTTTGTAATTTATTTTGGTTTCTGGGCAACCCTCGACACTCACCCAAAAACTGTCATGCTATTCCCATCCGGTATTTACTAGCTTTTATTTTGAAACCTGCAAGTTTATCTTCCTCACTTAGCGGAGCCGAAAACAAGTTGTTTAAAGTTTAGTGTGTCCCGGCATGGACGCATTGCGCATCCATGTCCGTCCATTGTCGCTGGCTGTTCAGAGGGCTCCTTGGCACTGTCGCCAGCTGCCTTTTGAAGCCAACGCAATGACCAGGAGACAGGTCGAACTGCACCAAAAGGAATCCAAAGTGGCTTTTTGGTACTGGAGAGGGAGCACCCAAACAGTAAAATGTCATGTTGAATGTACATTGAAAATTCTTGCACTAGAGCTTCTTGAGAACCTCAAAGCAGAAGGAACGACAGAACGACGTTAGCTCTGGAGAAGGTGACACATTCGTAACAGCCGGTGCTCGATGCACAGGACTTCCGTTTGATACCGGAAGTGAGGGGCACCCAGGACAAGGCCACTGGCAAGGGGGAAGCGGGTCTACACTTTAGGGCACCAGGCGGCAGCCTCAAGGCACACTAAGGAAGCACCATCACAGCAGAAATGCAAAGGATTATGGGATCAGATAGAAGGCTTTTAGAAAGGACTCATGAAAACTGCCAATGAATAATGTGCAAAACAAAAAGGTAGGAAGGAAAGTTGTACAAACAAATTTGAGTTGTCTGAAACCCAAAAAAACCCAGATACGTCTTGAAGGATTAAAAAGGAAATGATTAAAATTGCCGCACCTAAAACATTAAATGAGGCAACAATTTTAAACAAGGTGTAGGAGAGTAGGGTCTGCTATCCTATGGTCACCCCAAATTTTTGCTTTTTGCTTCACTGGTTTGACATATTGAGGCTGTGGGCCTGCTAATCAGACCCCCAGCCTGCTGTTCTCTCCAACTAAATTGACACTATGCACCCTAGGTGCATAACCAATTGGAAGTGGATCACCCTGTGAGCCCCTGTACCAGTGTACACTAGGTACCCAGGGCATTGGTGTTATCTAAGGCCTACCAGGGGCTGAAGCATGTATTATGCCACCCCTGGACTAGCCTAACAAATTTGACACAACTGGCTGATCACTCAGCTGGGTTAAGTTGGTGTAACCACCTCTTACTTAGGTGTAGTATACCTATACCTAACCTTAAATGGAACACATGGTAACCTATAAGTCACTCCTATGGCAGGCTTTGACAATCCTGAAGGCAGAGTGCTTGGTTCCATGTGAGATGGTGCTCTGGCATGAGCTGAGCCTGTCTGCAGTGGTCGGAACAACTTCCTTCTACTGTTTCCAGATGTAGTCATACCATATACTGTTAAGTGCATTATGAACCTCGCGGTTAAATGCTATCTTTGGTTTGGCTTTATCAAAACATGTCGAGTAAGGTGTCATACGAATTGGAATACTAACCCCTCGCCAATTCTGGCGACGGGGTTAGCATTCCACCCTTCTAGAGGGACACGACATGTACAGTACCTGAAACCCGGGTAAAATCAGACATAGCCTCAGCTCCACAAAATGGATGCTGCCACCACAGACACAAGTCTGCCCTCCTGCTGCTGGGAGCCCTTCCAGCTTGGGAGACGTGGACAAAGGGTTTCCTGCCAGGGGAGGTGCGTGCACCACCCCAGACAGGATTTTGTGTATTGGTCAGGTAGGGCTTGAAAGAAACCAGACATGCCTGAGGCTCAAAAGGAGCCTGTGCATATGCCAGTTCAAACCAGTCCTGGGGCACACCAGCCCCCGGACCTGGGGCGAGCTGGACAAAGGATTGGGGGTGTAACCACCCCCCTTCCTGGTCCCAACCTTAGGGAGGGACCTAGCAGGTAGTCCGGCCTCTAGAATCCGCTTAAAGGTAGGAGCTGTGTCCTAAGACTTCAGACATCCTGGAATCAACTTGAAACTAAGAAGAAGACGGGAACTTCGACGCTCTGCCGCACAGAGGACTGAAGCCAATCTCCCCTGTGGTCAGGGAGTGACCACCTTGCTAACGCAAGCACCAGCCAGTGAATCAACGTCTGCTTTGCCGCCGCCTCCCGCCGGAGCCCGAGCCCAGAGACTGATAAGACCTGGACCTCCAGACCTCTCACCGCCCGATCCACAGTCCCTGAAAAGAAGGAACCCGTGGAGGCACCGAGACACGTGGAGCCAGCCATCTTGAAAAGACCACGACAAGCTGCAAGCGCAACAACCGAGGCTCCCTCCAAGTTGTGCTTTGGGATCTGAGAAGCCCAACACCCGAGCAGCATCTGCACCAAAGGTGAGCCCTCCAGCATCTCCACGATCTGCGTGGGGCCCTTCTGCATTTTGCCACTCGACGCGCCTAACCGGTTGCTGGCCCGCTGGCCAGTGGCCATCTTGGCGACGAAGTTCAAGAACTATACCGCTGGTCTGGTTGCTCCAGACTGGCCCTTGCGCCCCTCCAAAGGAGCAGTCCCTCTGACCTTGCTGGTCAGAACCATCAGCTTATTTCGTTTTCCACAACAATTGCTTTTGCCAAGGCTTGTTTGCTTCGATCAAGTCGCCGACACCGCCGACAGCGAGAGCCTGCGTGGGACAGCTCGTGAACCGACTCCTGGACGTCGTCGACCTTCAGGGACCACGTGGCTGCAGAGACAAGCTGCACCTTTCTTCCTGTTTGCACCCGACATCGCCTGGTACCCACCTGGTGCCACGCTGGTCACTGGCTAGTGACTGTAAACACGGTCCCCTCTGCTTACAGGTCTTCTACAGCTCCGATCCACTCTTGGATCCACCGCATCCCTTCCGGACCGACCGCCTGCAGCATCCTTTTCTTCAGGCTCCATTGAACAGATAGAAGAAACCCGACGCACTTCGAGACCTATGCACCCGCTTCCTGTGGGTGAGGTAAAGCTGGCACTCCGGTGCCCAAGTGTAGAGTATCATCTCTAGTGTCTGTGTTTCCAATCTTGAGTTCATAGTCCATCCGGAAGATCCTATTTGCAGTAACTTTGTAACTTTTACGCACCCATTGAAAACCTATGGGAGCCCGCGTGTGACTTTCCTCACTGCACACGCAACCCATGGACCTCCTGGTCACTAACTGAAGTTAGCTCCTTGTAGGCCCAGCGATTCTAGAGGCCCTAGGCCTTTTTCCTTTTCTGTTCGTGGTACTTATACCACTATTTGAGTATATGGTTTGATCGGCCACCAGGGCCTATCCATATAAAGTGCAACTTCTGTATATTATAACGTTGTCTTGTTTAACGATTTGTGCTCCTGTGCTCATAAAGAGTCTAGGGGATACTTTGAGTAATAAATACATATATATATTTTCAATATATATCTGTGTGGTGTCCTTTCATTGGTATAAAAGGGGGTTACATTTGGTATAACAGCCTGCTAAACACGCTTTAACGAGTTTAGCCTCAAAGACTGCTTAGCCTACGCTACCACTAGGGCAGCTAGTCCGAAAAGGTTGACTTACAACCACACCATAAGGGTTGCTTGGCATGGTACAAGGTGGTCACTTTAACTAGTGAACATCATATACCAGGCCAACTTCTCACACAAGGTAAACAAAGTAAAGTGGTAAACACTATGGCAAAAGTAGCCTCTGTTGAATACGGATACCTAACCTTTAACCTCCCCGCCCTCCGACCCCACTATCCGTCCGCTACAAATATATTTTTAGGTCTCGCCTGGCTATCGCGTAAGCGATCGCCCAGCGAGACTCTAGTAAGGGGCTCCCAAAAGTGCTCCCAAAAATGGCGAGCACGCGCACAATCACGTGCATCGTGCCGCCATGCAATCCACTTTTTGGGGAAGCGCTTAAGCCCACTGGAGCGTGCACTGGTGACGGGCGTGCGGTTACGCGCACAATGACGAGCAGAGGCGCCATATGGCTTTCCTCCCTCGTCATGGTGCGTGCACTTCGCACACCACTCGCCAGCCAGCCTGCTTTAACTTTTGCGCCTCAATGCTCCTCCCCGTCTCCCCCACCACAGAGCGCGTCTCGCGGCCGCGCGTCGCTAATGATCTAGAGTCCAGAAGAAGGAATTGCCCAGCAATGAGATTGTCTGCAAGATCTTTCCCTCCAGGAGGCATCGCCTGCTACATGCAATTTTTCCATAAACTATTTCTGAAGCCCCCACCCCACCAAATCTCGAGTATCAGCATTACATCGGTTGCTTTATATCAAGGGCTGCAGAATACCCCAAGACGCATCGTACTTCAAAGGGTCCGCTCCCCCGTGCGGAATTCGCCCCCCCCTCCACCCCCCGCCACCAAGCGCGCACGCCAAGCTCCGCCGGGCTTGTGTTATGACCTAGTCCTGACCACCTATCTGAGTGCACTCTTCCTGTTCCCCAACAAAGGCTTCTCCACTATAACCCTCTTTTCATTAATTTTTACTCAGCTCTCATCTTTAACCCAGCCCTTCTTTCATTTACTCTGCCCTCTTTTCTTTGCATTTTTATATAGTGCTAACGCGACCCGAAGGTAATGTAGCACTTTATTTGAGCACCAGTTACGTCACATTTTTGTAGGCACGGGGAGATTTAGAGCAAATGATTTTCCCGGAATCACAGGGTGGCTTCCCCATTTCCAAAGTTGGCTGCTCTGGTTGTTGCACCAAATGCTCGCCCCTTCTTTTTACTACACTTCCGCCTATGACGCAGTCCCACAGCACTCTCCATGCCTCTTTTCTCAGTCAACCCTCAGTGCCCTGTCCCCTTAGCCTCCCCTGCCTGTCCCTTTTAACTCCTCCCTAGCCCCTCACATTCTCAGCAGCGGCCTTGCATGGAAACGGTTTCCATGGTTACCATATGTCCGTCTCGGGGTCCCTCGCTGTGATGCAGGGCTCTGACCCTCCCAGGCCTGTGTAACCAACATTCAGATGGTGGGCTCTGACCCCACTAGCTAGTGACCATACGGCAGCACCGCCTCCCACAGTCTAACAGCTCTTCCTGTGGAGACCTGCGGTCCTCGACGACCGGGCACGGCTGCGGCCTACTATGCACACTGACAAGCGCTTCGTGAAAAACAAGTGTTGTGCACAGCTAGAGAAAGACAATGGTGTCTGGGTGTGATAATTCACATGTGTAGCGGGCAGGAAGCAAAGCACAGCACAATCTACACACAATCTCTTGGGCGCACACGCATGTACACTCAGTACACGCAGTAAACCCACCATTTCGACCATCCAATCGCAAATACCAAACAAACACATCACACAAATTCAACTCCGGAACATACAAGGACAATGTTTGAGGTGATACGCCGAAGTAATGTTAAACTATGATAATGGTAGCTTCAAGATTCTACTCTTAAGGTAAAAAATTGTGTAGTGTTTAAACACGAGACTAGTTAGGTTTCTAAAGGTCGATGTTTTTATCTTTTTTTTTTACATAAACACGCGTATAGGCCTATTTTTCGATCATTAAAAAAAAAAAAAGCCTCGTCTTGAAGGATTACACTGGGAAAAAGGGCCATTATGTGTCGCGACGTATAAAATCTCATCTCTTCACCAGGGCCAAATACTTTTCAAAATTTGATACAAAACGGAGTATTGGTAAGCCAAATGTCACAATAAAAAGGGAATCATAAAACCACCATTAATAGAAAACAAAGATAACGAAAAAGCAGAAATACATTAAACCAAATGATGCATACTCAGTTCTTTTAATTATAAACTCCACAACACATGTTACCTTACCACACATGCGCGGTCACAAATGCACACAGGCACATGGCCACATCTGCCCAACGCTTAAATAGAATGTGTGTCTTTCCCACACATTCAGGCCCATTCTTACACAATGCATTTCTCCCTCCTACCTACACTCACTCACAGGATAAAAAAAAACCAATCACGCACAGAATCAAAAACACAAATGGGCTAAAGAACAGCCACAAACATTGTTCAAAATCAGTATTTTATAACTACACTATTCTGAAACAATAAAAACAAGTAAAACACATTAAATGGCTTCCTACTCTTTAGGTGGGGCCTACATTATCAGCAGGTTAACTCATCAAAAATGCACAAGGGCTCCTTTTTTTCTCCCGTGTCACACCCATGTTGCGAATAAAGGAGATTGGGGGAATCTAAACATTTGTTATAAGAACAGGGCCTTCAATAGCATAAGGGGGGGGGGGGTCATTAATTATATAACTATATCAGTTTTCCCAGTAGTCAGCTAATACGGCAAAACAGAAAGGCCCGCTTTGCGCAGAGGCGCTTTCTCCCCCACCTGACTGTCGCTTTGATCTTTTTTTAAGATCAAAGGCTGTCACCAAACTTGGCATGCTCGGGTAGATATTGTTCTCGTGACAGGATGAAGATCCGAGAGAGAAAGCACGCGCCTTCGGAAGTGGCCGCGCAAACAGGAATTTGCACTGCAATAGGTCTTGCATGTACGCGAGTTTAAGCTACTGGCATTGTAAACCATGCCTTTTATTTATGTTTTAAAAACAAAAACAAAAATAAAAAGGCATTGTCATTACAATGCCAATAGCTCAAACTCGCGTAAATGCGAGACCTAATGCATTGCAAATGCTTGTTTAATTTGAATCAAAAGGGAAACTGCCCGAAGGACCTCTCCAGCCTCAAAAATACAGCCAGGGCACGAGCTTATCCAAGCAGGGTCCGCTTTCACTTTCCTCCTTTGTGAAAGGTTTGTTATCTTTATGGGGCCATGTGTTTCAAACACATGGCCCCATAAAGATAACAAAGCTTTTACCACAACAGTAAGTCAAGTGAGCCAGTCCTAGAGAGACTGCTCAAATAGAGAAGACTATGTCAGCAATTGCTCTTTCCCAATGGCTGGCCGCCATTTAGCATAAACGAGGACGCCAGTCAATGGGAAAGGGGCGGGGCTTAAAGCCAGATACTGACTGACCCTAAATCATTAAATCTCGCCAGCACGACTGCACATGTGTGCAGTCTTATGCTAGGCTCGACCTAAAAGTTCAAGTAATGAAAACTAAATTGTTTGTTGAATACTAAAAGCTTCAGTGGACAGTGTTATTTTTGGTGCATCTGACTGGGAATCGGTATCAGGCATGAGGCAAAACAAAACTGCATGCATTTTGCAAATGAAAATTCATTCAACTCAATTGTTATATCAATCGCACTGCCACAAATTACAAACCTGGACTGCTTGCATTTTTAATTATTCATTCAACAAGTTATTGCCATTAACGGCGAGCAGCACCTACCCTGGTGTACTGCATTTTGCTGGAGCTCTGCTGCGTGTGTGCACCCGATCTGGGGTAATAGTCTTGTTAGGCCAGACTGGGACATGCGATTTATCATCTCTGGCTGGCAAAAGTAGTTAAAAAGTTCTCAAAGTTCTCCCTCACAGTAGCAACCTCGAAACCGCTGCAACTAGAGGGAGAGCTGGTCAAGGTACGAGCACACCGCTCTGTTTTCTTTCATACTCAATACAAATTTAAACTGCATTGGCATAGCCAATAGGTCTTGCTTTTAGGACCTTATAAGTATTTAGTTATGCAGCACATTGTCCTTGGTGCAACTGTTGCATGGCTAAACACATGGTTCCAAAGGCGAGACCCTATTGGCTATGCCAATGCTTGTCTACAGCTCTGAGCACTGTTGGGGCTGCCAATCACCAGCTCACCGCAGGCGCCAGCTCACTGCCTCCCATCGCCTGTAGAAAGTGATTACAGGCTGTTTGAGCCAATTCGCGTCTGCGTCTTACAACGGGGCAGCTCATCAGGACTCCTCTGAAGTACAAATCGGCCGGGCGGCGGCTTAAAGGTATCCTCCAGGTGACTGGGCCTTCGGGACAGGCAGAGTTGTCCTGCAGCTAAATCCACATGGGGTGGGTGACTGTCCACCATAAGAGCCCCGGCCTGTCAATACAGCTGCTGAGCCCAATCACAACACGGCTTAGGCTGGATTTGTTTGTTTATTGCTGGCGTGGTTAAGTAACTGTCACGGGATAGAGAAAGCAGACCGTAGTACTGGCTAGGGTGAGCCTAGGGTGGTGGGTTCTAGAGACGCCTTTTCTAGATTTAGGTGTCGACCTACATTTCTCACTTTCTAACTTCTGAGAACATAAAAAGGTGATGTCTTTGTACACCATGTGCCAGTGAATTAGATGCGTGTTCTACACAGTTGATGGGACCCTTCGGCAGCCACCCATATCCGAACATTTTTCGCGAAGCTTAGCAGATTTCAGTGATTAACCTAAACGCTCCGAGTAACGGGTGACATTACCTCCAATGTACCTTCTTTAAATCTGACGCGGTCTGGCTTGAAATCAAACGCGCGAGAACTGCACGGCTGAGCAGCGAGCGTTTAACTACTGTTCTACATATGGACATTATAACTCCAATACGCATTTCATGAGATGTTCCCTCTTACTTGGTTGTAAACTGGACAGCAATGTCTATATTCCATTTACGTAAAAGTGTACTTTAGAGAGAAAAATTGTTGGTAAACATTGCTATATGCGTTTTTAATTCTAGTAATGGTACGCTTTTTATAATACCAATAATGCATTAAATTAATGTCACTCGTGTGCGGTGCTCATTTCTAGGAGCATAAAGATGCGATGGAAATAAAAGAACGTAGGTGCTACAATTCAAGAATAACTTTCGGTTTTTATTTCAGAAGGAACACTGTTTTGCTTCGTGTTGACTGTGGCAGCAAAGCACAGCTAAAGAGCAAAGAGAGTTGGACAAATTTGTGGCAGCTGGCAGGAGGGGGGGCAAGGCCGAGGGGGTACTTACCTGCAGTCAACATCTTCCCTCTCTGCAGTAGTTACGTTCCGCGAGCTTAGAAGCAGTGGGCTTGTTACAAAGGCATCGAAAATAAAGTTTAATTTGCATTAACAAGGGCGTGCTGTCGTGTACTAGAAGCCTATAGCGTCATTCCGCTTTGTTCTTGGCTAGTCCTTTGTCACTTGAAATAACAGATTGAACCATGAATTCAGTCAGCTTAATTCCAAATACACATTCGAGCCCCCTCGAGCAGGAGTTGTGTTTTCCTGGGGAGCTCCGCCTGAGGGGGCTGCTATTACTCACAGAACAGACTTGTGTTGCCTGTGGCAGCCATATCCGACAGCAGCAAAATCTATTTCCAACCCTCAATCCCATTCACCACCCCTCAAAGCACAGCAGCATAGTCAGTTAAGTACTGAAGCACACTCGGTTACAGCACCTCAATGAAGCACAGCAAGATACTTCCCGGCAACACCCAAGCATAGAAGCATTGCAGTTATTGCCCTTCAATGAAGCACAGCAGCGTACTCCTTAGCCACCCCTCACAATAGTACATCAGCATACTCCAGGTTCCCACCCATTGATTAAGCACAGCGGTGTACTCTATTAGTACACCTCATTGAAGTAAAGCAGCGTACTCCCAGTTAAAACCAGTCAATGAAGCACAGCAGTGTATTCCTAGTTAACCTTCCTTATGAAGCACAGCAGCGAACTGATACAACCCCTCATACTCCATTACCACCCCTCACTTGTGCATAGCAGCGCTCTCCCAATTACCACCCAACAAGAAAGCACAGCTGGGAAACCAACCATCGGTGAAGCTCAGCAGCGTACTTCGTTATCACTGGTCAAAAATAGCAAAGCAGCGAAGTCCATTCACCACCCCTCAAAGCACAGCACTGTAGCCACAGTTTCCAACCTCCAGTTAAGCACAGCAGGGTACTCCTTCCTTCCCTCAATTAAGCACAGCAGCCAACTATGTAATCAGCCCTCAGTGAAGCACAGCCAAGGACTCCGTAAGCAAACCTCATTAAAGCACAGCAGCATACGTCCAGTTACTAAATCTCATTTAAGAAAGCGCAGCGTACTCCCAATAAAGACCCTTCAATGAAGCACAGCAGCATGCTTCCAGGTACCACACGACAATGAAGCACAGCAGCATATTACAGTTCCCACCCCTCAATGAAACACAGCAGCATATTCCTAGTTCACACTTTACAAGCACAGCAGAGCCCTCAGTTACAACCCTCATACTACCAGTTACCACCCCTCAATTAAGCAGAGGAGCGTACTCCCAGTTGCCATCCCTAGGGGAAACAGCTGCTCCTTAGCCACCTCTACATTAGGCACAGCAGCGCTATCAGTTACAGCCCCTCAATCAAGCACATCAACATACTGCCCGGTAACACCTCAAGGAAGCTCAGCAGCATACTCTGACCACCCATGATATTACGTTACCACAACAAAATGAAGTACAACTGCATACCAAAATTACAACCCCTCCATAAAGCACAGCAACATACTCCGTTACCACCACCCAGTGAAAAAAGCATAATCTTACCAGCCCTCATTCTCCCAGTTAACACCTCAAATAAGCACAGCAGTGTACTCCAGTAACCATCCCTAAATGAAGTACAGCAGCATACAGTTACCACCCACCATATTCCGTTACCACAACATAAAGTAAAAGAGCGTACCCCAATTACAAACCCTCAATTAACAGCAACATAGTCCGTTACCACAAACCAGTGAAACCGCAACATAATCTGTTACCAACCTTCGTACAACCAGTTAGCACACCTCAATTAAGCACAGCAGCGTACTCCGTTACCAATCGTAAGTGAAACACAGCAGCGCACGGTTACCACCCTTCAGTTAAGCACAGCAGCATAGTTAGTTACCACTGCTCAATGAAGCACATCAGTGTAGTACATTACCACCCCTCACTCCCAGTTATCACTCAGTGAAACAATAATTTACTCCGTAGCCACTGCTCAAAAAAGTGCAGCAGCTAACCGTTACCAACCATCAATTATGCACAACAGCGCACTCCCAGATACCACCCATCATATACCCTCACCACAACTTAATGTAGTACAGCCCTCATGCTCCCAGTTGGCACCCATCAAAGCACAGCAGTGTACTCCATTACTGCCCCTCAATTAAGCAGCGCATTCCCAGTTACCACCCATCAAGAAAGCACAGCTGCATACTTGTTACCAACCCCTCAGTGAAGCTCAGCAGCGTTCGTCATTACCGCTCATAAAATCATAACAGCAAAGTCCCTTACCTCCCCTTATAATAACATTCACCAACCCTCAAAACAGCAGCGTAGTTACAGTTAGCATCCCTCAAGTAAAGCAGTACACTCCCAATCACCTCAATGAAGAAAAGCAGCGTAATCCAAGTTACTGCCCCTCAATGAAGCACAGCAATGTACTGCCTGACAACACTCCGGGAAGCACAGGAGTGTACTCCCAGTTAGCCCCCCCCCACCCTCAGTTGAGCACAGCGGCATACTCAGTTACCACACCTCATTAAAGCAGAGTAGCGTACTTTTAGTTAGTACAAATCATTGAAGTACAGAAGCATACTCCTAGTTAAGATATGTCAATGAAGCAAAGCAGCGTACTCAGTTATTGCCCCTCAATGAAGCACAGCAGCAAAGTCCTGTTACCAGCCCTCCTGCTCCCAGTTGGCACCCATTAATAAAGCACAGCAGAGTACTCAGTTACCACCTCTCAATGAAGCACAGCAGCGTACTCCAGTTACCAACCCCCAAAGCACAGCAGAGAACTCAATTAGCCCTCAGTGAAGCACAACGGAGTAACCAGTTACCACACATTAAAGCACAGCAGGGTGTGTCCAGTTACTACATCTCATTGTAAAGCAGCACACTCCCAGGTACCACCCCTCAATGAAGCACGATGGCGTACTACATTACAACCTCTCAAAGCACAGCAGCGCACTTAGTTACCACCCCTCACTGAAGCACAGCTGAGTACTCCCAGTAACCACCCCTCACTGAAGCACAGCAACTTACTGCCCAGAACACCCCTCAAGGAACCACAGCAACATACTCCGTTATCACCTCAATGAAGCACAGCAGCATACTCCGTTACCACTGGGATTCATAAGGTGCCCGATAGACAAAGTAGCTAAAAAAACAATCAGCACGAGTCTGTTCATTTCAGGTAGTAGACGCAAGATAACCAAGAATGTAACGGGTACAGTTCAAACTCACCAGTATTTATCCAGGGACCCTTCATTTCCATCAATGATTCTGGCTGAGAAATCATAAATGGACTTGGCATCATTAAACCCATCCACGTGGGCACGCTGTAGAAGAGAGCAAAGTGAGGAGTCCATTCCACAGAGCAAGTTGGAGGTATGCACAGAGAACAGTATGAAAATACAGAAAAATTATGTAGATAGAGGTATGTAATATCGCCTCATGAAAAGACAGGAATACCAAAGCACTGAGAAGTCAAATATGCGGAGCAAGTCAGAGGTATGCAAGACTGCCTCACGAAGAAATCAGGGCATCAAATACTGATAAGTCAAAGTAGCTTTATTTTGGTTTTGAGGATAGAAACCATCAAACTTAAGTACAATACTTAAGATAGTAAAGATTAAAAAAAAATGCAGAGACATAGAAAAAAACATGCAGAAGTGGTTATTCAGTACATCGTCGTAGTTACTAAAGAACCTAAGACCCAGAGCCTAAATCCCGGCTATTTCTCAGCCTTACAGTAGCCTTCATAAAGCTAAGTGCGTTAAAAATATCTCCAGAAAGCAGCTGTAGGTACATAAGAGCAGACCTAACTTGTAAAAGTTTAGCCTTTTTTTATAATAGGGATGAGAAACGTTCAAGCCATTGCATAAAATTGTAACAGTGACGTGCTGTGTATCCTGTGGAGGCCGTGTCGCAGCCACAGGTTAAAAATTTACAACTCATGTACTAAAAACGGGAAAGGCCAACAAGATGGACAGTAAATCGATTCGAAACCTAGTTAGCAGAAATTGTTATGCCGATTCTTAATGACAAGGTAAGGTTCTGTAGATGACCCTGATCTCAACATATGGCATCAAGCACAAGGCTTTGCTAATTGGCACTTCACTATCATGATCCTTTACCTAAAAATATTTCCCTTAACCAAAGCATAATCTGCCTTACACAGCCCCTCAGATTAAAAAAAAAAGTCAATCCTGCCTAAGGCCTGCAAAGAGACCCTGATATACTTAAGCCACAGGCATATGAAATGCAGGATCCAGGGACAAATAGTCTTTCAGAATCTCCCCACTTTAAGACCTGTCTTTAACCAGATCTTCAACCAAAGTGCAAGGGGGCGAAAAGTCACAATCCGGTATATAACCTATGCCCAATTACTCATATCCACATCCACCGAAAAGGTGGTACTTTGAGGAAGACAAAAGCCTCCATAGAAACTTAATTTCTATTTGCAGCTCCATATGGTTAGCACAACCCCCGATTTCAGCCCCATAGATTACTTCAGAAATACATTTTGCACTGTAAATCTGCAAAAGGGCCCTAAGTCTGCTGCCTAATCTTAAAACTAAAAACTGCAGAAGTTGCTAGTGTGAAATTCATCTTTTCAAGGTAAAGTGTTAGACCTGGCACCATTGGCGTGGGGCTCCCTTCAATTTTTTGCAATTGCCTCATGTGTTTTTGCTGGTTATAGATTCTTTGGGCACTGTGCCACTGCTATTCCAATGCAAGTATTCCCTATGGTAAATTGATGTATGGATTAGGGTCTCCATGATTGGCTGGTTTTGTTTACTTGTCAGACCCTAGTACAGTGCACTGAGTGTGCCCAGGGCTTGTAAAATAAAATGCTGCTAGTGGGCTTGCAGCACTGGTTGTGCCACCCACAGAAGCAGCCTGTAAAGTGTCTCAGGTTTGCCATTCCAGAGCCTGTGTGCAGTCTGGTACTGCCATGTTGACTGGGCAAGTGCAACCACTTGCAAGTCCCTAAACCTTCCCTTTTCTGCATATTAGTCACCCCTATGGTAGGCCCAATGGCAGGGTGCATTGTAGGTAAAAGGCAGGACAAGCCCGAATGTGTGGCATGTCCTAATAGTGAATTACAGCCATTTTCGTGTTTCACTATTGCAAGGCTACATGTTCCACATAGGTCAGAATGGCCAGTTTGATTACTACATCTTATAATCCTAACTGACCCAGGGAACATGGTAGAAAATTAGAGTTAAGTATGTCTGAACTCAATGATAAAATACATCTTTTATTGAAGTTGGTTTTAACATGGTGTTTGAAAATACCACTTTTACAAAGTGGTTATTTTCTTGCCTAACCTTCCAGCTTGCCTCTGCGAGGTTGTGTATTCCTTGTCTGGTGTTTGAGTGACAGGGGCTGGGGGGCTCCAGGAGACAGGGCGAGTCAGCACAGGGCTGAATAGATCTATCTGCATGTATATGGGTGGGAGGAGTTGCACTTGGGACCTGAATAGGGTTGTGCCTGCCTTTTACAATGCTGGCTCCACCTCCTGTGGTGCATCTGATGTCCCTGGCCCACACTATCAAAGGAAATAAGGAGCCTTAAAGTGCTCCAGGACTGCACAGCACTGGTTTGGACTGGGTACAGGACCCTCTGCCTTCAGAGGACAAAGGATTTGCTAGTATAAATATGGGGACCCAGAACTTTAGTTCACTTTCGGGAAACAAGAACCTTTGAGTTGAACCAGAGAGCAACTGAAGGAGACTATCCCTAAACGGAGTGCAGTTTGGCCTGCAGTGGTTGACTGACTGCCAAAGAAAGGAGAAAGGAACTTTGTGCTACTTTCATCAACTTGTAAAGGATCGCCAAAGGCTTGGAAATGGATAGTCTCCTGCTGAAGGTTTAGGTATAACCGACTTCACCAACCAGCTCCCCTGAGTTCTTTTGAAGTGCCTGCTGTTGCGCTGGGCCTTCTAAGAGACTGCATGTCACAAGGAGCTGGAAGCGCGACTCACGAAGCAGCACAACACCGCCACAGCTGTTGCATCACTGAAGGGTGTCGCTGCTGTTGCATCGCCGAAGCGCCTCGCATCACTGGAGAAGCATGTTGCAGGGCCTGTTGCGGCTCAGAAGATTTGTGGAGTCGCCGCATGGCCGTCGGGCTGCATGCATCGTTGTCTCCTCAAGACACCATTTTGTTTGATTGCACCAGATCTTCATCGCATCACAGCGTTGCGGGCTGCAGCACCACAGAAGCGCAGCACGAAACAGACACATCAACTCCCCATGCAGAGAAGAACTGACGCAACACCGTCACCTACACAGCAGTAGGGAACCAACGCATCAGTTCTTACGTGTAAGGAACCGACGCATTACCTTCCCTGCAACTTTAGTTTCATAGTGTTACGCATCCAAAAGGTAGACTGAACTTAGTGTCACATTTACCAACCAAAGAGAACTAAGCTATTTCTACCATTTTAAAAAGTACAGTATTGTGGCAGTGTAGGGCTCATCCACATCTGTGACCACCTAAAACCATCTGGATAACTGGTCAATACAATGAAATCTCATCTGTACCGATAGAACATGAAAGAGCCCCAGAAAATCAACTGATACTTTCTTCCACACCTTATCCAGACTTCTTAGATCCTGTACCTAGGATGGTATGGTCACTAAATGCTCATCACCGATGCAACACTGAGCACAATCCCTAACCACTTTACCAGCCTCTGTTCATGGATGGCCACTAGTATCATTATTCATCCACCAATTTCCAGTATGATTGTAACATTTCAACTTTTTCCTCTTGGCCATCCTTCCAAACACATTTCATGACATACATGAGATCCATATTAACTGCATCATACCATTTCTGGACACTTCTACACACTACACGATCTATCATTGATATTATACATTCTTCAACTTCATTAAATTCCTCTTGGTCAACCACCGTAGCCTTGGCAAACAATTGGCTTTTCAATTCTTACCTCCAGGAATATAATCAAAGTTAAACTCAAGCAATTTGAACAATAGTCTGGAAAGTCTAGCAGTAGATTTCTTAACTTTGTGCCCATTGAGAATGTCTATCAAAGGACGATGGTCCGTTTGTACACAAAATGATCTTCTCCACAAATATGGCTTACATTTTTCAACTCTCCACATGATAGCAAACATCTTTCGATCAGAGTATCTGGTTTCCACCTCAGATAACCTTCTTGATGTGAAACCTATGTTAGATTCCATTGCTCCATCACTGGTAAAGTACAGCTACAATTCCATATGCACTTGCCTCCACAGTGACAAAAGGTTTGCAGCCAGCTACATATGGTTGAAGCGCTAGTGCTGAAGTCATTCGTTCTTTCAGCATACCAAATTCCTTTGACAAATGGTTGACCAAGTGAACTCCATTCTTCGACAAGCGTCTAAAGTATTCAGTTAGATCTAAATCCGCTACAACGTCACTCACAGGAACCCTAGTCTACAGCCCACCCCCCAAACTCCCTTCACCACCACAATTATCGACTTAATCGCCCCACACGTCAGACAATGAACTACATCCTCAGAGACCTGAGCTTCCACATAGACAACCCCAGCGACCCCTACTCCATTCTTCGTGACAACCTTGCAAGCATCGGACTCAAAACAACTTGTCACCACACTGACCCACAGAAATGGACATACCCTCGACCCCATCTCTCGGCAGGGAACAGAGTCCACTTCTGCCACACAATGCAACCACTATGGACTGACCACCACTGCTACACTTCACTATAGACAAACCCAAGGCACCCAATCCAGCCCCATGCCCACCACGAAGGAACTGGGGAAAGGCGACAGACAAAACTCAACTCTACCCTCAGACAACCACACCTGGTCATTAGACACAAACATCGCACCCAGAGAACTCCACACCTGGATCTCCAACTGCGCAGACAAACTTGCCATGCTACACAACCACAACAAGTGCCCCAGGAAAGCCGCCTGGTTCCCCACCGAACTAGAGAAATGCAGGCGCACCTGCCTGGAGAAGAACTGGAGAAACACCAAGGCAACCGAAAACTACTCCACCTACAAGGACGTCATGACCCACTACCACAAGCAAATCAGAACCACCAAGAGGAACTTCATTCACAACAAAATCCTCACCAACTCTACCAACTCCAAGGAAATCACTCAGGAATTCAGCAACCCACACAGCAAAGCCACAGATCACCCCATCCCAAGACCTCTGACAATCTCTGATCCTACTTCCACCTCAAAACCAAAAACCGCAACACCAACTTAGTCTGCCACCATCCAAATGCCACAGCCAACCCTCCAGACACCAGCCAGCCAGCCCACCATCTCCAACTGGACGCCAATCACGACCGAAGACAACTCTTCGACCATGAAAATCATCCATTTGGACGGGTGGGGGGGGGGGGGGGGGGAGGCAGGGGGAGGGGCACCAACCCCTGCCATCCCCACATCTACCACAGAGCCTCAGCCACCATCGCACCCGAACTACAACGCACCTTCAACACCACCCTCCAAACAGGCACCCACCCTCCAAACAGGCACCTTCCCAGATGACTGGAAACGTGCAGAAGTCAGGCCCCTGCTCAAGAAACCCACAGCTGACCCCACCGACCTCAAGAACTACCGACTCTCTCCTCCCCTTCACAGTCAAAGTTGCAGAGAAAACAGTCAACAGGAATCCGACATGTTTCATTGAAGAGAACGCCGTCCTCTACCCATCCCAATCTGGATTCCTAAGCAGCCACAGCACTGAGACCGCCCTGCTCGCCGCCACAGACTACATCTGCACCCTCCTGGACCAAGGCCACTCTGCAGCCCTCAACCTATCAGCAGCCCTTGACAGTCTCCCACCACACGCTCGTCACCAGGCCACACGACGTCGGCATACAAAGAACAGCCCTGGATTGGATCCGATCATTCCTTAACGGAAGAAGCCAAAGGATCAGACAACCACCATTCCTCTCCGATCCTACAAAACTCACCTGCAGAGTCCCACCGGGGTCATCGCTGAGCCAGACCTTCAATATCTACATGGCCCCCTTGCAACCATCGTACAACACAGGCTCAACATAGTATCCTACACCAGCTCATCCACTCCCTCGCCAAAGACCCCACCACCGTCAAACTACTCCCAGAAAGGAATGCAAGACGTTGCAGTCTGGATGACCAGCAGCTGCCTGAAACTCAATGCTGAGAAGACAGAAGAAATCATCCTTGGAACCACCCCCTCAACATGAGAACACATGGTGACCGACCGCGCTCGGAAGCCTGCCTATCCCCACACACCACACCAAATACCTCAGCATCTTACACAACGCATCACTCACCATAAACCAACAGGTCAACAACGTCACATCCAGCTGCTTCAACATCCTCTGCAAGACCTTCAAATGGATCCCTTCCGAGTCAAGGAAGATAGTCACCCATACACTCATCACCAGCAGACTGGCCTATGGGAACGCACTCTCCGCCGGCATCAACAAGTCCCTACGCCACAAACTCCAGACAATACAAAACACGACCGCCAGACACGTCCACGGCATCCCGCCACATGAACACATCATTCAACACCTGCAAAGACTCCATTGGCTAACTGTGGAGAAAAGAGTCACCTTCAAAATCCTCACTCACACCTACAAATGCCTAACAGACCCAAATACCTCAACGACAATCAACTTCCACGTACCCAAAATAAACCTCCGATCTTCCAACCTCACACTGGCCAAAACACCGCACATCCACAGAGCCAGGGCAATCCTCACATTGCAGCCAAAACCTGGACCGAACTGCCGGCGGACATCAGGCGCGCCCCCTCCCTGGAGACCTTGAGGAAGGCCCTCAAGACCTGGCTTATCTGTTAAGAAATCTGCAGACCCTCCCCCCTTCCCTCAGCGCCTTGAGACCCTTAAAGGAGAGTAGAGGGTTAACAATTCCCCGATTGAATTCCTGACAAATTTAAAATAGAACTCCCAAATCCCTAGGAAAGATCCAAATGGATTCTTGTGTTGGGATACGAAACCTTTACAATTGCCTCCATCAATCCTGATTTTGATTTGACACCTTCAAAAGAAAGAATATAGCCAAGGTATTCTATCTCCTTGACGGCAAATACACATTTGCATTTCCTTAGAGTAAGACCATTTTTACATAACACATCAGCCTTCTGAAAGTGTTAAGTTCCTTCAAAATCTTAGCAAATACTACTTTCATCTTGAAATGTCACCACATTTTTGATCCCTTGCAACATCCTTGTAAGAATGTTCTGAAAAACAGAAGAAGCAGATGCAAGGTCAAATGGCATTCTACAAAACTGGAAATTACCATTGGGAGTGAAAGGTAGTTAGATTATGTCATTCAGCTTCTAATACCAACTGATGGTACACCACCTTCAAATGCAACTTAGTGTACCATTTGGCCTGTCCAACTACTGATCAAATATTCTATCCGTGGTAACAGAAAATGTTTTACCCAGATGCCACTGTTTACACTTAATTCAATACAAAGTCGCAGCTTACCTGAGCGCTTCTTGGCTAAGTCGACTGGAGATAACCATAAAGTGGCATCAACTGGTTCAATACCACCATCTTGCTGCATTTGTTAAAATTTTGGACTCATCTCACACAGAGGCACATTACATAATGTGTGCCTAATGGATACACATCCAACTTTGATACTGTGTTTAAAATTCTTAATTAGAACTACTTCATCCGTAAATACTTTAGGATATTATGAAATCCAATGAACAATAAATCCAATGAACAATTTCCTTTGAAATTACACCCCCAATGGCACAAGATTCCTCAAGAATGACAGGTGGTTCTCTGCCAGCTCTTATAATATCAAAGTCAAATTGGGCCACCATGCCATCCTCATCACCAGTGTGGCAAAGATAGTACAGAGTCGCCCAGCTTCATCGTAGGTTCTTCTTTATTGGCAATATCCAGAACATGGAAAAAATGCAGCCACAAGTTACATACAGAAAGAGCACAAGGGCCGACCACTGATCAGTCTCACCTGCCTGCTCCTCCTCACCACTCTGCCAACGCTCTAGAACACTACTCTCATCCACAGTCAACTGCACACACCAACTATACCACAAGCTCCTTTTTAATGGTCGATAAACACTGGCAAATTGTCTCCAATTTAGCGTCCAAGGCAACAACAAGAATAGACAAAGATGATCAATCTAGCTTCCACGTCATAATTCTCTATTTCGGTAATATACCCTACAAGAGGTTCATTTCTGTGCATAGCTTTTTTTAGCCATGTTCCGGGACATCTAGTAGGTCTTTATATCTGTATCTATATTTATGGAATGCTCCAATGTCATAGCTAGCTGAGACTTGAACACAATGTAACAGACTAAAAGCTCAAGACAGGCTCAAGGTTGAAGCCCGGCAAGGCTCAGCTCAAGGTCCTGTTGGAACCATGAGCCCATATGGAGCTGAGCATTGGTTTCTGCCTGCCACCCTCCCACTGCACAGGATGTGGCGTTACGATCAGAGCAGCTCAACTGGAGAACCAGAATTTAGTGTCTGCATCGGCTTACCATACTGTGAATGTGGGACATTCACTTAATCTAATCACACCAGTAAACAATGCATGTGATCTTGTGCAATGTAACCGGTACTCATTTAAAGTGCTACAATACCTTCTGGTCCGAAAGACTGGAGAAAAACACACTGAAAGGTAAAAATAAAGCCCTAACATAAGGAAAGGCAAATAGATACCCATTTACTGGATGATTTGTGCAAAGCGTAGCCAGGAAACCTGAATAAGCCACGGCGTCCCCGCTTAAATGGTGGGATCTTAGGCGAATATTTAATTTCACCAAAACTTTACTTCATTATCGGCAATCAAAGCCCAAATATGAGAGTTCAGACTGCCAGTGGTAGAAAACAATCACTTTAAACAAGTACTCTTCACACACGAACTGCGAGGTCCATGGTGTGGGCTACATCTCCCCTATGGGAAGGAGCTATGGTGTTTTTCAAAGATGAGAAAGGTGTCAGTGAGGGGGAGAGTGCAAAAAAGATAAATACAACTATCTCCAGGTGTCCAATAAGACTTTATTCAGTAGGCCTCTGGGACAGAGTTTAAAAAGGGGACTAGGGAATAAGCAAATATACCCCTACTAATGGTCAGCCCATATATGGCCCCCTAAAAGGGGGCCGGGGCATTCGTCAGGACCTTTAAAGTTGTGTGGTCACTCTGCATAGGCTTGTGATCGTGAGGAAAATATGAAAAAAATATATATATACTGGCCACCACTCGATCAAAGCGGCAAGGATTACGATAACCCATATTATTCAGAGAGCACAGTCTTTCCAATGATCAGAGAAATGGAGTCCACTCTCGAACCACTTGGCACGTCTTGGTGCCCAACTTTTTGGTCGGTGCAGATTCCAAATAGATGTTCCAGCAAGATCCAGGACAATGTACAACCCATGGAACATACTCTTGCCACAAAGTAGCACTTCGCATTATTTATTTATAAAGTTTTATATAGCGCGAACTAGTCCCAAGAGGGTATCGGAGCGCTTTACATTTAGGATAGTTGTGTTAAAAGTTACATACAGGAGCATAGTACGGTACAGTACACAATGTTTCAAGAATTCATAGGAAGGAGGGTGTTGAAAATTGCCCTTTTTGCAGGGTCATCCCCAAGCTTTTTGCCTTCCTCCTGGATTTTTCCTAACCTGTTTGTTGGCTTTATGACTCTGGGCACTTTACCACTGCTGATCAGTGCATATGCTCTCCCTTTGTAAATAGGACATGTGAATTGGTATATCCAGGATTGGCTTATTTGGTTTGCCTGTTAGTCCCTAGTAGCGTGGTCTGTGTGTCCAGGGCTGGTAAACAAACGCTGCTGGTGGGCCTGCAGTGCTGGTCTGCGCCACCCACAGAAGCAGCTTGTAAAGCGTGACTCAGACCTGCCACTGCAGAGTGTGTGCAGTCCGGAACGGCTATCTTGGCTGTGAAGTGCACCCACTTTCCAGCCCCTGAACCTTCCCTTGGCATCATAAGTCACCCCTATGGTAGGGTGCATTGTATGTGTAAGGTAGGACATACCTTGGTATGTGTAGCATGTCCTGGTAGTGAATTACACCCAATTTCGTTTCTCACTATGGTAAGGCTACCTGTTCTCCAAAGGCCAGGATGGGCAGTTACATTCTATAGTCCTAACTGACCCAAAGAACATGGTAGAAAAACGAATTTAGTATGCCTGAGCTCAGAATATTAAAATACATCTTTTAGTGAAGTTTATTTTTATATTCTGTGTTTGAAAATACCACTTTTAGAAAGAAGTTATTTTCTTGCCTAAGCCTTCCAGTGTGCTCTGCTGTTGTGTATTGGCTGTCTGGTTTTGGAGTGACCGGGCTGGGGAATTCCAGGAGACAGGGTGAGGTGTCCCAGTGGTGACTAGAGGGATCTGCATCTAGATGGGTGGGAGGAGTTGCACCTGGGACCTGAATAGGGTTGTGCCTTCCCTCCACAATGCTGGCTCCACCTCCTGTGGTGCGTCTGATGGCAGACCCCCTCTTTCTGAAAGGAAGGATGCAGCCTGGTAAACAAAGTACTCCAGGACTGAGCTGAACTGGTGCTGGCTGGGTTCAGAGACTTGTAGCTTTTGAGAAAAAAAGACTTTTGGGGTATAAATATCTGTGCTGAAACCCCTACAATTGGTATTGCTCCTGGACAACAAGAAGAACCTCTGTCCGTGTAACTGAAGGGACCTGCAGGAGTTGACTATGCTTGTGCGCTGTTCCTTGGATTGGCATGCAGTGGTTACTACTGGACTTGGAAGAAGAGGAAAAGGACTTTGAAGGAATTTTTATTTTATCTTGCCACAGCAATCACCCAAGGGCTAGAAGAGAGCTAGCCTCCTGCTAGAGTCTAAGGCACATCAGACTCCACCACCAGCCTCCTGTTTCCTCCCAGCGAGGATTACTATCTGCAGGTGAGGCTCCTGTGAGTTCCAGGGCCTCTAGTTCTACTACAGAGAAGAGTGCTGAAAATTGTCGCTAACGTCCGCTAGCGAGCCGCCGCAGCTGAATAGCGCAAGGAAAATCGCGGGCTGCCAAAGGCTAGCTAACCCGAAGATCGCATTGCACGTTTGCAGGCCTCCAAGTGCTCGCTAACCAAAGGTCATCACATAAGAGTTAATTGCTTCACGACATTGCAGCGTGGAAGCCGGGCGTCCGCCATTTTCATCGCATCAGGACCGTCGCTCCCTCGCGGAGCGCCATCTCTTCATCGCAACAGGATCGCACTCGCAACAGGCTCGGAGCATCATCCTCCCTCACGGCAAGGATTTAAACGCATCGTGGAGAAATTTGTCACTTTGTCCCACACGCTTCTGCAGATCACGCATCATCCTCCCTTGTGGCAAGGATTCATCGCTGGTCTCGCGTGAGGAAAATCGCTACAGCTCCTTTGCGACATTTTGGTTGTTTTGCTACAGAATCCAGGTACTTTGTAAGTAAAACGGTCACAGAGACCACTGCTTTGAACTGAACTCCTCTTTGCACACTTTGAACTATTTTTGCAGCATTTCAGGAATGCTAATTTACAGTATTGTGGCTTTACAGTTATTGGTCTTTTGTTAAGTCTATATATAAAGATCCTTATTTTTCTATAATTACTTGTGTGGTGTCCCTATGTAGTGTTCTTCACCGTTAGTGTGTATGGTCATAAATGCTTCACACACTGCCTCCGAGATAAGCCTAACTGCTCGTGCTACGTTACCACAGGGTTGAGCAGGGATTATCAAAGGGTGTAGCCCACTTACTCGGACTTAGGAAGAAGGGTCCCTACTTGGACAGTGGCCAGCCATTGCCAACTAGAGACCCCCATTTCTAACAGAGGGGAAGAAGGAGTAATAGCGGGGAGATGAGGAGGAACTGTGTCCATTGTCTGGCTGGGTAGGTGACGGTCAAGGGGGAAAGCAGGGCCAATCTCCTCATTAGCTGTCTAGCAGCTCCACCGGGCATCAGCCATATTGCTCAGGTCTCAGCATTCAGGAAAACCAGTTTAGTTTATTTGGTTTGAGAAGGTTATATAGCGCTGTCTAGACCTGGAGGTATCAGAGCGCTTAGCCAGGGGATCGTTGCATTACACGGTACATCAAAAAGGATTATGTAGCGCTGGCTAGACGAGGAGGTATAAGAGCGCTATAACAGAGGAACATTGCGTTACAAATTACATAAGTTACAATAGTGTAAGAAGGTACAGTAAACAAGGTTGAGAGACTTTGTAGGAAAGGAGCTATAGCAGGGACACTAGGAAGAACTGTGTCCAATGTCCAGCTGGGTAGGTGATGGTCAAGGGGGAAACCAGGGCCAATCTCCTCAGTTGTCCAGCAACTCCACCGGGCATCAGCCATGTTGCTCAGGTCTCAACGTTCGGGGAAAACAGGTTTGAATAGATACATAGGCTATGAGGATAGGGGTAAAAGGAGGAAGGGGGGGGGGGGGGGGAAGGGAGTAAAAAACAAGCCAGAGAAGGAGCTGGGGCTACCATAAAGGCAGATGGGGGATGTGATCAAGGTCTGTTCAGAGTCCGGTGGTAGGGAAACTGTGGCAGCCATCTTGGGGTCAGGGGGGAGCTATGGTCCAAAATAAATATAAGTCCTCTTGAGGTCAGGCACAGTCCTGGAAGGGTTAAGTAAAAGTTCAGCAAGGGGGGAAAAAAGTAATCATTGTCGGCCATGTTAGGGCCAGGCATCCTTGGACCCTTTTTCCATACTGAGTGTGCAGAGTGCAACAGTAAGTAAAAATGTATTGTTTCCGATCAATTAAAACCATTACAAAAGTTCATGTTGAGTACACATTTCATCAATTCAGAATTTACAAAAAAAAGCTCAATTACTAAAAAGCAAATCTAAAATAAAAGTTTAAGAAACGTCCATAATTCCTTGTTTTTCTGAACCACCATCTGTTTTAGATGGTTTAAACCAGACTAGTTTCAAAAATTTTACCAACAGTCCATTCAATTGCGGAAGTCTTGGGTCAATGCATGCAATGACTGCTAGTCTCAGTGTGCGTATAGTAAGTTCGTTGAAGGTGGTTTTCAGGAGAGCTACTCTTTCCTCAACTTCTTGCAGGAACATAGCAAGTGTTCCAGGTCTTCTTTCCCTGTGCCCCACAACCTGCAGTTCCTTCTCAGCCATAGTTGTAAGTGGGGTATGGCTGGTAAAATTCCTAGCCTGTGTTTTAAAAAGGCTTCTTTTGATTTCCTGCAATACCCCAATCCGAAGTAAGCCTGTAACCCGGGCGATTTATAGGTGCTCCGAATCATCCATGCGTGGCGTCTGTGAGCAAAGGTAGCTTTATCCTCTATGAAGGAAAGTCTCTTTATATTCTGGTTTACAACACGCTTAAATTGTGCATGCGGTAGAGAAATTTCCCATAGTTTTTAGACCTGTGGTAGCTAGTGACTCCTCTAAGTATTTTTTTGCAGGTGCAGTGGAGCTGCCACGCAGATCTTCCAAAAGCTGGTGATTCAGTGTGTTTTCAGGTGAATTCTTTATTTTGTACCAGCACTTTATGTATGATCCTCGCCTTGTGAGCAGTTGCTTAGTTAATCCAAATTCTAACCGGATTTGAGCCTGTGAGGTGTATGATGGTAAGTTTAAAAGGACTATACGCTTTTGAAATGGTGGTGTCCAACAGTTTTGCGTCTGTACCTCTTAAGACTTCACTACCATAAGTAATTGATGAGTGGATTTTAGCTTGAGCAACACGCAGTAGTGGCAGACGAGTAGGCCCAGACAGTTTAGTTTTGAGTTGCAATCAGCATACCTTTCCTCTTGGTGGCCTTAAGGTGGTTTGAAAAGGCCACCCCTGTCAACTATGACGCCAAGATATTCATAGTGCAACAGTGTTATGTTAGGTAACTAACCAACGAAAATCAGGATGTGTTAGAAAGTAAATTCTAGTACAACATGTTGTCCAGGGTTTGCATCACTGTTCCTTCAAGATGCAGACCTGGTAAAAAATTCTCTTGGGAGTCTTTTTGCCGGTCTCTTATATACTGTGTGCAGCATGCAATTCATTTTTAACTGTCCTACGTATTCAGTGCTTTCAATCCCAGGATGGGACCTCATAGGTCTAACCACACAAGTCACAAGTCCCCAGTGCACCAACCGGTTACACACAGATATCCCAAGTAATATTACACTAGAGATGAGTGAGCCATGGAAAGCTCATTCAAGCTCAAGCCAGACGCCTGGCCCTGGTTTGGATCGATGTTTAACCATAATGCCCATAACAAGCCAAGCCTTCATGTGGCTTATGGCTGCCACCCATACTCTACCCTCAGGCACAAAAAAGGAAAAAACATTAACATGGAGATAAAAAGGAGATACAAATAAATACCAATTTAGTGGCTGATTTGTACAAAGTGGAACCAGAAAAACTGATTAATCAGCTTCCCTGCTTAACCAAATTGTGTTCCCTTAAGCAAATATATTATCCATCTTCCTTTTTCTTCACTATTGCATATTAAAACACCTTCAAATACAGGAGTTCAGCTTGCCAGTTGTACAAAACATCTTGTATTTAATGGATTATAATGTTGCTCTATTTATTAGAATGTGAGCTGCATAAAGGATTCACATGACAACTGTCAAGGCAGGAACGGTTCTAAGTTTGTTTAAAAGTCTTAGTGCAGAGCTATAGTGTGAGATATTAATGTAAACTTCAATTTGTTGAAGAAATGCACATTTTATGGATTTTGAACATACATCATATTTTAAGTGATATTTAATGTATGATTCATGGTAAACCATTTTCAGGACTAGCTTGTGCACAGAGTAAGCCAAGCCAGTCCTTTGGCTCAGCTCGGACTGCTCGCACTGTTACTTTGTAAATTATGCAGCAGTAAAAAGCAAACAGTGCTGCATAATGTGGCACTTTTTGCTATGGCATCACTTCATTAGGATACCATTTTTACAAACTGTAACACTGTATGGTCAAAGGTTTCATCTCATTAGTACCAGTTTAACACCCAAAGGTTGCATATATGTGGTGATCAGAGTTGTGCTCCTACCAAGTGTTTTTGCTGCGGTTATGCATGACTACGGTCAAAAGGATTGAGAGATAGGTTGCTCTAGACGGATTCTAATGAATGGATGAAGTGTGTGGGTGACTTGTAGCCTATGTTTGGACTGTTCTGGTATAAGAATACCAACCTTCAGAAGTGCAATTCTAGGGTTTCACACAATTAAAAAGCCCATACGTGCATCATATCCCCTAAAAGCAGATTCCATAAAAAGGAAAACGTCACATGCACTGTACAATGCAACAGGGTCTACAGAACCCACAAGAGTTTTCTAAAGTCAACAATTACTAGAAACGAGAAAAGCAGGTGGTCATGGAAGGCTGGACCATTAAATAAAATCACTTATAGAACCGGACGACAGAATTTAACTTTTTCCACAAAAGATTCTCATTTTATACTGTATTGTAATTGAATTAATGGTGCTTACTTTTCCTGGCGATGCACTGAAGCACTTTACAACGGGCAGCTCGTGAAAATGCCTGGCTCAATTTGAGGGTGAAATGAATGGGCTCTTCAGAGAAGTTTTTCCAAAAACATTTTGAATATTTTAAGACCGTGGTTCGTAATCTTTTTTGGGGGGAGTAAATTAAGCGTCAAGAAAATACAAATTATGCAATATAGTGCAGCAAACTCAGCGCAACTCCGTCATTCTTAAAGTGAAAATGCACATGACAATCTGCAAATACAACAAGCGTCTGCATTGGCGAGGCCAGCATCCTGCGGGTGCTGTGTGGGGCGGTAGCCATTGTTAAAGTGAAAGTGCGCATGGCACGCTGCAAACAAACAAGATTAAGCACCATTCCTATGCGCTCCGTCGTGCCTGCTTCATCAATACATGAAGTAAATAGGGCTCACTAACTGCTAATGAAAGCTAGTGTATGGATACATATAAGAGGGGCTATCCTTTTGGGAGGTAACAGAAGGGAGGTACTAAGGAGGGACTACTAAGCCCATTCATGAAGCAAAAGCCATCATTTACAAAGGACAGGAAGAAGTCAATTGTAAAGATGAGCGGAAAACGAGGAGAGCTTAAAGTCCATACCTGAATACAGCAGAACCGAAGACTGCACAAGCGCTGCCAAGGCAAGACCTAAAAACACAATATTTAGGACTCACAAGGAATAGGAAAGCACTATAGGAATGCCAATAAATTAAAAACAATGCAGCTGTCTTGCTCATTTATATTTTAAAATTATCTTGCATAACCCCTACAGTGTAGTAAAGTGTGTGACATGGTACTACTGCAGTGCATTTCTCATTAGGGAGAGATATGCTAATGGAGCCATTCATCTCCATTTCCCTGTCCCTACAAGTCTTTAATTTACACCTTGCAAGTGGGATGTAGGGAGCGCATACTGAAGGGGGAAAAGGTAGTAATAAAAAAGCCTCCTCTACATTAAAAGGCCTTTGAAGGAACTGAAATACTACAGCCCAGAACACAGATCTCACAGAAGATTCTTGTATCAGGCATTGCAGGCTTGGCCACAGGAAAAGAGCCAGCAGCGCCAACAAAGTTCAAACAGGGTCTACATCATACCCCCCCCACCCACTTCCCGTGTCCCCCACCCCCTCCAAAGTATGGAAGGATAAATCCCTCATGTCCCCCACAGTTCCTAATTCCATGGGCCCACTTTGTCACTTCTGACACCTTCATAGTAAGACAGTATTTTAGGAGTGTACTAAAGAAATATTCAAGCGGTGACTATACCCATGCCAACAATAACTAGCAGTGATGCACTGGTCCCTTCTCACCAATTGCACCTTCTGAATGGTTGCAGAGTCCACATGAAGGAGCCATTCTAAATCTGATGTGGCCATTACCTCTACGCGTGTCTGAACTCCGTCTCTGGTGCTCTATCAAGCCCCTCAGCCTGCTGATTCAGCAAAGATGACGGACTACCAGGCTGTGCAACCATAAGCAAGGCAAAACACAACAGCCTACTGTCGAAACTGGGGATGCTCACCCCAGAGAGGTGGCCTAATGCCTGCAGTGCCCAGGATGGTGCATCAGCCCCTGCACAGCCCCCAGAAAGGGGTATGGTTGTGAACAGCTTTAAGTCAATGTCACTACACGAGATATGGAATTTCTATGCATCGTGAAGGACCGCTGCAGAAGGCTAAAGGACAAAGATTTTGTGCACAGTTGGTGGGGTTAAATTCTACAAACAATTCTGGCTTGAGTATCTACTTGGCAAGGGGTATGCTCCTGTAATGCTTTTTTGAGTGGGGCAGAAGCCAGTTTCATCAGTACCAGGGGTGCAGCTCTGGTATTGCAGGTAAACAGCTTTGGATGTCGCAGAGCTTCCATCCAGAGTAGCCATTCATTCAGGGTATTCCTTGGGCCCCTACATATGGTGTGGGGGGCAGGGCTGAAAGGCTCCTCTGGCTTCTAGTGCTAAGTTATACTTTCAAGACATTGTGTACCATTAACACCTCACATGTATGATCCGTAATTCGCACATGGAGCCTCGACGAATAGAGCAATGGCTGCCGATGTGGTAAAGCTTACACGCATTCACTATGCCAATAGGTCTTTCAGTATAAGGGACTGTAGAGGAGTGAAGAGTAGTGTTACGAAGTAGATTAAGGTGTTGTGAATTGTGTTGTAAAGGGAGTATAGCGCCACATGCATCAACATTTGGATATGCAATTCCTAAATCTCGATTAAGGAATCGCTATTTGGGAATCACAAATCTTAAGGCATGTATGAATCGCAAAACAAATTGCGATTCCCTAACAGTACCTATTAACGATTTGCAAACTGAGAATAGCTACTAGGTAATGTTACTCCATTCATTCCTATGGGCCTACAAGTCCATAGGAATGAATGGCAACACATTCGCAAATTGTGATTACCAAATAGGTAATCGCAAATTGCGAATGCAATTTCACGGGCATAAGGGGGCCTAAGGCCCCCCCCCCCCCCCCGATGCATCACCTCAAAAAGGTGTGTACATGTGGCGCACACGCCACATCACTTGGGAAAATTCACTTTTCCAACTAACGAGCAAATTTCCATCAACTTGAAGTTGATTGTAATTAGCGTTACCTAAACGCACAGTGTTTATTTAGGAAGGCTTGATGCATCAATTTAGGTAATCGCAAAAAATTGTGATTACCTTATTGCGAATGGAAATGGCTTCATGCATCAGATAAGGGCTTTGGCCATTTGCAAACAGGCCAAATTGCGAAAAAAGTTTGATGCATGTGGCCCATAGTGTTGTAGAGTAGACTATAGTATTACAATTGAATATAGTGTTGTGTAGAGTATATTGTAGTAGTGAAGAGGGAGTGGTGCAGAGGGTTGTAAAGTACAGTGGAGTATATTGTTCTATACTGTAGGAGTACAGTTTTATAATATAGTGTAGTAAAGTGATATGTAGTGTATAGGTGAGTTGTGTACATTGTTGTATAGTGGCTTATAGTGGAGTAGTGTTGAATGGCAGAAAGTGTAGTATAGTGCTGTACAGTGGAGGGGTATATATTGGATTAGAGTATTTTTGGGGTGTAGTTTAAAATAGTATAGTATTAGACAGTTTATTATTGTAGAGTATAGCGTTGTATAGTATAAGTGTAGTAGTGTGGATTAGAGTGGAGTGGCTCAAAGTACAGTGGTGCAGATTAAACTGGCATAGAGTTTAGAGAGCATTTGTTTTAGGTAAAGCGGTGTAGAGTATTAGTGTTTTTGTGAAGTTAGGTAGAATGGTATAGCCCCTTCCATGCTCATGATGGAATGGTTTCCGTCATGAGCACACGTTAAAAGAAATCCCTCTGTTGTAATCAGCTGAGGGATTTCCCTTTTTATGCTTTAGGAGGTGGGAACGCTTCCGCAACCTCCCAAAGTATGGTTAGGGTTTTCAATGCAATGACGATCGCGCGCCTGGCGGGCTGTCGTCCTGCCAATGAAAATGAAACAAAAAGTTTCAATTTCGGTGCATGGGGCGGGGCTATGTCAGCCCCAAGCACCGAAAAGATGGGTATCAATGGAAAGGGGAGAGTCTCCTCTTTCCAACTGTATCCTTAGCTAGTGGATCCCTGCATGGGGAACCAACCACTAGCCACCAGGGAGGGTGTAGCTAACTCTTGGGCAAGGGTTTTTCCTCCCCCCCATATCATTTTGCCAGAGCCTTTCTGCCCCCCCTTACCCCCCCCCCGGGGGACAGAAAGAACCCTAGAAATCTGGGATTTGTTTTTATAGGCCAGGGGTGGGGGCTGCGCAGAATGGGTATGCCAATGCGCCCACCCTATCCCCCCCCAAAGAAGGCGCAAGACATTCTGCCCCCCTCCCCACGAGACAGATGGGACAATAGCCCATTATCAAAAAGACCACTAGGCCCCAGGGACTTTTTTTTTTATAAAGTTGGGGTGGGAGCTACCCAGAATGGCCAATGCCCCACCCCCAAATTTTTACAGTCTGTGCCACCCCCCTAGGAGGCAGATGGGGCAATAGCCCCTCCTCTGCCCCCTGGGGAGCAGAAACCCCACTAGGCACCAGGTTTTTTTTTTTTTTTTAATACAAGTTGGGGTGGGTACTGCCCAGAATAGGCAAGCCAACGCCCCACCACCCCAAAAAAATGCCAGTCTTTATGCCCCCCCCAGGCAAATGGGGCAGTAGCCCCTAATCTGCCCCCATGGGGGGCCAGGGACAGAAAGCCCACTAGGCAGCAGAGATTTGTTTATACATAGGGGTGGGGGCTGCCCAGAATGGGCATGTCAATGTCCACACCCTCAAAAAATTACCAGTCTGTCTGCCACCCCTCATGCCAGGCAGATGGGGCAATATATTGGCCCCCTCGGGGGCTGAAACCCACTAGGCACCAGGGGTATCTTCAAATTTCAGGGGTAAGGCTGCCCAGAATGCCCATGTATGCCAATGCCCCCACACCCCCAAAAAGGCCAGTCTTTCTGCCCCCCCCCCGGAGGCAGCTGGGGCAGAGAGCCCACTAGACGCCAGCGATTGTGCTGCTTTTTTTATACATAGGGGGAGGAGGGGCTGCCCAGAATAGGCATACCAATGTTCCCACTCACCCCAAAAAATAGCGATAGTCATTTCCCTCCTTGGGGACATATTGGGGCAATAGCATAGATTACCCCCAGGGCGGCAAAAACCCACTAAACAGACTTTTTTGGAATGTGCCTACATGTGGAATTTGGGTCCTAGCGCAGCTGGCACCCAAGGAAACCTATTATATAATGTTGAAACCTCTTAGCCGACCTATATTTCTTTTGGCGCCAATGAATGCTCAACAGAAATCATCATACGAGTACATCAATAGTCCCCCATAGCCAATAGATTCATTGTCTACAAAACCATTCTTTGTTTTTTGTTTATCAAAAATATCAAAATATATCATGGTTTCAATGCTGTTTTCTTTTTTATAATTTGCAATTCATCATAAAGCATATATATGTGCATACAGTAATTAATGTGAACATAGTACATGTAAATATCAAGTTAGTTTCTTAACCTGTTCGACGCTTGTGACGGAGCGGTTCCGTCACGTGTGTCGGTTGCGCTGTGCGCATGACGGAACCGCTCCGTCATGGCCCCGCCCGCGCACGGAATCTTCAGCGCGGCGCGGAAATCCGCGCCGCGCTGAAGGGGTTAAACAAATAAGAAAATCCCTATTGGCACCATAAGTTCTACATTCTCACCTTACAACCGTTCTTGCATTCCAGCAATCATACCACACAGGGGAGAAAAAAATAAGTAAACCTTAACTATCAAACAGTAAAACTTATAATAAAATAGATCGACTGGGATGTGATTGTTGATTGTTTCCCAGAGTCAAATATAACAGATGGAACGTCAATGTTTTCTCCTTTGTTCTGTTTTAGTCGATCCTTGTAGGATTTATTGTCCAGTTATGTTGTAGCTGGTCTACGTACGTTTCGGTGAACTGTACTTTGGTATCACCTTCTTAAGGACCAACAAACAGTTTATTTCTGTGCAACAAGGGGATTCTTATTTTAGGCGAGACAGAGGTCTACCTATTCTTATCGCCCTATGGCTTCCAATAGGACAGATATTATGCCGAAAAATAGTGCCATCGCATACAACACCGAAGTCAGACTACGTTTGAGAAAGAATGACAACTACACAGATAATGGCATAGCATTCCCAAACACAGAGCAGTACCTAGCTCAGTTGTGCCTTCCTGGCCATACGAAATTTTAAACAATCGCAAGAAATCATTAATGTGACCGTCTTCAGACATTAAGGATTACACTATTTTTCGGCTTAATATCGGTCCTATTGGAAGACATAGGGTGATAAGAAGAATTCTGGTGTGTCGCCTAAAATAAGTATCCCCCTTGTTGCACAGAAATAAAAAACTGTTTATTGGTCCTGAAGAAGGTGATGCCAAAGTACAGTTCACCGAAACGTACGTAGACCAGCTACAACATAACTGGACAATAAATCCTACAATGAACGATTAAAACAGAACAAAGGAGAAAACATTAATTGACGTTCCATCTGTTATATTTGACTCTGGGAAACCATCAGTAATAATCACATCCCAGTCGATCTATTTTATCATAACTTTTACTGTTTGATAGTTAGGGTTTATTTTTTCCCTCTTTTTCTCCCGTGTGTGGTATAATTGCTGGAATGCAAGAACGGTTGTGAGGTGAGAACGTAGAACTTATGGTGCCAATCGGTATTTTTTTACTTGTTTAAAAAACTGTAAGTTGACATTTACATGTACTATGTTCACATTAATGACTGTATGCACATATATGCTTTATGATTAATTGCAAATTATAAAAGAAAACATAGCAATAAACTGATATATTTTGATATTTGATAAACACAAAGTAAAAATGGTTTTGTAGACAATGAATCTATTGGCTATGGGGAACTATTGATGTACTCATATGATTTCTGTTGAGCATTCATTGGCGCCAAAAGAAATATAGGTCGGCTAAGAGGTTTCAACCTTATATAATTGTTCTTTTCCCCCCTCTTGGACCTTAAAGTAATTGGGGATAACCTTTAGGTACCCAAGGAAACCTATACATTTTTGAAAAACAGACACCAAGGGGAATACAGGATGGGGTAACTTATCTGGCTTTCATCAGGTTCTGTTACCCAGAATCCTTTGCAAACCTCAAACTGTCAAAAACCCAATTTCTCACATTTCTGTGGTGGAATGTTCTGGAATCTGTGCGGATGCACAAATTTCCACCCACCCCGCATCCCCAAAGTCTTCTGAGAAAAATGGTACCTCACTTCTGTGGGTAGGCCTAGTACCCACGACAGGAAAGAGCCCAAAACACAATGTGGACACCGCATTTTTCCAGGGAAAACAAACTGTTTTTGCAAAGTGCCTAGCTGTAGATTTTGAACCCTAGCTCTGCCAGCACCAAAGAAAACATAGCATACCTATACATTTCTCAAAGCTAGACACCCGAGGGAGTCCTGCAAGGTATGGCTTGCCAGGCCCCCCAACGTTTTCCTACCCAGAATCCCCTGCAAAGCTCTAACTTAGATGAAACAATTTAAAAATCTCAACCTTGTGTGGATAAATTCAGGAATCTGCATGGATCCATAAATTTCCTACCACCCAGTTTCCCCCAGGTCTCCTGATAAAAATGGTACCTCACTGACGTGGGTGGGTTACGTACCCGCGACAGGCAAGGGCTCAAAACGTATTGAGGACACATCAAAATTACCCATTACAAAAACCTGGTTTTGCAACTGGGTCACCTGGGTTTTTGGCCCTGGGCTCGGCGGCCATCTTGAGAAACTACCAAACCAACACATTTTTGAAATCTAGACATCCGGGCGAGTACAGCGAGGTATGACTTGTGTGGACGCCCCAACGTTTTCCTAACCAGAACAAATTTGCCTGGGGGGGGGAAAAAAACCCAAACGTCCTCATTTTTGTGAGAATCACTGTTGACACATATGTCCTAAAGCCTGAAGTTTTCCTATCAGTCTCCAAAGTAAAATGATACCTCACTTGTGTGGGTGTCCAATGCAGAATTGGCTAAATCGTATTCTAAAAAAATTTAGTGCTTAGAATTCTGTGTTATAGCCTTAATCCCTATGTTTGTCTCTTACCAGTCACAGGCCCTTGCCCCATCCACACAAGTGAAGTATAATTTTACTTCGAGACTGAAGGGAACACTGGGGTAGGATATTTGTGCTGGCACAGTGATTCCGCACAATGTGGAAAAGGTGCTTTTTAAAATAAATTTGAAGTTTGCAGGGGATTCTGGGTAGGAAAATGTTTGGGGATACACGCAAGCCATACCTCGCTGGACTCCCCCGGGTATCTAGTTTTCAGAAATGTGTGGGTTTGATAGTTTCCCACGGTGGCCGCTGAGCCTGGGGCCAAAAACCCAGGTGACCCCCCTTGCAAAACCAGGTTGTTTTGAGATAGATCATTTTGATTTCTCCTCAATACGTTGTAGGCCCTTGCCTGCCACGGGTACCTGACCCTCCCACGCAAGTGAGGTACTATTTTTCTCGGAAGACTTTACGGAATACCGCGTGGAATTTTGTGGATCCACACAGATTCCAGGACTTTCCACCACAGAATTGAGGAAAATATATATATATTTTTTTTTTTTTTTACAAAGTTTGAGGTTTGCAAGGTATTCTGTGTAACCAAACCTGGTGAGAGCCAGACAAGCCACCCCATCCTGGATTCCCCTGGGTGTCTAGTTTTCATAAATGTATGTTTGCTAGGTTTTCATAGGCGCTGGCAGTGCTAGGGTTCAAAATCTATAGCTAGGCACTTTGCAAAAAAAGGGTCAGTTTTCACTGTGAAAATGTGGTGTCCACATTGCGTTTTAGGCAGTTTCCTGTGACGGGTACTAGGCCTACCCACACAAGTGAGATAGGATTTTTATTAGGAGACTTGTTGTAACAGACTTGTAGAGCAACCCATCGATGCATTTCTGCCTTCCAAATAAGAGACAATGTGTAAAAAAGAAGTCACTTTGAAAAATGTCCCATAATTCTCATGCTAGTATGGGTACTCAATTTTGGAAGTGTGCAAATAGCTACTGTTTCTAAACAGTATTTAATTCCAATTTCAGAAATTCATAGGTGTCTTTCATCCTGATTTTTATATAGATATAATCGATAGTTATAGTTAGGACCGTGTTTCCATAGTATATCTGAAAATTCTATTTTGAATAACTTTGGCGCCGGTTGGCGAATCCTCGCAAAATTTTCAAAACTAATGGGGCGCTCCGCTCAGCTCCTACCCTGAAAGTCTCGGGGTGATTCGTCAAGCGGGGGCTGAGAAAAAAGGGGGGTCCCAAAACGCGTTTTCCCCATGCATTTTCCCATAGGACCTTTAGTCGAAGGTACAGCCCGAACGGCTGAACAGAATTACTTGAAATGTGCCACAGAGGTAGTCCTCAGGTCAGGGATGTGCCTTTGCATATATGGAGTCAATTTGTTCAGTAGTTCCTGAGAAAATTGCAGTTAAAAGTACATATCTATAGCCGCGCACCGTACGCGCATGGTGCCGTGCGCGAGCGTAATTCTAATTGGTGATTACATGTCAGTCAACATTCTAATCGGTCGAAATCAGGAAGTGTCAGCTGCATTTTGTGTGTCTCGCACCGAAAAAAAAAGTGGCGAACGTGAAGGGGCAGGGTAGAGAGTTCCTGACCCCCTAGCCTTTGTCAGGGGGTCCCTGAAGGATCGCGAAGGGTGAAAAAAAGATTTTATTTTTCAAAAAAATCGCGGGGAGCGCGCACGGTGCGCAAATGGCAGCAATAAATTTATAAAAAAATAGAATTAAAAAATTAAATAAAGGCTAAGTGTTTAGATGTTAGGTGGCTCTAAAAAGAGCCGTTGTGTTAATTTAGTGTTTTTTGGTACCTACAAGTAAGTACCAATGCAGTCTAAAGTTCAAGAGAAAGACTTGCCTTCATCTGTGAAATGTACACAGTCTCCTCTATAAATACCTTGCATGTTGCAACGCAGGTTGTGGTATATAGAACCCATACCATAGTCTTTGAGGAAAGCAGAAACAGACTTATTGACGTGCTTTCTCAATCTGCGGACAATATTGGTTGGACCAGTTCCACTTTTGCCTTTGGCATCTATTAGAATATACAAAGGTAGTTTGTGGAAAAAGCGACATCAATTGCACAAAGGTGTCCTTAACTAGCATTTCCAGACCTACCCCAGTTAAAGTGCCATGGTCATTTCCACTACAGTGCCCAATCATGAGGTCAGGCTGTGGGAGATATAGAAAAGATTTCACCAAAGGCATTAATTGGTGCCACTTTAATAACCCTCTCTGACCAATCCATTTAATGTCTACATTTGGCAAAGCAAGGTCTTTCACAATACCTATTTTTTCTGCGTACTTCTCACTCCAGAAGACATAGCTATGACCTACAATCCACACTGAACATCTTTCAAGGAGATCTGGATGCACTCAGGTGTCTTTCAGTAGAATGGCAATATGAAAAGAAAGATAGTTGTAAAATGGAGGCTTCCTTACTTTTTTTTAATAAAATGAACTCATTGGCTGTTTCACATCATTCTACACTAAAAACTAGGCTGTATGTTTACATTTTTACTAGCATGTTTTGTATTGGTTCAGAAAAATGTGTTCCCACAGAACGTTACTTTGGATTTGCTGTTAGGTTTGAAAAGTCAAGCACTCTTGCTCTTTGCATTAGAAACTTTGTGTGCTGAACTTCTGACCTCTCTGCTCACACCAGTGTTCCATGACTTGTTGCTATGGTAGCAGGCAGAAGTCAAGTTGGGGTAGGGATCATTTGGAAAGGGTTGAAATTTGGAGCCAATAGAAATGTGTGTTTCCATTTGAAAAAATGTGGGAAGCACTGTGATTTGAAGTGAACATGTATATGTGTGAAAAAAGAGAGGGAAAATTTGCCATTTACTGGTTCTGGTGAGAGGTGTACAGTTCACAGATTCTGGCTCTGATAATCTGCTGTGTGAGTGCCACATTTCTTTCTCAACCAACTACTTTTAAAGGTGAGTTATGAGTTGAGGGGATGTATGTGGTGCATTTTGATGAAAAGAGAAATTTGTTTCTTCTTTTAAAGTTGTGTTTTACATTATGTTTTGGAAGATATTTAAGTGCCTTGGACTTGTAAGATATTATGAAGTATGTTTTCACCATAAGTTAAGGTGTACTGGTATCACTCAGGAATATTGTTTTCTGCCTAGAATCACACCATGAGTCTGTGTGCACACAGGAATTGTTGTCAGATTTAATTTGTGTTGGTCTGGTTCTGTAAGACTTGCATTCGTAGGAAAGGGGCAGCTTGTTTTCTTGAACTGTGATGGTTAGTATTCTCAAATCAGTATCTCACAAATGAGGTCAATGCTAACATTTGAAATCGACATGGCAGATTTTCATTCCACTCCTGCAATGGGTGAGGTAGTTCCTACATGTTCAAAACTCCAATTAAGCCTTACCACACATGTACTCTTACATACATCTCTCCAGTGATCAGGCAGTTGTGCAAGCGTCCATGCAGATCTCTTGCACCTGACAATCAGTCTCCAGAAGCACACTCTAAGCACACAGCCAGCTGCTTTTCCTGTACTCTCATGCTTACTAATCAGCACTGTGTGGTATTTCAGATAGCAGTGAGTAATGCCAACACATTCATCACCAAGGCTCATTTCCTTTGCTGTTGTCTAATCACTCACCCAGGTTACACATGCTCATGGTCTCAAGTAGCTGTTAGGACAGGTGCTCTTTTCTGTTTCTGAAAACTATAAGGAAAATGTGTCCGGCTGTTACAGTAATTATCACTTGCAAAACCACAGTAGTAAATGTGCTTTCAAATTGCCAATGAAATATCGTTTTCTGCCTAGAATCACACCATGAGTGTGTGCACACAGGAATTGGTCAGATTTAATTCATGTTGGTTTTATTGTGTAAGTTTTTCACTCGTAGGAAAGGGGCAGATATGATATGATTTGAAAAGCTCAAAAAAAATATAGTAATATATTAAATTACATAAAGGTATTTTTTTTTTTTTAGTTTCTTTCAGGTATTGCTGAACACTGAAATAAATTAACCATGCCTGTAAAATCAAGAAAGAGAAAAGAACAGCAAAAACATTTATATTTGAAGACAACTGGACAACACAAATTAGTTTAGGAACCTCATGTTGGAAAAAAGAAGAAAAGTCTTCTGGTAAGCAGACTAAGGATTTAAAAATATCTTCAAACAAAGAAAAAATGTTAAAAATAATTCCACTGCAAATAGTGTTGAGTAGAAAACAACAAGGTAATATTAAGAAAATAGTAAATGCTAATGTACAATCAGAAGCAATAAAGAATGACTTAAAAAGAACAGATTTTCAAAACTTTCGTAGAAAAATGTATCAGAAGAGTGATGTTCAATTTGCTGAAGGATGTGAAAAAATATAAGAAAGCAAAACTTTATAAGAGAAAGAAACATATTAAATCAATTGTTGCAAAAGCTTTGAAATTAAAAAGATACCTATTCATTTTAATTTTGAACAGGATCCGTACATTAGATAAAATGGTCAATGAAATCAAGTCAAAAAGCAAAAGGAAAAGAGTAGTGAAAAAAAATAACGTTTGTAAAGTGTTCTTAGGAGAATGGAAGCATAGTTCAAGTACTGAACCATTTTTTAATGAAGTTATCTTCAAAGTAATAGTTTGCTGCATGCAGTTGACACCAGAGGTCGTGCATATGAAGTTAAGGATGGTTGTGTAATGGAAAAGGAGAAAATGGTTCCAAGAAATGAGGAAGAAGTGTTAGCTGATGAGGTTATGGGGAGACGTCCTAAAGCCCCAGTGTACACTTGGAATTGTAGTATTTGTACGGTACGACAAGAATCTATTGATAAATTACGTGACTTTCTAAGAGAATATAGTAAAAACAAAAAGTGTTAAACAGAAGATTAAGGTGCTTCAAAGACCAACTCCATGCAGGGTGAGAGAATACTGGTTTGCAAGGACATTCTCTGGCTTGTCTTTCTAGGAAAGTTTGTCAAAGTGTTTTTCACCATTTTAGGATCCTGGCAGTACATCATACTGAAATGAGAAAGTTTGTGAGAAGATTGTATTTTGCTAAAAGTCCAGCACTAAAGTTAAATGAGTTGAATAGGTGTTCTGCTTGGGTTTTCGGATCAGATAGAACCCGCTCATCAGAGCCTCACTAACCCAGCCAGAACGTTACCCCCTCCCTAGGGCCTATTTACAATAGTGCAACCACATATATCTACCACCTAAGGACAGGGAATTCCTATTATACATACCAGGACCTCTTGTAATCGGCGGCCTTGCGATCCCATACGGATCCAGACCTCTCTGCCCATACGACAGTATCACAAGTGGCGGCCTCGCGATCCCATACGAATCCAGACCTCTCTGCCCATACGACAGTATCACAAGTGGCGGCCTCGCGATCCCATACGAATCCAGACCTCTCTGCCCATACGACAGTATCAGCACAATTGGCGGCCTCGCGATCCCATACGAATCCAGACCTCTCTGCCCATACGACAGTATCACAAGTGGTGGCCTCGCGATCCCATACGAATCCAGACCTCTCTGCCCATACGACAGTATCAGCACAATCGGCGGCCTCGCGATCCCATACGAATCCAGACCTCTCTGCCCATACGACAGTATCACAAGTGGCGGCCTCGCGATCCCATACGAATCCAGACCTCTCTACCCAGACGGCAGTCTCAGCACAATCGGCGGCCTCGCGATCCCATACGAATCCAGACCTCTCTACCCAGACGGCAGTCTCAGACAGTTCATCCTATGATCACCATAACATACAAAAGGGAATCAGTCTCACTATTCATCAGATCACACAAGGACTGCCAGTTCGAGCATAGCCTGTTCTCCGGTTCGAGGGGCTCCTTTTTCCCTTATTCAGTTACCACTTACCTGATCAGGGTTAACATCTGTTCATGTAGCCGCAGCTGACTAGAAGAATAGGCTACCCTCTCATACAAGAACACGCAGCACATGTTGGTTCACTACAAACTGGGTACTTTATTACTCATTACATACGCAATCACAACATTACAATATAACACATAACCTGCAAAGAAAAGTGAAAGATTAAGTTGTACACTCTAATAAGAAAGGGTCGACATCACCTTAGTAGTGTGTAGCCTGCACTCAGTGGTCATCTAGGTTCCCTTCTCGTCTGTGCCTCGGCTCGCCTGGAAGTCACACCTCCGCAGTCACGGATACATGTCTGCACCACTATGCGCTGTTCTCTTCACCCTTCTCCGAGTCACTGGGACCTCTTCCTTATCGGCTACTCTCTCCTCTCTGGCTATTCTGCTAGGAGAGTATCGGTCTCTCGGTTCTTCTCCGCCTTCAAGATGGCGTCTGTCTTCCCTGGAATAAGTAGTAGCTTTACTGCTAACGGCTAGATGCCGCCTACGGACTGAACATGTAACTGTCTCAGACTTTCACTAATATAGAGGTGCGTTTCCTCATGGAAAATTCCGGCCCGTAACCTGCCGCCCACCAAATTCTTGTACCTCCCTGTACCAAGGACACGTTGCCAGCCGGCCGGCCTGATGTAGTGTCTTCGGCATGAAGAAAAATACAATCCTTCGATAAGGGCCAGCCTGAACCGGTTCTCCCCAAGCGAATAACACCTCATAACTAAAACATTGCATTTGACCTAGAAGCATCCCAGCTGCCGGAGCAGAAAGAAAGATGGAGTCTCTCCCGTTTGAGGCCTACCAGGCCTGAATTCAGCACGGCTCCATGAAATACCCTCACTACAGGACAGGTTATCCCTAATACTAACGAATCTATCCCCTAGGCTATGTGTGCAAGCCCTGATCTATGGGGAAGAGCACAGGATCATGTCGAAGTGCCTAGTAAATAGGCTCCATTCACTACTCTAACCCTTAGACTTGAATGGTAAGAGACTGAAGTCACATTCAATTACTTTTCCTCACAAGAAGGCCGGGAAAATCGAGCAGAATAGGGCTCTGTTCCGTGGATCTGTATCAGATGTAGAGAAGGTTACTGATGAAATTCAGTTTTGTTACTTTGGTCCAGAACAAGAAAGTGCAGGAAATGACAGTTATTGACGAAAATGTGGAAGAGAATGTAGAACCCACTGTTAGTAAAAATTTTGAAGATCAAATGATAAAATGTACTATCATCTCTAATGAAAGACCAAATATTACTTGTATTTGTTGCCGGAGAAGCCATTATGAAAGTCAAACAAGGAATGTTGATCTCTATAAAAAAGTGAAAAAGAAAATAATTATGAGTGGAAGGATTTTGCTACATATTTGTTTCTGGAAAATTGTTTTGATTTGGGTGAAGATCAGCGTATTTGTAAATACTGTTATAACAAGTTAGAAGAAAATAAAATTCCAGCTAGAGCTGTACATAATAATTTAGAATTGGTTGATATTCCTGCAGAACTTAGTGATTTAAATACGTATGAGTCTATACTCATTCAATGTGTCCATCCGTTTCAGACTATAGTTCGTATGGAGCCCAAAACAGGTAAATTACCTACTTCAGATTTACAGAGGTTTAAAAGGAAGAGTTGTCTATTTGCCGTTAGATTTTAAAAAAATATTGAAACAATTGATGCAGATAGTTTGGAAACTGAACCATTAGTTATTCTGGTTAATGGTGTACCTACAAAGAATAAAAAAAATTGGCAGGAGCTAGTAGATGTACGAAAAGTACAAAGAGCAAATTTATATTTGAAAAGAAATAAATGGTATGAATCAATTTATATGGATGAAGATGAAGTTTTACTAGCAGACTCAGGAATACCAACTGGGCAAATTGAAAAAGTGGGCAAGTCAAAAGAAGAAGAAATTTATGAACATTTCAGCATACATCCTCTTCATTCTAAAGTAGTTATGGCAAACACTATTGATCTTTTTCAGATGAAAAAATCAAAAGGAACTCCCGTGAGTGTATGGGAGGAGAGCTTGGAAGCTCTATGTTTTCCCCAGCTGTTTCCTACAGGAAAAGGTGGACGATATGATGAACGTCCAGTACAGATTCCTGCTTCTGAGTATCGGACTACAAGATTATATGCAGAAGATCCAAGATTGTCAAAGTATTCCTTATTTGTTCCATCTTTTATTTGAAAGTGACTTGTCTGCACTATCTTATGCAGTAAATCACATTTTAAAAAGTGGAGTACATCTACATAATGTGTCTGCAAAGGATTTTATGAACAAAGTGCAACAGCGAGATGATCATTTGGAATCAATTGATGAATCTGATGGCTTGTCAGCGTGGAACTAATGAATATTGGTACCGACGCCATGGAGAATTGAAATGTATGTTACGGAATTTAGGAACTCCTACATGGTTCCTTACCCTAAGCTGTGCTGAGTACGCTTGGGATGATTTACTGGATTTTCTTCGAGAGGCAAATTCAAATATTGAACACATCCAATACAAGACAGCAGGAGAATTGCGCTCATTGGATCCGGTTAATGTTTGCAGATACTGCAATCATAGATGTAAGGCTATGATGTCCTTCATCTGCAATAAAAAAAATCCACCTTTGAGAAGTTGTGGATTTCTTTTGGAGAAAAGAGTACCAAGCAAGAGGTGCTCCTCATTCATATCCTGTTGTGGATCAAGGATGCCCCAAAATTTGGAACAGATTCTGATGATGCAGTTTTAAGTTTCATTGAAGAATATGCTACATGTGCTATACCTAAAAGCACAGAAGAGAAAAAGTTAAAAGAACAAGTTTTACGTTTCCAAAGTCATCGGTGTGGAAAATACTGTCGACGAAAGTACAAGAGTAAAGATAAATTCTACACAAAATGTCGATTTGGATTTCCACGACCTGTTCTTTCAAAAGGAAGAGTAAACAGTTATGTCAGCTGTGCGACATACTATTACAAGAAAATCTCCAAAAAATACTTACAACCTAAGAAAAGAAGAGTCAAAATTTATAAATGACTACAACCCAGTCATTTTATCCATGTGGAATGCTAACATGGATATTCAGTATGTAGCTGACAATTCTGTTGCTCGGTATGTCACATCTTACATCACTAAATCTGAGAAAACGGAATTGAAAGAAATGTGGGAAGAGATTTCTCACGAGAAGACTCAGTAAAAAGCTATAGTTTCAAGATGTTATCGCATCGAGAAATTGGGTCATACGAATGTTCAGATAGATCTGCAAGTCTTTACTCCAAATCCAGAAGAATAATTAAAGTTTAGGCCTTGCAGGAATGCGAAATCGGGTACTGAAATCTGTTCAAGAAATTGAATATTTAGCAGAGAACTAACCGGAAAGTACAGACATTTTGAAAATAAATATGTTGGACACATTACCCAAAAAGAAATCTTGAGAACATGCGTCTCTATGAAGTGCTGCAGAACTACATTTTTACACGGAATGCCACAGAAGACATCAACAATGGAAAATATAAAGTCATTGGTGAGGAAGGATGTTTGGTGAAACAAAAAAAGGAAGTTTGATTAATCGCAGGAAGCTGAGTTGCGACACTACTGAAAAAAAGGAATTTTACTACTTACCACTTTTACAGCTGTTTAAAGCATGGTGTTCAGAGGATGAATTACTTTGAGATTTTCACAGCTATGAAGATTCCTTCAATGCATGTAAAGATAGTATAGAATGCAGTACTTTCACAAATTATGTACAAATGTTAAATGAAGAAATTGAACAAGAAGCTACAATTGCAGCTGAAGTAGCTAGAGACAGTTCTCAAGACAGCCAAAGTTCTGAAACGCTCAGTCAAGATCCCCTAGGACAACCAATCGTAGAAAATGAAGCTGCAATAGCCATGACTGAAGTGGAAACAGCTATGAATCAAGCTCAGGAAGATTTAATAGACTTACCAAATTTGGAACAACAACTGAATGAAGAACAACAACAAATTTATGAAGAAGTCACAAAACAAATTGATCATGGATTACTACATGAAAATAAAGTGCTCATGCACATCATTTGAACCAATCAGAATGTATACAAGTGGACAAGCTGGAACTGGAAAAAGTTTCTTAAAGTAATTAGAAGCTACCTACAGAAAAAAACTGATTCAACTTTGTCTTGTGTGGTTACTGCTCCAACTGGGTTAGCAGCATATAACAAAAGAAATTACCTTACATCGTTTGCTAATGTTACCACTGGAGCATGAGAACAAAATAGAATATCACAAGCTAACAGGAGAAGCATGTTTTAAAGTTTCAAGAGTGTTGAAGAAAATGCAAGTTCTCATTATTGATGAGGTAAGCATGGTATCAAACTTAATGCTTGCCTTTGTGCATTTAAGAATGCAACAAATTCTAAAGAGACTATGACGTGTTATTTGGTGGAAAACAGGTTATAGTTTTTGGGGATCTACTCCAGCTCCCTCCAGTTAAAGGACAACCAGTGTTTAATACTGTTACACATGAAGACACGAAAAAGTCTTTAGGAAGTATAGGTAATGTGAATATCTGGTCATTCTTTGAGTACAAAGAACTCATTACCAATATGCGGCAAGCAAATGATTATGCAAGTATTCCCAAAGATATCAGAATTGGACTACTCACAGAACATGGCAGAAAAGCATTACAGAGTCGATTGCTATCTAATTTGTTTCCAACAGAACAAATAGTTCCAGAGAAAATCTACAAGAAAATTGCAGAAAAAAATAAATACTGTAATCTGCTTAATGCCAACACTACATGAATGCTCAATATTCAATGAAGAACTTTTGAAATTGGAAAATGAAGAGATCATCAAAATGGAAGCAGTGGACAAAATACAGCATGAAGGAATAACTATTACATTGACAGGCAAATTGGATTCTCTAGAGAAAAACATCTAAAACAGCTGGTTTAGAAAAAAATCTTTATGTATGAACTGTCGAGTAATTTTAAGACGTAATTTGGATGTAGAGAAAGGTTTAGTGAATGGAGCTATGGGTAAAGTTGTGGGTTTTGTGAAATACCAGAAAAAAGGTTAAAGACATTGTATGTTCAGTTCGTTTTTTGCTCGTGAAAGACATGTACGTAGGTAGCAGTTTCCGTTTTCTCTAGCATATGCAGTAACTATTCATAAATCTCAAGGATTAACTGTAGATAGTGCTTATGTGAACATAGGATCTAGTGTGTTCAAAGAAGGTATGGCATATGTTGCTTTGTCACGAGTGAAAACATTATCTGGTTTATTCATGATAGACTTTTGATGAATCAAAAGTTAGTGCTGATGCAAATTGTGTAAAGGAGTATAATAGATTAAGAAGAAGCTATGCTCCTCATTTAGGTCAGTATCCTGTGTTTGAAAAACGTTTTTGTCAGAAAAGAGAATTGAGAAAATCTGTAATGAGGATGTACAGAATATAAAACAAAAAGGAGAGTGATTAGATTGCAAGCAAAAAGAAAAATGAGAATGTTGAAGAGGTTGTCGGTTGTCATTTTGAAAATAGCTCTGGTGTCAACTGCTACGCTAATGTAGTGCTGAATGTTGTATTTTATCTTGAAAGTGTGCAAGAGCGGATAACAAAATCTTTTTTCATGATTTAGTATTCCCTGCTGAGTTTCCTTTGAGAACTTGAGTAATGATAAAACTAAAATAGAAAGTGCTTCTGATGTTCGAAATCTTTTAGATGTATGTTCTGGATGTACACAGTTTACTGAAAATGTCCAGCAAGATGCACAGGAATTCTTAATGTATATGCTTATGGTACAGGAAGATGAAGGGGTAGAAATGGAAAACATATTTGGTGTCTCATATAAATGGGAACATTGTTGTGAAAACTGTTTGAAAACATGCAGCTCTAATGTTGATTCTGAAAGGTTCATATATTTAACATTACCAGAGAGTAAATCAGTGACTTTTAGTAAATTAGTTAAAGATGCAAATCACAACATGGAATGTTCTCAATGTAAATCAGACATGTTATCAACATTTTTTAAAGAACTATGGACAGTATATAATTTTAATGATGCAACGTTGTAGAGCTGATGGAACAAAATTGGACACATTAATAAAGAACTTTGTAGGAAATCAATTGTCAATATCAGGAAAGACTTGTTGCAGTTGCAATGATTTTCCATGATGGACCTTCTATAACTTCTGGTCATTACACAGTTTATCTAAAATGTGAAAAAGGCTGGACACTAATGATTCTCAATTGATTTTCAAGCAACGTTTGCCTGCAGAATTACCAAATTCCTACTTAATTTTTCTAAAACCAAAATTTTAGATACAAATTGCACCATCTGAAGAAACCATTATTTTGATTTTATTGGATTACCATTGGATATTTCACCAAAAAAGAATTTTAAAATTACCATTTGGCCTCATGGAAAGGTAACTGTTTGTATTGTGGACTTCTTTGACAGATATTAATTTAGTGTATGTGCTTAAGCAACAAGATTTACAGACGTTAATTATGGTAAATAGTTATTGTTCTTAGAAGATATTTAATATATATTAGATTTCTATCAAGGTATTTTTTACTTAGGATAGATTCAGGGCTTTTTTAAACAATCTTTGATTGTTTTTTTTGCCCTCTGTTAAGTGATGAATGCAATTGATTTCACGATTTACAGTGAAATTCAATATATTCTGAAAATAGCAAAAAAGGGCAAAAAATTAATTTTTTAAATATGAAAATATGTGTACTGTATTCTAAAATGTATTGATAAATATTACTATTGTCTTTTTTTTCAGATTGAGAAAGAAAACTTAGGAAATTGAATCCATTTTTCTTGGAATTAAAAAAACCCATTTATTTCTAATTAAGATATTTTGTTGGTCAGGTAAGTTTAAAATATCTGTATTCGTCACCCCTTCACTTTCATGCTCCCTTTTCATCACTTCTCCTCACTCTGCTTTTCATTCCGCTTCCCTCTCTTCTTCCTTTAGTGGTCTTTCGTAACTCCCTCACTCCTCTACTACTCCCCTAGGTTTACTGCCTCCATCACTTTTTCAACCATGTTTCTCTCCCTGTCTCCATATGTCGGAGTTATTCTAACTGCCTTACTCCTCCTCCTTGCTCTGTCTGTTTGTCTCTCTCCCTTTGTCTGTCTTACCCTTAATTTCCTTAACATCTCTGGGGCAGATTTACAAGCCCCCTGCGCCACCACTACGTCACTTTATGACGTACTGGTGGCGCAGGGGCCTCCTCCATATTTACAAGGAGAGGAAAAGCCACCCTGCGTGACTTTTCCTCTCCTCGTAAATACAGCCACTTCACACGCAGCACTATGCGTTGAAGGGGCGTTCAATTGGTGTTGTGGGTGTTCAGCACAGCACACATTGAAACAGGAAAAAGGCTCTTGTGAATGTTCTTCTGCAGGAAGGGACACCTTCCTGCACAAAAACAATCTCCCCACCACGCAGGCATACGTGCAGCATGGTGCAAGGGAGCCTGCGCCAGTGCATGGCTGCAGTTTATGCGCCAGCGCAGGGGAAGCTTAGAGATGTGACATTCTTGTAAATATGTTGCATCTTTGTGCTTCGAAACTAATGCAGCACGGTGCAGCAAAATTACTTGCTGCACCGTGCTGCGTTAGTTTGTTATAAATCTGCCCCTCTGTTTCTACCACTCCTCTCTCACTCATTATCCATCTATGTTAATTTTTTAACCTTCTCCGTCATTCTCTTTCCCTCACCTTCCCTAACTGTCACTATCCTTTACTCATAGTCACTCCTATTCTCCTACTTAACTTGAATCCGGTCTGTATCTCACACCCCTTCACCTTTTCGCATTCTTTCCTTCACTCTCCCTCACTCTTCTTTGCTCATTGAAATCCTGAGTCCCTTTCTCACTCCAGTTTCCAAAATACCTGCATCCCCGGCGCAGAGAAAATGCACGTTGCTGAATAAAGGACGGATGTTGAGAGATCTGGAGCATGGTGAATCTGCAGCCGCAGATGTGCTCGGCTAAGATGGTCCAGGTAGAGGGTTCTTGTGCTTTCGAGAGCATACTGAATTGGATGCACTTTTTTAAAGTGCCTGAGCATGCTATAAATACTGAAGGAGTATTTTTTGGTCTCATCCCCTCTAGACAGCACAGTTCTGCAGATTGTGCAAGTGACCTTAGGAGCATTCACTTTTTTGCCCCTCAGGGAAAGTGAAAAAATTCCAAATTAAAGAGTTCTTCTGTTTACTCTTTCTGGGTAGTTCTTGAATGGTGTCCTCACTGTCTGAAGATGACTGGAGTTCTGCCATTTTACTGCAGTAGCTCTTCAGCAACCTTCTCTCAGGAAGTAAGTGGAAATAGTGAGGGGAGTGGGTGTGGTTTTGAAGATTCTGGAACAGAAACTAATATGAAATAATAAAAAGTGTTGTTCCGTAATTACATGACTTTCCGTGCACGCACCATATGTGTACCGTGCGCACACAGTACGCGTACGGCAGGGAAAAATCTTTAAAAAAATAGAATTTAAAAAAAAATCTTTAGATGTTAGTTCTCTAAAAAGAGCCCTTGTGTTAATGGAGGGACAGAGGAACAAAAGAACGGCAAAAATTATAGGGTGCCGCACGTGTGCTGCTGTATCTACCTCTCTATTAGGGGAATGCTGGTCTCCCCCAAAGCGAGAAGAGCATTGCACGTATTGCACCATATATGCACCCTTTTAAACAGAGGGTGTATATCCAAAAGAGCAGAAGGAGAAGCTGCCGCCGCCGAAGTGCTCGGCTGAGCTGCCGATGAAGTGCTCGGCTGAGCTGCCGATGAAGTGCTCGGCTGAGCTGCCGATGAAGTGCTCGGCTGAGCTGCGGCAGATGTGCTCGGCTGAGCTGCGGCAGATGTGCTCGGCTGAGCTGCGGCAGATGTGCTCGGCTGAGCTGCGGCAGATGTGCTCGGCTGAGCTGCGGCAGATGTGCTCGGCTGAGCTGCGGCAGATGTGCTCGGCTGAGCTGCGGCAGATGTGCTCGGCTGAGCTGCGGCAGATGTGCTCGGCTGAGCTGCGGCAGATGTGCTCGGCTGAGCTGCGGCAGATGTGCTCGGCTGAGCTGCGGCAGATGTGCTCGGCTGAGCTGCGGCAGATGTGCTCGGCTGAGCTGCGGCAGATGTGCTCGGCTGAGCTGCGGCAGATGTGCTCGGCTGAGCTGCGGCAGATGTGCTCGGCTGAGCTGCGGCAGATGTGCTCGGCTGAGCTGCGGCAGATGTGCTCGGCTGAGCTGCGGCAGATGTGCTCGGCTGAGCTGCGGCAGATGTGCTCGGCTGAGCTGCGGCAGATGTGCTCGGCTGAGCTGCGGCAGATGTGCTCGGCTGAGCTGCGGCAGATGTGCTCGGCTGAGCTGCGGCAGGGTTTTCTCTAGCAGCTAGAGCATAAGCCACAGGATGTACATGTCTAACGTGCCTGATCATAGTGAAAATACAAAAAGAGTATTTCTTTTTAGGATCTCCTCTAGATAAGACACGATCACAAAGAGTGCACGTGACTTGGAGCATTCACCTTTTGCCCCTGAGGAAAAGTAAAAAATTGCCATATGAAAGTCTTTTTGTTTCCTCTGTCTCTCTGGCACAGGGATCTCCTGCTCCCTCCCAGAAGATGACTGCTGCTCTGCCATTCTGAAGTACTGAAGTACTAGAAAAGCTGCTCAGCTCCTTCTCCCAGGGGATCAGAAGAAATAATGAGGTGAGTGGGTGTGGTGCAAGAAGTTTCTGGAACTGAAACTAGTACAAACCAATGAAAAGTGTTTCTTTAATCACATGACTTGCCGTACGTGCACCGTGCGCGCACCGTACGCGTACGGAGCACGCACGGAACATGCACGCATGCGCATACGGAGCAAGCACACACGGAGAACGTACGCGGAAGTAGAGCACGTACGCATGCGCACACGAAGCACGTACGTATACGTACCGTGCACGCACCGTACGTTACGAGTGCACATACGGTGTGCACGAGGTCAAAAACACTTCAAAAATAATAATTTAAGTGTTTATAAGTTTATAGAAGATATTAACTATGCTGTTCAACTTTATCCAAATTCAAAGAAAAAAAAGCTGAGCCATTCCATATTACAGGATATAGTTAATCTATAACTATATACATGGGTAGTTTATTGTAAAATAAATATATAAAAAATATAATACATACATAAATTAGCATTTAAAAAACCTTGCAAATTCACTGAAAAAACCATAGGTTTCACACACGTTATAGTTAGGAATTAGCATTTAACATCTGTCATAATTAGAAGTTACAGGTGAAAACGTTAGCACAAATAGCTGTTTTTCTCCAACTCATTTTCTAGTTTTCTAGTACCCCCACCCCATGACCTTCTCGGATTCCCTCACTGGAACCGCCCACTAGTGCTCTGATCTCTGTAGTTTTCCCCTGCCCCATGACATCCTCCTCGGCTTCCCTCACTGCCACCCTCCACTAGTGCCCCTAATCTCTAGTCCCCCCCACCATGACCACCTCCTCAGATTTCCTCACTGCCACCCTCCGACAGGGCCCCTCAACTCTGTAGTTCCCCCCCCCCACCCCGTGATCTACTCCTCTGACTCCCTCACTGCCACCCTCCACTAGTGCCCCTCATCTCTCTGTAGCTCCACCCCCACCCCGTGACCTCCTCCGATTCCCTCACTGCCACCCTCCACCAGTGCTCATCTCTCCGTTGCCCCCCTCATATTCATTTCATTTGTTGTATAGTGCTACTCATATCAGTGTACGGTGTCACAGTACTTTACATAACAGCACACGTTATACAAAGACAATAAATCAGTGTACGGGGAATGTCACATAACCAATGAGGATTACACGGTGTAGAAATCAAACATCCATACTAGTGGGCAATATATTTTACGAGGGTTTGGTCTGGAGAAGCACAAACTCAGGATTTTAAAGAGCACTCCAGTGGTTGGGGGTTGTCTTTACTGATTAAAATGTAAAACTGGCCAAACACTCTTTAGCAACATTAGAATAATGAAAGACTGTAGATGTTCTAACTATATCACAACACGAAAAAGCGAAGTTTGTATGCAGCTCTTTGATGGCAGTTCATAGGTCACTATCCTACGTTAGGATAGTAATTTCTGAACTGCAAGTAATACAAGGTTATCTGTGACAAAGGCAGAAACCCACTGAGCTATTCCCATAAAATTCAGTTTATCAGCATTTAAAAACTACCAGACAAATGGTTGCTCTGCAGCAGGATCCTAAGTCACCAGTTATCTGATTTTTTTTTTTATTGTTGTACATCGGTGGCAGATTCACTGCAAGGGCCAAGGTTCCTGTTTGGGTGGGCCAGGCCCATGTTTGGGTGGGCCTGGCCCACCCTCTAGAACCGGGCCTGATGTGAGCTCTGGCAAGTGACAGGCATATGATGCATGTCTATTTATACAAAAGGTCCCATACATATGGCAGTTGCTCTGTTCCGTGAGAAAGCTAGTGCTGCAGACAGACGTGGGATAAAGGAGGGACAAAGCATGCCACTGATTCCCACAATATATGCACAGAGTTACCATACTTAAATCGGGACCAGCAGGTTTTCAAGGGTGGGTACCATTATTCAATCAATAACCACAAAATGCTAAGAATCACCATTAGTATTTAACCTCTTCAGTGCCCCGCCCTTTCCACGCCCTGTGCCGGGCGTTTCATTAGCGGGCGGGGTTCATGACGAGATAGTCTCGTCATGGGCACAGCGCAACCGCGCTCCATGACGAGACTATCTCGTCATGGGCACTGAAGGGGTTAAGGGATACCATTTACAAGGTCAGCCACCATTGTGCCAAGCATGCCTGCAATATGAAATGATCTAGCAGTATTAATCCAGGGCCAGCATAATATCCAGGGAGTGACAGATCGCAAGACTACATTTACACAAACCTGTGCAAACCTACACCCATAAGCACATACATACAAACATACACAAGTATACCTATTTCTATCATGTATTACTTATATTTTTCGAAAACTTACTGTTTGATGGGAACCTGCATGCATTCCAGTCACAGACTACCTTACTTCTCCTTGGTCATTCTCCATTTTTGGTTCCGATGACCAGGCAAGACCTGCACCCAAGTCACTGATCACAAAGTGCCCAATTAGACCCTGTCCGGTCAAAGTGAACTGGAGAGCTGAGGGGCATGATTTAGACTCCACATGGGGGAAGCACTCCCAAAGGCGTCAAGACTAAGCACAGATATGGACCAATTCAGAAGCAGACAGCATACTCTAAACTGTTGTACATGATTACCAATTGAATGGACTTAAAGTGGGTGGAGGTCAAGAGATGTAATCATGTCACGTTGAGGCATCAGTGGCTTATACCTTGAAAACTATTTAACTTGAATCATACGGTTTGGCTAACCTTAGTCCATAGACTGAGTATGGTTAGCCGTCAATACTGAAAGTAAAGTCTATGCTGTAAGCCTTTATGAATATGTACCACACCCATCGCATGGTTTCTATGCCATTCATGGTTCCTGGCAGGGCCTCAGACCGTTACTTGTAACATCAACTCTTGTGGTACAAACAAAACATTGAGAAAGATTGTGTGATGAAAATGGTAGGTAACTAAATGCAGTTTTAATGGGTGTATCAGACATAATGCCCATCAAGAAGTGGGTCTGAAGACAATCTTGAGGATGGGCATCAAAAGGGAACATATTTCGAGAATACAGTCAAAGACAAAAGTTCTTGACCTGTGGCACCTCTGCTTCAATAATGAGCTTGACTCCTATGTCATGGACAGTGTCCTTACAGGTGTCCAGAACAACCTGGACAAGGTGTACAGAGGTTGCTGCATGACTGTCCTAAAGTTATTGACATTCCTTTCCTTGAGGAGCAACAAGGCTCATATATACATATATAAATATATTCATGAGTTTGCCAATAGTTTCCACAAGAGCCTTTTCATTAACTATTATAAAATGGTACACTTACATGTGGCTATAAACTCTCCCCCGACTATGGCACACTAAAGAAAATATGTCCCACGCCACATTTGATAATTAATACTACTACTGTGTAGGAGGGGTAGCATTGCCGGCACACCCATAAGTCTCCGGTGTCCATGCCGAAGGGGACACATCCCACTATCGCATTTGTGGACATATGCTCAGAATGGCCTCACTCACTTCTCCTGAAGCATTAAGAGCATTGATCCTAACTTGTCCATTTGAACAGATCATGAATGCTACATAGCTTGGCATGTGCACAGAGGCCTGCAATGCCCCTTGAGTAGGAACAATTAGTGAATCTGCTTAAGATCCTTCAGCATGTTCCTGCTTTTAGAAGAACTAACTAGTCTTAATATCTCCATCCAACACTAGATATGTAAAACAGTTCTGTCGGTGCATTATAGAAATTACAGTCCGCGTGAAACCAAAAAAAAAAAAAAGAATCAATTCTGCCGCACTAACACCCTTCACTGCCACTGAAGTAACTTCAAAAATACTCGTTATGTTGCTTTCACAGTGACATCTCAACTAGCAGCATTTTTAAGTTTGTGTACAACGAAGCCATAGTTGCTTATTTATCTCATGCAACTAACAAGCATTGACAAAGCCAATAGTCATCGCCAACTAGAGCCAAATTTCGGGGGGGGGGGGGGGGGGGCTTAGAAAAAATTTCGGGGAGGCTGAAACTTTAAGCAATCGGTAGAGTGGAGCTGCAGGGGCTCTTAGAAGGGGTTTAACAGCGAGGCCTCATTAACATGCAAATGGTCTTTTAAAGACCTGTGAAGTGCTCGGGTGCGGCTGTGTTGGTGCCCGGTAGCTGTCTCAGCCCGGGCTGCCACACACGAGGGGGGGGGGGGGGGCTGAAGCCCTTTAGACCAATGGGTGTTGCGCGCCTGGTCCTCGCTCGTTGTAGCTCTAGTCTAACGTTACTTGTAGTTTATATCTGCAGGCAATGAAAGAAGCGGCAAAATACTAGTCGAGTGGCAAACTATGCTAAGTGCAGACTTGAACTTCAGTCTTTTTAAGCAACGTCCTTAATTACATCGGCCACGCCTCTGAGAAACCTACAGTTTTTTTCATCCCCCTAAAATCCCTGTGTAATCCACTGAAAGCACCCACTCCCGAGGAAGCACAAGGATTCTGCACAGGGTGCCATCAGACAAGAATGCCTGCGCAATACCCCTCCGATATTACATCCCTGGTAGCCAAACGACTTCTGTCTATGCGTGCCTTTTACAGCTACCGCATGAAAAACATTCGTCACCACGTATACTTACCATCTGACATTGTGAACACCAACTAGAACTAAAATGAACGTAGCTCTACAGTTACGGCTCGACCAATTGTCTTATGGTGAGGTAATTTCAAGAGTAACGCCTGACGTTAAACTTGCATTCCCGAAGAAATCACTGTCTTTAAACCTCAGCCCCCCGGTTCCCTTCGCTTGTAACTTGTACTCCTCCTACAAAATATGGAGGGCTAAGTCCCCCAGTCCCTACACCCATGGGCCCACTTATGAAACCTTCATGCGCAGCAGTCACACGGTGCAATTTCACACTCAGCTTTGCATAAACCTCGCGACCCTCACCATGCTCGCGGTTCCTCTGCTTTCAGCGGTGCACGAACCAAGCAGCAACAAACCATTTCCCGCAGCGTGGGCCACTTAAGACCACCTGGTGTCCACAGAGTCCACCTCCACCCAGGTAACGACCAATCAGGGCGCGCGATCCCAAGGAGTTAAACGGGAGTGTGGGCGGAGCGCCGCGAGCCTTGCGGAAGCCAGGTGCCAGGGGCCAACCAGAAATGGAAAGAAATTGTAGTTTTATATAGCGTGTACTTGACCCGAAGACATCAAAGCGCTTTACATGAGCAGGGCCGTAGGAGACACTAAAATTCTGGAGGGGGACAGGGACAACCTTGCGCACTTTCCAGTGACCCTATACAAATCACCGCCCGTTAAACAAATACAATTGCATACTTTCGAAGTGAAATATTGAGAAAAGCAGGCATGTAGTCACAGTTTGCATGTATGCTTTATTGTTATTTACATTCATATAGTAATGAGACCAAATGTTTAACAAAAACATATATATGAATCTTGCATCTTAATGCACAAAGCAAACAAAGGCCGCTGACTTAGGGTGGGGGCATCGTGTTTGCAAGTGCATTATGGTTTGAAAAGTACCTGCTGCTGCATTCCTGGTCTCCAGCCATTTTCAGGCAACAATAAAAATGTGAAGATAACTTTGGTGATTAATGTTCTTTTTTTGAGAGAGATCGAAGGCTTGCCTAGTGAAAGTTTTAATTCAAAAGGTCAGTGAGTTACTGCTTTTGTCTGAGATATTCTTTTGGTATTTGAAGTTTATAAGTTAAAATCCTAACATTGAACAGTGAGCTATTAACCGTCATCAAAGAGCTGCATAAAAACTTCAATGTATAGATTAGAACGTTATGATTTTTCCCCAGTCTTTCCCTATCCTAATGTTGGAAAATGGGTTAATTAGGATAGAAATCAATTCTGATTATTGAAGAGAACCCCCCAACCATGGTGTTATGTTTTACATTCTGAGTTTGTGTTTCTCTAATGTTGCAAAGCCGCCCTGGGCACTCCCCAACTTTTTGCTGACTGGTACTGGTGGTACCTGACTGACTGACCCTGGCCTCTGCCTAAACAGCCAGTGCTATTCTGAAAGAGGCACTTAAAAATACAGTGAAAACACCTACATACACTAGGGTGAACTATGGGTTAGGGTACCCCTATGATTGGCATGACCTCTCCTATAAGGCCCTAGTACATAATAGGGCAGGGGGATTAGAACTACTTTTAAATCCCTAGAATATAATAAGGCATGGCAGTTTAGAGGCCAGCAGCCCTTTCTGCGCTTGCATGTGTGCACTGCTGAAGCCTGAGGTCAGTTTAAAAGTAGCCCTGTGTTATAGGGCTGCTTTTAAAATGCAAATTGTGCCCCAACTCGACGTTAGGGTTTGGGGAACTTACAAATTGATCAACTACAATGTTGGGGCAAAATTAAGTGGAAAAATGTTTTCCACTTAACTATGGCTGTATCATATTTGCCACATAATACATCATCTGCTGCATAATCTAACGATTTCCTCCAAAACAATTTTGTAGCTCAAACGGATCCCAAATTACTAAAATAAATGTGACTTGTGTTGCTGTGAAGTTTAGGGTCCTTTGCAAAGGTCAGTAAAGAAAACAATTCCTAAGAAAACAATTGGTCCCAGACACTCCTAATGACACTCAAATTAATACCTGTAGGAGAGTGTAGTATGCAATCAATCCATACAACCGAAAATGTATAATGTAAAGGCACATTCAACAGGGAAATCTCATAGATAAGAGGCCAACCAAAGTCAATTAAATTGCAAACATCAATTTATTTCCCGCTGAATCATATTCATAAAATGCAAACTTAGGGGCTGACTACGATGGCAGGCGGACTTCAGTACCACCGACATCGAATCGGGGAATGGGACCGCTGGCCTTCAAGGTGGAGGCCCCACGATAGGCATTACAATGCGATTGCCACAACGGTGTTCGCAGTGCCTATCTTTTACATTGCAGCAGGTGCTGCTGGCTGCATCATCCGCCGCAAAGTAAAAAAAAAAAGGAACATGTTAAATATATCGGTGCCTGCCACATGGTGCAGTGATATGTTGTGGGGCATCACAGATGCCCCCCAGGACCCATGTCTGGGGGCCAGGGGTAAAGGGGCCTGCTATGGTCCCCCAATGTCCCTTTCACCAGCATTTCCATGGCAGGTGAACCGCCATTGATAAGCTGGCGGGTAAGGGACATCGTAATCCCTGCTGCGGTGCATGGTAGGCACCACCAGCATTGTAGGAACCACGAGCCCCTCCACCACACCGGCGGGCTCAAGAAGCCCGTCGGGTGCGTGGTGGTTGGTCTTTCCGACCGCCAGGTAACCACCCGCCATTGTACTATGGCGGGCTGTGATGCAGTCACCAATGGCCGTGGGACCTCCACCGACGGGGTGACGAGGCGGTCCCACTGCCATTATAATCACTCCCTAAGTTTGGTGTGCATGCAAATCCTACATTGCCAACCCCTGGCAAGTTGCACTGCTAGTGCTGGAAAAAGGCCAATGGAGGTACCAATGGGTGAGGTGGACTGGCCTCAAGGGTCTTGTGACCTCAGTGACAGATTCACTGTCGATCTAGGATGTGCTTCTTCATATGCCTGTCCGTAAGACTGGAAGTGAACTGCAGTATGGATTGTTTTGGACAGGTCCACCTGCGGGTGCTAAGACACCTGGGCTTCTAAGGTCTATCGGGCCTTCTAAGGTGTAGCGTCGGAATAAGCTCTGTCAGGAGTGTGGTATGGTGAACTGGTCATGAAGGTCTGAACATGGTTCTCCAGTTCCAAATTCAGCAGCTCTGGCCAGAGTGCCACATTCTCTCCCACACTGAAAACCATACTGCCCCACTGAGAGAAACTCGCACTGCCTTCAGCACAACTCAATTGTGCTGCGACTAAATTCAAATTATGCACTAGACAACAGTAAAATGCTGCCTGAAAAAAATGAATAACACCCTGGAAAAAGCAAACACTCATAGGTAATGCAAGAATAAGCAAAGCATGTGAACTGTAATCAGAAAAAAACATGGTTACCTTAACGGTTTTAAACTCATTATTCAGAAATCAGTAAGTGATTTTGCCTGAAAAGTTCAAGACATGGCTACAGGACCAGGAAGGGACCCCTTTCAATGTCCATTGCTTATATCCTTTCAAAATGTATGCAGTTTGGTTTAAAAAAGACCACATCCCCAAACACAGAGCCGCATTTTATAAGCTAAAATAATTAAAAAGTTGAAAACGATCATATTATACGTTTCCACTCTACCCATCAACCAGGTATTGCAGTCCCTTTAGGAATGGCGCACTTACCCACCCTGGGAAAACAATGTTGTTCAAAGAAAGAAGATAAAAAGAAAGTAGCGCTTTCACTGGCAAACTCTGTAAAGTGGCGCTAATGTGTGTGGGTGTAAATAACAGTCTGGCCTGTCTGCCGTCCACTCTGTATTGCTTTATTTAGGTATTTAACTATTTTTTCTCTCCATTTTGAGGTTTTTCTTTTCAATAGAAAACGGTCAGTAAATTAGGACATTTACAGCCAAAGTGTTCAGCCTTTTTTGGATCAATTTCACAGGGGAACAAATAAAGAAAAGGAGAGGCAAGAGAGAGTACCTTAAGAGCTGCCTCTTGAAATCAGCACGTAAGCAGGAGCGAGACAGAGACAGAAAGAGATGGAGGAATAAAGAGAGGAGGGCAGCCGCCAGAGGCAGATCAGGAGTAGTGGACACGGTCCTTGCCATGAAGGAAAAGAGACAGCGTTTATTTTTTCTCCGTTCTCTGCCCTTCCCAGAACGGCTGAGCCTTCCTGCAGCATAACAAAAGGCAGAGGGCGGGTGGCCTCTGACTCCAGGCAGGTCAAGTGCAGGGCCATTAGGTAGTGCTTTCGCGTGCTAATGGCCCTGTGATAACAGAAGGGAGAGGGGAAATTCCTTTGTCCCCTCGTCCCCCACACCCTTGTCCCTCGTGTCCCCCCACTCCAAAATCTGGGGGGGATGTATCCCCGCGTCCCCCACACTTCCTACGCCCATGTACATGAGATACCCCAGTCCTGGAGGAAATAACAACTAAATCACAGAAAGGACATTCTTTTGGTAAAAAGTACTCCCTACGATGGTCTAAGGTAGAACCCATTAAATTTACAAAGATAATTCTGGCTAACTGTCAATCACTATTCCTAACTTACCTTGAGCAAACAACTGCCCATGCTGATATTTTAGAATCCTATGCCCAGATTTCCCCTTTAAATAAAGAATGCTTTAAGAGTGGAAAACAAACAAGCCCACAAGAACAATCAAGAATGGTTTGACTCTAGATGCATAAAAGCCTATACTAAACTAAAACAAGCAGTACACAAACCATCAAGAAACAGTCAATGAATAAAAGCCTGTAGAGGGTAATATAAACAATCATAAAAATAAGGCCAATGATACTTGCGTATTATTTTGGAACGTGGCAGGTATACGTACAAAGCTTGAAAATCCCATATGGCAGGACTTTGTAGAAGATTTAACATACTTTGCTTCCAAGAAACCTGGGATACTATTCACAATAATGGCATCAAATTATGTGAACGTTACCAAGATAACTGTCAATTTTGGAGACATATTATGAATTGATTAACATACACTATATAAACTGGCCCAGAATGCTCGCAAAAACGAACTGAGAGATAAGGCTTGGGCCGCCCTGCATGAAGCAACGTTGACCAGTGATTATACAGCATTCTGGTGAACTGTAAAGGCATCATTCCTCATAGCCCATGATATACCCACCATAGAGATTACCATAGATGAACGCCAATGGGTGGGGCATTTTTCAAAATTGTATACACAGATACCAGACGAGAGTGACATGATTGTTTCACGGTCGTCGCAAGGAAAAATTACCATAGGGAAATATCCCAAAGACCTCTGCTTTACTTTAGAGGAGGTCAACTGTGCAATCAAGGCTAGCAAGGGAGGGAAGGCACCTGGCCCTGATTGGGTCCCTGTAGACCTTTGTAAATCAAATTTACCTTCATAGGGACCCCTTTTAACACAGATATTAGCAGCCTGTTGCTCCACTGGTTTCCTAGAGACATGGTCAGAATCAATATTGGTTCCAATTTTCAAGAAAGGCGACCGTCAAACCATGAGTGTTATCGGCCAATATCACTGCTAGAGTCCCTGGTTAAGGCTGCTGGGCATACAGTGCTCAATCAGCTACAGGATTGGGCAGAAGATAAAAACATTCTATCTGAGCTACAATTTGGCTTTAGAAAGGATCTAGGTACAGTGGAACAAGGACTTAACCTTAATACATTATTCGGGAAGAATACACTGGCTGAACAGGGCAGATTATAAAGTAAGAGTTACCCCCTCACTACGATCCTTTTTTAGGGTGCAACCTGAGGTCCTGATCGTTACAAAGCAGTGGGAGGACTCCAGAGGTGACTCTGATATTTACCCCACTATTTATTCCACTAGCTCTGTAGTCGGGGTCTCACAAGACAATATGTATCCTAAGGGGGCCCCTGTCAGCCAGGGAGCTATACCTATTGTAGTTTCTGAAGTGCTGTCTGAACCACTGTTATGGGAGGGGGCAGAGTCAGTTGCTCAGAATCATGTGGATGCTGCTAACCACGCCTCAGGGGCCTCGATCGAAGCCCTGTTCCCTTCATTAAAAGATAATATAAAAAAGGGCTTTGCAGTCTCTGCAGATAATCAAAGTGAAATAAGGAATGCATGCGAGACCCTAGAGAGGAAGGTCGACCTCCTAAATTCCAGGACTGAGTCCCTAGAGAGCTCTGTCGAGGAACTCAAGACTAATCTGGGGACAGCAGAGATAAAAGTACACGACCTACAAAGAGGTGAAGCTGCTCTACGCGACAGAATGGAGATGCTTGAAAACAATTTTCGCAGAAATAATCTGCGGGTTATGAATGTTCCAGAAGGGAAAGAAGGGGCAGACCTTAAGACCTTTATGATTTCGTTGCTCAAGGAGGCCCTATCACTTGAAGAGTCAACAGAGATTCTAGAAAGAGACATTCAAAGAATTCATAGGGATCCATTTCGCCACAACCCTAATAGGGTAAAGCCTAGGAATATCCTTATTAATTTTCTCACTTACTCTGTAAAAGATAAAATCTTGAATTTGGCTCTAAATGCAAAGACGCTAAGGAGCAGGGACTTCTCATTTGAGGTTCATTCCGACCTTTCTAAAGCCACACTAGAAAGGCAGTGGGAACTTGGTAGAAGAATGGACAACTTTAAGAAGATCGGTTCATTAGTACAACTTAAATTCCCGGCATTCTTGAAGGTTATGTGTAACAATAAGATGCATAACATTAGATCAGCCCAAGAGGCAGACAAACTGCTTGGCACAATCAGCAAGGAGGTCCCATAAGCCTTCAGAGGCAGCCCTATTTCTTTGCTCTGATTGAGGGTTAGGCTAGAGCACTAGCGTGAATAGAGTCTCTTTCTCTTTTATTTCCTGTCTATCCCTACTTCTTACTCCCCGACAGGTCAATGGTTCGGCAAGATTTGGATAATAAAGTCAGGGAAGAAGAAAAGATTAAAAAGAACGTTGTTTATAGTATTTCTTGAGTTTTCCTCTTTTTGGTGTTTAGTGTAGACCAGGTACAGCTTAAAAGGGAAAAAGAGAAAAACAGGGAGAAGAACTCTTTCTTTCTGTGGGTAGGGTAAAATATATTCACAACAGAAATAGGGGTGGAGTAGTTCACGGTCGCAACATCTGGACAACACCGTTCCAGAGTAATGGGGGAAGGGCTCCCCAAGGGGGGGGGAGAGATGGGAGGGGGGAAGGGGAGCACAGGGGGATAAAAAATAAAATAACCTAATTCGTCTCAATCCTGTCAGATTTTGAAATCTTAACAGAACCTAAAGAGCCTGAAGCTGGAAGCTGTCTCTGTTTCTGCTCAGTTTGGGCTGGATATGCTTATTTTAAAATACTCCAGATATTGTCCTGGAATGTCAATGGGCTGCGCGTGAGGGCACGAAGAGCTAGAATTCTACAATATCTGAGAGAGTCCCCTGCGCAGGTCATTGTCATTCAGGAGACTCACCTTCTCAAGGCAGAGACAAAAGAAATGCTAAAAACTCAGAAATGGGTGGACGCTTTCATTTGCACCGACCAGACGGCTAATATTAGAGGAGTGCTGATTCTTTTTAAAAAGCAAGCTAAAGCTCAGATCTTACAAAATAGAGAAGATCTAAGTGGTAGGTGGCTGATATTGAAGATCACCTTTAGTTGGATATTATGGCCCTTACCAGGATGATCCCTCTTGTCTTAACTCTATCCGTTCACATCTCCTAGATTTTCCCGCGCCAGTGATATGGGCAGGAGATTTTAACATCGTCCTTGACCCTAAACTGGATAAATCCCCAAATAGCAGAGCAGTAGTCCCCTTAAGATCCAGGACGTCTCTCTTGACAATAATGGCTCAATTAGGACTCTGTGACGTATGGAGGGAAAGGTCAGGTGAGCAACTAGGGGCATCGTTCAGGAATTTTAAATACAAACATAAGTTGAGAATTGACTATATCCTGCTCAGCTATAATCTAAGTAGAGAAAAAGAGAGGGACCCCTTGGCAGTTTGCAAGGAAAATGAGGTCGTTCAACCATAAGAAAAAGGAATAATTCCCTTGCTTGCGCTTACTTATCTAGAGTAAAAAACGGGTTTTCTAAACTTGTCTCAATTTATTAAAAAAGATTTTATTGTCACAGAAATCTTTCTATAGTCTTTAAAAGTCTAATCATAATACAATTTGTTATGATTAGACTTTTAAAGACTATAGAAAGATTTCTGTGACAATAAAATCTTTTTTAATAAATTGAGACAAGTTTAGAAAACCCGTTTTTTACTCTAGATAAGTAAGCGCAAGCAAGGGAATTATTCCTTTTTCTTACAGCTATAATCTAAGACATAGAGTTAAAGATATAAAATACCTACCATCACATCTTTCGGACCACTCAGGAATTTTATTCGCCATTGATTGTATACAGTCACAGCATATCAGAGCATGGTCACTTGATCGATCATTATTGCTTGAAGAAGAAGAGACAGCTTTCCTTTTAAATGAAACAAAACAATTTTTAGAAGACAACTTAGGTACAGCCAACGTACTTATAGTCTGGGATACTCTCCAAGCTTTCCTGAGGGGTATTATTATTTCCAACAGATCATGCTATAGGAGAAAAAAGTACAGGGAAGTGTAACGCCCTGAACGTCTCAGGATCGTTTAACAGACACGACAATGAGGACGCAACCACTTGTGAAGGGTTAGTTCTTTTAATGAAGGCAAATAAAATACAAAGAACAAACAAAAGTTATAGTTACTGGAATCCTCCAGGCTAAGTACGTTACCAGCCCACAGCACGGATGGTCCTAACCGTCCTCTGCATATACGCCGATCCCGGCGTATGCCAACAGAGGGCAGAAATGAAATGGCCGACAATGCCAATCGGTAGGCTGTGAGGGGCACGAAGAGTGTTGGGGAGAATCGAGGAGTCAGGGAAACACCCAGCCGGGGTCTCTACCTGAAGGGAGCAGCCGCTCAACCTCTTCCTCAGACTGCACCGGGACGCGGAGTCACCTCCTGGTGATGCGTCACCGATACCCCAATCACAAGCAAGAAGACTGAACCGAGAGCAGCCGCTCGATCGATCCTGTGGACTTCCGAGTCTGTAACGCGGCAAACACCTCCTGGTGTGCGTTACAGCTGGCAGTCCCTGTGTCTCTGGTCGGGCTGGGAGTTACGACTCCAACCAGCAAAAGCGCCACTGCGCTTGGACTCAGCCGAGTCAAAAAGCGAAGCTCAATGGATGACCGGTAGAGCTTCCGGGTCCTTCACAGGTGACGATGGGGCAAGACACGGCCCAGGGAGTAACGACTCGACCTACCTCCGTTCTTGCCTTACTGGAGCACCACTCCGGAACACTGCTCTTCACGAAGCAGGTACGTCGGTGTAAACACAATATCCGACAGCCTTGTACCTCCCGGTTCCTCCCTTTATAGGGCGTGTTTTCCTTGAGTTATGTAACAGCTCTCCTGTTTACATAAGGGCGTGTTTCCCTTGAGTTATGTAACAGCTCTCCTGTTTACATAAGGGCGTGTTTCCCTTGAGTTATGTAACAGCTCTCCTGTTTACATAAGGGCGTGTTTCCCTTGTATGACAGGAATTCTTGACAGGAAGTGACTTCAGCTCTGGAGGCTGAAATGAAGGCAGTCGAATTAAAAATGAATAGCCAGGCCAGTATTGGCCTGAAGGAAGATCTGGATAAGTTCAATCAATTAAAGGAAGAGCTGGAGAGTATTCTTCAAAGGAAGCTTATGCGCAGATGGGAGGCAAGCAAGATCGCCCATTTTGAGTATGGTGAAGGGGCAGGGAAGTTACTAGCCTGGACAATTAAAGCAGACCAGCTCCGAAACCATATAAAAGAAATAAGAGCAGATGATGACGCACCCTCCTTATCCTCAGATAAAGATATTGGTGTTGCTTTCTTGGAATACTTCCAAGACATATATAAAGAGACATGTATAGAATACAGAGCAAAAGTAAAGCTTTGGTTGGATGGGACTACATTACCATCTATTAGTTCCAAGCAACAGACAGATTTGCATTGTGCCATTACAGAAGAGGAGGTGAGGAAGGTCATAGCGGGGTGTAAAAGAGAGCAAGCTGCCGTGCCTGACGGACTACCACCTAATCTCTGGGGGAGGCCATAATCCCAGTATTAACTCAATTGTATAACAAGATATTATTGGAGGGAATTAGCCCCCCTCATTCTTGGGATGACGCTACTGTGGGGCTGATTTTTGAAACCTGGCAAAAATCCAGCTAGCTGCGGTTCATAACGACTGATATCACTCTTAAACACAGATTATAAAATCTTCTCTTCCATTCTAGCAAGTAGGTTGGGGATGGTGGCAAAGGACATCCTTCATCCAGATCAAAAAGGGTTTGTGAAAGGGCGACAACTAGCTGACCTTACATACCGTCTGGTTGGTGCAATTGATATAGCTTCCACTTATTCACTGCCTTTGGCAGCTTTAACTCTGGATGCCACCAAGGCTTACGACAGGGTGAACTGGGGCTACCTGTCGGAAGTCATGGCAAGATTTAACTTGGGAGACAAGTTCTACCGCACTATTCAGTTGTTATACCAAGCACCGTCAGCCAGGCTGCTGGTTAATGACACTCTGACTGAGGCATTTAAGATAACTAGGGGAACTCGACAGGGCTGCCCCTCTCTCCCTTGCTCTTAGATATGTATATAGAGCCCTTTGCACAGAGACCCAGAGATAACTCCAACATCATCTCCTTTAAATATGGGGACTGGGAGAGGAGGGTGGCCTTGTATGCGGATGACATTCTGATACTTTTGGCAGACTTGGACACAGCTTTTACGGCAGTTATAAAACTGGTGGAGGAATTCGGACAGGTTTCTGGGTACGAAGTAAATGCTGGGAAGACGGAATTCATGACCTGGAAAATTAGAGAAACCCAACTCCAGGTTAGTCCCAGCATGCGGTACTTGGGGGTCAGAATTGTGCAAGATGTAGATGAAATTGCAGAAACAAATCTAGCGCGAGTCCTTAGGGAATGTCAGAAACCGATGAAGTCATGGGCCCATCTCCCTTATCCATCTTGGGGAGGGTAAATCTGGTTAAAATGACAATTCTACCCAAGATCACGTTTCTTTTTAATACAATCCCCCTGCATTTTGACAAAAGTTTAATAGACAAATTTCAGCAGTAAGTGAACTCATTTATCTGGAGATATAGATCGACCAGGATAGCCTGGAAAAAACTAAGGCGAAGGAGAGAGAAAGGAGGCCTTGCGCTACCCGACCTAGAGTACTATGCATGGGCCTTTCAGCTTTCACATTCCTGAATGTTAATAAAAACGCCTCTTAGTACAGGGGGAGGAGATGTGTTCCGGGCCATGCCAAGAGGTGCTGGTCTATCGGAAGAAGGCTTTATGTTCAAATTTGGGGAATAAAAATTCTTTAAAAAGGTTAAACTCAAGGTCCTCCAGACAATAGCTAAAACATGGGCCAGATTAAAAGCTCTGGTGGGTCTTAATTACTTCTCAAACCTAGCGCCACTTTGGGATTCACCGGGTTCACCGGAATGCCTCCAGGATAGATTGGCGACACCATTAAGAGAAGCTGGGTTAAAAGTATGAGCAGATCTGATCAGCGAGGATACACTTATTTCATGGGAAGATCTAAGAAAGAGAGTAGGTACGGGTCTCTCAAGATCAACTATATCCAGCTACAAAGCTAGGTACAATCCCAGTTTAGACAGAAAACATTTGTTGGTGGGGGTTACAGTCTGGAGCAACAGCTAGTCGAGAGGCCAGCAGGAAAGAGGGAGGTTTCATTATGGTATTGGGCTATTGAAGTGGCAGAGGATGGGAAATTCAAGCTTGCAGATGAGTTATGGAGTGAACAGATTCCAAATGCACAGTGCGATCTCCTATGGCAGGACTCGTTTAGAACTCTCTTCAGTGTTATTAAGCCTGCTTGGCTGAAGAGGAATCACCTGTTCACTGCCCATAGAGCATACCTATACCCTCTTAGACTATCTAAATTTTTGATTGGGACCCAAGTTACATGCAAAAAGTGTGGGCTGGCTGAAGCATCAGATATACACATGTTTAAGGATTGTCCCTCCATCGTTTTTTTCTGGGAAGAAGAGTGGAAAACACTGGAGAGTAACTTGAGAGTACCAATTTACATATATCTGACTTTGATAATTTTTGGCCAGGAGACAAATTTGCAAACAATGGGAAGATCCAGTCCCCCCCAAACATTCAGATTGGCTGACCTCATTATAGGAAGTATCCAATATGGACCTGTCTAGAGCATGTAGAAAGAAAAAATCGCATACTGGGACCTGCTACTCCAATAGAAGTAAGCGGAGAGTTTTGTTTTTTTGCGGGTCCTATGATTATGCCTTTTGGATACTCCTTGGACCATGTCACGCCTCTCTCGCTTATCAAATGTGTCCATCAGGTTCTTAAGGACCTAGTTGGAGTGAATCCCCCCCCTCCTACCCCCCCTTTTTGTGGGGAAAGAACTTCCCGGTCTGATAACGTATCCTTACAGGCTGAAGGCACCGAAAGATCCCATCTAAAAAGCCGAAGTTATTCCAGGTCGTTGAGTAAGAATATGCACAGGCGGTTGGTTTAAGGTGGTTGAAGGCGAATGAGGACAAAAAAAACAATTTTTTAAAATAAGACAAACTATACTGTGTTTATGGATAAAATAACCTAATTCGTCTCAATCCTGTCAGATTTTGAAATCTTAACAGAACCTAAAGAGCCTGAAGCTGGAAGCTGTCTCTGTTTCTGCTCAGTTTGGGCTGGATATGCTTATTTTAAAATACTCCAGATATTGTCCTGGAATGTCAATGGGCTGCGCGTGAGGGCACGAAGAGCTAGAATTCTACAATATCTGAGAGAGTCCCCTGCGCAGGTCATTGTCATTCAGGAGACTCACCTTCTCAAGGCAGAGACAAAAGAAATGCTAAAAACTCAGAAATGGGTGGACGCTTTCATTTGCACCGACCAGACGGCTAATATTAGAGGAGTGCTGATTCTTTTTAAAAAGCAAGCTAAAGCTCAGATCTTACAAAATAGAGAAGATCTAAGTGGTAGGTGGCTGATATTGAAGATCACCTTTAGTTGGATATTATGGCCCTTACCAGGATGATCCCTCTTGTCTTAACTCTATCCGTTCACATCTCCTAGATTTTCCCGCGCCAGTGATATGGGCAGGAGATTTTAACATCGTCCTTGACCCTAAACTGGATAAATCTCCAAATAGCAGAGCAGTAGTCCCCTTAAGATCCAGGACGTCTCTCTTGACAATAATGGCTCAATTAGGACTCTGTGACGTATGGAGGGAAAGGTCAGGTGAGCAACTAGGGGCATCGTTCAGGAATTTTAAATACAAACATAAGTTGAGAATTGACTATATCCTGCTCAGCTATAATCTAAGTAGAGAAAAAGAGAGGGACCCCTTGGCAGTTTGCAAGGAAAATGAGGTCGTTCAACCATAAGAAAAAGGAATAATTCCCTTGCTTGCGCTTACTTATCTAGAGTAAAAAACGGGTTTTCTAAACTTGTCTCAATTTATTAAAAAAGATTTTATTGTCACAGAAATCTTTCTATAGTCTTTAAAAGTCTAATCATAATACAATTTGTTATGATTAGACTTTTAAAGACTATAGAAAGATTTCTGTGACAATAAAATCTTTTTTAATAAATTGAGACAAGTTTAGAAAACCCGTTTTTTACTCTAGATAAGTAAGCGCAAGCAAGGGAATTATTCCTTTTTCTTACAGCTATAATCTAAGACATAGAGTTAAAGATATAAAATACCTACCATCACATCTTTCGGACCACTCAGGAATTTTATTCGCCATTGATTGTATACAGTCACAGCATATCAGAGCATGGTCACTTGATCGATCATTATTGCTTGAAGAAGAAGAGACAGCTTTCCTTTTAAATGAAACAAAACAATTTTTAGAAGACAACTTAGGTACAGCCAACGTACTTATAGTCTGGGATACTCTCCAAGCTTTCCTGAGGGGTATTATTATTTCCAACAGATCATGCTATAGGAGAAAAAAGTACAGGGAAGTGTAACGCCCTGAACGTCTCAGGATCGTTTAACAGACACGACAATGAGGACGCAACCACTTGTGAAGGGTTAGTTCTTTTAATGAAGGCAAATAAAATACAAAGAACAAACAAAAGTTATAGTTACTGGAATCCTCCAGGCTAAGTACGTTACCAGCCCACAGCACGGATGGTCCTAACCGTCCTCTGCATATACGCCGATCCCGGCGTATGCCAACAGAGGGCAGAAATGAAATGGCCGACAATGCCAATCGGTAGGCTGTGAGGGGCACGAAGAGTGTTGGGGAGAATCGAGGAGTCAGGGAAACACCCAGCCGGGGTCTCTACCTGAAGGGAGCAGCCGCTCAACCTCTTCCTCAGACTGCACCGGGACGCGGAGTCACCTCCTGGTGATGCGTCACCGATACCCCAATCACAAGCAAGAAGACTGAACCGAGAGCAGCCGCTCGATCGATCCTGTGGACTTCCGAGTCTGTAACACGGCAAACACCTCCTGGTGTGCGTTACAGCTGGCAGTCCCTGTGTCTCTGGTCGGGCTGGGAGTTACGACTCCAACCAGCAAAAGCGCCACTGCGCTTGGACTCAGCCGAGTCAAAAAGCGAAGCTCAATGGATGACCGGTAGAGCTTCCGGGTCCTTCACAAAAAGATCCCATCTAAAAAGCCGAAGTTATTCCAGGTCGTTGAGTAAGAATATGCACAGGCGGTTGGTTTAAGGTGGTTGAAGGCGAATGAGGACAAAAAAAACAATTTTTTAAAATAAGACAAACTATACTGTGTTTATGGATAACTTGGGTCTTAGAGTGAATTTGTCAAAACTTTTTAATATGAAATGCAGAAGAGCAGTAAAAAATGCAGTGACTTATTTATTGATAATAAAAAGGTGGAATTTACCAAGACATTTTCTACTTAGGTATCCTTTTCAACCAGAAGGGGACATGGACCCAGGCAGACAAAGCCAGGTAGTTACTATTCATGAAAGCTACAGCAGCCCTAGCTAACTTTGCAAGGAAGCTAGGTAGAAGACCCCCTGTGGAGATGCTGCACATATATCCGGCAAAGTGTGCCACAACGGCCATATACGGAGCAGGCGTGTGGGGGTATTGTGATCCTAAACCCATACAGCTGGTCGAGAATGCCTTTTAAAAAGTTTATTGGCCACTCCAGGCAGTACATCTAATTATGTATGTCACTCAGAATTAGGGTTACTGTACATTTCGGACCTAATAAAAGTCCAACCTGTCCTCTTGTGGCACATGATTTGGACTTCATCAAAAACAACTTTTAATTGTGAGAACATAAAAAATAGTCTTAAGCTACAGCGGGCACTTGACGTCCTCTGGCTAAAATGCATAAAAGCCTTTATGATCTTGGACACCCTGAATATTATGATGACCGGGGGTCCATAATCCCGGTCTCCAGAAGTGATTTCAAAAGAACCTGTATGATACATCTGGAAACAAACAGATTTTCAGCAGAAGCTTCAAGACCGCTTTTAGTCTAACTAAATGATATTGACCACTATTTGTATTCAGCCATGATAGATTTGTACTGACCCATTTCTAGACTTGGGGTCTTCCATCGTTTAACAAGTTTCCCTCTAACAAACGATTGATCCTTAATGTTGAATAGCTGCCCATGTGACAACATGTCCCAGCAATCGACAATACATGTATTTTAATTCTATAGATTTTACGAAACACAAACAAGGAGATGGATATTACCCATCTTAAGGTTGCTGGGTCTGAGACAATGTTGTCCAGCTTTTTTATTATTGCAATTTTAAGATAATGAATATTTTACAAGGTTAATTGTATCATTTTTAAAAAAGTAATTAAATGTAGAAAAACATTATTATATGAAGTTTTTGAAGCAACCTGAATGGAAACTTAGCATTGCCTGCTTTTTAAACTATGTATTGGTAAAGTTTTGGATCCTGTAATTAATGTCTGTTTTTTAATTATGTATGCTTGTAGGAATGTAGGATCTGCATCTTATGGCTACCCCCACTTTTTGCTTCATGTTACACTGTTTTTGACTAGTCTCACTGGGATCCTGCTAATTAGGACCCCAGTCTATCTGCTTTCTCCCTAAAATGTTAAGTCATGTACTTCGCTACATTCCAGATTGGAAACTGGGGTACCCTTGTAAGTCCCTAGAACAGAGGTCTTCAAACTTTTGTAGGTTGAGCCCCACCAGCTGAATTTTTTTAGATTTTGGGCCCCCCCACCACCTGTCAGAAATTTCGGGAATCTGGTACACTACATAATCGACCGCCACGCGCATATCACAGGCCATATCCGGAAAATAATATTCGACACAATAAGAGTGTTTAGTAAGCTGCAGGTTTGTGAGTGGGTGTGGTGAAATGACAGAAGCTTATTACACAGCTCAAAACACAATTTTCCAAGATAAAATGTGCGCAAATTGTATTTACTAGGATGCTTTGTTTTACAAATTAATATAGATTAAGAATAACACCACCAACATAAATGTGACGGGTGTGCCGGTGTTTAGCCACATTGACTGTCAATCTGTGGATGGATTTTTGCTACTGCCATCCTCAGGTTGTGCTCTACATCCAGTCTTGAACGGTACTTAGGCTTTAATATCGCAAGTACTGAGAATCCAATCTCACATAAATAGGATGAGTTGAAAGGCAAGAGAGTTTTGATAGCAGTTTCTCTCAAAGCTGAATATTCTGCAGCCATTTTCAGCCAAAACAGTGACTCTAAGGGAGACAGTGTTATCAGATTTTTCATGCACTCCCTAGCTCAGACTTGGTAAACGAGAAACAATTCTTCTCTAGAAACCATTGACAAATGTTTTAGGCAGCATTATAATGGGATAATTGCCCACCAACCAGTTATGGATCCGAAGAGACAGGTGAAAGTCCACAGAGGGTGCTGAACGAACACCTAATTGAGAATTCCTTATTGGTACGATAAGTTGCTTGCCTGAAGCAGTGGGGGTTTAGGACACGTCGGGCTTATGTTTAAAAAAATAGAACTGATAATAAATTAATGATGTTGCCTATTTTACTTCAGAGCAATGTTGTTTGACAGACTTTGTGGTGGCAGGGACATGTTAAGGATTTTGGGTGCCCTGGGCCAATACGATTATGAGGCCCCTGTTCAGAACAGCTTTAAGATTAAATGATTCACTTTCAGCTCTGCCATACCCTCTTTAGCCAGGCTACTAACGGTGCACAGGCGCTATGGTCGAAATTCTAAAAGTGTTTACATCTAATATTCAGAGATAGTGATGTGTGTTTTCACTGTTGTAACAAAGCAGCAGCCCACTAATTTTACAGCGAATAATATCTGGGATATCCTCCAATTTCTCATATGTGAGGACCCGTTTTGATAAACTTTTTTATGGTTGTTGCATGAAACCAAAACATTTCTCTGAAAATAGTAATAGACTCTCTCACATCAATCACATTAAAAAGAAATGAAACAAAACAGTATTTACAAGAATCTGTTTAGGAATTATTCCAGGCCATCAGGGCAAAAGCAGAGCTGCCTCTAACAAGGACCCCCCTGAAAGGCTGGATTGCAGTGCATGTAAATATGTCCTTTTGTAATTTAGGACGAAAACCTTGATGGGGTATGACATGCCCATACTTGTGTACAGGGGTGCAACTAGACCCGAAGTTCGGTTGGGGGCTAACACTCCCATCCAGGGCTGGCCCTAGCACTGGTCGCACACAGTGCAATGCTCTGTTTTGGCGCCCTCTTCCCCATCTCCATGACTTTCCTCACTACCATTCACCAACAATGCACCCCATCTCTCTATAGCACCTTTCTGGCAAACGTTTCATTTTTTATAGCGCTACTCATAGTTTACCAACACTCAGTTCTTTGATCTGTATAGTACATGTTCTTTGTAGTAGGCACATTAAACCTCTGCGCTGTGTGGGTGGCAGGAGTACCCATGTGAGTGCAGGGTGAGCCATACAACAGTGTGAGAGTAGGGTAAGAGGAATGACTGCAGGGTGAGTGAGGTGACCATATGGTGTGGATGTAAGTGCAGAGTGGGACGAATGAATGTATGGTTATTAGTGATGGTCTTATTTGAGTGAGATTGCATATTGAGCAGTAAGAGGGACATATGAGTGAAGTGTCGCATGAGTGCAGGGTGAGTAGTGTGATCATGTGACTGCAGGGTGAGGTACAGGGTGAACAGGACAAGTGCATTGTGAGTGCAGAGTGATCACTGTGAGTTCAGGGTTAGCAGGTGAATGGTGTGAGCGCATGGTGATGTGTGTGAGGGCATCGTGATCGCTGTGAATGCAGGGTGGACGTGAAAATGAAGGGCGAGAATGAGGAGCGAGTTATCTGAATGCATGGTGAATTCTTAGACACTTGAAGTAACTCAGCAGGTTATTGACAGCAGCGTAGGGTTTCAGATATGTTAAACTATTGCTATAATGGCATTAAGCAGGGATCAGGGCGGAATAAATAAATCTGCTGATCTTGCAACAAACTTCCAGTCTTATGATTAGGGTTGCCACCTCATTATTTTGATGTCCCAGGCAGTACAAAAATAAACAGTCACCTAAAGCATATTTTCAGCAGTTATCTGTGCATGCTTTGAACAGCAAATATAAATAGTAGCACTAATTGTGTTCTTGGGCTGCCTGAATGATCCATGACTGATAATAAAATGGAACAAAGACACAAACGTCACATTACAAGTGTATACATACTTCTTTATTTATAAGCATATTTAGTGTCAAGACAAGCAATTTGCCGGCTGTTTGAAAAACACATGACTGGCTGGCATTTCTCTTTTGGTAACTTGAAGCCCTGTGTGTGTTGCGGCACTACCTGTGTAAATATAAAAGAAACTTTGTCTCCTTTCTGCTAAGAGCTAACACTCCCAGGACGGGGTTAAACTCTTAGAGCTGAAATGCTTCAGCTGCAGTGGAAGGCAGGATGTCTCCTTTGCTAAAACTGAAAGAAAGGAACAGGCAGTCATTTCAGCTGCAGTGGGAGACAAGGAGTTTCCTCTGCTATGAAATCGAACGCAAAGGAACAGGACTGTCTGTTATTCGTTTGCTTTCGGTTTTAGCAGAGGAGGCACTGCCTCCCACTGCAGCTGAATCATTTGAGCTCTACAAATTAACCCCCTCCTGGGAAGGTTAACTGTTAGCTCTTTACGTGACAAAAGCGCACTGTGTGCCTTATCTATTTCCCCTCCCTCCCCCTCCAAACCTCTGCTACGGAGTTCTCCAATAAAAGAATTCCCATTTGAAATGGGTGAAGACTTGCGACGCCGACGCCGCGGGACAGCAAAGGACCAACAAAGGTAAGAGCTTACTGTGGAGTGCGCGCCCCCTCTGAGATGGCGCCCCACAGATTGAAGAACTCTGCCCTAGAATATGGTACACGTGTACCTAGGGCATAGGTACCCCAGAGGCCTCCCATGGGCTGAAGCATGTATTATGCCACCCATGAAAGGCCATGCAAAATAGAACTACAGGCCTGCCATTGCAGCTTGTGTAAGATGGTGCATACACCACCTACTTTAGATATAGTTTTACTATATCTATTCGTCACTACACTTGAAACCCATAAGTCACCCCTATAGCAGGCCTTGACAATCCTGAAGGCAGAGTGCTGGGTTTTATGTGAGAGGGTGCCCCTGCAGGAGCAGAGCACCCATGCAGCCTTAGGAGACCATTCTCCTGGGATGTCGGTGACACAGCCCGACATATAGGTAGAGGTGCATTATATGCTTGCGTAAAATGCTATCTCGAAAATGGCTGCAACAAACTATGTTGTGTTTGGTATCAAACACCTTGGAATCATTCCTCCATACCAGTAACCAGTGTGGGAGGTATGATTCCACCTATCAGGAGCAAGCTTCATGGGTCCCTGGTCTTCCCGGAACCAGCCTTCTTGACCCGGACAGCACAAAATGGTTGCTGCTGGCCAGAGACACATTTCTGCCCTTCTGCTGCTGGGCCAAGCTCAAGCAGAGGAAGGCTGCACAATAAGTATCCTGTCACAGGGAGATGTGACCACCTCCAAGACAGGATTTTGTGTATTGGAGATGGGTGGGTGCACTTCCAAAGTGCTTGAAAGTCTGCACAAGGGGCACATTTGGTCTCCCTGAGCATAGTCAAGCTCAAACCAGTTCTGGGAGCCGTTGGCTACTGCTCTGGCGTGAAACTGGACAAAAGACATGGGAGTAACTGCCCCACTGTCCTGACCCTCCCCTGGGAGGGTCCCCTGAATCTGTCCAACCCTCTCCCGTGGGTACAAAAAGGTTTACCTGGCTGTAGAACCCTAGATTCGACGTGGACAAGATTCTGAACAAGAAACCACTGACCTTCGACCATCTGGACTCTCTGAACTTCGCTGGACTTCGACTGGGCCGGACTTCGTCTCCCTCTCTGTCCAAAGCATTGTCGGTGCTCGTGCACCATACAGGCTCCGTGCAGGACCTGTGGAGCATCGAGGACAACTGAAGTATCTCCCTTGGGGTGAAGGAGTCACTCCTCTGCATTTGCAGGCACCGTAGCGCAACTGACTGGTCTGCTGATCCTGAGTTCCTGCAGAATCTGAAGGCTCCGGCAACACTGGAGGTGGGTTCCTACGTTCCTTGAATTTGAGCTGCCCTCTCACCAAGTTTGAGGCCAGTATCCCTCGTGGGGGCCGCATAACCCAAACCCCTCTGCACTGCATACTTTTGCAAGTGCATATGCTTGTTCGTGTCCCCAACTTTGTGCGTTAGGCTGCCGATAGCCCCAACCTCTGCATGCATTTCGTACAAAGGACTTTGGCCTTCTCGCACTTTGTGCCCTGCAAGCTGTTGCTTTGTGAAACTGCTAGAGGTCACCTCGCGACTCCTGTGCCTTTGACCTGTGGGTTCATTTGAGGGACAATAATGATTCTCTTGGGTTCCCCTGGTTGCTTCAGTCTTGTCCTGACTCCCTTTGCTGTGGTGAGTCCTCTGGTCCTTGCTGGGCCAGACCATGACCTTTCTCGACCTTCTTCGTGGGTTGCCGCTGGAAAGGCTTGTTGGTGTTCCCGCCGGACACTGACCCCTCAGCACTCGACCTCCTTTGTGGGACAGCTCGTATCCGGCTGCTGGTCATCCTCAACGTCTCCTGGTCCCTGCAGCTGTAGAGTCAAGGCCTCCTTCTTCACACCTGATGCACCCGACATCGGTGGGCATTCGTCTACAGAGACCTTGGTCAATCCTGAGTGACCCAGACTCTGTCCCCTCTGCTTTCAGGTTCCTTCCTTCAGGAATCCACCTGCGGGTTCCAACTGACACTTTTCTTCTTTCCAACAGTGGCATTTCTTTGAAGACTCCCATTGAGAACGATGGCGGTTTCTGACGCCCCTTCAGCCCTATGCACCCGGCTTCCCTGGGATAGGTAACTCTGGTACTTCGGTATCCACGGGTGGGGTGGCTCTCCAACCTTCTATGTTCAAAAGGGTTTCCTCGTAATCCACTTAGAAGGATCCTTAAATGTTAAAACTGCAACTCTTCCATTGAATTGTACGTAGCACGCTGTCCTCTTCTCACATTGCACCCGTCCTCCGTGGGGTCCCTACTTACCCACCTTGGGTGGTTCCTTGGGGCCCCAGAGATTCTACATTCTCTAGACCCTGTCTTGACTCGAGTTGTGGTTCTTATACCACTATTTTAGCATATGGTTTGGCCTCCCCGGGCGCCCACTGTGTATTAGTGCTAATTACGATTGTTTCTGTCCTACAATATTGTGTGCTTTGTGTTTATCTGTGTGTAGCAGATACTGTGAGGTATTTAAGGTATGTTATAATAATAAATATATATTCTTATAACTACTGTGTGGTTCTCCTTTCATTTAACCAATACAATCACGTTGCATTCTGGTAAAACAAGCTGCTTAACATTTCTTCAAGACTAAGCCTGAAGGCTGCTCTCCACAGCTACCACTTGGATAGCTTTCTAAGGTTATCTTTGACCTCTTAAATCACCATAAGTGTTGTTTGGACTGCTGCAAGGTGCCCACTTTAATTAGTGGACATCATATACCAGGCCAACTTCTCACATTGGTGTGCAGCGGTTGGGATTCAAGCCTGCATTGTTTTACCAGATACATTTTTGTATTGATTAACTGAAAACCACTAAGTACTAGGTGTACATAATCCAAGCTTAGCATAAGTAAGTTCTACTGAACTTAGGATTGGGTAAGTCAAGGGTCTAGCACACCCTTTCTCCAACCTCAGAGAGTTTAGTTCCCACTAGGTTAGGTAGGTGCAACACCTCACCAAGCTTAGCATGTCTTCTAAAGGAGATGCCAGTGGCTCTCTGCCCTCTATATACAGTGCTCTGTCATTCCAAAAACTGAAAGCCCTGTGTGCCTCTAGAAATCTGAAAACAGGGAGAACTGCAAACACCCACCGCCTCATAGAGGCCTTACAGCTTGATGACCTTAGGAAGACCACTGGGTCAGATCAACAGGAGAAAGTGGGTGGGGCATGAAATGAGGACAGGTCGGGAGGTGACACCTTTTATGACCGAGACTCAAACCCTGGCCAGAAGGAACAAGATGGTTCCCACCTGGACAACCCAGATCTTCAGGGGGATTTTGAAAAAGAAGGCCAAGATGGCCATCTCTTCACCCGTCCTGGAAGAGTGCAGAGTTTTCCGAGGAGATCTAGATCTCCCTCTGCAGTGTCACATCAGTCAGGGCAGTCTGTAGGGACCTCTGTATCTAGCAAGAGGGACTACTCTTATGACAGGGAGTACCAATTTATGGAACCTGGGAAAGCTAAGCTTGGGGTCAGGCAGCAGCAATTGGCCATGGACAAAGAGTCCCTAGAAGTCTAGAAAGCTAGACAAAGATTGGGACTAGAGTTCCATGGTGACAGCAATGGTGTCCCTAGAGGTAAGGAACATTCTTTCGACAATAGGAACCTGAGCAAGATTGCCCCTCCCTACCATGTTGGGATGACATCCACAAATGGATAACGGCTTTAGGGAGGGCCTGTAAAGTTCAGAGGGTCCCTCAAGAACAGTAGGCAGCTATCTTGTGGCTCTCCTTTGCTGGCAAAGGTAGAGATAAGCTCCTCACTGTTAGAGAAGAGGATGCTGAAAATTACTCAGTTCTGAGGAGTGCTCTCAATGATGGTTTAGGCTTAACCACTGAACAGTATAGGATTAAGTTCAGAGACACTCAGAAGGCACAGAATCAGGATTGGGTAGACTTTGTGGATAGTGCCATTAAGGACCTGGAAGGCTGGTTGCTTGGCAGCAAAGTGAATGATTTCAAGGGAGTATATAATTTGATTATGATGGAGCAGATCCTTACAAATTGCCAAAATCAAGTGTTGCATCAATACCTGGTCGACTCTGATCTGACTTCTCCCCAAGAATTGGGAAAGAAGGCAGATAGGTGGGTCAAAACCAGGGTGAAGCAGAGAAACCAGAACCATGGTGGTGACCAGCAGAAGCAAGATGCTAAAACTTCAGATAAGGGTGGGGACAAAGGTAAAGATGACACGTCTTCATCAGGGCCCCAAAAACCTGCCTCTGGGGGGTGGGGGGTGGAGTCACAATCCAACAAAGGTAAAGGCAAAAAGAAACCTTGGTGTTACTTATGTAAAGAAAAGACCCATTAGACAAAGGATGCCGATTGTCCAAAAGCCAAGGATTCAACTCTTGCCCCTAAGGCAACTGCTCCCCCTAGTACAGTTTCGAGTGGTGGTACAGGGAACAAGGGAATAGTAGGGTTAACCTTGGGCTCTGAGATGGTTTCTGGCTTAGTCAGAACTCCAGCTCAGGCTGTACTTGTCTTTGATGGTGGCATGGATATTGCTACCTTATTTGACCGTCCAAGTAACCTGGGCAAATACAGACAGCAGCCTTTGATTAATGTTAAGGAGGCCATGGTCATACAGGGACACAGGTGCAAGTGCCACTATGGTGACAAAAGATCTTGTGGACCCTGAACATATCACACTTGGTGAGATGTACCAAGTGGCCAATGCTAACAATGTCAGGACTGATCATTCCTTGGCAGTTGTTAATTTCAGGTAGGGAGGGGGTTGGTCATACCTCTGAAGTTAAGGGGCTTCCTCCTCACCTTGGCTTGTGACATTCCCTTAGCAGGACACCTAGGCCAAAGTAAGACTTGGGATAGGCTGGTCCCACACTTTCAATGGCCTCACATGTCAGAGGACACCAAGGAGCTTTGTCGCTCCTGTACCACCTGTCAAGCCAGTGGTAAGTTAGGTGGTACCACAAAGGCCCCCCTAATACCACTACCTGTGGTGGGGGTTCCCTTTGAGAGGGTTGGAATTGACATAATTGGTCCCATGAACCCTCCAACTGAATCTGGGCACAGTTATAGTCTAGTGGTGGTGGACCATGCCACTAGGTATCCAGAGGCTATACCCCTTAGAACCACCACAGCTCCTGTGGTTGCCAGGGCCCTCCTTTTTTCCAGAGTCGGTTTCTCTAAGGAGGTCTTAACTGACAGAGGTACAAACTTCATGTCTAGTTATATCACTGCAATGTGGAAGGAGTGTGGAGTGAATTGCAAATTCACCACACCCTATCACCCACAATGCAATGGGTTATTTGAAAGATTCAACAAAACCCTAAAGGGAATGATCATGGGCCTCCCAGAAAAGCTTAAGCAAAATTGGGATGTTCTGTTGCCCTGCCTTTTCTTTGCCTACAGAGACGTCCCACAAAAGGGGGTTAGCTACAGCCCTTTTGAACTTTTGTTTGGGCATCCAGTTAGGGGTCCCTTGTTTTTGGTGAGGGAGGGATGTGAGATACCTCTTAAACCTCCCAAGAAAGACACAGTGGACTATGCACTTGGGCTCCGCTCCAGGATGGCTGAGTACATGAAGAAGGCCAACTAAAACCTTGAGGCAGTTCAAGAATTGCCAAAAGCTTGGCATGACCAAAGGGCTGTGCTGACTGTTAATCAGCCAGGACAGAAAGTATGGGTGTTGGAGCCTGTGGCCCCAGCAGCTCTCCATGACAAGTGGAGTGGACCTATACTATTCTTGAGCAGAAGGGAGAGGTCACTGTGATGGATCCTTTCCCCCGGTCCCCACCCCCTCTCGCACACCACCCGGATTACCTCCTCTACGGCGTTATCCCTTCCAGGACACACAAAACCGAAGGATCACCAAAGCGTCCGTGACAACGGAGTCCCCGCCCTTCTCTCTCTTTCAGGGTCCAATCAGGAGTGAAGACGGATTGGAAGGACTCGCCCGGTGCCCCGGAAGTCCTGCCCACCTGCAAACGGACGACAACAGAAAAGGCGGAACCGAAGAGACTGAAGGGGTCGAAAGATCGTGGCAGGACCTCTCGGCTGGTGATACAGCGGAAAAAGAAGACGGAAGCGGAGAACTCGAGGAGTGGTCGGAAGACAGGTGGAGTCCCACGGAGGTAGCTGAAGAGCGGCCGTAACTCGGAGGAGAGTTACGGCGGAGCGCATGAGTACCTTCCACCATACCCTAAGTCCGTTAGGTGCTCTGTGTACATACGTAAACCCCCCCCCCCCCTTGTATATAGAGTCCCTCTCTTTTTGCAGTCACATTCGGCCACCTTGTAGATTATATACAGCACTTTACACTGTGTAAATCGCGTTTTCTCACGACCCTTTCAGAGCACCCTTCCTGTACCAACCCCTTGCCTTTACCCTTCTTGCCCCTTTTCCCCCACGGTCTGTTTCCTCTTCCCCACCTTTTGGGTCTCGGGGACAGTATCTTCAGCTGAGTCCCGGCAGGACTAACGGCTCCTCTTTTCTTTCTCTTCCGGTCCTCCGAGGAGCACCCGCCCGGTCTACCTTCACCGGTTGCAACCAAGAACGGAGACGTCCCAGAAGTACCGACCCAGACGACCGCGAAGAGAGACCCTCACCCAGCTTCCCCTAAACCCTCAAACCCGTGTAAACGGAACTTGTGTTCATTAAAGCTACACTATAGCCCACTATATCTGGCCTCCTCGTCTGACTTTCCAGCCCGCCACACCCACACGACGACAGTCACCTACTTGGTGGACCTTGGAACTCCTAGGAGCCCCCACAGGGTGCTCCATGTAAACAAGCTCAAACCCTATGTGGACAGGGCAAACATGGGCTTGCTCATGGCTACTGATGGGGGACAGGAGGTAGAGAGGGACAAACTCCCTGACCTTCTCTCACAGAACCCTGATGATGGCTCAGTTGATGGTGTAACCTTGGCATGAAGCCTCACTGAGCAACAGCAGATTGATTGCAGGAAGGTCCTCAATCAATACAGGTACATGTTTTCTTTGACTCCTAGTCAGACCACTTGGTGTACCCATGAAGTGGATACAGGTGAGAGTCCACCTGTTAAAAATAAGATCTAAAGGCAGCCTGACCATGTCAGAGATTGCATCAGGACTGAGGTCCAAAAGATGCTGGAATTTGGGGGTAATTGAACCCTCAGATAGCCCTTGGGCTAGTCCAGTGGTCCTGGTACTCAAACCTCATACCCAGGGTGGTAAAATAGAAATTAGGTTTTGTGTGGACTACAGAGGGCTCAATGCAGTCACTAGGACTGATGCTCACCCTATTCCTAGGGCAGATGAACTCATTGACACTTTGGCCTCAGCCAAGTTCTTAAAAACATTTGACCTCACTGCTGGATATTGGCAAATCAGACTAGCTGACGATGCCGAACCACAAACAGCATTCTCAACCCCTAGTGGGCATTATCAATTTATTGTGATGGCCTTTGGCTTGAAGAATGCACCTGCCACACTCCAAAGGTTGGTGAACAAGGTCCTCATAGGCCTGGAAGCCTATAGTCCAGCATATCTTGATGATATAGCTAACTTTTGCTCCACCTGGGAGGATAACCTGGTCCACCTAAAGAATACTTGGAGGCCCTGCAGAAAGTGCCAGATAGAGCTGAGTAAGGTTGTATACCTGGGACACCTTGTGGGTGGAGACCAGGTTCAACCATTGCAGAGCAAAATCCAGACCATCATGGACTGGGTTGCTCCCACTACCCAGACTCATGTCAGAGCTTTCTTGGGCCTGACTGGGTAATACAGAAGATTTTAAAAAGGTTATGGGTCTATAGTGACTCCCTTGAATGATCTTGCATCAAAAAGAATACCCAAGAAAGTTCAGCGGACAGTTAGCTGTCTGAAGGCATTTGATGATCACAAGTAGGTCATGTGCACTTCTCCTATTCTGCAAAGTCCTGGATATTCCAAATAATTCTTTGTCCAAACAGATGCATCTGAGTTGGGGGTTGTGTTTTGTCACAACTTAATGCAGAGAGTCAGGATCAACCAGTAGCTTTTATTAGCAGAAGATTGACCCCGAGAGAGAAACGTTAGTCAGTCTTTGAGAGGAAAACATTTGCTGTGGTTTGGGATCTGAAGAAGCTGAGGCCATACTTGTTTGGCACTCACTTCATTGTTCAGACAGACCATAGGCCCATCTTATGGCTAAAACAGATGAAGGGTGAAAACCTCAAACTTTTGAGGCGGTCCATTTACCTACAGGGAATGGACTATACAGTGGAACATAGACCTGGGAGTAACCATGCCAATGCAGATGGACTCCCCAGATATTTCCACTTAGAAAATGAAGTCTCAACTGGTTAAGGTTAGTCTCATCTCCATACGTTTGGGGGGGGGGCTGTTGTGTAAGAAAGTAGGATCTGCTTCTTATGGGTACCCCCACTTTTTGCTTGATGTTACACTGTTTTTGACTAGTCTGACTGGGATCCTATTAATCAGAACCCCAGTCTATCTGCTTTCTCCCTAAAATGCTATGTCATGTTCTTATGTACACTCCAGATTAGATACTGGGGTACCCTTGTAAGTCCCTAGTATATGGTACACATGTACCTAGGGCATAGGTACCCCTGAGGCCTGAATGGGCTGAAGCATGTATTATGCCACCCATGAGAGGCCATGCAAAATGGAACTACAGGCTTGCCATTGCAGCCTGTGTAAGATGGTGCATGCACCACTTACTTTAGATATAGGTTTACTATATCTATAGTTCACTACACTTAAAACCTATAGGTCATCCCTATAGCAGGCCTTGAAAATCCTGAAGGCAGGGTGCTGGGTTTTACGGGATAGGGTGCCCTCACATGAGCAGAGCACCCTTGCAGCCATTCTCCTGGGCTGTCAGTGATGCAGCCCAACATATAGGTAGAGGTACATTATATGCTCACGTAAAATGCTATCTTAAAAACGGCTGCAACAAACTATGTTGTGTTTGGTATCAAACACCTTGGAATCATACATCCCCACCAGCAACCGGTGTGGGAGGTATCACTCCACCCCTCAGAATCAAGCTTCGTGGGTCCCTGGTCTTCCCGGTACCAGCCTTCTCGACCCAGACAGCACAAAATGGTTGCTGCCGACCAGAGACACATTTCTACCCCCCTGCTGCTGAGCCAAGCTTGAGCAGAGGAAGGCAGCACAATAGGCATCCTGTCACAGGGAGCTGTGATCACCTCCCAGACAGGATTTAGTTTATTGGAGCTGGGTGGGTGCACTTCCAAAGTGCCTGAAAGTCTGCACGAGGGGCACATTTGGTGTACCTGTGCATAGTCCAGCTCAAATCAGTTCTGGGAGCCGTTGGCTCCTGCTCTGGCGCGAAACTGGACAAAGGACATGGGAGTAACCGCTCCATTGTCCTGACCCTCCCCTGGGAGGGTCCCCTGAATCTGTCCAACCCTCTCCTGTGGGTACAAAAGGGCTTACCTGGCTGTAGGACCCTAGATTTGATGTGGACAAGATTCTGAACCAGAAACCACTGACCTTCGACCGTCTGTACACTCTGAACTTTGACTGGGCCCGACTTCATCTCCCTCTCTGTCCAAAGCATCATCTGTGCCCCTGCACCATACAGGCTCCATGCAGGACCTGTGGAACATCAAGGACAACTGAAGTATCTCCCTTGGGGTGATAGAGTCACTCCTCTGCATTTGTAGGCACAGTAATGCAACTGACTGGTCTGCTGATCCTGAGCTCCGGTGGACTTCTAGGGCTCCAGCAACACAGGTTCCTACATTCCTTGAGGTCGAGCTGCCCTCTCACTAAGTTTGAGACCAGTATCCCTCGTGGGGACCGCATAATCCAAACCCCTGTGCACTGCGTACTTTTGCAAGTGCATATGCTTGTTAGTGTTCCCCAACTTTGTGCATTGGGCTGGCGATAGCCCTAACCTCTGCCCACATTTCGTACAAAGGACTTCGGCCTCTTTGCACTCTGTGCCCTGCAAGTTGTTGCTTTGTGAAACTGCTAGAGGTCCCTTCGCGACTCATGTGCCTTTGGCCTGTGGGTCCATTTGAGGGACAGCACTGATTTTCTTGGGCTCCCCTGATTGCTCCAGGCCTGCACTGACTCCCCTTGCTGTGGTGAGTCCTCTGGTCCTTGCTGGGCCAGACCGTGACCTTCCTTAACTTTCTTCGTGGGTTGCCGCTGCCAAGGCTTGCTTTTGCTTCCGCCGGACAATGACCTCTCAGCACTTGACATCCTTTGTGGGACAGCTTGTATCCGGCTCCTGGTTGTCCTCGACATCTCCTGGTCCCTGCAGCTGTAGAGTCAAGGTCTCCTTCACACCTGAAGCACCCGACATCGGTGGGCATTCGTCTATAGCCCCTGGTCACTCCTGAGTGACCCAGACTCTGTCCCCTCTGCTTTCAGGTTCCTTCCGTCAAGAATCCACCTGTGGGTTCCACCAGACACTTTTCTTCTTTCCAGCAGTGGCCTTTCTTTGAAGACTCTCATTGAGAACAATGGCGGTTTCCGTTGCCACTTCAGCCCTATACACCCGGCTTTCCTGGGATAGGTATCTATGGTACTTCGGTATCCATGGGTGAGGTGGCAATCCAACCTTCTATGTTCCAAAAGATTTCCTCGTAATCCACTGAGAAGGGTCCTTAAACTTTAAAACTGCAACCGCAACTCTCCAATTGAATTTTACATAGCATGCGGTTGTGTTCTCACACTGCACCCGTCCTCCATGGGGTCCCTATTTACTCACCTTGGGTGGTTCCTTGGGGTCCCAGCAATTCTACATCCACTAGACAACTGTCTTGACTAAAGTTGTGGTTCTTATACCTCTATTTTAGGATATGGTTTGGTCTCACCAGGTAGCCCACTGTATATTAGTGCTACTTATGATTGTTTCTGTGCTACAGTAGTGTGCGCTTTGTGTTTATCTGTGTGTAGCAGATACTGAGAGTTCTTTAAGGTGTGTTATAATAATAAATATATATTCTTATAACTACTGTGTGGTTCTCCTTCCATTTAACCAATACAATAAGGTTACATTCTGGTAAAACAAGCTGCTTAACATTCCTTCAAGACTAACCCTGAAGGCTACCACTTGGATAGCTTTCTGCGGTTATCCTTGACCTCTTAAATCACCATAAGGGTTGTTTGGACTGGTAAAAGGTGTCCACTTTAATAAGTGGACATCATATACCAGGCCAACTTTTCACAATGTGTTTATGATTTTCTTGCAAAAATTGAATAAAGCTTTTTATTGATTTATTGATTCATTGATAGTACAGGCATGGGGCCATGCAGTGGCTGAAGATAAAGGACAGGTAGGACCATATTACTGTGTGGTGAAGAGTCTATTATGCAGGAGGGTGAACATGGAGAATGGGTTGGTGACTCAACTGGTCGTTCCCCTTCCCTTTAGAAACCAGGTTCTCCATTTGGCCCATTTTCAGGTTAGCATTGGACATTATGGGCTGGAAAAATGGAGGCATATTTGTTAAAAAGATTCTACTGGCCAGGGTCTTTTCTGATATCTGTTGGTTTTGTGCTACCTGTGACAGGTGTCAGGATTTTTAAGCCACCCAATGCAACCAAGGCACCTGTGAGAAGCTGGCCAGGTATATGATGTCCACTAATGTAAGTGGGTACCCTGCATTAGTTCAAACAACCCAAGTGGTAGCTGTGGAGAGCAGCCTTCAAGCGTAGCCTTGAAGGAGTGCAAAGCAGCTTCTTTTACCAGAATGCAATCTTATAGTATGAATTAAATTAAAAAGTACCACACAAAGTATTTATAAAAATATGTATTTATTATATAACAGTATCTAGTACATTACAGTATCTCCGACATCGAGATAGACACAAAGCACACAATAATTCAGCAAATAAATCACAGTAAATAGTACTAATACAAAGTGGGGCTCGGTAGGAGGGACCAAACCATATACTAAGAAAGTGGTATAAGAACCATGACTCACGTCAGGACAATGTCGAGGGGACATAGAATTGCTGGGGGCCCAAGTAAACACCCAAGGTAAGTAGATAGGGACCCCAGAGAGGACACGTGCAGTGTAGGAACACGACCGTGGGCTACGTACAACTCTACGTGTAGGTCGCGGTTGGATTTTTAAAGATTAAGGGCCCTTCCCAGTTTACCCTGAAGAAACTTCATGAAAGACAGAAGGTTGGAGAGCTACCCCACCCGTGAATACCCTAGTACCCATATTACCTACACCAGGGAAGCCGGGTGCATAGGGGTGAACTGGTGTCAGAAACTGCCATCAAACCCAATGGAGGACTTCAGGAAAGTGCCGCTGCTGGAAAAGGAGTGGGAATCCAAAATGGGATTCTTGTGGAGGAGTACCTGAAAGCAGAGGGGAAAGAGTTGAGTCACTCAGGAGCGACCAGGAGCTTGGTAGGCAAATGCCCACCGATGTCAGGTGCTTCAGGGAAGATGACGAGGACTCTGCAGCTGTGGGGACCAGGCGACACTGTGGCTGACCCGGATACGAGCTGTCCCATGAAGGATGTCGAGTGCTGAGGGGTTGGTCTCTGGTGTGAGATAGTGCCATCTTTCTTGCATGGTATGCCCCCACTTTTTGCTGAATTGCTGATGTGCTTTGACTGAGTGTGCCCTGGGCTCCTGCCAATCAGGTACCCAAGGCCTGTGTTCCTTTCCTAAAACTGCATGAAGCCTAAACCCAACTGGCATCTCTGGCCACATGTCAGCCCCTTGTAAATGGTACGCTAGGTACCCAGGGCCCTGTGACCAGAGAAGGCCCCTAAGGGCTGCAGCACTTATTGTGCCACCCTTAGAGGCCCTGTACCCTGACACACACACACTGCCTTTGCAGGTTGAGTGTCTTGGTGCAGAACAAAACAGAGAATCGACATGGCACACATCCCTGTGTGCCATGCCCACAAAACATACTGCCCTGGCATACCTCAGTCACCCCTCTAGCTGGGTGCCCTATACCTGTGGTGTGGGTACAGGTGCATGAGCCCTGTACCCCTACAGTACCCAGGTCTATTCCTGGGCACTGTAAGTGCAGTGCTGCCATTAGGAGTATATGGTGCTGGGAGATCGTCATCACAAACTCCACAGCACCATGATGGCTGCACTGAAGACTGAGAAGTTTGATATCAAACTTCTCAGCACATTAAACGCACACTGATGCCAGTGTGGGATTTAATGTAAAATGCACAACAGAGGGCATCTTAGAGATGCCCCCTGAACCTAACCAACAACCAGCGTCCTGGCTGAGAGGCTCCCTAGACTTCCACCCAGAAGACATGTTTCTGGACCCCTGGGTAGAGAGCCATCCACTGTCGTGGGTCTGCAACAATGCACGTCCTGGATGAGGTGCTAGGTCTCCTCCCCCAGGATGGGCAGGGTAAGCTTCAAAATCATGCCGCCTTGGTGAGCTTCTCCAGGCCACTTGCTGTACTCAGCAACTGGCCCCTACCGGTTCTGACCCCCACTCTGGCGGGAAGATCGGCGGGAAAACTTAAGTGAGGAAAGGGGGAGTGCCAGCCTCTGCCAACCTCACCCCTCAGGTGGGGGAGGCAAGGTGAAGCATAACTCCGGGCTCTCGCCATCTTGAGGATTGGGAGCCCTACCCAATCAGGACTAGGCTCCTGACCCCCTCCCACTGGAGAGTGGCAGGATAGGGGGTGTACCCACCCCAGGGAAGGGACCCATTGGTCCCTGACCTCTACCTACCTGTAATGCCCCTAAATTTAGTATTTAGGGGCACCCTCAACCTTCCTTCCTCAGATCCCGAATCTGAAAGAAGAACAAGAAGAAAGAAGACCTGCCGTGCAGCTGCTAACAAGAGGACGATACCAACTGACTTGGCCCCAGCGTCTCCAGTGGTCAGCAACCTCAAAAACCCCGGAGGACCTGACTGCCTTGCTCATCTAAAAGACTGGGACTCCCACGAGCAGTGGTTCTGCTCAAAGCAAGCAACAAACCCCTGGTGCCAGCCAGGAACCGCGACTCCTGCACACTCTGCACCCGCCGAGCCCGGCCTGTGGCTGAGTGGAAAAAGACCACGAGGACGTCCCCCCGGTGACTGTGACCAAGAATCCAGCACCCAAGGACCCTCCTCGATGCTCCTGACGACGCCTGCAGCCCCAGAACCAGGGACCCCTCCAACCGCGACCAGCAGAGGGTAAGATTTTCTGACGCAAAAAGACACCCCTGCACCCGGCGCCCTGCAGCCCCCTGTGCCCAGCTCCTGGGTGCTTACCTAACCTACAGCTTCTCAACTTACCTCTAAAAGTGGTGGTCGCACCTGAAGAATCTCCGTCCCCGAGCTTGCAGCCTTTGTTCATCTGGTAGCTTCTCCATTGAAATACATTGAGCGCCCGACGGCTCAAAGCACCCTGCACCCAGCCGCCCGAGTGCCCCTGGAAGTGCAACCTCTATCCTATCTTACTTCCCCACTTGCCCTGTGTGAGTGACCAGGAGCCTAGCTCCCACAGCTGTGTGGCCTGCCTGCTAGCAGTCACCAACCAAAGGCCCCCTGCCTGCCATAGGCTAACATTGGGCCTAACTCTCTCTGCACCCGGCTGCCCCTGTGCCGCTGAGGGTGTAACAACTGTATCTATCTGACCCTGGGAGACCCCTGAGTCTATGCCCAGAACCTTAACTCTGCCAGTCGAGTACTTACCTGAAAGCCGATAACTCACTTTTTCTCCATAGGGTTAAATTGACTGATTTCACTTTGAAATTCTTCTAAGTGTTGAGTTTTGAAACTTTAAAATATTCACTAAAAATCAGCCGAACAAAGAAAACGAAATTACTCACCTGTTATCAGGAGAGATCCCAGTGCTGGATCTTGGTGGCCAGCACTGACCCTGAAAAGTAATTACAACCGTACTTACCGATAACTTGATTTTTCTCCAGAGGATAACATTGCCTGGTTTTTGCCAGAAATTCTTCTAAGTGTCGATCTTTGAAACATACAAATATTCCTTAAAAATCGCCTGTTCAACAAAAACGATTTCTTTCAACTGTTTGCAGGAAATGCACCATGGATGAATCCAGGATCCAGCCCTGAGTAAGAAAATCACACGCAAAGTAATTGAAATTGCATTTACTTAAAAACTCCCATTGAGCTCAATGTTATAATTGTGTTTGAATTGTGTTGCCTATTGCAACAACTGTAACTATTGCATTTAAAAGTATATTGCTTATTGAAAGTATACAACTACAGCATTTCATTCTGAGAAAGTATTTTGATACCTACTTTTGGTTCTAAAATAAAACAACTATATATTTTTATATACAAAACAATTGGCCTAGAGTTCAGTTCTTGAGTGTGTGAGATCATTTGCTGACTGAGTGTGTACAAAAAATGCTTTACACTGTCCTCTGATACTGCCTTACTGCTCGACCAAGCTACCACTTTAGAGAGTAAGGTTATATCTAACTTTAGCCTCTGCCAAACCTCTGGGGACTGTGGACTCTATACACACTAAACCTTACTTTGGTGCAGTATATACAGAGCCACTTTCTTACATCTAGCGGGAGCACCAACACGCCTCGGCAAACGCAGCTCATGCAGGAAGTCAAAAAATTACAAAGTGGGGACCAGCAAGGTCCAGGAGACTCACCAAAATCAGGGGAGTCAGGGCAGGCCCCGAGCAATCAGGGGAGTTCAAAGATGTCGTAGAGGACCCTCCACAGGACCCACGGCCCAAAGGCACTAAAGTGGCAGGAGGACCTCAGGCAGCTTCCCAAAGCAGCAGGCCATGGAGCACACGATGCGATGTGGCTGAAGGTTTTGGTGGAAGAAGTTTCGAGAGGTTCGGGCTTCTTGGAGCCCAATACACTTGTTGCAAAGTTGCCAACAATCCTTTGCACTTGCAAAAGTATGCTGTGCACAGAGGTATGGGTATTGCAGCCCCCACGAGGGATACTGGCCTCAAACTCAGTGAGAGGACAGCTCAGGCCTCGAGGGATGTAGAAACCCACCACCTGTGGTGTTGAAACCTTTGGAGTTTGCAGGAGCTCGGGGTCAGCAGACCGGTCAGCAGTGTTGAGGTGCCTGCTAATGCAGGGAAGTGACTCCTTCACTTCAAGGGAGATTCCTTCAAGTGTTTTTGATGCTCCACAGACCTTGGAGGGATTCTGTATGAAGCACAGAAACAGATGATGCTGCAGGAGAGCAAAGAGACAAAGTGTCAGGCTCACCTGAGGTCTCTGTGGGGACAGGAAGCAGGAACAGATGATAATTCCCAACTTCCCTTCACCACAAGTCTGCCCAACAAGGTCAAAGCAGAACAAGTGAATGGGGGGGAAGAGGGGAGACAAGGGAGTGAGAAAACAAGGCAGGTCCAGCGCACCTCCAGCACCTCTAGAGCCTCACTGAGATCCAATGAAGTCCTGCAATCAAAAGGCTACGTTAGCAGACAGCCAGCTTAGTAGGCAAAATAACAACGATGAAACAAGTGTCCCAATCTCTACCTGTACTTCTCCCCTCTTCCTCTGTTATCCAAACAAAAGGTAACGACAACTTAATCGACCAGTGTGATGATCCTAAGCATAAAGAAACAAGAACGTTACATTTGTATGGTCTGTATCTACTTTTCTTACCCTCTTGAAGCAAGAGGCAACCTGGACTGTTATGTGACAGCACATCCCCTTTGGTTGTTAACAGCACAACCACTCGTGCGCCAATGTGTAGGTTGTTCTCGTCACAACCCAAAGCAATACCTATTTGTGGCTTTACACAAAAGCATATTCGTTCCTTAACGTTAGAAACACAAATAATACAACCGAGATAATTAAGCTCAGTAGAACTGGAGGTGCAGTTTGTGTGTAGTGGTGATAAGAAGAGGCAGATGCCGCAACGCCTTTGCAAAAGCCCCTGATAACCCCCACACGGGAGCCTGGGATGCTAGAAAATCGGCTGCTGAAGAGTGTCAAAAGCGGCCGGTTGAGGGAGCTCCAAATAGAGGGACCAACCCTCTCTACTAAACGCAAGCGCGTTACCGCCTTGATGTAGAGAAGTTCCCTCGAAGGACCGATCCCACGGAGGTCCTAGGGGTGTCAAGTCTAATGGCTCTTCCTCTACGAAGCGAAGACAGGAGGACCGGAATAGCCGCGATGCTTCTCCACCGGCTTGCGAGTCCCGAAAGCGGAAAAAGGAAGACCCGGAAGTGACGTGTGTGTCCAAACACTAGAACGCGAAGCTTCCGTCGTTCTCACGCGACGTGCTTTATACTGGGGAATGCGGAAGTGCAGACGCTGCCGCGATTCCTTCTCGGGCACAGGTATGACACAAAGTCGGGGCCCTTACAAAGTCCATCAAAGTCCAGAGTGTCCAGACGGTCGAAGTTGCAGTGGTATTGGAATTGAATCCTGTCCCACGCCGAATCTTGGTACCTACACCAGGTAAGCCCTGAAGTGTCCTAGGGAAAGGGTTGGGACGATTCAGGGGACCCTCCCAGGGGAGGGTCTGGACAGTGGGAGTTTACTCCTGTTAGAAATGGGATTTTTGGTTGGCTAGGGCTTGCGCCAAAGCCAGGCAGAAACCACCACTCTAGTCAGGGCAAGGAAGTTACACGCCAAAGATAACCCCTGCTCACCCCCTTGGTAGCTTGGCACGAGCAGTCTGACTTATCCCGGAGGCAAGGTGTAAAGCATTTACGCACGCACACAGCAACAACATCCCAGGCCCACCACAAAAGAAGCTCCACACAAGGTTATATATAAAAAAATAGCCTTTGTATTATCATAACACATTAGAGTAGTATGCACATATTATACACTGTGCCAACTGGCACCGGGCAATATTTACAAGGGATTATGTACACAGGACAGGGCCACATGGACCACTGTCAGAACCATCACAAAGTGAACTTAGTAAAGGTAGACTTTAGCATAAACATAGAACCCAACCAGTACTACTGGTAATCACTGCACTTAGCATCAGCATGCAACATCAACTACATTAAGCTCAGTCCTACATCCGGCGCCAAACGCATTGTACGCCAACCTCATCAGCATAACCACATTATACAATTCTCTCACAAGTCTAACCACCTTAGACCCTAACCTCCTAAGCATAACTCATCTTAGGGAATAACTCTCACTAGCATAAACCATTACATGCAAACCAACCTCATAATCATAGCGCACATTTAGAGGTATCAACACAGGGTGCGTAATCATACTACATCCATTACATTTCCTAGCACCACATCATATTTAGAAGTCTAACGCATTAGACACTATCATCCTAATCATAACTCACAGTAGGCATAATCACATGAACATAAATCACATTAGGGCCTGGCGCCCTACACATCTAACAATCCCCCCCGGCCAACTGGCCATCTCAAACCGGGGCTCAAATGCCCTATGTCCCAAGAGTCATGGCTGCTGCTTAGGCAGCGAAAGTCCAGAGTGCGCCACTGCGCCAGCCTAAATGTGGCAGCTGCCCACTACTTGCTGGGCAGCTGGGAAAGTGTGGGGCAAAGGAGCGCATCTGACTCCTAACTTCACAAGACCCCAAAAGAACGGTGCGCCTAAACGTTGCAGCTGCCCACTACTTGCTGGGCAGCTGGGAATATGAAAATGAGGAATGGGCTCTCAATGGCCCTTGACATAATATGCCAAAACGTTGGAGCCACTTAGGCTCTAAACACAACATGTCCCCCCAGTACTGTGGAGCCACACGGGGCTCCTGAAATTCATCTGCACCAACTAGAGAAAGCGCTGGCCCCCCAAGCACTGTGGCGCGCACTGGCGCTTTTAACATGAAATATGCCCCCCAAACGTTGGAGCCATCTGGGGCTCGAGAAACAATAAGGCCCGTCGTTATGCACTAGAGAAGAGTAATATGCTGCCTGAAAAAAAAGTAAACAGTAAAAAGTAACAACATCTGGAAAAAGCAAACTCTCATAGGGAGTGCATGATTAAATAAAGCATGTGAAATGTAAGCAGGAACTACATGGTTATCTTAATGCTCTTACACTCATTATTCAAAAATCATGACTGTTTTTGCCTCAAAAGTTAAGGACATGAATACATGAAAGGACACGCTTCAATGTACATTGCTCATAGCCTTACAAAAGGTAAGCAGCATGGTTTAAAAAGACCACGTGCCTGAAACAGGCCGCGCGGTGGTATATTGTGATGTTTCCCTTGTTTGGGTCTCCCGCCCCTTTTTTTGATCTTGAAAAATGATGCGGACTGCTTTAGGAAGGGGTACTCTTTGTCGTTTATTGTTCAGCGTTTGTTAGGGTCACACACGCTGTATGTAGAATTTTAGCCAGTCTTAAGGCCACCGGGAATGGAACAGAAGCTTCTTGCTTGACTACTGATGTCGTCTTGGGTACTAGGGTCCTTCTTCTCCCAGCGACCGGCACTCGAGGACACCAAAAGAAAAAGGAAAACAATGGGATACACTTAGGCTGGCTTCTACGGCAAAAAAGGGGGGGAGTGCCCACCGTCACCAAACCCTGCTGTCGGTGCTGTGCCTATCGTGTAGGGGAGTTTGTGCTCTGCTCAGGTGTGCCCCTCATGCGCGTCCACAACCCCTGTAGTAATGAAGAGCATACGCCCGTCACTTGCCTGCTTCCACGACCCCCATGGGCCGTGGCGAGGGGAGTCCCAGTCTCCTTGGCGTCCAGGAGATCAGCGGTCCCGGGGGCAGCGCTCCTTGAGCTGTCTCTTTCGTCGTCGTTTCCCTCCCGATCCGGAGGTCGATTCTCCTGGGTGGTCCCTCTGCACCAGGCGAAGGTCTCGTCCGTCCCGCTCTCTCTCTGGTTCGCTCTCCACTCTTCACCTCCTTCCGCTGCTACTGTCCACTCGTCGCGCGGCGCCTCCTCCTCGCTGCAGTCCGCTTTTGCGGGCACGTCCGCCCAGCCACCGGAGTCCGCTAGACCGCTGACTCCATTTCCGGGTGTGTTGGCGGCGGCCATCTTGGGTTGGTCGCCGCCGCTGTCGGATGGTCGCGCACCATCACATATATATTGCATAGATTAAAAGAAGGAAAACAGCTGATAAGAATCACACTAAACATTTTCCACAGTTATTTTTTAAAAAGCGCAGGTTTCTTCTGTTTCCCAACTAACTTGATGTTTGTTTTTATAGAGCGCTGAGTTCAGCTCATGAGAGTCCAGGCTGCTCTTGAATGCTCCAGTGCTGAGAAATTAGCAGAACTATAAAGTAGAGGCTGAGGACCTCTGGGAATATGTCATCTTACAACGCATGCGAATACATCGCATGCCATTACAACGCGTTCTTTACAACGACTGCGTTGTTACAGCGTGAACCAGTACATCGCAAGTGATTACAACTTGCTGTAGGGGATGAGCTGGACTTAGGAATAGTATTATATACTATTACTACTCCAGTTTGTGCTACAGCAGGGAAGGTGTTGGATTGTAAATCCAACACCAGCATGCCCCATACAGCAAGTTGTTGAAACGGCTTGCGATGTAATGGTATGCGTTGTAACAACGCAGTCGGTGTAATGACCGCGTTGTAAAGGTACCGCGTTTTGGAGACAGCGTTGTAAATGCTGTTGTCCCCTCTGGGCAGGCACGAAGAATGATTTCCAGGAGAGGCCGGTGGGGCTGAGAAGGCATTGGGTACAGAGGCCAGTGGAGGCCCTTTTCTGCTGCAGCCTCCTTTCCTCTATTTTGCAAGTCTAGCAGTGTGGAGAGCAGATGGGCAGAGTCGGACAGAAATTTCACATTGAAGCCCTCTTCTTCTTTTCCTGGTAAATAATGGACAGATGAGGTTGATGCATCTTGATATGATCGTGGTATTGGTCACAATGGGGCCAGGCAGGTAGTGTCACAATATGAGGTGTAAATCATAGGTAGCCGTTTTCTTGTGCTTACCTAAGATTGACGGCCCCTTCTGTGTTGCTGTGCAGGTCCCTGTCCCTAGATATAGAGGGAGAGAGGGTGTAGGTCGTAGCGACTGCTGAAGCCATCCTAAATGTGCCAAACAAAGGGCTGGATGATTATGTGATCACTTTCAAGCTTAACTGCCATCCTGGGGCGCATTTTTTAAATTAAAATGTAGAGGAACGGATTGTATTTAATTAAAAAAATAGGGGCATGATGTTTCCTAATGATCCCACCCACTTCGACCACCGGGCGATCCATATTCAAAGAAGTCAGCTTACTGACTGGAGTAGTCGATTGTAGCAATGTGCCTGGGCAGGGCATGTACTTTCATTTCCGCTAGAATGACTCCAGATACATTCTATAACTTAACGCTTGCATGTGCAAGGTCTTGCTTTTGTGTGTGCTTCAGGACAGAAGGAAAGGAATTGCAAAGAGCTGTCCCAACCTCAAGGCCCATGCCATCCTGGTAAGAATGACGACTGCCCTCAGTGGTTTTCATAATGCAATCTGTGGGACTACTCAATGCCTGCCATGGCCAGTTCAGCCTTGAGGCCACGGGTCACAAAGGCAGTGCCAGGGGTTTGGAAGGGGCAAGCCAGGGGTCGCAGCTGCGATCCCCGGTGACCCCTAAATGATGTCACTGAGAAATAGTCTCAAAAAGACAAGTGTTAGTTCCAGATCCACGTCTGGTGGTGCGAATAAATTGAATTAATGCAAAAAGAACAATTGATGGACAGAATGCAGAACAATGGCATACATTCACCCCAGGACAGAAATCTGGGCCTAAATCCATCATTTTTTGCTCACCATGCCACTCCAGTTTGGACCCATCCATATGCAAATCAGTCTTGACCCAGCGCCCAATGGGAACAGTCCAGCCCGAACTGCCAGGCCAGGTTCTCTCTGGACTCAAAACAAGCATCCTAGGACCGGTTTCGGGCTTTCAGCCCTCATCAGCCACGATAGCTTGACTCCAGTGGCATGGAGAGCACGGGACCTACGTGGATTCAAGCTAGCCTGGCTGATGAAGGGTGAAATACCCCGAAACCGGTCCCAGGATGCTTGTTTTCGGTCCAGGGTGGACCTGGCGTGGCAGTTCGGTCTGGACTGTTCCCATGAGGCACAGGGTCAAGAATGATTTGCATATGGCTGGGTCCAAACTGGGGTGGTGCAGTGGGCAAAAGAACGATGGATTTAACCCAGATCTGTTGACTGGGGGAGAATGTTTGAATCATTCAGCATTCTGTCCATCATTTGTTGCAGTTAAATTGAATTAATGTCAGTGCACATGGGTAGCGCCTATATTTGCCTGCACATGCCACAACTGGCGTGGATCAACGTCAACATGAAGCTGTTGGTGTAGCTTCCGGGGCATAGCTGCAGGAGGTTGTTTGGGGTGTTGCACCCCTCGAAAAATGTATTTTGTAGTAAATAGTTGGGTACAAGCGCTTTCAGTCGGGAATGGTGAGGTGTCTGTTGTATTTCACCTTCATTTTTACATATACACAGACAAGAACACACACGCACATTCGCTGTCTGATTTCTGTTTCAACTATCTTAAAAAATGTTGGTTAGATTGAAAAATATTGTGTTTTAAACTGCTAACAATACGCACTGCCACTTAAAGATCCCTTACGCCCTGCCTCTCATACAATGTATTTTAACAAGATATGCCAGTGTGATTGTTGGGAAATTTGAAGGTCACCTGCCCCCGTCTCCCCCCCCCCACAATCTTACTGACTAAGCTATGACCCTGGCAGTGGCACTGCTGAATGTTCTCTGGAACCAGTCTGTCATCTAGGGAAGTATTCAAGATATGAAGAATCTGCTATTAGAAATCTCTATCGGAATGATGGACTGGGAACTTATCAGGTTGAGTCCCCAAGCAACCCTTAAAGTTGATAGGAGGGTCTCTCGATTATTCAGTGATGCTTCACTATTCACATGCCTGGCACTATTTACTTGGGGCTGTTTTTTTTTATCTAACACGTATTTCAACTATAGCCGCCAAGTGTCAGGTCTCGATTTCCAGTCAGGAGATATCCAAACCTCAGGAGCGAAGATATTTCTCAACTCTCCCCCCGGCACTACCAGACTCGAATGTAACCCAAAACCCGGTCACTACCCCAATGGGAGAGAAGAGACAGCGTAGGACCACCAGGCGTAGAGGTGCAGCGGTAAGTATTCCAGGCTTTCAGGAGTGAGGCTTCCCTACACAGAGAGAGAAAGGAGCATCAGGTAAGTGAGGGTATACTTTAGGGAACCCATTGTGTACCCTCCCCCGCTAGTTATCCTTATAGCCCCTGTACTAAATACCCCTCCCAGGCTGTGTGCTCTCTCAGACTCACCGTCAAGTGGTAGTACGGAGGGGTACCTCAGCAGAACAGGAAAATGGCATGGACTCGAGGGTGAATCTTCCAGGACGTGGGTAGCAGGGTCTGAGCCGTCTACTCTCTAGACGGAGTATTCAAAGGTTACAACAAAGTTCTCCATGCGAGCCTCTCACGCACCATGAAGGGAACACCAGGCACTCGACCGTGCAGTTCTTCGAATAGTCTCCAAAGCAGGGAACTTGAAAGCAAGGGTCCAGTGATGAAAATGGGAAACTGAAGGTTGTTCGATATAAGTCAAGCCAGGCCACCTCAGGGGAACTAGAACACGGAGGGTTGTTCAAAGTCCCGAAGAAGACCCCATGCAGAGGGCCGAGGGTTTGCGGCAATGAGGACTGCACTTTGCTTAGGATGCGGGTGAAAAACCCGAGTACTGAGAGCATGCGGCACTCCCGCGCCTCGGGGAATTACTGCGGTCTATACGCTGTCACCGCGGGAGAACGGCACACACAAAAGTGGATCAGGGAAGAAGGCGGCAAAGGGACTTTACGGGCTCGGAAAAGACAGGAACAAAGCAGGATGGCAGCAACGCGCTACCCGACGAAGCTCAACTGCAAGCAGATTACCGTCACACAGCTGAGGGAGGCGTGGTTCATCCAAAGGAGGGATTGTCAAGCACCTGTACCAAGTAGAGTGACGCTATATAACCGCCTCTCTGATCATGTGATATCTGTGAGTGCACACAACCTCCTCCCCCTTCCCACTGCCTTCTGGGTCATGTAGTGTTCTGACTAAAACGGGACCTAGGACTGGTTCTTAAGGTGTAACATCAAGTTTCCCATGTTCATGTGATGTGCTGCACCAGTCCAGGTTTTTCTATCAGAATTCTGGGTCAAGTAGTCCTGTTTGTTAATGTAATAAACAAGACCACAAGTCACAGAATTTAAAGAAAAAACCTGGACATGGACCTGGGAAACTTAGCAGGGCTGCTTTAAAGTTTATCATGCCAGTGAGGTCGCTTCTCAAGTTAGTTGATACTGATTTGGAAGCTCAAAGGTTGTGTGAAATTAGTACTAGTAAAGTCATCTGACAGGCTAATTAGTCCTCAGTCTTTTTCAAAATTTGAGAAATCTGCTTCATGCTTGGTGATCCCAGTGCATCATAAGTTTGCCGTGTTTACTTGTCCCTGCAGAGGGTGTGACTTAAAGGCAAGGGCGGGCGATTTTGAAGCTTATTCTGTGCACTTTATGATCTGCATGGTACATGTTCCATGCAGCTGGCACATTAACCCTCTGCGCTACCTTTCCATGAGTCAAAACTTCCACTAGACTCTGATCTCTCACTCTCTCTATGATGAACATTAATCATCAGAGTTATCATTACATATTTATTGTTTCCAAAAATTGCTGGAGGCCAGGAAGGAGGCAGCAAGTGCTTTGAAAACCATAATATACTTGCAAACACAACGCCCCCACCCAAAGTCAGCACCTGGTGTGGTCACACCGGTTGCATCCCCCTAGAGCCGGCCCTTCTCAAGGGTCCTGTGACATCAGTGGCAGAGAAACTGTTGCTCTAGGGTGTGCTGCTTCATAGGCCTGCCTGCAAGACTGGAGGTGAACTTCAATATGGATTGTGGTGGACAGGCATCAAGATTAACCTACATTTGCCACCGCTAGGGTCCACTTGCTGGTGCTAAGACACCAGGGCTTCTAAGGTCTTGCAGGGCCATCTATCGTCTAGCACAGGAATGTGATCCCTCAGAAGGGTGGTTTGGGGGACTGGTCCTGAAGGCTGAAACTGGTTCCCAGTTCTAAATTCGACAACTCTGACCATAGTGCCACATCCTCTCCCCCACTGAACACCATACTGTCCCACTTAGAGAAATTCGCAACCCAATGGTGCCCCATTATAAACACCTGGATGCGGCTCAATTCAAATTACGCACTAGACAAGAGCAATACGCTGTCTTAAAAAAAGTACCAACATCCTAGAAAAGGCAAACACTCATAGGGAATGCAAGATTAATTAAAGCATGTGAAATGGAAGCAGGCACAACATGGTTACCATAACGCTTTTACACTCACTATTGAGAAATCAGTGAGTGCTTTTGCTTGAAAAGTTAAGGACATGATTACGGGACCCATTTCATTGTCCATTGCTTATATCCTTACAAAACGTAAGCAGTATGGTTTAAAAAGACCACATCCGTAAACACAGCCACAGTACACATTTTGCTAATATCCTTACAAAACGTAAGCAGTATGGTTTAAAAAGACCACATCCGCGGTACACATTTTGTTTACCAATCCACCCATCAATCAGGCATTGCAGTACCTCCAGGATGGGTGCACTTCCCCACCTGGGGAAAACAATGCTGTTCAAAGAAAGACAAGAAAAGAAAAGTCGGACTTTACTGGCAAACTCTGTAAAGTGACGCTAATGTGTTTGGGTGTGAATAAAATCAATGTGGTCACTGTACGACTACTCTGTCTCGCTTTATTTTGTTTTTTATTTATTTTTCGTAGGTTGAACCTTTTATTCCAGAGGCTGCACTGTGGAAAAGAAAAATGTTAGAAAAAGACTACGATGGTGTTTTTAGATCTCGCCTAGTGATGCAGCGCATGCGCTGCACGCTTTGGCGAGATCTATTGTTGTTGCTTTAGCTTCGTAAGGGGGACAGGGGATGTGCACGCGCCCGGACAGGCGATGTGCACTTGTACGGGTTGCGGCGTTTTCAGGACAACGCACACATCGTCCATATCTTTCTACCCCTTCCTTCTTCTCTTCCTTTCTTTCTACTTGACGCTCATCTTGGTCAATAATCTCTTTTTCAGTCTCTTCAGCCTCCATTCTCTTCTCTTTTCAGTCATTTAACTTGTCTTCTCTCCCTCGTTTTTCATGTCTTTCTTCTTTCCTTTCTCTTCCCCATTCTCGCACCTTTCCTCCATTCATCTCCCCTTCATAATGCCGATTGAAACCGTGGCTCTAGCCTCCTGCATTCAGGGCCTCTCAGGGGTAATTTAGATTGCTGTGACCTTACAGTTATTGGCCTCTCTCTGGGTGTATCTACACATTCGACCATAGGCTTGCAGTGCGTGATGAGTTATTATGACACCGTGCCATCTCAGTCTTTGGACACCTTCCGATGTCACGTGTATTGGCTAAGGGGGAATGAAGAGTCTATGCCCATTCAGTGCTTGGCATCATTTTGAAGGGACCTACCCCCATGCTGTGTCGCTATAGAAGTTCATTTACCGTGCCCCTTAAGTGACCAATACATTTAGTGAGCTGGGAGTTCAGTCTCCGTAGATATACAGTGACCCACACATCTGGTGAACAGAGAGATTAGTTTCCATAGACACACTGTGACTAGCATAACTAGTGGGGTGAGAGTTCAGTCTTCATAGACAAGCAGTGACCTGCATATCTAGTGAGGTGAGCGATCAGTCTCTGTAGACACACAGTGACTGGCATAAATAGTGGGTGAGAGTTCAATCTCCATCGACGCACAGTGACCGGAATATCTATTGAGATTGGCCTATTTAAGTGAGCTGAGAAATGAGTCTCCATAGAAACGAGGTGAACGGTATATCTATCTAGCGAGCTGTGAGATCAGTCACTATAGACATGCAGTGACTAGCATCTCTAAGTGACCTGAGAGACCTGTCACTACAGACACGAGGTGACCAGCATATTTAAGTGATCTGAGAGAGCAGTCACTACGTACACGAGGTGACCAGCATATCTAGCTAGCTGGGAGTTCAATCTGCATAGACACGCAGTGAACAGAGAGATCAGTCTCTATAGACACGCAGTGAGGGACAAAACTAGTGAGCTGAAAGTGTATTATCCAAAGACACACAGTGACCGGCGAGTTCATTTCACACAGACACGCAGTGACCGACATCTCTAGTCAGATGAGTGATCAGTCTCCTTAGAAACGCAGGGACTGGCATATCTAAGTGAGCTGAGAAACCAGTCCCATAGACACGAGGTGACCAATATATCTATCTAGCGAGCTGTGAGATCAGTCACTATAGACGTGCAGTGACCAGCATATCTAAGTGACCTGAGAGATCAGTCTTCATAGACACACAGTGACCGGCACATCTTGTGAGCGGAGAGATCAGTCTCCATAGACACCCAGTGACCGGCATAACTAGTCAGATGAGCGATCAGTCTCCATAGACACACAGTGACCGGCATATCTAAGTGAGCTGAGAAATCAGCCTCCGTAGACACGAGGTGACCGGTATATCTAGCCAGCTGTGAGATCAGTCACAGTAAACACGAGGTGACCATCACTTCTAAGTGACCTGAGATATCAGTCTCCATAGACGCGCAGTGACTGGCATATCTAGTGATCGGTCTCCATATCGATCAGTCTCCATATAGACACGCAGTAACTGGCATATCCAGTGACCTGGGAGGTCAACCTCTATAGACCCCCGGTGAGCGACATATCCTAGACTCGACGAGGCCAAGATATTCGAGCTGTCGTCATGAGACTGTGTAGCAGAGGTCTCTGTGGCTCACTCTGTCTTTTTTTCTAGAAATGTGGTTCCTGAAGGCTCTGTTGAAGACAACATATTTGAATATTTACGGATATTTTTTAATCTGTAGTTGTGCACCTCAATAACATCCTCCATCAACTAACTCCCCTCCACCCCCCAAAAAAAAGCATTAAATTAGATGTATGTTCACCGAGGCGACCTTTAAGCAGCTCGAGGCACCTCATCTCACATAATATGTAAATGGAATTAAAAGGCAGGTTGATTAACAGTTTAATTTATATGTAGGGTATAAGTCAAATGATGAACTTATTATGGGAAACTTAGGTACGCGTTTTCCAAACTGAAATTAAGTTCTAAAGTTCGAGTTTAAATAGTTGTTTCCGTTGACGAGTATAAAGGAAAATGTAACGATTCTTTACCTGCTTTACTGGCCTTGCAAAAGCACCAGCAATTGCATATATACAATAGACACGCGACATGAGTTGGAACGCTACAAACGTTTTTAAATAAACTAGCCGGCCCATTCTCACAAATAGTTCATTCACGTCTCCATGAGTCCATCACCTCAGTCCATATTTTCCATCAAGTAACCATTTTATTCATTCTGTGAGTGGTGTCAGAAATACTACATTGTTAAAAGCCTTCTCATTTAATACATTTAGGCAATGTGGCCCCCGCAAGTCTCTGCTGCCATTGGTTCGGCCGCTTTATGAGGAAAACCTTTATAAAACTTAATACCCCTCAATGTCACTTACTCTCACCGTGCAGATACATCCTGCTAAAAGAGGACTTACATATGCTGTTTTTGAAGGATCCAAACATTCTGAGTTCTTTCCTTAGAATTTCTCTTAAGTCACTTTTTCAAAAACAGATGTTATGTGAAGTATAGCTTTCGATTGCAAGGTATAGATTGCATGCGAAACTCGATAATTTGCCTTTTGCCAGATGTATCCATTTTTTTTTATTTGGGGGGAAGCTATGGAAATCATACTTGTTTTCCAAACCTGCTTGATCATCAATATTTTGCAGAAAATATGCCTACAAAATACTTTTTGCAGGTATTTCTACATTTTGCAGAGTCGCAATGGTAGCACTATGGGTCGGCGTGACCAGTCATCCAGTTTAGGTGACCTCATTATGCGCAAGTAACAGAGAATAACAGACAATCTCTAGCCATCTGTTACGCCATTAGTGAAATCATGGAGAGCAGCCATTCCCCTCATCACTGCGACACAGGGGTCTTCATTTAGATTGCTATCAGAACAAGCACGTGCAATGTGTAACATCTGACGGTCTAGTTATTTCTTAGACCGCTTCACGTCATCTGCGGGCCAGGCGTGGCCTGCGGGGTTAAATAAATGGAGCCGCCCGCACGGGGGCGCGGTCTTCAAGCTGAGCCCTGGTGTGGTCTCCCGTGCTTGATTGTCCCCGCGTCTCAGCATGACCCTGCTGCCCCGCTCCCAAGGCCCGTGCCAGGGCCTCATCACACTGGCGACGAGGGTGGGGCGGACAACGACGCGCGCACCGGCAGCCGAGCGCCGCTGCACACGAAAGCGGAGCGCTGGAGGCCAACGCACGCGCACGTGCACCCGGCCTAAACGAGGGCCCGAGACCACGCGGCACCGCAGTGATCAGATTCAGCCACAGGGTGTGTGCTGCCCCGAAGACCCACCCTGCACAACTGACAGCCAGATCGTTGTGAAGGCAGATAAGAGCCAAGAAGCTCCGAAACACTCCAATTTGAAGCAGGGAAATTCCGAAGTGGGCCCCCAAGGACAGCAAAAGAAGGAAAAAAAACAACAACAAAAAACTTTGACAATCCAAGAAGAAAAAAAAAAAAAAGGACAGGGAATCTGCACTGTAACGGTACACAGGCCCACAGCACACCCCTGATTGAGGCCCGCTGCCACTGACCTGCCACAGCCCTCAATACCCCAGAGAGGAGGAGGAGAAAGAGAGATATCGGCGCATACTGAGGTGACACATAACACAACAAGCCAGCAGGGGAGGGACACACCACCTGCCCCACAAAGTCAAGACAGCCACCTGTAGCACGCACGATGGGTCACAACGACCAAGGGGCCGCACTAGGCCCTGGGGCTGCACCTGGCCAAGCAGCAGCGCCAGTTCATATTCCGTTCCAACACGCGGCGTCGGGAGTCCTACCCCCGTTCAACGAACTAGAAGACCCGGCGACAGCGTCGCCCCGATGAAAAATCTGGATAGAACGACTTAACAACTATTTCATCGCGACCAGGGAGACGGACGACGCAATAAAAAGGTCCCTGCTCCTGCACTACGCAGGGGATGAAATATTCAAGTTATTCAAGCATTTACCCAACACAGGAGCATCCGCCGATTACAATGCGGCGGTAGCCGCCCTCGACGCCCATTTTGACCCACAACTAAACCCAGATTTTGAACGGTTTAAGTTGCGCCAAGCCCGGCAAAGGGAAGGTGAATCGATGGACGTATTCTATGCCCGGCTGCGTGAGCTCGCCAGCACATGCACAGAAGACGACCAGCCAAAAGAGATACGCGCACAACTAATACAGGGGTGCAGAGATAAGACGCTACGAGGGCTCATCCTTCGCCAACCGAAAATCGCACTCGAGGACATGCTAGTACTAGCAAGGTCACATGACTTGTCAGCAGCCAGAGCGAATGAGATGGACCAAGCGCTCATCAAACCCCCAGGACGGGCCGAGAATATCAAAACAGAACGTGCAGACACCATCCGAGTCAAACCACGAGGAGACTCATCTAGGAGTTCAAAACCAGAAGGGACGAAACAAAGGTGCGGGTATTGCGGGCACGAGCCACATGCCGCGAAAGACTGCCCCGCGCAAGGGAAAAGGTGCACCAACTGCGGAATACCCAACCGTTTTGCATCCGTATGCCGAAGGCGCACCAGAGGCCGCGAGTTCCGAAACCGAAGGCCCCCGACAAAGGCAGTACGGCAACTGTCGGTAACAGAGGGGAGGCCCCAGGAAGATCCGAAGAGGAAAGGGAGGAGATACCAGGAAACCAGCGAAGAGCCATCGGACGATGACGAAGAGGAGGCGTACTTGATCTTGTTCGTGCGGGAACTCAAGTTACGCCGCAGGCCTCAACCAACGTGTGTTGTACACGTGGCAGGAACGGAAGTGCAAGCTGTCATCGACACGGGCGCCACAGTGAACGTGATGGGCCTTCAACACTATTGACGCCTAAGACCCTGCCTGCCGGTGAAGCCGTCCAAAACTAAAATCTATGCATACGGGGCAGACACCCCTCTTCCGCTAAAAGGGAAAATCACAGTCCCTGTCAAGGCAGTCGACCCGGAAGTAATGACGACAATCCATGTCATTGACAGAGAAGCAGACACTCTAATAAGCAGCCACACCGCAGAAAACCTGGGTCTGATCTCTTTCGCAAGGAGGATACAGACTCACCAAGTAGAAGAACTGCTCAACCAGTTCCCTGAGTTATTCCAAGGCCTCGGACGAATCAAATGTGACCCGGTCAAACTGCACATTGACAAGATGGTCGTCCCAGTCGCTTTGCGACACAGGAGAGTCCCCTTCCATCTGCGGCCGCTAGTGCAAAAGGAATTAGACAACCTGGAAAGGCTAGGCGTCATAGAAAAGGTGTCAGGACCAACACCCTGGGTTTCTCCAATGGTCATCGCAGAAAAGCCTAAGCAGCCAGGAGCGATACGACTCTGTATCGACATGAGATTACCCAACAAAGCCATACGAAGGGAGCGTCACATCACACCGACAATGGACGATATCATCGCAGATATAAATGGATCAAAGTGGTTCTCGAAGATCGACCTAAACGCCGGGTACCACCAGCTCCCGCTGGCTAAGGAAAGCCGTTACATTACCACGTTCAGCACCCATCTAGGACTCCGGAGGTACAAAAGACTTAACTTTGGAATATCATTGGTGGCGGAAGTGTTCCAGAACACGATCCTTGAAATGCTGTCGGGTTTACCTGGTGTGCTAAACGTAAGCAATGATATTCTCATCCACTCGGCAACGGCCGCGGACCACTACAAACACCTCCGCAACACACTGACACGCCTCAAAGAACACGGGGCAACCCTACACAGAGACAAATGCCAGTTCTTCCAACCGTCCCTGGAGTTCTTCGGGTATGTGTTCAACCAGGAAAGCATTCAGGTAGACCCAAGGAAGTCACAATCAATCAGAGACGCACCCGCGCCAACGTCACCGACGGAGGTAAGCAGCTTCCTAGGAATGGCAACATACTGCGGGAGATTTATCCCCGGACTAGCCACGCGAGCGGAACCCCTCCGAGCCCTCACAAAATCGGACGCAAAGTGGCAGTGGGGACAGAAGGAGGAAGAGGCATTCCAAGGCATAAAAGACGCCCTCCTAGGAGAGGCCACGCTCGCGTACTTTGAACCCACGAAACGGAAGGAAGTCCTGGTGGATGCCAGCCCCGTAGGACTCGGCGCCGTGCTAGCTCAGGAACGTGAAACGGGTCGATGGGCAGCCCTGTCGTTCGCCAGCAAGTCCCTCACACCCACCGAAACCCGATATGCCCAAATTGAACGGGAAGCGCTGGCTATCAAATGGGCCTGCAACCATTTCCACCTGTACCTCAAAGGACAACCGTTCACGATGGTTACAGACCACCAGCCGCTCGTACCACTCTTCAAAGGGACGGCACCTCACCCACCGCCGCGCATCGAGAGATGGGCAGTTCAGCTGCAACCCTATGAAATGAAAGTGGTACACCGGCCAGGTGCCAAGAACCCGGCAGACTTTCTGTCCAGTCATCCGGACCCGACGGCAACCCAGGTGGACATGGAAGAGGTCGAGCAGTATGTACACTTGGTGTCTACAGCGGCCTGCCCACTGAACATGACCCTGGAGGACATCAAGGAGGCGGCCACCACAGACGCAGTCTACAACAAAACGCCGAAAGCTGTACAGGAGGGGTCATGGGCAAACTATCTGCGGCAAGCCAACTCCTGGGGCCCGGAAGAGCGAAAGCACACAGTGAAAATGTGGCAAATCAGGAACGAACTCAGCGCCATCAACGACGGGATCCTGCTCAGAGGGCCCCGACTGGTGATACCACAGGCGTTGAGACAGGCGTTCCCTGATGCCCACGGAGGGCATCAGGGAAGCACCAAAATGAAGGCCAGAATGAGAGAGAAAGTCTGGTTCCCGGAGCTGGAGAGCATGGTGGAAGAATACGTAAGGCGATGCCCGCTGTGCCAACTGACCGGCAGCCTGGAAAGACCCGCGCCGGTGATCACAGAAGATGCTTGCACTGTCCCGTGGTCATGGGTAAGCATAAACTTTGGGAGTTTCCCCGGAGGGAAGCACCCACTGGTGCTGGTGGATGCGTTCTCAAAGTATCCCATAGTAGAACTGGTAGCGTCCACGGCGTTCACCCAAGTAGAACCTGTATTGGAGAGAGTATTCGCCATGTTCGGGCTCACACAGGAAATCCGGAGCGACAACGGACCGCCTTTCCAAGGAGCTGAGTTTGCCACATTCCTAAGACAAAGAGGAATACATCACCGGCGGATAACCCCCCAGTGGCCACAGGCCAACGGCGATGTAGAACGCTTTATGCGCACACTAAACAAGGTGTTCCGCATCGTGGGGGTAGAACAAGCAGACCCGAAAAAACGGCTCCACGAATTTCTGCGGGAATACCAAAGTTCACCACACTGCACCACCCAGAGGAGCCCGTGGGCCCTGATGCTTCAGGGTCCACGGAGAGACCTACTCCCGACCTGCCCAGGTTGGGCGCCACCCCCGTTGGAGGTAGAGCACGTACAAAACCGGAGAGCGTGCCGAAATCAACGAGTAAGCCGCCATCGCCGGGCCACAGAAAGGACACTCCGCGCAGGGGCTACCGTCCTCCTAAAGGACCGCCGTCCTGGAGGAAAATTTAGAACGAACTATGAACCAGGGCCCTGGACAGTCACCGTGAATCATGGGACCATGGTCACCGCACAAAGGGGAGGAGAAGAGGTGTCCCGCAACGTGTCGTGGTTCAAAGAAGTGCCCCCAAGACACCCGGTGAGACCCATGGAAGGACCGACAGAGAGTACACCTCCACCCGTACCAGGGACCACCGAGACTATCACTGCACCTGCGGCCAGTCCTGCTCCAGAGAGCGGGCTCCCCACCAGTCTGCGACTGCGAGGTTCTCCGCAAAGGTATAGCCTGAGGCCTAACCCTCGCCCCAGCCAGAGACTGAAAGACTTTGCCTGCTGAGAACATCCAGAGGCGGCTGACGGAGGGCACGCAAGTACCACCACCTCTGTGGTTTGAACCGTTTAAACTGTAATAAGATTGTGTATTGTTTGTTGACCGATTTGGATAGGGATGTAACATCTGACGGTCTAGTTATTTCTTAGACCGCTTCACGTCATCCGGGGGCCAGGCGTGGCCTGCGGGGTTAAATAAATGGAGCCGCCCGCTCGGGGCGCGGTCTTCAAGCCGAGCACTGGTGTGGTCTCCCGTGCTTGATTGTCCCCGCGTCCCAGCGCGACCCTGCTGACCCGCTCCCAAGGCCCGTGGCAGGGCCTCATAACACAATGCAATAGGTCTCGCATTTACGCTAGCTTGAGCTATTGACATTGTAAATGACAATGCCTTTTTTTGTTTTCGTTTTTTAAAACATAAATAAAAAGGCATTGTCATTTATAATGCCAATAGCTCAAACTCGCGTAAATGCGAGACCTATTGCGTTGCAAATGCTTGATTTATTTTGGATCCATTTCACAGGGGAACAAAAAGTAAACGAAAGGAGGAAAGAGAGGCTGAGTTCGAGTCTGGCGGGAGGCTCAAACATCATGTGATTCTGGGAAAATCACTCAATTTCCCTGTGCCTAAAAATAAATATGTGCGTTTGTAATGCAACTGGTGGTGCTCATGAGTCATGTAAAGCGCTTTGATGCCTTCGGGTCAAGTACACGCTATATAAAACTGCAATTTCTTTCCATTTCTGGTTGGCCCCTGGCACCTGGCTTCCGCAAGGCTCGCGGCGCTCCGCCCACACTCCCGTTTAACTCCTTGGGATCGCGCGCCCTGATTGGTCGTTACCTGGGTGGGGGTGGACTCTGTGGACACCAGGTGGTCTTAAGTGGCCCACGCTGCGGGAAATGGTTTGCTGCTGCTTGGTTCGTGCACCGCTGAAAGCAGAGGAACCGCGAGCATGGTGAGGGTCGCGAGGTTTATGCAAAGCTGAGTGTGAAATTGCACCGTGTGACTGCTGCGCATTAAGGTTTCATAAGTGGGCCCATGGGTGTAGGGACTGGGGGACTTAGCCCTCCATATTTTGTAGGAGGAGCACAAGTTACAAGCGAAGGGAACCGGGGGGCTGAGGTTTAAAGACAGTGATTTCTTCGGGAATGCAAGTTTAACGTCAGGCGTTACTCTTGAAATTACCTCACCATAAGACAATTGGTCGAGCCGTAACTGTAGAGCTACGTTCATTTTAGTTCTAGTTGGTGTTCACAATGTCAGATGGTAAGTATACGTGGTGACGAATGTTTTTCATGCGGTAGCTGTAAAAGGCACGCATAGACAGAAGTCGTTTGGCTACCAGGGATGTAATATCGGAGGGGTATTGCGCAGGCATTCTTGTCTGATGGCACCCTGTGCAGAATCCTTGTGCTTCCTCGGGAGTGGGTGCTTTCAGTGGATCTACACAGGGATTTTAGGGGGATGGAAAAAACTGTAGGTTTCTCAGAGGCGTGGCCGATGTAATTAAGGACGTTGCTTAAAAAGACGGAAGTTCAAGTCTGCACTTAGCATAGTTTGCCACTCGACTAGTATTTTGTCGCTTCTTTCATTGCCTGCAGATATAAACTACAAGTAACGTTAGACTAGAGCTACAACGAGCGAGGACCAGGCGCGCAACACCCATTGGTCTAAAGGGCTTCAGCCCCCCCCCCCCCCCCCTCGTGTGTGGCAGCCCGGGCTGAGACAGCTACCGGGCACCAACACAGCCGCACCCGAGCACTTCACAGGTCTTTAAAAGACCATTTGCATGTTAATGAGGCCTCGCTGTTAAACCCCTTCTAAGAGCCCCTGCAGCTCCACTCTACCGATTGCTTAAAGTTTCAGCCTCCCCGAAATTTTTTCTAAGCCCCCCCCCGAAATTTGGCTCTAGTTGGCGATGACTATTGGCTTTGTCAATGCTTGTTAGTTGCATGAGATAAATAAGCAACTATGGCTTCGTTGTACATAAACTTAAAAATGCTGCTAGTTGAGATGTCACTGTGAAAGCAACATAACGAGTATTTTTGAAGTTACTTCAGTGGCAGTGAAGGGTGTTAGTGCGGCAGAATTGATTCTTTTTTTTTTTTTGGTTTCACGCGGACTGTCATTTCTATAATGCACCGACAGAACTGTTTTACATATCTAGTGTTGGATGGAGATATTAAGACTAGTTAGTTCTTCTAAAAGCAGGAACATGCTGAAGTATCTTAAGCGGATTCACTAATTGTTCCTACTCAAGGGGCATTGCAGGCCTCTGTGCACATGCCAAGCTATGTAGCATTCATGATCTGTTCAAATGGACAAGTTAGGATCAATGCTCTTAATGCTTCAGGAGAAGTGAGTGAGGCCATTCTGAGCATATGTCCACAAATGCGATAGTGGGATGTGTCCCCTTCGGCATGGACACCGGAGACTTATGGGTGTGCCGGCAATGCTACCCCTCCTACTCAGTAGTAGTATTAATTATCAAATGTGGCGTGGGACATATTTTCTTTAGTGTGCCATAGTCGGGGGAGAGTTTATAGCCACATTTAAGTGTACCATTTTATAATAGTTAATGAAATGGCTCTTATGGAAACTATTGGCAAACTCATGAATATATTTATATATGTATATATGAGCCTTGTTTCTCCTCAAGGAAAGGAATGTCAATAACTTTAGGACAGTCATGCAGCAACCTCTGTACACCTTGTCCAGGTTGTTCTGGACACCTGTAAGGACACTGTCCATGACATAGGAGTCAAGCTCATTATTGAAGCAGAGGTGCCACAGGTCAAGAACTTTTGTCTTTGACTGTATTCTCGAAATATGTTCCCTTTTGATGCCCATCCTCAAGATTGTCTTCAGACCCACTTCTTGATGGGCATTATGTCTGATACACCCATTAAAACTGCATTTAGTTACCTACCATTTTCATCACACAATCTTTCTCAATGTTTTGTTTGTACCACAAGAGTTGATGTTACAAGTAACGGTCTGATGCCCTGCCAGGAACCATGAATGGCATAGAAACCATGCGATGGGTGTGGTACATATTCATAAAGGCTTACAGCATAGACTTTACTTTCAGTATTGACGGCTAACCATACTCAGTCTATGGACTAAGGTTAGCCAAACCGTATGATTCAAGTTAAATAGTTTTCAAGGTATAAGCCACTGATGCCTCAACGTGACATGATTACATCTCTTGACCTCCACCCACCTGAAGTCCATTCAATTGGTAATCATTTACAACAGTTTAGAGTATGCTGTCTGCTTCTGATTTGGTCCATATCTGTGCTTAGTCTTGACGCCTTTGGGAGTGCTTCCCCCATGTGGAGTCTAAATCATGCCCCTCAGCTCTCCAGTTCACTTTGACCGGACAGGGTCTAATTGGGCACTTTGTGATCAGTGACTTGGGTGCAGGTCTTGCCTGGTCATCGGAACCAAAAATGGAGAATGACCAAGGAGAAGTAAGGTAGTCTGTGACTGGAATGCATGCAGGTTCCCATCAAACAGTAAGTTTTTGAAAAATATAAGTAATACATGATAGAAATAGGTATACTTGTGTATGTTTGTATGTATGTGCTTATGGGTGTATGTTTGCACAGGTTTGTGTAAATGTAGTCTTGTGATCTGTCACTCCCTGGATATTATGCTGGCCCTGGATTAATACTGCTAGATCATTTCATATTGCAGGCATGCTTGGCACAATGGTGGCTGACCTTGTAAATGGTATCCCTTAAATACTAATGGTGATTCTTAGCATTTTGTGGTTATTGATTGAATAATGGTACCCACCCTTGAAAACCTGCTGGTCCCGATTTAAGTATGGTAACTCTGTGCATATATTGTGGGAATCAGTGGCATGCTTTGTCCCTCCTTTATCCCACGTCTGTCTGCAGCACTAGCTTTCTCACTGAACAGAGCAACTGCCATATGTATGGGACCTTTTGTATAAATAGACATGCATCATATGCCTGTCACTTGCCAGAGCTCACATCAGGCCCAGTTCTAGAGGGTGGGCCAGGCCCACCCAAACATGAGCATGGCCCACCCAAACAGGAACCTTGGCCCTTGCAGTGAATCTGCCACCGATGTACAACAATAAAAAAAAAAATCAGATAACTGGTGACTTAGGATCCTGCTGCAGAGCAACCATTTGTCTGGTAGTTTTTAAATGCTGATAAACTGAATTTTATGGGAATAGCTCAGTGGGTTTCTGCCTTTGTCACAGATAACCTTGTATTACTTGCAGTTCAGAAATTACTATCCTAACGTAGGATAGTGACCTATGAACTGCCATCAAAGAGCTGCATACAAACTTCGCTTTTTCGTGTTGTGATATAGTTAGAACATCTACAGTCTTTCATTATTCTAATGTTGCTAAAGAGTGTTTGGCCAGTTTTACATTTTAATCAGTAAAGACAACCCCCAACCACTGGAGTGCTCTTTAAAATCCTGAGTTTGTGCTTCTCCAGACCAAACCCTCGTAAAATATATTGCCCACTAGTATGGATGTTTGATTTCTACACCGTGTAATCCTCATTGGTTATGTGACATTCCCCGTACACTGATTTATTGTCTTTGTATAACGTGTGCTGTTATGTAAAGTACTGTGACACCGTACACTGATATGAGTAGCACTATACAACAAATGAAATGAATATGAGGGGGGCAACGGAGAGATGAGCACTGGTGGAGGGTGGCAGTGAGGGAATCGGAGGAGGTCACGGGGTGGGGGTGGAGCTACAGAGAGATGAGGGGCACTAGTGGAGGGTGGCAGTGAGGGAGTCAGAGGAGTAGATCACGGGGTGGGGGGGGGGAACTACAGAGTTGAGGGGCCCTGTCGGAGGGTGGCAGTGAGGAAATCTGAGGAGGTGGTCATGGTGGGGGGGACTAGAGATTAGGGGCACTAGTGGAGGGTGGCAGTGAGGGAAGCCGAGGAGGATGTCATGGGGCAGGGGAAAACTACAGAGATCAGAGCACTAGTGGGCGGTTCCAGTGAGGGAATCCGAGAAGGTCATGGGGTGGGGGTACTAGAAAACTAGAAAACGAGTTGGAGAAAAACAGCTATTTGTGCTAACGTTTTCACCTGTAACTTCTAATTATGACAGATGTTAAATGCTAATTCCTAACTATAACGTGTGTGAAACTTATGGTTTTTTCAGTGAATTTGCAAGGTTTTTTTAAATGCTAATTTATGTATGTATTATATTTTTTATATATTTATTTTACAATAAACTACCTATGTATATAGTTATAGATTAACTATATCCTGTAATAAGGAATGGCTCAGCTTTTTTTTCTTTGAATTTGGATAAAGTTGAACAGCATAGTTAATATCTTCTATAAACTTATAAACACTTAAATTATTATTTAAGTGTTTTTGACCTCGCGTGCACCGCACGCGTAGCGTACGGTGCGTGCATGGTACGTATACGTACGTGCTTCGTGTGCGCATGCGTACGTGCTCTACTTCCGTGTACGTTCTCCGTGCGCGCTTGCTCCGTACGCGCATTCGTGCATGTTCCGTGCGTGCTCCGTATGCGTACGGTGCGCGCACGGTGCACGTACGGCAAGTCATGTGATTAAAGAAACACTTTTCATTGGTTTGTACTAGTTTCAGTTCCAGAAACTTCTTGCACCACACCCACTCGCCTCATTATTTCTTCTGATCCCCTGGGAGAAGGAGCTGAGCAGCTTTTCTAGTACTTCAGAATGGCAGAGCAGCAGTCATCTTCTGGGAGGGAGCAGGAGATCCCTGTGCCAGAGAGACAGAGGAAACAAAAAGACTTTCATATGGCAATTTTTTACTTTTCCTCAGGGGCAAAAGAAGGTGAATGCTCCAAGTCACGTGCACCCTTTGTGATCGTGTCTTATCTAGAGGAGATCCTAAAAAGAAATACTCTTTTTGTATTTTCACTATGATCAGGCACGTTAGACATGTACATCCTGTGGCTTATGCTCGAGCTGCTAGAGAGAACCCTCCAGCAGCTCAGCCGAGCACATCCGCCGCAGCTCAGCCGAGCACATCCGCCGCAGCTCAGCCGAGCACATCCGCCGCAGCTCAGCCGAGCACATCCGCCGCAGCTCAGCCGAGCACATCCGCCGCGGCGGCAGCTTCTCCTTCTGCTCCTTTGGATATACACCCTCTGTTTAAAAGGGTGCATATACCGTGCAATGCTCTTCTCGCTTTGGGGGAGACCAGCATTCCCCTAATAGAGAGGTAGATACAGCAGCACACGTGCGGCACCCTATAATTTTTGCCGTTCTTTTGTTCCTCTGTCCCTCCATTAACACAAGGGCTCTTTTTAGAGAACTAACATCTAAAGATTTTTTTTTAAATTCTATTTTTTTAAAGATTTTTCCCTGCCGTACGCGTACTGTGTGCGCACGGTACACATATGGTGCGTGCACGGAAAGTCATGTAATTACGGAACAACACTTTTTATTATTTTATATTAGTTTCTGTTCCAGAATCTTCAAAACCACACCCACTCCCCTCACTATTTCCACTTGCTTCCTGAGAGAAGGTTGCTGAAGAGCTACTGCAGTAAAATGGCAGAACTCCAGTCATCTTCAGACAGTGAGGACACCATTCAAGAACTACCCAGAAAGAGTAAACAGAAGAACTCTTTAATTTGGAATTTTTTCACTTTCCCTGAGGGGCAAAAAAGTGAATGCTCCTAAGGTCACTTGCACAATCTGCAGAACTGTGCTGTCTAGAGGGGATGAGACCAAAAAATACTCCTTCAGTATTTATAGCATGCTCAGGCACTTTAAAAAAGTGCATCCAATTCAGTATGCTCTCGAAAGCACAAGAACCCTCTACCTGGACCATCTTAGCCGAGCACATCATCTGCGGCTGCAGATTCACCATGCTCCAGATCTCTCAACATCCGTCCTTTATTCAGCAACGTGCATTTTCTCTGCGCCGGGGATGCAGGTATTTTGGAAACTGGAGTGAGAAAGGGACTCAGGATTTCAATGAGCAAAGAGTGAGGGAGAGTGAAGGAAAGAATGTGAAAAGGTGAAGGGGTGTGAGATACAGACCGGATTCAAGTTAAGTAGGAGAATAGGAGTGACTATGAGTAAAGGATAGTGACAGTTAGGGAAGGTGAGGGAAAGAGAATGACGGAGAAGGTTAAAAAATTAACATAGATGGATAATGAGTGAGAGAGAGGAGTGGTAGAAACAGAGGGGCAGATTTATAACAAACTAACGCAGCACGGTGCAGCAAGTAATTTTGCTGCACCGTGCTGCATTAGTTTCGAAGCACAAAGATGCAACATATTTACAAGAATGTCACATCTCTAAGCTTCCCCTGCGCTGGCGCATAAACTGCAGCCATGCACTGGCGCAGGCTCCCTTGCACCATGCTGCACGTATGCCTGCGTGGTGGGGAGATTGTTCTTCTGCAGGAAGGGACACCTTCCTGCACAAAAACATTCACAAGAGCCTTTTTCCTGTTTCAATGTGTGCTGTGCTGAACACCCACAACACCAATTGAACGCCCCTTCAACGCATAGTGCTGCGTGTGAAGTGGCTGTATTTACGAGGAGAGGAAAAGTCACGCAGGGTGGCTTTTCCTCTCCTTGTAAATATGGAGGAGGCCCCTGCGCCACCAGTACGTCATAAAGTGACGTAGTGGTGGCGCAGGGGGCTTGTAAATCTGCCCCAGAGATGTTAAGGAAATTAAGGGTAAGACAGACAAAGGGAGAGAGACAAACAGACAGAGCAAGGAGGAGGAGTAAGGCAGTTAGAATAACTCCGACATATGGAGACAGGGAGAGAAACATGGTTGAAAAAGTGATGGAGGCAGTAAACCTAGGGGAGTAGTAGAGGAGTGAGGGAGTTACGAAAGACCACTAAAGGAAGAAGAGAGGGAAGCGGAATGAGAAGCAGAGTGAGGAGAAGTGATGAAAAGGGAGCATGAAAGTGAAGGGGTGACGAATACAGATATTTTAAACTTACCTGACCAACAAAATATCTTAATTAGAAATAAATGGGTTTTTTTAATTCCAAGAAAAATGGATTCAATTTCCTAAGTTTTCTTTCTCAATCTGAAAAAAAAGACAATAGTAATATTTATCAATACATTTTAGAATACAGTACACATATTTTCATATTTAAAAAATTAATTTTTTGCCCTTTTTTGCTATTTTCAGAATATATTGAATTTCACTGTAAATCGTGAAATCAATTGCATTCATCACTTAACAGAGGGCAAAAAAAACAATCAAAGATTGTTTAAAAAAGCCCTGAATCTATCCTAAGTAAAAAATACCTTGATAGAAATCTAATATATATTAAATATCTTCTAAGAACAATAACTATTTACCATAATTAACGTCTGTAAATCTTGTTGCTTAAGCACATACACTAAATTAATATCTGTCAAAGAAGTCCACAATACAAACAGTTACCTTTCCATGAGGCCAAATGGTAATTTTAAAATTCTTTTTTGGTGAAATATCCAATGGTAATCCAATAAAATCAAAATAATGGTTTCTTCAGATGGTGCAATTTGTATCTAAAATTTTGGTTTTAGAAAAATTAAGTAGGAATTTGGTAATTCTGCAGGCAAACGTTGCTTGAAAATCAATTGAGAATCATTAGTGTCCAGCCTTTTTCACATTTTAGATAAACTGTGTAATGACCAGAAGTTATAGAAGGTCCATCATGGAAAATCATTGCAACTGCAACAAGTCTTTCCTGATATTGACAATTGATTTCCTACAAAGTTTTATTAATGTGTCCAATTTTGTTCCATCAGCTCTCCAACGTTGCATCATTAAAATTATATACTGTCCATAGTTCTTTAAAAAATGTTGATAACATGTCTGATTTACATTGAGAACATTCCATGTTGTGATTTGCATCTTTAACTAATTTACTAAAAGTCACTGATTTACTCTCTGGTAATGTTAAATATATGAACCTTTCAGAATCAACATTAGAGCTGCATGTTTTCAAACAGTTTTCACAACAATATTCCCATTTATATGAGACACCAAATATGTTTTCCATTTCTACCCCTTCATCTTCCTGTACCATAAGCATATACATTAAGAATTCCTGTGCATCTTGCTGGACATTTTCAGTAAACTGTGTACATCCAGAACATACATCTAAAAGATTTCGAACATCAGAAGCACTTTCTATTTTAGTTTTATCATTACTCAAGTTCTCAAAGGAAACTCAGCAGGGAATACTAAATCATGAAAAAAGATTTTGTTATCCGCTCTTGCACACTTTCAAGATAAAATACAACATTCAGCACTACATTAGCGTAGCAGTTGACACCAGAGCTATTTTCAAAATGACAACTGACAACCTCTTCAACATTCTCATTTTTCTTTTTGCTTGCAATCTAATCACTCCTTTTTGTTTTATATTCTGTACATCCTCATTACAGATTTTCTCAATTCTCTTTTCTGACAAACACGTTTTTCAAACACAGGATACTGACCTAAATGAGGAGCATAGCTTCTTCTTAATCTATTATACTCCTTTACACAATTTGCATCAGCACTAACTTTTGATTCATCAAAAGTCTATCATGAATAAACCAGATAATGTTTTCACTCGTGACAAAGCAACATATGCCATACCTTCTTTGAACACACTAGATCCAATGTTCACAAAAGCACTATCTACAGTTAATCCTTGAGATTTATGAATAGTTACTGCATATGCTAGAGAAAACGGAAACTGCTACCTACGTACATACAAGTCTTTCACGAGCAAAAAACGAACTGAACATACAATGTCTTTAACCTTTTTCTGGTATTTCACAAAACCCACAACTTTACCCATAGCTCCATTCACTAAACCTTTCTCTACATCCAAATTACGTCTTAAAATTACTCGACAGTTCATACATAAAGATTTTTTTCTAAACCAGCTGTTTTAGATGTTTTTCTCTAGAGAATCCAATTTGCCTGTCAATGTAATAGTTATTCCTTCATGCTGTATTTTGTCCACTGCTTCCATTTTGATGATCTCTTCATTTTCCAATTTCAAAAGTTCTTCATTGAATATTGAGCATTCATGTAGTGTTGGCATTAAGCAGATTACAGTATTTATTTTTTTCTGCAATTTTCTTGTAGATTTTCTCTGGAACTATTTGTTCTGTTGGAAACAAATTAGGTAGCAATCGACTCTGTAATGCTTTTCTGCCATGTTCTGTGAGTAGTCCAATTCTGATATCTTTGAGAATACTTGCATAATCATTTGCTTGCCGCATATTGGTAATGAGTTCTTTGTACTCAAAGAATGACCAGATATTCACATTACCTATACTTCCTAAAGACTTTTTCGTGTCTTCATGTGTAACAGTATTAAACACTGGTTGTCCTTTAACTGGAGGGAGCTGGAGTAGATCCCCAAAAACTATAACCTGTTTTCCACCAAATAACACGTCATAGTCTCTTTAGAATTTGTTGCATTCTTAAATGCACAAAGGCAAGCATTAAGTTTGATACCATGCTTACCTCATCAATAATGAGAACTTGCATTTTCTTCAACACTCTTGAAACTTTAAAACATGCTTCTCCTGTTAGCTTGTGATATTCTATTTTGTTCTCATGCTCCAGTGGTAACATTAGCAAACGATGTAAGGTAATTTCTTTTATGTTATATGCTGCTAACCCAGTTGGAGCAGTAACCACACAAGACAAAGTTGAATCAGTTTTTTTCTGTAGGTAGCTTCTAATTACTTTAAGAAACTTTTTCCAGTTCCAGCTTGTCCACTTGTATACATTCTGATTGGTTCAAATGATGTGCATGAGCACTTTATTTTCATGTAGTAATCCATGATCAATTTGTTTTGTGACTTCTTCATAAATTTGTTGTTGTTCTTCATTCAGTTGTTCCAAATTTGGTAAGTCTATTAAATCTTCCTGAGCTTGATTCATAGCTGTTTCCACTTCAGTCATGGCTATTGCAGCTTCATTTTCTACGATTGGTTGTCCTAGGGGATCTTGACTGAGCGTTTCAGAACTTTGGCTGTCTTGAGAACTGTCTCTAGCTACTTCAGCTGCAATTGTAGCTTCTTGTTCAATTTCTTCATTTAACATTTGTACATAATTTGTGAAAGTACTGCATTCTATACTATCTTTACATGCATTAAAGGAATCTTCATAGCTGTGAAAATCTCAAAGTAATTCATCCTCTGAACACCATGCTTTAAACAGCTGTAAAAGTGGTAAGTAGTAAAATTCCTTTTTTTCAGTAGTGTCGCAACTCAGCTTCCTGCGATTAATCAAACTTCCTTTTTTTGTTTCACCAAACATCCTTCCTCACCAATGACTTTATATTTTCCATTGTTGTCTTCTGTGGCATTCCGTGTAAAAATGTAGTTCTGCAGCACTTCATAGAGACGCATGTTCTCAAGATTTCTTTTTGGGTAATGTGTCCAACATATTTATTTTCAAAATGTCTGTACTTTCCGGTTAGTTCTCTGCTAAATATTCAATTTCTTGAACAGATTTCAGTACCCGATTTCGCATTCCTGCAAGGCCTAAACTTTAATTATTCTTCTGGATTTGGAGTAAAGACTTGCAGATCTATCTGAACATTCGTATGACCCAATTTCTCGATGCGATAACATCTTGAAACTATAGCTTTTTACTGAGTCTTCTCGTGAGAAATCTCTTCCCACATTTCTTTCAATTCCGTTTTCTCAGATTTAGTGATGTAAGATGTGACATACCGAGCAACAGCAATAGAATTGTCAGCTGCATACTGAATATCCATGTTAGCATTCCACATGGATAAAATGACTGGGTTGTAGTCATTTATAAATTTTGACTCTTCTTTTCTTAGGTTGTAAGTATTTTTTGGAGATTTTCTTGTAATAGTATGTCGCACAGCTGACATAACTGTTTACTCTTCCTTTTGAAAGAACAGGTCGTGGAAATCCAAATCGACATTTTGTGTAGAATTTATCTTTACTCTTGTACTTTCGTCGACAGTATTTTCCACACCGATGACTTTGGAAACGTAAAACTTGTTCTTTTAACTTTTTCTCTTCTGTGCTTTTAGGTATAGCACATGTAGCATATTCTTCAATGAAACTTAAAACTGCATCATCAGAATCTGTTCCAAATTTTGGGGCATCCTTGATCCACAACAGGATATGAATGAGGAGCACCTCTTGCTTGGTACTCTTTTCTCCAAAAGAAATCCACAACTTCTCAAAGGTGGATTTTTTTTATTGCAGATGAAGGACATCATAGCCTTACATCTATGATTGCAGTATCTGCAAACATTAACCGGATCCAATGAGCGCAATTCTCCTGCTGTCTTGTATTGGATGTTTTCAATATTTGAATTTGCCTCTCGAAGAAAATCCAGTAAATCATCCCAAGCGTACTCAGCACAGCTTAGGGTAAGGAACCATGTAGGAGTTCCTAAATTCCGTAACATACATTTCAATTCTCCATGGCGTCGGTACCAATATTCATTAGTTCCACGCTGACAAGCCATCAGATTCATCAATTGATTCCAAATGATCATCTCGCTGTTGCACTTTGTTCATAAAATCCTTTGCAGACACATTATGTAGATGTACTCCACTTTTTAAAATGTGATTTACTGCATAAGATAGTGCAGACAAGTCACTTTCAAATAAAAGATGGAACAAATAAGGAATACTTTGACAATCTTGGATCTTCTGCATATAATCTTGTAGTCCGATACTCAGAAGCAGGAATCTGTACTGGACGTTCATCATATCGTCCACCTTTTCCTGTAGGAAACAGCTGGGGAAAACATAGAGCTTCCAAGCTCTCCTCCCATACACTCACGGGAGTTCCTTTTGATTTTTTCATCTGAAAAAGATCAATAGTGTTTGCCATAACTACTTTAGAATGAAGAGGATGTATGCTGAAATGTTCATAAATTTCTTCTTCTTTTGACTTGCCCACTTTTTCAATTTGCCCAGTTGGTATTCCTGAGTCTGCTAGTAAAACTTCATCTTCATCCATATAAATTGATTCATACCATTTATTTCTTTTCAAATATAAATTTGCTCTTTGTACTTTTCGTACATCTACTAGCTCCTGCCAATTTTTTTTATTCTTTGTAGGTACACCATTAACCAGAATAACTAATGGTTCAGTTTCCAAACTATCTGCATCAATTGTTTCAATATTTTTTTAAAATCTAACGGCAAATAGACAACTCTTCCTTTTAAACCTCTGTAAATCTGAAGTAGGTAATTTACCTGTTTTGGGCTCCATACGAACTATAGTCTGAAACGGATGGACACATTGAATGAGTATAGACTCATACGTATTTAAATCACTAAGTTCTGCAGGAATATCAACCAATTCTAAATTATTATGTACAGCTCTAGCTGGAATTTTATTTTCTTCTAACTTGTTATAACAGTATTTACAAATACGCTGATCTTCACCCAAATCAAAACAATTTTCCAGAAACAAATATGTAGCAAAATCCTTCCACTCATAATTATTTTCTTTTTCACTTTTTTATAGAGATCAACATTCCTTGTTTGACTTTCATAATGGCTTCTCCGGCAACAAATACAAGTAATATTTGGTCTTTCATTAGAGATGATAGTACATTTTATCATTTGATCTTCAAAATTTTTACTAACAGTGGGTTCTACATTCTCTTCCACATTTTCGTCAATAACTGTCATTTCCTGCACTTTCTTGTTCTGGACCAAAGTAACAAAACTGAATTTCATCAGTAACCTTCTCTACATCTGATACAGATCCACGGAACAGAGCCCTATTCTGCTCGATTTTCCCGGCCTTCTTGTGAGGAAAAGTAATTGAATGTGACTTCAGTCTCTTACCATTCAAGTCTAAGGGTTAGAGTAGTGAATGGAGCCTATTTACTAGGCACTTCGACATGATCCTGTGCTCTTCCCCATAGATCAGGGCTTGCACACATAGCCTAGGGGATAGATTCGTTAGTATTAGGGATAACCTGTCCTGTAGTGAGGGTATTTCATGGAGCCGTGCTGAATTCAGGCCTGGTAGGCCTCAAACGGGAGAGACTCATCTTTCTTTCTGCTCCGGCAGCTTGGGATGCTTCTAGGTCAAATGCAATGTTTTAGTTATGAGGTGTTATTCGCTTGGAGAGAACCGGTTCAGGCTGGCCCTTATCGAAGGATTGTATTTTTCTTCATGCCGAAGACACTACATCAGGCCGGCCGGCTGGGAACGTGTCCTTGGTACGGGGAGGTACAAGAATTTGGTGGGCGGCAGGTTACGGGCCGGAATTTTCCATGAGGAAACGCACCTCTATATTAGTGAAAGTCTGAGACAGTTACATGTTCAGTCCGTAGGCGGCATCTAGCCGTTAGCAGTAAAGCTACTACTTATTCCAGGGAAGACAGACGCCATCTTGAAGGCGGAGAAGAACCGAGAGACAGATACTCTCCTAGCAGAATAGCCAGAGAGGAGAGAGTAGCCGATAAGGAAGAGGTCCCAGTGACTCGGAGAAGGGTGAAGAGAACAGCGCATAGTGGTGCAGACATGTATCCGTGACTGCGGAGGTGTGACTTCCAGGCGAGCCGAGGCACAGACGAGAAGGGAACCTAGATGACCACTGAGTGCAGGCTACACACTACTAAGGTGATGTCGACCCTTTCTTATTAGAGTGTACAACTTAATCTTTCACTTTTCTTTGCAGGTTATGTGTTATATTGTAATGTTGTGATTGCGTATGTAATGAGTAATAAAGTACCCAGTTTGTAGTGAACCAACATGTGCTGCGTGTTCTTGTATGAGAGGGTAGCCTATTCTTCTAGTCAGCTGCGGCTACATGAACAGATGTTAACCCTGATCAGGTAAGTGGTAACTGAATAAGGGAAAAAGGAGCCCCTCGAACCGGAGAACAGGCTATGCTCGAACTGGCAGTCCTTGTGTGATCTGATGAATAGTGAGACTGATTCCCTTTTGTATGTTATGGTGATCATAGGATGAACTGTCTGAGACTGCCGTCTGGGTAGAGAGGTCTGGATTTGTATGGGATCGCGAGGCCGCCGATTGTGCTGAGACTGCCGTCTGGGTAGAGAGGTCTGGATTCGTATGGGATCGCGAGGCCGCCACTTGTGATACTGTCGTATGGGCAGAGAGGTCTGGATTCGTATGGGATCGCGAGGCCGCCGATTGTGCTGAGACTGCCGTCTGGGTAGAGAGGTCTGGATTCGTATGGGATCGCGAGGCCGCCACTTGTGATACTGTCGTATGGGCAGAGAGGTCTGGATTCGTATGGGATCGCGAGGCCGCCGATTGTGCTGATACTGTCGTATGGGCAGAGAGGTCTGGATTCGTATGGGATCGCGAGGCCACCACTTGTGATACTGTCGTATGGGCAGAGAGGTCTGGATTCGTATGGGATCGCGAGGCCGCCAATTGTGCTGATACTGTTGTATGGGCAGAGAGGTCTGGATTCGTATGGGATAGCGAGGCCGCCACTTGTGATACTGTCGTATGGGCAGAGAGGTCTGGATCCGTATGGGATCGCGAGGCCGCCGATTATAAGAGGTCCTGGTATGTATAATAGGAATTCCCTGTCCTTAGGTGGTAGATATATGTGGTTGCACTATTGTAAATAGGCCCTAGGGAGGGGGTAACGTTCTGGCTGGGTTAGTAAGGCTCTGATGAGCGGGTTCTATCTGATCCGAAAACCCAAGCAGAACACCTATTCAACTCATTTAACTTTAGTGCTGGACTTTTAGCAAAATACAATCTTCTCACAAACTTTCTCATTTCAGTATGATGTACTGCCAGGATCCTAAAATGGTGAAAAACACTTTGACAAACTTTCCTAGAAAGACAAGCCAGAGAATGTCCTTGCAAACCAGTATTCTCTCACCCTGCATGGAGTTGGTCTTTGAAGCACCTTAATCTTCTGTTTAACACTTTTTTTTTTACTATATTCTCTTAGAAAGTCACGTAATTTATCAATAGATTCTTGTCGTACCGTACAAATACTACAATTCCAAGTGTACACTGGGGCTTTAGGACGTCTCCCCATAACCTCATCAGCTAACACTTCTTCCTCATTTCTTGGAACCATTTTCTCCTTTTCCATTACACAACCATCCTTAACTTCATATGCACGACCTCTGGTGTCAACTGCATGCAGCAAACTATTACTTTGAAGATAACTTCATTAAAAAATGGTTCAGTACTTGAACTATGCTTCCATTCTCCTAAGAACACTTTACAAACGTTATTTTTTTTCACTACTCTTTTCCTTTTGCTTTTTGACTTGATTTCATTGACCATTTTATCTAATGTACGGATCCTGTTCAAAATTAAAATGAATAGGTATCTTTTTAATTTCAAAGCTTTTTCAACAATTGATTTAATATGTTTCTTTCTCTTATAAAGTTTTGCTTTCTTATATTTTTTCACATCCTTCAGCAAATTGAACATCACTCTTCTGATACATTTTTCTACGAAAGTTTTGAAAATCTGTTCTTTTTAAGTCCTTCTTTATTGCTTCTGATTGTACATTAGCATTTACTATTTTCTTAATATTACCTTGTTGTTTTCTACTCAACACTATTTGCAGTGGAATTATTTTTAACATTTTTTCTTTGTTTGAAGATATTTTTAAATCCTTAGTCTGCTTACCAGAAGACTTTTCTTCTTTTTTCCAACATGAGGTTCCTAAACTAATTTGTGTTGTCCAGTTGTCTTCAAATATAGATGTTTTTGCTGTTCTTTTCTTTCTTGATTTTACAGGCATGGTTAATTTATTTCAGTGTTCAGCAATACCTGAAAGAAACTAAAAAAAAAAAATACCTTTATGTAATTTAATATATTACTATATTGTTTTTTGAGCTTTTCAAATCATATCATATCTGCCCCTTTCCTACGAGTGAAAAACTTACACAATAAAACCAACATGAATTAAATCTGACCAATTCCTGTGTGCACACACTCATGGTGTGATTCTAGGCAGAAAACGATATTTCATTGGCAATTTGAAAGCACATTTACTACTGTGGTTTTGCAAGTGATAATTACTGTAACAGCCGGACACATTTTCCTTATAGTTTTCAGAAACAGAAAAGAGCACCTGTCCTAACAGCTACTTGAGACCATGAGCATGTGTAACCTGGGTGAGTGATTAGACAACAGCAAAGGAAATGAGCCTTGGTGATGAATGTGTTGGCATTACTCACTGCTATCTGAAATACCACACAGTGCTGATTAGTAAGCATGAGAGTACAGGAAAAGCAGCTGGCTGTGTGCTTAGTGTGCTTCTGGAGACTGATTGTCAGGTGCAAGAGATCTGCATGGACGCTTGCACAACTGCCTGATCACTGGAGAGATGTATGTAAGAGTACATGTGTGGTAAGGCTTAATTGGAGTTTTGAACATGTAGGAACTACCTCACCCATTGCAGGAGTGGAATGAAAATCTGCCATGTCGATTTCAAATGTTAGCATTGACCTCATTTGTGAGATACTGATTTGAGAATACTAACCATCACAGTTCAAGAAAACAAGCTGCCCCTTTCCTACGAATGCAAGTCTTACAGAACCAGACCAACACAAATTAAATCTCTGACAACAATTCCTGTGTGCACACACTCATTGTGTGATTCTAGGCAGAAAACAATATTCCTGAGTGATACCAGTACACCTTAACTTATGGTGAAAACATACTTCATAATATCTTACAAGTCCAAGGCACTTAAATATCTTCCAAAACATAATGTAAAACACAACTTTAAAAGAAGAAACAAATTTCTCTTTTCATCAAAATGCACCACATACATCCCCTCAACTCATAACTCACCTTTAAAAGTAGTTGGTTGAGAAAGAAATGTGGCACTCACACAGCAGATTATCAGAGCCAGAATCTGTGAACTGTACACCTCTCACCAGAACCAGTAAATGGCAAATTTTCCCTCTCTTTTTTCACACATATACATGTTCACTTCAAATCAGTGCTTCCCACATTTTTTCAAATGGAAACACACATTTCTATTGGCTCCAAATTTCAACCCTTTCCAAATGATCCCTACCCCAACTTGACTTCTGCCTGCTACCATAGCAACAAGTCATGGAACACTTGTGTGAGCAGAGAGGTCAGAAGTTCAGCACACAAAGTTTCTAATGCAAAGAGCAAGAGTGCTTGACTTTTCAAACCTAACAGCAAATCCAAAGTAACGTTCTGTGGGAACACATTTTTCTGAACCAATACAAAACATGCTAGTAAAAATGTAAACATACAGCCTAGTTTTTAGTGTAGAATGATGTGAAACAGCCAATGAGTTCATTTTATAAAAAAAAAGTAAGGAAGCCTCCATTTTACAACTATCTTTCTTTTCATATTGCCATTCTACTGAAAGACACCTGAGTGCATCCAGATCTCCTTGAAAGATGTTCAGTGTGGATTGTAGGTCATAGCCATGTCTTCTGGAGTGAGAAGTACGCAGAAAAAATAGGTATTGTGAAAGACCTTGCTTTGCCAAATGTAGACATTAAATGGATTGGTCAGAGAGGGTTATTAAAGTGGCACCAATTAATGCCTTTGGTGAAATCTTTTCTATATCTCCCACAGCCTGACCTCATGATTGGGCACTGTAGTGGAAATGACCTTGGCACTTTAACTGGGGTAGGTCTGGAAATGCTAGTTAAGGACACCTTTGTGCAATTGATGTCGCTTTTTCCACAAACTACCTTTGTATATTCTAATAGATGCCAAAGGCAAAAGTGGAACTGGTCCAACCAATATTGTCCGCAGATTGAGAAAGCACGTCAATAAGTCTGTTTCTGCTTTCCTCAAAGACTATGGTATGGGTTCTATATACCACAACCTGCGTTGCAACATGCAAGGCATTTATAGAGGAGACTGTGTACATTTCACAGATTAAGGCAAGTCTTTCTCTTGAACTTTAGACTGCATTGGTACTTACTTGTAGGTACCAAAAAACAATTAACACAACGGCTCTTTTTAGAGCCACCTAACATCTAAACACTTAGCCTTTATTTAATTTTTTAATTCTATTTTTTTATAAATTTATTGCTGCCATTTGCGCACCGTGCGCGTTCCCCGCGATTTTTTTGAAAAATAAAATCTTTTTTTCACCCTTCGCGATCCTTCAGGGACCCCCTGACAAAGGCTAGGGGGTCAGGAACTCTCTACCCTGCCCCTTCACGTTCGCCACTTTTTTTTTCAGTGCGAGACACACAAAATGCAGCTGACACTTCCTGATTTCGACCGATTAGAATGTTGACTGACATGTAATCACCAATTAGAATTACGCTCGCGCACGGCACCATGCGCGTACGGTGCGCGGCTATAGATATGTACTTTTAACTGCAATTTTCTCAGGAACTACTGAACAAATTGACTCCATATATGCAAAGGCACATCCCTGACCTGAGGACTACCTCTGAGCCAAATTTCAAGTAATTCTGTTCAGCCGTTCGGGCTGTACCTTCGACTAAAGGTCCTATGGGAAAATGCATGGGGAAAACGCGTTTTGGGACCCCCCTTTTTTCTCAGCCCCCGCTTGACGAATCACCCCGAGACTTTCAGGGTAGGAGCTGAGCGGAGCGCCCCATTAGTTTTGAAAATTTTGCGAGGATTCGCCAACCGGCGCCAAAGTTATTCAAAATAGAATTTTCAGATATACTATGGAAACACGGTCCTAACTATAACTATCGATTATATCTATATAAAAATCAGGATGAAAGACACCTATGAATTTCTGAAATTGGAATTAAATACTGTTTAGAAACAGTAGCTATTTGCACACTTCCAAAATTGAGTACCCATACTAGCATGAGAATTATGGGACATTTTTCAAAGTGACTTCTTTTTTACACATCGTCTCTTATTTGGAAGGCAGAAATGCATCGATGGGTTGCTCTACAAGTCTGTTACAACAAGTCTCCTAATAAAAATCCTATCTCACTTGTGTGGGTAGGCCTAGTACCCGTCACAGGAAACTGCCTAAAACGCAATGTGGACACCACATTTTCACAGTGAAAACTGACCCTTTTTTTGCAAAGTGCCTAGCTATAGATTTTGAACCCTAGCACTGCCAGCGCCTATGAAAACCTAGCAAACATACATTTATGAAAACTAGACACCCAGGGGAATCCAGGATGGGGTGGCTTGTCTGGCTCTCACCAGGTTTGGTTACACAGAATACCTTGCAAACCTCAAACTTTGTAAAAAAAAAAATATATATATATATATATTTTCCTCAATTCTGTGGTGGAAAGTCCTGGAATCTGTGTGGATCCACAAAATTCCACGCGGTATTCCGTAAAGTCTTCCGAGAAAAATAGTACCTCACTTGCGTGGGAGGGTCAGGTACCCGTGGCAGGCAAGGGCCTACAACGTATTGAGGAGAAATCAAAATGATCTATCTCAAAACAACCTGGTTTTGCAAGGGGGGTCACCTGGGTTTTTGGCCCCAGGCTCAGCGGCCACCGTGGGAAACTATCAAACCCACACATTTCTGAAAACTAGATACCCGGGGGAGTCCAGCGAGGTATGGCTTGCGTGTATCCCCAAACATTTTCCTACCCAGAATCCCCTGCAAACTTCAAATTTATTTTAAAAAGCACCTTTTCCACATTGTGCGGAATCACTGTGCCAGCACAAATATCCTACCCCAGTGTTCCCTTCAGTCTCGAAGTAAAATTATACTTCACTTGTGTGGATGGGGCAAGGGCCTGTGACTGGTAAGAGACAAACATAGGGATTAAGGCTATAACACAGAATTCTAAGCACTAAATTTTTTTAGAATACGATTTAGCCAATTCTGCATTGGACACCCACACAAGTGAGGTATCATTTTACTTTGGAGACTGATAAGAAAACTTCAGGCTTTAGGACATATGTGTCAACAGTGATTCTCACAAAAATGAGGACGTTTGGGTTTTTTTCCCCCCCCCAGGCAAATTTGTTCTGGTTAGGAAAACGTTGGGGCGTCCACACAAGTCATACCTCGCTGTACTCGCCCGGATGTCTAGATTTCAAAAATGTGTTGGTTTGGTAGTTTCTCAAGATGGCCGCCGAGCCCAGGGCCAAAAACCCAGGTGACCCAGTTGCAAAACCAGGTTTTTGTAATGGGTAATTTTGATGTGTCCTCAATACGTTTTGAGCCCTTGCCTGTCGCGGGTACGTAACCCACCCACGTCAGTGAGGTACCATTTTTATCAGGAGACCTGGGGAAACTGGGTGGTAGGAAATTTATGGATCCATGCAGATTCCTGAATTTATCCACACAAGGTTGAGATTTTTAAATTGTTTCATCTAAGTTAGAGCTTTGCAGGGGATTCTGGGTAGGAAAACGTTGGGGGGCCTGGCAAGCCATACCTTGCAGGACTCCCTCGGGTGTCTAGCTTTGAGAAATGTATAGGTATGCTATGTTTTCTTTGGTGCTGGCAGAGCAAGGGTTCAAAATCTACAGCTAGGCACTTTGCAAAAACAGTTTGTTTTCCCTGGAAAAATGCGGTGTCCACATTGTGTTTTGGGCTCTTTCCTGTCGTGGGTACTAGGCCTACCCACAGAAGTGAGGTACCATTTTTCTCAGAAGACTTTGGGGATGCGGGGTGGGTGGAAATTTGTGCATCCGCACAGATTCCAGAACATTCCACCACAGAAATGTGAGAAATTGGGTTTTTGACAGTTTGAGGTTTGCAAAGGATTCTGGGTAACAGAACCTGATGAAAGCCAGATAAGTTACCCCATCCTGTATTCCCCTTGGTGTCTGTTTTTCAAAAATGTATAGGTTTCCTTGGGTACCTAAAGGTTATCCCCAATTACTTTAAGGTCCAAGAGGGGGGAAAAGAACAATTATATAAGGTTGAAACCTCTTAGCCGACCTATATTTCTTTTGGCGCCAATGAATGCTCAACAGAAATCATATGAGTACATCAATAGTTCCCCATAGCCAATAGATTCATTGTCTACAAAACCATTTTTACTTTGTGTTTATCAAATATCAAAATATATCAGTTTATTGCTATGTTTTCTTTTATAATTTGCAATTAATCATAAAGCATATATGTGCATACAGTCATTAATGTGAACATAGTACATGTAAATGTCAACTTACAGTTTTTTAAACAAGTAAAAAAATACCGATTGGCACCATAAGTTCTACGTTCTCACCTCACAACCGTTCTTGCATTCCAGCAATTATACCACACACAGGGGAGAAAAAGAGGGAAAAAATAAACCCTAACTATCAAACAGTAAAAGTTATGATAAAATAGATCGACTGGGATGTGATTATTACTGATGGTTTCCCAGAGTCAAATATAACAGATGGAACGTCAATTAATGTTTTCTCCTTTGTTCTGTTTTAATCGTTCATTGTAGGATTTATTGTCCAGTTATGTTGTAGCTGGTCTACGTACGTTTCGGTGAACTGTACTTTGGCATCACCTTCTTCAGGACCAATAAACAGTTTTTTATTTCTGTGCAACAAGGGGGATACTTATTTTAGGCGACACACCAGAATTCTTCTTATCACCCTATGTCTTCCAATAGGACCGATATTAAGCCGAAAAATAGTGTAATCCTTAATGTCTGAAGACGGTCACATTAATGATTTCTTGCGATTGTTTAAAATTTCGTATGGCCAGGAAGGCACAACTGAGCTAGGTACTGCTCTGTGTTTGGGAATGCTATGCCATTATCTGTGTAGTTGTCATTCTTTCTCAAACGTAGTCTGACTTCGGTGTTGTATGCGATGGCACTATTTTTCGGCATAATATCTGTCCTATTGGAAGCCATAGGGCGATAAGAATAGGTAGACCTCTGTCTCGCCTAAAATAAGAATCCCCTTGTTGCACAGAAATAAACTGTTTGTTGGTCCTTAAGAAGGTGATACCAAAGTACAGTTCACCGAAACGTACGTAGACCAGCTACAACATAACTGGACAATAAATCCTACAAGGATCGACTAAAACAGAACAAAGGAGAAAACATTGACGTTCCATCTGTTATATTTGACTCTGGGAAACAATCAACAATCACATCCCAGTCGATCTATTTTATTATAAGTTTTACTGTTTGATAGTTAAGGTTTACTTATTTTTTTCCCCCTTTTTCTCCCCTGTGTGGTATGATTGCTGGAATGCAAGAACGGTTGTAAGGTGAGAATGTAGAACTTATGGTGCCAATAGGGATTTTCTTATTTGTTTAACCCCTTCAGCGCGGCGCGGATTTCCGCGCCGCGCTGAAGATTCCGTGCGCGGGCGGGGCCATGACGGAGCGGTTCCGTCATGCGCACAGCGCAACCGACACACGTGACGGAACCGCTCCGTCACAAGCGTCGAACAGGTTAAGAAACTAACTTGATATTTACATGTACTATGTTCACATTAATTACTGTATGCACATATATATGCTTTATGATGAATTGCAAATTATAAAAAAGAAAACAGCATTGAAACCATGATATATTTTGATATTTTTGATAAACAAAAAACAAAGAATGGTTTTGTAGACAATGAATCTATTGGCTATGGGGGACTATTGATGTACTCGTATGATGATTTCTGTTGAGCATTCATTGGCGCCAAAAGAAATATAGGTCGGCTAAGAGGTTTCAACATTATATAATAGGTTTCCTTGGGTGCCAGCTGCGCTAGGACCCAAATTCCACATGTAGGCACATTCCAAAAAAGTCTGTTTAGTGGGTTTTTGCCGCCCTGGGGGTAATCTATGCTATTGCCCCAATATGTCCCCAAGGAGGGAAATGACTATCGCTATTTTTTGGGGTGAGTGGGAACATTGGTATGCCTATTCTGGGCAGCCCCTCCTCCCCCTATGTATAAAAAAGCAGCACAATCGCTGGCGTCTAGTGGGCTCTCTGCCCCAGCTGCCTCCGGGGGGGGGGCAGAAAGACTGGCCTTTTTGGGGGTGTGGGGGCATTGGCATACATGGGCATTCTGGGCAGCCTTACCCCTGAAATTTGAAGATACCCCTGGTGCCTAGTGGGTTTCAGCCCCCGAGGGGGCCAATATATTGCCCCATCTGCCTGGCATGAGGGGTGGCAGACAGACTGGTAATTTTTTGAGGGTGTGGACATTGACATGCCCATTCTGGGCAGCCCCCACCCCTATGTATAAACAAATCTCTGCTGCCTAGTGGGCTTTCTGTCCCTGGCCCCCCATGGGGGCAGATTAGGGGCTACTGCCCCATTTGCCTGGGGGGGGCATAAAGACTGGCATTTTTTTGGGGTGGTGGGGCGTTGGCTTGCCTATTCTGGGCAGTACCCACCCCAACTTGTATTAAAAAAAAAAAAAAAAACCTGGTGCCTAGTGGGGTTTCTGCTCCCCAGGGGGCAGAGGAGGGGCTATTGCCCCATCTGCCTCCTAGGGGGGTGGCACAGACTGTAAAAATTTGGGGGTGGGGCATTGGCCATTCTGGGTAGCTCCCACCCCAACTTTATAAAAAAAAAAGTCCCTGGGGCCTAGTGGTCTTTTTGATAATGGGCTATTGTCCCATCTGTCTCGTGGGGAGGGGGGCAGAATGTCTTGCGCCTTCTTTGGGGGGGGATAGGGTGGGCGCATTGGCATACCCATTCTGCGCAGCCCCCACCCCTGGCCTATAAAAACAAATCCCAGATTTCTAGGGTTCTTTCTGTCCCCCGGGGGGGGGGTAAGGGGGGGCAGAAAGGCTCTGGCAAAATGATATGGGGGGGAGGAAAAACCCTTGCCCAAGAGTTAGCTACACCCTCCCTGGTGGCTAGTGGTTGGTTCCCCATGCAGGGATCCACTAGCTAAGGATACAGTTGGAAAGAGGAGACTCTCCCCTTTCCATTGATACCCATCTTTTCGGTGCTTGGGGCTGACATTGCCCCGCCCCATGCACCGAAATTGAAACTTTTTGTTTCATTTTCATTGGCAGGACGACAGCCCGCCAGGCGCGCGATCGTCATTGCATTGAAAACCCTAACCATACTTTGGGAGGTTGCGGAAGCGTTCCCACCTCCTAAAGCATAAAAAGGGAAATCCCTCAGCTGATTACAACAGAGGGATTTCTTTTAACGTGTGCTCATGACGGAAACCATTCCATCATGAGCATGGAAGGGGCTATACCATTCTACCTAACTTCACAAAAACACTAATACTCTACACCGCTTTACCTAAAACAAATGCTCTCTAAACTCTATGCCAGTTTAATCTGCACCACTGTACTTTGAGCCACTCCACTCTAATCCACACTACTACACTTATACTATACAACGCTATACTCTACAATAATAAACTGTCTAATACTATACTATTTTAAACTACAGCCCAAAAATACTCTAATCCAATATATACCCCTCCACTGTACAGCACTATACTACACTTTCTGCCATTCAACACTACTCCACTATAAGCCACTATACAACAATGTACACAACTCACCTATACACTACATATCACTTTACTACACTATATTATAAAACTGTACTCCTACAGTATAGAACAATATACTCCACTGTACTTTACAACCCTCTGCACCACTCCCTCTTCACTACTACAATATACTCTACACAACACTATATTCAATTGTAATACTATAGTCTACTCTACAACACTATGGGCCACATGCATCAAACTTTTTTCGCAATTTGGCCTGTTTGCAAATGGCCAAAGCCCTTATCTGATGCATGAAGCCATTTCCATTCGCAATAAGGTAATCACAATTTTTTGCGATTACCTAAATTGATGCATCAAGCCTTCCTAAATAAACACTGTGCGTTTAGGTAACGCTAATTACAATCAACTTCAAGTTGATGGAAATTTGCTCGTTAGTTGGAAAAGTGAATTTTCCCAAGTGATGTGGCGTGTGCGCCACATGTACACACCTTTTTGAGGTGATGCATCGGGGGGGGGGGGGGGGCCTTAGGCCCCCTTATGCCCGTGAAATTGCATTCGCAATTTGCGATTACCTATTTGGTAATCACAATTTGCGAATGTGTTGCCATTCATTCCTATGGACTTGTAGGCCCATAGGAATGAATGGAGTAACATTACCTAGTAGCTATTCTCAGTTTGCAAATCGTTAATAGGTACTGTTAGGGAATCGCAATTTGTTTTGCGATTCATACATGCCTTAAGATTTGTGATTCCCAAATAGCGATTCCTTAATCGAGATTTAGGAATTGCATATCCAAATGTTGATGCATGTGGCGCTATACTCCCTTTACAACACAATTCACAACACCTTAATCTACTTCGTAACACTACTCTTCACTCCTCTACAGTCCCTTATACTGAAAGACCTATTGGCATAGTGAATGCGTGTAAGCTTTACCACATCGGCAGCCATTGCTCTATTCGTCGAGGCTCCATGTGCGAATTACGGATCATACATGTGAGGTGTTAATGGTACACAATGTCTTGAAAGTATAACTTAGCACTAGAAGCCAGAGGAGCCTTTCAGCCCTGCCCCCCACACCATATGTAGGGGCCCAAGGAATACCCTGAATGAATGGCTACTCTGGATGGAAGCTCTGCGACATCCAAAGCTGTTTACCTGCAATACCAGAGCTGCACCCCTGGTACTGATGAAACTGGCTTCTGCCCCACTCAAAAAAGCATTACAGGAGCATACCCCTTGCCAAGTAGATACTCAAGCCAGAATTGTTTGTAGAATTTAACCCCACCAACTGTGCACAAAATCTTTGTCCTTTAGCCTTCTGCAGCGGTCCTTCACGATGCATAGAAATTCCATATCTCGTGTAGTGACATTGACTTAAAGCTGTTCACAACCATACCCCTTTCTGGGGGCTGTGCAGGGGCTGATGCACCATCCTGGGCACTGCAGGCATTAGGCCACCTCTCTGGGGTGAGCATCCCCAGTTTCGACAGTAGGCTGTTGTGTTTTGCCTTGCTTATGGTTGCACAGCCTGGTAGTCCGTCATCTTTGCTGAATCAGCAGGCTGAGGGGCTTGATAGAGCACCAGAGACGGAGTTCAGACACGCGTAGAGGTAATGGCCACATCAGATTTAGAATGGCTCCTTCATGTGGACTCTGCAACCATTCAGAATGTGCAATTGGTGAGAAGGGACCAGTGCATCACTGCTAGTTATTGTTGGCATGGGTATAGTCACCGCTTGAATATTTCTTTAGTACACTCCTAAAATACTGTCTTACTATGAAGGTGTCAGAAGTGACATAAAGTGGGCCCATGGAATTAGGAACTGTGGGGGACATGAGGGATTTATCCTTCCATACTTTGGAGGGGGTGGGGGACACGGGAAGTGGGTGGGGGGGGGGGTATGATGTAGACCCTGTTTGAACTTTGTTGGCGCTGCTGGCTCTTTTCCTGTGGCCAAGCCTGCAATGCCTGATACAAGAATCTTCTGTGAGATCTGTGTTCTGGGCTGTAGTATTTCAGTTCCTTCAAAGGCCTTTTAATGTAGAGGAGGCTTTTTTATTACTACCTTTTCCCCCTTCAGTATGCGCTCCCTACATCCCACTTGCAAGGTGTAAATTAAAGACTTGTAGGGACAGGGAAATGGAGATGAATGGCTCCATTAGCATATCTCTCCCTAATGAGAAATGCACTGCAGTAGTACCATGTCACACACTTTACTACACTGTAGGGGTTATGCAAGATTATTTTAAAATATAAATGAGCAAGACAGCTGCATTGTTTTTAATTTATTGGCATTCCTATAGTGCTTTCCTATTCCTTGTGAGTCCTAAATATTGTGTTTTTAGGTCTTGCCTTGGCAGCGCTTGTGCAGTCTTCGGTTCTGCTGTATTCAGGTATGGACTTTAAGCTCTCCTCGTTTTCCGCTCATCTTTACAATTGACTTCTTCCTGTCCTTTGTAAATGATGGCTTTTGCTTCATGAATGGGCTTAGTAGTCCCTCCTTAGTACCTCCCTTCTGTTACCTCCCAGAAGGATAGCCCCTCTTATATGTATCCATACACTAGCTTTCATTAGCAGTTAGTGAGCCCTATTTACTTCATGTATTGATGAAGCAGGCACGACGGAGCGCATAGGAATGGTGCTTAATCTTGTTTGTTTGCAGCGTGCCATGCGCACTTTCACTTTAACAATGGCTACCGCCCCACACAGCAGCCGCAGGATGCTGGCCTCGCCAATGCAGACGCTTGTTGTATTTGCAGATTGTCATGTGCATTTTCACTTTAAGAATGACGGAGTTGCGCTGAGTTTGCTGCACTATATTGCATAATTTGTATTTTCTTGACGCTTAATTTACTCCCCCCAAAAAAGATTACGAACCACGGTCTTAAAATATTCAAAATGTTTTTGGAAAAACTTCTCTGAAGAGCCCATTCATTTCACCCTCAAATTGAGCCAGGCATTTTCACGAGCTGCCCGTTGTAAAGTGCTTCAGTGCATCGCCAGGAAAAGTAAGCACCATTAATTCAATTACAATACAGTATAAAATGAGAATCTTTTGTGGAAAAAGTTAAATTCTGTCGTCCGGTTCTATAAGTGATTTTATTTAATGGTCCAGCCTTCCATGACCACCTGCTTTTCTCGTTTCTAGTAATTGTTGACTTTAGAAAACTCTTGTGGGTTCTGTAGACCCTGTTGCATTGTACAGTGCATGTGACGTTTTCCTTTTTATGGAATCTGCTTTTAGGGGATATGATGCACGTATGGGCTTTTTAATTGTGTGAAACCCTAGAATTGCACTTCTGAAGGTTGGTATTCTTATACCAGAACAGTCCAAACATAGGCTACAAGTCACCCACACACTTCATCCATTCATTAGAATCCGTCTAGAGCAACCTATCTCTCAATCCTTTTGACCGTAGTCATGCATAACCGCAGCAAAAACACTTGGTAGGAGCACAACTCTGATCACCACATATATGCAACCTTTGGGTGTTAAACTGGTACTAATGAGATGAAACCTTTGACCATACAGTGTTACAGTTTGTAAAAATGGTATCCTAATGAAGTGATGCCATAGCAAAAAGTGCCACATTATGCAGCACTGTTTGCTTTTTACTGCTGCATAATTTACAAAGTAACAGTGCGAGCAGTCCGAGCTGAGCCAAAGGACTGGCTTGGCTTACTCTGTGCACAAGCTAGTCCTGAAAATGGTTTACCATGAATCGTACATTAAATATCACTTAAAATATGATGTATGTTCAAAATCCATTAAATGTGCATTTCTTCAACAAATTGAAGTTTACATTAATATCTCACACTATAGCTCTGCACTAAGACTTTTAAACAAACTTAGAACCGTTCCTGCCTTGACAGTTGTCATGTGAATCCTTTATGCAGCTCACATTCTAATAAATAGAGCAACATTATAATCCATTAAATACAAGATGTTTTGTACAACTGGCAAGCTGAACTCATGTATTTGAAGGTGTTTTAATATGCAATAGTGAAGAAAAAGGAAGATGGATAATATATTTGCTTAAGGGAACACAATTTGGTTAAGCAGGGAAGCTGATTAATCAGTTTTTCTGGTTCCACTTTGTACAAATCAGCCACTAAATTGGTATTTATTTGTATCTCCTTTTTATCTCCATGTTAATGTTTTTTCCTTTTTTGTGCCTGAGGGTAGAGTATGGGTGGCAGCCATAAGCCACATGAAGGCTTGGCTTGTTATGGGCATTATGGTTAAACATCGATCCAAACCAGGGCCAGGCGTCTGGCTTGAGCTTGAATGAGCTTTCCATGGCTCACTCATCTCTAGTGTAATATTACTTGGGATATCTGTATGTGTAACCGGTTGGTGCACTGGGGACTTGTGACTTGTGTGGTTAGACCTATGAGGTCCCATCCTGGGATTGAAAGCACTGAATACGTAGGACAGTTAAAAATGAATTGCATGCTGCACACAGTATATAAGAGACCGGCAAAAAGACTCCCCAAGAGAATTTTTTACCAGGTCTGCATCTTGAAGGAACAGTGATGCAAACCCTGGACAACATGTTGTACTAGAATTTACTTTCTAACACATCCTGATTTTCGTTGGATAGTTACCTAACATAACACTGTTGCACTATGAATATCTTGGCGTCATAGTTGACAGGGGTGGCCTTTTCAAACCACCTTAAGGCCACCAAGAGGAAAGGTATGCTGATTGCAACACTTAGACAACTCAAAACTAAACTGTCTGGGCCTACTCGTCTGCCACTACTGCGTGTTGCTCAAGCTAAAATCCACTCATCAATTACTTATGGTAGTGAAGTCTTAAGAGGTACAGACGCAAAACTGTTGGACACCACCATTTCAAAAGCGTATAGTCCTTTTAAACTTACCATCATACACCTCACAGGCTCAAATCCGGTTAGAATTTGGATTAACTAAGCAACTGCTCACAAGGCGAGGATCATACATAAAGTGCTGGTACAAAATAAAGAATTCACCTGAAAACACACTGAATCACCAGCTTTTGGAAGATCTGCGTGGCAGCTCCACTGCACCTGCAAAAAAATACTTAGAGGAGTCACTAGCTACCACAGGTCTAAAAACTATGGGAAATTTCTCTACCGCATGCACAATTTAAGCGTGTTGTAAACAAGAATATAAAGAGACTTTCCTTCATAGAGGATAAAGCTACCTTTGCCCACAGACTCCACGCATGGATGATTCGGAGCACCTATAAATCGCCCGGGTTACAGGCTTACTTCGGATTGGGGTATTGCAGGAAATCAAAAGAAGCCTTTTTAAAACACAGGCTAGGAATTTTACCAGCCATACCCCACTTACAACTATGGCTGAGAAGGAACTGCAGGTCCATATGCAGGTTGTGGGGCACAGGGAAAGAAGACCTGGAACACTTGCTATGTTCCTGCAAGAAGTTAAGAGGAAAGAGTAGCTCTCCTGAAAACCACCTTCAACGAACTTACTATACGCACACTGAGACTAGCAGTCATTGCATGCATTGACCCAAGACTTCCGCAATTGAATGGACTGTTGGTAAAATTTTTGAAACTAGTCTGGTTTAAACCATCTAAAACAGATGGTGGTTCAGAAAAATAAGGAATTATGGACGTTTCTTAAACTTTTATTTTAGATTTGCTCTTTAGTAATTGAGATCTTTTTCTTTTTTTTTTGTAAATTCTGAATTGATGAAATGTGTACTCAACATGAACTTTTGTAATGGTTTTAATTAATCGGAAACAATACATTTTTACTTACTTACTGTTGCACTCTGCACACTCAGTATGGAAAAAGGGTCCAAGGATGCCTGGCCCTAACATGGCCGACAATGATTACTTTTTTCCCCCCTTGCTGAACTTTTACTTAACCCTTCCAGGACTGTGCCTGACCTCAAGAGGACGTCTATTTATTTTGGACCATAGCTCCCCCCTGACCCCAAGATGGCTGCCACAGTTTCCCTACCACCGGACTCTGAACAGACCTTGATCACATCCCCCATCTGCCTTTATGGTAGCCCCAGCTCCTTCTCTGGCTTGTTTTTTACTCCCTTCCCCCCCCCCCCCCCCAACTTCCTCCTTTTACCCCTATCCTCATAGCCTATGTATCTATTCAAACCTGTTTTCCCCGAACGTTGAGACCTGAGCAACATGGCTGATGCCCGGTGGAGTTGCTGGACAACTGAGGAGATTGGCCCTGGTTTCCCCCTTGACCATCACCTACCCAGCTGGACATTGGACACAGTTCTTCCTAGTGTCCCTGCTATAGCTCCTTTCCTACAAAGTCAACCTTGTTTACTGTACCTTATTACACTATTGTAACTGATGTAATTTGTAACGCAATGTTCCTCTGTTATAGCGCTCTTATACCTCCTCGTCTAGCCAGCGCTACATAATCCTTTTTGATGTACCTTGTAATGCAACGATCCCCTGGCTAAGCGCTCTGATACCTCCAGGTCTAGACAGCGCTATATAACCTTCTCAAACCAAATAAACTAAACTGGTTTTCCTGAATGCTGAGACCTGAGCAATATGGCTAATGCCCGGTGGAGCTGCTAGACAGCTAATGAGGAGATTGGCCCTGCTTTCCCCCTTGACCGTCACCTACCCAGCCAGACAATGGACACAGTTCCTCCATCTCCCCGCTATTACTCCTTCTTCCCCTCTGTTAGAAATGGGGGTCTCTAGTTGGCAATGGCTGGCCACTGTCCAAGTAGGGACCCTTCTTCCTAAGTCCGAGTAAGAGGGCTACACCCTTTGATAATCCCTGCTCAACCCTGTGGTAACGTAGCACGAGCAGTTAGGCTTATCTCGGAGGCAGTGTGTGAAGCATTTATGACCATACACACTAACGGTGAAGAACACTACAGAGGGACACCACACAAGTAATTATAGAAAAATAAGGATCTTTATATATAGACTTAACAAAAGACCAATAACTGTAAAGCCACAATACTGTAAATTAGCATTCCTGAAATGCTGCAAAAATAGTTCAAAGTGTGCAAAGAGGAGTTCAGTTCAAAGCAGTGGTCTCTGTGACCGTTTTACTTACAAAGTACCTGGATTCTGTAGCAAAACAACCAAAATGTCGCAAAGGAGCTGTAGCGATTTTCCTCACGCGAGACCAGCGATAAATCCTTGCCGTGAGGGAGGATGATGCTCCGAGCCTGTTGCGTGTGCGATCCTGTTGCGATGAAGAGATGGCGCTCCGCGAGGGAGCAACGGTCCTGATGCGATGAAAATGGCGGACGCCCGGCTTCCACGCTGCAATGTCGTGAAGCAATTAACTCTTATGTGATGACCTTTGGTTAGCGAGCACTTGGAGGCCTGCAAACGTGCAATGCGATCTTCGGGTTAGCTAGCCTTTGGCAGCCCGCGATTTTCCTTGCGCTATTCAGCTGCGGCGGCTCGCTAGCGGACGTTAGCGACAATTTTCAGCACTCTTCTCTGTAGTAGAACTAGAGGCCCTGGAACTCACAGGAGCCTCACCTGCAGATAGTAATCCTCGCTGGGAGGAAACAGGAGGCTGGTGGTGGAGTCTGATGTGCCTTAGACTCTAGCAGGAGGCTAGCTCTCTTCTAGCCCTTGGGTGATTGCTGTGGCAAGATAAAATAAAAATTCCTTCAAAGTCCTTTTCCTCTTCTTCCAAGTCCAGTAGTAACCACTGCATGCCAATCCAAGGAACAGCGCACAAGCATAGTCAACTCCTGCAGGTCCCTTCAGTTACACGGACAGAGGTTCTTCTTGTTGTCCAGGAGCAATACCAATTGTAGGGGTTTCAGCACAGATATTTATACCCCAAAAGTCTTTTTTTCTCAAAAGCTACAAGTCTCTGAACCCAGCCAGCACCAGTTCAGCTCAGTCCTGGAGTACTTTGTTTACCAGGCTGCATCCTTCCTTTCAGAAAGAGGGGGTCTGCCATCAGACGCACCACAGGAGGTGGAGCCAGCATTGTGGAGGGAAGGCACAACCCTATTCAGGTCCCAGGTGCAACTCCTCCCACCCATCTAGATGCAGATCCCTCTAGTCACCACTGGGACACCTCACCCTGTCTCCTGGAATTCCCCAGCCCGGTCACTCCAAAACCAGACAGCCAATACACAACAGCAGAGCACACTGGAAGGCTTAGGCAAGAAAATAACTTCTTTCTAAAAGTGGTATTTTCAAACACAGAATATAAAAATAAACTTCACTAAAAGATGTATTTTAATATTCTGAGCTCAGGCATACTAAATTCGTTTTTCTACCATGTTCTTTGGGTCAGTTAGGACTATAGAATGTAACTGCCCATCCTGGCCTTTGGAGAACAGGTAGCCTTACCATAGTGAAAAACGAAATTGGGTGTAATTCACTACCAGGACATGCTACACATACCAAGGCATGTCCTACCTTACACATACAATGCACCCTACCATAGGGGTGACTTATGATGCCAAGGGAAGGTTCAGGGGCTGGAAAGTGGGTGCACTTCACAGCCAAGATAGCCGTTCCGGACTGCACACACTCTGCAGTGGCAGGTCTGAGACACGCTTTACAAGCTGCTTCTGTGGGTGGCGCAGACCAGCACTGCAGGCCCACCAGCAGCGTTTGTTTACCAGCCCTGGACACACAGACCACGCTACTAGGGACTAACAGGCAAACCAAATAAGTCAATCATGGATATACCTATTCACATGTCCTATTTACAAAGGGAGAGCATATGCACTGATCAGCAGTGGTAAAGTGCCCAGAGTCATAAAGCCAACAAACAGGTTAGGAAAAATCCAGGAGGAAGGCTAAAAGCTTGGGGATGACCCTGCAAAAAGGGCAATTTCCAACACCCTCCTTCCTATGAATTCTTGAAACATTGTGTACTGTACCGTACTATGCTCCTGTATAACTTTTAACACAACTATCCTAAATGTAAAGCGCTCCGATACCCTCTTGGGACTAGTTCGCGCTATATAAAACTTTATAAATAAATAATGCAAAGTAAAGCGAAGTGCTACTTTGTGGCAAGAGTATGTTCCATGGGTTGTACATTGTCATGGATCTTGCTGGAACATCTATTTGGAATCTGCACCGACCAAAAAGTTGGGCACCAAGACGTGCCAAGTGGTTCGAGAGTGGACTCCATTTCTCTGATCATTGGAAAGACTGTGCTCTCTGAATATGGGTTATCGTAATCCTTGCCGCTTTGATCGAGTGGTGGCCAGTATATATATATATTTTTTTCATATTTTCCTCACGATCACAAGCCTATGCAGAGTGACCACACAACTTTAAAGGTCCTAACGAATGCCCCGGCCCCCTTTTAGGGGGCCATATATGGGCTGACCATTAGTAGGGGTATATTTGCTTATTCCCTAGTCCCCTTTTTAAACTCTGTCCCAGAGGCCTACTGAATAAAGTCTGATTGGACACCTGGAGATAGTTGTATTTATCTTTTTTGCACTCTCCCCCTCACTGACACCTTTCTCATCTTTGAAAAACACCATAGCTCCTTCCCATAGGGGAGATGTAGCCCACACCATGGACCTCGCAGTTCGTGTGTGAAGAGTACTTGTTTAAAGTGATTGTTTTCTACCACTGGCAGTCTGAACTCTCATATTTGGGCTTTGATTGCCGATAATGAAGTAAAGTTTTGGTGAAATTAAATATTCGCCTAAGATCCCACCATTTAAGCGGGGACGCCGTGGCTTATTCAGGTTTCCTGGCTACGCTTTGCACAAATCATCCAGTAAATGGGTATCTATTTGCCTTTCCTTATGTTAGGGCTTTATTTTTACCTTTCAGTGTGTTTTTCTCCAGTCTTTCGGACCGGAAGGTATTGTAGCACTTTAAATGAGTACCGGTTACATTGCACAAGATCACATGCATTGTTTACTGGTGTGATTAGATTAAGTGAATGTCCCACATTCACAGTATGGTAAGCCGATGCAGACACTAAATTCTGGTTCTCCAGTTGAGCTGCTCTGATCGTAACGCCACATCCTGTGCAGTGGGAGGGTGGCAGGCAGAAACCAATGCTCAGCTCCATATGGGCTCATGGTTCCAACAGGACCTTGAGCTGAGCCTTGCCGGGCTTCAACCTTGAGCCTGTCTTGAGCTTTTAGTCTGTTACATTGTGTTCAAGTCTCAGCTAGCTATGACATTGGAGCATTCCATAAATATAGATACAGATATAAAGACCTCTACTAGATGTCCCGGAACATGGCTAAAAAAAGCTATGCACAGAAATGAACCTCTTGTAGGGTATATTACCGAAATAGAGAATTATGACGTGGAAGCTATATTGATCATCTTTGTCTATTCTTGTTGTTGCCTTGGACGCTAAATTGGAGACAATTTGCCAGTGTTTATCGACCATTAAAAAGGAGCTTGTGGTATAGTTGGTGTGTGCAGTTGACTGTGGATGAGAGTAGTGTTCTAGAGCGTTGGCAGAGTGGTGAGGGAGGAGCAGGCAGGTGAGACTGATCAGTGGTCGGCCCTTGTGCTCTTTCTGTATGTAACTTGTGGCTGCATTTTTTCCATGTTCTGGATATTGCCAATAAAGAAGAACCTACGATGAAGCTGGGCGACTCTGTACTATCTTTGCCACACTGGTGATGAGGATGGCATGGTGGCCCAATTTGACTTTGATATTATAAGAGCTGGCAGAGAACCACCTGTCATTCTTGAGGAATCTTGTGACATTGGGGGTGTAATTTCAAAGGAAATTGTTCATTGGATTTCATAATATCCTAAAGTATTTACGGATGAAGTAGTTCTAATTAAGAATTTTAAACACAGTATCAAAGTTAGAGGATGTGTACCCATTAGGCACACATTATGTAATGTGCCTCTGTGTGAGATGAGTCCAAAATTTTAACAAATGCAGCAAGATGGTGGTATTGAACCAGTTGATGCCACTTTATGGTTATCTCCAGTCGACTTAGCCAAGAAGCGCTCAGGTAAGCTGCGACTTTGTATTGAATTAAGTGTAAACAGTGGCATCTGGGTAAAACATTTTCTGTTACCACGGATAGAATATTTGATCAGTAGTTGGACAGGCCAAATGGTACACTAAGTTGCATTTGAAGGTGTACCATCAGTTGGTATTAGAAGCTGAATGACATAATCTAACTACCTTTCACTCCCAATGGTAATTTCCAGTTTTGTAGAATGCCATTTGACCTTGCATCTGCTTCTTCTGTTTTTCAGAACATTCTTACAAGGATGTTGCAAGGGATCAAAAATGTGGTGACATTTCAAGATGAAAGTAGTATTTGCTAAGATTTTGAAGGAACTTAACACTTTCAGAAGGCTGATGTGTTATGTAAAAATGGTCTTACTCTAAGGAAATGCAAATGTGTATTTGCCGTCAAGGAGATAGAATACCTTGGCTATATTCTTTCTTTTGAAGGTGTCAAATCAAAATCAGGATTGATGGAGGCAATTGTAAAGGTTTCGTATCCCAACACAAGAATCCATTTGGATCTTTCCTAGGGATTTGGGAGTTCTATTTTAAATTTGTCAGGAATTCAATCGGGGAATTGTTAACCCTCTACTCTCCTTTAAGGGTCTCAAGGCGCTGAGGGAAGCGGGGAGGGTCTGCAGATTTCTTAACAGATAAGCCAGGTCTTGAGGGCCTTCCTCAAGGTCTCCAGGGAGGGGGCGCGCCTGATGTCCGCCGGCAGTTCGGTCCAGGTTTTGGCTGCAATGTGAGGATTGTCCTGGCTCTGTGGATGTGCGGTGTTTTGGCCAGTGTGAGGTTGGAAGATCGGAGGTTTATTTTGGGTACGTGGAAGTTGATTGTCGTTGAGGTATTTGGGTCTGTTAGGCATTTGTAGGTGTGAGTGAGGATTTTGAAGGTGACTCTTTTCTCCACAGTTAGCCAATGGAGTCTTTGCAGGTGTTGAATGATGTGTTCATGTGGCAGGATGCCGTGGACGTGTCTGGCGGTCGTGTTTTGTATTGTCTGGAGTTTGTGGCGTAGGGACTTGTTGATGCCGGCGGAGAGTGCGTTCCCATAGGCCAGTCTGCTGGTGATGAGTGTATGGGTGACTATCTTCCTTGACTCGGAAGGGATCCATTTGAAGGTCTTGCAGAGGATGTTGAAGCAGCTGGATGTGACGTTGTTGACCTGTTGGTTTATGGTGAGTGATGCGTTGTGTAAGATGCTGAGGTATTTGGTGTGGTGTGTGGGGATAGGCAGGCTTCCGAGCGCGGTCGGTCACCATGTGTTCTCATGTTGAGGGGGTGGTTCCAAGGATGATTTCTTCTGTCTTCTCAGCATTGAGTTTCAGGCAGCTGCTGGTCATCCAGACTGCAACGTCTTGCATTCCTTTCTGGGAGTAGTTTGACGGTGGTGGGGTCTTTGGCGAGGGAGAAGATGAGCTGGTGTAGGATACTATGTTGAGCCTGTGTTGTACGATGGTTGCAAGGGGGCCATGTAGATATTGAAGGTCTGGCTCAGCGATGACCCCGGTGGGACTCTGCAGGTGAGTTTTGTAGGATCGGAGAGGAATGGTGGTTGTCTGATCCTTTGGCTTCTTCCGTTAAGGAATGATCGGATCCAATCCAGGGCTGTTCTTTGTATGCCGACGTCGTGTGGCCTGGTGACGAGCGCGTGGTGGGAGACTGTCAAGGGCTGCTGATAGGTTGAGGGCTGCAGAGTGGCCTTGGTCCAGGAGGGTGCAGATGTAGTCTGTGGCGGCGAGCAGGGCGGTCTCAGTGCTGTGGCTGCTTAGGAATCCAGATTGGGATGGGTAGAGGACGGCTTTCTCTTCAATGAAACATGTCAGATTCCTGTTGACTGTTTTCTCTGCAACTTTGACTGTGAAGGGGAGGAGAGAGTCGGTAGTTCTTGAGGTCGGTGGGGTCAGCTGTGGGTTTCTTGAGCAGGGGCCTGACTTCTGCACGTTTCCAGTCATCTGGGAAGGTGCCTGTTTGGAGGGTGGGTGCCTGTTTGGAGGGTGGTGTTGAAGGTGCGTTGTAGTTCGGGTGCGATGGTGGCTGAGGCGCTGTGGTAGATGTGGGGATGGCAGGGGTTGGTGTGGGTTGCTGAATTCCTGAGTGATTTCCTTGGAGTTGGTAGAGTTGGTGAGGATTTTGTTGTGAATGAAGTTCCTCTTGGTGGTTCTGATTTGCTTGTGGTAGTGGGTCGTCATGTCCTTGTAGGTGGAGTAGTTTTCGGTTGCCTTGGTGTTTCTCCAGTTCTTCTCCAGGCATCTGCAGGTGCGCCTGCATTTCTCTAGTTCGGTGGGGAACCAGGCGGCTTTCCTGGGGCACTTGTTGTGGTTGTGTAGCATGGCAAGTTTGTCTGCGCAGTTGGAGATCCAGGTGTGGAGTTCTCTGGGTGCGATGTTTGTGTCTAATGACCAGGTGTGGTTGTCTGAGGGTAGAGTTGAGTTTTGTCTGTCGCCTTTCCCCAGTTCCTTCGTGGTGGGCATGGGGCTGGATTGGGTGCCTTGGGTTTGTCTATAGTGAAGTGTAGCAGTGGTGGTCAGTCCATGGTGGTTGCATTGTGTGGCAGAAGTGGACTCTGTTCCCTGCCGAGAGATGGGGTCGAGGGTATGTCCTGTTCTGTGGGTCAGTGTGGTGACAAGTTGTTTTGAGTCCGATGCTTGCAAGGTTGTCACGAAGAATGGAGTAGGGGTCGCTGGGGTTGTCTATGTGGAAGCTCAGGTCTCTGAGGATGTAGTTCATTGTCTGACGTGTGGGGCGATTAAGTCGATAATTGTGGTGGTGAAGGGAGTTTGGGGGGTGGGCTGTAGACTAGGGTTCCTGTGAGTGACGTTGTAGCGGATTTAGATCTAACTGAATACTTTAGACGCTTGTTGAAGAATGGAGTTCACTTGGTCAACCATTTGTCAAAGGAATTTGGTATGCTCAAAGAACGAATGACTTCAGCACTAGCGCTTCAACCATATGTAGCTGGCTGCAAACCTTTTGTCACTGTGGAGGCAAGTGCATATGGAATTGTAGCTGTACTTTACCAGTGATGGAGCAATGGAATCTAACATAGGTTTCACATCAAGGTTATCTGAGGTGGAAACCAGATACTCTGATCGAAAGATGTTTGCTATCATGTGGAGAGTTGAAAAATGTAAGCCATATTTGTGGAGAAGATCATTTTGTGTACAAACGCACCATCGTCCTTTGATAGACATTCTCAATGGGCACAAAGTTAAGAAATCTACTGCTAGACTTTCCAGACTATTCAAATTGCTTGAGTTTAACTTTGATTATATTCCTGGAGGTAAGAATTGAAAAGCCAATTGTTTGCCAAGGCTACGGTGGTTGACAAAGAGGAATTTAATGAAGTTGAAGAATGTATAATATCAATGATAGATCGTGCAGTGTGTAGAAGTGTCCAGAAATGGTATGATGCAGTTAATATGGATCTCATGTATGTCATGAAATGTGTTTGGAAGGATGGCCAAGAGGAAAAAGTTGAAATGTTACAATCATACTGGAAATTGGTGGATGAATAATGATACTAGTGGCCATCCATGAACAGAGGCTGGTAAAGTGGTTAGGGATTGTGCTCAGTGTTGCATCGGTGATGAGCATTTAGTGACCATACCATCCTAGGTACAGGATCTAAGAAGTCTGGATAAGGTGTGGAAGAAAGTATCAGTTGATTTTCTGGGGCTCTTTCATGTTCTATCGGTACAGATGAGATTTCATTGTATTGACCAGTTATCCAGATGGTTTTAGGTGGTCACAGATGTGGATGAGCCCTACACTGCCACAATACTGTACTTTTTAAAATGGTAGAAATAGCTTAGTTCTCTTTGGTTGGTAAATGTGACACGAAGTTCAGTCTACCTTTTGGATGCGTAACACTATGAAACTAAAGTTGCAGGGAAGGTAATGCGTCGGTTCCTTACACGTAAGAACTGATGCGTTGGTTCCCTACTGCTGTGTAGGTGACGGTGTTGCGTCAGTTCTTCTCTGCATGGGGAGTTGATGTGTCTGTTTCGTGCTGCGCTTCTGTGGTGCTGCAGCCCGCAACGCTGCGATGAAGATCTGGTGCAATCAAACAAAATGGTGTCTTGAGGAGACAACGATGCATGCAGGCCCGACGGCCATGCGGCGACTCCACAAATCTTCTGAGCCGCAACAGGCCCTGCAACATGCTTCTCCAGTGATGCGAGGCGCTTCGGCGATGCAACAGCAGCGACACCCTTCAGTGATGCAACAGCTGTGGCGGTGTTGTGCTGCTTCGTGAGTCGCGCTTCCAGCTCCTTGTGACATGCAGTCTCTTAGAAGGCCCAGCGCAACAGCAGGCACTTCAAAAGAACTCAGGGGAGCTGGTTGGTGAAGTCGGTTATACCTAAACCTTCAGCAGGAGACTATCCATTTCCAAGCCTTTGGCGATCCTTTACAAGTTGATGAAAGTAGCACAAAGTTCCTTTCTCCTTTCTTTGGCAGTCAGTCAACCACTGCAGGCCAAACTGCACTCCGTTTAGGGATAGTCTCCTTCAGTTGCTCTCTGGTTCAACTCAAAGGTTCTTGTTTCCCGAAAGTGAACTAAAGTTCTGGGTCCCCATATTTATACTAGCAAATCCTTTGTCCTCTGAAGGCAGAGGGTCCTGTACCCAGTCCAAACCAGTGCTGTGCAGTCCTGGAGCACTTTAAGGCTCCTTATTTCCTTTGATAGTGTGGGCCAGGGACATTAGATGCACCACAGGAGGTGGAGCCAGCATTGTAAAAGGCAGGCACAACCCTATTCAGGTCCCAAGTGCAACTCCTCCCACCCATATACATGCAGATAGATCTATTCAGCCCTGTGCTGACTCGCCCTGTCTCCTGGAGCCCCCAGCCCCTGTCACTCAAACACCAGACAAGGAATACACAACCTCGCAGAGGCAAGCTGGAAGGTTAGGCAAGAAAATAACCACTTTCTAAAAGTGGTATTTTCAAACACCATGTTAAAACCAACTTCAATTAAAGATGTATTTTATCATTGAGTTCAGACATACTTAACTCTAATTTTCTACCATGTTCCCTGGGTCAGTTAGGATTATAAGATGTAGTAATCAAACTGGCCATTCTGACCTATGTGGAACATGTAGCCTTGCAATAGTGAAACACGAAAATGGCTGTAATTCACTATTAGGACATGCCACACACATTCGGGCTTGTCCTGCCTTTTACCTACAATGCACCCTGCCATTGGGCCTACCATAGGGGTGACTAATATGCAGAAAAGGGAAGGTTTAGGGACTTGCAAGTGGTTGCACTTGCCCAGTCAACATGGCAGTACCAGACTGCACACAGGCTCTGGAATGGCAAACCTGAGACACTTTACAGGCTGCTTCTGTGGGTGGCACAACCAGTGCTGCAAGCCCACTAGCAGCATTTGATTTTACAAGCCCTGGGCACACTCAGTGCACTGTACTAGGGTCTGACAAGTAAACAAAACCAGCCAATCATGGAGACCCTAATCCATACATCAATTTACCATAGGGAATACTTGCATTGGAATAGCAGTGGCACAGTGCCCAAAGAATCTATAACCAGCAAAAACACATGAGGCAATGGCAAAAAATTGAAGGGAGCCCCACGCCAATGGTGCCAGGTCTAACACTTTACCTTGAAAAGATGAATTTCACACTAGCAACTTCTGCAGTTTTAAGATTAGGCAGCAGACTGATTAGGGCCCTTTTGCAGATTTACAGTGCAAAATGTATTTCTGAAGTAATCTATGGGGCTGAAATCGGGGGTTGTGCTAACCATATGGAGCTGCAAATAGAAATTAAGTTTCTATGGAGGCTTTTGTCTTCCTCAAAGTACCACCTTTTCGGTGGATGTGGATATGAGTAATTGGGCATAGGTTATATACCGGATTGTGACTTTTCGCCCCCTTGCACTTTGGTTGAAGATCTGGTTAAAGACAGGTCTTAAAGTGGGGAGATTCTGAAAGACTATTTGTCCCTGGATCCTGCATTTCATATGCCTGTGGCTTAAGTATATCAGGGTCTCTTTGCAGGCCTTAGGCAGGATTGACTCTTTTTTTAATCTGAGGGGCTGTGTAAGGCAGATTATGCTTTGGTTAAGGGAAATATTTTTAGGTAAAGGATCATGATAGTGAAGTGCCAATTAGCAAAGCCTTGTGCTTGATGCCATATGTTGAGATCAGGGTCATCTACAGAACCTTACCTTTTCATTAAGAATCGGCATAACAATTTCTGCTAACTAGGTTTCGAATCTATTTACTGTCCATCTTGTTGGCCTTTCCCGTTTTTAGTACATGAGTTGTAAATTTTTAACCTGTGGCTGCGACACGGCCTCCACAGGATACACAGCACGTCACTGTTACAATTTTATGCAATGGCTTGGACGTTTCTCATCCCTATTATAAAAAAAGGCTAAACTTTTACAAGTTAGGTCTGCTCTTATGTACCTACAGCTGCTTTCTGGAGATATTTTTAACGCACTTAGCTTTATGAAGGCTACTGTAAGGCTGAGAAATAGCCGGGATTTAGGCTCTGGGTCTTAGGTTCTTTAGTAACTACGACGATGTACTGAATAACCACTTCTGCATGTTTTTTTCTATGTCTCTGCATTTTTTTTTAATCTTTACTATCTTAAGTATTGTACTTAAGTTTGATGGTTTCTATCCTCAAAACCAAAATAAAGCTACTTTGACTTATCAGTATTTGATGCCCTGATTTCTTCGTGAGGCAGTCTTGCATACCTCTGACTTGCTCCGCATATTTGACTTCTCAGTGCTTTGGTATTCCTGTCTTTTCATGAGGCGATATTACATACCTCTATCTACATAATTTTTCAGTATTTTCATACTGTTCTCTGTGCATACCTCCAACTTGCTCTGTGGAATGGACTCCTCACTTTGCTCTCTTCTACAGCGTGCCCACGTGGATGGGTTTAATGATGCCAAGTCATTTATGATTTCTCAGCCAGAATCATTGATGGAATTGAAGGGTCCCTGGATAAATACTGGTGAGTTTGAACTGTACCCGTTACATTCTTGGTTATCTTGCGTCTACTACCTGAAATGAACAGACTCGTGCTGATTGTTTTTTTAGCTACTTTGTCTATCGGGCACCTTATGAATCCCAGTGGTAACGGAGTATGCTGCTGTGCTTCATTGAGGTGATAACGGAGTATGTTGCTGTGGTTCCTTGAGGTGTTCTGGGCAGTAAGTTGCTGTGCTTCAGTGAGGGGTGGTTACTGGGAGTACTCAGCTGTGCTTCAGTGAGGGGTGGTAACTAAGTGCGCTGCTGTGCTTTGAGAGGTTGTAATGTAGTACGCCATCGTGCTTCATTGAGGCGTGGTACCTGGGAGTGTGCTGCTGTACAATGAGATGTAGTAACTGGACACACCCTGCTGTGCTTTAATGTGTGGTAACTGGTTACTCCGTTGTGCTTCACTGAGGGCTAATTGAGTTCTCTGCTGTGCTTTGGGGGTTGGTAACTGGAGTACGCTGCTGTGCTTCATTGAGAGGTGGTAACTGAGTACTCTGCTGTGCTTTATTAATGGGTGCCAACTGGGAGCAGGAGGGCTGGTAACAGGACTTTGCTGCTGTGCTTCATTGAGGGGCAATAACTGAGTACGCTGCTTTGCTTCGTTGACATATCTTAACTAGGAGTATGCTTCTGTACTTCAATGATTTGTACTAACTAAAAGTACGCTACTCTGCTTTAATGAGGTGTGGTAACTGAGTATGCCGCTGTGCTCAACTGAGGGGGGGGGGGCTAACTGGAGTACACTCCTGTGCTTCCAGGAGTGTTGTCAGGCAGTACATTGCTGTGCTTCATTGAGGGGCAGTAACTTGGATTACGCTGCTTTTCTTCATTGAGGTGATTGGGAGTGTACTGCTTTACTTGAGGGATGCTAACTGTAACTACGCTGCTGTTTTGAGGGTTGGTGAATGTTATTATAAGGGGAGGTAAGGGACTTTGCTGTTATGATTTTATGAGCGGTAATGACGAACGCTGCTGAGCTTCACTGAGGGGTTGGTAACAAGTATGCAGCTGTGCTTTCTTGATGGGTGGTAACTGGGAATGCGCTGCTTAATTGAGGGGCAGTAACGGAGTACACTGCTGTGCTTTGATGGGTGCCAACTGGGAGCATGAGGGCTGTACTACATTAAGTTGTGGTGAGGGTATATGATGGGTGGTATCTGGGAGTGCGCTGTTGTGCATAATTGATGGTTGGTAACGGTTAGCTGCTGCACTTTTTTGAGCAGTGGCTACGGAGTAAATTATTGTTTCACTGAGTGATAACTGGGAGTGAGGGGTGGTAATGTACTACACTGCTGTGCTTCATTGAGCAGTGGTAACTAACTATGCTGCTGTGCTTAACTGAAGGGTGGTAACCGTGCGCTGCTGTGTTTCACTTACGATTGGTAACGGAGTACGCTGCTGTGCTTAATTGAGGTGTGCTAACTGGTTGTACGAAGGTTGGTAACAGATATTGTTGCGGTTTCACTGGTTTGTGGTAACGGACTATGTTGCTGTTAATTGAGGGTTTGTAATTGGGGTACGCTCTTTTACTTTATGTTGTGGTAACGGAATATGGTGGGTGGTAACTGTATGCTGCTGTACTTCATTTAGGGATGGTTACTGGAGTACACTGCTGTGCTTATTTGAGGTGTTAACTGGGAGAATGAGGGCTGGTAAGATTATGCTTTTTTCACTGGGTGGTGGTAACGGAGTATGTTGCTGTGCTTTATGGAGGGGTTGTAATTTTGGAATGCAGTTGTACTTCATTTTGTTGTGGTAACGTAATATGATGGGTGGTCAGAGTATGCTGCTGAGCTTCCTTGAGGTGTTACCGGGCAGTATGTTGATGTGCTTGATTGAGGGGCTGTAACTGATAGCGCTGCTGTGCCTAATGTAGAGGTGGCTAAGGAGCAGCTGTTTCCCCTAGGGATGGCAACTGGGAGTACGCTCCTCTGCTTAATTGAGGGGTGGTAACTGGTAGTATGAGGGTTGTAACTGAGGGCTCTGCTGTGCTTGTAAAGTGTGAACTAGGAATATGCTGCTGTGCTTCATTGAGGGGTGGGAACTGTAATATGCTGCTGTGCTTCATTGTCGTGTGGTACCTGGAAGCATGCTGCTGTGCTTCATTGAAGGGTCTTTATTGGGAGTACGCTGCGCTTTCTTAAATGAGATTTAGTAACTGGACGTATGCTGCTGTGCTTTAATGAGGTTTGCTTACGGAGTCCTTGGCTGTGCTTCACTGAGGGCTGATTACATAGTTGGCTGCTGTGCTTAATTGAGGGAAGGAAGGAGTACCCTGCTGTGCTTAACTGGAGGTTGGAAACTGTGGCTACAGTGCTGTGCTTTGAGGGGTGGTGAATGGACTTCGCTGCTTTGCTATTTTTGACCAGTGATAACGAAGTACGCTGCTGAGCTTCACCGATGGTTGGTTTCCCAGCTGTGCTTTCTTGTTGGGTGGTAATTGGGAGAGCGCTGCTATGCACAAGTGAGGGGTGGTAATGGAGTATGAGGGGTTGTATCGGTTCGCTGCTGTGCTTCATAAGGAAGGTTAACTAGGAATACACTGCTGTGCTTCATTGACTGGTTTTAACTGGGAGTACGCTGCTTTACTTCAATGAGGTGTACTAATAGAGTACACCGCTGTGCTTAATCAATGGGTGGGAACCTGGAGTATGCTGATGTACTATTGTGAGGGGTGGCTAAGGAGTACGCTGCTGTGCTTCATTGAAGGGCAATAACTGCAATGCTTCTATGCTTGGGTGTTGCCGGGAAGTATCTTGCTGTGCTTCATTGAGGTGCTGTAACAGAGTGCGCTTCAGTACTTAACTGACTATGCTGCTGTGCTTTCAGGGGTGGTGAATGGGATTGAGGGTTGGAAATAGATTTTGCTGCTGTCGGATATGGCTGCCACAGGCAGCACAAGTCTGTTCTGTGAGTAATAGCAGCCCCCTCAGGCAGATCTCCCCAGGAAAACACAACTCCTGCTCGAGGGGGCTTGAATGTGTATTTGGAATTAAGCTGACTGAATTCATGGTTCAATCTGTTATTTCAAGTGACAAAGGACTAGCCAAGAACAAAGCGGAATGACGCTATAGGCTTCTAGTACACGACAGCACGCCCTTGTTAATGCAAATTAAACTTTATTTTCGATGCCTTTGTAACAAGCCCACTGCTTCTAAGCTCGCGGAACGTAACTACTGCAGAGAGGGAAGATGTTGACTGCAGGTAAGTACCCCCTCGGCCTTGCCCCCCCCCCCCCCCCCCTGCCAGCTGCCACAAATTTGTCCAACTCTCTTTGCTCTTTAGCTGTGCTTTGCTGCCACAGTCAACACGAAGCAAAAAAGTGTTCCTTCTGAAATAAAAACCGAAAGTTATTCTTGAATTGTAGCACCTACGTTCTTTTATTTCCATCGCATCTTTATGCTCCTAGAAATGAGCACCGCACACGAGTGACATTAATTTAATGCATTATTGGTATTATAAAAAGCGTACCATTACTAGAATTAAAAACGCATATAGCAATGTTTACCAACAATTTTTCTCTCTAAAGTACACTTTTACGTAAATGGAATATAGACATTGCTGTCCAGTTTACAACCAAGTAAGAGGGAACATCTCATGAAATGCGTATTGGAGTTATAATGTCCATATGTAGAACAGTAGTTAAACGCTCGCTGCTCAGCCGTGCAGTTCTCGCGCGTTTGATTTCAAGCCAGACCGCGTCAGATTTAAAGAAGGTACATTGGAGGTAATGTCACCCGTTACTCGGAGCGTTTAGGTTAATCACTGAAATCTGCTAAGCTTCGCGAAAAATGTTCGGATATGGGTGGCTGCCGAAGGGTCCCATCAACTGTGTAGAACACGCATCTAATTCACTGGCACATGGTGTACAAAGACATCACCTTTTTATGTTCTCAGAAGTTAGAAAGTGAGAAATGTAGGTCGACACCTAAATCTAGAAAAGGCGTCTCTAGAACCCACCACCCTAGGCTCACCCTAGCCAGTACTACTGTCTGCTTTCTCTATCCCGTGACAGTTACTTAACCACGCCAGCAATAAACAAATCCAGCCTAAGCCGTGTTGTGATTGGGCTCAGCAGTTGTATTGACAGGCCGGGGCTCTTATGGTGGACAGTCACCCACCCCATGTGGATTTAGCTGCAGGACAACTCTGCCTGTCCCGAAGGCCCAGTCACCTGGAGGATACCTTTAAGCCGCCGCCCGGCCGATTTGTACTTCAGAGGAGTCCTGATGAGCTGCCCCGTTGTAAGACGCAGACGCGAATTGGCTCAAACAGCCTGTAATCACTTTCTACAGGCGATGGGAGGCAGTGAGCTGGCGCCTGCGGTGAGCTGGTGATTGGCAGCCCCAACAGTGCTCAGAGCTGTAGACAAGCATTGGCATAGCCAATAGGGTCTCGCCTTTGGAACCATGTGTTTAGCCATGCAACAGTTGCACCAAGGACAATGTGCTGCATAACTAAATACTTATAAGGTCCTAAAAGCAAGACCTATTGGCTATGCCAATGCAGTTTAAATTTGTATTGAGTATGAAAGAAAACAGAGCGGTGTGCTCGTACCTTGACCAGCTCTCCCTCTAGTTGCAGCGGTTTCGAGGTTGCTACTGTGAGGGAGAACTTTGAGAACTTTTTAACTACTTTTGCCAGCCAGAGATGATAAATCGCATGTCCCAGTCTGGCCTAACAAGACTATTACCCCAGATCGGGTGCACACACGCAGCAGAGCTCCAGCAAAATACAGTACACCAGGGTAGGTGCTGCTCGCCGTTAATGGCAATAACTTGTTGAATGAATAATTAAAAATGCAAGCAGTCCAGGTTTGTAATTTGTGGCAGTGCGATTGATATAACAAATGAGTTGAATGAATTTTCATTTGCAAAATGCATGCAGTTTTGTTTTGCCTCATGCCTGATACCGATTCCCAGTCAGATGCACCAAAAATAACACTGTCCACTGAAGCTTTTAGTATTCAACAAACAATTTGGTTTTCATTACTTGAACTTTTAGGTCGAGCCTAGCATAAGACTGCACACATGTGCAGTCGTGCTGGCGAGATTTAATGATTTAGGGTCAGTCAGTATCTGGCTTTAAGCCCCGCCCCTTTCCCATTGACTGGCGTCCTCGTTTATGCTAAATGGCGGCCAGCCATTGGGAAAGAGCAATTGCTGACATAGTCTTCTCTATTTGAGCAGTCTCTCTAGGACTGGCTCACTTGACTTACTGTTGTGGTAAAAGCTTTGTTATCTTTATGGGGCCATGTGTTTGAAACACATGGCCCCATAAAGATAACAAACCTTTCACAAAGGAGGAAAGTGAAAGCGGACCCTGCTTGGATAAGCTCGTGCCCTGGCTGTATTTTTGAGGCTGGAGAGGTCCTTCGGGCAGTTTCCCTTTTGTTTCAAATTAAACAAGCATTTGCAATGCATTAGGTCTCGCATTTACGCGAGTTTGAGCTATTGGCATTGTAATGACAATGCCTTTTTAGGTCTCGGCTAGCGAAGGCTGCGCTTGCGCAGTCTCGCTCGCGAGATTTAATGACTTTGAGTGACTTTGAGAAGAGGGGCTTGCTCCCGCCCCTCTTCTCTCCTGTTCTCCATTGGCTGGCCTCTTAAATGCAGGCCAGCCACTGGAGAAGAGGTCCAGTCACTCCGTTGTAGCCCCGTCCTTTTCGGATCGGGGGGGCGTGTTTTTTGCGAGAAGTCTCGGGGAGGAGACAACAGCAAAACACGCCCCCCAATCCGAAAACGAGGCTGCGTTTCTCCGAGGCATATCTTCTCTGCCTCGGAGAAAGGCGGTGGTGTCCCGGCGTTGCTCCCTCACCTGATCGCCTTGTGTAGGACTTGTTACTGGAGCTGTGAACAGAAGATTAATTATGTTGACGGTTTCGCAAAGATGGGCGAATAATTGGGCCTTTTAGGTAAGCCGTAAATGCAAAACTCCCTCCCTCTCAATCTCCCTGTCCCTCCTCGCCCCTTCTCCGGGGCTCTCCGCTTCGGTGCGCACTCCCTTCCTCTCGTCGCATTTCTTCCCCTTCCTCTCTAATTCACTTCCTCTCCACACGTCTTCTCTCACGCATGCACTTTCACGGGCTCTCCTCTCCGCACATGCCTCCTCTTCGCTCTTCTACTCTCCCAGGTGCGCATCCCTTGTCTCCCATATACTTTCCTGCACGCGCAGTCCTCTCCCCAGCTACATTACCTTCTAAACTCGACGTCTCTCCCACAAGCACAGCTATTCCTCCCCCGCTCCACTTCGATTCCCTTTCTAACCTCTGCTTCTGCCCCACGTGTTCATTTCCTTCTCCCCGCTTCTCTCCACATGGCCATTCACTACTTCAGTCGCTCGGTGTCTTCCATATGCAGTCTTTTCGTCACTGTATTGCTTTTACGAGTGCCGATGTCCTCTGGCTTCCAACGCCTCGCTCACCTACACATGCCCCTCTTCTTGTATCGCAGGGGGGGCAGCTCTCCTCCGTACCTCACTCGCTCCTTTTACATTCCCTCTACTTCTCGTCTACGGACACGTGTCCTTCTTCTACTTCTCCACCACCACAGTATGTGTCTCCACTCGCCCTTGGCACTGGAGAGACTGAAACACATCCTGTGTCATTATGGACACAGTTTCCCGTCCTGTACTTTTGTGTGACCACAATGAAGCGCTATATTTGTTACCAGCAGATAGGTCGCGCTCCCTGAAAAGTTGTCTCAGCCTTTCAGGCTTCTGAAGTCGAAAGTAAGTGCTAAGGATTTGAGCACCATTAGGTATTCAAAGCTCCAAGAAACGATTCCCTATCGAACAAAGATTCAACCCGCAGGTTACACATAACATAGATCTCGGCAGCATCTGCTTATGCCAGAGCACCAGGGCTTCAAAACTGAAGGGGGAGGGGGTTCTCAAAGGGGCGTAGCCGATTTAATTAAGGGCGTGACACGCAAACTTAAAATCCATGCTTAGCTTAGTGTGCTGCTACTGGTATTTTACTTCTGTCATTACATCAAAATATATAATGCAGCCAGTAACATTAGGTGACAATGCAGGACATGATACCACCTAAATGGACCTTGTGTTGCAGCCAGCATTGCGAAAATATGGACGTGTGTTTAGAGATTGTTACTGGTTTGTCTTTACTCCCGAGCCGCGTCATTCGACGTAAACCCCAGCCAAGGCACAGTTGTGCTCAGTGAAAGAATAGCCCCCCCCCATCTCCTCCCCGATCCATTAAGCAACCCTGACCCTCCCTTTGTTGGCCTCGCTGTGCTTTCACTTCCGCTCTTTTGGTGTGCTTGCCTTTTGCTCTGCCTTGTTTCCCTTAGTTTTTGCTGTTCTTTAAAACTGTCCCCTTCTCTTCTCAACTCGCCCCAGTTATCCTCCCGGCGCTGATATACATAGCCTTTCCCTGTTTGCTTTCTGGCATCCCTGCTTCCGCCCGCCACTTTAAAAAAAAAAATTTCACCAAGTCAAACGCATTTGTTACATCTTTATTTAATGGACCGAAAAGTTATTGGCCACTCTGTGTAACATGATAGCAGCGCCATTACTGAGGCTGCAGGAGCCAAACTGTGCTGAGTTTTTTTCCTCACACTTTTTTTTTAACTATTGCATGCCTTTCACTTGCGCGTGGAATGCATTTAGTACTAGTGTCTTTAACTTAATGTTTTTTGGGGGAGATTACGATTATTTTATTAACGTGTGGTATGCATTTTTTTTTATTTAACGTTCCGTGCTCTCTGATGCATTTCCTGTTGCTGACCAGACCGAGAGTTGGTTGCGGTGTCAAGGATGTGGCTACAAATGTACATGGCGGTGGTAGTGCACAGAAAGGTACCTTTGTGAGGATTGTTTGTGTTTGCTCCCGAGCTGCGTCATTCGACGTAAACTCCAGCCAAGGCACAGTTGTGCTCAGTGAAAGAATAGCCACCCCCCCCCCCCCCATCTCCTCCCCGATCCATTAAGCAACCCTGCCCCTCCCTTTGTTGGCCTTGCTGTGCTTTCACTTCCGCTCTTTTCGTTTAGAGCTGCTGCCCTGGGGCAGTGACACAGATATCCCTCGGAGACAGAGGCGTGGTTTCATCTTCAGAGCCTGTCTGTGCTGCTCTGTCCCACTCCGCATCACTTGGGTTCAGGCCTGAGCAGGAATGCACCCTGCAACAGCTGGCAATGTTCCCATGCCAAGTGTGACCAAAGAGCCGTGTCTGGCCATGTGCAAGCTGGGCCCCGGTCCAGGGCGCCTTGCTTCAGAGGGGTGCACTGAGCTTTAAGAGAAAATAGTTTGCGAGATGTCACTGGATTGCTGACTTCACCACCTAACTGGCCCTTTAACATGCTTCCGGGTCACAGCTAAATGGCATCATGCCTCAGCTTACATTGTAACTTTCCTGTTGCGTAATCTGTCCCTGTTTACTTTGCTCCCTCCCGTTATCCGTGTTCACTTTGCTCCGGCCCCCTCCCCGCGGTAGTTTGTGTTGCCTTTCCAGACCCCCACCTCCCATTGTCTGTGTTCAATTTCTTCCTGCCCCCTCCCGTTTGTGTTGTCTTTACCTCTGTACCCCCCTACCCTTCGTGTTTTCCGTGTTGTCTTTACTCCTGTCCCTCCGGTGGTCTGTGTCTTTACTCCCTCCTCCTCCCGTTGTCTTTTTTGTCTTTACTCCCGAGCCGTGTCATTCGACGTAAACCCCAGCCAAGGCACAGTTGTGCTCAGTGAAAGAATAGCCCCCCATCTCCTCCCCGATACATTAGGCAACCCTGCCCCTCCCTTTGTTGGCCTCGCTGTGCTTTCTCTTCCGCTCTTTTCTTTTAGAGCTGCTGCCATGGGGCAGTGACACAGATGTCCCTCAGTAGGGTAAGTGTTGGATAGTGTAGGGGTTAAAAATTACTATTCTAACTCCAATGGTATGCATTGTAATGGTATGCGTTGTAATGCCTGCGTTGTAGTGACATGCGTTGTAGTGACATGCGATGTAGTGTCATGCGTTGTAATGGTATGCGTTGTAATGGTATGCGTTGTAATGGTATGCGTTGTAGTGCCATGCGTTGTAAAGGATGTTCCGTTGTAATGCCTGCTTTGTAAGTGTAGTGCGATGTAATAGTTGCGTTGTAAAGGTTGTTTCCCGTCTGGGAGGAGCGTCACCGCAACCTGTGCTGCTTTTGCCTTTAGTCTTTCACGTCTTTAGTCCATGATTTCCTCAATAGCCACTCTAAGATCTGTGTGTGTGTGCTAGGCTGTGTGTGTGTGTGTGTGGTAGGCTGTGTGTGTGTGTGTGCGCCTCTGTGTGGTTGGCTTTTTTGGTAGGTGGCTCTATGCGTGGGTGGCTCTGTCTGTGGGTGGGTAACTCTGTGTGTGTGTGTGTGTGTAGGTGGCTCTGTGTGGGTGGCTGTGTGTGTGGGTGGCTTTGTGTGTGTGGCTCTGTGTGTGGGTGCAAATGCAATAGGTCTCGCATTTGAGAGCGATTAAGCTATTGACATTGAAAATAACAATGCCGTTTCTTTAAATGTTTTAAAAACAAAAACATAAACCGAAATAATGTCATGAGCAGTGCCAATAGCTCTAACTTTAACAATGCCGAGACCATTGCATTGTAAATGCTTGTTATTTTTGTTTTTGTTTTTAAAACATAAATAAAAGGCATTGTTTACAATGCCAGTAGCTTAAACTCGCGTACATGCAAGACCTATTGCAGTGCAAATTCCTGTTTGCGCGGCCACTTCCGAAGGCGCGTGCTTTCTCTCTCGGATCTTCATCCTGTCACGAGAACAATATCTACCCGAGCATGCCAAGTTTGGTGACAGATTTTGATCTTAAAAAAAAGATCAAAGCGACAGTCAGGTGGGGGAGAAAGCGCCTCTGCGCAAAGCGGGCCTTTCTGTTTTGCCGTATTAGCTGACTACTGGGAAAACTGATATAGTTAGATAATTAATGACCCCCCCCCCCCCTTTATGCTATTGAAGGCCCTGTTCTTATAACAAATGTTTAGATTCCCCCAATCTCCTTTATTCGCAACGTGGGTGTGACACGGGAGAAAAAAAGGAGCCCTTGTGCATTTTTGATGAGTTAACCTGCTGATAATGTAGGCCCCACCTAAAGAGTAGGAAGCCATTTAATGTGTTTTACTTGTTTTTATTGTTTCAGAATAGTGTAGTTATAAAATACTGATTTTGAACAATGTTTGTGGCTGTTCTTTAGCCCATTTGTGTTTTTGATTCTGTGCGTGATTGGTTTTTTTTTTATCCTGTGAGTGTAGGTAGGAGGGAGAAATGCATTGTGTAAGAATAGGCGTGAATGTGTGGGAAAGACACACACATTCTATTTAAGCGTTGGGCAGATGTGGCCATGTGCCTGTGTGCATTTGTGACCACGCATGTGTGGTTGTAAGGTAACATGTGTTGTGGAGTTTATAATTAAAAGAACTGAGTATGCATCATTTGGTTTAATTTATTTCTGCTTTTTCGTTATCTTTGATTTCTATTAATGGTGGTTTTATGATTCCCTTTTTATTGTGACATTTGGCTTACCAATACTCCGTTTTGTATCAAATTTTGAAAAGTATTTGGCCCTGGTGAAGAGATGAGATTTTATACGTCGCGACACATAATGGCCCTTTTTCCCAGTGTAATCCTTCAAGACGAGGCTTTATCTTTTTTTAATGATCGAAAAATAGGCCTATACGCGTGTTTATGTAAAAAAAAGATAAAAACATCGACCTTTAGAAACCTAACTAGTCTCGTGTTTAAACACTACACAATTTTTTACCTTAAGAGTAGAATCTTGAAGCTACCATTATCATAGTTTAACATTACTTCGGCGTATCACCTCAAACATTGTCCTTGTATGTTCCGGAGTTGAATTTGTGTGATGTGTTTGTTTGGTATTTGCGATTGGATGGTCGAAATGGTGGGTTTACTGCATGTACTGAGTGTACATGCGTGTGCGCCCAAGAGATTGTGTGTAGATTGTGCTGTGCTTTGCTTCCTGCCCGCTACACATGTGAATTATCACACCCAGACACCATTGTCTTTCTCTAGCTGTGCACAACACTTGTTTTTCACGAAGCGCTTGTCAGTGTGCATAGTAGGCCGCAGCCGTGCCCGGTCGTCGAGGACCGCAGGTCTCCACAGGAAGAGCTGTTAGACTGTGGGAGGCGGTGCTGCCGTATGGTCACTAGCTAGTGGGGTCAGAGCCCACCATCTGAATGTTGGTTACACAGGCCTGGGAGGGTCAGAGCCCTGCATCACAGCGAGGGACCCCGAGACGGACATATGGTAACCATGGAAACCGTTTCCATGCAAGGCCGCTGCTGAGAATGTGAGGGGCTAGGGAGGAGTTAAAAGGGACAGGCAGGGGAGGCTAAGGGGACAGGGCACTGAGGGTTGACTGAGAAAAGAGGCATGGAGAGTGCTGTGGGACTGCGTCATAGGCGGAAGTGTAGTAAAAAGAAGGGGCGAGCATTTGGTGCAACAACCAGAGCAGCCAACTTTGGAAATGGGGAAGCCACCCTGTGATTCCGGGAAAATCATTTGCACTAAATCTCCCCGTGCCTACAAAAATGTGACGTAACTGGTGCTCAAATAAAGTGCTACATTACCTTCGGGTCGCGTTAGCACTATATAAAAATGCAAAGAAAAGAGGGCAGAGTAAATGAAAGAAGGGCTGGGTTAAAGATGAGAGCTGAGTAAAAATTAATGAAAAGAGGGTTATAGTGGAGAAGCCTTTGTTGGGGAACAGGAAGAGTGCACTCAGATAGGTGGTCAGGACTAGGTCATAACACAAGCCCGGCGGAGCGTGGCGTGCGCGCTTGGTGGCGGGGGGGGGGTGAATTCCGCACGGGGGAGCGGACCCTTTGAAGTACGATGCGTCTTGGGGTATTCTGCAGCCCTTGATATAAAGCAACCGATGTAATGCTGATACTCGAGATTTGGTGGGGTGGGGGCTTCAGAAATCGTTTATGGAAAAATTGCATGTAGCAGGCGATGCCTCCTGGAGGGAAAGATCTTGCAGACAATCTCATTGCTGGGCAATTCCTTCTTCTGGACTCTAGATCATTAGCGACGCGCGGCTGCGAGACGCGCTCTGTGGTGGGGGAGACGGGGAGGAGCATTGAGGCGCAAAAGTTAAAGCAGGCTGGCTGGCGAGTGGTGTGCGAAGTGCACGCACCATGACGAGGGAGGAAAGCCATATGGCGCCTCTGCTCGTCATTGTGCGCGTAACCGCACGCCCGTCACCAGTGCACGCTTCAGTGGGCTGAAGCGCTTCCCCAAAAAGTGGATTGCATGGCGGCACGATGCACGTGATTGTGCTCGTGCTCACCATTTTTGGGAGCACTTTTGGGAGCCCCTTACTAGAGTCTCGCTGAGCTATCGCTTATGCGATAGCCAGGCGAGACCTAAAAATATATTTGTAGCGGACGGATAGTGGGGTCGGAGGGCGGGGAGGTTAAGGTTAGGTATCCGTATTCAACAGAGGCTACTTTTGCCATAGTGTTTACCACTTTACTTTGTTTACCTTGTGTGAGAAGTTGGCCTGGTATATGCTGTTCACTAGTTAAAGTGACCACCTTGTACCATGCCAAGCAACCCTTATGGTGTGGTTGTAAGTCAACCTTTTCGGACTAGCTGCCCTAGTGGTAGCGTAGGCTAAGCAGTCTTTGAGGCTAAACTCGTTAAAGCGTGTTTAGCAGGCTGTTATACCAAATGTAACCCCCTTTTATACCAATGAAAGGACACCACACAGATATATATTGAAAATATATATATGTGTTTATTACTCAAAGTATCCCCTAGACTCTTTATGAGCACAGGAGCACAAATCGTTAAACAAGACAACGTTATAATATACAGAAGTTGCACTTTATATGGATAGGCCCTGGTGGCCGATCAAACCATATACTCAAATAGTGGTATAAGTACCACGAACAGAAAAGGAAAAAGGCCTAGGGCCTCTACAATCGCTGGGCCTACAAGGAGCTAACTTCTGTTAGTGACCAGGAGGTCCATGGGTTGCGTGTGCAGTGAGGAAAGTCACACGCGGGCTCCCATAGGTTTTCAATGGGTGCGTAAAAGTTACAAAGTTACTGCAAAAAGGATCTTCCGGATGGACTATGAACTCAAGATTGGAAACACAGACACTAGAGATGATTCTCTACACTTGGGGCACCGGAGTGCCAGCTTTACCTCACCCACAGGAAGCGGGTGCATAGGTCTCGAAGTGCGTCGGGTTTCTTCTATCTGTTCAATGGAGCCTGAAGAAAAGGATGCTGCAGGCGGTCGGTCCGGAAGGGATGCGGTGGATCCAAGAGTGGATCGGAGTTGTAGAAGACCTGTAAGCAGAGGGGACCGTGTTTACAGTCACTAGCCAGTGACCAGCGTGGCACCAGGTGGGTACCAGGCGATGTCGGGTGCAAACAGGAAGAAAGGTGCAGCTTGTCTCTGCAGCCACGTGGTCCCTGAAGGTCGACGACGTCCAGGAGTCGGTTCACGAGCTGTCCCACGCAGGCTCTCGCTGTCGGCGGTGTCGGCGACTTGATCGAAGCAAACAAGCCTTGGCAAAAGCAATTGTTGTGGAAAACGAAATAAGCTGATGGTTCTGACCAGCAAGGTCAGAGGGACTGCTCCTTTGGAGGGGCGCAAGGGCCAGTCTGGAGCAACCAGACCAGCGGTATAGTTCTTGAACTTCGTCGCCAAGATGGCCACTGGCCCGCGGGCCAGCAACCGGTTAGGCGCGTCGAGTGGCAAAATGCAGAAGGGCCCCACGCAGATCGTGGAGATGCTGGAGGGCTCACCTTTGGTGCAGATGCTGCTCGGGTGTTGGGCTTCTCAGATCCCAAAGCACAACCTGGAGGGAGCCTCGGTTGTTGCGCTTGCAGCTTGTCGTGGTCTTTTCAAGATGGCTGGCTCCACGTGTCTCGGTGCCTCCACGGGTTCCTTCTTTTCAGGGACTGTGGATCGGGCGGTGAGAGGTCTGGAGGTCCAGGTCTTATCAGTCTCTGGGCTCGGGCTCCGGCGGGAGGCGGCGGCAAATCAGACGTTGATTCACTGGCTGGTGCTTGCGTTAGCAAGGTGGTCACTCCCTGACCACAGGGGAGATTGGCTTCAGTCCTCTGTGCGGCAGAGCGTCGAAGTTCCCGTCTTCTTCTTAGTTTCAAGTTGATTCCAGGATGTCTGAAGTCTTAGGACACAGCTCCTACCTTTAAGCGGATTCTAGAGGCCGGACTACCTGCTAGGTCCCTCCCTAAGGGTGGGACCAGGAAGGGGGGTGGTTACACCCCCAATCCTTTGTCCAGCTCGCCCCAGGTCCGGGGCTGGTGTGCCCCAGGACTGGTTTGAACTGGCATATGCACAGAGGCTCCTTTTGAGCCTCAGGCATGTCTGGTTTCTTTCAAGCCCTACCTGACCAATACACAAAATCCTGTCTGGGGTGGTGCACGCACCTCCCCTGGCAGGAAACCCTTTGTCCACGTCTCCCAAGCTGGAAGGACTCCCAGCAGCAGGAGGGCAGACTTGTGTCTGTGGTGGCAGCGTCCATTTTGTGGAGCTGAGGCTATGTCTGATTTTACCCGGGTTTCAGGTACTGTACATGTCGTGTCCCTCTAGAAGGGTGGAATGCTAACCCCGTCGCCAGAATTGGCGAGGGGTTAGTATTCCAATTCGTATGACACCTTACTCGACATGTTTTGAGAAAGCCAAACCAAAGATAGCATTTAACCGCGAGGTTCATAATGCACTTAACAGTATATGGTATGACGATATCTGGAAACGGTAGAAGGAAGTTGTTCCGACCACTGCAGACAGGCTCAGCTCATGCCAGAGCACCATCTCACATGGAACCAAGCACTCTGCCTTCAGGATTGTCAAGGCCTGCTATAGGAGTGGCTGATAGGTTACCATGTGTTCCATTTAAGGTTAGGTATAGGTATACTACACCTAAGTAAGAGGTGGTTACACCAACTTAACCCAGCTGAGTGATCAGCCAGTTGTGTCAAATTTGTTAGGCCAGTCCAGGGGTGGCATAATACATGCTTCAGCCCCTGGTAGGCCTTAGATAACACCAATGCCCTGGGTACCTAGTGTACACTGGTACAGGGGCTCACAGGGTGATCCACTTCCAATTGGTTATGCACCTAGGGTGCATAGTGTCAATTTAGTTGGAGATATAGCAGGCTGGGGGTCTGATTAGCAGGCCCACAGCCTCAATATGTCAAACCAGTGAAGCAAAAAGCAAAAATTTGGGGTGACCATAGGATAGCAGACCCTACTCTCCTACACCTTGTTTAAAATTGTTGCCTCATTTAATGTTTTAGGTGCGGCAATTTTAATCATTTCCTTTTTAATCCTTCAAGACGTATCTGGGTTTTTTTGGGTTTCAGACAACTCAAATTTGTTTGTACAACTTTCCTTCCTACCTTTTTGTTTTGCACATTATTCATTGGCAGTTTTCATGAGTCCTTTCTAAAAGCCTTCTATCTGATCCCATAATCCTTTGCATTTCTGCTGTGATGGTGCTTCCTTAGTGTGCCTTGAGGCTGCCGCCTGGTGCCCTAAAGTGTAGACCCGCTTCCCCCTTGCCAGTGGCCTTGTCCTGGGTGCCCCTCACTTCCGGTATCAAACGGAAGTCCTGTGCATCGAGCACCGGCTGTTACGAATGTGTCACCTTCTCCAGAGCTAACGTCGTTCTGTCGTTCCTTCTGCTTTGAGGTTCTCAAGAAGCTCTAGTGCAAGAATTTTCAATGTACATTCAACATGACATTTTACTGTTTGGGTGCTCCCTCTCCAGTACCAAAAAGCCACTTTGGATTCCTTTTGGTGCAGTTCGACCTGTCTCCTGGTCATTGCGTTGGCTTCAAAAGGCAGCTGGCGACAGTGCCAAGGAGCCCTCTGAACAGCCAGCGACAATGGACGGACATGGATGCGCAATGCGTCCATGCCGGGACACACTAAACTTTAAACAACTTGTTTTCGGCTCCGCTAAGTGAGGAAGATAAACTTGCAGGTTTCAAAATAAAAGCTAGTAAATACCGGATGGGAATAGCATGACAGTTTTTGGGTGAGTGTCGAGGGTTGCCCAGAAACCAAAATAAATTACAAAGTGAAAGATTACTAAACGGGGAAAAACAAGCATTGGCAAAGCCAATTTTGGGACCTGTTTGTCTAAAAATTGTCTTTTGGCGTTGTTATCCAATCAGCAAAAAAAATGTACAAATACAAAAAGGATGCATGACTTGATTACGTGACTGCTGGTGGTTGCGTCATTTTTGGATTGGTAAACCTGAAAGCTAACATTTTTATTACCGAGTCAAACCGCATCCAACGTTTATTAATGATACTTTCTCAAATATACATGACAATTCAGGCGAGGCATGGGCTGTAACATTACAACTCAATACCCCACCCCCTTCCTCCTGCGGGACTGCACACAAATGTACTAATAAACCAATGAAAATAAAATCTTTCCGAACAGAGTAGAGGAGAGTGAGGGTGGACACTGCACATTCATGTTCTCCAACAGTTCACGAGCCTTCCCTGACCAAGGGACGTTTAAAACTGCAGAAAGGAGCCAGGATATAAAATGCATGTTATTCCATATTACAAACACGTTAGAGCCTTGGGGAAGTCGTGCCCTGTGCTAACCCAGAAACCTCAACAAATGGCAATTAAACAACGTCGCATCTTCAGCTTAACTAAACATTTTCCAACGGAAAAGAGCTCAAAAAAAGAGGCCGTTGGGGCGGGGAGGCAATGGTGGGTAATGCAGCACAAGAGCAAGACAACTAGACTGCGCGCCAGGGCAGAAACACATGACGGAGAGCTGAATGTAGGACCGGGAGAAGCGCTAACGAGAGCGAGAACAGGGGGTGGGGAGAATCCGACACAGGTGACCTCAAGGTTGGGTGCTCATGAGGTAGAGGGATTAATACTGAGCACAGGGGTAGAAGTACCACGAGTGAGCAGCACATGTGCGAGAGCAACACGGAGCGTAGGGGGTAGGCATTTGAGGGTATTACACGAGCGCGGGAAAACACATGCACCGTCATTGAGTGCGTAACCTAAAAGAAAAGTTCCTTGAAAGCGAGAAGTGGAAGGATACAAGTCAGCCAATCAGATGGTAAAGAGACAACTCGAGGTGAGGGACAAACACAATGAACAATCCAGGGAAAGATATTGCAGAAGAATCCGACAAATTAGAGCCAACCTGTGGTAGGCAGTGATGCGCTTTAAGCCCCAGTGAGTTCTTGGTAAGCGCACAATAGGTCTTCTGGCGTTGTCTGGTAGGCGAGACCTAAAAAATGCAGAGTGAAAGAAGGAACTAAAAAAAATTATGAAACCAAGTTTGAAAGGGGAAAATGAAAAAAGATTAAGGTCTGACACAAAGGTGAAAGACGAAAGCAAAAACGAGAGCTGCATAGAGAAGTAAAGTAAATGGAAGATAACATTAAGTGAGAGGAGCAAAGAGGATGATCGGAAAAGAAAAGGCACTGAAAAATGAGTGTAAGCTATTGGAGTATTAGTTGAGTTGGGGGTAACTACCCACCTCACATTATAATCACAATCCTATTTAGGATGAATCACTAAAGTCACTAAACCCGAGCTCAGCTGCCTGGTAGCTGTTGCACTGAGCAGACAAGCTTAACTTGGAGGCAATGTATAAAGTATTTACGGAGTACCAAAACAGTATAAAAACACAGAGCATTAAAAATTCCCAAACCAACTTAGGAAAATAGAATACATTGTAATAAAATGACACGAAAGTGGCAACAACACAATAAGGGAAACTGGAGATATGAAATTTTAAATGTTTACAGTGAAATAGAGCCAAAAAGCACAGTGCCAATGATAGTCAGTGGTCGCAGTAGACCAGGACATAGCAATTTGATACTGACCGTGATGGAGAGCGGGACTGATACTCTGACTAGGTTCATCCTGGTCAAAAACGTTAACTCTGGCTTTAGTCCTTTGTCAGAGTCCACCAAGGGAGTGCACTTTGAAGCCTCAGTGCTCTTCAGGGGAAGCACTTGGACTCACAGGGTGTTGGGCAGAAGCCGCCAGCAGGGTCCAGTTCCGGTTGCCACTAATCAGTTGGGTAGTTGCAGGAAAGACCACTTGTAGCTTTTTGCTGTAGTTTGAACAAAGTCAGCATATGACCCTTAGAATCCACTTTGTTCTTTTTACAAGAAAGCAGGTCCAGTCATTTAGGAATCTTTTCAGGTCACAGACAGCATGTCCAGTCCTCTTCTGATGTTCACAGGTTCAGAAGTGTTCTGATGTGGGTGCCTGGAGATGCCACATTCATACCTGCCACCAACTAGTGGGTGGGAATGACCCCTGGGCATGCCTTAACTAATGCAGTAAAAGTTCCCAGGGCAAACCCTACCCAATTTGCACATCTTCAAGATAACAAGTTTTATGCCACAAACTTGGGCTATGAGGGCTGGGTGTGTGTGTGTAGGGAGTGTACTGTGGTAATTCTAGTGCCCGCCTACATAGAACATTAAAAGCCAGTTTGTGGCAGCCACTGGGCCCCCAATAACTCCAGAAAATGTAACCTGGTAGAATAAAGAGGTTTCCAACAACCAGACAGTAAATATACACTGCATTGTGTTGGCATCATGTCTCCCTTCCTCTTAAATGCAGCCCAATGTGTTTAAATGCAGGCATGTACTGCAGGATTGGACATTTAAGCTGAACTTGACACTGTAATGCAAAAAAGATTCTCACAGCCCAATCCTGGACAGCTGGGCCCACAGTGAAGAATAGCTATTAGGTGATAGTCACTGTAAGGATATGTTAACAATCCATTTCTACATGTCCTACATTTGAATGCCATGCACCCTACATTGTGGACAACTAGGCCTCTATAGAGGTGACTTTAATATTTCAGTAGGAGGTTTAGACCGGTCAAGTTTTTTATTTTAACAGGTTCGAAAACTGTTTAAACTGCCACAGTCCGGCTACAACTGGGCTGAAAGCAGTGTTTTACACTGTCACTGTAGTAGATGGCACAATAGGTGCTGCAGTCCACTAGTGACATTTAACTTACAAGCCCTGGTACATTTTGTACGATACAGTAGGGGACTTGCAGGCAAGTTAAATATACCAATTAGGAATATGCCAATCCAACCATGCTTAAAAGGAGAGCACAGGCATTCTGCCACTTGTTTGTAGGGTTTCAGTGCATAGAGTTCTAACACCTGCAAAAATATAGGGTCCATCAAAAGGAGTTAAATATAGGATGACAGTAGAAAAGGTGGATTGTCTACAGTAAAGATGGAAACAAATTGAAGGGAAAGAGCAGAGTGGAAAGAAGAAGCAAATAGAATATGAAAAACACTTAAGTGAAAGGTAGAATGAATAAGTAAAATGAAGGGTAGAGAGCATTAGGAAAGGAAAGAAGGTGTTTGGGAATAAGACAGCAAAGTGGCACAGAAAAAGAAATTAGAGTGCATACAAAGGCAGATAAATATGTAAAGGGTGTATGGAGAAAGGGTAGTAGGAGTGGATAAATAAGCTGAATAACGAAGGAGAACTTATAATGTAGAGAACATGAAAAAAGAGAACGAGAGGGTAATAAGCATATAAAGAACAAATACTAGTTTAGGGCACAATAAAAGAGAACAAACTTGGAGCTAGAGAGTCAGAGGAAAAACTGAGGAAAGGGACGCTAGAGAATCTTTGTAGTTAGCGGTAGCTTGGGACCAGATTCTTACCTGAGCAACATTACAGCGCATGTGCAGAACAGGAAGAGCGTAAACATGGACCAGGCTCACCGGACCTAAGTGGCAGGGAGGACCAAATTATGCAGCATATAACTAAATTATGCAGGACAAAAAGGTAAATTATGCGGTATAATGCAGCACATTTCATGATAGTATTACTTCATTATTGTGGCATATTTACACCTCATTGGTACCAGTTTAATACCCAAATATGACAAGCAAGAGGTGACAGGTCAACCTTTGCGGAGAGCCTTTTACTGTGCTGCTTGGCGCCGGGTTTAGGTAATTTAGCAGCCGTTTGAGCTAGAAATGTGGTTTTTTAAAAATAAATTTGCAGATGATGAATCATGTGGCAAACCGCAAATCCATACCTATACAGAAAATGCAGCTGCCCCAAATCACATTCTAGTTGCCCCGATAACCAGCATTGGCATAGCCAATAGGTCTTGCTTTTGGGGACCTTATGTATTTAGTTATGCAGCACAATATCCTTGGTGCAATAACATCAACTGTTGCATGGCTAAAAACTTCTAAGGTCCCAAAGGCAAGACCTATTGGCTATGCCAATTCTTGTTATTTTAAGGTAAAGTTAGATCGTTTGCCTGCTTAGTCTGGATCTCTTCATCAAAGCATCAATGTTACTGGTGTTCAGGGAAAGTCAAAACACCAGGTTTGTGACTGGCTGTTAGTGGCAAGTGATTGGTCATGGTGAGCAGGCAAGGAAAAAACATTTTCTGAACCTACGTACCTATGACGGAGTGCTAACCTTGGCAACACGTCTTTTTACATTACTCACCCTGTAAACACGGCGTGATTACCAATTCAGTGGCAGGTATTGGCGTCTGCGTAATTCAGAGACTTTTGGGTCTCATCAAAATTGATTGCTCATATGTATCAGAAAGTTAACCTTTGTATCTTGCACCTTGGGCAATGCTCTTTCCACACCTCGTTTTCTAGGTCAAAATTACAGGGAGCTACGTTCCATTTGGTGAGTTTTATCTGGCCAGCACTTCTGTTTCGCCCCAGAAACACTGCATCACGCGTCAGCACTCAGGCGTCACCAGAACATGACCCTAGGCAGTCTTCTCAGGCACGCCAAACAATTAGGCACAGTTCGGCACGCCAGCAAATGGCAAAAAATTTGTGTGGAAAGAGATGGTGTTGCATTTTACTTTTAAAATTCGAGAAACCCACTTGTGAGATACCTGTGTACAGTTTTGGAATTTGGGTGCCAATGCATTCCTTTTGCAAACCAGTTCATTGAATTTCATTTTGATAATGCACAGTGTTTATTTTGTTATAACTCCACTAAGTCAGGCATGTGTGTGACAGAACAAAAAAGTAAATTTCATTTTTCACGTGTTATGTAACTTTTTATTCCGTATTCTATGAAAATGATGACCATATTGCTGGACCCTGCATGCACTGGTAAAATAACGCTGCACGTAGGAGTTGGAATAACTCCCCACCACACAAGAGGCAGCATGTGCAATTGAAAACACACATGAACTCAGTCTGCTTAGGTTCACACACTTCTAAAGAGAACAGCCCATGTCAATCCTTGTTCAGAAGCATGTATTTCTAACGAGTTTAAGTTTAAAACGTGGACTAAACACGAGAGGAGACACCGGAGTGCAGACGTTCCCTGACTGCCGTGAGCTTTGACACTCTCTAATCTTCCCTGGTAAGTTCAGTGCAGCAGCCTTTCCGAAGTATTTTGTTGTTGTAGTTCCATTGATTGCACTGTTTCCGCAATTATTGGTATTGGCTTTCTAACCTTTTTTACCTGTGGATGCCCGAGTTTCTCTATCCCTTTTGTCCGTTCCCTTACTTTTAATTTTAAAAATGCATCCCAGGCCTACAGATGAGGATCAGCCGTCCGTGGCGGTCCAGGGCCGGGTGACAGTTGCTGAGAAGGGAAAGGACTGTCTTTTCCTTCTTGCCAAGAGAAGGCAAGGCCAGTGTCTACTTCTCCTGCTATGCCACTGTCGCATGCCCCGCCATCTTTCATCTACTTTCTCTTCTTCCCTCTTTGTCTCCGTCTCGCTCCTCCTCACCTGCTGAAAACCGTGACTTCAAGAAACTGTTCCTACCCTCTTTCCTCTCCTTGCCTTCCTTTCCCCTATGAAATGAAGCCAAAAAAACACTTCCTGTACATGCCCTTTTTTACTGAGTCTCGGGACAGAAGTAAAGGTTCAAAATACAAAAAACAACTAAAGCAAGACAGTGGTCTCAAAGTGACCAGCTTGGTTGTCTTCAAACCTAAACACATTAGTGCCACTTTACAGAGTTTGCTGGTGAAGCGATACTTTTGTTTTCTTGTCTTTCCACAACATTGCTCTTTCCAGGTGGGTAAGTGCACCATTCCTGGAGGGGCTGTAATACCTAGTAGATGCATGGAGCGGATAACGTTTGTGATCCTTATCGGCTGTTTTCCTTATTTTAGTTTATAAAATGTGTACCGTGGCTCTGCAAGCGGGGATGTGATCTTTTTAAACCTTACTGCTTACGTTTTGTAAGGATATAAGCAATGGACATTGAAATGGGTCTCTTCCGGGCCCTGTAGTCATGTAACTTTTCAGGCAAAAACATGCATTAATTCTGAATGAGTGTAAAAGCGTTAAGGTAACCATGTTCCCATTTGCCTTTCACATGCATTACTTCATCTTGAATTCCTTATGAGTTTGCTTTTTCCAGGACGTTATTACTTTTTTTTTCAGGCATCATATTACTCTTGTCAAGTGCATAATTTAAATTGTCACATCCAGATGTTTTTAGCGGGGCACAATTGGTTTGTAGCTTTAGGCAGTGTGTTCCTCTCAGTGGGGCAGTATGGTGTTTTGTGGGGGAGAGGATTTGGCACTATTGCTTGAGCTGCTGAGTTTGGAACTGGGGGAACCAGATTCAGCCTTCATGACCAGTCCACATGACCACTCTCCTGAGGAGCACATTCTCATGCTATACCCTAGAAGCCTTGGTGTCATAGCACTAGCAGATGGACCCTAGCGGTGGCAAGTGTTTTACTGTGAAGGCCTGTCCACCACAATCCATACTAAAGTCCACCCAAAGTTTTGTAGGCAGGCCTATGAAGCAGCAAATCCTAGAGCAACAGTGACTGTTGCTGTGGTCACAGGACCCTTGAGGCCAGTCCGCTTCACCCATTGGTACCTTTTTGCCTTTTTTCATCAGTAGTAGAGTAACTCACCAGGAATCGACCATGCAGGATTTGCACGCACACCAAACTAAGTTCACAAACTTGACTGTCTCTGCTTCATGCTCAAACTTTAAATATGTGCAGCCTGCTTTGGGGTCACTGGAATTATGCAGCAATAGAGGATATTGTCGCAGTGTTGACTAAATTATACAGCAAAAAAGGCTGCAGCATAATGCAGTACATTTTCTGATACTTTATTATTTTGACATTTGTACACATACTAAGTCTCTGCAAATGCATTAATGAGAAAGGTGACCAGTCAACCTTTGCAGAGGGACTCCTCTTTGCTGCAACACAAGCCACATTTTTTTAGTAAAATTTAATCCACTGGAGCTACAACCCAATTTTTTTTTTTAGTTAAAACGGTCAGATTATGCAGCTGAAGATTTCTTATGTGGTAAATATGTCGTAGCCCTAATTATGTGGAAAACATTTGCAGAGAATATTCTCCAACCCCCCCCCCCCCCCCCCCCCCTTCCATCTTAAGAGATGCTCTGCTTTGCGGAAGATTCGGTATCCTTTCCCCACTCAGAGGCTGGAGCTGGTACCCATGCTTCCATTCATCGAGGTTCTGGTGGTACTCTGTGCCCTACTGATGCTCTTTCGTACCCCCTTTCCAATATGCTGTGTTTAATGACCTGCCATCCACAGTTGCCCTTTTGGTGCCCCACACTCTAGGTGTCCTCTGTTTTGCACCCTCATCCCTTTCTAATTCATGATTCTGTGTTTGGTTCTCTACCCTCCCGAGATACTTTGCATAGTAACCTCACTTCTCTTGCCAAGATGGCTTTAATTGGATTCTCTGCTGTCCAGGCGGCGTGGCTTGTACCCTTCTTACACATACATTTAATGCATGGTACTTGGCAGGGCTGATGCAGGCTATATGTCCAGTAAGTGGAGTTTAACGACATGTAGTTCTAACACATAGCCATATATATAGTTTTATCACCCCCCCTAATTTGCTTCGTGCATGCCAGAGCATCTTGTGCGCTCAAGGTACACGTCACTTATCAGTTAGCTCTTTTTATTTTGTGTGATGTGTAAACTAATTGGATCACCAATCTGTTTCACCTGACTGAAAGACTTACTTTAGCAAAATGCTGAGAGCGTTGGACTAGAGTCAGTGAGATAAAGATGGCAGATGACGAGATGAAGAGAAGTTACATAGTTACAAGAGATGTGAGGATGGAGGGAGAGCTGGATACTTGACCGGGAGAGATGCAGCGAAACATGGAGGGAGTAGCAAAAGAAGAATTGAAAGGATGATCTATGATGGGTGTCATGTAGATTTGTGGTGCACAATCATCCCAAAGGGTTTCGTGGCACTGAGCAGGTGCGAGTCTAGCCACACCAATGGCCTATTGGGACTTCTCAAAGCGAGGTCTTCACCTTGTGGAGTTCAAAAAGATGGAGGGCGCAGGAGAACTTGTGTTAGGAAGAGCAGGAGGAGAGATTAGAGGGTGAGCAAGATGTACAGGAGGGCAGGTGAAAAGGAAAGGTGTAGGGGCGCAAGTGACCGGGAGGGCTGCAGAATTAGTTGAAGTGGATAGACTGGTACAGAAGGGACAAGAGGACTAAGGAAGAGATTAATGAGAATCCACATGGAGGTCTAAAGGTGTGAGGGGAATGCAGCAAAAACATAAGTGACAGGAGAGGCTGCAGGGAGAATGAAAGGGTTCAGCAAGAGCTGGAAGAGGTAATGAGCTGAAAAAATGAATGAGTAAATGTATAAGAGGGGAGGGTGTAGAGCTGTGGGAGATTTAAAAAAAACAACTTGTTTTCAGGAGGCAACAGCTTACCTTGCGGTGTGTCCTCATATCCATGGACATGTTACCATTACATGCATATGTGACCGCAGCCCTATGAGTTGCCAGTTCCCTGGGTGCCTTACGTTGTGTCTTGGAGCTTGAGCGTAATTGGGTTGTAATGTACTTATAAGGTTGGTGCAAGTATCTGATGGCATGTATTTGAAGGTTCTGGCCAGCAAGTGTGCATTTCGGTATCAGTACGGGTTTCTGGAAGTACGTATCTTAGTGGGAATATATGAATGGTGGTGTGTATGGGTGTCTGGTGGTAGGTGTGGATATCCGAGTGTTTGAATGCATGGGTGTCTTATGTACCTGAAGTATTGTGGTGTGGATGTTGGACAGTGACCCTGGTTGGCAGGTGTGCTATGGCTTATAAAGGTTCAACTATGGATATCCTAGATCTGAGGGTTACATGGGTGTGTATGGGCATTCAAAGCAGTTATTTGGTGTCTGAAGACATGCCTTTGTCGGATGTTTTTTCTAAGAGATACAAGTGTCTGAAAAGGTTTATGAAGGAGAGAAGTTGTTGCTTTGCGCGTGTTAGTATGATGACCTATATCGTCTTGATGGGGTTCTTGTAAGCATTCGTGCTGGTTAGTAAGTTCTAATGTGCAGTGACCTGCTTGAATTTCTGTGCTGTATTTTGGTTTTGTTAGAAATGGGGGTCTCTAGTTGGCAATGGCTGGCCACTGTCCAAGTATGGACCCTTCTTCCGTCAGAGTAAGCAGCCTACACCCTTTGATAACCCCTGCTCAACCCTGTGGCAACGTAGCACGAGCAGCTAGGCTTATCTCAGAGGCCGTGTGTGAAGCATTTATGACCATACACAGTAATACAGTGAGGAACACTACAAATGGACACCACTCAAGTAGTTATAAAAAATAGGTATATTTATATAGACTTAATCACAAGACCAATAACAGTAAAAATCCACAATGCTAGAAAAATAGGGTTACTTTAAAAATGCTGCAAAAATAGTTCAAGGTGCACAAAATGATGATCAGTTCAATGCAGTGGTCTCTGCGACCCGTTTACTCACAAAGTATCTGGATTCTGTAGCAAAGCAACAAAAATGTCGCTAAGGAGTTGTAGCGATAAATTTCCTCACGCTAACCAGCGATGCGTTGAATCCTTACCGCAAGGGGGGGATGATGCGCTGGGTTGCGGGCAAGATTAAGCAACAAACTTCTTCACGCTAAGCCGGTGATGCGATAAAATCCTTGGTGCTAAGGGAGGATGATGCACCGGGCCTGTTGCGTGTGCGATGTTGCTGCGATAGAAGAAAATGGCGCTCCGCGAGGGAGCGACTATCCTGATGCGATGCGGGGAAAATGGCGAACGCTCGGCGTCCGCACTGCGATGAGCTTGGTGCGATGATTTGGGGTTAGCGAGCGCTTTGGGGCACGCTAACAAGCAAGGCGACAATCTTCGGATCTTTAGCGAGCGTTTTCAGGCCCGCCGTCAGGCGATTCAATAACTTGGGTTAGCGAACGTTTTCAGACACGCTGACAGGTGATGCGACAATCTTCGGGGTTAGCGAGCGCTCAGCGGCAGCAGAGCGACTATTTTTCTCACGCTCACCAGCTGCAGCGGCACACTAACTGGGGTTAGCGACTATTTTCAGCACTCTTTTCTCAGCAGTAGAACTAGAGGCCCTGGAACTCACAGGAGCCTCACCTGCCGATAGAGATCCTCGCTGGGAGGACACAGGAGGCTGGTGGTGGAGTCTGATGTGCCTGAGACTCCTGCAGGAGGCTAGCTCTTTTCTAGCACTTGGGTGATTGCTGTAGCAAAAATCAAAGTTCCTTTAAAGTCCTTTTCCTCTTCTTCCAAGTCCAGTAGTAACCACTGCAGGCCAGTCCCATTAACCGCGCACAAGGACAGTCCTTCTCCTGCAGATTCCTGTAGTTACACAGACAGAGGTTCTTGTTGTTGTCCAGGAGCAATACAAATTGTAGGGGTTGGGGCACAAATATTTATACCCCAAAGTCTCTGAACCCAGCCAGAACCAGTTCTGCCCAGCCCTGGAGCGCTTTGTTTACCAGGCTGCATCCTTCCTTTCAGAAAGAGAGGGGGGGGGGGGTGTCTGCCTTGAGACGCACAGTGGGAGGTGGAGCCAGCATTCACCTTGCCAGGCACAGCCCTTTTCAAGTGCAGGAGCTGCCCCTCCCCTCACACCAAGGCAGATCTCTCTATTCAACCTAGGTCTGACTCAGCCTGCCCTGTCCCTCCAAAACCAGACAGCCAATACACAATAGCAGAGCACACTGGAAGGCTTAGGCAAGAAAGTACCTCTACTCTAAAAGTGTTAGTTTCAAACACAGAATATAAAAATAACCTTCACTAAAAGATGTATTTTAATATTCTGAGCTCAGGCATACTAAATTTCGTTTTTCTAACATGTTCTGTGGCTCAGTTAGGACTATAGAATGTAATAGCCAAAACCTCCCATTCTGGCCTATGGAGAACAGGTAGCCTTACAGTAGTTAAAAACGAAATTGGGTGTAATTCACTAATAGGACATGTTACACACATCAGAGCATGTCCTACCTTACACATACAATGCACCCTATCCGAAGGGTGGCTTACAGGATGCCAAAGGAAGGTTCAGGGGCTTGGAAGTGGGTGCACTTCACAGCCAAGATGGCAGTTCTGGACTGCACGCAGACACTGCAGTGCAGATACACTTTACACGCTGCTTCTGTGGGTGGCCTACCAGCAGCATTCGGTTTACCAGCCCTGGGCACACATGGGCCACGCTACTAGGGGCTAACGGGTAAACCAAATAAGCCAATCATGGATGTACCAATTCACATGTCATCTTTACAAAGGGAGCATTCGCGCTGTGGCACTGAATGGCAGTGGCACAGCGCCCAGAGCATCTATAACCAGCAAAAACAGAGGAGACACAGCGAAAAATGGAAGGGAGACTCACGCCAATGGTGCCAGGTCTAACCGGTTTCCAGTCATTTCTTGACAGGGTCTCTGTGTCAGACATTTACCATAAAACTCATATTTACTGCCGGACAAGAAGACACTAAGTATTCTAGATACTGTTGATGAGACCCCATGATGTGACTAAGTGCAACCATTTGTTCAGAGGGAGTACTTGCATATCTTTTTGATACTGCATGCTGATTCCTGAAATTGGTGGTTGTCTGCTTCATATTGTTTGGGATGTCGGTATTGGTTAGCTCCTGCATGTGCGTGCTATGGATGTTTGGTTTATGGAGGCATTTGAAGATGTCTGTTAGAGCTTTCACCTTTGGCATGGTTTCCCCATTAGTTTTTGCATTCAGACCTGTTTTTGCTGACCTTCGGATTGTGCACATTTAACTAGTGCTAAAGTGTGCTCCCTAAGACATGGCAGAATTGGCTTGTACTCAATTGACTTAACTTGTATGTACCTAGTTCAGTGCACTACATGTGCCCAGTGCCTCTAAATTAAATTCTACTAGTGGGCCTGCAGCACGGAGTGTGCCACCCACTTAAACAGTCACTGCAACATCAATGGTAATGATGGACACAGCCTCTCCAGACAGCATTAGTACATTGCCTGCATTTCTGTGGCTGGAGTGTGGCAACCCATACATAGTATTAATGGAGGCTAGAGACTGGGCTACCCTTAAAATTACGAGGGCCTTACTAGCACATATCTGCTGATTTATTCTTCCTGAGCATTTACATTTAGTGAAAGGGAGGGGTAAGGGGGTAGTAATGCAGTTTTTTTTTGTTTAACATGTAGTTCTTGCCAGGGACAACCTTTAGCCTTTCCCTGATTGAGAAGTGAAAAAGATGCAAGAGTTTGCCACCTCAACAGCATATTTAGATATAGCTTTATTTGTGCAACTGAGGTGAAGACCTGTTGACTATCTTTGCTTAATGTAAAGTTTTTATCTTTACATGATGGAAACCGAACTTGTGAACACTGTGATAAGGGGTGTGTTGGCGGTGGACTGAAGAAGAACATGAACAAACATGTGGCCCTGCAGGCAAGACTGTTGACCATGGTCAAAGAGGTGTCAGTAAGGTAAGTCGGTGACTAGAAGGTATGCCAAATCTGTGGACCTCCTGGGAAAGCCACAAAGCAACTTGGTATACTTTCTGGGAATCTGGATCTATTCCCTACTCTTTCAGCAGGAGTAGCATAGGGTCAGGTTATAAGCATACTTTGTTTTGCAGGTGGACCAGTAAACTTGCTAACCTAAACATAGTTATTCTAGGGTCAGTTTGTAGATTCGTGGTTTGCAGTGTGCCTTCTCGAGTCCCTCACTGAGATGCTTTTGCTAACGTAAGACCCACAGCACCACATTTTACAGTGGGTTCAAGGCAACCTCGCTTTCATTTTGCTTCTGGTGTCTGCACCAAGAATGTTTAGTTCAGGGACAGGTTGTAGGCGCACTCCCTCTTTCCCTTTCTAGGTGGGCCAGGAACTTCGACAACCATCAACTACCCATGTTTAGCCTAGGGAAGGGTTGTTGGTTCATGGTTTGCAGCTTGCCTTGAGCTAATACCCTCACTGAGGTGCTTTTGCTACCAGCAGAGCCACAGCACCGCGTTGTACAGTTGTTTCAAGGCAACCTGGCTCTTGTTTTGTTTGTCCTGGCTGTACCAAAAACGTTTAGCATAAGGACCGGTTGTAGGCACACTTTTTTTTTTAATGGTCTTCAGTGTATAAATCCCATGTTCATAAGACACCATTGTACATTTCCTGTAACCAAGATTCAATGGGTAAGACGTAGTTCCATTATCCAAAGTCTAAGAATGCTGACCACTGCTATGGCTAATGCTTTTGCAGTCTGCTGTGTCCATTCATATGCAATCTCAGGGTAAACGTCAAAGTGACATAGAAGAACGGTCTGCCCTGTCAGGTGGCTCCTATGTAGACTGTATCCATCTCCACACCTGTCCAAAGGTTAGTCAACATGGTAGCATTCCAGAGCAGGCGTACAATGTCCCCTTCTGAGGTGTAACCTCTTTGGAATGCTGCCTAAGGAACAATTTAGGCAGCACTCCACGTCCGTGGGAACCAGTCCCATCTTTTCTGTACTTTGTATTAGTTCAGTTTCAAATCTGCTTTTGGAAGTGTATAAGTGTTTATTTTGCAAAGCCATGAGGGCTGACTTTCATTGTTCAAGTAGTTCCATTGAAACCTATCCGACCATTACATTTTCAATTGTTGGGATATAGATCTATCAGGTTTTCGATTAGTATAGATACTACCCCACATATGGTCCCCACTTAAATGTTTAAGAATAGTCTTGTATGTAGGGGAATGGGCCCAAAAGCATACTGAAACTTGGGTTGAGACATTGGTAGTCCTACAAATGTGGATGTAGGAGCCCAATCTCCTCTTGCACCGTTGCGTATTTTTTCAGACTGTCCTCCGTAAGGAAGTCCTATGTTTTTAATACCTCTGGTCGAAAATTCCTCACATTGTTGCTCCAAGTCTCAAAGTTGTATTGCGTTGTTCCCCCAAATACGGTGCGTGCTCTACGCCATACACATCTCATTATGGTTAGCATTGAATGAGATGCTACACTCTTACTGTTCCCTGTATAATGCATTCTAATACCACCAGAAGTGCACTGCAGGGATGACTTCAGCTCTACCCATCTGGGAACATCTATTGAGTTAAGGAGGATGTATCATTTATGCAAAATTGGAACACTAGCCAGTAAATAAATCCAATATATACATCAGTCAAAGGCCGCTGCTTTTGGTTGTCTCTTGTAATGTATACATTTTAAAGTGTGGTTTACGCCCTCCCTATATGAACCTAATTTTCAAAAGTTGGTTTTAACCTCCCCAAACCAGATCCGTACTCACCCTTTCAGGTTGGACAGATCACTGAAACATTTTTCCTTTGAGTGTCACAAAAGTAAAACTGTCAATATTGTAATAAGTAAGAGTGAGGTGTGTGATTTGACAAACTGGCTCAAATGGAAGTATATTTCTTACTTATTAGTCTAGTACGGTGCCCTGTCCCTTTGGGGGGGGGAAAAAGGGGCCCATCTCTGCGAACTTTAATTTGAGCAAAATAACTACCACTAGCGACACAGGGGCGGGTGGGCGCAGAGGTCAAAGTTAGAGTTCGGACCAATGCTTTTCAATGGAGACTGGGGGTGCCTGGAGCCACAGTGCTTGCAGATGAGTAGATCGGTTGCAGGGGCCAAGCTTTGGGGGGGTTAGCACAAGCATGGGGGTCTACAAAGCATCTAACATACACCACCAGCGGCACTTGGATGGCTGAGGGCAGGGTGCTAATTTTGCGTCGGGTGCCCTTTGTTTCTCAATGGAGTTTCTTCTTTTGACAAACAGGCTGTAGGTGGTTGTAGCAGGGATCAATGTCAACAGATGTAAGTAGAAGTGTAGGGGGGTCGTAGGGACATGAAGGGTATAACCGTAATGGATTAATTACATTGAAAGACAGGAAAGTGTAATTGGAGGTCCAAGGTCAACAGACATGATCCCCCGGCGCCAAATTAACCAATGAAAACGCAAGTATTTATCAAGACCATTACAGTAATGCAACACTAGTAACAAATGATCCTAGGGTAGTGCAATAATGACCTTGAAACACCAAGTATAATTGGGTCAAAGAGCATAACCTCCTCCGACAGTAACTAAATAGGATGAAAGTACTCATGACAATTCCAATAATGCCTCGCTTGTAAAAAATGATCTAACCGTAATGGATTAATGAGCATAAAAACACTTAGAACAGTGAAAATAGAGGCCAAAGTTCAAACCACATGACCCCCCCCCCCCCCCCATCCCCACCAATTTAGCCAAGAAAAAAGTAAGGTCATATCGTGACGATTCAAACACAGCAAAAACTTGTAAAAAAAAAATAGAATGGAGGTCAAATATGACCTACAATTAATGTCCTGTTCAGTGATACAAAACTTGCTGAAATTAATCCAAGGGTGTTAGAATCGGGGGTCTCTGGTTGGCGCAGGTATGCACTTGCGACAAGCGGGTACCCTCTCCTCTAAGCCAGGGCAAAGGATTACTCTTAGACAATAACCCCTGCTCCCCCTCTAGGTAGTGTGGCGCGAGCAGTCAGGCTAAACTCCAGAGTACATTAGGTTACGCGTTTAGGGTGTCCCACAACAATCACCAACCCACCACACAGACATCTGACTGTATTTGTAAAAATAAAGCTGCTTTATATAAACTTCTCAAGCAGGCTTTAAATACGGTCTTCACTTTTCAGTAGAGTTCCAGTTACTTGTTAGTGTTCAGATTAGGTCTTGGGGTGCCACAGTTCTTCAAAATGCACACTTTGGGTGCAACACACACCTTCTGGAGGTCCGTGCGCGTCGAAGCGCCTTCCGTACGGCTGTTGGTACGTGTCGTACCGCTGTCAGTACGGGCCGGACACTCTTCAGGATGCTTCCCCCCTCTCTTACGGCTCACGCTTTCCGCGTGAGCAGGTGTACGGAGACAGCCGCGTACAAGGCAGTATGGGCCGTACGGGAGATGGTACGCGTCGTATCGGTGTCAGTACGGGCCGTACACTCTTCGGGACGCTTCCCTGCAATAGCCCACGCTTCCCGCGTATGTCAGCGTACGGGAGGGTGGCGTACGGGTCGTACAGCGGAGGGTACGCATCGTACCGGGGTGTTCGAGGCACACAGTACCTTGAATCTTGACGGGGAGTTTGGGGCTGCCTCGGCAGACAAGAGGGGCGTCCCACGTTGCGGTCTTCACTTTTAGAGGGGTTTGCCTCAGGACTTTCACAGCTCGCCTCTAGGTGGGAGAAAGGAGGGGTGGCTTGGGGGTGAATTCAGCGCGAGGCGCTGCAACGTCATTCAGAGCGGGGAACCTGGGTGGTGTCAGTCCTTGCGGTGGACTCTACGGCTCGGGGGCCACAGAGGCTCGGTGCTCAGAGGGAGACAGTCCTTTCTTACGATGCGAGCTCCGGCTCGAGGGGACAGCAGCTTACTTTGCTCAGGGCAGGCTGTCGCTGTGCTCACAGCAGCACAGTCGTGCAGGGGGTCGCGGTGCTCGGCAGGATGGGGCACACAGGTTCTGAAGTCAGCAGGGCAATTCACCAGCAGCAGCTTCCTTTTCCTCTTGGGAGGGGTAGCACCCACTGTTCCTGGGGCGCAGTTCAGGGGGCAAGTTCACCAGCAAGCCCTTGGAGATTGTTCACAAAGCACAAGTTGATTCAAAAGTCTCAGTCTTTTCCTCTCCTCCTTGCAGCAAGGCACCCACCACAGGCCAGTCTCTCAGGCTTAGACAGTACTCCTCCATGCAGCTTTCCCAGGTCCTCTTCGGGCAGAGGTTCTTCTTGGCGTAAACAGGATCTGCTTTCTTAGAAGCAGGGCTCCTTTTATACAGTTTCTTTTGTTTTGTGGCCAGGGGGCCTGTGCCTGGCTCAGTCCGGTTTTGGAGCACTTTGTTGTGGTGACTCTGCTCTTTCCTTTCAGTGCACAGGGCAGACATCAGCTGCTCCACAGGGGGCGGAGCCAGCATTGTGGTGGCAGAGCACAAGTCTATTCAGAGTCTAGGTGTACTCCTCCCACCGATCCTGGTGTAATCTCTCTACCCACCACCTGGCAGCCAGCCTCTAGGAATTCCCAACCCTGCCCCTCACTGAACCTAGGCAGCACACACAGCAGAGGCGGACTGAAATGGCATAGACAAGTAAATACTATCTTTCTAAAAGTAGTATTTACAACCACAGGATATTAAAATAAACTTTACTAAAAGAAGTATTTTATTATTCTGAGTATAGGCATACTAAACTTGATTCTCTACCATGCTCTGAGTCTGCTGGGATAATAGTGTGTAATAGCAGCCCATTCTGGCCTATGGAGAGCAGGTAGCCTTTCAATAGTGAAACGAAAATGGCTGTAATTCACTATTCGGACAAGCCACACACATCAGAGCATATCCTACCTTATGCCTACTATGCACCCTGCCCTTGGGCCTACCATAGGGATGACTAATATGTAGTTAAGGGAAGGTTTAGGGACTGGCAAGTAGGTGCACTTGCGCAGTCAGCACCAGACTGCACGCAGTTTCTGCAATGGCAGACCCTAGACACCTTTTACTAGGCCGCTTCTGTGGGTGGAATAACCAGTGCTGCAAGCCCACCAGCAGCATTTGTATTTACAAGCCCTGGCACTCCTGGTGCACTTTACTAGGTGCTGATAGTAAACCAAATAGGCCAAACATCGACATCAATCGATGTATACACTTTTCATAATAGGGAGAGCATATGCACCTTAGCACTGATCAGCAGTGGTAAGGTGCCCGGAGTCATAAAACAGCCAACAGGTCAGAAAAAATACAGGAGGAAGGCAAAAAGTTCAAGGATGACCTTGCAGAAAGGGCCAAGTCCAACAAAGGGTAACAGAATAAAAACTAAAAGATTTAGAAATGTTTGTTTAGGGGTCAAAGGTCCGTTTTTTGACCTCTTATGAAATTTGACTAGTTGCCCTGTGAGATCAGACCGCGATTTCTCCAGTGATACCTCACTTTGTAACAGTGAAATTGTTTTAGCAAACATACATCCTTTGCACACTTCCAGGAGCTACAATGTAGGGTCAAAGGTCCAGGACTGTGCCTTTCAAGAGACTATGCATGACATTGTATGCCACCTATTCACAAAATATGCATCATTACTGTGGATGAAAGTCAGAAAATACATTTTTAGATGTTGGACACATCTCCAATAACTAGATTGAGAGCATTATATGAAGTACAAACATAACAGTGTTAGCCATTTTGTAATACGTTAAGTGCTGTCAAAAGCAGCAAAAATAAGCATTTGTGTCTTTATTGACGGGTGTCTCTGAAACATCCATTTTACTTCTGTGAACCAATTCTGCTAAGCTTATAACTTTAGATTCTGCATAACCAACACATGGTATGTGTCTTATATCAGTCATAAAATATGACAAATGGCCATAAACACAACAAATCTGCCTTTTTACCTTGTCAGTAAACAAAATAAATATGTTTGCCTCTCTGCTTTTAAAAACCTATATTTATTCATTACTCTACCAAAGCGGTCGTTTACACTTATTTTCATAGTCCTGTCTGCCATCTTGAATTGTAATGTGACTTCAGGGTGTTTTATAAATGTGTTTTTTATATAAATTGATATTTCAAGAATACTGAAACCAAAAATATAGTTTCCCAACACTATAATCGTAATTACACAAACTACAGAATGTTAAAGCAAAGCACTCCAGTCATTAAATGGCTTGGCACTAATGTATTTTCAATGGGCATTAATAGGGTTAACTGAGGGGTGGTAACTGAGTACGCTGCTCTTCATTGATGGGTGTAATGGAGTATGATGGATGGTAACTGGGAGTATGCTGCTGTGCTTCATTGGGAGGAAGTAACTGAGTGCGCTTCAGTACCTAACTGAGGGATGCTAACTAAGCTGCTGTGCTTTGAGGGGTGGTGAATGGGATTGAGGGTTGAAAATACTTTGCTGCTGTGCTTCTTTGAGCGGTGATGACTTGAGTACGCGGCTGTACTATCTTGATGGGTGGTAACGGAGTGGGCTTGGGTACTTTATTGAAGGTTGCTAACTGAGTATGACGGCTGGTAAGACTATGCTGCTGTGCTTCATTGATTGGCAATAACTGCGAGTACATTGCTGTTTCATTGAGGGGTTGTAATTCTTGTACGCTGTCTTATGTTGTGGTAAGGGAATAAGATGGGTGGTAACTGGGAATACGCTCCTGTGCTTTTTTTTGAGCGGTGTTGCCGGGCAGTAAGTTGCTGTGCCTTTTTGATGGAAAGTAACTGGGAGTATGCTGCTATACTTGAGGTGGTAAGCGAGTCCGCTGCTCTGCATAACAGAGGGATGATAGCTGACCGCTGCAGTGCTTTGAGAGGTGGTGAATGGGATTGAGAGGGATAATAATGGACTTTGATGCTGTGCTTTCTTAAGCTGTGATGTGCGCTGCTGAGCTTCTCTGAGGTGTGTAACGAGTACGCGTCTGTGATTGCTTGATTTGAGGTAAATGGGAGTACCCTGCTGTGCTACATTGAGGGGTGGTAACCAGGAGTACACTGCTATGCTTTATCAAGGAGTGCTAACGGAGTATGAGGGCTGGTAACAGACTATACTGCTGTACTTGATTGAGGGGCAATAACTGCAAGTGTGCTGCTGTGCTTAATTGAGTGGTGGGAACTGGGAGTATCCTGCTGTAGTTTGTTGAGGAGTGGCTAAGGAGTATGCTGCTGTACTTCATTGAGAGGTTGTAATGTAGTAGGCCAATGCTTTGAGAGGTTGTTACGGAGTACGCTGCTGTGCTTAATTGAAGGGTCTTAACTGGGAGTACCCTGCTGTTTCCTGAGGTGTAGTAACTGGACGTACGCTGCTGTTCAAAAAGGTGTGGTAACTGGGATTACCCCCACTGTGCTTCACTGAGGGGTGGTAACTGGCAGTAAGCTGCTGTCCATCAAAAGATGGTAACTGGGAATACGCTGCTATACTTGTGTATTGCTGGGCTGTACGTTGCTGTGCTTCATTGAGTGATGCTAACTGACTATGCTGCTGTGCTTTGAGGTGTGGTGAATGGGATTTTGATGGGTAATAGACTTCACTGGTGTGCTTTTTGGAGCGGTGATTAAGTACGCTGATGAGCTTCACTGACGGGTTGTAACGAAAGTTGTGGTAAGGGAATTTGATGGGTGTTAATTGTTGCGATACATCTGTATTTTGTGGTTCCGCTCTAAATATTTGTATTGAAGGTTATCAAAATACGATATAAAAACGCTTGTCAAGGGTTCTGAGGTTCTTAGAAAGCGTGTCCAGTGATATCCTAGTCCAACATTTCGTTACTTGAATGACCTCTGACATGCTACAGAATAGATGAAGAAGATTCCACCCTCAGAAGAAGGGAGGAGGATGTCACCTGCCACCTAATAATCAAGGAGCGAAAATACATCTCCACAATAATAGCAACTAAACCTAAATTTCAGTCAGGGGAAAATGCAAAGCTTCACAAAGTAGATCCAATAAATACAGTTTTTATTTGAAAATAAAGACCTAGATTTTAATCACTTTTCAAAAACAAGTCATTTATATTTGTATATATTGGAGCAAGTCAACAAGAAAGGAAAAAAAAAGAAACCTGAATACAAAACGAATGAGTAAATCCTAAATGAAATATACAATCTTTACCAAAACTGATTAAATGGTAAAATGAACCATATATCATATCCCCACAAATAGAGCTCTAAACAATAAAATATACAAACACATATATTTACATCAGTTATGACAATCGGCCACTCCACATTCTCACATTCAACAAATAAAACTATTATATCGACAACATATATATAAAAAGAGACGAAACTCCAGAGCAGATATAAAGGGCATAAAACAGGTGTTTCAATGGTATAAAGCCCACTGGTTCCAGTCTTGCACGGTGCCGACGCGCGTTTCGGTGCTAGGCTAACAAGTAGCCATCGCCTTCCTCGGGGCACTGGATAAGGAAGAGCACTGAAGTGGGGAAGACCACGAAACAAGGAAGATCTTACAGGTGTATGTGGGGGAGAACCTGTATCCACAGTCTACAAAATGTCGAAAAAGAGACTGCTCCCAGTACTCTATAAAACAAAAAATTACACAATTAGAGGCATTCCCCCTGCAAAGAATATTATAAATACGCCGCCGTTTCCACAAGATCCCCATCCAAAGAAAAAGAGATCCAAATCAGGAAAACAAAATACACTTTCAATGGTAAACAGAAGTAAGGCAAAACCAAAGGAAGTGGACAGAGTGTTGAACATTGCAAGCACTCACCCCCAGTCAACTGATCTGGGTTTAATCCATCACCGTTCTTTAGCCCAACAGAAAACAGAAGTAAACCATGAAATCAGTGACCCAAAAGAACTCAGTCCATACACACTATCTCTATGTTGATAGAAGATCTAGCAATACTATTGTAAATAGATAAAAATGCTTACATCCGAAAACTAGAAAAAGAGGGGCCAAAAAGCAACAAGAACATAAACTAACTCAGTGTCCAAGGGATAAGATCAAAAAGACGCTCTAGTTCTCAGAAATAATGTCTGCAATGTCTGATGGTAAATCAGACGTAGAAGACAAGATTATTCAGAATGACAAAGGCCAAACAATGCAGAGGATCTATAGAGGGACCAAGGAATAAAGAGGAAAAAAGGATGAGCACAAAAAAGATCACAAGCTGTAGCAACACGGAAAATAAACTTTTTTGCCAATTCAGGCAGAGAAGGTTAAAGTTTTACCTGGAATTAAACGTGTCAAAGAAGCATGCAAAGCTCCACACAACCCAAACGGAATCTGGATGCCCTTTTCAAAATAGTGATGCTGGAAAACAGGAATCTGTCGAAATATAAATGAACCAGGGTAGGCTCGTGCAGCCAAAGGATATATACAATACAAGAACAGTGGTCTCCTGGACACATACATCACAGATTGAAAAAAATATGTATGGAAAAAACTATGTAAGACAGGCTTAGATTAATAGTCGATAATAGTCGACTAAAAAAACTAAACGTGACGGACTATGAGCATCATATATAACAATATCCGAAAAAAATATATAACAAAGGACCAAAAACGCTCAAGAGCATGAACCAGATAAATCCATAATGGCAAATGCTACAGAATAGAGCAGAAGTGTGCTGAGTGGTGAACTAGGAAGTAGTATCTCTAGAGGGTAGTTGGTTACCGATGAACAGGCAAGCACATTGGCTACATAGTGGGTTATGGCAATGTAGCAAGGGTTAGGGCAGACGATTAGAAGGGTCTCTGTACCTGGCCATGAGGGAGAAATGGGACCACTGTCTGGCTTCTTGATTTCTTTGCAAGTAACTTCAGTGCATTGGTACACAGGTCTTCGTCAGACTTTCACACCTCTGATTTTGCCATGTGCAATTGGTGTCTCCGTGTGTTGGTGTGCCATTCTCTTCATGAGGCAATACTGCTGCCCTGCACAGTTCAACTCAGTGCTTTGGCATGCTGGTCCCTTTTTGGGGCCAAACTGCATACCTCTGGCCAGCCCTGCGCCATTCTCATCTGTGTTTTTATGTGCTGCTCCCTTTCGTGGGGCGATTTTGTGTACATTTGACCTGACCTGCAGAATTTATGATTCAGTGCTGTGATGCAGTGGTCCCTTCATGGGATGATCTCTGATGCAGTGGTCCCTTCATGGGATGATCTCTGATGCAGTGGTCCCTTAATGGGATGATCTCTGATGCAGTGGTCCCTTCATGAGATCTCTGATGCGCTGGTCCCTTCATGGGATGGTCTCTGATGCGCTGGTCCCTTCGTGGGATGATCTCTGGTCCCTTCGTGGGATGATCTCTGGTCCCTTCGTGGGATGATCTCTGTTCCCTTCATGGGATGATCTCTGGTGCACTCGTCCCTTCATGGGATGATCTCTGGTGCACTCGTCCCTTCATGGGATGATCTCTGGTGCACTCATCCCTTCATGGGATGGTCTCTGGTGCGCTGGTCCCTTCATGGGATGGTCTCTGGTGCGCTGGTCCCTTCATGGGATGGTCTCTGATGCGCTGGTCCCTTCATGGGATGGTCTCTGATGCGCTGGTCCCTTCATGGGATGGTCTCTGACGCACTGGTCCCTTCATGGGATGGTCTCTGACGCACTGGTCCCTTCATGGGATGGTCTCTGACGCGCTGGTCCCTTCATGGGATTGTCTCTGATGCGCTGGTCCCTTCATGGGATGGTCTCTGATGCGCTGGTCCCTTCATGGGATGGTCTCTGATGCGCTGGTCCCTTCATGGGATGGTCTCTGGTGCGCTGGTCCCTTCACGGGATGATCGTTGGTGCGCTGGTCCCTTCATGGGGTGATGTTTGGTGCCCTGGTACCTTCATGGGATGATGTTTGGTGCCGTGGTCCCTTCATGGCATGATCTGATGCAGTGGTCCCTTCACTAGATGACCTGATGCAGTGGTCCCTTCACTAGATGACCTGATGCAGTGGTCCCTTCACTAGATGACCTGATGCAGTGGTCCCTTCACTAGATGACCTGATGCAGTGGTCCCTTCACGGGATGATCTTTGATGCACTGGTCCCTTCACGGGATGATCTTTGATGCACTGGTCCCTTCACGGGATGATCTTTGATGCACTGGTCCCTTCGTGGGATGATCTCTGGTCCCTTCGTGGGATGATCTCTGGTCCCTTCGTGGGATGATCTCTGGTCCCTTCGTGGGATGATCTCTGGTCCATTCACGGGATGATCTCTGGTGCATTCACGGGATGATCTCTGGTGCACTGGTCCCTTCATGGGATGATCTCTGGTGCACTCGTCCCTTCATGGGATGATCCCTGATGCGCTGGTCCCTTCATGGGATGGTCCCTGATGCGCTGGTCCCTTCATGGGATGGTCTCTGATGCGCTGGTCCCTTCATGGGATGGTCCCTGATGCGCTGGTCCCTTCATGGGATGGTCTCTGATGCGCTGGTCCCTTCATGGGATGGTCTCTGATGCGCTGGTCCCTTCATGGGATGGTCTCTGATGCGCTGGTCCCTTCATGGGATGGTCTCTGATGCGCTGGTCCCTTCATGGGATGGTCTCTGATGCGCTGGTCCCTTCATGGGATGGTCTCTGATGCGCTGGTCCCTTCATGGGATGGTCTCTGATGCGCTGGTCCCTTCACGGGATGGTCTCTGGTGCGCTGGTCCCTTCACGGGATGATCGTTGGTGCGCTGGTCCCTTCACGGGATGATCGTTGGTGCGCTGGTCCCTTCACGGGATGGTCTCTGGTCCCTTCATGGGGTGATCTTTGATGCACTGGTCCCTTCATGGGATGATCTTTGATGCACTGGTCCCTTCATGGGATGATCGTTGGTGCGCTGGTCCCTTCATGGGATGGTCTCTGGTCCCTTCATGGGGTGATCTTTGATGCACTGGTCCCTTCATGGGATGATCTTTGATGCGCTGGTCCCTTCATGGGATGATCTTTGATGCGCTGGTCCCTTCATGGGATGATCGTTGGTGCGCTGGTCCCTTCTTGGGATGATCTCTGGTCCCTTCATGGGATGGTCTCTGGTCCCTTCATGGGATGATCTTTGGTGCCCTGGTCCCTTCATGGGATGATCTGATGCAGTGGTCCCTTCATGGGATGATCTGATGCAGTGGTCCCTTCATGGGATGGTCTTTGGTCCCATCATGGGATCTGATGCGCTGGTCCCTTCATGGGATGATCTCTGGTCCCTTCGTGGGATGATCTCTGGTCCCTTCGTGGGATGATCTCTGGTCCCTTCGTGGGATGATCTCTGGTCCTTCACGGGATGATCTCTGGTCCTTCACGGGATGATCTCTGGTCCTTCACGGGATGATCTCTGGTGCACTGGTCCCTTCATGGGATGATATTGCATACATCTAATCTGAGTGCTCTGATGCCCTGGTCCCTTCATGGGATGATCGTTGATGCCCTGGTCCCTTCATGGGATGATCGTTGATGCCCTGGTCCCTTCATGGGATGATCGTTGATGCCCTGGTCCCTTCATGGGATGATCGTTGATGCCCTGGTCCCTTCATGGGATGATCGTTGATGCCCTTGTCCCTTCATGGGATGATCGTTGATGCCCTTGTCCCTTCATGGGATGATCGTTGATGCCCTTGTCCCTTCATGGGATGATCGTTGATGCCCTGGTCCCTTCATGGGATGATCGTTGATGCCCTGGTCCCTTCATGGGATGATCGTTGATGCCCTGGTCCCTTCATGGGATGATCGTTGATGCCCTGGTCCCTTCATGGGATGATCGTTGATGCCCTGGTCCCTTCATGGGATGATCGTTGATGCACTGGTCCCTTCATGGGATTATCTTTGCGCTGGTCCTTTCATGGGATCTTGCATACCTCTAATCTGAGAGCTGTGATGCACTGGTCCCTTAATGGGATGATCTCTGATGCACTGGTCCCTTAATGGGATGATCTCTGATGCACTGGTCCCTTAATGGGATGATCTCTGATGCACTGGTCCCTTAATGGGATGATCTCTGATGCACTGGTCCCTTAATGGGATGATCACTGGTCCCCTTCACGGGATGATCGCTGGTCCCCTTCACGGGATGATCGCTGGTCCCCTTCACGGGATGATCGCTGGTCCCCTTCACGGGATGATCGCTGGTCCCCTTCACGGGATGATCGCTGGTCCCCTTCACGGGATGATCGCTGGTCCCCTTCACGGGATGATCGCTGGTCCCCTTCACGGGATGATCGCTGGTCCCCCTTCACGGGATGATCGCTGGTCCCCCTTCACGGGATGATCGCTGGTCCCCCTTCGCGGGATGATCGCTGGTCCCCCTTCGCGGGATGATCGCTGGTCCCCCTTCGCGGGATGATCGCTGGTCCCCCTTCGCGGGATGATCGCTGGTCCCCCTTCGCGGGATGATCGCTGGTCCCCCTTCGCGGGATGATCGCTGGTCCCCCTTCGCGGGATGATCGCTGGTCCCCCTTCGCGGGATGATCGCTGGTCCCCCTTCGCGGGATGATCGCTGGTCCCCCTTCGCGGGATGATCGCTGGTCCCTTCGCGGGATGATATTGCATACATCTAATCTGAGTGCTGTGATGCGCTGGTCCCTTCACGGGATGATCGTTGGTGCGCTGGTCCCTTCACGGGATGATATTGCATACATCTAATCTGAGTGCTGTGATGCGCTGGTCCCTTCACGGGATGATCGTTGGTGCGCTGGTCCCTTCACGGGATGATCGTTGGTGCGCTGGTCCCTTCACGGGATGGTCTCTGTTGCGCTGGTCCCTTCATGGGATGATATTGCATACATCTAATCTGAGTGCTGTGATGCACTGGTCCCTTCATGGGATGATCTCTCATGCAGTGGTCCCTTCATGGGATGATCTGATGCGCTGGTCCCTTCATGAGATCTCTGATGCGCTGGTCCCTTCATGGGATGGTCTCTGATGCACTGGTCCCTTCATGGGATGGTCTCTGATGCGCTGGTCCCTTCATGGGATGGTCTCTGATGCGCTGGTCCCTTCATGGGATGGTCTCTGATGCGCTGGTCCCTTCATGGGATGGTCTCTGATGCGCTGGTCCCTTCATGGGATGGTCTCTGATGCGCTGGTCCCTTCATGGGATGGTCTCTGAGCTGGTCCCTTCACTGGATGATCTTTGGTGCGCTGGTCCCTTCATGGGATGATCTTTGGTGCGCTGGTCCCTTCATGGGATGATCTTTGGTGCGCTGGTCCCTTCATGGGATGATCTTTGGTGCGCTGGTCCCTTCATGGGATGATCTTTGGTGCGCTGGTCCCTTCATGGGATGATCTTTGGTGCGCTGGTCCCTTCATGGGATGATCTTTGGTGCGCTGGTCCCTTCATGGGATGATCTTTGGTGCGCTGGTCCCTTCATGGGATGATCTTTGGTGCGCTGGTCCCTTCATGGGATGATCTTTGGTGCGCTGGTCCCTTCATGGGATGATCTTTGGTGCGCTGGTCCCTTCATGGGATGATCTTTGGTGCGCTGGTCCCTTCATGGGATGATCTTTGGTGCGCTGGTCCCTTCATGGGATGATCTCTGATGCGCTGGTCCCTTCATGGGATGGTCTCTGGTCCCTTCATGGGATGATCTGATGCGCTGGTCCCTTCATGGGGTAATCTTTGATGCAGTGGTCCCTTCATGGGGTAATCTTTGATGCAGTGGTCCCTTCATGGGGTAATCTTTGATGCAGTGGTCCCTTCATGGGGTGATCTTTGATGCAGTGGTCCCTTCATGGGGTGATCTTTGATGCAGTGGTCCCTTCATGGGGTGATCTTTGATGCAGTGGTCCCTTCACTGGATGATCTGATGCGGTGGTCCCTTCACTAGATGATCTGATGCGGTGGTCCCTTCACTAGATCTTTGATGCAGTGGTCCCTTCACTAGATGATCTTTGATGCAGTGGTCCCTTCACTTGATGGTCTTTGGTGCCCTGGTCCCTTCATGGGATGATCTGATGCAGTGGTCCCTTCATGGGATGATCTGATGCAGTGGTCCCTTCATGGGATGATCTGATGCAGTGGTCCCTTCATGGGATGATCTGATGCAGTGGTCCCTTCATGGGATGACCTGATGCAGTGGTCCCTTCACTAGATGACCTGATGCAGTGGTCCCTTCACGGGATGATCTTTGATGCACTGGTCCCTTCACGGGATCTCTGGTGCACTGGTCCCTTCATTTGATGTTTTCTGATTCTCTGGTCCCTTCATGGGATGATCTCTGGTCCCTTCATGGGATGATCTCTGGTCCCTTCATGGGATGATCTCTGGTCCCTTCATGGGATGATCTCTGGTCCCTTCATGGGATGATCTCTGGTCCCTTCATGGGATGATCGCTGGTCCCTTCGCGGGATGATCGCTGGTCCCTTCGCGGGATGATCGCTGGTCCCTTCGCGGGATGATCGCTGGTCCCTTCGCGGGATGATCGCTGGTCCCTTCGCGGGATGATCGCTGGTCCCTTCGCGGGATGATCGCTGGTCCCTTCGCGGGATGATCGCTGGTCCCTTCGCGGGATGATCGCTGGTCCCTTCGCGGGATGATCGCTGGTCCCTTCGCGGGATGATCGCTGGTCCCTTCGCGGGATGATCGCTGGTCCCTTCGCGGGATGATCGCTGGTCCCTTCGCGGGATGATCGCTGGTCCCTTCGCGGGATGATCGCTGGTCCCTTCGCGGGATGATCGCTGGTCCCTTCGCGGGATGATCGCTGGTCCCTTCGCGGGATGATCGCTGGTCCCTTCGCGGGATGATCGCTGGTCCCTTCGCGGGATGATCGCTGGTCCCTTCGCGGGATGATCGCTGGTCCCTTCGCGGGATGATCGCTGGTCCCTTCGCGGGATGATCGCTGGTCCCTTCGCGGGATGATCGCTGATGCTCTGGTCCCTTCATGGGATGATCTCTGATGCTCTGGTCCCTTCATGGGATGATCTCTGATGCTCTGGTCCCTTCATGGGATGATCTTGTATACCACTAATCTGAGTGCTGTGATGCCCTGGTCCCTTCATGGGATAATCTCTGATGGCCTGGTCCCTTCATGGGATGATCTGATGCCCTGGTCCCTTCATGGGATAATCTGATGCCCTGGTCCCTTCATGAGATGATCTGATGCCCTGGTCCCTTCATGGGATGATCTCTGGTCCCTTCATGGGATGATCTCTGGTCCCTTCATGGGATGATCTCTGGTCCCTTCATGGGATGATCTCTGGTCCCTTCATGGGATGATCTCTGGTCCCTTCATGGGATGATCTCTGGTCCCTTCATGGGATGATGCCTGATGCCCTGGTCCCTTCATGGGATGATGCCTGATGCCCTGGTCCCTTCATGGGATGATGCCTGATGCCCTGGTCCCTTCATGGGATGATGCCTGATGCCCTGGTCCCTTCATGGGATGATGCCTGATGCCCTGGTCCCTTCATGGGATGATGCCTGATGCCCTGGTCCCTTCATGAGATGATATCTGATGCACTGGTCCCTTCATGGGATGATATCTGATGCACTGGTCCCTTCATGGGATGATCTCTGATGCACTGGTCCCTTCATGGGATGATCTCTGATGCACTGGTCCCTTCATGGGATGATCTCTGATGCGCTGGTCCCTTCATGGGATCTCTGATGCGCTGGTCCCTTCATTGGATCTCTGATGCGCTGGTCCCTTCATTGGATCTCTGATGAGCTGGTCCCTTCATGGGCTGATCTCTGATGCACTGGTCCCTTCATGGGATGATCTCTGATGCACTCGTCCCTTCATTGGATCTTGCATGAGTGCTGTGATGCACTGGTCCCTTCATGGGACGATCTCTGATGCCCTGGTCCCTTCATGGGACGATCTCTGATGCCCTGGTCCCTTCATGGGACGATCTCTGATGCCCTGGTCCCTTCATGGGACGATCTCTGATGCCCTGGTCCCTTCATGGGACGATCTCTGATGCCCTGGTCCCTTCATGGGACGATCTCTGATGCCCTGGTCCCTTCATGGGACGATCTCTGATGCCCTGGTCCCTTCATGGGACGATCTCTGATGCCCTGGTCCCTTCATGGGACGATCTCGGATGCCCTGGTCCCTTCATGGGACGATCTCGGATGCCCTGGTCCCTTCATGGGACGATCTCGGATGCCCTGGTCCCTTCATGGGACGATCTCGGATGCCCTGGTCCCTTCATGGGACGATCTCGGATGCCCTGGTCCCTTCATGGGACGATCTCGGATGCCCTGGTCCCTTCATGGGACGATCTCGGATGCCCTGGTCCCTTCATGGGACGATCTCGGATGCCCTGGTCCCTTCATGGGACGATCTCGGATGCCCTGGTCCCTTCATGGGACGATCTCGGATGCCCTGGTCCCTTCATGGGACGATCTCGGATGCCCTGGTCCCTTCATGGGACGATCTCTGATGCCCTGGTCCCTTCATGGGACGATCTCTGATGCCCTGGTCCCTTCATGGGACGATCTCTGATGCCCTGGTCCCTTCATGGGACGATCTCTGATGCCCTGGTCCCTTCATGGGACGATCTCTGATGCCATGGTCCCTTCATGGGATCTTGCATACCTCTAATCTGAGAGCTGTGATGCACTGGTCCCTTCATGGGATGATCTCTGATGCACTGGTCCCTTCATGGGATGATCTCTGATGCACTGGTCCCTTCATGGGATGATCTCTGATGCACTGGTCCCTTCATGGGATGATCTCTGATGCACTGGTCCCTTCATGGGATGATCTCTGATGCACTGGTCCCTTCATGGGATGATCTCTGATGCACTGGTCTCTGATGCACTGGTCCCTTCATGGGGTGATCTCTGATGCTCTGGTCCCTTCATGGTATGATCTCTGATGCTCTGGTCCCTTCATGGTATGATCTCTGATGCACTCGTCCCTTCATGGGATGATCTCTGATGCACTGGTCCCTTCACGGGATGATCTCTGCGCTGGTCCCTTCATGGGATGATCTTGCATACGTCTAATCTGAGGGCTGTGATGCCCTGGTCCCTTCATGGGATGATCGTTGATGCCCTGGTCCCTTCATGGGATGATCTTGCATACCTTATCTGCCTGCTGTGATGCACTGGCCCCTTCATGGGATGATCTTGCATACCTTATCTGCGTGCTGTGATGCTCTGGCCCCTTCATGGGATCTCTGATGCTCTGGCCCCTTCATGGGATGATATGCTCTGGTCCCTTCATGGGATCGTTGATGCACTGGACCCTTCATGGGATGATCGTTGATGCACTGGACCCTTCATGGGATGATATGCTCTAGTCCCTTCATGGGATCTCTGATGCACTGGCCCCTTCATGGGATGATCGTTGATGCACTGGACCCTTCATGGGATGATATGCTCTGGTCCCTTCATGGGATCTCTGATGCACTGGCCCCTTCATGGGATGATCATTGATGCACTGGACCCTTCATGGGATGATATGCTCTGGTCCCTTCATGGGGATCGTTGATGCACTGGCCCCTTCATGGGATCGTTGATGCACTGGCCCCTTCATGGGATGATCGTTGATGCACTGGCCCCTTCATGGGATGATCGTTGATGCACTGGTCCCTTCATGGGATGATCGTTGATGCACTGGCCCCTTCATGGGATGATATGCTCTGGTCCCTTCATGGGATCGTTGATGCACTGGCCCCTTCATGGGATGATCGTTGATGCACTGGACCCTTCATGGGATGATCGTTGATGCGCTGGTCCCTTCATGGGAATATCTGATGCGCTGGTCCCTTAATGGGATGATCTGATGCCCTGGTCCCTTAATGAGATGATCTTGCATACCACTAATCTGAGTGGTCTGATGCACTGGTCCCTTCATGGGATGATCTCTGCACTGGTCCCTTCATGGGATGATCTCTGCACTGGTCCCTTCATGGGATGATCTCTGCACTGGTCCCTTCATGGGATGATCTCTGCGCTGGTCCCTTCATGGGATGGTCTCTGCTCTGGTCCCTACATGGGATGGTCTCTGCTGCACTGGTCCCTACATGGGATGATCTCTGCTGCACTGGTCCCTACATGGGATGATCTCTGCTGCACTGGTCCCTACATGGGATGATCTCTGCTGCACTGGTCCCTTTATGGGATGATCTCTGCTGCACTGGTCCCTTTATGGGATGATCTCTGCTGCACTGGTCCCTTTATGGGATCATCCCTGGTGCACTGGTCCCTACATGGGATCATCCCTGGTGCACTGGTCCCTTCATGGGATCATCCCTGGTGCACTGGTCCCTTCATGGGATCATCCCTGGTGCACTGGTCCCTTCATGGGATCATCCCTGGTGCACTGGTCCCTTCATGGGATCATCCCTGGTGCACTGGTCCCTTCATGGGATCATCCCTGGTGCACTGGTCCCTTCATGGGATCATCCCTGGTGCACTGGTCCCTTCATGGGATCATCCCTGGTGCACTGGTCCCTTCATGGGATCATCCCTGGTGCACTGGTCCCTTCATGGGATCATCCCTGGTGCACTGGTCCCTTCATGGGATCATCCCTGGTGCACTGGTCCCTTCATGGGATCATCCCTGGTGCACTGGTCCCTTCATGGGATCATCCCTGGTGCACTCATCCCTTCATGGGATGATCTCTGCACTGGTCCCTACATGGGATGATCTCTGCGCTGGTCCCTACATGGGATGATCTCTGCGCTGGTCCCTACATGGGATGATCTCTGCGCTGGTCCCTACATGGGATGATCTCTGATGCGCTGGTCCCTACATGGGATGATCTCTGATGCACTGGCCCCCTCATGGGAAGATCTCTGATGCACTGGCCCCCTCATGGGAAGATCTCTGATGCACTGGCCCCCTCATGGGAAGATCTCTGATGCACTGGCCCCCTCATGGGAAGATCTCTGATGCACTGGCCCCCTCATGGGATGATCTCTGATGCACTGGCCCCCTCATGGGATGATCGTTGATGCCCTGGTCCCTTCATGGGATGATCCTTGATGCCCTGGTCCCTTCATGGCAAGATCGTTGATGCCCTGGTCCCTTCATGGCAAGATCGTTGATGCCCTGGTCCCTTCATGGCAAGATCGTTGATGCCCTGGTCGTTATGGCAAGATCGTTGATGCCCTGGTCCCTTCGCAGGATGATCTTGCATACCTTATCTGCGTGCTGTGATGCACTGGCCCCTTCATGGGATCTCTGATGCACTGGCCCCTTCATGGGATGATATGCTCTGGTCCCTTCATGGGATCGTTGATGCACTGGCCCCTTCATGGGATGATCGTTGATGCACTGGACCCTTCATGGGATGATATGCTCTGGTCCCTTCATGGGATCTCTGATGCACTGGCCCCTTATGGGATGATCGTTGATGCACTGGCCCCTTCATGGGATGATATGCTCTGGTCCCTTCATGGGATCGTTGATGCACTGGTCCCTTCATGGGATGATCGTTGATGCACTGGTCCCTTCATGGGATGATCGTTGATGCACTGGCCCCTTCTTGGGATGATATGCTCTGGTCCCTTCATGGGATCGTTGATGCACTGGACCCTTCATGGGATGATCGTTGATGCACTGGACCCTTCATGGGATGATATGCTCTGGTCCCTTCATGGGATCTCTGATGCACTTGCCACATCATGGGATGATCGTTGATGCACTGGACCCTTCATGGGATGATATGCTCTGGTCCCTTCATGGGATCTCTGATGCACTGGCCCCTTCATGGGATGATCGTTGATGCACTGGCCCCTTCATGGGATGATCGTTGATGCACTGGTCCCTTCATGGGATGATCGTTGATGCACTGGCCCCTTCATGGGATGATATGCTCTGGTCCCTTAATTGGATGATCTGAGGCACTGGTCCCTTAATTGGATGATCTGAGGCACTGGTCCCTTAATTGGATGATCTGAGGCACTGGTCCCATAATTGGATGATCTGTTGCACTGTTCCCTTTGTGGGATGATCGCTGATGCGCTGGTCCCTTTGTGGGATGATCGCTGATGCGCTGGTCCCTTTGTGGGATGATCGCTGATGCGCTGGTCCCTTTGTGGGATGATCGCTGATGCGCTGGTCCCTTTGTGGGATGATCGCTGATGCGCTGGTTCCTTTGTGGGATGATCGCTGATGCGCTGGTCCCTTTGTGGGATGATCGCTGATGCGCTGGTCCCTTTGTGGGATGATCGCTGATGCGCTGGTCCCTTTGTGGGATGATCGCTGATGCGCTGGTCCCTTTGTGGGATGATCGCTGATGCGCTGGTCCCTTTGTGGGATGATCGCTGATGCGCTGGTCCCTTTGTGGGATGATCGCTGATGCGCTGGTCCCTTTGTGGGATGATCGCTGATGCGCTGGTCCCTTTGTGGGATGATCGCTGATGCGCTGGTCCCTTTGTGGGATGATCGCTGATGCGCTGGTCCCTTTGTGGGATGATCGCTGATGCGCTGGTCCCTTTGTGGGATGATCGCTGATGCGCTGGTCCCTTTGTGGGATGATCGCTGATGCGCTGGTCCCTTTGTGGGATGATCGCTGATGCGCTGGTCCCTTTGTGGGATGATCGCTGATGCGCTGGTCCCTTTGTGGGATGATCGCTGATGCGCTGGTCCCTTTGTGGGATGATCGCTGATGCGCTGGTCCCTTTGTGGGATGATCGCTGATGCGCTGGTCCCTTTGTGGGATGATCGCTGATGCGCTGGTCCCTTTGTGGGATGATCGCTGATGCGCTGGTCCCTTTGTGGGATGATCGCTGATGCGCTGGTCCCTTTGTGGGATGATCGCTGATGCGCTGGTCCCTTTGTGGGATGATCGCTGATGCGCTGGTCCCTTTGTGGGATGATCGCTGATGCGCTGGTCCCTTTGTGGGATGATCGCTGATGCGCTGGTCCCTTTGTGGGATGATCGCTGATGCGCTGGTCCCTTTGTGGGATGATCGCTGATGCGCTGGTCCCTTTGTGGGATGATCGCTGATGCGCTGGTCCCTTTGTGGGATGATCGCTGATGCGCTGGTCCCTTTGTGGGATGATCGCTGATGCGCTGGTCCCTTTGTGGGATGATCGCTGATGCGCTGGTCCCTTTGTGGGATGATCGCTGATGCGCTGGTCCCTTTGTGGGATGATCGCTGATGCGCTGGTCCCTTTGTGGGATGATCGCTGATGCGCTGGTCCCTTTGTGGGATGATCGCTGATGCGCTGGTCCCTTTGTGGGATGATCGCTGATGCGCTGGTCCCTTTGTGGGATGATCGCTGATGCGCTGGTCCCTTTGTGGGATGATCGCTGATGCGCTGGTCCCTTTGTGGGATGATCGCTGATGCGCTGGTCCCTTTGTGGGATGATCGCTGATGCGCTGGTCCCTTTGTGGGATGATCGCTGATGCGCTGGTCCCTTTGTGGGACGATCGCTGATGCGCTGGTCCCTTTGTGGGACGATCGCTGATGCGCTGGTCCCTTTGTGGGACGATCGCTGATGCGCTGGTCCCTTTGTGGGACGATCGCTGATGCCCTGGTCCCTTTGTGGGACGATCGCTGATGCCCTGGTCCCTTTGTGGGACGATCGCTGATGCCCTGGTCCCTTTGTGGGACGATCGCTGATGCCCTGGTCCCTTTGTGGGACGATCGCTGATGCCCTGGTCCCTTTGTGGGACGATCGCTGATGCCCTGGTCCCTTTGTGGGACGATCGCTGATGCCCTGGTCCCTTTGTGGGACGATCGCTGATGCCCTGGTCCCTTTGTGGGACGATCGCTGATGCCCTGGTCCCTTTGTGGGACGATCGCTGATGCCCTGGTCCCTTTGTGGGACGATCGCTGATGCCCTGGTCCCTTTGTGGGACGATCGCTGATGCCCTGGTCCCTTTGTGGGACGATCGCTGATGCCCTGGTCCCTTTGTGGGACGATCGCTGATGCCCTGGTCCCTTTGTGGGACGATCGCTGATGCCCTGGTCCCTTTGTGGGACGATCGCTGATGCCCTGGTCCCTTTGTGGGACGATCGCTGATGCCCTGGTCCCTTTGTGGGACGATCGCTGATGCCCTGGTCCCTTTGTGGGACGATCGCTGATGCCCTGGTCCCTTTGTGGGACGATCGCTGATGCCCTGGTCCCTTTGTGGGACGATCGCTGATGCCCTGGTCCCTTTGTGGGACGATCGCTGATGCCCTGGTCCCTTTGTGGGACGATCGCTGATGCCCTGGTCCCTTTGTGGGACGATCGCTGATGCCCTGGTCCCTTTGTGGGACGATCGCTGATGCCCTGGTCCCTTTGTGGGACGATCGCTGATGCCCTGGTCCCTTTGTGGGACGATCGCTGATGCCCTGGTCCCTTTGTGGGACGATCGCTGATGCCCTGGTCCCTTTGTGGGACGATCGCTGATGCCCTGGTCCCTTTGTGGGACGATCGCTGATGCCCTGGTCCCTTTGTGGGACGATCGCTGATGCCCTGGTCCCTTTGTGGGACGATCGCTGATGCCCTGGTCCCTTTGTGGGACGATCGCTGATGCCCTGGTCCCTTTGTGGGACGATCGCTGATGCCCTGGTCCCTTTGTGGGACGATCGCTGATGCCCTGGTCCCTTTGTGGGACGATCGCTGATGCCCTGGTCCCTTTGTGGGACGATCGCTGATGCCCTGGTCCCTTTGTGGGACGATCGCTGATGCCCTGGTCCCTTTGTGGGACGATCGCTGATGCCCTGGTCCCTTTGTGGGACGATCGCTGATGCCCTGGTCCCTTTGTGGGACGATCGCTGATGCCCTGGTCCCTTTGTGGGACGATCGCTGATGCCCTGGTCCCTTTGTGGGACGATCGCTGATGCCCTGGTCCCTTTGTGGGACGATCGCTGATGCCCTGGTCCCTTTGTGGGACGATCGCTGATGCCCTGGTCCCTTTGTGGGACGATCGCTGATGCCCTGGTCCCTTTGTGGGACGATCGCTGATGCCCTGGTCCCTTTGTGGGACGATCGCTGATGCCCTGGTCCCTTTGTGGGACGATCGCTGATGCCCTGGTCCCTTTGTGGGACGATCGCTGATGCCCTGGTCCCTTTGTGGGACGATCGCTGATGCCCTGGTCCCTTTGTGGGACGATCGCTGATGCCCTGGTCCCTTTGTGGGACGATCGCTGATGCCCTGGTCCCTTTGTGGGACGATCGCTGATGCCCTGGTCCCTTTGTGGGACGATCGCTGATGCCCTGGTCCCTTTGTGGGACGATCGCTGATGCCCTGGTCCCTTTGTGGGACGATCGCTGATGCCCTGGTCCCTTTGTGGGACGATCGCTGATGCCCTGGTCCCTTTGTGGGACGATCGCTGATGCCCTGGTCCCTTTGTGGGACGATCGCTGATGCCCTGGTCCCTTTGTGGGACGATCGCTGATGCCCTGGTCCCTTTGTGGGACGATCGCTGATGCCCTGGTCCCTTTGTGGGACGATCGCTGATGCCCTGGTCCCTTTGTGGGACGATCGCTGATGCCCTGGTCCCTTTGTGGGACGATCGCTGATGCCCTGGTCCCTTTGTGGGACGATCGCTGATGCCCTGGTCCCTTTGTGGGACGATCGCTGATGCCCTGGTCCCTTTGTGGGACGATCGCTGATGCCCTGGTCCCTTTGTGGGACGATCGCTGATGCCCTGGTCCCTTTGTGGGACGATCGCTGATGCCCTGGTCCCTTTGTGGGACGATCGCTGATGCCCTGGTCCCTTTGTGGGACGATCGCTGATGCCCTGGTCCCTTCGTGGGACGATCGCTGATGCCCTGGTCCCTTCGTGGGACGATCGCTGATGCCCTGGTCCCTTCGTGGGACGATCGCTGATGCCCTGGTCCCTTCGTGGGACGATCGCTGATGCCCTGGTCCCTTCGTGGGACGATCGCTGATGCCCTGGTCCCTTCATGGGATCTTGCATACCTCTAATCTGAACTCTTCTGCACTGGTCCCTTCATGGGATGATCTCTGCACTGGTCCCTTCATGGGATGATCGTTGATGCACTGGTCCCTTCATGGGATGATATGCCCTGGTCCCTCCATGGCAAGATCGTTGATGCCCTGGTCCCTTCGCAGGATGATATGCCCTGGTCCCTCCATGGCAAGATCGTTGATGCCCTGGTCCCTTCGCAGGATGATCTTGCATACCTTATCTGCGTGCTGTGATGCACTGGCCCCTTCATGGGATGATATGCTCTGGTCTCTTCATGGGATCTCTGATGCACTGGCCCCTTCATGGGATGATCGTTGATGCACTGGCCCCTTCATGGGATGATCGTTGATGTACTGGACCATTCATGGGATGATATGCTCTGGTCCCTTCATGGGATCGTTGATGCGCTGGCCCCCTCATGGGATGATCGTTGATGCGCTGGCCCCCTCATGGGATGATCGTTGATGCGCTGGTCCCTTCATGGGATGATCGTTGATGCGCTGGTCCCTTCATGGGATGATCGTTGATGCGCTGGTCCCTTCATGGGATGATCGTTGATGCGCTGGTCCCTTCATGGGACGATCGCTGATGCCCTGGTCCCTTCATGGGATCTTGCATACCTCTAATCTGAACTCTGATGCACTGGTCCCTTCATGGGATGATCTCTGCACTGGTCCCTTCATGGGATGATTTCTGCACTGGTCCCTTCATGGGATGATCTCTGCACTGGTCCCTTCATGGGATGATCTCTGCACTGGTCCCTTCATGGGATGATCTCTGCACTGGTCCCTTCATGGGATGATCGTTGATGCGCTGGTCCCTTCATGGGATGATCGTTGATGCGCTGGTCCCTTCATGGGATGATATGCCCTGGTCCCTCCATGGCAAGATCGTTGATGCCCTGGTCCCTTCGCAGGATGATCTTGCATACCTTATCTGCGTGCTGTGATGCACTGGCCCCTTCATGGGATGATATGCTCTGGTCTCTTCATGGGATCTGATGCACTGGCCCCTTCATGGGATGATCGTTGATGTACTGGACCCTTCATGGGATGATATGCTCTGGTCCCTTCATGGGATCTCTGATGCACTGGCCCCCTCATGGGATGATCGTTGATGCGCTGGCCCCCTCATGGGATGATCGTTGATGCGCTGGTCCCTTCATGGGATGATCGTTGATGCGCTGGTCCCTTCATGGGATGATCGTTGATGCGCTGGTCCCTTCATGGGATGATCGTTGATGCGCTGGTCCCTTCATGGGATGATCGTTGATGCGCTGGTCCCTTCATGGGATGATCGTTGATGCGCTGGTCCCTTCATGGGATGATCGTGGATGCGCTGGTCCCTTCATGGGATGATCGTTGATGCGCTGGTCCCTTCATGGGATGATCGTGGATGCGCTGGTCCCTTCATGGGATGATCGTGGATGCGCTGGTCCCTTCATGGGATGATGTCTGGTCCCTTCATGGGATGATGTCTGGTCCCTTCATGGGATGATGTCTGGTCCCTTCACGGGATGATGTCTGGTCCCTTCACGGGATGATGTCTGGTCCCTTCACGGGATGATGTCTGGTCCCTTCACGGGATGATGTCTGGTCCCTTCACGGGATGATGTCTGGTCCCTTCACGGGATGATGTCTGGTCCCTTCACGGGATGATGTCTGGTCCCTTCACGGGATGATGTCTGGTCCCTTCACGGGATGATGTCTGGGCCCTTCACGGGATGATGTCTGGTCCCTTCACGGGATGATGTCTGGTCCCTTCACGGGATGATGTCTGGTCCCTTCACGGGATGATGTCTGGTCCCTTCACGGGATGATGTCTGGTCCCTTCACGGGATGATGTCTGGTCCCTTCACGGGATGATGTCTGGTCCCTTCACGGGATGATGTCTGGTCCCTTCACGGGATGATGTCTGGTCCCTTCACGGGATGATGTCTGGTCCCTTCACGGGATGATGTCTGGTCCCTTCACGGGATGATGTCTGGTCCCTTCACGGGATGATGTCTGGTCCCTTCACGGGATGATATTGCATACGTCTAATCTGTGGGCTGTGATGCACTGGTCCCTTCATGGGATGATCGTTGATGCCCTGGTCCCTTCATGGCAAGATCGTTGATGCCCTGGTCCCTTCATGGCAAGATCGTTGATGCCCTGGTCCCTTCGCAGGATGATCTTGCATACCTTATCTGCGTGCTGTGATGCACTGGCCCCTTCATGGGATGATCTTGCATACCTTATCTGCGTGCTCTGATGCACTGGCCCCTTCATGGGAAGATATGCTCTGGTCCCTTCATGGGATCTCTGATGCACTGGCCCCTTCATGGGATGATCGTTGATGTACTGGACCCTTCATGGGATGATATGCTCTGGTCCCTTCATGGGATGATCGTTGATGCACTGGCCCCTTCATGGGATGATCGTTGATGCACTGGACCCTTCATCGGATGATGTGCTCTGGTCCCTTCATGGGATCTCTGATGCACTGGCCCCTTCATGGGATGATCGTTGATGCACTGGACCCTTCATGGGATGATATGCTCTGGTCCCTTCATGGGATCTCTGATGCACTTGCCACATCATGGGATGATCGTTGATGCACTGGACCCTTCATGGGATGATATGCTCTGGTCCCTTCATGGGATCTCTGATGCACTGGCCCCTTCATGGGATGATCGTTGATGCACTGGACCCTTCATGGGATGATATGCTCTGGTCCCTTCATGGGATCTCTGATGCACTGGCCCCTTCATGGGATGATCATTGATGCACTGGACCCTTCATGGGATGATATGCTCTGGTCCCTTCATGGGGATCGTTGATGCACTGGCCCCTTCATGGGATGATATGCTCTGGTCCCTTCATGGGATCGTTGATGCACTGGCCCCTTCATGGGATGATCGTTGATGCACTGGTCCCTTCATGGGATCGTTGATGCACTGGTCCCTTCATGGTATCGTTGATGCACTGGCCCCTTCATGGGATGATCGTTGATGCTCTGGCCCCTTCATGGGATGATATGCTCTGGCCCCTTCATGGGATCGTTGATGCACTGGCCCCTTCATGGGATCGTTGATGCACTGGCCCCTTCATGGGATGATCGTTGATGCACTGGACCCTTCATGGGATGATATGCTCTGGTCCCTTCATGGGATCTCTGATGCACTGGCCACTTCATGGGATGATCGTTGATGCACTGGACCCTTCATGGGATGATATGCTCTGGTCCCTTCATGGGATCTCTGATGCACTGGCCCCTTCATGGGATGATCGTTGATGCACTGGACCCTTTATGGGATGATATGCTCTGGTCCCTTAATTGGATGATCTGAGGCACTGGTCCCTTAATTGGATGATCTGAGGCACTGGTCCCTTAATTGGATGATCTGAGGCACTGGTCCCTTAATTGGATGATCTGTTGCGCTGGTCCCTTTGTGGGATGATCGCTGATGCGCTGGTCCCTTTGTGGGATGATCGCTGATGCGCTGGTCCCTTTGTGGGATGATCGCTGATGCGCTGGTCCCTTTGTGGGATGATCGCTGATGCGATGGTCCCTTTGTGGGATGATCGCTGATGCGCTGGTCCCTTTGTGGGATGATCGCTGATGCGCTGGTCCCTTTGTGGGATGATCGCTGATGCGCTGGTCCCTTTGTGGGATGATCGCTGATGCGCTGGTCCCTTTGTGGGATGATCGCTGATGCGCTGGTCCCTTTGTGGGATGATCGCTGATGCGCTGGTCCCTTTGTGGGATGATCGCTGATGCGCTGGTCCCTTTGTGGGATGATCGCTGATGCGCTGGTCCCTTTGTGGGATGATCGCTGATGCGCTGGTCCCTTTGTGGGATCTCTGCTGCATGGTCCCTTCATTGAATGATCGTTGATGCACTGGTCCCTTCATTGGATGATCGTTGATGCACTGGTCCCTTCATTGGATGATCGTTGATGCACTGGTCCCTTCATTGGATGATCGTTGATGCACTGGTCCCTTCATTGGATGATCGTTGATGCACTGGTCCCTTCATTGGATGATCGTTGATGCACTGGTCCCTTCATTGGATGATCGTTGATGCACTGGTCCCTTCATTGGATGATCGTTGATGCACTGGTCCCTTCATTGGATGATCGTTGATGCACTGGTCCCTTCATTGGATGATCGTTGATGCACTGGTCCCTTCATTGGATGATCGTTGATGCACTGGTCCCTTCATTGGATGATCGTTGATGCACTGGTCCCTTCATTGGATGATCGTTGATGCACTGGTCCCTTCATGGGATGATAGTTGATGCACTGGTCCCTTCATGGGATGATAGTTGATGCACTGGTCCCTTCATGGGATGATAGTTGATGCACTGGTCCCTTCATGGGATGATCTCTGATGCACTGGTCCCTTCATGGGATGATCTCTGATGCACTGGTCCCTTCATGGGATGATCTCTGATGCACTGGTCCCTTCATGGGATGATCTCTGATGCACTGGTCCCTTCATGGGATGATCTCTGATGCACTGGTCCCTTCATGGGATGATCTCTGATGCACTGGTCCCTTCACGGGATGATCCCTGCGCTGGTCCCTTCATGGGATGATCTTGCATACGTCTAATCTGAGGGCTGTGATGCCCTGGTCCCTTCATGGGATGATCGTTGATGCCCTGGTCCCTTCATGGGATGATCGTTGATGCCCTGGTCCCTTCATGGGATGGTCTTGCACACCTCTAATCTGAGTGCTGTGATGCACTGGTCCCTTAATGGGAAGATCGCTGATGCACTGGTCCCTTAATGGGAAGATCGCTGATGCACTGGTCCCTTAATGGGAAGATCGCTGATGCACTGGTCCCTTAATGGGAAGATCGCTGATGCACTGGTCCCTTAATGGGATGATCGCTGATGCACTGGTCCCTTAATGGGATGATCGCTGATGCACTTGTCCCTTAATGGGATGATCGCTGATGCACAGGTCCCTTCATGGGATGATCGCTGCGCTGGTCCCTTCATGGGAGGATCTGTTGCGCTGGTCCCTTCATGGGAGGATCTGTTGCGCTGGTCCCTTCATGGGAGGATCTGTTGCGCTGGTCCCTTCATGGGAGGATCTGTTGCGCTGGTCCCTTCATGGGAGGATCTGTTGCGCTGGTCCCTTCATGGGAGGATCTTGCGCTGGTCCCTTCATGGGAGGATCTTGCGCTGGTCCCTTCATGGGAGGATCTTGCGCTGGTCCCTTCATGGGAGGATCTTGCGCTGGTCCCTTCATGGGAGGATCTTGCGCTGGTCCCTTCATGGGAGGATCTCTGCGCTGGTCCTTTCATGGGATCTTGCATACCTCTAATCTGAGAGCTGTGATGCACTGGTCCCTTCATGGGATGATCTCTGATGCACCGGTCCCTTCATGGGATGATCTCTGATGCACCGGTCCCTTCATGGGATGATCTCTGATGCACTGGTCCCTGATGCACTGGTCCCTTCATGGGATGATATCTGATGCACTGGTCTCTGATGCACCGGTCCCTTCATGGGGTGATCTCTGATGCACCGGTCCCTTCATGGGGTGATCTCTGATGCACCGGTCCCTTCATGGGGTGATCTCTGATGCACCGGTCCCTTCATGGGATGATCTCTGATGCACTGGTCCCTTCATGGGATGATCTCTGATGCACTGGTCCCTTCATGGGATGATCTCTGATGCACTCGTCCCTTCATGGGATGATCTCTGATGCACTGGTCCCTTCACGGGATGATCTCTGCGCTGGTCCCTTCATGGGATGATCTTGCATACGTCTAACCTGAGGGCTGTGATGCACTGGTCCCTTCATCGGATGAACTGTTGCATTGGTCCCTTCATGGGAGGATCTGTTGCGCTGGTCCCTTCATGGGAGGATCTGTTGCGCTGGTCCCTTCATGGGAGGATCTGTTGCGCTGGTCCCTTCATGGGAGGATCTGTTGCGCTGGTCCCTTCATGGGAGGATCTGTTGCGCTGGTCCCTTCATGGGAGGATCTGTTGCGCTGGTCCCTTCATGGGAGGATCTGTTGCGCTGGTCCCTTCATGGGAGGATCTGTTGCGCTGGTCCCTTCATGGGAGGATCTGTTGCGCTGGTCCCTTCATGGGAGGATCTGTTGCGCTGGTCCCTTCATGGGAGGATCTGTTGCGCTGGTCCCTTCATGGGATGATCTGTTGCGCTGGTCCCTTCATGGGATGATCTGTTGCGCTGGTCCCTTCATGGGATGATCTGTTGCGCTGGTCCCTTCATGGGATGATCTGTTGCGCTGGTCCCTTCATGGGATGATCTGTTGCGCTGGTCCCTTCATGGGATGATCTGTTGCGCTGGTCCCTTCATGGGATGATCTGTTGCGCTGGTCCCTTCATGGGATGATCTGTTGCGCTGGTCCCTTCATGGGATGATCTGTTGCGCTGGTCCCTTCATGGGATGATCTGATGCGCTGGTCCCTTCATGGGATGATCTGATGCGCTGGTCCCTTCATGGGATGATCTGATGCGCTGGTCCCTTCATGGGATGATCTGATGCGCTGGTCCCTTCATGGGATGATCTGATGCGCTGGTCCCTTCATGGGATGATCTGATGCGCTGGTCCCTTCATGGGATGATCTGATGCGCTGGTCCCTTCATGGGATGATCTGATGCGCTGGTCCCTTCATGGGATGATCTGATGCGCTGGTCCCTGCATGGGATGATCTGATGCACTGGTCCCTGCATGGGATGATCTGATGCGCTGGTCCCTCCATGGGATGATCTGATGCGCTGGTCCCTCCATGGGATGATCTCTGATGCGCTGGTCCCTCCATGGGATGATCTCTGATGCGCTGGTCCCTCCATGGGATGATCTCTGATGCGCTGGTCCCTCCATGGGAAGATCGTTGATGCGCTGGTCCCTTCATGGGATGATCGTTGATGCGCTGGTCCCTTCATGGGATGATCGTTGATGCGCTGGTCCCTTCATGGGATGATCGTTGATGCGCTGGTCCCTTCATGGGATGATCGTTGATGCGCTGGTCCCTTCATGGGATGATCGTTGATGCGCTGGTCCCTTCATGGGATGATCGTTGATGCGCTGGTCCCTTCATGGGATGATCGTTGATGCGCTGGTCCCTTCATGGGATGATCGTTGATGCGCTGGTCCCTTCATGGGATGATCGTTGATGCGCTGGTCCCTTCATGGGATGATCGTTGATGCGCTGGTCCCTTCATGGGATGATCGTTGATGCGCTGGTCCCTTCATGGGATGATCGTTGATGCGCTGGTCCCTTCATGGGATGATCGTTGATGCGCTGGTCCCTTCATGGGATGATCGTTGATGCGCTGGTCCCTTCATGGGATGATCGTTGATGCGCTGGTCCCTTCATGGGATGATCGTTGATGCGCTGGTCCCTTCATGGGATGATCGTTGATGCGCTGGTCCCTTCATGGGATGATCGTTGATGCACTGGTCCCTTAATGGGATGATCTCGGATGCACTGGTCCCTTAATGGGATGATCTCGAATGCACTGGTCCCTTAATGGGATGATCTCGGATGCACTGGTCCCTTAATGGGATGATCTCGGATGCACTGGTCCCTTAATGGGATGATCTCGGATGCACTGGTCCCTTCACGGGATGATGTCTGGTCCCTTCACGGGATGATGTCTGGTCCCTTCACGGGATGATGTCTGGTCCCTTCACGGGATGATGTCTGGTCCCTTCACGGGATGATGTCTGGTCCCTTCACGGGATGATGTCTGGTCCCTTCACGGGATGATGTCTGGTCCCTTCACGGGATGATGTCTGGTCCCTTCACGGGATGATGTCTGGTCCCTTCACGGGATGATATTGCATACGTCTAATCTGAGGGCTGTGATGCCCTGGTCCCTTCATGGGATGATCGTTGATGCCCTGGTCCCTTCATGGGATGATCGTTGATGCCCTGGTCCCTTCATGGGAAGATCGTTGATGCCCTGGTCCCTTCATGGGAAGATCGTTGATGCCCTGGTCCCTTCGCAGGATGATCTTGCATACCTTATCTGCGTGCTGTGATGCACTGGCCCCTTCATGGGATCTCTGATGCACTGGCCCCTTCATGGGATGATATGCTCTGGTCCCTTCATGGGATCGTTGATGCACTGGACCCTTCATGGGATGATCGTTGATGCACTGGACCCTTCATGGGATGATATGCTCTAGTCCCTTCATGGGATCTCTGATGCACTGGCCCCTTCATGGGATGATCGTTGATGCACTGGACCCTTCATGGGATGATATGCTCTGGTCCCTTCATGGGATCTCTGATGCACTGGCCCCTTCATGGGATGATCGTTGATGTACTGGACCCTTCATGGGATGATATGCTCTGGTCCCTTCATGGGATCTCTGATGCACTGGCCCCTTCATGGGATGATATGCTCTGGTCCCTTCATGGGATCTCTGATGCACTTGCCACATCATGGGATGATCGTTGATGCACTGGACCCTTCATGGGATGATATGCTCTGGTCCCTTCATGGGATCTCTGATGCACTGGCCCCTTCATGGGATGATCGTTGATGCACTGGACCCTTCATGGGATGATATGCTCTGGTCCCTTCATGGGGATCGTTGATGCACTGGCCCCTTCATGGGATGATATGCTCTGGTCCCTTCATGGGATCGTTGATGCACTGGCCCCTTCATGGGATGATCGTTGATGCACTGGTCCCTTCATGGGATCGTTGATGCACTGGTCCCTTCATGGGATCGTTGATGCACTGGCCCCTTCATGGGATGATCGTTGATGCTCTGGCCCCTTCATGGGATGATATGCTCTGGCCCCTTCATGGGATCGTTGATGCACTGGCCCCTTCATGGGATGATCGTTGATGCACTGGACCCTTCATGGGATGATATGCTCTGGTCCCTTCATGGGATCTCTGATGCACTGGCCCCTTCATGGGATGATCGTTGATGCACTGGACCCTTCATGGAATGATATGCTCTGGTCCCTTCATGGGATGATCGTTGATGCACTGGCCCCTTCATGGGATGATCGTTGATGCACTGGCCCCTTCATGGGATGATCGTTGATGCACTGGACCCTTCATGGGATGATCGTTGATGCACTGGTCCCTTAATGGGATGATCGTTGATGCACTGGTCCCTTAATGGGATGATCTCGGATGCACTGGTCCCTTAATGGGATGATCTCGAATGCACTGGTCCCTTAATGGGATGATCTCGGATGCACTGGTCCCTTAATGGGATGATCTCGGATGCACTGGTCCCTTAATGGGATGATCTCGGATGCACTGGTCCCTTAATGGGATGATCTCGGATGCACTGGTCCCTTCACGGGATGATGTCTGGTCCCTTCACGGGATGATGTCTGGTCCCTTCACGGGATGATGTCTGGTCCCTTCACGGGATGATGTCTGGTCCCTTCACGGGATGATGTCTGGTCCCTTCACGGGATGATGTCTGGTCCCTTCACGGGATGATGTCTGGTCCCTTCACGGGATGATGTCTGGTCCCTTCACGGGATGATGTCTGGTCCCTTCACGGGATGATGTCTGGTCCCTTCACGGGATGATGTCTGGTCCCTTCACGGGATGATATTGCATACGTCTAATCTGAGGGCTGTGATGCCCTGGTCCCTTCATGGGATGATCGTTGATGCCCTGGTCCCTTCATGGGATGATCGTTGATGCCCTGGTCCCTTCATGGGAAGATCGTTGATGCCCTGGTCCCTTCATGGGAAGATCGTTGATGCCCTGGTCCCTTCGCAGGATGATCTTGCATACCTTATCTGCGTGCTGTGATGCACTGGCCCCTTCATGGGATCTCTGATGCACTGGCCCCTTCATGGGATGATATGCTCTGGTCCCTTCATGGGATCGTTGATGCACTGGACCCTTCATGGGATGATCGTTGATGCACTGGACCCTTCATGGGTTGATATGCTCTAGTCCCTTCATGGGATCTCTGATGCACTGGCCCCTTCATGGGATGATCGTTGATGCACTGGACCCTTCATGGGATGATATGCTCTGGTCCCTTCATGGGATCTCTGATGCACTGGCCCCTTCATGGGATGATCGTTGATGTACTGGACCCTTCATGGGATGATATGCTCTGGTCCCTTCATGGGATCTCTGATGCACTGGCCCCTTCATGGGATGATCGTTGATGCACTGGACCCTTCATGGGATGATATGCTCTGGTCCCTTCATGGGATCTCTGATGCACTTGCCACATCATGGGATGATCGTTGATGCACTGGACCCTTCATGGGATGATATGCTCTGGTCCCTTCATGGGATCTCTGATGCACTGGCCCCTTCATGGGATGATCGTTGATGCACTGGACCCTTCATGGGATGATATGCTCTGGTCCCTTCATGGGGATCGTTGATGCACTGGCCCCTTCATGGGATGATATGCTCTGGTCCCTTCATGGGATCGTTGATGCACTGGCCCCTTCATGGGATGATCGTTGATGCACTGGTCCCTTCATGGGATCGTTGATGCACTGGTCCCTTCATGGGATCATTGATGCACTGGCCCCTTCATGGGATGATCGTTGATGCTCTGGCCCCTTCATGGGATGATATGCTCTGGCCCCTTCATGGGATCGTTGATGCACTGGCCCCTTCATGGGATGATCGTTGATGCACTGGACCCTTCATGGGATGATATGCTCTGGTCCCTTCATGGGATCTCTGATGCACTGGCCCCTTCATGGGATGATCGTTGATGCACTGGACCCTTCATGGAATGATATGCTCTGGTCCCTTCATGGGATGATCGTTGATGCACTGGCCCCTTCATGGGATGATCGTTGATGCACTGGACCCTTCATGGGATGATCGTTGATGCACTGGACCCTTTATGGGATGATATGCTCTGGTCCCTTAATTGGATGATCTGAGGCACTGGTCCCTTAATTGGATGATCTGAGGCACTGGTCCCTTAATTGGATGATCTGAGGCACTGGTCCCTTAATTGGATGATCTGAGGCACTGGTCCCATAATTGGATGATCTGAGGCACTGGTCCCATAATTGGATGATCTGTTGCGCTGGTCCCTTTGTGGGATGATCGCTGATGCGCTGGTCCCTTTGTGGGATGATCGCTGATGCGCTGGTCCCTTTGTGGGATGATCGCTGATGCGCTGGTCCCTTTGTGGGATGATCGCTGATGCGCTGGTCCCTTTGTGGGATGATCGCTGATGCGCTGGTCCCTTTGTGGGATGATCGCTGATGCGCTGGTCCCTTTGTGGGATGATCGCTGATGCGCTGGTCCCTTCACGGGATCTCTGCTGCATGGTCCCTTCATTGAATGATCGTTGATGCACTGGTCCCTTCATTGGATGATCGTTGATGCACTGGTCCCTTCATTGGATGATCGTTGATGCACTGGTCCCTTCATTGGATGATCGTTGATGCACTGGTCCCTTCATTGGATGATCGTTGATGCACTGGTCCCTTCATTGGATGATCGTTGATGCACTGGTCCCTTCATTGGATGATCGTTGATGCACTGGTCCCTTCATTGGATGATCGTTGATGCACTGGTCCCTTCATTGGATGATCGTTGATGCACTGGTCCCTTCATTGGATGATAGTTGATGCACTGGTCCCTTCATTGGATGATAGTTGATGCACTGGTCCCTTCATTGGATGATAGTTGATGCACTGGTCCCTTCATTGGATGATAGTTGATGCACTGGTCCCTTCATGGGATGATATCTGATGCACTGGTCCCTTCATGGGATGATATCTGATGCACTGGTCCCTTCATGGGATGATATCTGATGCACTGGTCCCTTCATGGGATGATATCTGATGCACTGGTCCCTTCATGGGATGATCTCTGATGCACTGGTCCCTTCATGGGATGATCTCTGATGCACTGGTCCCTTCATGGGATGATCTCTGATGCACTGGTCCCTTCATGGGATGATCTCTGATGCACTGGTCCCTTCATGGGATGATCTCTGATGCACTGGTCCCTTCATGGGATGATCTCTGATGCACTGGTCCCTTCATGGGATGATCTCTGATGCACTGGTCCCTTCATGGGATGATCTCTGATGCACTGGTCCCTTCACGGGATGATCCCTGCCCTGGTCCCTTCATGGGATGATCGTTGATGCCCTGGTCCCTTCATGGCACCATCTTATGCTCTGGTCCCTTCATGGGATGGTCTTGCACACCTCTAATCTGAGTGCTGTGATGCACTGGTCCCTTAATGGTATGATCGCTGATGCACTGGTCCCTTAATGGGATGATCGCTGATGCACTGGTCCCTTAATGGGATGATCGCTGATGCACTGGTCCCTTAATGGGATGATCGCTGATGCACTGGTCCCTTAATGGGATGATCGCTGATGCACTGGTCCCTTAATGGGATGATCGCTGATGCACTGGTCCCCTAATGGGATGATCGCTGATGCACTGGTCCCTTAATGGGATGATCGCTGATGCACTGGTCCCTTAATGGGATGATCGCTGATGCACAGGTCCCTTCATGGGAGGATCTGTTGCGCTGGTCCCTTCATGGGAGGATCTGTTGCGCTGGTCCCTTCATGGGAGGATCTGTTGCGCTGGTCCCTTCATGGGAGGATCTGTTGCGCTGGTCCCTTCATGGGAGGATATGTTGCGCTGGTCCCTTCATGGGAGGATATGTTGCGCTGGTCCCTTCATGGGAGGATCTTGCGCTGGTCCCTTCATGGGAGGATCTGTTGCACTGGTCCCTTCATGGGACGATCTCTGCGCTGGTCCTTTCATGGGATCTTGCATACCTCTAATCTGAGATCTGTGATGCACTGGTCCCTTCATGGGATGATCGCTGATGCACTCGTCCCTTCATGGGATGATCGCTGATGCACTGGTCCCTTCATGGGATGATCTCTGATGCACTGGTCCCTTCATGGGATGATCTCTGATGCACCGGTCCCTTCATGGGATGATCTCTGATGCACCGGTCCCTTCATGGGATGATCTCTGATGCACCGGTCCCTTCATGGGATGATCTCTGATGCACTGGTCCCTTCATGGGATGATCTCTAATGCACTGGTCCCTGATGCACTGGTCCCTTCATGGGATGATCTCTGATGCACTGGTCCCTTCATGGGATGATCTCTGATGCACTGGTCCCTTCATGGGATGATCTCTGATGCACTGGTCCCTTCATGGGATGATCTCTGATGCACTGGTCCCTTCATGGGATGATATCTGATGCACTGGTCTCTGATGCACTGGTCCCTTCATGGGGTGATCTCTGATGCACTGGTCCCTTCATGGGGTGATCTCTGATGCACTGGTCCCTTCATGGGGTGATCTCTGATGCACTGGTCCCTTCATGGGATGATCTGATGCACTGGTCCCTTCATGGGATGATCTCTGATGCACTGGTCCCTTCATGGGATGATCTCTGATGCACTGGTCCCTTCATGGGATGATCTCTGATGCACTGGTCCCTTCATGGGATGATCTCTGCACTCGTCCCTTCATGGGATGATCTCTGATGCACTGGTCCCTTCACGGGATGATCTTGCATACGTCTAACCTGAGGGCTGTGATGCCCTGGTCCCTTCATGGGATGATCGTTGATGCACTGGACCCTTCATGGGACCATCTTATGCTCTGGTCCCTTCATGGGATGGTCTTGCACACCTCTAATCTGAGTGCTGTGATGCACTGGTCCCTTAATGGTATGATCGCTGATGCACTGGTCCCTTAATGGGATGATCGCTGATGCACAGGTCCCTTCATCGGATGAACTGTTGCACTGGTCCCTTCATGGGAGGATCTGTTGCGCTGGTCCCTTCATGGGAGGATCTGTTGCGCTGGTCCCTTCATGGGAGGATCTGTTGCGCTGGTCCCTTCATGGGAGGATCTGTTGCGCTGGTCCCTTCATGGGAGGATCTGTTGCGCTGGTCCCTTCATGGGAGGATCTGTTGCGCTGGTCCCTTCATGGGAGGATCTGTTGCGCTGGTCCCTTCATGGGAGGATCTGTTGCGCTGGTCCCTTCATGGGAGGATCTGTTGCGCTGGTCCCTTCATGGGAGGATCTGTTGCGCTGGTCCCTTCATGGGAGGATCTGTTGCGCTGGTCCCTTCATGGGAGGATCTGTTGCGCTGGTCCCTTCATGGGAGGATCTGTTGCGCTGGTCCCTTCATGGGAGGATCTGTTGCGCTGGTCCCTTCATGGGAGGATCTGTTGCGCTGGTCCCTTCATGGGAGGATCTGTTGCGCTGGTCCCTTCATGGGAGGATCTGTTGCGCTGGTCCCTTCATGGGAGGATCTGTTGCGCTGGTCCCTTCATGGGAGGATCTGTTGCGCTGGTCCCTTCATGGGAGGATCTGTTGCGCTGGTCCCTTCATGGGAGGATCTGTTGCGCTGGTCCCTTCATGGGAGGATCTGTTGCGCTGGTCCCTTCATGGGAGGATCTGTTGCGCTGGTCCCTTCATGGGAGGATCTGTTGCGCTGGTCCCTTCATGGGAGGATCTGTTGCGCTGGTCCCTTCATGGGAGGATCTGTTGCGCTGGTCCCTTCATGGGAGGATCTGTTGCGCTGGTCCCTTCATGGGAGGATCTGTTGCGCTGGTCCCTTCATGGGAGGATCTGTTGCGCTGGTCCCTTCATGGGAGGATCTGTTGCGCTGGTCCCTTCATGGGAGGATCTGTTGCGCTGGTCCCTTCATGGGAGGATCTGTTGCGCTGGTCCCTTCATGGGAGGATCTGTTGCGCTGGTCCCTTCATGGGAGGATCTGTTGCGCTGGTCCCTTCATGGGAGGATCTGTTGCGCTGGTCCCTTCATGGGAGGATCTGTTGCGCTGGTCCCTTCATGGGAGGATCTGTTGCGCTGGTCCCTTCATGGGAGGATCTGTTGCGCTGGTCCCTTCATGGGAGGATCTGTTGCGCTGGTCCCTTCATGGGATGATCTGTTGCGCTGGTCCCTTCATGGGATGATCTGTTGCGCTGGTCCCTTCATGGGATGATCTGTTGCGCTGGTCCCTTCATGGGATGATCTGTTGCGCTGGTCCCTTCATGGGATGATCTGATGCGCTGGTCCCTTAATGGGATGATCTGATGCGCTGGTCCCTTAATGAGATGATCTTGCATACCTCTAATCTGAGTGATCTGATGCACTGGTCCCTGCATGGGATGATCTGATGCACTGGTCCCTGCATGGGATGATCTCTGATGCACTGGTCCCTCCATGGGATGATCTCTGATGCACTGGTCCCTCCATGGGATGATCTCTGATGCACTGGTCCCTCCATGGGATGATCTCTGATGCCCTGGTCCCTCCATGGGATGATCTCTGATGCCCTGGTCCCTCCATGGGATGATCGTTGATGCCCTGGTCCCTCCATGGGATGATCGTTGATGCCCTGGTCCCTCCATGGGATGATCGTTGATGCCCTGGTCCCTCCATGGGATGATCGTTGATGCCCTGGTCCCTCCATGGGATGATCGTTGATGCCCTGGTCCCTTCATGGGATGATCGTTGATGCCCTGGTCCCTTCATGGGATGATCGTTGATGCCCTGGTCCCTTCATGGGATGATCGTTGATGCCCTGGTCCCTTCATGGGATGATCTTTGCGCTGGTCCTTTCATGGGATCTTGCATACCTCTAATCTGAGCTGTGATGCACTGGTCCCTTAATTGGATGATCTCTGCACTGGTCCCTTCATGGGATGATCTTGCATACCTCTAATCTGAGCTCTGATGCACTGGTCCCTTCATGGGATGATCTCTGCACTGGTCACTTCATGGGATGATCCCTGCACTGGTCCCTTCATGGGATGATCCCTGCACTGGTCCCTTCATGGGATGATCTCTGCACTGGTCCCTTCATGGGATGATCTCTGCACTGGTCCCTTCATGGGATGATCTCTGCACTGGTCCCTTCATGGGATGATCTGATGCCCTGGTCCCTTCATGGGATGATCTGATGCCCTGGTCCCTTCATGGGATGATCTGATGCCCTGGTCCCTTCATGGGATGATCTGATGCCCTGGTCCCTTCATGGGATGATCTGATGCCCTGGTCCCTTCATGGGATGATCTGATGCCCTGGTCCCTTCATGGGATGATCTGATGCCCTGGTCCCTTCATGGGATGATCTGATGCCCTGGTCCCTTCATGGGATGATCTGATGCCCTGGTCCCTTCATGGGATGATCTGATGCCCTGGTCCCTTCATGGGATGATCTGATGCCCTGGTCCCTTCATGGGATGATCGTTGATGCCCTGGTCCCTTCATGGGATGATCGTTGATGCCCTGGTGCCCTTCATGGGATGATCGTTGATGCCCTGGTGCCCTTCATGGGATGATCGTTGATGCCCTGGTGCCCTTCATGGGATGATCGTTGATGCCCTGGTGCCCTTCATGGGATGATCGTTGATGCCCTGGTGCCCTTCATGGGATGATCGTTGATGCCCTGGTGCCCTTCATGGGATGATCGTTGATGCCCTGGTGCCCTTCATGGGATGATCGTTGATGCCCTGGTGCCCTTCATGGGATGATCGTTGATGCCCTGGTGCCCTTCATGGGATGATCGTTGATGCCCTGGTGCCCTTCATGGGATGATCGTTGATGCCCTGGTGCCCTTCATGGGATGATCGTTGATGCCCTGGTGCCCTTCATGGGATGATCGTTGATGCCCTGGTGCCCTTCATGGGATGATCGTTGATGCCCTGGTCCCTTCATGGGATGATCGTTGATGCGCTGGTCCCTTCATGGGATGATCGATGCACTGGTCCCTTCATGGGATGATCGATGCGCTGGTCCCTTCATGGGATGATCGATGCGCTGGTCCCTTCATGGGATGATCGATGCGCTGGTCCCTTCATGGGATGATCGATGCGCTGGTCCCTTCATGGGATGATCTCTGCTGCGCTGGTCCCTTTATGGGATGATCTCTGCTGCGCTGGTCCCTTTATGGGAAGATCTCTGCTGCGCTGGTCCCTTTATGGGAAGATCTCGGATGCGCTGGCCCCCTCATGGGAAGATCTCGGATGCGCTGGCCCCCTCATGGGAAGATCTCGGATGCGCTGGCCCCCTCATGGGAAGATCTCGGATGCGCTGGCCCCCTCATGGGAAGATCTCGGATGCGTTGGCCCCCTCATGGGAAGATCTCGGATGCGCTGGCCCCCTCATGGGAAGATCTCGGATGCGCTGGCCCCCTCATGGGAAGATCTCGGATGCGCTGGCCCCCTCATGGGAAGATCTCGGATGCGCTGGCCCCCTCATGGGAAGATCTCGGATGCGCTGGCCCCCTCATGGGAAGATCTCGGATGCGCTGGCCCCCTCATGGGAAGATCTCGGATGCGCTGGCCCCCTCATGGGAAGATCTCGGATGCGCTGGCCCCCTCATGGGAAGATCTCGGATGCGCTGGCCCCCTCATGGGAAGATCTCGGATGCGCTGGCCCCCTCATGGGAAGATCTCGGATGCGCTGGCCCCCTCATGGGAAGATCTCGGATGCGCTGGGCCCCTCATGGGAAGATCTCGGATGCGCTGGGCCCCTCATGGGAAGATCTCGGATGCGCTGGGCCCTTCACGGGATGATGTCTGGCCCCTTCACGGGATGATGTCTGGCCCCTTCACGGGATGATGTCTGGCCCCTTCACGGGATGATGTCTGGTCCCTTCACGGGATGATGTCTGGCCCCTTCACGGGATGATGTCTGGTCCCTTCACGGGATGATGTCTGGTCCCTTCACGGGATGATGTCTGGTCCCTTCACGGGATGATGTCTGGTCCCTTCACGGGATGATGTCTGGTCCCTTCACGGGATGATGTCTGGTCCCTTCACGGGATGATGTCTGGTCCCTTCACGGGATGATGTCTGGTCCCTTCACGGGATGATGTCTGGTCCCTTCACGGGATGATGTCTGGTCCCTTCACGGGATGATGTCTGGTCCCTTCACGGGATGATGTCTGGTCCCTTCACGGGATGATGTCTGGTCCCTTCACGGGATGATGTCTGGTCCCTTCACGGGATGATGTCTGGTCCCTTCACGGGATGATGTCTGGTCCCTTCACGGGATGATGTCTGGTCCCTTCACGGGATGATATTGCATACGTCTAATCTGAGGGCTGTGATGCACTGGTCCCTCCATGGGATGATGTCTGGTCCCTTCACGGGATGATATTGCATACGTCTAATCTGAGGGCTGTGATGCACTGGTCCCTCCATGGGATGATGTCTGGTCCCTTCACGGGATGATATTGCATACGTCTAATCTGAGGGCTGTGATGCCCTGGTCCCTTCATGGGATGATCGTTGATGCCCTGGTCCCTTCATGGCATGATCGTTGATGCCCTGGTCCCTTCATGGCATGATCGTTGATGCCCTGGTCCCTTCATGGCATGATCGTTGATGCCCTGGTCCCTTCATGGCATGATCGTTGATGCCCTGGTCCCTTCATGGCATGATCCTTGATGCCCTGGTCCCTTCATGGCAAGATCGTTGATGCCCTGGTCCCTTCATGGCAAGATCGTTGATGCCCTGGTCCCTTCATGGCAAGATCGTTGATGCCCTGGTCCCTTCGCAGGATGATCTTGCATACCTTATCTGCATGCTGTGATGCACTGGCCCCTTCATGGGATGATCTTGCATACCTTATCTGCGTGCTGTGATGCACTGGCCCCTTCATGGGATCTCTGATGCACTGGCCCCTTCATGGGATCTCTGATGCACTGGCCCCTTCATGGGATGATATGCTCTGGTCCCTTCATGGGATGATATGCTCTGGTCCCTTCATGGGATCGTTGATGCACTGGACCCTTCATGGGATGATCGTTGATGCACTGGACCCTTCATGGGATGATATGCTCTAGTCCCTTCATGGGATCTCTGATGCACTGGCCCCTTCATGGGATGATCGTTGATGCACTGGACCCTTCATGGGATGATATGCTCTGGTCCCTTCATGGGATCTCTGATGCACTGGCCCCTTCATGGGATGATCGTTGATGTACTGGACCCTTCATGGGATGATATGCTCTGGTCCCTTCATGGGATCTCTGATGCACTGGCCCCTTCATGGGATGATCGTTGATGCACTGGACCCTTCATCGGATGATATGCTCTGGTCCCTTCATGGGATCTCTGATGCACTGGCCCCTTCATGGGATGATCGTTGATGCACTGGACCCTTCATGGGTTGATATGCTCTGGTCCCTTCATGGGATCTCTGATGCACTTGCCACATCATGGGATGATCGTTGATGCACTGGACCCTGCATGGGATGATATGCTCTGGTCCCTTCATGGGATGATCATTGATGCACTGGCCCCTTCATGGGATGATCATTGATGCACTGGACCCTTCATGGGATGATATGCTCTGGTCCCTTCATGGGGATCGTTGATGCACTGGCCCCTTCATGGGATGATATGCTCTGGTCCCTTCATGGGATCGTTGATGCACTGGCCCCTTCATGGGATGATCGTTGATGCACTGGTCCCTTCATGGGATCGTTGATGCACTGGCCCCTTCATGGGATGATCGTTGATGCACTGGTCCCTTCATGGGATGATATGCACTGGCCCCTTCATGGGATGATCGTTGATGCACTGGCCCCTTCATGGGATGATCGTTGATGCACTGGCCCCTTCATGGGATGATCGTTGATGCACTGGACCCTTCATGGGATGATCGTTGATGCACTGGACCCTTCATGGGATGATCGTTGATGCACTGGACCCTTCATGGGATGATCGTTGATGCACTGGACCCTTTATGGGATGATATGCTCTGGTCCCTTAATTGGATGATCTGAGGCACTGGTCCCTTAATTGAATGATCTGAGGCACTGGTCCCTTAATTGGATGATCTGAGGCACTGGTCCCTTAATTGGATGATCTGAGGCACTGGTCCCTTAATTGGATGATCTGAGGCACTGGTCCCTTAATTGGATGATCGCTGATGCACTGGTCCCTTTGTGGGATGATCGCTGATGCGCTGGTCCCTTTGTGGGATGATCGCTGATGCGCTGGTCCCTTTGTGGGATGATCGCTGATGCGCTGGTCCCTTTGTGGGATGATCGCTGATGCGCTGGTCCCTTTGTGGGATGATCGCTGATGCGCTGGTCCCTTTGTGGGATGATCGCTGATGCGCTGGTCCCTTTGTGGGATGATCGCTGATGCGCTGGTCCCTTTGTGGGATGATCGCTGATGCGCTGGTCCCTTTGTGGGATGATCGCTGATGCGCTGGTCCCTTTGTGGGATGATCGCTGATGCGCTGGTCCCTTTGTGGGATGATCGCTGATGCGCTGGTCCCTTTGTGGGATGATCGCTGATGCGCTGGTCCCTTTGTGGGATGATCGCTGATGCGCTGGTCCCTTTGTGGGATGATCGCTGATGCGCTGGTCCCTTTGTGGGATGATCGCTGATGCGCTGGTCCCTTTGTGGGATGATCGCTGATGCGCTGGTCCCTTTGTGGGATGATCGCTGATGCGCTGGTCCCTTTGTGGGATGATCGCTGATGCGCTGGTCCCTTTGTGGGATGATCGCTGATGCGCTGGTCCCTTTGTGGGAGGATCGCTGATGCGCTGGTCCCTTTGTGGGAGGATCGTTGATGCGCTGGTCCCTTCACGGGAGGATCGTTGATGCGCTGGTCCCTTCACGGGAGGATCGTTGATGCGCTGGTCCCTTCACGGGAGGATCGTTGATGCGCTGGTCCCTTCACGGGAGGATCGTTGATGCGCTGGTCCCTTCACGGGACGATTGTTGATGCGCTGGTCCCTTCACGGGACGATTGTTGATGCGCTGGTCCCTTCACGGGACGATTGCTGATGCGCTGGTCCCTTCACGGGACGATTGCTGATGCGCTGGTCCCTTCACGGGACGATTGCTGATGCGCTGGTCCCTTCACGGGACGATCGCTGGTCCCTTCACGGGACGATCGCTGGTCCCTTCACGGGACGATCGCTGGTCCCTTCACGGGACGATCGCTGGTCCCTTCACGGGACGATCGCTGATGCCCTGGTCCCTTCATGGCACCATCTTATGCTCTGGTCCCTTCATGGGATGGTCTTGCACACCTCTAATCTGAGTGCTGTGATGCACTGGTCCCTTCATGGGAGGATCTGTTGCGCTGGTCCCTTCATGGGAGGATCTGTTGCGCTGGTCCCTTCATGGGAGGATCTGTTGCGCTGGTCCCTTCATGGGAGGATCTGTTGCGCTGGTCCCTTCATGGGAGGATCTGTTGCGCTGGTCCCTTCATGGGAGGATCTTGTGCTGGTCCCTTCATGGGAGGATCTGTTGCGCTGGTCCCTTCATGGGAGGATCTGTTGCGCTGGTCCTTTCATGGGATCTTGCATACCTCTAATCTGAGAGCTGTGATGCACTGGTCCCTTCATGGGATGATCGCTGATGCACTGGTCCCTTCATGGGATGATCGCTGATGCACTGGTCCCTTCATGGGATGATCTCTGATGCACTGGTCCCTTCATGGGATGATCTCTGATGCACTGGTCCCTTCATGGGATGATCTCTGATGCACTGGTCCCTTCATGGGATGATCTCTGATGCACTGGTCCCTTCATGGGATGATCTCTGATGCACTCGTCCCTTCATGGGATGATCTCTGATGCACTGGTCCCTTCACGGGATGATCTTGCATACGTCTAACCTGAGGGCTGTGATGCCCTGGTCCCTTCATGGGATGATCGTTGATGCACTGGACCCTTCATGGGACCATCTTATGCTCTGGTCCCTTCATGGGATGATCTCTGATGCACTGGTCCCTTCATGGGATGATCTCTGATGCACTGGTCCCTTCATGGGATGATCTCTGATGCACTGGTCCCTGATGCACTGGTCCCTTAATGGTATGATCGCTGATGCACTGGTCCCTTAATGGGATGATCGCTGATGCACAGGTCCCTTCATCGGATGAACTGTTGCATTGGTCCCTTCATCGGATGAACTGTTGCGCTGGTCCCTTCATCGGAGGATCTGTTGCGCTGGTCCCTTCATGGGAGGATCTGTTGCGCTGGTCCCTTCATGGGAGGATCTGTTGCGCTGGTCCCTTCATGGGAGGATCTGTTGCGCTGGTCCCTTCATGGGAGGATCTGTTGCGCTGGTCCCTTCATGGGAGGATCTGTTGCGCTGGTCCCTTCATGGGAGGATCTGTTGCGCTGGTCCCTTCATGGGAGGATCTGTTGCGCTGGTCCCTTCATGGGAGGATCTGTTGCGCTGGTCCCTTCATGGGAGGATCTGTTGCGCTGGTCCCTTCATGGGAGGATCTGTTGCGCTGGTCCCTTCATGGGAGGATCTGTTGCGCTGGTCCCTTCATGGGAGGATCTGTTGCGCTGGTCCCTTCATGGGATGATCTGTTGCGCTGGTCCCTTCATGGGATGATCTGTTGCGCTGGTCCCTTCATGGGATGATCTGTTGCGCTGGTCCCTTCATGGGATGATCTGTTGCGCTGGTCCCTTCATGGGATGATCTGTTGCGCTGGTCCCTTCATGGGATGATCAGTTGCACTGGTCCCTTCATGGGATGATCAGTTGCACTGGTCCCTTCATGGGATGATCTGTTGCACTGGTCCCTTCATGGGATGATCTGTTGCACAGGTCCCTTCATGGGATGATCTTTGATGCGCTGGTCCCTTAATGGGATGATCTGATGCGCTGGTCCCTTAATGGGATGATCTGATGCGCTGGTCCCTTAATGAGATGATCTTGCATACCTCTAATCTGAGTGATCTGATGCACTGGTCCCTCCATGGGATGATCTGATGCACTGGTCCCTCCATGGGATGATCTGATGCACTGGTCCCTCCATGGGATGATCTGATGCACTGGTCCCTCCATGGGATGATCTGATGCACTGGTCCCTCCATGGGATGATCTCTGATGCACTGGTCCCTCCATGGGATGATCTCTGATGCACTGGTCCCTTCATGGGATGATCTCTGATGCACTGGTCCCTTCATGGGATGATCTCTGATGCACTGGTCCCTTCATGGGATGATCTCTGATGCACTGGTCCCTCCATGGGATGGTCTCTGATGCCCTGGTCCCTTCATGGGATGGTCTCTGATGCCCTGGTCCCTTCATGGGATGATCTCTGATGCCCTGGTCCCTTCATGGGATGATCTCTGATGCCCTGGTCCCTTCATGGGATGATCGTTGATGCCCTGGTCCCTTCATGGGATGATCGTTGATGCCCTGGTCCCTTCATGGGATGATCGTTGATGCCCTGGTCCCTTCATGGGATGATCGTTGATGCCCTGGTCCCTTCACGGGATGATCGTTGATCTGGTCCCTTCACGGGAAGATCTCGGATGCGCTGGCCCCCTCATGGGAAGATCTCGGATGCGCTGGCCCCCTCATGGGAAGATCTCGGATGCGCTGGCCCCCTCATGGGAAGATCTCGGATGCGCTGGCCCCCTCATGGGAAGATCTCGGATGCGCTGGCCCCCTCATGGGAAGATCTCGGATGCGCTGGCCCCCTCATGGGAAGATCTCGGATGCGCTGGCCCCCTCATGGGAAGATCTCGGATGCGCTGGCCCCCTCATGGGAAGATCTCGGATGCGCTGGCCCCCTCATGGGAAGATCTCGGATGCGCTGGCCCCCTCATGGGAAGATCTCTGATGCTCTGGTCCCTTCACGGGATGATGTCTGGTCCCTTCACGGGATGATGTCTGGTCCCTTCACGGGATGATGTCTGGTCCCTTCACGGGATGATGTCTGGTCCCTTCACGGGATGATGTCTGGTCCCTTCACGGGATGATGTCTGGTCCCTTCACGGGATGATGTCTGGTCCCTTCACGGGATGATGTCTGGTCCCTTCACGGGATGATGTCTGGTCCCTTCACGGGATGATGTCTGGTCCCTTCACGGGATGATGTCTGGTCCCTTCACGGGATGATGTCTGGTCCCTTCACGGGATGATATTGCATACGTCTAATCTGAGGGCTGTGATGCACTGGTCCCTCCATGGGATGATGTCTGGTCCCTTCACGGGATGATATTGCATAGTCTAATCTGAGGGCTGTGATGCTCTGGTCCCTCCATGGGATGATCTCTGATGCTCTGGTCCCTTCACGGGATGATCTCTGATGCTCTGGTCCCTTCACGGGATGATCGTTGATGCACTGGTCCCATCATGGGATGATCTTGCATATGTCTAATCTGAGGGCTGTGATGCACTGGTCCCTTAATGGGATGATCGCTGATGCACTGGTCCCTTCATGGGATGATCTCTTGCGCTGGTCCCTTCATGGGATGATCTCTTGCGCTGGTCCCTTCACGGGACGATTGCTGATGCGCTGGTCCCTTCACGGGACGATTGCTGATGCGCTGGTCCCTTCACGGGACGATTGCTGATGCGCTGGTCCCTTCACGGGACGATTGCTGATGCGCTGGTCCCTTCACGGGACGATTGCTGATGCGCTGGTCCCTTCACGGGACGATTGCTGATGCGCTGGTCCCTTCACGGGACGATTGCTGATGCGCTGGTCCCTTCACGGGACGATTGCTGATGCGCTGGTCCCTTCACGGGACGATTGCTGATGCGCTGGTCCCTTCACGGGACGATTGCTGATGCGCTGGTCCCTTCACGGGACGATTGCTGATGCGCTGGTCCCTTCACGGGACGATTGCTGATGCGCTGGTCCCTTCACGGGACGATTGCTGATGCGCTGGTCCCTTCACGGGACGATTGCTGATGCGCTGGTCCCTTCACGGGACGATTGCTGATGCGCTGGTCCCTTCACGGGACGATTGCTGATGCGCTGGTCCCTTCACGGGACGATTGCTGATGCGCTGGTCCCTTCACGGGACGATTGCTGATGCGCTGGTCCCTTCACGGGACGATTGCTGATGCGCTGGTCCCTTCACGGGACGATTGCTGATGCGCTGGTCCCTTCACGGGACGATTGCTGATGCGCTGGTCCCTTCACGGGACGATTGCTGATGCGCTGGTCCCTTCACGGGACGATTGCTGATGCGCTGGTCCCTTCACGGGACGATTGCTGATGCGCTGGTCCCTTCACGGGACGATTGCTGATGCGCTGGTCCCTTCACGGGACGATTGCTGATGCGCTGGTCCCTTCACGGGACGATTGCTGATGCGCTGGTCCCTTCACGGGACGATTGCTGATGCGCTGGTCCCTTCACGGGACGATTGCTGATGCGCTGGTCCCTTCACGGGACGATGGCAGGTCCCTTCACGGGACGATGTCCGGTCCCTTCACGGGACGATGTCCGGTCCCTTCACGGGACGATGTCCGGTCCCTTCACGGGACGATGTCCGGTCCCTTCACGGGGACGATGTCCGGTCCCTTCACGGGGACGATGTCCGGTCCCTTCACGGGGACGATGTCCGGTCCCTTCACGGGGACGATGTCCGGTCCCTTCACGGGGACGATGTCCGGTCCCTTCACGGGGACGATGTCCGGTCCCTTCACGGGGACGATGTCCGGTCCCTTCACGGGGACGATGTCCGGTCCCTTCACGGGGACGATGTCCGGTCCCTTCACGGGGACGATCCCACGCACTTGTCCCTTCACGGGACGATGTCTGGTCCCTTCACGGGGACGATCCCACGCACTTGTCCCTTCACGGGACGATGTCTGGTCCCTTCACGGGGACGATCCCACGCACTTGTCCCTTCACGGGACGATGTCTGGTCCCTTCACGGGGACGATCCCACGCACTTGTCCCTTCACGGGACGATGTCTGGTCCCTTCACGGGGACGATCCCACGCACTTGTCCCTTCACGGGACGATGTCTGGTCCCTTCACGGGGACGATCCCACGCACTTGTCCCTTCACGGGACGATGTCTGGTCCCTTCACGGGGACGATCCCACGCACTTGTCCCTTCACGGGACGATGTCCGGTCCCTTCACGGGACGATGTCCGGTCCCTTCACGGGGACGATGTCCGGTCCCTGTCCCTTCACGGGGACGATGTCCGGTCCCTTCACGGGGACGATGTCCGGTCCCTTCACGGGGACGATGTCTGGTCCCTTCACGGGGACGATCCCACGCACTTGTCCCTTCACGGGACGATCTTGCATACCTCTAATCTGAGCGCTGTCATGCACTGGTCCCTTCATGGGATGAGCTTTGGTGGACTGGTCCCTTCATGGGATGATCGCTGATGCACTTGTCCCTTCATGGGATGATCTTGCATACCTCTATTGAGTGGTGTGATGCACTGGTCCCTTCATGGGATGATCTCTGATGCTCTGGTCCCTTCATGGGATGATCTCTGGTCCCTTCATGGGAAGATCTCTGGTCCCTTCATGGGAAGATCTCTGGTCCCTTCATGGGAAGATCTCTGGTCCCTTCATGGGAAGATCTCTGGTCCCTTCATGGGAAGATCTCTGGTCCCTTCATGGGAAGATCTCTGGTCCCTTCATGGGATGATCTCTGGTCCCTTCATGGGATGATCTCTGGTCCCTTCATGGGATGATCTCTGGTCCCTTCATGGGATGATCTCTGGTCCCTTCATGGGATGATCTCTGGTCCCTTCATGGGATGATCTCTGGTCCCTTCATGGGATGATCTCTGGTCCCTTCATGGGATGATCTCTGGTCCCTTCATGGGATGATCTCTGGTCCCTTCATGGGATGATCTCTGGTCCCTTCATGGGATGATCTCTGGTCCCTTCATGGGATGATCTCTGGTCCCTTCATGGGATGATCTCTGGTCCCTTCATGGGATGATCTCTGGTCCCTTCATGGGGATGATCTCTGGTCCCTTCATGGGGATGATCTCTGGTCCCTTCATGGGATGATCTCTGGTCCCTTCATGGGGATGATCTCTGGTCCCTTCATGGGGATGATCTTGCATACCTTTAATCGGAGTGCTGTGATGCACTGGTCCTTTCATGGGATGATCTCTGATGCACTGGTCCCTTCATGGGATGATCTCTGATGCACTGGCCCCTTCATGGGATGATCTCTGATGCACTGGCCCCTTCATGGGATGATCTCTGATGCACTGGCCCCTTCATGGGATGATCTCTGCATTGGTCCCTTCATGGGATGATCTCTGATGCACTGGCCCCTTCATGGGATGATCTCTGATGCACTGGCCCCTTCATGGGATGATCTCTGATGCAGTGGCTCCTTCATGGGATGATCTCTGATGCAGTGGCTCCTTCATGGGATGATCTCTGATGCACTGGTCCCTTCATGGGATGATCCCTGCACTGGTCCCTTCATGGGATGATCTTGCATACCTCTAATGTGAGTGCTGTGATGCACTGGTCCCTTCACGGGATGATCTCTGGTCCCTTCACGGGATGATCTCTGGTCCCTTCACGGGATGATCTCTGGTCCCTTCATGGGATGATCTGGTGCACTGGTCCCTTCATGGGATGATCTGGTGCACTGGTCCCTTCATGGGATGATCTGGTGCACTGGTCCCTTCATGGGATGATCTGGTGCACTGGTCCCTTCATGGGATGATCTTTGATGCACTGGTCCCTTCATGGGATGATCTTTGATGCACTGGTCCCTTCATGGGATGATCTCTGGTCCCTTCATGGGATGATCTCTGGTCCCTTCATGGGATGATCTCTGGTCCCTTCATGGGATGATCTGTGATGCACTGGTCCCTTCATGGGATGATTTTGCATACCTCTAATCTGAGTGCTGTGATGCACTGGTTCCTACATGGGATGATCTTTGCATTGGTCCCTTCATGGGATGATCTTTGCATTGGTCCCTTCATGGGATGATCTTTGCATTGGTCCCTTCATGGGATGATCTTTGATGCTCAGGTCCCTTCATGGGATGATCTTGCATACCTCTAATCTGATCTCTGATGCACTGCTCCCTTCATGGGATGATCGCTGATGCACTGGTCTCTTCATGGGATGGTCTCTGATGCACTGTCTCTTCATGGGATGGTCTCTGTTGCACTGGTCCCTTCATGGGATGATCTTTCATACCTCTAATCTGATCTCTGATGCATTGGTCCCTTCATGGGATGATCTGATGCATTGGCCCCTTCATGGGATGATCTATGATGCAGTGGCTCCTTCACGGGATGATCTCTGGTCCCTTCACGGGATGATCTTTGCATTGGTCCCTTCATGGGATGATCTTTGATGCTCAGGTCCCTTCATGGGATGATCTTGCATACCTCTAATCTGATCTCTGATGCACTGCTCCCTTCATGGGATGATCGCTGATGCACTGGTCTCTTCATGGGATGGTCTCTGATGCACTGTCTCTTCATGGGATGGTCTCTGTTGCACTGGTCCCTTCATGGGATGATCTTTCATACCTCTAATCTGATCTCTGATGCATTGGTCCCTTCATGGGATGATCTGATGCATTGGCCCCTTCATGGGATGATCTATGATGCAGTGGCTCCTTCACGGGATGATCTCTGGTCCCTTCACGGGATGATCTCTGGTCCCTTCACGGGATGATCTCTGGTCCCTTCACGGGATGATCTCTGGTCCCTTCACGGGATGATCTCTGGTCCCTTCACGGGATGATCTCTGGTCCCTTCACGGGATGATCTCTGGTCCCTTCACGGGATGATCTCTGGTCCCTTCACGGGATGATCTCTGGTCCCTTCACGGGATGATCTCTGGTCCCTTCACGGGATGATCTCTGGTCCCTTCACGGGATGATCTCTGGTCCCTTCACGGGATGATCTCTGGTCCCTTCACGGGATGATCTCTGGTCCCTTCACGGGATGATCTCTGGTCCCTTCACGGGATGATCTCTGGTCCCTTCACGGGATGATCTCTGGTCCCTTCACGGGATGATCTCTGGTCCCTTCACGGGATGATCTCTGGTCCCTTCACGGGATGATCTCTGGTCCCTTCACGGGATGATCTGGCGCACTAGTCCCTTCACGGGATCTCGAGGTCCCTTCATGGGATCTCTGGGTCCCTTCATGGGATGTTATCTGTTGATCTGTTGCACTGGTCCCTTTGTGGGATGTTATCTGTTGATCTGTTGCACTGGTCCCTTTGTGGGATGTTATCTGTTGATCTGTTGCACTGGTCCCTTTGTGGGATGTTATCTGTTGATCTGTTGCACTGGTCCCTTTGTGGGATGTTATCTGTTGATCTGTTGCACTGGTCCCTTTGTGGGATGTTATCTGTTGATCTGTTGCACTGGTCCCTTTGTGGGATGTTATCTGTTGATCTGTTGCACTGGTCCCTTTGTGGGATGTTATCTGTTGATCTGTTGCACTGGTCCCTTTGTGGGATGTTATCTGATCTGTTGCACTGGTCCCTTTGTGGGATGTTATCTGTTGATCTGTTGCACTGGTCCCTTTGTGGGATGTTATCTGTTGATCTGTTGCACTGGTCCCTTCGTGGGATGATCTTGCATACCTCTAATCTGAGTGCTCTGTTGCGCTGGTCCCTTCGTGGGATGATCTGTTGCGCTGGTCCCTTCGTGGGATGATCTGTTGCGCTGGTCCCTTCGTGGGATGATCTGTTGCGCTGGTCCCTTCGTGGGATGATCTGTTGCGCTGGTCCCTTCGTGGGATGATCTGTTGCGCTGGTCCCTTCGTGGGATGATCTGTTGCGCTGGTCCCTTCGTGGGATGATCTGTTGCGCTGGTCCCTTCGTGGGATGATCTGTTGCGCTGGTCCCTTCGTGGGATGATCTGTTGCGCTGGTCCCTTCGTGGGATGATCTGTTGCGCTGGTCCCTTCGTGGGATGATCTGTTGCGCTGGTCCCTTCGTGGGATGATCTGTTGCGCTGGTCCCTTCGTGGGATGATCTGTTGCGCTGGTCCCTTCGTGGGATGATCTGTTGCGCTGGTCCCTTCGTGGGATGATCTGTTGCGCTGGTCCCTTCGTGGGATGATCTGGTGCGCTGGTCCCTTCGTGGGATGATCTGTGGTGCGCTGGTCCCTTCGTGGGATGATCTGTGGTGCGCTGGTCCCTTCGTGGGATGATCTGTGGTGCGCTGGTCCCTTCGTGGGATGATCTGTGGTGCGCTGGTCCCTTCGTGGGATGATCTGTGGTGCGCTGGTCCCTTCGTGGGATGATCTGTGGTGCGCTGGTCCCTTCGTGGGATGATCTGTGGTGCGCTGGTCCCTTCGTGGGATGATCTCTGGTCCCCTTCGTGGGATGATCTCTGGTCCCCTTCGTGGGATGATCTCTGGTCCCCTTCGTGGGATGATCTGTGGTGCGCTGGTCCCTTCGTGGGATGATCTGTGGTGCGCTGGTCCCTTCGTGGGATGATCTGTGGTGCGCTGGTCCCTTCGTGGGATGATCTGTGGTGCGCTGGTCCCTTCGTGGGATGATCTCTGGTCCCCTTCGTGGGATGATCTCTGGTCCCCTTCGTGGGATGATCTCTGGTCCCCTTCGTGGGATGATCTCTGGTCCCCTTCGTGGGATGATCTCTGGTCCCCTTCGTGGGATGATCTCTGGTCCCCTTCGTGGGATGATCTCTGGTCCCCTTCGTGGGATGATCTCTGGTCCCCTTCGTGGGATGATCTCTGGTGCGCTGGTCCCCTTCGTGGGATGATCTCTGGTGCGCTGGTCCCTTCGTGGGATGATCTCTGATGCGCTGGTCCCCTTCGTGGGATGATCTTGCATAGCTCTAATCTAATTGCTGTGATGCAATGGTCCCTTCATTGAATGATCTGTTGCACTGGTCCCTTCGTGGGATGATCTCTGGTCCCTTCGTGGGATGATCTCTGGTCCCTTCGTGGGATGATCTCTGGTCCCTTCGTGGGATGATCTCTGGTCCCTTCGTGGGATGATCTCTGGTCCCTTCGTGGGATGATCTCTGGTCCCTTCGTGGGATGATCTCTGGTCCCTTCGTGGGATGATCTCTGGTCCCTTCGTGGGATGATCTCTGGTCCCTTCGTGGGATGATCTCTGGTCCCTTCGTGGGATGATCTCTGGTCCCTTCGTGGGATGATCTCTGGTCCCTTCGTGGGATGATCTCTGGTCCCTTCGTGGGATGATCTCTGGTCCCCTTCGTGGGATGATCTCTGGTCCCCTTCGTGGGATGATCTCTGGTCCCCTTCGTGGGATGATCTCTGGTCCCCTTCGTGGGATGATCTCTGGTCCCCTTCGTGGGATGATCTCTGGTCCACTGGTCCCCTTCGTGGGATGATCTCTGGTCCCCTTCGTGGGATGATCTCTGGTCCACTGGTCCCCTTCGTGGGATGATCTCTGGTCCCCTTCGTGGGATGATCTCTGGTCCCCTTCGTGGGATGATCTCTGGTCCCCTTCGTGGGATGATCTCTGGTCCCCTTCGTGGGATGATCTCTGGTCCCCTTCGTGGGATGATCTCTGGTCCCCTTCGTGGGATGATCTCTGGTCCCCTTCGTGGGATGATCTCTGGTCCCCTTCGTGGGATGATCTCTGGTCCCCTTCGTGGGATGATCTCTGGTCCCCTTCGTGGGATGATCTCTGGTCCCCTTCGTGGGATGATCTCTGGTCCCCTTCGTGGGATGATCTCTGGTCCCCTTCATGGGATGATCTCTGGTCCCCTTCGTGGGATGATCTCTGGTCCCCTTCGTGGGATGATCTCTGGTCCCTTCGTGGGGATGATCTCTGGTCCGTCCGTGGGATGATCTCTGATGCGCCGGTCCCTTCGTGGGATGATCTCTGATGCACCGGTCCCTTCGTGGGATGATCTCTGATGCACCGGTCCCTTCGTGGGATGATCTCTGATGCACCGGTCCCTTCGTGTGATGATCTGTGATGCACGGGTCCCACTGGTCCCTTCGTGGGATGATCTGTGATGCACGGGTCCCTTCGTGGGATGGTCTGTGATGCACGGGTCCCACTGGTCCCTTCGTGGGATGATCTGTGATGCACGGGTCCCTTCGTGGGATGGTCTGTGATGCACTGGTCCCTTCGTGGGATGGTCTGTGATGCACTGGTCCCTTCGTGGGATGGTCTGTGATGCACTGGTCCCCTTCATGGGATGGTCTGTGATGCACTGGTCCCTTCGTGGGATGGTCTGTGATGCACTGGTCCCCTTCATGGGATGATCTTGCATAGCTCTAATCTAATTGCTGTGATGCAATGGTCCCTTCATTGAATGATCTGTTGCACTGGTCCCTTCGTGGGATGATCTCTGGTCCCTTCGTGGGATGATCTTGCATACCTCTGAGTGCTGTGAAGCACTGGTCCCTTCATGCGATGATCTCTGGTGCACTGGTCCCTTCGTGGGAGGGTCTCCCGTGCCCTGGTCCCTTCGTGGGATGATGTCTGGTGCCCTGGTCCCTTCGTGGGAGGATCTTTCATACCTCTAATCTGAGTGCTGTGAAGCATTGGTCCCTTCGTGGGATGATCTCTGGTGTACTGGTCCCTTCATGGGATGATATCTGATGCGCGGGTCCCTTCATGGGATGATGTCTGTTGCACTGGTCCCTTCATGGGATGATGTCTGTTGCACTGGTCCCTTCATGGGATGACCTCTGATGCACTGGTCCCTTCATGGGATGACCTCTGATGCACTGGTCCCTTCATGGGATGACCTCTGATGCACTGGTCCCTTCATGGGATGACCTCTGATGCACTGGTCCCTTCATGGGATGACCTCTGATGCACTGGTCCCTTCATGGGATGACCTCTGATGCACTGGTCCCTTCATGGGATGACCTCTGATGCACTGGTCTCTTCATGGGATGACCTCTGATGCACTGGTCCCTTCATGGGATGACCTCTGATGCACTGGTCCCTTCGTGGGATGACCTCTTGCACTGGTCCCTTCGTGGGATCATCTGTTGCACTGGTCCCTTCGTGGGATCATCTGTTGCACTGGTCCCTTCGTGGGATGATCTCTGGTGCCCTGGTCCCTTCTTGGGATGATCTCTGGTGCCCTGGTCCCTTCTTGGGATGATCTCTGGTGCCCTGGTCCCTTCATGGGATGATCTCTGGTGCCCTGGTCCCTTCATGGGATGATCTCTGGTGCACTGGTCCCCTCATGGGGTGATCTTTGATGCACTTGTCCCTCCATGGAATGATCTCTGCACTGGTCCCTCAATGGGATGATCTCTGCACTGGTCCCTCCATGGGATGATCTCTGCACTGGTCCCTCCATGGGATGATCTCTGCACTGGTCCCTCCATGGGATGATCTCTGCACTGGTCCCTCCATGGGATGATCTCTGCACTGGTCCCTCCATGGGATGATCTCTGCACTGGTCCCTCCATGGGATGATCTCTGCACTGGTCCCTCCATGGGATGATCTCTGCACTGGTCCCTCCATGGGATGATCTCTGCACTGGTCCCTCCATGGGATGATCTCTGCACTGGTCCCTCCATGGGATGATCTCTGCACTGGTCCCTCCGTGGGATGATCTCTGCACTGGTCCCTCCGTGGGATGATCTCTGCACTGGTCCCTCCGTGGGATGATCTCTGCACTGGTCCCTCCGTGGGATGATCTCTGATGCACTGGTCCCTTTGTGGGATGATCTCTGATGCACTGGTCCCTTTGTGGGATGATCTCTGATGCACTGGTCCCTTTGTGGGATGATCTCTGATGCACTGGTCCCTTTGTGGGATGATCTCTGATGCACTGGTCCCTTTGTGGGATGATCTCTGATGCACTGGTCCCTTTGTGGGATGATCTCTGATGCACTGGTCCCTTTGTGGGATGATCTCTGATGCACTGGTCCCTTTGTGGGATGACCTGCTGCACTGGTCCATTCGTGGGATGACCTGTTGCACTGGTCCCTTCGTGGGATCATCTGTTGCACTGGTCCCTTCGTGGGATCATCTGTTGCACTGGTCCCTTCGTGGGATCATCTGTTGCACTGGTCCCTTCGTGGGATCATCTGTTGCACTGGTCCCTTCGTGGGATCATCTGTTGCACTGGTCCCTTCGTGGGATCATCTGTTGCACTGGTCCCTTCGTGGGATCATCTGATGCACTGGTCCCTTCGTGGGATGGTCTCCCGTGCCCTGGTCCCTTCGTGGGGTGGTCTCCCGTGCCCTGGTCCCTTTGTGGGGTGGTCTCCCGTGCCCTGGTCCCTTTGTGGGGTGGTCTCCCGTGCCCTGGTCCCTTTGTGGGGTGGTCTCCCGTGCCCTGGTCCCTTTGTGGGGTGGTCTCCCGTGCCCTGGTCCCTTTGTGGGGTGGTCTCCCGTGCCCTGGTCCCTTTGTGGGGTGGTCTCCCGTGCCCTGGTCCCTTTGTGGGGTGGTCTCCCGTGCCCTGGTCCCTTTGTGGGGTGGTCTCCCGTGCCCTGGTCCCTTTGTGGGGTGGTCTCCCGTGCCCTGGTCCCTTTGTGGGGTGGTCTCCCGTGCCCTGGTCCCTTTGTGGGGTGGTCTCCCGTGCCCTGGTCCCTTTGTGGGGTGGTCTCCCGTGCCCTGGTCCCTTTGTGGGGTGGTCTCCCGTGCCCTGGTCCCTTTGTGGGGTGGTCTCCCGTGCCCTGGTCCCTTTGTGGGGTGGTCTCCCGTGCCCTGGTCCCTTTGTGGGGTGGTCTCCCGTGCCCTGGTCCCTTTGTGGGGTGGTCGCCCGTGCCCTGGTCCCTTTGTGGGGTGGTCGCCCGTGCCCTGGTCCCTTTGTGGGGTGGTCGCCCGTGCCCTGGTCCCTTTGTGGGGTGGTCGCCCGTGCCCTGGTCCCTTTGTGGGATGATCTTGCATACCTCTATTAAGAGTGCTGTGATGCGATGGTCCCTTCACGTGATGATCTCAGGTGCCCTGGGCCCTTCACGGGATGATCTCTTGCACTGGTCCCTTCACGGGATGACCTCTTGCACTGGTCCCTTCACGGGATGACCTCTGATGCACTGGTCCCTTCATGGGATGACCTCTGATGCACTGGTCCCTTCATGGGATGACCTCTGATGCACTGGTCCCTTCATGGGATGATCTTGCATACCTCTAATCTGAGTGCTGGGATGCACTGGTCCCTTCACGGGATGATCTCTGATGCGCTGGTCCCTTCACGGGATGATCTCTGCTGGTCCCTTCACGGGATGATCTCTGCTGGTCCCTTCACGGGATGATCTCTGCTGCGCTGGTCCCTGCACGGGGATGATCTCTGCTGCGCTGGTCCCTGCACGGGGATGATCTCTGCTGCGCTGGTCCCTGCACGGGGATGATCTCTGCTGCGCTGGTCCCTGCACGGGGATGATCTCTGCTGCGCTGGTCCCTGCACGGGGATGATCTCTGCTGCGCTGGTCCCTGCACGGGGATGATCTCTGCTGCGCTGGTCCCTGCACGGGGATGATCTCTGCTGCGCTGGTCCCTGCACGGGGATGATCTCTGCTGCGCTGGTCCCTGCACGGGGATGATCTCTGCTGCGCTGGTCCCTGCACGGGGATGATCTCTGCTGCGCTGGTCCCTGCACGGGGATGATCTCTGCTGCGCTGGTCCCTGCACGGGGATGATCTCTGCTGCGCTGGTCCCTGCACGGGGATGATCTCTGGTGCGCTGGTCCCTGCACGGGGATGATCTCTGGTGCGCTGGTCCCTGCACGGGGATGATCTCTGGTGCGCTGGTCCCTGCACGGGGATGATCTCTGGTGCGCTGGTCCCTGCACGGGGATGATCTCTGGTGCGCTGGTCCCTGCACGGGGATGATCTCTGGTGCGCTGGTCCCTGCACGGGGATGATCTCTGGTGCGCTGGTCCCTGCACGGGGATGATCTCTGGTGCGCTGGTCCCTGCACGGGGATGATCTCTGGTGCGCTGGTCCCTGCACGGGGATGATCTCTGGTGCGCTGGTCCCTGCACGGGGATGATCTCTGGTGCGCTGGTCCCTGCACGGGGATGATCTCTGGTGCGCTGGTCCCTGCACGGGGATGATCTCTGGTGCGCTGGTCCCTGCACGGGGATGATCTCTGGTGCCCCGGGCCCCTTCGTGGGATGATCTCTGGTGCCCCGGGCCCCTTCGTGGGATGATCTCTGGTGCCCCGGGCCCCTTCGTGGGATGATCTCTGGTGCCCCGGGCCCCTTCGTGGGATGATCTCTGGTGCCCCGGGCCCCTTCGTGGGATGATCTCTGGTGCCCCGGGCCCCTTCGTGGGATGATCTGGTGCCCCGGGCCCCTTCGTGGGATGATCTGGTGCCCCGGGCCCCTTCGTGGGATGATCTGGTGCCCCGGGCCCCTTCGTGGGATGATCTGGTGCCCCGGGCCCCTTCGTGGGATGATCTGGTGCCCCGGGCCCCTTCGTGGGATGATCTGGTGCCCCGGGCCCCTTCGTGGGATGATCTGGTGCCCCGGGCCCCTTCGTGGGATGATCTGGTGCCCCGGGCCCCTTCGTGGGATGATCTGGTGCCCCGGGCCCCTTCGTGGGATGATCTGGTGCCCCGGGCCCCTTCGTGGGATGATCTGGTGCCCCGGGCCCCTTCGTGGGATGATCTGGTGCCCCGGGCCCCTTCGTGGGATGATCTGGTGCCCCGGGCCCCTTCGTGGGATGATCTGGTGCCCCGGGCCCCTTCGTGGGATGATCTGGTGCCCCGGGCCCCTTCGTGGGATGATCTGGTGCCCCGGGCCCCTTCGTGGGATGATCTGGTGCCCCGGGCCCCTTCGTGGGATGATCTGGTGCCCCGGGCCCCTTCGTGGGATGATCTGGTGCCCCGGGCCCCTTCGTGGGATGATCTGGTGCCCCGGGCCCCTTCGTGGGATGATCTGGTGCCCCGGGCCCCTTCGTGGGATGATCTGGTGCCCCGGGCCCCTTCGTGGGATGATCTCTGGTGCCCCGGGCCCCTTCGTGGGATGATCTCTGGTGCCCCGGGCCCCTTCGTGGGATGATCTCTGGTGCCCCGGGCCCCTTCGTGGGATGATCTCTGGTGCCCCGGGCCCCTTCGTGGGATGATCTCTGGTGCCCCGGGCCCCTTCGTGGGATGATCTCTGGTGCCCCGGGCCCCTTCGTGGGATGATCTCTGGTGCCCCGGGCCCCTTCGTGGGATGATCTCTGGTGCCCCGGGCCCCTTCGTGGGATGATCTCTGGTGCCCCGGGCCCCTTCGTGGGATGATCTCTGGTGCCCCGGGCCCCTTCGTGGGATGATCTCTGGTGCCCCGGGCCCCTTCGTGGGATGATCTCTGGTGCCCCGGGCCCCTTCGTGGGATGATCTCTGGTGCCCCGGGCCCCTTCGTGGGATGATCTCTGGTGCCCCGGGCCCCTTCGTGGGATGATCTCTGGTGCCCCGGGCCCCTTCGTGGGATGATCTCTGGTGCCCCGGGCCCCTTCGTGGGATGATCTCTGGTGCCCCGGGCCCCTTCGTGGGATGATCTCTGGTGCCCCGGGCCCCTTCGTGGGATGATCTCTGGTGCCCCGGGCCCCTTCGTGGGATGATCTCTGGTGCCCCGGGCCCCTTCGTGGGATGATCTCTGGTGCCCCGGGCCCCTTCGTGGGATGATCTCTGGTGCCCCGGGCCCCTTCGTGGGATGATCTCTGGTGCCCCGGGCCCCTTCGTGGGATGATCTCTGGTGCCCCGGGCCCCTTCGTGGGATGATCTCTGGTGCCCCGGGCCCCTTCGTGGGATGATCTCTGGTGCCCCGGGCCCCTTCGTGGGATGATCTCTGGTGCCCCGGGCCCCTTCGTGGGATGATCTCTGGTGCCCCGGGCCCCTTCGTGGGATGATCTCTGGTGCCCCGGGCCCCTTCGTGGGATGATCTCTGGTGCCCCGGGCCCCTTCGTGGGATGATCTCTGGTGCCCCGGGCCCCTTCGTGGGATGATCTCTGGTGCCCCGGGCCCCTTCGTGGGATGATCTCTGGTGCCCCGGGCCCCTTCGTGGGATGATCTCTGGTGCCCCGGGCCCCTTCGTGGGATGATCTCTGGTGCCCCGGGCCCCTTCGTGGGATGATCTCTGGTGCCCCGGGCCCCTTCGTGGGATGATCTCTGGTGCCCCGGGCCCCTTCGTGGGATGATCTCTGGTGCCCCGGGCCCCTTCGTGGGATGATCTCTGGTGCCCCGGGCCCCTTCGTGGGATGATCTCTGGTGCCCCGGGCCCCTTCGTGGGATGATCTCTGGTGCCCCGGGCCCCTTCGTGGGATGATCTCTGGTGCCCCGGGCCCCTTCGTGGGATGATCTCTGGTGCCCCGGGCCCCTTCGTGGGATGATCTCTGGTGCCCCGGGCCCCTTCGTGGGATGATCTCTGGTGCCCCGGGCCCCTTCGTGGGATGATCTCTGGTGCCCCGGGCCCCTTCGTGGGATGATCTCTGGTGCCCCGGGCCCCTTCGTGGGATGATCTCTGGTGCCCCGGGCCCCTTCGTGGGATGATCTCTGGTGCCCCGGGCCCCTTCGTGGGATGATCTCTGGTGCCCCGGGCCCCTTCGTGGGATGATCTCTGGTGCCCCGGGCCCCTTCGTGGGATGATCTCTGGTGCCCCGGGCCCCTTCGTGGGATGATCTCTGGTGCCCCGGGCCCCTTCGTGGGATGATCTCTGGTGCCCCGGGCCCCTTCGTGGGATGATCTCTGGTGCCCCGGGCCCCTTCGTGGGATGATCTCTGGTGCCCCGGGCCCCTTCGTGGGATGATCTCTGGTGCCCCGGGCCCCTTCGTGGGATGATCTCTGGTGCCCCGGGCCCCTTCGTGGGATGATCTCTGGTGCCCCGGGCCCCTTCGTGGGATGATCTCTGGTGCCCCGGGCCCCTTCGTGGGATGATCTCTGGTGCCCCGGGCCCCTTCGTGGGATGATCTCTGGTGCCCCGGGCCCCTTCGTGGGATGATCTCTGGTGCCCCGGGCCCCTTCGTGGGATGATCTCTGGTGCCCCGGGCCCCTTCGTGGGATGATCTCTGGTGCCCCGGGCCCCTTCGTGGGATGATCTCTGGTGCCCCGGGCCCCTTCGTGGGATGATCTCTGGTGCCCCGGGCCCCTTCGTGGGATGATCTCTGGTGCCCCGGGCCCCTTCGTGGGATGATCTCTGGTGCCCCGGGCCCCTTCGTGGGATGATCTCTGGTGCCCCGGGCCCCTTCGTGGGATGATCTCTGGTGCCCCGGGCCCCTTCGTGGGATGATCTCTGGTGCCCCGGGCCCCTTCGTGGGATGATCTCTGGTGCCCCGGGCCCCTTCGTGGGATGATCTCTGGTGCCCCGGGCCCCTTCGTGGGATGATCTCTGGTGCCCCGGGCCCCTTCGTGGGATGATCTCTGGTGCCCCGGGCCCCTTCGTGGGATGATCTCTGGTGCCCCGGGCCCCTTCGTGGGATGATCTCTGGTGCCCCGGGCCCCTTCGTGGGATGATCTCTGGTGCCCCGGGCCCCTTCGTGGGATGATCTCTGGTGCCCCGGGCCCCTTCGTGGGATGATCTCTGGTGCCCCGGGCCCCTTCGTGGGATGATCTCTGGTGCCCCGGGCCCCTTCGTGGGATGATCTCTGGTGCCCCGGGCCCCTTCGTGGGATGATCTCTGGTGCCCCGGGCCCCTTCGTGGGATGATCTCTGGTGCCCCGGGCCCCTTCGTGGGATGATCTCTGGTGCCCCGGGCCCCTTCGTGGGATGATCTCTGGTGCCCCGGGCCCCTTCGTGGGATGATCTCTGGTGCCCCGGGCCCCTTCGTGGGATGATCTCTGGTGCCCCGGGCCCCTTCGTGGGATGATCTCTGGTGCCCCGGGCCCCTTCGTGGGATGATCTCTGGTGCCCCGGGCCCCTTCGTGGGATGATCTCTGGTGCCCCGGGCCCCTTCGTGGGATGATCTCTGGTGCCCCGGGCCCCTTCGTGGGATGATCTCTGGTGCCCCGGGCCCCTTCGTGGGATGATCTCTGGTGCCCCGGGCCCCTTCGTGGGATGATCTCTGGTGCCCCGGGCCCCTTCGTGGGATGATCTCTGGTGCCCCGGGCCCCTTCGTGGGATGATCTCTGGTGCCCCGGGCCCCTTCGTGGGATGATCTCTGGTGCCCCGGGCCCCTTCGTGGGATGATCTCTGGTGCCCCGGGCCCCTTCGTGGGATGATCTCTGGTGCCCCGGGCCCCTTCGTGGGATGATCTCTGGTGCCCCGGGCCCCTTCGTGGGATGATCTCTGGTGCCCCGGGCCCCTTCGTGGGATGATCTCTGGTGCCCCGGGCCCCTTCGTGGGATGATCTCTGGTGCCCCGGGCCCCTTCGTGGGATGATCTCTGGTGCCCCGGGCCCCTTCGTGGGATGATCTCTGGTGCCCCGGGCCCCTTCGTGGGATGATCTCTGGTGCCCCGGGCCCCTTCGTGGGATGATCTCTGGTGCCCCGGGCCCCTTCGTGGGATGATCTCTGGTGCCCCGGGCCCCTTCGTGGGATGATCTCTGGTGCCCCGGGCCCCTTCGTGGGATGATCTCTGGTGCCCCGGGCCCCTTCGTGGGATGATCTCTGGTGCCCCGGGCCCCTTCGTGGGATGATCTCTGGTGCCCCGGGCCCCTTCGTGGGATGATCTCTGGTGCCCCGGGCCCCTTCGTGGGATGATCTCTGGTGCCCCGGGCCCCTTCGTGGGATGATCTCTGGTGCCCCGGGCCCCTTCGTGGGATGATCTCTGGTGCCCCGGGCCCCTTCGTGGGATGATCTCTGGTGCCCCGGGCCCCTTCGTGGGATGATCTCTGGTGCCCCGGGCCCCTTCGTGGGATGATCTCTGGTGCCCCGGGCCCCTTCGTGGGATGATCTCTGGTGCCCCGGGCCCCTTCGTGGGATGATCTCTGGTGCCCCGGGCCCCTTCGTGGGATGATCTCTGGTGCCCCGGGCCCCTTCGTGGGATGATCTCTGGTGCCCCGGGCCCCTTCGTGGGATGATCTCTGGTGCCCCGGGCCCCTTCGTGGGATGATCTCTGGTGCCCCGGGCCCCTTCGTGGGATGATCTCTGGTGCCCCGGGCCCCTTCGTGGGATGATCTCTGGTGCCCCGGGCCCCTTCGTGGGATGATCTCTGGTGCCCCGGGCCCCTTCGTGGGATGATCTCTGGTGCCCCGGGCCCCTTCGTGGGATGATCTCTGGTGCCCCGGGCCCCTTCGTGGGATGATCTCTGGTGCCCCGGGCCCCTTCGTGGGATGATCTCTGGTGCCCCGGGCCCCTTCGTGGGATGATCTCTGGTGCCCCGGGCCCCTTCGTGGGATGATCTCTGGTGCCCCGGGCCCCTTCGTGGGATGATCTCTGGTGCCCCGGGCCCCTTCGTGGGATGATCTCTGGTGCCCCGGGCCCCTTCGTGGGATGATCTCTGGTGCCCCGGGCCCCTTCGTGGGATGATCTCTGGTGCCCCGGGCCCCTTCGTGGGATGATCTGGTGCCCCGGGCCCCTTCGTGGGATGATCTGGTGCCCCGGGCCCCTTCGTGGGATGATCTGGTGCCCCGGGCCCCTTCGTGGGAAGATCTGGTGCCCCGGGCCCCTTCGTGGGAAGATCTGGTGCCCCGGGCCCCTTCGTGGGAAGATCTGGTGCCCCGGGCCCCTTCGTGGGATGATCTGGTGCCCCGGGCCCCTTCGTGGGATGATCTCTGATGCACTGGTCCCTTCATGGGATGATCTCTGATGCACTGGTCCCTTCATGGGATGATCTCTGATGCACTGGTCCCTTCGTGGGATGATCTGGTGCCCCGGGCCCCTTCGTGGGATGATCTGGTGCCCCGGGCCCCTTCGTGGGATGATCTCTGATGCGCTGGTCCCTTCATGGGACTATCTTGCATACCTCTAATCTGAGTGCTGTGTTGCACTGGTCCCTTCACGGGATGATCTCTGATGCACTAGTCCCTTCATGGGACTATCTTGCACACCTCTAATCTGAGTGCTGTGATGCACTGGTCCCTTCATGGGATGATCCTTGATGCATTGGTCCCTTCATGGGATGATGTTGCATACCTCTAATCTGAGTGCTGTGATGCAGTGGTTCCCTTCATGGGTTAATCTCTGATGCACTGGTTCCCTTCATGGGTTGATCTCTAATGCACTGGTCCCTTCATGGGATGATCTCTGATGCACTGGTCCCTTCATGGGATGATCTCTGATGCACTGGTCCCTTCATGGGATGATCTCTGATGCACTGGTCCCTTCATGGGATGATCTCTGATGCACTGGTCCCTTCATGGGATGATCTCTGATGCACTGGTCCCTTCATGGGATGACCTCTGATGCACTGGTCCCTTCATGGGATGACCTCTGATGCACTGGTCCCTTCATGGGATGATCCCTGATGCACTGGTCCCTTCATGGGATGATCCCTGATGCACTGGTCCCTTCATGGGATGATCCCTGATGCACTGGTCCCTTCATGGGATGATCCCTGATGCGCTGGTCCCTTCATGGGATGATCCCTGATGCGCTGGTCCCTTCATGGGATGATCCCTGATGCGCTGGTCCCTTCATGGGATGATCCCTGATGCGCTGGTCCCTTCATGGGATGATCCCTGATGCGCTGGTCCCTTCATGGGATGATCCCTGATGCGCTGGTCCCTTCATGGGATGATCCCTGATGCGCTGGTCCCTTCATGGGATGATCCCTGATGCGCTGGTCCCTTCATGGGATGATCCCTGGTGCGCTGGTCCCTTCATGGGACGTTGTCTGGTGCGCTGGTCCCTTCATGGGATGTTGTCTGGTGCACTGGTCCCTTCATGGGATGATCTCTGGTGCACTGGTCCCTTCATGGGATGATCTTGCATACCTCTAATCTGAGTGCTGTGATGCATTGGTCCCTTCATGGGATGATTTTTGATGCATTGGTCCCTTCATGGGATGATTTTTGATGCATTGGTCCCTTCATGGGATGATTTTTGATGCATTGGTCCCTTCATGGGATGATTTTTGATGCATTGGTCCCTTCATGGGATGATCTTTGATGCATTGGTCCCTTCATGGGATGATCTTTGATGCACTAGTCCCTTCATGGGACTATCTTGCACACCTCTAATCTGAGTGCTGTGATGCAGTGGTTCCCTTCATGGGTTGATCTCTGATGCAGTGGTTCCCTTCATGGGTTGATCTCTGATGCAGTGGTTCCCTTCATGGGTTAATCTCTGATGCAGTGGTTCCCTTCATGGGTTGATCTCTGATGCAGTGGTTCCCTTCATGGGGATCTCTGGTGCACTGGTCCCTTCATGGGGATCTCTGGTGCACTGGTCCCTTCATGGGGATCTCTGGTGCACTGGTCCCTTCATGGGGATCTCTGGTGCACTGGTCCCTTCATGGGGATCTCTGGTGCACTGGTCCCTTCATGGGATGATCTGGTGCACTGGTCCCTTCATGGGATGATCTGGTGCACTGGTCCCTTCATGGGATGATCTGGTGCACTGGTCCCTTCATGGGATGATCTGGTGCACTGGTCCCTTCATGGGATGATCTGGTGCACTGGTCCCTTCATGGGATGATCTGGTGCACTGGTCCCTTCATGGGATGATCTGGTGCACTGTTCCCTTCATGGGATGATCTTGCATACCTTTAATATGAGTGCTGTGAAGCACTGGTCCCTTCATGGGGATCTCTGGTGCACTGGTCCCTTCATGGGGATCTCTGGTGCACTGGTCCCTTCATGGGGATCTCTGGTGCACTGGTCCCTTCATGGGGATCTCTGGTGCACTGGTCCCTTCATGGGGATCTCTGGTGCACTGGTCCCTTCATGGGGATCTCTGGTGCACTGGTCCCTTCATGGGGATCTCTGATGCACTGGTCCCTTCATGGGATGATCTTTGTTGCACTGGTCCCTTCGTGGGATGATCTCTGATTCACTGGTCCCTCCGTGGGATGATCTTGCATACCTCTAATATGAGTGCTGTGAAGCACTGGTCCCTTCATGGGATGATCTTGCATACCTCTAATATGAGTGCTGTGAAGCACTGGTCCCTTCATGGGATTATCTGGTGAACTGGTCCCTTCATGGGATGATCTGGTGCACTGTTCCCTTCATGGGATGATCTGGTGCCCTGGTCCCTTCATGGGATGATCTTGCATACCTTTAATATGAGTGCTGTGAAGCACTGGTCCCTTCAATGGGATCTTTGGTGCACTGGTCCCTTCATGGGGATCTCTGGTGCACTGGTCCCTTCATGGGGATCTCTGATGCACTGGTCCCTTCATGGGATGATCTCTGCACTGGTCCCTTCATGGGATGATCTTGCATACCTCTAATCTGAGTGCTGTGATGCACTGGTCCCTTCATGGGGATCTTTGGTGCACTGGTCCCTTCATGGGGATCTTTGGTGCACTGGTCCCTTCATGGGGATCTTTGGTGCACTGGTCCTTTCATGGGGATCTTTGGTGCACTGGTCCCTTCATGGGGATCTCTGGTGCACTGGTCCCTTCATGGGGATCTCTGGTGCACTGGTCCCTTCATGGGATGATCTCTGGTGCACTGGTCCCTTCATGGGATGATCTGTTGCACTGGTCCCTTCATGGGATGATCTGTTGCACTGGTCCCTTCATGGGATGATCTGTTGCACTGGTCCCTTCATGGGATGATCTGTTGCACTGGTCCCTTCATGGGATGATCTGTTGCACTGGTCCCTTCATGGGATGATCTGTTGCACTGGTCTCTTCATGGGATCACCTCGTCCCCTAAAGGGATGATCTTTGGTGCACTGGACCCTTAATGGGATGATCTTTGATGCACTGGTCCCTTCATGGGATGATCTTTGATGCACTGGTCCCTTCATGGGATGATCTCTGATGCACTGGTCCCTTCATGGGATGATCTCTGATGCACTGGTCCCTTCATGGGATGATCTCTGATGCACTGGTCCCTTCATGGGATGATCTCTGATGCACTGGTCCCTTCATGGGATGATCTCTGATGCACTGGTCCCTTCATGGGATGATCTCTGATGCACTGGTCCCTTCATGGGATGATCTCTGTTGCACTGGTCCCTTCATGGGATGATCTGTTGCACTGGTCTCTTCATGGGATGACCTCGTCCCTTCATGGGATGATCTCTGATGCACTGGTCCCTTCATGGGATGATCTCTGATGCACTGGTCCCTTCATGGGATGATCTCTGATGCACTGGTCCCTTCATGGGATGATCTCTGATGCACTGGTCCCTTCATGGGATGATCTCTGCACTGGTCCCTTCATGGGATGATCTTGCATACCTCCAATCTGAGTGCTGTGATGAACGGGTCCCTTCATGGGATGATCTTTGATGCACTGGTCCCTTCATGGGATGATCTTTGATGCACTGGTCCCTTCATGGGATGATCTTTGATGCACTGGTCCCTTCATGGGATGATCCCTTCATGGGATGATCTTTGATGCACTGGTCCCTTCATGGGATGAACTCTGATGCACTGGTCCCTTCGTGGGATGAACTCTGATGCACTGGTCCCTTCGTGGGATGAACTCTGATGCACTGGTCCCTTCGTGGGATGATCTCTGATGCACTGGTCCCTTCGTGGGATGATCTCTGATGCACTGGTCCCTTCGTGGGATGATCTCTGATGCACTGGTCCCTTCGTGGGATGATCTCTGATGCACTGGTCCCTTCGTGGGATGATCTCTGATGCACTGGTCCCTTCGTGGGATGATCTCTGATGCGCTGGTCCCTTCGTGGGATGATCTCTGATGCACTGGTCCCTTCATGGGATGATCTGTTGCACTGGTCCCTTCATGGGATGATCTGTTGCACTGGTCCCTTCATGGGATGATCTGTTGCACTGGTCCCTTCATGGGATGATCTGTTGCACTGGTCTCTTCATGGGATGACCTCGTCCCCTCAAGGGATGATCTTTGGTGCACTGGACCCTTCATGGGATGATCTTTGGTGCACTGGACCCTTCATGGGATGATCTTTGATGCACTGGTCCCTTCATGGGATGATCTCTGATGCACTGGTCCCTTCATGGGATGATCTCTGATGCACTGGTCCCTTCATGAGATGATCTCTGATGCACTGGTCCCTTCATGGGATGATCTCTGATGCACTGGTCCCTTCATGGGATGATCTCTGATGCACTGGTCCCTTCATGGGATGATCTCTGATGCACTGGTCCCTTCATGGGATGATCTCTGATGCACTGGTCCCTTCATGGGATGATCTCTGTTGCACTGGTCCCTTCATGGGATGATCTGTTGCACTGGTCTCTTCATGGGATGACCTCGTCCCTTCATGGGATGATCTCTGATGCACTGGTCCCTTCGTGGGATGATCTCTGATGCACTGGTCCCTTCGTGGGATGATCTCTGATGCACTGGTCCCTTCGTGGGATGATCTCTGATGCACTGGTCCCTTCGTGGGATGATCTCTGATGCACTGGTCCCTTCGTGGGATGATCTCTGATGCACTGGTCCCTTCGTGGGATGATCTCTGATGCACTGGTCCCTTCGTGGGATGATCTCTGATGCACTGGTCCCTTCGTGGGATGATCTCTGATGCACTGGTCCCTTTGTGGGATGATCTCTGTTGCACTGGTCCCTTCATGGGATGATCTGTTGCACTGGTCTCTTCATGGGATGACCTCGTCCCTTCATGGGATGATCTCTGATGCACTGGTCCCTTCGTGGGATGATCTCTGATGCACTGGTCCCTTCGTGGGATGATCTCTGATGCACTGGTCCCTTCGTGGGATGATCTCTGATGCACTGGTCCCTTCGTGGGATGATCTCTGATGCACTGGTCCCTTCGTGGGATGATCTCTGATGCACTGGTCCCTTCGTGGGATGATCTCTGATGCACTGGTCCCTTTGTGGGATGATCTCTGATGCACTGGTCGCTTCGTGGGATGATCTCTGATGCACTGGTCGCTTCATGGGATGATCTTTGCACTGGTCCCTTCATGGGATGATCTTTGCACTGGTCCCTTCATGGGATGATCTTTGTTGCACTGGTCCCTTCATGGGATGATCTTTGTTGCACTGGTCCCTTCGTGGGATGATCTGATTCACTGGTCCCTTCATGGGATGATCTTGCATACCTCTAATGAGTGCTGTGAAGCACTGGTCCCTTCATGGGGATCTCTGGTGCACTGGTCCCTTCCTGGGGATCTTTGGTGCACTGGTCCCTTCATGGGGATCTTTGGTGCACTGGTCCTTTCATGGGGATCTTTGGTGCACTGGTCCTTTCATGGGGATCTTTGGTGCACTGGTCCCTTCATGGGGATCTCTGGTGCACTGGTCCCTTCATGGGGATCTCTGGTGCACTGGTCCCTTCATGGGATGATCTCTGGTGCACTGGTCCCTTCATGGGATGATCTCTGGTGCACTGGTCCCTTCATGGGATGATCTGTTGCACTGGTCCCTTCATGGGATGATCTGTTGCACTGGTCCCTTCATGGGATGATCTGTTGCACTGGTCCCTTCATGGGATGATCTGTTGCACTGGTCCCTTCATGGGATGATCTGTTGCACTGGTCCCTTCATGGGATGATCTGTTGCACTGGTCCCTTCATGGGATGATCTGTTGCACTGGTCCCTTCATGGGATGATCTGTTGCACTGGTCTCTTCATGGGATGACCTCGTCCCCTCAAGGGATGATCTTTGGTGCACTGGACCCTTCATGGGATGATCTTTGGTGCACTGGACCCTTCATGGGATGATCTTTGATGCACTGGTCCCTTCATGGGATGATCTCTGATGCACTGGTCCCTTCATGGGATGATCTCTGATGCACTGGTCCCTTCATGGGATGATCTCTGATGCACTGGTCCCTTCATGGGATGATCTCTGATGCACTGGTCCCTTCATGGGATGATCTCTGATGCACTGGTCCCTTCATGGGATGATCTCTGATGCACTGGTCCCTTCATGGGATGATCTCTGATGCACTGGTCCCTTCATGGGATGATCTCTGATGCACTGGTCCCTTCATGGGATGATCTCTGATGCACTGGTCCCTTCATGGGATGATCTCTGATGCACTGGTCCCTTCATGGGATGATCTCTGATGCACTGGTCCCTTCATGGGATGATCTCTGATGCACTGGTCCCTTCATGGGATGATCTCTGATGCACTGGTCCCTTCATGGGATGATCTCTGTTGCACTGGTCCCTTCATGGGATGATCTCTGTTGCACTGGTCCCTTCATGGGATGATCTGTTGCACTGGTCTCTTCATGGGATGACCTCGTCCCTTCATGGGATGATCTGATGCACTGGTCCCTTCATGGGATGATCTGATGCATTGGTCCCTTCATGGGATGATCTGATGCATTGGTCCCTTCATGGGATGATCTCTGATGCACTGGTCCCTTCGTGGGATGATCTCTGATGCACTGGTCCCTTCGTGGGATGATCTCTGATGCACTGGTCCCTTCGTGGGATGATCTCTGATGCATTGGTCCCTTCGTGGGATGATCTCTGATGCACTGGTCCCTTCGTGGGATGATCTCTGATGCACTGGTCCCTTCGTGGGATGATCTGATGCACTGGTCCCTTTATGGGATGATCTTTGATGCACTGGTCCCTTTGTGGGATGATCTTTGATGCACTGGTCCCTTTGTGGGATGATCTTTGATGCACTGGTCCCTTTGTGGGATGATCTTTGATGCACTGGTCCCTTCGTGGGATGATCTTTGATGCACTGGTCCCTTCGTGGGATGATCTCTGCACTGGTCCCTTCATGGGATGATCTCTGCACTGGTCCCTTCATGGGATGATCTCTGCACTGGTCCCTTCATGGGATCTTGCATACCTCTAATCTGACTGCTGTGATGCACTGGTCCCTTCATGGGATGATTTTTGTTGCACTGGTCCTTCGTGGGATGATCTGATGCACTGGTCCCTTCGTGGGATGATTTCTGATGCACTGGTCCCTTCATGGGATGATCTTCCATACCTCTAATCTGAGTGCTGTGATGCACTGGTCCCTTTTTGGGATTATCTCTGATGCACTGGTCCCATCGTGGGATTATCTCTGATGCACTGGTCCCATCGTGGGATTATCTCTGATGCACTGGTCCCATCGTGGGATTATCTCTGATGCACTGGTCCCATCGTGGGATTATCTCTGATGCACTAGTCCCTTCATGGGATGATCTCTGAAGCACTTGTCCCTTCATGGGATGATCTCTGATGCACTTGTCCCTTCATGGGATGATCTCTGAAGCACTTGTCCCTTCATGGGATGATCTCTGATGCACTTGTCCCTTCATGGGATGATCTCTGATGCACTGGTCCCTTCATGGGATGATCTCTGCACTGGTCCCTTCATGGGATGATCTTGCATACCTCTAATCTGAGTGCTGTGATGAACTGGTCCCTTCATGGCATCTTGCATACCTCTAATCTGAGTGCTGTGATGCACTGGTCCCTTCATGGGATGATTTTTGTTGCACTGGTCCCTTCGTGGGATGATCTCTGATGCACTGGTCCCTTCGTGGGATGATCTGATGCACTGGTCCCTTCATGAGGATCTCTGGTGCACTGGTCCCTTCATGGGGATCTCTGGTGCACTGGTCCCTTCATGGGGATCTCTGGTGCACTGGTCCCTTCATGGGGATCTCTGGTGCACTGGTCCCTTCATGGGGATCTCTGGTGCACTGGTCCCTTCATGGGGATCTCTGGTGCGCTGGTCCCTTCACAGGATGATCTCTGTTGCACTGGTCCCTTCACAGGATGATCTCTGTTGCACTGGTCCCTTCACAGGATGATCTCTGTTGCACTGGTCCCTTCACAGGATGATCTCTGTTGCACTGGTCCCTTCATGGAATGATCTCTGTTGCACTGGTCCCTTCATGGAATGATCTCTGTTGCACCGGTCCCTTCATGGGATTATCTCTAGTGCACTGGTCCCTTCATGAGATGATCTTGCATACCTCTAATCTGAGTGATATGATGCACTGGTCCCTTCATGGGATGTCTGTTGCACTGGTCCCTTCATGGGATGACCTTGCACTGGTCCCTTCATGGGATGATCTCTGGTGCACTGGTCCCTTCATGGGATGATCTCTGGTGCACTGGTCCCTTCATGGGATGATCTCTGGTGCACTGGTCCCTTCATGGGATGATCTCTGGTGCACTGGTCCCTTCATGGGATGATCTCTGGTGCACTGGCCCCTTCATGGGATGATCTCTGGTGCACTGGCCCCTTCATGGGATGATCTCTGGTGCACTGGCCCCTTCATGGGAATCTCTGGTGCACTGGCCCCTTCATGGGAATCTCTGGTGCACTGGCCCCTTCATGGGAATCTCTGGTGCACTGGCCCCTTCATGGGGAGATCTCTGGTGCACTGGTCCCTTCATGGGGAGATCTCTGGTGCACTGGTCCCTTCACGGGATGATCTCTGCTGCACTGGTCCCTTCACGGGATGATCTCTGCTGCACTGGTCCCTTCACGGGATGATCTCTGCTGCACTGGTCCCTTCACGGGATGATCTCTGCTGCACTGGTCCCTTCACGGGATGATCTCTGCTGCACTGGTCCCTTCACGGGATGATCTCTGCTGCACTGGTCCCTTCACGGGATGATCTCTGCTGCACTGGTCCCTTCACGGGATGATCTCTGCTGCACTGGTCCCTTCACGGGATGATCTCTGCGCTGGTCCCTTCACGGGATGATCTCTGCGCTGGTCCCTTCACGGGATGATCTCTGCACTGGTCCCTTCACGGGATGATCTCTGCGCTGGTCCCTTCATGGGATGATCTCTAGTCCCCTCATGGGATCTTTGGTGCACTGGACCCTTCATGGGATCTTTGGTGCACTGGTCCCTTCGTGGGATGATCTCTGCACTGGTCCCTTCGTGGGATGATCTCTGCACTGGTCCCTTCATGGGATGATCTCTGCACTGGTCCCTTCATGGGATGATCTTGCATACCTCTAATCTGAGTGCTGTGATGCACTGGTCCCTTCATGGGATGATTTTTGTTGCACTGGTCCCTTCATGGGGATCTCTGGTGCACTGGTCCCTTCATGGGGATCTCTGGTGCACTGGTCCCTTCATGGGGATCTCTGGTGCACTGGTCCCTTCACGGGATGATCTCTGCTGCACTGTTCCCTTCACGGGATGATCTCTGCTGCACTGGTCCCTTCACGGGATGATCTCTGCTGCACTGGTCCCTTCACGGGATGATCTCTGCTGCACTGGTCCCTTCACGGGATGATCTCTGCTGCACTGGTCCCTTCACGGGATGATCTCTGCTGCACTGGTCCCTTCACGGGATGATCTCTGCTGCACTGGTCCCTTCACGGGATGATCTCTGCTGCACGTCCCTTCACGGGATGATCTCTGCGCTGGTCCCTTCATGGGATGATCTCTAGTCCCCTCATGGGATGATCTTTGGTGCACTGGACCCTTCATGGGATCTTTGGTGCACTGGTCCCTTCATGGGATGATCTCTGCACTGGTCCCTTCGTGGGATGATCTCTGCACTGGTCCCTTCGTGGGATGATCTCTGCACTGGTCCCTTCATGGGATGATCTTGCATACCTCTAATCTGAGTGCTGTGATGCACTGGTCCCTTCATGGGATGATCTTGCATACCTCTAATCTGAGTGCTGTGATGCACTGGTCCCTTCATGGGATGATTTTTGTTGCACTGGTCCCTTCATGGGAATCTCTGGTGCACTGGTCCCTTCACGAGATGATCTCTGCTGCACTGGTCCCTTCACGAGATGATCTCTGCTGCACTGGTCCCTTCACGGGATGATCTCTGCTGCACTGGTCCCTTCACGGGATGATCTCTGCTGCACTGGTCCCTTCACGGGATGATCTCTGCTGCACTGGTCCCTTCACGGGATGATCTCTGCACTGGTCCCTTCACGGGATGATCTCTGCTGCACTGGTCCCTTCACGGGATGATCTCTGCTGCACTGGTCCCTTCACGGGATGATCTCTGCTGCACTGGTCCCTTCACGGGATGATCTCTGCTGCACTGGTCCCTTCACGGGATGATCTCTGCTGCACTGGTCCCTTCACGGGATGATCTCTGCTGCACTGGTCCCTTCACGGGATGATCTCTGCGCTGGTCCCTTCATGGGATGATCTCTAGTCCCCTCATGGGATGATCTCTAGTCCCCTCATGGGATGATCTTTGGTGCACTGGACCCTTCATGGGATCTTTGGTGCACTGGTCCCTTCGTGGGATGATCTCTGCACTGGTCCCTTCGTGGGATGATCTCTGCACTGGTCCCTTCATGGGATGATCTTGCATACCTCTAATCTGAGTGCTGTGATGCACTGGTCCCTTCATGGGATGATTTTTGTTGCACTGGTCCCTTCGTGGGATGATTTTTGTTGCACTGGTCCCTTCGTGGGATGATATCTGATGTACTGGTTCCTTCATGGGATGATCTGTTGCACTGGTCCCTTTATGGGGATCTCTGGTGCACTGGTCCCTTTATGGGGATCTCTGGTGCACTGGTCCCTTTATGGGGATCTCTGGTGCACTGGTCCCTTTATGGGGATCTCTGGTGCACTGGTCCCTTTATGGGGATCTCTGGTGCACTGGTCCCTTCATGGGGATCTCTGGTGCACTGGTCCCTTCATGGGGATCTCTGGTGCACTGGTCCCTTCATGGGGATCTCTGGTGCACTGGTCCCTTCATGGGGATCTCTGGTGCACTGGTCCCTTCATGGGATGATCTGGTGCACTGGTCCCTTCATGGGATGATCTGGTGCACTGGTCCCTTCATGGGATGATCTGGTGCACTGGTCCCTTCATGGGATGATCTGGTGCACTGGTCCCTTCATGGGATGATCTGGTGCACTGGTCCCTTCATGGGATGATCTGGTGCACTGGTCCCTTCATGGGATGATCTGGTGCACTGTTCCCTTCATGGGATGATCTTGCATACCTTTAATATGAGTGCTGTGAAGCACTGGTCCCTTCATGGGGATCTCTGGTGCACTGGTCCCTTCATGGGGATCTCTGGTGCACTGGTCCCTTCATGGGGATCTCTGGTGCACTGGTCCCTTCATGGGGATCTCTGGTGCACTGGTCCCTTCATGGGGATCTCTGGTGCACTGGTCCCTTCATGGGGATCTCTGGTGCACTGGTCCCTTCATGGGGATCTCTGGTGCACTGGTCCCTTCATGGGGATCTCTGATGCACTGGTCCCTTCATGGGATGATCTTTGTTGCACTGGTCCCTTCGTGGGATGATCTCTGATTCACTGGTCCCTCCGTGGGATGATCTTGCATACCTCTAATATGAGTGCTGTGAAGCACTGGTCCCTTCATGGGGATCTCTGGTGCACTGGTCCCTTCATGGGGATCTCTGGTGCACTGGTCCCTTCATGGGGATCTCTGATGCACTGGTCCCTTCATGGGATGATCTCTGCACTGGTCCCTTCATGGGATGATCTTGCATACCTCTAATCTGAGTGCTGTGATGCACTGGTCCCTTCATGGGATGATCTTTGTTGCAGTGGTCCGTTCGTGGGATGATCTGATTCACTGGTCCCTTCATGGGATCTTGCATACCTCTAATGTGAGTGCTGTGAAGCACTGGTCCCTTCATGGGGATCTTTGGTGCACTGGTCCCTTCATGGGGATCTTTGGTGCACTGGTCCCTTCATGGGGATCTTTGGTGCACTGGTCCTTTCATGGGGATCTTTGGTGCACTGGTCCCTTCATGGGGATCTCTGGTGCACTGGTCCCTTCATGGGGATCTCTGGTGCACTGGTCCCTTCATGGGGATCATCTCTGGTGCACTGGTCCCTTCATGGGATGATCTGTTGCACTGGTCCCTTCATGGGATGATCTGTTGCACTGGTCCCTTCATGGGATGATCTGTTGCACTGGTCCCTTCATGGGATGATCTGTTGCACTGGTCCCTTCATGGGATGATCTGTTGCACTGGTCCCTTCATGGGATGATCTGTTGCACTGGTCCCTTCATGGGATGATCTGTTGCACTGGTCTCTTCATGGGATGACCTCGTCCCCTAAAGGGATGATCTTTGGTGCACTGGACCCTTCATGGGATGATCTCTGATGCACTGGTCCCTTCATGGGATGATCTCTGATGCACTGGTCCCTTCATGGGATGATCTCTGATGCACTGGTCCCTTCATGGGATGATCTCTGATGCACTGGTCCCTTCATGGGATGATCTCTGATGCACTGGTCCCTTCATGGGATGATCTCTGATGCACTGGTCCCTTCATGGGATGATCTCTGATGCACTGGTCCCTTCATGGGATGATCTCTGATGCACTGGTCCCTTCATGGGATGATCTGTTGCACTGGTCTCTTCATGGGATGACCTCGTCCCTTCATGGGATGATCTCTGATGCACTGGTCCCTTCATGGGATGATCTCTGATGCACTGGTCCCTTCATGGGATGATCTCTGATGCACTGGTCCCTTCATGGGATGATCTCTGATGCACTGGTCCCTTCATGGGATGATCTCTGCACTGGTCCCTTCATGGGATGATCTTGCATACCTCCAATCTGAGTGCTGTGATGAACGGGTCCCTTCATGGGATGATCTTTGATGCACTGGTCCCTTCATGGGATGATCTTTGATGCACTGGTCCCTTCATGGGATGATCTTTGATGCACTGGTCCCTTCATGGGATGATCTTTGATGCACTGGTCCCTTCATGGGATGAACTCTGATGCACTGGTCCCTTCATGGGATGAACTCTGATGCACTGGTCCCTTCGTGGGATGAACTCTGATGCACTGGTCCCTTCGTGGGATGATCTCTGATGCACTGGTCCCTTCGTGGGATGATCTCTGATGCACTGGTCCCTTCGTGGGATGATCTCTGATGCACTGGTCCCTTCGTGGGATGATCTCTGATGCACTGGTCCCTTCGTGGGATGATCTCTGATGCGCTGGTCCCTTCGTGGGATGATCTCTGATGCGCTGGTCCCTTCGTGGGATGATCTCTGATGCGCTGGTCCCTTCGTGGGATGATCTCTGATGCGCTGGTCCCTTCGTGGGATGATCTCTGATGCGCTGGTCCCTTCGTGGGGTGATCTCTGATGCACTGGTCCCTTCGTGGGGTGATCTCTGATGCACTGGTCCCTTCGTGGGATGATCTCTGATGCACTGGTCCCTTCGTGGGATGATCTCTGATGCACTGGTCCCTTTGTGGGATGATCTCTGATGCACTGGTCGCTTCGTGGGATGATCTCTGATGCACTGGTCCCTTCATGGGATGATCTTTGCACTGGTCCCTTCATGGGATGATCTTTGCACTGGTCCCTTCATGGGATGATCTTTGTTGCACTGGTCCCTTCATGGGATGATCTTTGTTGCACTGGTCCCTTCGTGGGATGATCTGATTCACTGGTCCCTTCATGGGATGATCTTGCATACCTCTAATGAGTGCTGTGAACCGCTGGTCCCTTCATGGGGATCTTTGGTGCACTGGTCCCTTCATGGGGATCTTTGGTGCACTGGTCCCTTCATGGGGATCTTTGGTGCACTGGTCCTTTCATGGGGATCTTTGGTGCACTGGTCCTTTCATGGGGATCTTTGGTGCACTGGTCCCTTCATGGGGATCTCTGGTGCACTGGTCCCTTCATGGGGATCTCTGGTGCACTGGTCCCTTCATGGGGATCTCTGGTGCACTGGTCCCTTCATGGGATGATCTCTGGTGCACTGGTCCCTTCATGGGATGATCTGGTGCACTGGTCCCTTCATGGGATGATCTGTTGCACTGGTCCCTTCATGGGATGATCTGTTGCACTGGTCCCTTCATGGGATGATCTGTTGCACTGGTCCCTTCATGGGATGATCTGTTGCACTGGTCCCTTCATGGGATGATCTGTTGCACTGGTCCCTTCATGGGATGATCTGTTGCACTGGTCCCTTCATGGGATGATCTGTTGCACTGGTCTCTTAATGGGATGACCTCGTCCCCTCAAGGGATGATCTTTGGTGCACTGGACCCTTCATGGGATGATCTTTGATGCACTGGTCCCTTCATGGGATGATCTCTGATGCACTGGTCCCTTCATGGGATGATCTCTGATGCACTGGTCCCTTCATGGGATGATCTCTGATGCACTGGTCCCTTCATGGGATGATCTCTGATGCACTGGTCCCTTCATGGGATGATCTCTGATGCACTGGTCCCTTCGTGGGATGATCTCTGATGCACTGGTCCCTTCGTGGGATGATCTCTGATGCACTGGTCCCTTCGTGGGATGATCTCTGATGCACTGGTCCCTTCGTGGGATGATCTCTGATGCACTGGTCCCTTCGTGGGATGATCTCTGATGCACTGGTCCCTTCGTGGGATGATCTCTGATGCACTGGTCCCTTCGTGGGATGATCTCTGATGCACTGGTCCCTTCGTGGGATGATCTCTGATGCACTGGTCCCTTCGTGGGATGATCTCTGATGCACTGGTCCCTTCGTGGGATGATCTCTGATGCACTGGTCCCTTCGTGGGATGATCTCTGATGCACTGGTCCCTTCGTGGGATGATCTCTGATGCACTGGTCCCTTCGTGGGATGATCTCTGATGCACTGGTCCCTTCGTGGGATGATCTCTGATGCACTGGTCCCTTCGTGGGATGATCTCTGATGCACTGGTCCCTTCGTGGGATGATCTCTGATGCACTGGTCCCTTCGTGGGATGATCTCTGATGCACTGGTCCCTTCGTGGGATGATCTCTGATGCACTGGTCCCTTCGTGGGATGATCTTTGATGCACTGGTCCCTTCGTGGGATGATCTTTGATGCACTGGTCCCTTTATGGGATGATCTTTGATGCACTGGTCCCTTTATGGGATGATCTTTGATGCACTGGTCCCTTTATGGGATGATCTTTGATGCACTGGTCCCTTCATGGGATGATCTCCGCACTGGTCCCTTCATGGGATGATCTCCGCACTGGTCCCTTCATGGGATGATCTCCGCACTGGTCCCTTCATGGGATGATCTCCGCACTGGTCCCTTCATGGGATGATCTCTGATGCACTGGTCCCTTCATGGGATGATCTCTGCACTGGTCCCTTCATGGGATGATCTTGCATACCTCTAATCTGAGTGCTCTGATGCACTGGTCCCTTCATGAGATGATATCTGATGCACTGGTCCCTTCATGGGATGATATCTGATGCACTGGTCCCTTCATGGGATGATATCTGATGCACTGGTCCCTTCATGGGATGATATCTGATGCACTGGTCCCTTCATGGGATGATATCTGATGCACTGGTCCCTTCATGGGATGATATCTGATGCACTGGTCCCTTCATGGGATGATATCTGATGCACTGGACTCTTCATGGGATGATCTCTGATGAACTGGTCCCTTCATGGGATGATCTCTGATGAACTGGTCCCTTCATGGGATGATCTCTGATGAACTGGTCCCTTCATGGGATGATCTCTGATGAACTGGTCCCTTCATGGGATGATCTCTGATGAACTGGTCCCTTCATGGGATGATCTCTGATGAACTGGTCCCTTCATGGGATGATCTCTGATGAACTGGTCCCTTCATGGGATGATCTCTGATGAACTGGTCCCTTCATGGGATGATATCTGATGCACTGGTCCCTTCATGGCATGATCTCTCATGCATTGGTCCCTTCATGGGATGATCTTGCATACCTCCAATCTGAGTGCTGTGATGAACGGGTCCCTTCATGGGATGATCTTTGATGCACTGGTCCCTTCATGGGATGAACTCTGATGCACTGGTCCCTTCATGCGATGATCTCTGATGCACTGGGCCCTTCATGGGATGATCTCTGATGCACTGGTCCCTTCGTGGGATGATCTCTGATGCACTGGTCCCTTCGTGGGATGATCTCTGATGCACTGGTCCCTTCATGGGATGATCTCTGATGCACTGGTCCCTTCATGGGATGATCTCTGATGCACTGGTCCCTTCATGGGATGATCTCTGATGCACTGGTCCCTTCATGGGATGATCTCTGATGCACTGGTCCCTTCATGGGATGATCTCTGATGCACTGGTCCCTTCATGGGATGATCTCTGATGCACTGGTCCCTTCATTGGATCTCTGCACTGGTCCCTTCATGGGATGATCTCTGCACAGGTCCCTTCATGCGATTCTTGCATACCACTAACTTGAGTGCTGTGATGCACTAGTCCCTTCATGGCATGATATCTGATGCACTGGTCCCTTCATGGGATGATCTCTGCACTGGTACCTTCATGGGATGATCTTGCATACCTCTAATCTGTGCTCTGATGCATTGGTCCCTTCATGGGATTATCTCTGCACTGGTCCCTTCATGGGATGATCTTCCATACCTCTAATCTGAGTGCTGTGTTGCACTGGTCCCTTCATGGGATGGTCCTCGATGTGCTGGTCCCTTCATGGGATGGTCCTCGATGCGCTGGTCCCTTCATGGGATGATCTTTGATGCGCTGGTCCCTTCATGTGGTGATCTCTGATGCACTGGTACCTTATTGGGTTAATCTTTGATGCACTGGTCTCTTTAGTGGATGATCTTTGATGCACTGGTCTCTTTATTGGATGATCTTTGATGCACTAGTCCCTTCATGGGATGATCTTTGATGCACTAGTCCCTTCATGGGATGATCTTTGATGCACTAGTCCCTTCATGGGATGATCTTTGATGCACTGGTCCCTTCATGGGATGATGTCTGCACTGCTCCCTTCATGGGATGATGTCTGCACTGCTCCCTTCATGGGATGATGTCTGCACTGCTCCCTTCATGGGATGATGTCTGCACTGCTCCCTTCATGGGATGATGTCTGCACTGCTCCCTTCATGGGATGATGTCTGCACTGCTCCCTTCATGGGATGATGTCTGCACTGCTCCCTTCATGGGATGATGTCTGCATACCTCTAATCTGAGTGCTGTGTTGCACTGGTCCCTTCATGGGATGATCTGATGCACTGGTCCCTTCATGGGATGATCTGATGCACTGGTCCCTTTATGGGATGATCTGATGCACTGGTCCCTTTATGGGATGATCTGATGCACTGGTCCCTTTATGGGATGATCTTTGATGCACTGGTCCCTTCATGGGATGATCTTTGATGCACTGGTCCCTTCATGGGATGATCTTTGATGCACTGGTCCCTTCATGGGATGATCTCTGCGCTGGTCCCTTCATGTGATGATCTTTGATGTGCTGGTCCCTTCATGTGATGATCTTTGATGTGCTGGTCCCTTCATGTGATGATCTTTGATGCGCTGGTCCCTTCATGGGGTGATCTGTGATGCGCTGGTCCCTTCATGGGATGATCTGTGATGCGCTGGTCCCTTCATGGGATGATCTGTGATGCGCTGGTCCCTTCATGGGGTGATCTGTGATGCGCTGGTCCCTTCATGGGATGATCTGTGATGCGCTGGTCCCTTCATGGGATGATCTTCCATACCTCTAATGTGAGTGCTGTGATGCACTGGTACCTTCATGGGGTGATCTTTGATGCACTGGTCCTTTCATGGCATGATCTTGGATGCACTGGTCCCTTCATGGGATGATCTTCCATACCTCTAATGTGAGTGCTCTGATGCACTGGTCCCTTCATGGGATAGTCTTTGATGCACTGGTCCCTTCATGGGATGATCTCTGCACTGGTCCCTTCATGGGATGATCTCTGCACTGGTCCCTTCATGGGATGATCTTGCATACCTCTAATCGGAGTGCTGTGATGCACTGGTCCCTTCATGGGATAGTCTTTGATGCACTGGTCCCTTCATGGGATGATCTCTGCACTGGTCCCTTCATGGGATGATCTCTGCACTGGTCCCTTCATGGGATGATCTTGCATACCTCTAATCGGAGTGCTGTGATGCACTGGTCCCTTCATGGGATGATCTGTGATGCACTGGTCCCTTCATGGGATGATCTCTGATGCGCTGGTCCCTTCATGGGATGATCCCTGATGCGCTGGTCCCTTCATGGGATGATCTCTGATGCGCTGGTCCCTTCATGGGATGATCTCTGATGCGCTGGTCCCTTCATGGGATGATCTCTGATGCGCTGGTCCCTTCATGGGATGATCTCTGATGCGCTGGTCCCTTCATGGGATGATCTCTGATGCGCTGGTCCCTTCATGGGATGATCTCTGATGCGCTGGTCCCTTCATGGGATGATCTCTGATGCGCTGGTCCCTTCATGGGATGATCTCTGATGCGCTGGTCCCTTCATGGGATGATCTCTGATGCGCTGGTCCCTTCATGGGATGATCTGATGCGCTGGTCCCTTCATGGGATGATCTGAGATGCGCTGGTCCCTTCATGGGATGATCTGTGATGCTCTGGTCCCTTCATGGGATGATCTGTGATGCTCTGGTCCCTTCATGGGATGATCTGTGATGCTCTGGTCCCTTCATGGGATGATCTGTGATGCTCTGGTCCCTTCATGGGATGATCTGTGATGCTCTGGTCCCTTCATGGGATGATCTGTGATGCTCTGGTCCCTTCATGGGATGATCTGTGATGCTCTGGTCCCTTCATGGGATGATCTGTGATGCTCTGGTCCCTTCATGGGATGATCTGTGATGCGCTGGTCCCTTCATGGGATGATCTGTGATGCGCTGGTCCCTTCATGGGATGATCTGTGATGCGCTGGTCCCTTCATGGGATGATCTGTGATGCGCTGGTCCCTTCATGGGATGATCTGTGATGCGCTGGTCCCTTCATGGGATGATCTGTGATGCGCTGGTCCCTTCATGGGATGATCTGTGATGCGCTGGTCCCTTCATGGGATGATCTGTGATGCGCTGGTCCCTTCATGGGATGATCTGTGATGCGCTGGTCCCTTCATGGGATGATCTGTGATGCGCTGGTCCCTTCATGGGAAGATCTCTGATGCGCTGGTCCCTTCATGGGATGATCTGTGATGCGCTGGTCCCTTCATGGGATGATCTGTGATGCGCTGGTCCCTTCATGGGATGATCTCTGCACTTGTCCCATCATGGGATTATCTTGCATACCGCTAATCTGATTGCTGTGATGCACCAGTCCCTTCGTGGGATGATCTGTGATGCGCTGGTCCCTTCGTGGGATGATCTGTGATGCGCTGGTCCCTTCATGGGATGATCTGTGATGCGCTGGTCCCTTCATGGGATGATCTGTGATGCGCTGGTCCCTTCATGGGATGATCTGTGATGCGCTGGTCCCTTCATGGGATGATCTGTGATGCGCTGGTCCCTTCATGGGATGATCTGTGATGCGCTGGTCTCTTCATGGGATGATCTGTGATGCGCTGGTCCCTTCATGGGATGATCTGTGATGCGCTGGTCCCTTCATGGGATGATCTGTGATGCGCTGGTCCCTTCATGGGATGATCTGTGATGCGCTGGTCCCTTCATGGGATTAACTTGCATACCGCTAATCTGATTGCTGTGATGCACTGGTCCCTTCATGGGATGATCTGTGATGTGCTGGTCCCATCGTGGGATGATCTCTGATGCGCTGGTCCCTTCATTGGATGATCTCTGATGCGCTGGTCCCTTCATGGGATGATCTTTCATACCACTAATCTGATTGCTGTGATGCGCTGGTCCCTTCATGGGATGATCTGTGATGCACTGGTCCCTTCATGGGATGATCTGTGATGCACTGGTCCCTTCATGGGATGATCTGTGATGCACTGGTCCCTTCATGGGATGATCTGTGATGTGCTAGTCCCATCGTGGGATGATCTCTGATGCGCTGGTCCCTTCATGGGATGATCTTTCATACCACTAATCTGATTGCTGTGATGCGCTGGTCCCTTCATGGGATGATCTCTGATGCGCTGGTCCCTTCATGGGATGATCTCTGATGCGCTGGTCCCTTCATGGGATGATCTCTGATGCGCTGGTCCCTTCATGGGATGATCTCTGATGCGCTGGTCCCTTCATGGGATGATCGGTGATGCGCTGGTCCCTTCATGGGATGATCGGTGATGCGCTGGTCCCTTCATGGGATGATCGGTGATGCTCTGGTCCCTTCATGGGATGATCGGTGATGCGCTGGTCCCTTCATGGGATGATCGGTGATGCGCTGGTCCCTTCATGGGATGATCGGTGATGCGCTGGTCCCTTCATGGGATGATCGGTGATGCGCTGGTCCCTTCATGGGATGATCGGTGATGCGCTGGTCCCTTCATGGGATGATCGGTGATGCGCTGGTCCCTTCATGGGATGATCGGTGATGCGCTGGTCCCTTCATGGGATGATCGGTGATGCGCTGGTCCCTTCATGGGATGATCGGTGATGCGCTGGTCCCTTCATGGGATGATCGGTGATGCGCTGGTCCCTTCATGGGATGATCGGTGATGCGCTGGTCCCTTCATGGGATGATCGGTGATGCGCTGGTCCCTTCATGGGATGATCGGTGATGCGCTGGTCCCTTCATGGGATGATCGGTGATGCGCTGGTCCCTTCATGGGATGATCTGTGATGCGCTGGTCCCTTCATGGGATGATCTGTGATGCGCTGGTCCCTTCATGGGATGATCTGTGATGCGCTGGTCCCTTCATGGGATGATCTGTGATGCGCTGGTCCCTTCATGGGATGATCTGTGATGCGCTGGTCCCTTCATGGGATGATCTTGCATACCTCTAATCTCAGTGCTGTGATGCGCTGGTCCCTTCATGGGATGATCTTTCATACCACTAATCTGATTGCTGTGATGCGCTGGTCCCTTCATGGGATGATCTGTGATGCGCTGGTCCCTTCATGGGATGATCTGTGATGCGCTGGTCCCTTCATGGGATGATCTGTGATGCGCTGGTCCCTTCATGGGATGATCTGTGATGCGCTGGTCCCTTCATGGGATGATCTGTGATGCGCTGGTCCCTTCATGGGATGATCTGTGATGCGCTGGTCCCTTCATGGGATGATCTGTGATGCGCTGGTCCCTTCATGGGATGATCTGTGATGCGCTGGTCCCTTCATGGGATGATCTGTGATGCGCTGGTCCCTTCATGGGATGATCTCTGCACTTGTCCCATCATGGGATTATCTTGCATACCGCTAATCTGATTGCTGTGATGCACTGGTCCCTTCGTGGGATGATCTTAAATGCGCTGGTCCCTTCATGGGATGATCTGTGATGCGCTGGTCCCTTCATGGGATGATCTGTGATGCGCTGGTCCCTTCATGGGATGATCTGTGATGCGCTGGTCCCTTCATGGGATGATCTGTGATGCGCTGGTCCCTTCATGGGATGATCTGTGATGCGCTGGTCCCTTCATGGGATGATCTGTGATGCGCTGGTCCCTTCATGGGATGATCTGTGATGCGCTGGTCCCTTCATGGGATGATCTGTGATGCGCTGGTCCCTTCATGGGATGATCTGTGATGCGCTGGTCCCTTCATGGGATTATCTTGCATACCGCTAATCTGATTGCTGTGATGCACTGGTCCCTTCATGGGATGATCTCTGATGCGCTGGTCCCTTCATGGGATGATCTTTGATGCACTGGTCCCTTCATGGGATGATCTGTGATGCGCTGGTCCCATCGTGGGATGATCTCAGATGCGCTGGTCCCTTCATGGGATGATCTTTCATACCACTAATCTGATTGCTGTGATGCGCTGGTCCCTTCATGGGATCATCTCAGATGTGCTGGTCCCTTCATGGGATCATCTCAGATGTGCTGGTCCCTTCATGGGATCATCTCAGATGTGCTGGTCCCTTCATGGGATGATTTTGCATACCTCTAATCTGAGTGCTGTGATGCACCAGTCCCTTCATGGGATGATCTCTGAAGCACTGGTCCCTTCGTGGGATGATCTCAGATGCGCTGGTCCCTTCATGGGATGATTTTGCATACCTCTAATCTGAGTGCTGTGATGCACCGGTCCCTTCATGAGATCATCTGATGTGCTGGTCCCTTCATGGGATGATCTCTGATGCGCTGGTCCCTTCATGGGATGATCTCTGATGCGCTGGTCCCTTCATGGGATGATTTCTGATGCGCTGGTCCCTTCATGGGATGATTTCTGATGCGCTGGTCCCTTCATGGGATGATTTCTGATGCGCTGGTCCCTTCATGGGATGATTTCTGATGCGCTGGTCCCTTCATGGGATGATTTCTGATGCGCTGGTCCCTTCATGGGATGATTTCTGATGCGCTGGTCCCTTCATGGGATGATTTCTGATGCGCTGGTCCCTTCATGGGATGATTTCTGATGCGCTGGTCCCTTCATGGGATGATTTCTGATGCGCTGGTCCCTTCATGGGATGATTTCTGATGCGCTGGTCCCTTCATGGGATGATTTCTGATGCGCTGGTCCCTTCATGGGATGATTTCTGATGCGCTGGTCCCTTCATGGGATGATTTCTGATGCGCTGGTCCCTTCATGGGATGATTTCTGATGCGCTGGTCCCTTCATGGGATGATTTCTGATGCGCTGGTCCCTTCATGGGATGATTTCTGATGCGCTGGTCCCTTCATGGGATGATTTCTGATGCGCTGGTCCCTTCATGGGATGATCTGTGATGCGCTGGTCCCTTCATGGGATGATCTGAGATGCGCTGGTCCCTTCATGGGATGATCTTGCATACCTCTAATCTGAGTGCTGTGATGCACTGGTCCCTTCATGGGATGATCTCTGATGCACTGGTGTCTCTGATGCACTGGTCCCTTTATGGGATGATCTCTGCACTGGTCCCTTCATGGGATGATCTCTGCACTGGTCCCTTCATGGGATGATCTTTGATGCACTGGTCCCTTCATGGGATGATCTTTGATGCACTGGTCCCTTCATGGGATGATCTTTGATGCACTGGTCCCTTCATGGGATGATCTTTGATGCACTGGTACCTTCATGGGATGATCTTGCATACCTCTAATCTCAGTGCTGTGATGCACTGGTCCCTTCATGGGATGATCTTTCATACCACTAATCTGATTGCTGTGATGCGCTGGTCCCTTCATGGGATGATCTGTGATGCGCTGGTCCCTTCATGGGATGATCTGTGATGCGCTGGTCCCTTCATGGGATGATCTGTGATGCGCTGGTCCCTTCATGGGATGATCTGTGATGCGCTGGTCCCTTCATGGGATGATCTGTGATGCGCTGGTCCCTTCATGGGATGATCTGTGATGCGCTGGTCCCTTCATGGGATGATCTGTGATGCGCTGGTCCCTTCATGGGATGATCTGTGATGCGCTGGTCCCTTCATGGGATGATCTGTGATGCGCTGGTCCCTTCATGGGATGATCTGTGATGCGCTGGTCCCTTCATTGGATGATCTGTGATGCGCTGGTCCCTTCATGGGATGATCTGTGATGCGCTGGTCCCTTTATGGGATGATCTCTGCACTTGTCCCATCATGGGATTATCTTGCATACCGCTAATCTGATTGCTGTGATGCACTGGTCCCTTCGTGGGATGATCTTAAATGCGCTGGTCCCTTCATGGGATGATCTGTGATGCGCTGGTCCCTTCATGGGATGATCTGTGATGCGCTGGTCCCTTCATGGGATGATCTGTGATGCGCTGGTCCCTTCATGGGATGATCTGTGATGCGCTGGTCCCTTCATGGGATGATCTGTGATGCGCTGGTCCCTTCATGGGATGATCTGTGATGCGCTGGTCCCTTCATGGGATGATCTGTGATGCGCTGGTCCCTTCATGGGATTATCTTGCATACCGCTAATCTGATTGCTGTGATGCACTGGTCCCTTCATGGGATGATCTCTGATGCGCTGGTCCCTTCATGGGATGATCTTTGATGCACTGGTCCCTTCATGGGATGATCTGTGATGCGCTGGTCCCATCGTGGGATGATCTCAGATGCGCTGGTCCCTTCATGGGATGATCTTTCATACCACTAATCTGATTGCTGTGATGCGCTGGTCCCTTCATGGGATCATCTCAGATGTGCTGGTCCCTTCATGGGATCATCTCAGATGTGCTGGTCCCTTCATGGGATGATTTTGCATACCTCTAATCTGAGTGCTGTGATGCACCAGTCCCTTCATGGGATGATCTCTGAAGCACTGGTCCCTTCGTGGGATGATCTCAGATGCGCTGGTCCCTTCATGGGATGATTTTGCATACCTCTAATCTGAGTGCTGTGATGCACCGGTCCCTTCATGAGATCATCTGATGTGCTGGTCCCTTCATGAGATCATCTGATGTGCTGGTCCCTTCATGGGATGATCTCTGATGCGCTGGTCCCTTCATGGGATGATCTGATGCGCTGGTCCCTTCATGGGATGATCTCTGATGCGCTGGTCCCTTCATGGGATGATTTCTGATGCGCTGGTCCCTTCATGGGATGATTTCTGATGCGCTGGTCCCTTCATGGGATGATTTCTGATGCGCTGGTCCCTTCATGGGATGATTTCTGATGCGCTGGTCCCTTCATGGGATGATTTCTGATGCGCTGGTCCCTTCATGGGATGATTTCTGATGCGCTGGTCCCTTCATGGGATGATTTCTGATGCGCTGGTCCCTTCATGGGATGATTTCTGATGCGCTGGTCCCTTCATGGGATGATTTCTGATGCGCTGGTCCCTTCATGGGATGATTTCTGATGCGCTGGTCCCTTCATGGGATGATTTCTGATGCGCTGGTCCCTTCATGGGATGATTTCTGATGCGCTGGTCCCTTCATGGGATGATTTCTGATGCGCTGGTCCCTTCATGGGATGATTTCTGATGCGCTGGTCCCTTCATGGGATGATTTCTGATGCGCTGGTCCCTTCATGGGATGATTTCTGATGCGCTGGTCCCTTCATGGGATGATTTCTGATGCGCTGGTCCCTTCATGGGATGATCTGTGATGCGCTGGTCCCTTCATGGGATGATCTGAGATGCGCTGGTCCCTTCATGGGATGATCTTGCATACCTCTAATCTGAGTGCTGTGATGCACTGGTCCCTTCATGGGATGATCTCTGATGCACTGGTGTCTCTGATGCACTGGTCCCTTTATGGGATGATCTCTGCACTGGTCCCTTCATGGGATGATCTCTGATGCACTGGTTCTTTCATGGGATGATCTCTGATGCGCTGGTCCCTTCATAGAGATGATCTCTAATGCGTTGGACCCTTCATGGGATGATCTTGCATAGCTCTAATCTGGTGCTGTGATGCACTGCTCCCTTCATGGGATGATATAGCGTACCTGTAATCTGAGTGCTGTGATGCACTGGGCCCTTCATGGGATGATCTCTGATGCACTGCGCCCTTCATGGGATGATCTCTGATGCACTGGGCCCTTCATGGGATGATCTCTGATGCACTGGGCCCTTCATGGGATGATCTCTGATGCACTGGGCCCTTCATGGGATGCACTGGGCCCTTCATGGGATGATCTCTGATGCACTGGTCCCTTCACGGGATGATCTCTGATGCACTGGGCCCTTCACGGGATGATCTCTGATGCACTGGTCCCTTCATGGGATAATCTCTGATGCACTGGCCCCCTTATGGGCTGATCTCTGATCCCTTCAGGGGCTGATCTCTGATGCACTGGTCCCTTCATGGGCTGCACTGGTCCCTTCATGGGATGGTCACTGATGCACTGGTCCCTTCATGGGATGATCTCTGATGCACTGGTCCCTCAATGGGATGATCTCTGATGCACTGGTCCCTCAATGGGATGATCTCTGATGCACTGGTCCCTCAATGGGATGATCTCTGATGCACTGGTCCCTCAATGGGATGATCTCTGATGCACTGGTCCCTTCATGGGATGATCTCTGATGCACTGGTTCCTTCATGGGCTGATCTCTGATCCCTTCAGGGGCTGATCTCTGATGCACTGGTCCCTTCATGGGCTGCACTGGTCCCTTCATGGGATGGTCTTTGATGCACTGGTCCCTTCATGGGATGGTCTTTGATGCACTGGTCCCTTCATGGGATGATCTCTGATGCACTGGTCCCTTCATGGGCTGATCTCTGATGCACTGGTCCCTTCATGGGCTGATCTCTGATGCACTGGTCCCTTCATGGGCTGATCTCTGATCCCTTCAGGGGCTGATCTCTGATGCACTGGTCCCTTTATGGGATGATCTGATGCACTGGTCCCTTTATGGGATGATCTGATGCACTGGTCCCTTTATGGGATGATCTCTGATGCACTGGTCCCTTTATGGGATGATCTCTGATGCACTGGTCCCTTCATGGGATGATCTCTGCACTGGTCCCTTCATGGGATGATCTTGCATACCTCTAGGATGGTCTTTGATGCACTGGTCCCTTCATGGCATGGTCTTTGATGCACTGGTCCCTTCATGGCATGGTCTTTGATGCACTGGTCCCTTCATGGCATGGTCTTTGATGCACTGGTCCCTTCATGGGATGGTCTTTGATGCACTGGTCCCTTCATGGGATGGTCTTTGATGCACTGGTTCCTTCATGGGCTGATCACTGATCCCTTCAGGGGCTGATCTCTGATGCACTGGTCCCTTCATGGGCTGCACTGGTCCCTTCATGGGATGGTCTTTGATGCACTGGTCCCTTCATGGGATGGTCTTTGATGCACTGGTCCCTTCATGGGATGATCTCTGATGCACTGGTCCCTTCATGGGATGATCTCTGATGCACTGGTCCCTTCATGGGCTGATCTCTGATCCCTTCAGGGGCTGATCTCTGATGCACTGGTCCCTTCATGGGATGATCTCTGCACTGGTCCCTTCATGGGATGATCTTGCATACCTCTAGGATGGTCTTTGATGCACTGGTCCCTTCATGGGATGGTCTTTGATGCACTGGTCCCTTCATGGGATGGTCTTTGATGCATTGGTCCCTTCATGGGATGGTCTTTGATGCATTGGTCCCTTCGTGGGATGGTCTTTGATGCATTGGTCCCTTCATGGGATGGTCTTTGATGCACTGGTCCCTTCATGGGATGGTCTTTGATGCACTGGTCCCTTCATGGGATGGTCTTTGGTGCACTGGTCCCTTCATGGGATGGTCTCTGATGCACTGGTCCCTTCATGGGATGATCTCTGATGCACTGGTCCCTTCATGGGCTGATCTCTGATCCCTTCAGGGGCTGATCTCTGATGCACTGGTCCCTTCATGGGATGGTCTCTGATGCACTGGTCCCTTCACGGGATGATCTCTGATGCACTGGTCCCTTCACGGGATAATCTCTGATGCACTGGCCCCCTTATTTGCTGATCTCTGATCCCTTCAGGGGCTGATCTCTGATGCACTGGTCCCTTCATGGGCTGCACTGGTCCCTTCATGGGATGGTCACTGATGCACTGGTCCCTTCATGGGATGATCTCTGATGCACTGGTCCCTTCATGGGATGATCTCTGATGCACTGGTCTTTTCATGGGATGATCTCTGATGCACTGGTCCCTCAATGGGAGGATCTCTGATGCACTGGTCCCTTCATGGGCTGATCTCTGATCCCTTCAGGGGCTGATCTCTGATCCCTTCAGGGGCTGATCTTTGATGCACTGGTTCCTTCATGGGCTGATCTCTGATGCACTGGTCCCTTCATGGGATGATCTCTGATGCACTGGTCCCTTCATGGGCTGATCTCTGATCCCTTCAGGGGCTGATCTCTGATGCACTGGCCCTTCATGGGATGGTCTTTGATGCACTGGTCCCTTCATGGGATGGTCTTTGATTGATGCACTGGTCCCTTCATGGGATGATCTCTGATGCACTGGTCCCTTCATGGGATGATCTCTGATGCACTGGTCCCTTCATGGGCTGATCTCTGATCCCTTCAGGGGCTGATCTCTGATGCACTGGTCCCTTTATGGGATGATCTCTGATTCACTGGTCCCTTTATGGGATGATCTCTGATTCACTGGTCCCTTCATGGGATGATCTCTGCACTGGTCCCTTCATGAGATCTTGCATACCTCTAGGATGATCTTTGATGCACTGGTCCCTTCATGGGATGGTCTTTGATGCACTGGTCCCTTCATGGGATGGTCTTTGATGAATTTGTCCCTTCATGGGATGGTCTTTGATGAATTTGTCCCTTCATGGGATGGTCTTTGATGCATTGGTCCCTTCATGGGATGGTCTTTGATGCACTGGTCCCTTCATGGGATGGTCTTTGATGCACTGGTCCCTTCATGGGATGATCTCTGGTGCACTGGTCCCTTCATGGGATGATCTCTGATGCACTGGTCCCTTCATGGGATGGTCTCTGATGCACTGGTCCCTTCATGGGATGATCTCTGATGCACTGGTCCCTTCATGGGATGATCTCTGATGCACTGGTCCCTTCATGGGCTGATCTCTGATCCCTTCAGGGGCTGATCTCTGATGCACTGGTCCCTTCATGGGCTGCACTGGTCCCTTCATGGGATGGTCTCTGATGCACTGGTCCCTTCATGGGATGATCTCTGATCCCTTCAGGGGCTGATCTCTGATCCCTTCAGGGGCTGATCTCTGATCCCTTCAGGGGCTGATCTCTGATCCCTTCAGGGGCTGATCTCTGATCCCTTCAGGGGCTGATCTCTGATCCCTTCAGGGGCTGATCTCTGATCCCTTCAGGGGCTGATCTCTGATCCCTTCAGGGGCTGATCTCTGATCCCTTCAGGGGCTGATCTCTGATCCCTTCAGGGGCTGATCTCTGATCCCTTCAGGGGCTGATCTCTGATCCCTTCAGGGGCTGATCTCTGATCCCTTCAGGGGCTGATCTCTGATCCCTTCAGGGGCTGATCTCTGATCCCTTCAGGGGCTGATCTCTGATCCCTTCAGGGGCTGATCTCTGATCCCTTCAGGGGCTGATCTCTGATCCCTTCAGGGGCTGATCTCTGATCCCTTCAGGGGCTGATCTCTGATCCCTTCAGGGGCTGATCTCTGATCCCTTCAGGGGCTGATCTCTGATCCCTTCAGGGGCTGATCTCTGATCCCTTCAGGGGCTGATCTCTGATCCCTTCAGGGGCTGATCTCTGATCCCTTCAGGGGCTGATCTCTGATCCCTTCAGGGGCTGATCTCTGATCCCTTCAGGGGCTGATCTCTGATCCCTTCAGGGGCTGATCTCTGATGCACTGGTCACTTCATGGGCTGATCTCTGATGCACTGGTCACTTCATGGGCTGATCTCTGATGCACTGGTCACTTCATGGGCTGATCTCTGATGCACTGGTCACTTCATGGGCTGATCTCTGATGCACTGGTCACTTCATGGGCTGATCTCTGATGCACTGGTCACTTCATGGGCTGATCTCTGATGCACTGGTCACTTCATGGGCTGATCTCTGATGCACTGGTCACTTCATGGGATGATCTCTGATGCACTGGTCACTTCATGGGCTGATCTCTGATGCACTGGTCCCTTCATGGGATGATCTCTGATGCACTGGTCCCTTCATGGGATGATCTCTGATGCACTGGTCCCTTCATGGGATGATCTCTGATGCACTGGTCCCTTCATGGGATGATCTCTTCAAGGGAATAATCTCTGATGCACTGGTCCCTTCATGGGATGATCCCCGATGCACTGGTCCCTTCATGGGATGGTCTCTGATGCACTGGTCCCTTCATGCGATGGTCTTTGATGCACTGGTCCCTTCAATGGATGATGTTGCATACCTCTATTCTTAGTGCTGTGATGCACTGGTCCCTTCATGGGATGATCTTTTATGCACTGGTCCCTTCATGGGATTGTCTTTGATGCACTGGTCCCTTCATGGGATGGTCTTTGATGCACTGGTGCCTTCATGGGATGGTCTTTGATGCACTGGTCCCTTCATGGGATGGTCTCTGATGCACTGGTCCCTTCATGGGATGGTCTCTGATGCACTGGTCCCTTCATGGGATGGTCTCTGATGCACTGGTCCCTTCATGGGATGGTCTCTGATGCACTGGTCCCTTCATGGGATGATCTTTAATGCTGGTCCCTTCATGGGATGATCTTTGATGCACTGGTTCCTTCATGGGATGATCTTTAATGCTGGTCCCTTCATGGGATGATCTCTTGTCCTTTCATGGGATGATCTCTGGTGCACTGGTCCCTTCATGGGCTGATCTCTGGTGCACTGGTCCCTTCATGGGCTGGTCTCTGGTGCACTGGTCCCTTCATGGGATGATCTCTGATGCACTGGACCCTTCATGGGATGATTTCTGATGCGCTGGTCCCTTCATGGGATGATTTCTGATGCGCTGGTCCCTTCATGGGATGATTTCTGATGCGCTGGTCCCTTCATGGGATGATTTCTGATGCGCTGGTCCCTTCATGGGATGATTTCTGATGCGCTGGTCCCTTCATGGGATGATTTCTGATGCGCTGGTCCCTTCATGGGATGATTTCTGATGCGCTGGTCCCTTCATGGGATGATTTCTGATGCGCTGGTCCCTTCATGGGATGATTTCTGATGCGCTGGTCCCTTCATGGGATGATTTCTGATGCGCTGGTCCCTTCATGGGATGATTTCTGATGCGCTGGTCCCTTCATGGGATGATTTCTGATGCGCTGGTCCCTTCATGGGATGATTTCTGATGCGCTGGTCCCTTCATGGGATGATTTCTGATGCGCTGGTCCCTTCATGGGATGATCTGTGATGTGCTGGTCCCTTCATGGGATGATCTCTGGTGCGCTGGTCCCTTCATGGGATGATCTCTGGTACACTGGTCCCTTCATGGGATGATCTTTGCTACACTGGTCCCTTCATGGGATGATTTTGCATACCTCTAATCTGAGTGCTGTGATGCACTGGTCCCTTCATGAGATCATCTGATGCGCTGGTCCCTTCATGGGATGATCAGTGATGCGCTGGTCCCTTCATGGGATGATCAGTGATGCGCTGGTCCCTTCATGGGATGATCCGTGATGCGCTGGTCCCTTCATGGGATGATCCGTGATGCGCTGGTCCCTTCATGGGATGATCTGTGATGCGCTGGTCCCTTCATGGGATGATCTGTGATGCGCTGGTCCCTTCATGGGATGGTCTCTGATGCACTGGTCTCTGATGCACTGGTCCCTTCATGGGATGGTCTTTGATGCACTGGTCCCTTCATGGGATGATCCGTGATGCGCTGGTCCCTTCATGGGATGATCCGTGATGCGCTGGTCCCTTCATGGGATGATCTGTGATGCGCTGGTCCCTTCATGGGATGATCTGTGATGCGCTGGTCCCTTCATGGGATGATCTGTGATGCGCTGGTCCCTTCATGGGATGATCTGTGATGCACTGGTCCCTTCATTGGATCTCTGCACTGGTCCCTTCATGGGATGATCTGTGATGCGCTGGTCCCTTCATGGGATGATCTCTGGTGCGCTGGTCCCTTCATGGGATGATCTCTGGTGCGCTGGTCCCTTCATGGGATGATCTCTGGTACACTGGTCCCTTCATGGGATGATCTCTGGTACACTGGTCCCTTCATGGGATGATCTTTGCTACACTGGTCCCTTCATGGGATGATTTTGCATACCTCTAATCTGAGTGCTGTGATGCACTGGTCCCTTCATGAGATGATCTCTGATGCACTGGTCCCTTCATGAGATCATCTGATGCGCTGGTCCCTTCATGGGATGATCTCTGATGCGCTGGTCCCTTCATGGGATGATCAGTGATGTGCTGGTCCCTTCATGGGATGATCAGTGATGTGCTGGTCCCTTCATGGGATGATCAGTGATGTGCTGGTCCCTTCATGGGATGATCCGTGATGTGCTGGTCCCTTCATGGGATGATCTGTGATGCGCTGGTCCCTTCATGGGATGATCTGTGATGCGCTGGTCCCTTCATGGGATGATCTGTGATGCGCTGGTCCCTTCATGGGATGGTCACTGATGCACTGGTCCCTTCATGGGATGGTCACTGATGCACTGGTCCCTTCATGGGATGGTCACTGATGCACTGGTCCCTTCATGGGATGGTCACTGATGCACTGGTCCCTTCATGGGATGGTCACTGGTGCACTGGTCCCTTCATGGGATGGTCTCTGGTGCACTGGTCCCTTCATGGGATGGTCTCTGGTGCACTGGTCCCTTCATGGGATGGTCTCTGATGCACTGGTCCCTTCATGGGATGGTCTCTGATGCACTGGTCCCTTCATGGGATGATCTCTGATGCACTGGTCTTTTCATGGGATGATCTCTGACCAGTGCATCTCTGATGCACTGGTCTTTTCATGGGATGATCTCTGATGCACTGGTCCCTTCATGGGATGATCTCTGATCCCTTCATGGGATGATCTCTGATCCCTTCAGGGGCTGATCTCTGGTCCCTTCAGGGGCTGATCTCTGGTCCCTTCAGGGGCTGATCTCTGGTCCCTTCAGGGGCTGATCTCTGGTCCCTTCAGGGGCTGATCTCTGGTCCCTTCAGGGGCTGATCTCTGGTCCCTTCAGGGGCTGATCTCTGGTTCCTTCAGGGGCTGATCTCTGGTCCCTTCAGGGGCTGATCTCTGGTCCCTTCAGGGGCTGATCTCTGGTCCCTTCAGGGGCTGATCTCTGGTCCCTTCAGGGGCTGGTCTTTGATGCACTGGTCCCTTCATGGGCTGCACTGGTCCCTTCATGGGATGGTCTTTGATGCACTGGTCCCTTCATGGGATGATCTCTGATGCACTGGTCCCTTCAAGGGATGATCTCTGATGCACTGGTCCCTTCATGGGATGGTCTCTGATGCACTGGTCCTTTCATGGGATGGTCTTTGCACTGGTCCCTTCATGGGATGATCTTGCATACCTCTAATCTGAGTGCTGTGATGCACTGATCCCTTCATGGGATGATCTTTGATGCACTGATCCCTTCATGGGATGATCTTTGATGCACTGGTCCCTTCATGGGATGATCTTTGATGCACTGGTCCCTTCATGGGATGATCTTTGATGCACTGGTCCCTTCATGGGATGGTCTTTGAAGCACTTGTCCTTTCATGGGATGGTCTTTGATGCACTGGTCCCATCATGGGATGGTCTCTGGTGCACTGGTCCCATCATGGGATGGTCTCTGATGCACTGGTCCCATCATGGGATGGTCTCTGATGCACTTGTCCCTTCATGGGATGATCTCTGATGCACTGGTCCCTTCATGGGCTGATCTCTGATCCCTTCAGGGGCTGATCTCTGATGCACTGGTCCCTTCAGGGGCTGCACTGGTCCCTTCATGGGATGGTCTCTGATGCACTGGTCCCTTCATGGGATGGTCTCTGATGCACTGGTCCCTTCATGGGATGGTCTCTGATGCACTGGTCCCTTCATGGGATGGTCTCTGATGCACTGGTCCCTTCATGGGATGGTCTTTGATGCACTGGTCCCTTCATGGGATGATCTGATCCCTTCAGGGGCTGATCTTTGATGCACTGGTTCCTTCATGGGCTGATCTCTGATCCCTTCAGGGGCTGATCTCTGTTGCACTGGTCCCTTCATGGGCTGCACTGGTCCCTTCATGGGATGGTCTCTGATGCACTGGTCCCTTCATGGGATGGTCTCTGATGCACTGGTCCCTTCATGGGATGGTCTCTGATGCACTGGTCCCTTCATGGGATGGTCTCTGATGCACTGGTCCCTTCATGGGATGGTCTCTGATGCACTGGTCCCTTCATGGGATGGTCTCTGATGCACTGGTCCCTTCATGGGATGGTCTCTGATGCACTGGTCCCTTCATGGGATGGTCTCTGATGCACTGGTCCCTTCATGGGATGGTCTCTGATGCACTGGTCACTTCATGGGCTGATCTCTGATGCACTGGTCACTTCATGGGCTGATCTCTGATGCACTGGTCACTTCATGGGCTGATCTCTTCGGGAATGATCTCTGATGCACTGGTCCCTTCATGGGATGATCCCTGATGCACTGGTCCCTTCATGGGCTGCACTGGTCCCTTCATGGGATGGTCTCAGATGCACTGGTCCCTTCATGCGATGGTCTTTGATGCACTGGTCCCTTCAATGGATGATGTTGCATACCTCTATTCTTAGTGCTGTGATGCACTGGTCCCTTCATGGGATGATCTTTGATGCACTGGTCCCTTCATGGGATGGTCTTTGATGCACTGGTGCCTTCATGGGATGGTCTTTGATGCACTGGTGCCTTCATGGGATGGTCTCTGATGCACTGGTCCCTTCATGGGATGGTCTCTGATGCACTGGTCCCTTCATGGGATGGTCTTTGATGCACTGGTCCCTTCATGGGATGATCTTGCATACATCTAATCTGAGTGCTGTGATGCACTGGTCTTTTCATGGGATGATCTTTGATGCACTGGTCCCTTCATGGGATGATCTTTGATGCACTGGTCCCTTCATGGGATGATCTTTGATGCACTGGTTCCTTCATGGGATGATCTTTAATGCTGGTCCCTTCATGGGATTATCTCTTGTCCTTTCATGGGATGATCTCTGGTGCACTGGTCCCTTCATGGGCTGATCTCTGGTGCACTGGTCCCTTCATGGGATGGTCTCTGATGCACTGGTCCCTTCATGGGATGATCTCTGATGCACTGGTCCCTTCATGGGATGATCTCTGATGCGCTGGTCCCTTCATGGGATGATCTCTGATGCACTGGTCCCTTCATGGGATGATTTCTGATGCGCTGGTCCCTTCATGGGATGATTTCTGATGCGCTGGTCCCTTCATGGGATGATTTCTGATGCGCTGGTCCCTTCATGGGATGATTTCTGATGCGCTGGTCCCTTCATGGGATGATTTCTGATGCGCTGGTCCCTTCATGGGATGATTTCTGATGCGCTGGTCCCTTCATGGGATGATTTCTGATGCGCTGGTCCCTTCATGGGATGATCCGTGATGCGCTGGTCCCTTCATGGGATGATCCGTGATGCGCTGGTCCCTTCATGGGATGATTTCTGATGCGCTGGTCCCTTCATGGGATGATCTGTGATGCGCTGGTCCCTTCATGGGATGATCTGTGATGCGCTGGTCCCTTCATGGGATGATCTCTGGTGCGCTGGTCCCTTCATGGGATGATCTCTGGTACACTGGTCCCTTCATGGGATGATCTCTGGTACACTGGTCCCTTCATGGGATGATCTTTGCTACACTGGTCCCTTCATGGGATGATTTTGCATACCTCTAATCTGAGTGCTGTGATGCACTGGTCCCTTCATGAGATGATCTCTGATGCACTGGTCCCTTCATGAGATCATCTGATGCGCTGGTCCCTTCATGGGATGATCTCTGATGCGCTGGTCCCTTCATGGGATGATCTCTGATGCGCTGGTCCCTTCATGGGATGATCCGTGATGCGCTGGTCCCTTCATGGGATGATCCGTGATGCGCTGGTCCCTTCATGGGATGATCCGTGATGCGCTGGTCCCTTCATGGGATGATCCGTGATGCGCTGGTCCCTTCATGGGATGATCCGTGATGCGCTGGTCCCTTCATGGGATGATCTGTGATGCGCTGGTCCCTTCATGGGATGATCTGTGATGCGCTGGTCCCTTCATGGGATGATCTGTGATGCGCTGGTCCCTTCATGGGATGATCTGTGATGCGCTGGTCCCTTCATGGGATGATCTGTGATGCGCTGGTCCCTTCATGGGATGATCTGTGATGCGCTGGTCCCTTCATGGGATGATCTCTGATGCGCTGGTCCCTTCATGGGATGATCTTGCATAACTCTAATCTGAGTGCTGTGATGCACTTGTCCCTTCATGGGATGATCTTGCATACCACTAATCTGAGTGATGTGATGCACTGGTCCCTTCATGGGATGATCTCTGATGCACTGGTTCTTTCATGGGATGATCTCTGATGCGCTGGTCCCTTCATAGAGATGATCTCTAATGCGTTGGACCCTTCATGGGATGATCTTGCATAGCTCTAATCTGAGTGCTGTGATGCACTGGGCCCTTCATGGGATGATCTCTGATGCACTGGGCCCTTCATGGGATGATCTCTGATGCACTGGGCCCTTCATGGGATGATCTCTGATGCACTGGGCCCTTCATGGGATGCACTGGGCCCTTCATGGGAATGCACTGGGCCCTTCATGGGATGATCTTGCATACCTCTAATCTGCGTGCTGTGATGCACTGGTCCCTTCATGGGATGGTCTCTGATGCACTGGTCCCTTCACAGGATGATCTCTGATGCACTGGTCCCTTCACGGGATGATCTCTGATGCACTGGTCCCTTCATGGGATAATCTCTGATGCACTGGCCCCCTTATGGGCTGATCTCTGATCCCTTCAGGGGCTGATCTCTGATGCACTGGTCCCTTCATGGGCTGCACTGGTCCCTTCATGGGATGGTCACTGATGCACTGGTCCCTTCATGGGATGATCTCTGATGCACTGGTCCCTTCATGGGATGATCTCTGATGCACTGGTCTTTTCATGGGATGATCTCTGATGCACTGGTCCCTCAATGGGATGATCTCTGATGCACTGGTCCCTCAATGGGGTGATCTCTGATGCACTGGTCCCTTCATGGGATGATCTCTGATGCACTGGTTCCTTCATGGGCTGATCTCTGATCCCTTCAGGTGCTGATCTTTGATGCACTGGTTCCTTCATGGGCTGATCTCTGATCCCTTCAGGGGCTGATCTCTGATGCACTGGTCCCTTCATGGGCTGCACTGGTCCCTTCATGGGATGGTCTTTGATGCACTGGTCCCTTCATGGGATGGTCTTTGATGCACTGGTCCCTTCATGGGATGATCTCTGATGCACTGGTCCCTTCATGGGATGATCTCTGATGCACTGGTCCCTTCATGGGATGATCTCTGATGCACTGGTCCCTTCATGGGATGATCTCTGATGCACTGGTCCCTTCATGGGCTGATCTCTGATCCCTTCAGGGGCTGATCTCTGATGCACTGGTCCCTTCATGGGATGATCTGATGCACTGGTCCCTTTATGGGATGATCTCTGATGCACTGGTCCCTTCATGGGATGATCTCTGCACTGGTCCCTTCATGGGATGATCTTGCATACCTCTAGGATGGGCTTTGATGCACTGGTCCCTTCATGGGATGGTCTTTGATGCACTGGTCCCTTCATGGGATGGTCTTTGATGAATTTGTCCCTTCATGGGATGGTCTTTGATGCATTGGTCCCTTCATGGGATGGTCTTTGATGCACTGGTCCCTTCATGGGATGATCTCTGATCCCTTCAGGGGCTGATCTTTGATGCACTGGTTCCTTCATGGGATGATCTCTGATCCCTTCAGGGGCTGATCTCTGATGCACTGGTCCCTTCATGGGATGGTCTTTGATGCACTGGTCCCTTTATGGGATGGTCTTTGACGCACTGGTCCCTTCATGGGATGATCTCTGACGCACTGGTCCCTTCATGGGATGATCTCTGATGCACTGGTCCCTTCATGGGATGATCTCTGATGCACTGGCCCCCTTATGGGATGATCTCTGATGCACTGGTCCCTTCATGGGATGATTTTTGATGCATTGGTCCCTTCATGGGATGGTCTTTGATGCACTGGTCCCTTTATGGGATGGTCTTTGATGCACTGGTCCCTTCATGGGATGATCTCTGATGCACTGGTCCCTTCATGGGATGATCTCTGATGCACTGGTCCCTTCATGGGATGATCTCTGATGCACTGGTCCCTTCATGGGATGATCTCTGATGCACTGGTCCCTTCATGGGATGATTTTTGATGCATTGGTCCCTTCATGGGATGATCTCTGATGCACTGGTCCCTTCATGGGATGATATCTGATGCACTGGTCCCTTCATGGGATGATATCTGATGCACTGGTCCCTTCATGGGATGATCCCTGATGCACTGGTCCCTTCATGGGATGATCTCTGATGCACTGATCCCTTCATGGGTGATCTGATGCACTGGTCCCTTCGTGGGATGATCTGGTGCCCCGGGCCCCTTCGTGGGATGATCTGGTGCCCCGGGCCCCTTCGTGGGATGATCTGCTGCCCCGGGCCCCTTCGTGGGATGATCTGGTGCCCCGGGCCCCTTCGTGGGATGATCTGGTGCCCCGGGCCCCTTCGTGGGATGATCTGGTGCCCCGGGCCCCTTCGTGGGATGATCTGGTGCCCCGGGCCCCTTCGTGGGATGATCTGGTGCCCCGGGCCCCTTCGTGGGATGATCTGGTGCCCCGGGCCCCTTCGTGGGATGATCTGGTGTCCCGGGCCCCTTCGTGGGATGATCTGGTGCCCCGGGCCCCTTCGTGGGATGATCTGGTGCCCCGGGCCCCTTCGTGGGATGATCTGGTGCCCCGGGCCCCTTCGTGGGATGATCTGGTGCCCCGGGCCCCTTCGTGGGATGATCTGGTGCCCCGGGCCCCTTCGTGGGATGATCTGGTGCCCCGGGCCCCTTCGTGGGATGATCTGGTGCCCCGGGCCCCTTCGTGGGATGATCTGGTGCCCCGGGCCCCTTCGTGGGATGATCTGGTGCCCCGGGCCCCTTCGTGGGATGATCTGGTGCCCCGGGCCCCTTCGTGGGATGATCTGGTGCCCCGGGCCCCTTCGTGGGATGATCTGGTGCCCCGGGCCCCTTCGTGGGATGATCTGGTGCCCCGGGCCCCTTCGTGGGATGATCTGGTGCCCCGGGCCCCTTCGTGGGATGATCTGGTGCCCCGGGCCCCTTCGTGGGATGATCTGGTGCCCCGGGCCCCTTCGTGGGATGATCTGGTGCCCCGGGCCCCTTCGTGGGATGATCTGGTGCCCCGGGCCCCTTCGTGGGATGATCTGGTGCCCCGGGCCCCTTCGTGGGATGATCTGGTGCCCCGGGCCCCTTCGTGGGATGATCTGGTGCCCCGGGCCCCTTCGTGGGATGATCTGGTGCCCCGGGCCCCTTCGTGGGATGATCTGGTGCCCCGGGCCCCTTCGTGGGATGATCTGGTGCCCCGGGCCCCTTCGTGGGATGATCTGGTGCCCCGGGCCCCTTCGTGGGATGATCTGGTGCCCCGGGCCCCTTCGTGGGATGATCTGGTGCCCCGGGCCCCTTCGTGGGATGATCTGGTGCCCCGGGCCCCTTCGTGGGATGATCTGGTGCCCCGGGCCCCTTCGTGGGATGATCTGGTGCCCCGGGCCCCTTCGTGGGATGATCTGGTGCCCCGGGCCCCTTCGTGGGATGATCTGGTGCCCCGGGCCCCTTCGTGGGATGATCTGGTGCCCCGGGCCCCTTCGTGGGATGATCTGGTGCCCCGGGCCCCTTCGTGGGATGATCTGGTGCCCCGGGCCCCTTCGTGGGATGATCTGGTGCCCCGGGCCCCTTCGTGGGATGATCTGGTGCCCCGGGCCCCTTCGTGGGATGATCTGGTGCCCCGGGCCCCTTCGTGGGATGATCTGGTGCCCCGGGCCCCTTCGTGGGATGATCTGGTGCCCCGGGCCCCTTCGTGGGATGATCTGGTGCCCCGGGCCCCTTCGTGGGATGATCTGGTGCCCCGGGCCCCTTCGTGGGATGATCTGGTGCCCCGGGCCCCTTCGTGGGATGATCTGGTGCCCCGGGCCCCTTCGTGGGATGATCTGGTGCCCCGGGCCCCTTCGTGGGATGATCTGGTGCCCCGGGCCCCTTCGTGGGATGATCTGGTGCCCCGGGCCCCTTCGTGGGATGATCTGGTGCCCCGGGCCCCTTCGTGGGATGATCTGGTGCCCCGGGCCCCTTCGTGGGATGATCTGGTGCCCCGGGCCCCTTCGTGGGATGATCTGGTGCCCCGGGCCCCTTCGTGGGATGATCTGGTGCCCCGGGCCCCTTCGTGGGATGATCTGGTGCCCCGGGCCCCTTCGTGGGATGATCTGGTGCCCCGGGCCCCTTCGTGGGATGATCTGGTGCCCCGGGCCCCTTCGTGGGATGATCTGGTGCCCCGGGCCCCTTCGTGGGATGATCTGGTGCCCCGGGCCCCTTCGTGGGATGATCTGGTGCCCCGGGCCCCTTCGTGGGATGATCTGGTGCCCCGGGCCCCTTCGTGGGATGATCTGGTGCCCCGGGCCCCTTCGTGGGATGATCTGGTGCCCCGGGCCCCTTCGTGGGATGATCTGGTGCCCCGGGCCCCTTCGTGGGATGATCTGGTGCCCCGGGCCCCTTCGTGGGATGATCTGGTGCCCCGGGCCCCTTCGTGGGATGATCTGGTGCCCCGGGCCCCTTCGTGGGATGATCTGGTGCCCCGGGCCCCTTCGTGGGATGATCTGGTGCCCCGGGCCCCTTCGTGGGATGATCTGGTGCCCCGGGCCCCTTCGTGGGATGATCTGGTGCCCCGGGCCCCTTCGTGGGATGATCTGGTGCCCCGGGCCCCTTCGTGGGATGATCTGGTGCCCCGGGCCCCTTCGTGGGATGATCTGGTGCCCCGGGCCCCTTCGTGGGATGATCTGGTGCCCCGGGCCCCTTCGTGGGATGATCTGGTGCCCCGGGCCCCTTCGTGGGATGATCTGGTGCCCCGGGCCCCTTCGTGGGATGATCTGGTGCCCCGGGCCCCTTCGTGGGATGATCTGGTGCCCCGGGCCCCTTCGTGGGATGATCTGGTGCCCCGGGCCCCTTCGTGGGATGATCTGGTGCCCCGGGCCCCTTCGTGGGATGATCTGGTGCCCCGGGCCCCTTCGTGGGATGATCTGGTGCCCCGGGCCCCTTCGTGGGATGATCTGGTGCCCCGGGCCCCTTCGTGGGATGATCTGGTGCCCCGGGCCCCTTCGTGGGATGATCTGGTGCCCCGGGCCCCTTCGTGGGATGATCTGGTGCCCCGGGCCCCTTCGTGGGATGATCTGGTGCCCCGGGCCCCTTCGTGGGATGATCTGGTGCCCCGGGCCCCTTCGTGGGATGATCTGGTGCCCCGGGCCCCTTCGTGGGATGATCTGGTGCCCCGGGCCCCTTCGTGGGATGATCTGGTGCCCCGGGCCCCTTCGTGGGATGATCTGGTGCCCCGGGCCCCTTCGTGGGATGATCTGGTGCCCCGGGCCCCTTCGTGGGATGATCTGGTGCCCCGGGCCCCTTCGTGGGATGATCTGGTGCCCCGGGCCCCTTCGTGGGATGATCTGGTGCCCCGGGCCCCTTCGTGGGATGATCTGGTGCCCCGGGCCCCTTCGTGGGATGATCTGGTGCCCCGGGCCCCTTCGTGGGATGATCTGGTGCCCCGGGCCCCTTCGTGGGATGATCTGGTGCCCCGGGCCCCTTCGTGGGATGATCTGGTGCCCCGGGCCCCTTCGTGGGATGATCTGGTGCCCCGGGCCCCTTCGTGGGATGATCTGGTGCCCCGGGCCCCTTCGTGGGATGATCTGGTGCCCCGGGCCCCTTCGTGGGATGATCTGGTGCCCCGGGCCCCTTCGTGGGATGATCTGGTGCCCCGGGCCCCTTCGTGGGATGATCTGGTGCCCCGGGCCCCTTCGTGGGATGATCTGGTGCCCCGGGCCCCTTCGTGGGATGATCTGGTGCCCCGGGCCCCTTCGTGGGATGATCTGGTGCCCCGGGCCCCTTCGTGGGATGATCTCTGATGCGCTGGTCCCTTCATGGGATGATCTCTGGTCCCTTCATGGGATGATCTCTGATGCACTGGTCCCTTCATGGGACTATCTTGCACACCTCTAATCTGAGTGCTGTGATGCACTGGTCCCTTCATGGGATGATCCTTGATGCATTGGTCCCTTCATGGGATGATGTTGCATACCTCTAATCTGAGTGCTGTGATGCAGTGGTTCCCTTCATGGGTTGATCTCTGACGCAGTGGTTCCCTTCATGGGTTGATCTGACGCACTGGTTCCCTTCATGGGTTGATCTCTGACGCACTGGTTCCCTTCATGGGTTGATCTCTGACGCACTGGTTCCCTTCATGGGTTGATCTCTAATGCACTGGTCCCTTCATGGGATGATCTCTGATGCACTGGTCCCTTCATGGGATGATCTCTGATGCACTGGTCCCTTCATGGGATGATCTCTGATGCACTGGTCCCTTCATGGGATGATCTCTGATGCACTGGTCCCTTCATGGGATGATCTCTGATGCACTGGTCCCTTCATGGGATGATCTCTGATGCACTGGTCCCTTCATGGGATGATCTCTGATGCACTGGTCCCTTCATGGGATGATATCTGATGCACTGGTCCCTTCATGGGATGATATCTGATGCACTGGTCCCTTCATGGGATGATCCCTGATGCACTGGTCCCTTCATGGGATGATCCCTGATGCACTGGTCCCTTCATGGGATGATCCCTGATGCACTTGTCCCTTCATGGGATGATCCCTGATGCGCTGGTCCCTTCATGGGATGATCCCTGATGCGCTGGTCCCTTCATGGGATGATCCCTGATGCGCTGGTCCCTTCATGGGATGATCCCTGATGCGCTGGTCCCTTCATGGGATGATCCCTGATGCGCTGGTCCCTTCATGGGATGATCCCTGATGCGCTGGTCCCTTCATGGGACGTTGTCTGATGCGCTGGTCCCTTCATGGGATGTTGTCTGATGCGCTGGTCCCTTCATGGGATGATCTCTGGTGCACTGGTCCCTTCATGGGATGATCTTGCATACCTCTAATCTGAGTGCTGTGATGCATTGGTCCCTTCATGGGATGATTTTTGATGCATTGGTCCCTTCATGGGATGATTTTTGATGCATTGGTCCCTTCATGGGATGATTTTTGATGCATTGGTCCCTTCATGGGATGATTTTTGATGCATTGGTCCCTTCATGGGATGATTTTTGATGCATTGGTCCCTTCATGGGATGATTTTTGATGCATTGGTCCCTTCATGGGATGATTTTTGATGCATTGGTCCCTTCATGGGATGATCTTTGATGCATTGGTCCCTTCATGGGATGATCTTTGATGCACTAGTCCCTTCATGGGACTATCTTGCACACCTGTAATCTGAGTGCTGTGATGCAGTGGTTCCCTTCATGGGTTGATCTCTGATGCAGTGGTTCCCTTCATGGGTTGATCTCTGATGCAGTGGTTCCCTTCATGGGTTAATCTCTGATGCAGTGGTTCCCTTCATGGGTTGATCTCTGATGCAGTGGTTCCCTTCATGGGTTGATCTCTGATGCAGTGGTTCCCTTCATGGGTTGATCTCTGATGCAGTGGTTCCCTTCATGGGTTGATCTCTGATGCAGTGGTTCCCTTCATGGGTTGATCTCTGATGCAGTGGTTCCCTTCATGGGTTGATCTCTGATGCAGTGGTTCCCTTCATGGGTTGATCTGATGCAGTGGGTCCCTTCATGGGATGATCTCTGATGCGCTGGTCCCATCATGGGATGATCTCTGATGCGCTGGTCCCATCATGGGATGATCTCTGATGCACTCGTCCCTTCATGGGATGATCACTGGTACCTTTATGGGATGATCTCTGATGCGTTGGTCCCTTCATGGGTTGATTTTGCATACCTCTAATCTGAGTGCTGTGATGCACTGGTCCCTTCAATGGCTGATCTCTGATACACTGGTCCCTTCATGGGATCTCTGATACACTGGTCCCTTCATGGGATCTCTGATACACTGGTCCCTTCATGGGATCTCTGATACACTGGTCCCTTCATGGGATGATCTCTGATACACTGGTCCCTTCATGGGATGATCTCTGATGCACTGGTCCCTTCGTGGGATGATCTCTGATGCGCTGGTCCCTTCGTGGGATGATCTCTGATGCGCTGGTCCCTTCGTGGGATGATCTCTGATGCGCTGGTCCCTTCGTGGGATGATCTCTGGTCCCTTCGTGGGATGATCTCTGGTCCCTTCGTGGGATGATCTCTGGTCCCTTCGTGGGATGATCTCTGGTCCCTTCGTGGGATGATCTCTGGTCCCTTCGTGGGATGATCTCTGGTCCCTTCGTGGGATGATCTCTGGTCCCTTCGTGGGATGATCTCTGGTCCCTTCGTGGGATGATCTCTGGTCCCTTCGTGGGATGATCTCTGGGGCACTGGTCCCTTCGTGGGATGAAATTTCATACCTCTAATCTGAGTGCTGTGATGCACTGGTCCCTTCTAGGGATGATGTCTGGTGCACTGGTCCCTTCTAGGGATGATGTCTGGTGCACTGGTCCCTTCTAGGGATGATGTCTGGTGCACTGGTCCCTTCTAGGGATGATGTCTGGTGCACTGGTCCCTTCGTGGGATGATGTCTGGTGCACTGGTCCCTTCGTGGGATGATGTCTGGTGCACTGGTCCCTTCGTGGGATGATGTCTGGTGCACTGGTCGCTTCGTGGGATGATGTCTGGTGCACTGGTCCCTTCGTGGGATGATGTCTGGTGCACTGGTCCCTTCGTGGGATGATGTCTGGTGCACTGGTCCCTTCGTGGGATGATGTCTGGTGCACTGGTCCCTTCGTGGGATGATGTCCGGTGCACTGGTCCCTTCATTGGGATGATGTCCGGTGCACTGGTCCCTTCATTGGGATGATGTCCGGTGCACTGGTCCCTTCATTGGGCGATCTGGTGCACTGGTCCCTTCATGGGATGATCTCTGTTGCACTGGTCCCTTCATGGGATGATCTCTGTTGCACTGGTCCCTTCATGGGATGATCTGTTGCACTGGTCCCTTCATGGGATGATCTGTTGCACTGGTCCCTTCATGGGATGATCTGTTGCACTGGTCCCTTCATGGGATGATCTGGTGCCCTGGTCCCTTCATGGGATGATCTGGTGCCCTGGTCCCTTCATGGGATGATCTGGTGCCCTGGTCCCTTCATGGGATGATGTCTGGTGCCCTGGTCCCTTCATGGGATGGTCTGGTGCCCTGGTCCCTTCATGGGATGATGTCTGGTGCCCTGGTCCCTTCATGGGATGATGTCTGGTGCCCTGGTCCCTTCATGGGATGATGTCTGGTGCCCTGGTCCCTTCAAGGGATGATGTCTGGTGCCCTGGTCCCTTCATGGGATGATGTCTGGTGCCCTGGTCCCTTCATGGGATGATGTCTGGTGCCCTGGTCCCTTCATGGGATGATGTCTGGTGCACTGGTCCCTTCATGGGATGATGTCTGATGCACTGGTCCCTTCATGGGATGATGTCTGATGCACTGGTCCCTTCATGGGATGATGTCTGATGCACTGGTCCCTTCATGGGATGATCTCTGGTGCACTGGTCCCTTCATGGGATGGTCTCTGGTGCACTGGTCCCTTCATGGGATGATCTCTGGTGCACTGGTCCCTTCATGGGATGATCTCTGGTGCACTGGTCCCTTCATGGGATGATCTCTGGTGCACTGGTCCCTTCATGGGATGATCTCTGGTGCACTGGTCCCTTCATGGGATGATCTCTGATGCGATGGTCCCTTCATGGGATGATCTCTGATGCGATGGTCCCTTCATGGGATGATCTCTGATGCGATGGTCCCTTCATGGGATGATCTCTGATGCGATGGTCCCTTCATGGGATGATCTCTGATGCGATGGTCCCTTCATGGGATGATCTCTGATGCGATGGTCCCTTCATGGGATGATGTCTGATGCACTGGTCCCTTCATGGGATGATGTCTGATGCACTGGTCCCTTCATGGGATGATGTCTGATGCACTGGTCCCTTCATGGGATGATGTCTGATGCACTGGTCCCTTCATGGGATGATGTCTGATGCACTGGTCCCTTCATGGGATGATGTCTGATGCACTGGTCCCTTCATGGGATGATGTCTGATGCACTGGTCCCTTCATGGGATGATGTCTGATGCACTGGTCCCTTCATGGGATGATGTCTGATGCACTGGTCCCTTCATGGGATGATCTGTGATGCACGGGTCCCTTCATGGGATGATCATTGCACTGGTCCCTTCATGGGATGATCTTGCGTTCGAGGCATGTGGGCTGCTGAATTCATATCTGTGCATAGATCGCCGCCTAGTGTTGGGTCCGGATGTTTGCACGTTGTTGTCCTGGAAGAGTCTTCGAAGTATCCTTGGATAGGTGACTCCTCCCCTGGACTACAGTGCGCATGGGCATCCTCTCCATCCTCAGATTGTTTTTTTCCGCCATTGGGTTCGGATGTGCTATCTTAGCTCAAGTTAGGAAAAAATTTTGTCGAGGCCTTTAGTTCGCGTCGGTACTGTTTATCGATCGGTTTTCGATACTCTCTGTTAGTTTACTAACTTCCAGCACCGACTTTGTTCGCATTTACCTGTCCATCAACTACTTCGACGATGGAATCGAGGACGCCATTCAAAAGGTGTCCGGTATGTAATGCGAAGTACCCACACATCGACGTCCATCCGGTGTGCAACAAATGCCTTTCGCCGGACCACGACGAGTCGACATGTATGGCCTGTGCCCGGTTCCGTTCAAAGAAGACTCTGCGGAATCGTCGAGCGGCGAGGCTCGAAGCGCAGCACGCGGCACCGGCCCCAGCTGACATCTTCGACGACGCGGACGACGTCGAAGAAGTAGAAGTCTTACCCTCCAGTCCCGTTTCCGACCAAGAACCCGGATCGGACGAGGCCGACGAGTCACTCTTCCACAGAGGTGAAGACGACACCGAGGTAGGAGACGACAAGGAGGCCTTAGGGGCCGAAGAGAGTAGCTCCGATGATGAACAAGGCCTACCTGTTCAAACCGAGAATTCACCAGTGCCACAGACTATGGCTCCGGTCGAGGGATCGCCTTCGGGCCTTACCCGAGACCTATCACGCAGTCCTTCGGCCCCGCCCTCGGGCCCGGCCTCGGACGTTCAGCGGCAGCCATTACCGCTTAAGCCAGCTGGTTTCCCTTCCACGAAACCGAAACCGAAAGCTGCTCAGGTTCCTACGAAACCGAAACTAAAAGTGGCGCTAGTCGGATCGAGGCCTTCAACACCTTCGACGCCGGCGCACCGTGTCGGCACCGACCGCACCAAGGGGGACTTCGGTGCCGAACTCGAGACGGGCGACATGGGAGTCGACAAACGGAAGAAGGCCATCGGCGCCGAAAAACCTGCTCGGTTACCGGCGTCGACGCCACCGACACCGAGGGCCGTCCCGCCTGCTACGCCTCGCAGCACCCCCTCGACGACACCGAAACCTCACGTGTCGAAGACGTCGACGGTGATCTCCGCACCTCGGCTCGATGCACCACGGGCGCAGAAGATATCTGCAGCCGCCTCGACGACCCTGGCGGGGGCCACGACCTCTAAGGCGCCCCGAGTACGGCCTGGCGCAATGCCAGGCTGCAAAACCAAGGCTGCCCTCCAGGACCAGTCGGGTTCGATCGATCCAGCGGTTTCGTCGGTGCCGACCAGCATTACCTTCGGCTTGCCTCCATCCACAATCCCGAAGGCGTTTCAACTCAGGACACAGGCCACCAAAACTGCGGTTACGCCTGTCGAGCCGTCACCGTCACGCGTCATCGACGCCGACACTGGCAGGATGATTCTCCACGACCGAAGGATAACTTCGGAACCGCCATTGGAACCTTTCAGGATCCCGCTAAAGAGGAAGCTGCCTGTGGACACAGAACCTCTCCTGTATGAACCCTTTCATTCACCCTACCAGGATCCACACCGGGCCTCCCCCACACGCTCCGACACGGATGCATTGGAGGACTACATGGGTGAACAAGTCCCCTACCATGTGGACACGGACCCTGATGACCAGCAGGACCCTGACCAAACTTGGGGCGACCCTGCAGACCCCAGTGCACCTCTTGATGCACAGGACCCACAACTATATGGGGCAAAAACGTCACCCACAGAGGATACTGCGGCGTTCAACGCTCTGATTGAACGGGCGGCGAACAACCATGATGTACAGCTTCACTCTGATATCATCGAAGATGACTTTCTAATGGACACCTTTGCATCCTCAGAAAGACATGTAAAGACTCTGCCAATGTTGAAGGGGGTCCTTAAGCCAGCCACTGACATTTTCAGGGAACCCACCAGGGCACGAGTGATAAACCCTAGGATCGATAAGAAATACAGATCAGCACCTGGGGATCCTACTTACATCAGAGGACAATTACCACTCGACTCCATCGTTGTGGCGAATGCCCGCAAGAGGGCACACTCGCAGACAACGGGTGACGCTCCTCCCCCGGACAAGGAGTCCAAGGTGCTGGAGACCTCCGGCAAGCGAGTTGCCGCACAAGCTGCAAGCATATGGCGCATAGCTAACACTCAAGCGCTCCTCGCTCGCTACGATAGGGCGCACTATGACACAATGGAGCAACTCCTTCAACACCTCCCTGACCCCTACAAAGAAGGTGCAGAAATCCTTATCAGAGAGGGACAGCTACTCACAAATGCTGCCATCAAATGTGCACTAGACGCTGCTGACACGGCTGCCAGGGCCATCAACACTAGCGTCATCCTACGACGTCACGCCTGGCTACGTATCTCAGGATTCAAGCCTGAGGTACAAAACAATATCCTTAATCAGCCTGTCAACCCCGACTTTTTGTTCGGGCCTGAGGTTGACGCCACCCTCGAGAAGATAAAAAAGGACACGGACACTGCAAAGTCCATGGGCGCCCTACAAACTCAGTCCTTTCGGAGCGGCTCCTTTCGTCGCCCCGGAAACAAGGGAGCAGGCAGAGGACAGGGGTCACAACAAACATATAACAAGGGTAATACGCAGACCACCTACGATAAGAACACCCGAGGTGGCTATCGTGGCTCCAGTACCAAGGGCAGAGGACGTGGCTACGGCAACACCAGGTCCTCCCCCAAGAACAAGCAGTGACGCCCTCTCCCTTCCTCCCGACCACATAACACCTGTCGGGGGAAGGCTACAACGGTTCCTGTCCACGTGGAACTCCATCACCACGGACAGGTGGGTCAAAGATATTATAAAATACGGTTACTGTCTGGAGTTAACTTCCACTCCACCCACAATACCACCAAGAAACCGTCCTATGTCTTCAGAGCACTTGACGCTCTTACAGCAAGAGGTAGAAAGTATGCTTCTAAAAGGCGCTATCGAGGTCGTACCCGTCCACGAGCGGGGCACGGGGGTTTACTCCCTCTACTTCTTAATTCCAAAAAAGGACGGGTCGCTCAGGCCTATATTAGACCTGAGACCCCTGAACCAGTACATTCTTTCGGAGCACTTTCACATGCTCACTCTACAGCAAGTCCTTCCGCTTCTCCAGCAGGGAGACTTCCTAGCATCACTGGACCTCAAGGATGCGTATTTTCACATACCCATCCACCCCTCACACAAAAAATACCTCAGGTTCACTGTTCAGGGGCAGCACTATCAGTTCAAAGTCCTTCCCTTCGGCGTGACAACAGCGCCCAGGGTTTTCACAAAGTGCCTAGCTACGGTGGCGGCACATTTACGGAGACAGCACATACACGTCTACCCCTACCTAGACGACTGGCTCGTTCAAGCGAGATCGGCCCAACAATGTGCAAGCCACGTGTCCCGTACCATTCACCTTCTTCACAGTCTGGGATTCTCACTAAATTACCCAAAGTCTCATCTCCAGCCCGCACACGTACAACAGTACCTAGGTGCGACTATAGACACTCTGGCGGCCACAGCTCAGCCAAATTTAGTGAGGATCAACGGCATACAAGCGCTGATCTCCAAGTTCAGACCCAACCACTCGCTTCCAGCGCGAGTGTTTATGCAGTTGATAGGCATGATGGCCTCCTGCATCTTCATAGTCCCGCACGCGAGATTACATATGCGCCCACTTCAGGAGTGCCTAGCACGTCAGTGGAATCAGGCTCAAGGACAGTTGAAAGACCTAGTGTTGGTGAGCGGTCGGGCATACAACTCTCTGCATTGGTGGAATCCACAAAACCTTTGCAAGGGCCGACCGTTCCAAGAGCCTGTTCCACAAATAGTACTGACAGCGGACGCGTCTCTCCAGGGATGGGGAGCTCATGTACTCCACTACACAGTGCAGGGACTATGGACGACACAACAGAAGAAGATGCACATCAACCTTCTGGAACTGATGGCAATCTTCCTGGCCATGAAGGCTTTCAAAGTACATCTGTGCAACAAGGTCGTGTTGATCCGGACGGACAACATGACCGCAATGTACTACATACAGAAGCAGGGAGGGACACACTCTCCACAGTTGTCTCATCTGGCTCAGAGCATGTGGAAGTGGGCCATTCAGAGGAACATGTTCCTCATGGCGGAACACCTCCCCGGCAAGGACAACCAGATGGCGGATCTGCTCAGCAGACACAGCCACCAGATGCACGAGTGGGAGTTACACCCATCGGTACTCCAACCGTACTTCCAGCAGTGGGGTCACCCAGAAATAGACCTATTCGCGACAAGCGAAAACGCAAAATGCCAAAGCTTCGCCGCCAGATTCCCACACCCGCAGTCGCAGGGCAATGCGATATGGATGAACTGGTCCGGCAAATTTGCGTACGCTTTTCCTCCAGCACCGTTGATACCGCTGGTGGCTCGCAAACTCCGACAACACTCCCTGACACTCGTCCTAGTTGCTCCCACGTGGGCACGCCAGCCGTGGTACACCACCTTCCTCGAACTTTCCGTGGTACCGCATCAAAGGCTGCGGATCAAACCCGCGCATTTGACGCAGAACCATGGAGAGGTTCAGCACCCAGATCCGCAACAGCTGAACCTGGCGATCTGGCTCCTGAAGTCCTAGAGTTTGGCTATCTCAATCTGCCACCTGACTGTATGGACATCATCAAGGAGGCCAGGAGACCCACTACAAGAGCTTGCTATGCAGCCAAATGGAAACGGTTCGTCATTTATTGCGGTAATAATGACATTAACCCGCTGGACGCATCCATCCACAACATCATATGTTACCTCTTACACCTATACCGATGCAATCTGGCGTACACCTCTATACGGGTCCATTTGACCGCAATATCAGCCTATCTGCAAACCAGGCAGCACCTCTCTCTCTTCAGAGTGCCTGCCATCAAAGCATTCTTGGAAGGACTCAAACGAGTCATTCCACCTAGTCACCCACCGGCTCCAATGTGGAACCTCAACTTGGTCCTCACACGCCTGATGGGTCCACCCTTTGAACCTCTACACTCATGCGAGATTCAATTCCTTACCTGGAAAGTAGCCTTCCTGGTAGCGATCACTTCCCTAAGAAGAGTTAGTGAACTCCAGGCACTAACCGTTCAGGAGCCATTTATTCAGGTTCACGCCAACAGGGTCGTACTACGTACCAACCCCAAATTCATGCCCAAGGTAATATCGCAGTTCCACATGAACCAGACTATTGAACTGCCCGTTTTCTTCCAAAACCCACAAACTGTTGCAGAGAGGGCATTACATACACTAGATGTACGGAGGGCCCTCATGTACTACATCGACAGGACTAAACCCTTCAGGAAGACAAAACAACTGTTCGTTGCCTTTGCCCCACACCACAAAGGTAACGCCATCTCCAAAGCAGGGATAGCCAGATGGATAGTTAAGTGTATTCAAATCTGTTATCAAAAGGCAAAACGCACATTAACTATTCCACCACGAGCCCACTCAACACGCAAGTTGGGGGCTTCCATGGCCTTCCTAGGAAACATTCCCCTGCATGATATATGCAGAGCAGCCACATGGTCCACTACACACACATTTACAAAACACTATTGCGTAGATGTGCAGTCAAAACAGCAGGCAGCTGTAGGACAGGCTGTTCTCAAAACACTTTTTCAGACCGCTGCAGCTGGCACGGGTAGCCGCCGCCAATAGAGGGCACTGCTATGTATTCTATGCACAGATATGAATTCAGCAGCCCACATGCCTCGAACTGAATATGCTACTTACCAGTATGCATCTGTTCTTGGCATGTAGGGCTGCTGACATTCATATCGCCCTCCCTCCTCCCCGGCGCCTGTCGCAGCTGCAGCTCTCAGAATTATTGCAAGCATGGTCATCACTTTCTGTATCTACTCCATCACTGCCACAATGGCGAAAAACAATCTGAGGATGGAGAGGATGCCCATGCGCACTGTAGTCCAGGGGAGGAGTCACCTATCCAAGGATACTTCGAAGACTCTTCCAGGACAACAACGTGCAAACATCCGGACCCAACACTAGGCGGCGATCTATGCACAGATATGAATGTCAGCAGCCCTACATGCCAAGAACAGATGCATACTGGTAAGTAGCATATTCAATACCTTTGATCTGAGTGCTGTGATGCACTGGTCCCTTCATGGGATGATCTCTGATGTGCTGGTCCCTTCATGGGATGATCTCTGATGTGCTGGTCCCTTCATGGGATGATCTCTGATGCACTGGTCCTTCGTGGGATGATCTCTGATGCACTGGTCCCTTCATGGGATGATCTCTGATGCACTGGTCCCTTCATGGGGTGATCTGTTGCGCTGGTCCCTTCATGGGGTGATCTCTGATGCGCTGGTCCCTTCATGGGGTGATCTCTGATGCGCTGGTCCCTTCATGGGATGATCTCTGATGCGCTGGTCCCTTCATGGGTTGATCTCTGATGCGCTGGTCCCTTCATGGAATGATCTCTGATGCGCTGGTCCCTTCATGGGATGATCTCTGATGCGCTGGTCCCTTCATGGGATGATCTCTGATGCGCTGGTCCCTTCATGGGATGATCTCTGATGCGCTGGTCCCTTCATGGGATGATCTCTGATGCGCTGGTCCCTTCATGGGATGATCTCTGGTATCTTTATGGGATGATCTCTGATGCGTTGGTCCCTTCATTGGATGATCTTGCATACCTCTAATCTGAGTGCTGTGATGCGCTGGTCCCTTCATGGGATGATCTGTGATGTGCTGGTCCCTTCATGGGATGATCTGTGATGCACTGGTCCCTTCATGGGATGATCTCTGGTGCACTGGTCCCTTCGTGGGATGATCTTTGATGCGATGGTCCCTTCGTGGGATGATCTTGGATGCGATGGTCCCTTCGTGGGATGATCTTGGATGCGATGGTCCCTTCGTGGGATGATCCTGGATGCGCTGGTCCCTTCGTGGGATGATCCTGGATGCGCTGGTCCCTTCGTGGGATGATCCTGGATGCGCTGGTCCTTCGTGGGATGATCCTGGATGCGCTGGTCCTTCGTGGGATGATCTCTGTTGCACTGGTCCCTTCATGGGATGATCTTGCATACCTCAAATCTGAGTGCTCTGGTGCGCTGGTCCCTTCATGGGATGATCTCTGGTGCGCTGGTCCCTTCATGGGATGATCTCTGGTGCGCTGGTCCCTTCATGGAGAGATCTGTGGTGCACTGGTCCCTTCATGGGCTGATCTCTAGTCCCTTAATGGGATGATCTCTGATGTACTGGTCCCTTCATGGGATGATCTCTGATGTACTGGTCCCTTCATGGGATGATCTCTGGTGCACTGGTCCCTTCATGGGATGATCTCTGGTGCACTGGTCCCTTCATGGGATGATCTCTGGTGCACTGGTCCCTTCATGGGATGATCTCTGGTGCACTGGTCCCTTCATGGGATGATCTCTGGTGCACGGGTCCCTTCATGGGATGATCTCTGGTGCACGGGTCCCTTCATGGGATGATCTCTGGTGCACGGGTCCCTTCATGGGATGATCTCTGGTGCACGGGTCCCTTCATGGGATGATCTCTGGTGCACTCGTCCCTTCATGGGATGATCTCTGGTGCGCTGGTCCCTTCATGGGATGATCTCTGGTGCGCTGGTCCCTTCATGGGATGATCTGTGATGCACGGGTCCCTTCATGGGATGATCTGTGATGCACGGGTCCCTTCATGGGATGATCTGTGATGCACGGGTCCCTTCATGGGATGATCTGTGATGCACGGGTCCCTTCATGGGATGATCTGTGATGCACGGGTCCCTTCATGGGATGATCATTGCACTGGTCCCTTCATGGGATGATCTTGCATACCTTTGATCTGAGTGCTGTGATGCACTGGTCCCTTCATGGGATGATCTCTGATGCACTGGTCCCTTCATGGGATGATCTCTGATGCGCTGGTCCCTTCATGGGATGATCTCTGATGCGCTGGTCCCTTCATGGGATGATCTCTGATGCGCTGGTCCCTTCATGGGATGATCTCTGATGCGCTGGTCCCTTCATGGGATGATCTCTGATGCGCTGGTCCCTTCATGGGATGATCTCTGATGCGCTGGTCCCTTCATGGGATGATCTCTGATGCGCTGGTCCCTTCATGGGATGATCTCTGATGCGCTGGTCCCTTCATGGGATGATCTCTGATGCGCTGGTCCCTTCATTGGATGATCTTGCATACCTCTAATCTGAGTGCTGTGATGCGCTGGTCCCTTCATGGGATGATCTGTGATGCGCTGGTCCCTTCATGGGATGATCTGTGATGCGCTGGTCCCTTCATGGGATGATCTCTGATGCGCTGGTCCCTTTGGGGGGTTATCTTTGATGCACTGGTCCCTTCATGGGTTGATTTTGCATACCTCTAATCTGAGTGCTGTGATGCACTGGTCCCTTCAATGGATGATCTCTGATGCACTGGTCCCTTCATGGGATCTCTGATGCACTGGTCCCTTCAATGGATGATCTCTGATGCACTGGTCTTTAATGGATGATCTGATACACTGGTCCCTTCATGGGATGATCTCTGATGCACTGGTCCCTTCATGGGATTATCTTGCATACCCCTAATCTGATTGCTGTGATGCGCAGGTCCCTTCATGGGATGATCTTTGATGCACTGGTCCATCGCTAGTCCCTTCATGGGATGATCTGATGCGCTGGTCCCTTCATGGGATGATCTGATGCACTGGTCCCTTCATGGGATGATCTCTGCACTGTTCCCTTCATGGCATGATCTTTGATGCACTGTCTCTTCATGGCATGATCTTTGATGCACTGTCCCTTCATGGGATGATCTTTGATGCGCTGGTCCTTTGATGGGATGATCTTTGATGTGCAGGTCCCTTGATGGGATGATCTTTGATGTGCAGGTCCCTTGATGGGATGATCTTTGATGTGCAGGTCCCTTGATGGGATGATCCTGGATGTGCAGGTCCCTTGATGGGATGATCCTGGATGTGCAGGTCCCTTGATGGGATGATCGTGGATGTGCAGGTCCCTTGATGGGATGATCCTGGATGTGCAGGTCCCTTGATGGGATGATCCTGGATGTGCAGGTCCCTTGATGGGATGATCCTGGATGTGCAGGTCCCTTGATGGGATGATCCTGGATGTGCAGGTCCCTTGATGGGATGATCCTGGATGTGCAGGTCCCTTGATGGGATGATCCTGGATGTGCAGGTCCCTTGATGGGATGATCCTGGATGTGCAGGTCCCTTGATGGGATGATCCTGGATGTGCAGGTCCCTTGATGGGATGATCCTGGATGTGCAGGTCCCTTGATGGGATGATCCTGGATGTGCAGGTCCCTTGATGGGATGATCCTGGATGTGCAGGTCCCTTGATGGGATGATCCTGGATGTGCAGGTCCCTTGATGGGATGATCCTGGATGTGCAGGTCCCTTGATGGGATGATCCTGGATGTGCAGGTCCCTTGATGGGATGATCCTGGATGTGCAGGTCCCTTGATGGGATGATCCTGGATGTGCAGGTCCCTTGATGGGATGATCCTGGATACGCTGGTCATTTCATGGGATGATCTTGCATAGCTCTAATCTAATTGCTGTGATGCAATGGTCCCTTCATTGAATGATCTGTTGCACTGGTCCCTTCGTGGGATGATCTCTGGTCCCTTCGTGGGATGATCTCTGGTCCCTTCGTGGGATGATCTCTGGTCCCTTCGTGGGATGATCTCTGGTCCCTTCGTGGGATGATCTCTGGTCCCTTCGTGGGATGATCTCTGGTCCCTTCGTGGGATGATCTCTGGTCCCTTCGTGGGATGATCTCTGGTCCCTTCGTGGGATGATCTCTGGTCCCTTCGTGGGATGATCTCTGGTCCCTTCGTGGGATGATCTCTGGTCCCTTCGTGGGATGATCTCTGGTCCCTTCGTGGGATGATCTCTGGTCCCTTCGTGGGATGATCTCTGGTCCCTTCGTGGGATGATCTCTGGTCCCTTCGTGGGATGATCTCTGGTCCCTTCGTGGGATGATCTCTGGTCCCTTCGTGGGATGATCTCTGGTCCCTTCGTGGGATGATCTCTGGTCCCTTCGTGGGATGATCTCTGGTCCCTTCGTGGGATGATCTCTGGTCCCTTCGTGGGATGATCTCTGGTCCCTTCGTGGGATGATCTCTGGTCCCTTCGTGGGATGATCTCTGGTCCCTTCGTGGGATGATCTCTGGTCCCTTCGTGGGATGATCTCTGGTCCCTTCGTGGGATGGTGCACTGGTCCCTTCATGGGATGATCTCTGGTCCCTTCATGGGATGATCTGGTGCACTGGTCCCTTCATGGGATGATCTGGTGCACTGGTCCCTTCATGGGATGATATCTGGTGCACTGGTCCCTTCATGGGATGATATCTGGTGCCCTGGTCCCTTCATGGGATGATATCTGGTGCCCTGGTCCCTTCATGGGATGATATCTGGTGCCCTGGTCCCTTCATGGGATGATATCTGGTGCCCTGGTCCCTTCATGGGATGATATCTGGTGCCCTGGTCCCTTCATGGGATGATATCTGGTGCCCTGGTCCCTTCATGGGATGATATCTGGTGCCCTGGTCCCTTCATGGGATGATATCTGGTGCCCTGGTCCCTTCATGGGATGATATCTGGTGCCCTGGTCCCTTCATGGGATGATCTCTAGTCCCCTCATGGGATGAACTTTGATGCACTGGTCCCTTCATGGGATGATCTCTGGTGCACTGGTCCCTTCATGGGATGATCTCTGGTGCACAGGTCCCTTCATGGGATGATCTCTGGTGCCCTGGTCCCTTCATGGGATGATCTCTGGTGCCCTGGTCCCTTCATGGGATGATGATCTCTGGTGCCCTGGTCCCTTCATGGGATGACCTCTGATGCACTGGTCCCTTCATGGGATGACCTCTGATGCACTGGTCCCTTCATGGGATGACCTCTGATGCACTGGTCCCTTCATGGGATGACCTCTGATGCACTGGTCCCTTCATGGGATGATCTTTGATGCACTGGTCCCTTCATGGGATGATCTTTGGTGCACTGGTCCCTTCATGGGATGATCTTTGGTGCACTGGTCCCTTCATGGGATGATCTTTGATGCACTGGTCCCTTCATTGGATGATCTTTGCACTGGTCCCTTCATGGGATGATCTCTAGTCCCCTCATGGGATGAACTTTGATGCACTGGTCCCTTCAAGGGATCTTTGAAGCGCTGGTCCCTTCACGGGATGATCTTTGATGCACTGGTCCCTTCATTGGATGATCTTTGCACTGGTCCCTTCATGGGATGATCTCTAGTCCCCTCATGGGATGAACTTTGATGCACTGGTCCCTTCAAGGGATCTTTGAAGCGCTGGTCCCTTCACGGGATGATCTCTGCTGCACTGGTCCCTTCACGGGATGATGTCTGTTGCACTGGTCCCTTCATGGGATGATCTCTGCACTGGTCCCATCATGGGATGATCTCTGCACTGGTCCCATCATGGGATGATCTCTGCACTGGTCCCATCATGGGATGATCTCTGCACTGGTCCCATCATGGGATGATCTCTGCACTGGTCCCATCATGGGATGATCTCTGCACTGGTCCCATCATGGGATGATCTCTGCACTGGTCCCATCATGGGATGATCTCTGCACTGGTCCCATCATGGGATGATCTCTGCACTGGTCCCATCATGGGATGATCTCTGCACTGGTCCCATCATGGGATGATCTCTGCACTGGTCCCATCATGGGATGATCTCTGGTGCCCAGGTCCCTTCATGGGATGATGTCTGGTGCCCAGGTCCCTTCATGGGATGATATCTGGTGCCCAGGTCCCTTCATGGGATGATATCTGGTGCCCAGGTCCCTTCATGGGATGATATCTGGTGCCCAGGTCCCTTCATGGGATGATATCTGGTGCCCAGGTCCCTTCATGGGATGATATCTGGTGCCCAGGTCCCTTCATGGGATGATATCTGGTGCCCAGGTCCCTTCATGGGATGATATCTGGTGCCCAGGTCCCTTCATGGGATGATATCTGGTGCCCAGGTCCCTTCATGGGATGATATCTGGTGCCCAGGTCCCTTCATGGGATGATATCTGGTGCCCAGGTCCCTTCATGGGATGATATCTGGTGCCCAGGTCCCTTCATGGGATGATATCTGGTGCCCAGGTCCCTTCATGGGATGATATCTGGTGCCCAGGTCCCTTCATGGGATGATATCTGGTGCCCAGGTCCCTTCATGGGATGATATCTGGTGCCCAGGTCCCTTCATGGGATGATATCTGGTGCCCAGGTCCCTTCATGGGATGATATCTGGTGCCCAGGTCCCTTCATGGGATGATCTCTGGTGCGCTGGTCCCTTCATGGGATGATCTCTGGTGCGCTGGTTCCTTCATGGTATGATCTTGCATACCTCTAATACGAGTGCTGTGAAGCACTGTTCCCTTCATGGGATGATCTCTGGTGCGCTGGTCCCTTCATGGGATGATCTCTGGTGCGCTGGTCCCTTCATGGGATGATCTTGCATACCTCTAATACGAGTGCTGTGAAGCACTGTTCCCTTCATGGGATGATCTTTGGTGCACTGGTCCCTTCATGGGATGATCTTTGGTGCACTGGTCCCTTCATGGGATGATCTTTGGTGCACGGGTCCCTTCATGGGATGATCTCTGGTGCACGGGTCCCTTCATGGGATGATCTCTGGTGCGCGGGTCCCTTCATGGGATGATCTCTGGTGCGCGGGTCCCTTCATGGGATGATCTCTGGTGCGCGGGTCCCTTCATGGGATGATCTCTGGTGCACTGGTCCCTTCATGGGATGATCTCTGGTGCACTGGTCCCTTCATGGGATGATCTCTGGTGCACTGGTCCCTTCATGGGATGATCTCTGGTGCACTGGTCCCTTCATGGGATGATCTCTGGTGCACTGGTCCCTTCATGGGATGATGATCTCTGGTGCCCTGGTCCCTTCATGGGATGATGATCTCTGGTGCCCTGGTCCCTTCATGGGATGACCTCTGATGCACTGGTCCCTTCATGGGATGACCTCTGATGCACTGGTCCCTTCATGGGATGATCTTTGGTGCACTGGTCCCTTCATGGGATGATCTTTGATGCACTGGTCCCTTCATGGGATCTTTGATGCACTGGTCCCTTCATTGGATGATCTTTGCACTGGTCCCTTCATGGGATGATCTCTAGTCCCCTCATGGGATGAACTTTGATGCACTGGTCCCTTCAAGGGATCTTTGAAGCGCTGGTCCCTTCACGGGATGATCTCTGCTGCACTGGTCCCTTCATGGGATGATCTCTGCACTGGTCCCTTCATGGGATGATCTCTGCACTGGTCCCTTCATGGGATGATCTCTGCACTGGTCCCATCATGGGATGATCTCTGCACTGGTCCCATCATGGGATGATCTCTGCACTGGTCCCTTCATGGGATGATCTCTGCACTGGTCCCTTCATGGGATGATGTCTGGTGCCCAGGTCCCTTCATGGGATGATGTCTGGTGCCCAGGTCCCTTCATGGGATGATATCTGGTGCCCAGGTCCCTTCATGGGATGATATCTGGTGCCCAGGTCCCTTCATGGGATGATATCTGGTGCCCAGGTCCCTTCATGGGATGATATCTGGTGCCCAGGTCCCTTCATGGGATGATATCTGGTGCCCAGGTCCCTTCATGGGATGATATCTGGTGCCCAGGTCCCTTCATGGGATGATATCTGGTGCCCAGGTCCCTTCATGGGATGATATCTGGTGCCCAGGTCCCTTCATGGGATGATATCTGGTGCCCAGGTCCCTTCATGGGATGATATCTGGTGCCCAGGTCCCTTCATGGGATGATATCTGGTGCCCAGGTCCCTTCATGGGATGATATCTGGTGCCCAGGTCCCTTCATGGGATGATATCTGGTGCCCAGGTCCCTTCATGGGATGATATCTGGTGCCCAGGTCCCTTCATGGGATGATATCTGGTGCCCAGGTCCCTTCATGGGATGATATCTGGTGCCCAGGTCCCTTCATGGGATGATATCTGGTGCCCAGGTCCCTTCATGGGATGATATCTGGTGCCCAGGTCCCTTCATGGGATGATATCTGGTGCCCAGGTCCCTTCATGGGATGATATCTGGTGCCCAGGTCCCTTCATGGGATGATATCTGGTGCCCAGGTCCCTTCATGGGATGATATCTGGTGCCCAGGTCCCTTCATGGGATGATCTCTGGTGCGCTGGTCCCTTCATGGGATGATCTCTGGTGCGCTGGTCCCTTCATGGGATGATCTTGCATACCTCTAATACGAGTGCTGTGAAGCACTGTTCCCTTCATGGGGATCTTTGGTGCACTGGTCCCTTCATGGGATGATCTTTGGTGCACTGGTCCCTTCATGGGATGATCTCTGGTGCACGGGTCCCTTCATGGGATGATCTCTGGTGCACGGGTCCCTTCATGGGATGATCTCTGGTGCACGGGTCCCTTCATGGGATGATCTCTGGTGCGCGGGTCCCTTCATGGGATGATCTCTGGTGCGCGGGTCCCTTCATGGGATGATCTCTGGTGCGCGGGTCCCTTCATGGGATGATCTCTGAAGCACTGGTCCCTTCATGGGATGATCTTGCATACCTCTAATGCGAGTGCTGTGAAGCACTGTTCCCTTCATGGGGATCTTTGGTGCACTGGTCCCTTCATGGGATGATCTTTGGTGCACTGGTCCCTTCATGGGATGATCTTTGGTGCACTGGTCCCTTCATGGGATGATCTTTGGTGCACTGGTCCCTTCATGGGATGATCTGGTGCACTGGTCCCTTCATGGGATGATCTGGTGCACTGGTCCCTTCATGGGATGATATCTGGTGCCCTGGTCCCTTCGTGGGATGATATCTGGTGCCCTGGTCCCTTCGTGGGATGATCTCTGGTGCACTGGTCCCTTCATGGGATGATCTCTGGTGCACTGGTCCCTTCATGGGATGATCTGGTGCACTGGTCCCTTCATGGGATGATCTGGTGCACTGGTCCCTTCATGGGATGATCTGGTGCCCTGGTCCCTTCATGGGATGATATCTGGTGCCCTGGTCCCTTCATGGGATGATATCTGGTGCACTGGTCCCTTCATGGGATGATCTCTGCACTGGTCCCTTCATGGGATGATCTTGCATACCTCTAATCTGAGTGCTCTGATGCACTGGTCCCTTAATGGGATGATCTCTGATGCACTGGTCCCTTCATGGGATGATCTCTAGTCCCCTCATGGGATGATCTTTGATGCACTGGTCCCTTCAAGGGATCTTTGAAGCGCTGGTCCCTTCATGGGATGATCTTTGATGCGCTGGTTCCTTCATGGGATGATCTCTGGTGCACAGGTCCCTTCATGGGATGATCTCTGGTGCACAGGTCCCTTCATGGGATGATCTCTGGTGCACTGGTCCCTTCATGGGATGATCTCTGGTGCACTGGTCCCTTCATGGGATGATCTCTGGTGCACTGGTCCCTTCATGGGATGATCTCTGGTGCCCTGGTCCCTTCATGGGATGATGATCTCTGGTGCCCTGGTCCCTTCATGGGATGGTCTCTGGTGCCCTGGTCCCTTCATGGGATGACCTCTGATGCACTGGTCCCTTCATGGGATGACCTCTGATGCACTGGTCCCTTCATGGGATGACCTCTGCACTGGTCCCTTCATGGGATGATCTTTGGTGCACTGGTCCCTTCATGGGATGATCTTTGATGCACTGGTCCCTTCATGGGATCTTTGATGCACTGGTCCCTTCATTGGATGATCTTTGCACTGGTCCCTTCATGGGATGATCTCTAGTCCCCTCATGGGATGAACTTTGATGCACTGGTCCCTTCAAGGGATCTTTGAAGCGCTGGTCCCTTCACGGGATGATCTCTGCTGCACTGGTCCCTTCACGGGATGATGTCTGTTGCACTGGTCCCTTCATGGGATGATCTCTAGTCCCCTCATGGGATGAACTTTGATGCACTGGTCCCTTCAAGGGATGAACTTTGATGCACTGGTCCCTTCATGGGATGATCTCTGCACTGGTCCCTTCATGGGATGATCTTGCATACCTCTAATCTGAGTGCTCTGATGCACTGGTCCCTTAATGGGATGATCTCTGATGCACTGGTCCCTTCATGGGATGATCTCTAGTCCCCTCATGGGATGAACTTTGATGCACTGGTCCCTTCAAGGGATCTTTGAAGCGCTGGTCCCTTCATGGGATGATCTTTGATGCGCTGGTTCCTTCATGGGATGATCTGGTGCACAGGTCCCTTCATGGGATGATCTCTGGTGCACAGGTCCCTTCATGGGATGATCTCTGGTGCACTGGTCCCTTCATGGGATGATCTCTGGTGCACTGGTCCCTTCATGGGATGATGATCTCTGGTGCCCTGGTCCCTTCATGGGATGATGATCTCTGGTGCCCTGGTCCCTTCATGGGATGACCTCTGATGCACTGGTCCCTTCATGGGATGACCTCTGATGCACTGGTCCCTTCATGGGATGACCTCTGATGCACTGGTCCCTTCATGGGATGACCTCTGCACTGGTCCCTTCATGGGATGATCTTTGGTGCACTGGTCCCTTCATGGGATGATCTTTGATGCACTGGTCCCTTCATGGGATCTTTGATGCACTGGTCCCTTCATTGGATGATCTTTGCACTGGTCCCTTCATGGGATGATCTCTAGTCCCCTCATGGGATGAACTTTGATGCACTGGTCCCTTCAAGGGATCTTTGAAGCGCTGGTCCCTTCACTGGATGATCTCTGCTGCACTGGTCCCTTCACGGGATGATGTCTGTTGCACTGGTCCCTTCATGGGATGATCTCTGCACTGGTCCCTTCATGGGATGATCTCTGCACTGGTCCCATCATGGGATGATCTCTGCACTGGTCCCATCATGGGATGATCTCTGCACTGGTCCCTTCATGGGATGATCTCTGCACTGGTCCCTTCATGGGATGATCTCTGTTGCACTGGTCCCTTCATGGGATGAACTTTGATGCACTGGTCCCTTCATGGGATGATCTCTGCACTGGTCCCTTCATGGGATGATCTTGCATACCTCTAATCTGAGTGCTCTGATGCACTGGTCCCTTCATGGGATGATATCTGGTGCCCAGGTCCCTTCATGGGATGATATCTGGTGCCCAGGTCCCTTCATGGGATGATATCTGGTGCCCAGGTCCCTTCATGGGATGATCTCTGGTGCCCAGGTCCCTTCATGGGATGATCTCTGGTGCGCTGGTCCCTTCATGGGATGATCTCTGGTGCGCTGGTCCCTTCATGGGATGATCTTGCATACCTCTAATACGAGTGCTGTGAAGCACTGTTCCCTTCATGGGGATCTTTGGTGCACTGGTCCCTTCATGGGATGATCTTTGGTGCACGGGTCCCTTCATGGGATGATCTCTGGTGCACGAGTCCCTTCATGGGATGATCTCTGGTGCACGGGTCCCTTCATGGGATGATCTCTGGTGCACGGGTCCCTTCATGGGATGATCTCTGGTGCGCGGGTCCCTTCATGGGATGATCTCTGGTGCGCGGGTCCCTTCATGGGATGATCTCTGGTGCGCGGGTCCCTTCATGGGATGATCTCTGGTGCGCGGGTCCCTTCATGGGATGATCTCTGGTGCGCGGGTCCCTTCATGGGATGATCTCTGGTGCGCGGGTCCCTTCATGGGATGATCTCTGGTGCACTGGTCCCTTCATGGGATGATCTCTGAAGCACTGGTCCCTTCATGGGATGATCTTGCATACCTCTAATGCGAGTGCTGTGAAGCACTGTTCCCTTCATGGGGATCTTTGGTGCACTGGTCCCTTCATGGGATGATCTTTGGTGCACTGGTCCCTTCATGGGATGATCTCTGGTGCACGGGTCCCTTCATGGGATGATCTCTGGTGCACGGGTCCCTTCATGGGATGATCTCTGGTGCACGGGTCCCTTCATGGGATGATCTCTGGTGCACGGGTCCCTTCATGGGATGATCTCTGGTGCACGGGTCCCTTCATGGGATGATCTCTGGTGCACGGGTCCCTTCATGGGATGATCTCTGAAGCACGGGTCCCTTCATGGGATGATCTCTGGTGCACTGGTCCCTTCATGGGATGATCTTGCATACCTCTAATATGAGTGCTGTGAAGCACTGGTCCCTTCATGGGGATCTTTGGTGCACGGGTCCCTTCATGGGATGATCTCTGGTGCACGGGTCCCTTCATGGGATGATCTCTGGTGCACGGGTCCCTTCATGGGATGATCTCTGGTGCACTGGCCCCTTCATGGGATGATCTCTGGTGCACTGGCCCCTTCATGGGATGATCTCTGGTGCACTGGCCCCTTCATGGGGATCTCTGGTGCACCCGTCCCTTCATGGGGATCTCTGGTGCACCCGTCCCTTCATGGGGATCTCTGGTGCACCGGTCCCTTCATGGGGATCTCTGGTGCACTGGTCCCTTCATGGGGATCTCTGGTGCACTGGTCCCTTCATGGGGATCTCTGGTGCACTGGTCCCTTCATGGGGATCTCTGGTGCACTGGTCCCTTCATGGGGATCTCTGGTGCACTGGTCCCTTCATGGGGATCTCTGGTGCACTGGTCCCTTCATGGGGATCTCTGGTGCACTGGTCCCTTCATGGGGATCTCTGGTGCACTGGTCCCTTCATGGGGATCTCTGGTGCACTGGTCCCTTCATGGGGATCTCTGGTGCACTGGTCCCTTCATGGGGATCTCTGGTGCACTGGTCCCTTCATGGGGATCTCTGGTGCACTGGTCCCTTCATGGGGATCATCTCTGGTGCACTGGTCCCTTCATGGGGATCATCTCTGGTGCACTGGTCCCTTCATGGGGATGATCTCTGATGCACTGGTCCCTTCATGGGATGATGTCTGATGCACTGGTCCCTTCATGGGATGATGTCTGATGCACTGGTCCCTTCATGGGATGATGTCTGATGCACTGGTCCCTTCATGGGATGATGTCTGATGCACTGGTCCCTTCATGGGATGATCTCTGATGCACTGGTCCCTTCATGGGATGATCTCTGATGCACTGGTCCCTTCATGGGATGATCTCTGATGCACTGGTCCCTTCATGGGATGATCTCTGATGCACTGGTCCCTTCATGGGATGATCTCTGATGCACTGGTCCCTTCATGGGATGATCTCTAGTCCCCTCATGGGATGAACTTTGATGCACTGGTCCCTTCAAGGGATGAACTTTGATGCACTGGTCCCTTCATGGGATGATCTCTGCACTGGTCCCTTCATGGGATGATCTTGCATACCTCTAATCTGAGTGCTCTGATGCACTGGTCCCTTCATGGGATGATCTCTGATGCACTGGTCCCTTCATGGGATGATCTCTAGTCCCCTCATGGGATGAACTTTGATGCACTGGTTCCTTCATGGGATGATCTGGTGCACAGGTCCCTTCATGGGATGATCTCTGGTGCACTGGTCCCTTCATGGGATGATCTCTGGTGCACTGGTCCCTTCATGGGATGATCTCTGGTGCCCTGGTCCCTTCATGGGATGATTATCTCTGGTGCCCTGGTCCCTTCATGGGATGACCTCTTATGCACTGGTCCCTTCATGGGATGACCTCTGATGCACTGGTCCCTTCATGGGATGACCTCTGATGCACTGGTCCCTTCATGGGATGACCTCTGATGCACTGGTCCCTTCATGGGATGACCTCTGCACTGGTCCCTTCATGGGATGATCTTTGGTGCACTGGTCCCTTCATGGGATGATCTTTGATGCACTGGTCCCTTCATGGGATCTTTGATGCACTGGTCCCTTCATCGGATGATCTTTGCACTGGTCCCTTCATCGGATGATCTTTGCACTGGTCCCTTCATGGGATGATCTGTTGTACTGGTCCCTTCGTGGGATGGTCTCCCATGCACTGGTCCCTTCGTGGGATGGTCTCCCATGCACTGGTCCCTTCGTGGGATGGTCTCCCATGCACTGGTCCCTTCGTGGGATGGTCTCCCATGCACTGGTCCCTTCGTGGGATGGTCTCCCATGCACTGGTCCCTTCGTGGGATGGTCTCCCATGCACTGGTCCCTTCGTGGGATGGTCTCCCATGCACTGGTCCCTTCGTGGGATGGTCTCCCATGCACTGGTCCCTTCGTGGGATGGTCTCCCATGCACTGGTCCCTTCGTGGGATGGTCTCCCATGCACTGGTCCCTTCGTGGGATGGTCTCCCATGCACTGGTCCCTTCGTGGGATGGTCTCCCATGCACTGGTCCCTTCGTGGGATGGTCTCCCATGCACTGGTCCCTTCGTGGGATGGTCTCCCATGCACTGGTCCCTTCGTGGGATGGTCTCCCATGCACTGGTCCCTTCGTGGGATGGTCTCCCATGCACTGGTCCCTTCGTGGGATGGTCTCCCATGCACTGGTCCCTTCGTGGGATGGTCTCCCATGCACTGGTCCCTTCGTGGGATGGTCTCCCATGCACTGGTCCCTTTGTGGGATGGTCTCCCATGCACTGGTCCCTTTGTGGGATGGTCTCCCATGCACTGGTCCCTTTGTGGGATGGTCTCCCATGCACTGGTCCCTTTGTGGGATGGTCTCCCATGCACTGGTCCCTTTGTGGGATGGTCTCCCATGCACTGGTCCCTTTGTGGGATGGTCTCCCATGCACTGGTCCCTTTGTGGGATGGTCTCCCATGCACTGGTCCCTTTGTGGGATGGTCTCCCATGCACTGGTCCCTTTGTGGGATGGTCTCCCATGCACTGGTCCCTTTGTGGGATGGTCTCCCATGCACTGGTCCCTTTGTGGGATGGTCTCCCATGCACTGGTCCCTTTGTGGGATGGTCTCCCATGCACTGGTCCCTTTGTGGGATGGTCTCCCATGCACTGGTCCCTTTGTGGGATGGTCTCCCATGCACTGGTCCCTTTGTGGGATGGTCTCCCATGCACTGGTCCCTTTGTGGGATGGTCTCCCATGCACTGGTCCCTTTGTGGGATGGTCTCCCATGCACTGGTCCCTTTGTGGGATGGTCTCCCATGCACTGGTCCCTTTGTGGGATGGTCTCCCATGCACTGGTCCCTTTGTGGGATGGTCTCCCATGCACTGGTCCCTTTGTGGGATGGTCTCCCATGCACTGGTCCCTTTGTGGGATGGTCTCCCATGCACTGGTCCCTTTGTGGGATGGTCTCCCATGCACTGGTCCCTTTGTGGGATGGTCTCCCATGCACTGGTCCCTTTGTGGGATGGTCTCCCATGCACTGGTCCCTTTGTGGGATGGTCTCCCATGCACTGGTCCCTTTGTGGGATGGTCTCCCATGCACTGGTCCCTTTGTGGGATGGTCTCCCATGCACTGGTCCCTTTGTGGGATGGTCTCCCATGCACTGGTCCCTTTGTGGGATGGTCTCCCATGCACTGGTCCCTTTGTGGGATGGTCTCCCATGCACTGGTCCCTTTGTGGGATGGTCTCCCATGCACTGGTCCCTTTGTGGGATGGTCTCCCATGCACTGGTCCCTTTGTGGGATGGTCTCCCATGCACTGGTCCCTTTGTGGGATGGTCTCCCATGCACTGGTCCCTTTGTGGGATGGTCTCCCATGCACTGGTCCCTTTGTGGGATGGTCTCCCATGCACTGGTCCCTTTGTGGGATGGTCTCCCATGCACTGGTCCCTTTGTGGGATGGTCTCCCATGCACTGGTCCCTTTGTGGGATGGTCTCCCATGCACTGGTCCCTTTGTGGGATGGTCCTGCATACCTCTAATATGAGTGCTGTGATGCACTGGTCCCTTTTTGGGATGGTCCTGCATACCTCTAATATGAGTGCTGTGATGCACTGGTCCCTTTTTGGGATGATCTCTGAAGCACTGGTCTCTTCATGGGATGATCTCTGGTGCACTGGTCCCTTCATGGGATGATCTCTGGTGCACTGGTCCCTTCATGGGATGATCTTGCATACCTCTAATATGAGTGCTGTGATGCACTGGCCCCTTCATGGGATGATCTCTGGTGCACTGGCCCCTTCATGGGATGATCTCTGGTGCACTGGCCCCTTCATGGGATGATCTCTGGTGCACTGGCCCCTTCATGGGATGATCTCTGGTGCACTGGCCCCTTCATGGGATGATCTCTGGTGCACTGGCCCCTTCATGGGATGATCTCTGGTGCACTGGCCCCTTCATGGGATGATCTCTGGTGCACTGGCCCCTTCATGGGATGATCTCTGGTGCACTGGCCCCTTCATGGGATGATCTCTGGTGCACTGGCCCCTTCATGGGATGATCTCTGGTGCACTGGCCCCTTCATGGGATGATCTCTGGTGCACTGGCCCCTTCATGGGATGATCTCTGGTGCACTGGCCCCTTCATGGGATGATCTCTGGTGCACTGGTCCCTTCATGGGATGATCTCTAGTCCCCTCATGGGATGATCTTTGGTGCACTGGTCCCTTCATGGGATGATCTCTAGTCCCCTCATGGGATGATCTTTGGTGCACTGGTCCCTTCATGGGATGATCTCTGGTACACTGGTCCCTTCATGGGGATCTCTGGTGCACTGGTCCCTTCATGGGGATCTCTGGTGCACTGGTCCCTTCATGGGGATCTCTGGTGCACTGGTCCCTTCATGGGGATCTCTGGTGCACTGGTCCCTTCATGGGGATCTCTGGTGTACTTGCCCCTTCATGGGATGATCTCTGCTGTACTGGTCCCTTCATGGGATGATCTCTGCACTGGTCCCTTCATGGGATGATCTCTAGTCCCTTCAAGGGATGAACTTTGATGCACTGGTCCCTTCATGGGATGATCTCTGGTGCACTGGCCCCTTCATGGGATGATCTCTGGTGCACTGGCCCCTTCATGGGATGATCTCTGGTGCACTGGCCCCTTCATGGGATGATCTCTGGTGCACTGGCCCCTTCATGGGATGATCTCTGGTGCACTGGCCCCTTCATGGGATGATCTCTGGTGCACTGGCCCCTTCATGGGATGATCTCTGGTGCACTGGCCCCTTCATGGGATGATCTCTGGTGCACTGGCCCCTTCATGGGATGATCTCTGGTGCACTGGCCCCTTCATGGGATGATCTCTGGTGCACTGGCCCCTTCATGGGATGACCTCTGATGCACTGGTCCCTTCATGGGATGACCTCTGATGCACTGGTCCCTTCATGGGATGACCTCTGATGCACTGGTCCCTTCATGGGATGACCTCTGATGCACTGGTCCCTTCATGGGATGACCTCTGATGCACTGGTCCCTTCATGGGATGACCTCTGATGCACTGGTCCCTTCATGGGATGACCTCTGATGCACTGGTCCCTTCATGGGATGACCTCTGATGCACTGGTCCCTTCATGGGATGACCTCTGATGCACTGGTCCCTTCATGGGATGACCTCTGATGCACTGGTCCCTTCATGGGATGACCTCTGATGCACTGGTCCCTTCATGGGATGACCTCTGATGCACTGGTCCCTTCATGGGATGACCTCTGATGCACTGGTCCCTTCATGGGATGACCTCTGATGCACTGGTCCCTTCATGGGATCTTTGAAGGGCTGGTCCCTTCATGGGATCTTTGAAGGGCTGGTCCCTTCATGGGATCTTTGAAGGGCTGGTCCCTTCATGGGATCTTTGAAGGGCTGGTCCCTTCATGGGATCTTTGAAGCGCTGGTCCCTTCATGGGATCTTTGAAGCGCTGGTCCCTTCATGGGATCTTTGAAGCGCTGGTCCCTTCATGGGATCTTTGAAGCGCTGGTCCCTTCATGGGATCTTTGAAGCGCTGGTCCCTTCATGGGATCTTTGAAGCGCTGGTCCCTTCATGGGATCTTTGAAGCGCTGGTCCCTTCATGGGATGATCTGGTGCACTGGCCCCTTCATGGGATGATCTGGTGCACTGGCCCCTTCATGGGATGATCTCTGATGTACTCGTTCCTTCATGGGGATCTCTGGTGCACTGGTCCCTTCATGGGGATCTCTGGTGCACTGGTCCCTTCATGGGGATCTCTGGTGCACTGGTCCCTTCATGGGGATCTCTGGTGCACTGGTCCCTTCATGGGATGACCTCTGGTGCCCTGGTCCCTTCATGGGATGACCTCTGGTGCCCTGGTCCCTTCATGGGATGACCTCTGGTGCCCTGGTCCCTTCATGGGATGACCTCTGGTGCCCTGGTCCCTTCATGGGATGACCTCTGGTGCACTGGTCTCTTCATGGGATGACCTCTGGTGCACTGGTCTCTTCATGGGATGACCTCTGGTGCACTGGTCTCTTCATGGGATGACCTCTGGTGCACTGGTCTCTTCGTGGGATAACCTCTGGTGCACTGGTCCCTTCGTGGGATGATCTTTGGTGCACTGGTCCCTTCGTGGGATGATCTCTAATGCACTGGTCCCTTCGTGGGATGATCTCTAATGCACTGGTCCCTTCGTGGGATGATCTCTGCACTGGTCCCTTCGTGGGATGATCTCTGCACTGGTCCCTTCGTGGGATGATCTCTGCACTGGTCCCTTCGTGGGATGATCTCTGCACTGGTCCCTTCGTGGGATGATCTCTGCACTGGTCCCTTCGTGGGATGATCTCTGCACTGGTCCCTTCGTGGGATGATCTCTGCACTGGTCCCTTCGTGGGATGATCTCTGCACTGGTCCCTTCGTGGGATGATCTCTGCACTGGTCCCTTCGTGGGATGATCTCTAATGCACTGGTCCCTTCGTGGGATGATCTCTGCACTGGTCCCTTCGTGGGATGATCTCTGCACTGGTCCCTTCGTGGGATGATCTCTGCACTGGTCCCTTCATGGGATCTTGCATACCTCTAATCTGACTGCTGTGATGCACTGGTCCCTTCATGGGATGATTTTTGTTGCACTGGTCACTTCGTGGGATGATCTCTGATGCACTGGTCCTTCGTGGGATGATCTGATGCACTGGTCCCTTCGTGGGATGATCTCTGATGCACTGGTCCCTTCATGGGATGATCTTCCATACCTCTAATCTGAGTGCTGTGATGCACTGGTCCCTTTTTGGGATTATCTCTGATGCACTGGTCCCATCGTGGGATTATCTCTGATGCACTGGTCCCATCGTGGGATTATCTCTGATGCACTGGTCCCATCGTGGGATTATCTCTGATGCACTGGTCCCATCGTGGGATTATCTCTGATGCACTAGTCCCTTCATGGGATGATCTCTGAAGCACTTGTCCCTTCATGGGATGATCTCTGATGCACTTGTCCCTTCATGGGATGATCTCTGAAGCACTTGTCCCTTCATGGGATGATCTCTGATGCACTTGTCCCTTCATGGGATGATCTCTGATGCACTGGTCCCTTCATGGGATGATCTCTGCACTGGTCCCTTCATGGGATGATCTTGCATACCTCTAATCTGAGTGCTGTGATGAACTGGTCCCTTCATGGCATCTTGCATACCTCTAATCTGAGTGCTGTGATGCACTGGTCCCTTCATGGGATGATTTTTGTTGCACTGGTCCCTTCGTGGGATGATCTCTGATGCACTGGTCCCTTCGTGGGATGATCTGATGCACTGGTCCCTTCATGGGATGATATCTGATGTACTGGTCCCTTCATGGGATGATCTGTTGCACTGGTCCCTTCATGGGGATCTCTGGTGCACTGGTCCCTTCATGGGGATCTCTGGTGCACTGGTCCCTTCATGAGGATATCTGGTGCACTGGTCCCTTCATGGGGATCTCTGGTGCACTGGTCCCTTCATAGGGATCTCTTGTGCACTGGTCCCTTCATGGGGATCTCTGGTGCACTGGTCCCTTCATGGGGATCTCTGGTGCACTGGTCCCTTCATGGGGATCTCTGGTGCGCTGGTCCCTTCACAGGATGATCTCTGTTGCGCTGGTCCCTTCACAGGATGATCTCTGTTGCACTGGTCCCTTCACAGGATGATCTCTGTTGCACTGGTCCCTTCATGGGATGATCTCTGTTGCACTGGTCCCTTCATGGAATGATCTCTGTTGCACTGGTCCCTTCACGGGATGATCTCTGCTGCACTGGTCCCTTCACGGGATGATCTCTGCTGCACTGGTCCCTTCACGGGATGATTTCTGCTGCACTGGTCCCTTCACGGGATGATCTCTGCTGCACTGGTCCCTTCACGGGATGATCTCTGCGCTGGTCCCTTCACAGGATGATCTCTGCGCTGGTCCCTTCATGGGATGATCTTTGGTGCACTGGACCCTTCATGGGATCTTTGGTGCACTGGTCCCTTCATGGGATGATCTCTGCACTGGTCCCTTCGTGGGATGATCTCTGCACTGGTCCCTTCATGGGATGATTTTGCATACCTCTAATCTGAGTGCTGTGATGCACTGGTCCCTTCATGGGATGATTTTTGTTGCACTGGTCCCTTCATGGGGATCTCTGGTGCACTGGTCCCTTCATGGGGATCTCTGGTGCACTGGTCCCTTCACGGGATGATCTCTGCTGCACTGGTCCCTTCACGGGATGATGTCTGCTGCACTGGTCCCTTCACGGGATGATGTCTGCTGCACTGGTCCCTTCACGGGATGATCTCTGCTGCACTGGTCCCTTCACGGGATGATCTCTGCTGCACTGGTCCCTTCACGGGATGATCTCTGCTGCACTGGTCCCTTCACGGGATGATCTCTGCTGCACTGGTCCCTTCACGGGATGATCTCTGCTGCACTGGTCCCTTCACGGGATGATCTCTGCTGCACTGGTCCCTTCACGGGATGATCTCTGCGCTGGTCCCTTCACGGGATGATCTCTGCACTGGTCCCTTCACAGGATGATCTCTGCGCTGGTCCCTTCATGGGATGATCTCTAGTCCCCTCATGGGATGATCTTTGGTGCACTGGACCCTTCATGGGATCTTTGGTGCACTGGTCCCTTCATGGGATGATCTCTGCACTGGTCCCTTCGTGGGATGATCTCTGCACTGGTCCCTTCATGGGATGATCTTGCATACCTCTAATCTGAGTGCTGTGATGCACTGGTCCCTTCATGGGATGATTTTTGTTGCACTGGTCCCTTCATGGGGATCTCTGGTGCACTGGTCCCTTCATGGGGATCTCTGGTGCACTGGTCCCTTCATGGGGATCTCTGCTGCACTGTTCCCTTCACGGGATGATCTCTGCTGCACTGGTCCCTTCACGGGATGATCTCTGCTGCACTGGTCCCTTCACGGGATGATCTCTGCTGCACTGGTCCCTTCACGGGATGATCTCTGCTGCACTGGTCCCTTCACGGGATGATCTCTGCTGCACTGGTCCCTTCACGGGATGATCTCTGCTGCACTGGTCCCTTCACGGGATGATCTCTGCTGCACTGGTCCCTTCACGGGATGATCTCTGCTGCACTGGTCCCTTCACGGGATGATCTCTGCGCTGGTCCCTTCACGGGATGATCTCTGCGCTGGTCCCTTCATGGGATGATCTCTAGTCCCCTCATGGGATGATCTTTGGTGCACTGGACCCTTCATGGGATCTTTGGTGCACTGGACCCTTCATGGGATCTTTGGTGCACTGGTCCCTTCATGGGATGATCTCTGCACTGGTCCCTTCGTGGGATGATCTCTGCACTGGTCCCTTCGTGGGATGATCTCTGCACTGGTCCCTTCATGGGATGATCTTGCATACCTCTAATCTGAGTGCTGTGATGCACTGGTCCCTTCATGGGATGATTTTTGTTGCACTGGTCCCTTCATGGGGATCTCTGGTGCACTGGTCCCTTCACGGGATGATCTCTGCTGCACTGGTCCCTTCACGGGATGATCTCTGCTGCACTGGTCCCTTCACGGGATGATCTCTGCTGCACTGGTCCCTTCACGGGATGATCTCTGCTGCACTGGTCCCTTCGAGGGATGATCTCTGCTGCACTGGTCCCTTCACGGGATGATCTCTGATGCACTGGTCCCTTCACGGGATGATCTCTGCTGCACTGGTCCCTTCACGGGATGATCTCTGCTGCACTGGTCCCTTCACGGGATGATCTCTGCTGCGCTGGTCCCTTCACGGGATGATCTCTGCTGCGCTGGTCCCTTCACGGGATGATCTCTGCGCTGGTCCCTTCACGGGATGATCTCTGCGCTGGTCCCTTCACAGGATGATCTCTGCGCTGGTCCCTTCATGGGATGATCTCTAGTCCCCTCATGGGATGATCTTTGGTGCACTGGACCCTTCATGGGATCTTTGGTGCACTGGTCCCTTCATGGGATGATCTCTGCACTGGTCTCTTCGTGGGATGATCTCTGCACTGGTCCCTTCATGGGATGATCTTGCATACCTCTAATCTGAGTGCTGTGATGCACTGGTCCCTTCATGGGATGATTTTTGTTGCACTGGTCCCTTCATGGGAATCTCTGGTGCACTGGTCCCTTCACGAGATGATCTCTGCTGCACTGGTCCCTTCACGAGATGATCTCTGCTGCACTGGTCCCTTCACGGGATGATCTCTGCTGCACTGGTCCCTTCACGGGATGATCTCTGCTGCACTGGTCCCTTCACGGGATGATCTCTGCTGCACTGGTCCCTTCACGGGATGATCTCTGCTGCACTGGTCCCTTCACGGGATGATCTCTGCTGCACTGGTCCCTTCACGGGATGATCTCTGCTGCACTGGTCCCTTCACGGGATGATCTCTGCTGCACTGGTCCCTTCACGGGATGATCTCTGCTGCACTGGTCCCTTCACGGGATGATCTCTGCTGCACTGGTCCCTTCACGGGATGATCTCTGCGCTGGTCCCTTCATGGGATGATCTCTAGTCCCCTCATGGGATGATCTCTAGTCCCCTCATGGGATGATCTTTGGTGCACTGGACCCTTCATGGGATCTTTGGTGCACTGGTCCCTTCGTGGGATGATCTCTGCACTGGTCCCTTCGTGGGATGATCTCTGCACTGGTCCCTTCATGGGATGATCTTGCATACCTCTAATCTGAGTGCTGTGATGCACTGGTCCCTTCATGGGATGATTTTTGTTGCACTGGTCCCTTCATGGGATGATTTTTATTGCACTGGTCCCTTCGTGGGATGATATCTGATGTACTGGTTCCTTCATGGGATGATCTGTTGCACTGGTCCCTTTATGGGGATCTCTGGTGCACTGGTCCCTTTATGGGGATCTCTGGTGCACTGGTCCCTTCATGGGGATCTCTGGTGCACTGGTCCCTTCATGGGGATCTCTGGTGCACTGGTCCCTTCATGGGGATCTCTGGTGCACTGGTCCCTTCATGGGGATCTCTGGTGCACTGGTCCCTTCATGGGGATCTCTGGTGCACTGGTCCCTTCATGGGATGATCTGGTGCACTGGTCCCTTCATGGGATGATCTGGTGCACTGGTCCCTTCATGGGATGATCTGGTGCACTGGTCCCTTCATGGGATGATTTGGTGCACTGGTCCCTTCATGGGATGATCTGGTGCACTGGTCCCTTCATGGGATGATCTGGTGCACTGGTCCCTTCATGGGATGATCTGGTGCACTGGTCCCTTCATGGGATGATCTGGTGCACTGTTCCCTTCATGGGATGATCTTGCATACCTTTAATATGAGTGCTGTGAAGCACTGGTCCCTTCATGGGGATCTCTGGTGCACTGGTCCCTTCATGGGGATCTCTGGTGCACTGGTCCCTTCATGGGGATCTCTGGTGCACTGGTCCCTTCATGGGGATCTCTGGTGCACTGGTCCCTTCATGGGGATCTCTGGTGCACTGGTCCCTTCATGGGGATCTCTGATGCACTGGTCCCTTCATGGGATGATCTTTGTTGCACTGGTCCCTTCGTGGGATGATCTCTGATTCACTGGTCCCTCCGTGGGATGATCTTGCATACCTCTAATATGAGTGCTGTGAAGCACTGGTCCCTTCATGGGATTATCTGGTGAACTGGTCCCTTCATGGGATGATCTGGTGCACTGTTCCCTTCATGGGATGATCTGGTGCCCTGGTCCCTTCATGGGATGATCTTGCATACCTTTAATATGAGTGCTGTGAAGCACTGGTCCCTTCAATGGGATCTTTGGTGCACTGGTCCCTTCATGGGGATCTCTGGTGCACTGGTCCCTTCATGGGGATCTCTGGTGCACTGGTCCCTTCATGGGGATCTCTGATGCACTGGTCCCTTCATGGGATGATCTCTGCACTGGTCCCTTCATGGGATGATCTTGCATACCTCTAATCTGAGTGCTGTGATGCACTGGTCCCTTCATGGGATGATCTTTGTTGCAGTGGTCCGTTCGTGGGATGATCTGATTCACTGGTCCCTTCATGGGATCTTGCATACCTCTAATATGAGTGCTGTGAAGCACTGGTCCCTTCATGGGGATCTTTGGTGCACTGGTCCCTTCATGGGGATCTTTGGTGCACTGGTCCCTTCATGGGGATCTTTGGTGCACTGGTCCTTTCATGGGGATCTTTGGTGCACTGGTCCCTTCATGGGGATCTCTGGTGCACTGGTCCCTTCATGGGATGATCTCTGGTGCACTGGTCCCTTCATGGGATGATCTGTTGCACTGGTCCCTTCATGGGATGATCTGTTGCACTGGTCCCTTCATGGGATGATCTGTTGCACTGGTCCCTTCATGGGATGATCTGTTGCACTGGTCCCTTCATGGGATGATCTGTTGCACTGGTCCCTTCATGGGATGATCTGTTGCACTGGTCTCTTCATGGGATGACCTCGTCCCCTAAAGGGATGATCTTTGGTGCACTGGACCCTTAATGGGATGATCTTTGATGCACTGGTCCCTTCATGGGATGATCTCTGATGCACTGGTCCCTTCATGGGATGATCTCTGATGCACTGGTCCCTTCATGGGATGATCTCTGATGCACTGGTCCCTTCATGGGATGATCTCTGATGCACTGGTCCCTTCATGGGATGATCTCTGATGCACTGGTCCCTTCATGGGATGATCTCTGTTGCACTGGTCCCTTCATGGGATGATCTGTTGCACTGGTCCCTTCATGGGATGATCTGTTGCACTGGTCTCTTCATGGGATGACCTCGTCCCTTCATGGGATGATCTCTGATGCACTGGTCCCTTCATGGGATGATCTCTGATGCACTGGTCCCTTCATGGGATGATCTCTGATGCACTGGTCCCTTCATGGGATGATCTCTGATGCACTGGTCCCTTCATGGGATGATCTCTGCACTGGTCCCTTCATGGGATGATCTTGCATACCTCCAATCTGAGTGCTGTGATGAACGGGTCCCTTCATGGGATGATCTTTGATGCACTGGTCCCTTCATGGGATGATCTTTGATGCACTGGTCCCTTCATGGGATGATCTTTGATGCACTGGTCCCTTCATGGGATGATCTTTGATGCACTGGTCCCTTCATGGGATGATCTTTGATGCACTGGTCCCTTCATGGGATGATCTTTGATGCACTGGTCCCTTCATGGGATGAACTCTGATGCACTGGTCCCTTCGTGGGATGATCTCTGATGCACTGGTCCCTTCGTGGGATGATCTCTGATGCACTGGTCCCTTCGTGGGATGATCTCTGATGCACTGGTCCCTTCGTGGGATGATCTCTGATGCACTGGTCCCTTCGTGGGATGATCTCTGATGCACTGGTCCCTTCGTGGGATGATCTCTGATGCGCTGGTCCCTTCGTGGGATGATCTCTGATGCGCTGGTCCCTTCGTGGGATGATCTCTGATGCGCTGGTCCCTTCGTGGGATGATCTCTGATGCGCTGGTCCCTTCGTGGGATGATCTCTGATGCACTGGTCCCTTCATGGGATGATCTGTTGCACTGGTCCCTTCATGGGATGATCTGTTGCACTGGTCCCTTCATGGGATGATCTGTTGCACTGGTCTCTTCATGGGATGACCTCGTCCCCTCAAGGGATGATCTTTGGTGCACTGGACCCTTCATGGGATGATCTTTGGTGCACTGGACCCTTCATGGGATGATCTTTGATGCACTGGTCCCTTCATGGGATGATCTCTGGTGCACTGGTCCCTTCATGGGATGATCTCTGGTGCACTGGTCCCTTCATGGGATGATCTCTGCTTCTCTGCTGCACTGGTCCCTTCATGGGATGATCTCTGCTTCTCTGCTGCACTGGTCCCTTCATGGGATGATCTTGCATACCTCAAATCAGAGTGCTCTGATGCACTGGTCCCTTCATGGGATGATCTCTGGTGCGCTGGTCCCTTCATGGGATGATCTCTGGTGCACTGGTCCCTTCATGGAGAGATCTGTGGTGCACTGGTCCCTTCATGGGCTGATCTCTAGTCCCTTAATGGGATGATCTCTGGTGCACTGGTCCCTTCATGGGATGATCTCTGGTGCACTGGTCCCTTCATGGGATGATCTCTGGTGCACTGGTCCCTTCATGGGATGATCTCTGGTGCACTGGTCCCTTCATGGGATGATCTCTGGTGCACTGGTCCCTTCATGGGATGATCTCTGGTGCACTGGTCCCTTCATGGGATGATCTCTGATGCGATGGTCCCTTCATGGGATGATCTTTGATGCGATGGTCCCTTCATGGGATGATCTCTGATGCGATGGTCCCTTCATGGGATGATCTTTGATGCGATGGTCCCTTCATGGGATGATCTTTGATGCGATGGTCCCTTCATGGGATGATGTCTGATGCACTGGTCCCTTCATGGGATGATGTCTGATGCACTGGTCCCTTCATGGGATGATGTCTGATGCACTGGTCCCTTCATGGGATGATGTCTGATGCACTGGTCCCTTCATGGGATGATGTCTGATGCACTGGTCCCTTCATGGGATGATGTCTGATGCACTGGTCCCTTCATGGGATGATGTCTGATGCACTGGTCCCTTCATGGGATGATGTCTGATGCACTGGTCCCTTCATGGGATGATGTCTGATGCACTGGTCCCTTCATGGGATGATCTGTGATGCACGGGTCCCTTCATGGGATGATCATTGCACTGGTCCCTTCATGGGATGATCTTGCATAGCTTTGATCTGAGTGCTGTGATGCACTGGTCCCTTCATGGGATGATCTCTGATGTGCTGGTCCCTTCATGGGATGATCTCTGATGCACTGGTCCTTCGTGGGATGATCTCTGATGCACTGGTCCCTTCATGGGATGATCTCTGATGCACTGGTCCCTTCATGGGGTGATCTGTTGCGCTGGTCCCTTCATGGGGTGATCTCTGATGCGCTGGTCCCTTCATGGGATGATCTCTGATGCGCTGGTCCCTTCATGGGTTGATCTCTGATGCGCTGGTCCCTTCATGGAATGATCTCTGATGCGCTGGTCCCTTCATGGGATGATCTCTGATGCGCTGGTCCCTTCATGGGATGATCTCTGATGCGCTGGTCCCTTCATGGGATGATCTCTGATGCGCTGGTCCCTTCATGGGATGATCTCTGATGCGCTGGTCCCTTCATGGGATGATCTCTGGTATCTTTATGGGATGATCTCTGATGCGTTGGTCCCTTCATTGGATGATCTTGCATACCTCTAATCTGAGTGCTGTGATGTGCTGGTCCCTTCATGGGATGATCTGTGATGTGCTGGTCCCTTCATGGGATGATCTGTGATGCACTGGTCCCTTCATGGGATGATCTCTGGTGCACTGGTCCCTTCGTGGGATGATCTTTGATGCGATGGTCCCTTCGTGGGATGATCTTGGATGCGATGGTCCCTTCGTGGGATGATCTTGGATGCGATGGTCCCTTCGTGGGATGATCTTGGATGCGATGGTCCCTTCGTGGGATGATCCTGGATGCGCTGGTCCCTTCGTGGGATGATCCTGGATGCGCTGGTCCCTTCGTGGGATGATCCTGGATGCGCTGGTCCTTCGTGGGATGATCCTGGATGCGCTGGTCCTTCGTGGGATGATCTCTGTTGCACTGGTCCCTTCATGGGATGATCTTGCATACCTCAAATCTGAGGGCTGTGATGCGCTGGTCCCTTCATGGGATGATCTCTGATGTACTGGTCCCTTCATGGGATGATCTCTGGTGCACTGGTCCCTTCATGGGATGATCTCTGGTGCACTGGTCCCTTCATGGGATGATCTCTGGTGCACTGGTCCCTTCATGGGATGATCTCTGGTGCACTGGTCCCTTCATGGGATGATCTCTGGTGCACGGGTCCCTTCATGGGATGATCTCTGGTGCACGGGTCCCTTCATGGGATGATCTCTGGTGCACGGGTCCCTTCATGGGATGATCTCTGGTGCACTCATCCCTTCATGGGATGATCTCTGGTGCACTGGTCCCTTCATGGGATGATCTCTGGTGCACTGGTCCCTTCATGGGATGATCTCTGGTGCGATGGTCCCTTCATGGGATGATCTGTGATGCACGGGTCCCTTCATGGGATGATCTGTGATGCACGGGTCCCTTCATGGGATGATCTGTGATGCACGGGTCCCTTCATGGGATGATCTGTGATGCACGGGTCCCTTCATGGGATGATCTGTGATGCACGGGTCCCTTCATGGGATGATCTGTGATGCACGGGTCCCTTCATGGGATGATCATTGCACTGGTCCCTTCATGGGATGATCTCTGATGCGCTGGTCCCTTCATGGGATGATCTCTGATGCGCTGGTCCCTTCATGGGATGATCTCTGATGCGCTGGTCCCTTCATGGGATGATCTCTGATGCGCTGGTCCCTTCATGGGATGATCTCTGATGCGCTGGTCCCTTCATGGGATGATCTCTGATGCGCTGGTCCCTTCATGGGATGATCTCTGATGCGCTGGTCCCTTCATTGGATGATCTTGCATACCTCTAATCTGAGTGCTGTGATGCGCTGGTCCCTTCATGGGATGATCTGTGATGCGCTGGTCCCTTCATGGGATGATCTGTGATGCACTGGTCCCTTCATGGGATGATCTCTGATGCGCTGGTCCCTTTGGGGGGTGATCTTTGATGCACTGGTCCCTTCATGGGTTGATTTTGCATACCTCTAATCTGAGTGCTGTGATGCACTGGTCCCTTCAATGGATGATCTCTGATGCACTGGTCCCTTCATGGGATCTCTGATGCACTGGTCCCTTCAATGGATGATCTCTGATGCACTGGTCTTTAATGGATGATCTGATACACTGGTCCCTTCATGGGATGATCTCTGATGCACTGGTCCCTTCATGGGATTATCTTGCATACCCCTAATCTGATTGCTGTGATGCGCTGGTCCCTTCATGGGATGATCTTTGATGCACTGGTCCATCGCTAGTCCCTTCATGGGATGATCTGATGCGCTGGTCCCTTCATGGGATGATCTGATGCACTGGTCCCTTCATGGGATGATCTCTGCACTGTTCCCTTCATGGCATGATCTTTGATGCACTGTCTCTTCATGGCATGATCTTTGATGCACTGTCCCTTCATGGGATGATCTTTGATGCGCTGGTCCTTTGATGGGATGATCTTTGATGTGCAGGTCCCTTGATGGGATGATCTTTGATGTGCAGGTCCCTTGATGGGATGATCCTGGATGTGCAGGTCCCTTGATGGGATGATCCTGGATGTGCAGGTCCCTTGATGGGATGATCGTGGATGTGCAGGTCCCTTGATGGGATGATCGTGGATGTGCAGGTCCCTTGATGGGATGATCGTGGATGTGCAGGTCCCTTGTAGGGGTGGGCGGAATTTGCGTAATCGCGTTACGCAAATCTCCGCGAAACGGTAAAAAATCTCCGCGAACACGCAGAAATTCCGCGAACACGTGGAATTGCTTGTTCGCGATACTTTTCTCCTGTTCGCGATCGCTGTGTGCGTGCTCGGGGTGAAATATCTCGCGAACACGCATATTGAGAACGCGAACAAGCAAAAAATTTCGCAAAGTCGCGGAACGCAGATTTTTAGGCAATTTCGCGTTCTCCGCGGAACGCGAAATTACCCAAATTCCGCAAATTCCGCGAGCGGAACGGAATTTACCGCCCAGGCCTAGTCCCTTGATGGGATGATCCTGGATGTGCAGGTCCCTTGATGGGATGATCCTGGATGTGCAGGTCCCTTGATGGGATGATCCTGGATGTGCAGGTCCCTTGATGGGATGATCCTGGATGTGCAGGTCCCTTGATGGGATGATCCTGGATGTGCAGGTCCCTTGATGGGATGATCCTGGATGTGCAGGTCCCTTGATGGGATGATCCTGGATGTGCAGGTCCCTTGATGGGATGATCCTGGATGTGCAGGTCCCTTGATGGGATGATCCTGGATGTGCAGGTCCCTTGATGGGATGATCCTGGATGTGCAGGTCCCTTGATGGGATGATCCTGGATGTGCAGGTCCCTTGATGGGATGATCCTGGATGTGCAGGTCCCTTGATGGGATGATCCTGGATGTGCAGGTCCCTTGATGGGATGATCCTGAATGTGCAGGTCCCTTGATGGGATGATCCTGGATGTGCAGGTCCCTTGATGGGATGATCCTGGATGTGCAGGTCCCTTGATGGGATGATCCTGGATGTGCAGGTCCCTTGATGGGATGATCCTGGATACGCTGGTCATTTCATGGGATGATCTGATGCGCTGGTCATTTCATGGGATGATCTGATGCGCTGGTCCCTACATGGGATGATCTGATGCGCTGGTCCCTACATGGGATGATCTTGCATAGCTCTAATCTAATTGCTGTGATGCAATGGTCCCTTCATTGAATGATCTGTTGCACTGGTCCCTTCGTGGGATGATCTCTGGTCCCTTCGTGGGATGATCTCTGGTCCCTTCGTGGGATGATCTCTGGTCCCTTCGTGGGATGATCTCTGGTCCCTTCGTGGGATGATCTCTGGTCCCTTCGTGGGATGATCTCTGGTCCCTTCGTGGGATGATCTCTGGTCCCTTCGTGGGATGGTGCACTGGTCCCTTCATGGAATGATCTGGTGCCCTGGTCCCTTCATGGGATGATCTGGTGCACTGGTCCCTTCATGGGATGATCTGGTGCCCTGGTCCCTTCATGGGATTATCTGGTGCCCTGGTCCCTTCATGGGATGATATCTGGTGCACTGGTCCCTTCATGGGATGATATCTGGTGCACTGGTCCCTTCATGGGATGATATCTGGTGCCCTGGTCCCTTCATGGGATGATATCTGGTGCCCTGGTCCCTTCATGGGATGATATCTGGTGCCCTGGTCCCTTCATGGGATGATATCTGGTGCCCTGGTCCCTTCATGGGATGATATCTGGTGCCCTGGTCCCTTCATGGGATGATATCTGGTGCCCTGGTCCCTTCATGGGATGATATCTGGTGCCCTGGTCCCTTCATGGGATGATCTCTAGTCCCCTCATGGGATGAACTTTGATGCACTGGTCCCTTCATGGGATGATCTCTGGTGCACTGGTCCCTTCATGGGATGATCTCTGGTGCACAGGTCCCTTCATGGGATGATCTCTGGTGCACTGGTCCCTTCATGGGATGATCTCTGGTGCACTGGTCCCTTCATGGGATGATGATCTCTGGTGCCCTGGTCCCTTCATGGGATGATGATCTCTGGTGCCCTGGTCCCTTCATGGGATGACCTCTGATGCACTGGTCCCTTCATGGGATGACCTCTGATGCACTGGTCCCTTCATGGGCTGACCTCTGCACTATTCCCTTCATGGGATGATCTTTGGTGCACTGGTTCCTTCATGGGATGATCTTTGGTGCACTGGTCCCTTCATGGGATGATCTTTGATGCACTGGTCCCTTCATGGGATCTTTGATGCACTGGTCCCTTCATTGGATGATCTTTGCACTGGTCCCTTCATGGGATGATCTCTAGTCCCCTCATGGGATGAACTTTGATGCACTGGTCCCTTCAAGGGATCTTTGAAGCGCTGGTCCCTTCACGGGATGATCTCTGCTGCACTGGTCCCTTCACGGGATGATGTCTGTTGCACTGGTCCCTTCATGGGATGATCTCTGCACTGGTCCCATCATGGGATGATCTCTGCACTGGTCCCATCATGGGATGATCTCTGCACTGGTCCCATCATGGGATGATCTCTGCACTGGTCCCATCAATGATCTCTGCACTGGTCCCATCATGGGATGATCTCTGCACTGGTCCCATCATGGGATGATCTCTGCACTGGTCCCATCATGGGATGATCTCTGCACTGGTCCCATCATGGGATGATCTCTGCACTGGTCCCTTCATGGGATGATGTCTGGTGCCCAGGTCCCTTCATGGGATGATGTCTGGTGCCCAGGTCCCTTCATGGGATGATATCTGGTGCCCAGGTCCCTTCATGGGATGATATCTGGTGCCCAGGTCCCTTCATGGGATGATATCTGGTGCCCAGGTCCCTTCATGGGATGATATCTGGTGCCCAGGTCCCTTCATGGGATGATATCTGGTGCCCAGGTCCCTTCATGGGATGATATCTGGTGCCCAGGTCCCTTCATGGGATGATATCTGGTGCCCAGGTCCCTTCATGGGATGATATCTGGTGCCCAGGTCCCTTCATGGGATGATATCTGGTGCCCAGGTCCCTTCATGGGATGATATCTGGTGCCCAGGTCCCTTCATGGGATGATATCTGGTGCCCAGGTCCCTTCATGGGATGATATCTGGTGCCCAGGTCCCTTCATGGGATGATATCTGGTGCCCAGGTCCCTTCATGGGATGATATCTGGTGCCCAGGTCCCTTCATGGGATGATATCTGGTGCCCAGGTCCCTTCATGGGATGATATCTGGTGCCCAGGTCCCTTCATGGGATGATATCTGGTGCCCAGGTCCCTTCATGGGATGATATCTGGTGCCCAGGTCCCTTCATGGGATGATATCTGGTGCCCAGGTCCCTTCATGGGATGATATCTGGTGCCCAGGTCCCTTCATGGGATGATATCTGGTGCCCAGGTCCCTTCATGGGATGATATCTGGTGCCCAGGTCCCTTCATGGGATGATATCTGGTGCCCAGGTCCCTTCATGGGATGATCTCTGGTGCCCAGGTCCCTTCATGGGATGATCTCTGGTGCGCTGGTCCCTTCATGGGATGATCTTGCATACCTCTAATACGAGTGCTGTGAAGCACTGTTCCCTTCATGGGATGATCTCTGGTGCGCTGGTCCCTTCATGGGATGATCTCTGGTGCGCTGGTCCCTTCATGGGATGATCTTGCATACCTCTAATACGAGTGCTGTGAAGCACTGTTCCCTTCATGGGATGATCTTTGGTGCACTGGTCCCTTCATGGGATGATCTTTGGTGCACTGGTCCCTTCATGGGATGATCTCTGGTGCACGGGTCCCTTCATGGGATGATCTCTGGTGCACGGGTCCCTTCATGGGATGATCTCTGGTGCACGGGTCCCTTCATGGGATGATCTCTGGTGTGCGGGTCCCTTCATGGGATGATCTCTGGTGCGCGGGTCCCTTCATGGGATGATCTCTGGTGCACTGGTCCCTTCATGGGATGATCTCTGGTGCACTGGTCCCTTCATGGGATGATCTCTGGTGCACTGGTCCCTTCATGGGATGATCTCTGGTGCACTGGTCCCTTCATGGGATGATCTCTGGTGCACTGGTCCCTTCATGGGATGATCTCTGGTGCACTGGTCCCTTCATGGGATGATGATCTCTGGTGCCCTGGTCCCTTCATGGGATGACCTCTGATGCACTGGTCCCTTCAAGGGATCTTTGAAGCGCTGGTCCCTTCACGGGATGATCTCTGCTGCACTGGTCCCTTCACGGGATGATGTCTGTTGCACTGGTCCCTTCATGGGATGATCTCTGCACTGGTCCCTTCATGGGATGATCTCTGCACTGGTCCCATCATGGGATGATCTCTGCACTGGTCCCATCATGGGATGATCTCTGCACTGGTCCCATCATGGGATGATCTCTGCACTGGTCCCATCATGGGATGATCTCTGCACTGGTCCCTTCATGGGATGATCTCTGCACTGGTCCCTTCATGGGATGATGTCTGGTGCCCAGGTCCCTTCATGGGATGATGTCTGGTGCCCAGGTCCCTTCATGGGATGATATCTGGTGCCCAGGTCCCTTCATGGGATGATATCTGGTGCCCAGGTCCCTTCATGGGATGATATCTGGTGCCCAGGTCCCTTCATGGGATGATATCTGGTGCCCAGGTCCCTTCATGGGATGATATCTGGTGCCCAGGTCCCTTCATGGGATGATATCTGGTGCCCAGGTCCCTTCATGGGATGATATCTGGTGCCCAGGTCCCTTCATGGGATGATATCTGGTGCCCAGGTCCCTTCATGGGATGATATCTGGTGCCCAGGTCCCTTCATGGGATGATATCTGGTGCCCAGGTCCCTTCATGGGATGATATCTGGTGCCCAGGTCCCTTCATGGGATGATCTCTGGTGCGCTGGTCCCTTCATGGGATGATCTCTGGTGCGCTGGTCCCTTCATGGGATGATCTTGCATACCTCTAATACGAGTGCTGTGAAGCACTGTTCCCTTCATGGGGATCTTTGGTGCACTGGTCCCTTCATGGGATGATCTTTGGTGCACTGGTCCCTTCATGGGATGATCTCTGGTGCACGGGTCCCTTCATGGGATGATCTCTGGTGCACGGGTCCCTTCATGGGATGATCTCTGGTGCGCGGGTCCCTTCATGGGATGATCTCTGGTGCGCGGGTCCCTTCATGGGATGATCTCTGGTGCGCGGGTCCCTTCATGGGATGATCTCTGAAGCACTGGTCCCTTCATGGGATGATCTTGCATACCTCTAATGCGAGTGCTGTGAAGCACTGTTCCCTTCATGGGGATCTTTGGTGCACTGGTCCCTTCATGGGATGATCTTTGGTGCACTGGTCCCTTCATGGGATGATCTGGTGCACTGGTCCCTTCATGGGATGATCTGGTGCACTGGTCCCTTCATGGGATGATCTGGTGCACTGGTCCCTTCATGGGATGATCTGGTGCACTGGTCCCTTCATGGGATGATATCTGGTGCCCTGGTCCCTTCGTGGGATGATATCTGGTGCACTGGTCCCTTTGTGGGATGATCTCTGGTGCACTGGTCCCTTCATGGGATGATCTCTGGTGCACTGGTCCCTTCATGGGATGATCTGGTGCACTGGTCCCTTCATGGGATGATATCTGGTGCCCTGGTCCCTTCATGGGATGATATCTGGTGCCCTGGTCCCTTCATGGGATGATATCTGGTGCACTGGTCCCTTCATGGGATGATCTCTGCACTGGTCCCTTCATGGGATGATCTTGCATACCTCTAATCTGAGTGCTCTGATGCACTGGTCCCTTAATGGGATGATCTCTGATGTACTGGTCCCTTCATGGGATGATCTCTAGTCCCCTCATGGGATGAACTTTGATGCACTGGTCCCTTCAAGGGATCTTTGAAGCGCTGGTCCCTTCATGGGATGATCTTTGATGCGCTGGTTCCTTCATGGGATGATCTCTGGTGCACAGGTCCCTTCATGGGATGATCTCTAGTCCCCTCATGGGATGAACTTTGATGCACTGGTCCCTTCAAGGGATGAACTTTGATGCACTGGTCCCTTCATGGGATGATCTCTGCACTGGTCCCTTCATGGGATGATCTTGCATACCTCTAATCTGAGTGCTCTGATGCACTGGTCCCTTAATGGGATGATCTCTGATGCACTGGTCCCTTCATGGGATGATCTCTAGTCCCCTCATGGGATGAACTTTGATGCACTGGTCCCTTCAAGGGATCTTTGAAGCGCTGGTCCCTTCATGGGATGATCTTTGATGCGCTGGTTCCTTCATGGGATGATCTGGTGCACAGGTCCCTTCATGGGATGATCTCTGGTGCACAGGTCCCTTCATGGGATGATCTCTGGTGCACTGGTCCCTTCATGGGATGATCTCTGGTGCACTGGTCCCTTCATGGGATGATGATCTCTGGTGCCCTGGTCCCTTCATGGGATGATGATCTCTGGTGCCCTGGTCCCTTCATGGGATGACCTCTGATGCACTGGTCCCTTCATGGGATGACCTCTGATGCACTGGTCCCTTCATGGGATGACCTCTGCACTGGTCCCTTCATGGGATGATCTTTGGTGCACTGGTCCCTTCATTGGATGATCTTTGATGCACTGGTCCCTTCATGGGATCTTTGATGCACTGGTCCCTTCATTGGATGATCTTTGCACTGGTCCCTTCATGGGATGATCTCTAGTCCCCTCATGGGATGAACTTTGATGCACTGGTCCCTTCAAGGGATCTTTGAAGCGCTGGTCCCTTCACTGGATGATCTCTGCTGCACTGGTCCCTTCAAGGGATCTTTGAAGCGCTGGTCCCTTCACGGGATGATGTCTGTTGCACTGGTCCCTTCATGGGATGATGTCTGTTGCACTGGTCCCTTCATGGGATGATCTCTGCACTGGTCCCTTCATGGGATGATCTCTGCACTGGTCCCATCATGGGATGATCTCTGCACTGGTCCCATCATGGGATGATCTCTGCACTGGTCCCTTCATGGGATGATCTCTGTTGCACTGGTCCCTTCATGGGATGAACTTTGATGCACTGGTCCCTTCATGGGATGATCTCTGCACTGGTCCCTTCATGGGATGATCTTGCATACCTCTAATCTGAGTGCTCTGATGCACTGGTCCCTTCATGGGATGATATCTGGTGCCCAGGTCCCTTCATGGGATGATATCTGGTGCCCAGGTCCCTTCATGGGATGATATCTGGTGCCCAGGTCCCTTCATGGGATGATCTCTGGTGCCCAGGTCCCTTCATGGGATGATCTCTGGTGCGCTGGTCCCTTCATGGGATGATCTCTGGTGCGCTGGTCCCTTCATGGGATGATCTTGCATACCTCTAATACGAGTGCTGTGAAGCACTGTTCCCTTCATGGGGATCTTTGGTGCACTGGTCCCTTCATGGGATGATCTTTGGTGCACGGGTCCCTTCATGGGATGATCTCTGGTGCACGGGTCCCTTCATGGGATGATCTCTGGTGCACGGGTCCCTTCATGGGATGATCTCTGGTGCACGGGTCCCTTCATGGGATGATCTCTGGTGCGCGGGTCCCTTCATGGGATGATCTCTGGTGCGCGGGTCCCTTCATGGGATGATCTCTGGTGCACTGGTCCCTTCATGGGATGATCTCTGAAGCACTGGTCCCTTCATGGGATGATCTTGCATACCTCTAATGCGAGTGCTGTGAAGCACTGTTCCCTTCATGGGGATCTTTGGTGCACTGGTCCCTTCATGGGATGATCTTTGGTGCACTGGTCCCTTCATGGGATGATCTCTGGTGCACGGGTCCCTTCATGGGATGATCTCTGGTGCACGGGTCCCTTCATGGGATGATCTCTGGTGCACGGGTCCCTTCATGGGATGATCTCTGGTGCACGGGTCCCTTCATGGGATGATCTCTGGTGCACGGGTCCCTTCATGGGATGATCTCTGGTGCACGGGTCCCTTCATGGGATGATCTCTGAAGCACGGGTCCCTTCATGGGATGATCTCTGGTGCACTGGTCCCTTCATGGGATGATCTTGCATACCTCTAATATGAGTGCTGTGAAGCACTGGTCCCTTCATGGGGATCTTTGGTGCACGGGTCCCTTCATGGGATGATCTCTGGTGCACGGGTCCCTTCATGGGATGATCTCTGGTGCACGGGTCCCTTCATGGGATGATCTCTGGTGCACGGGTCCCTTCATGGGATGATCTCTGGTGCACTGGCCCCTTCATGGGATGATCTCTGGTGCACTGGCCCCTTCATGGGATGATCTCTGGTGCACTGGTCCCTTCATGGGGATCTCTGGTGCACCCGTCCCTTCATGGGGATCTCTGGTGCACTGGTCCCTTCATGGGGATCTCTGGTGCACTGGTCCCTTCATGGGGATCTCTGGTGCACTGGTCCCTTCATGGGGATCTCTGGTGCACTGGTCCCTTCATGGGGATCTCTGGTGCACTGGTCCCTTCATGGGGATCTCTGGTGCACTGGTCCCTTCATGGGGATCTCTGGTGCACTGGTCCCTTCATGGGGATCTCTGGTGCACTGGTCCCTTCATGGGGATCTCTGGTGCACTGGTCCCTTCATGGGGATCTCTGGTGCACTGGTCCCTTCATGGGGATCATCTCTGATGCACTGGTCCCTTCATGGGGATCATCTCTGATGCACTGGTCCCTTCATGGGGATCATCTCTGATGCACTGGTCCCTTCATGGGATGATGTCTGATGCACTGGTCCCTTCATGGGATGATGTCTGATGCACTGGTCCCTTCATGGGATGATCTCTGATGCACTGGTCCCTTCATGGGATGATCTCTGATGCACTGGTCCCTTCATGGGATGATCTCTAGTCCCCTCATGGGATGAACTTTGATGCACTGGTCCCTTCAAGGGATGAACTTTGATGCACTGGTCCCTTCATGGGATGATCTCTGCACTGGTCCCTTCATGGGATGATCTTGCATACCTCTAATCTGAGTGCTCTGATGCACTGGTCCCTTCATGGGATGATCTCTGATGCACTGGTCCCTTCATGGGATGATCTCTAGTCCCCTCATGGGATGAACTTTGATGCACTGGTTCCTTCATGGGATGATCTGGTGCACAGGTCCCTTCATGGGATGATCTCTGGTGCACTGGTCCCTTCATGGGATGATCTCTGGTGCACTGGTCCCTTCATGGGATGATCTCTGGTGCCCTGGTCCCTTCATGGGATGATTATCTCTGGTGCCCTGGTCCCTTCATGGGATGACCTCTGATGCACTGGTCCCTTCATGGGATGACCTCTGATGCACTGGTCCCTTCATGGGATGACCTCTGATGCACTGGTCCCTTCATGGGATGACCTCTGATGCACTGGTCCCTTCATGGGATGACCTCTGCACTGGTCCCTTCATGGGATGATCTTTGGTGCACTGGTCCCTTCATGGGATGATCTTTGATGCACTGGTCCCTTCATGGGATCTTTGATGCACTGGTCCCTTCATCGGATGATCTTTGCACTGGTCCCTTCATCGGATGATCTTTGCACTGGTCCCTTCATGGGATGATCTGTTGTACTGGTCCCTTCGTGGGATGGTCTCCCATGCACTGGTCCCTTCGTGGGATGGTCTCCCATGCACTGGTCCCTTCGTGGGATGGTCTCCCATGCACTGGTCCCTTCGTGGGATGGTCTCCCATGCACTGGTCCCTTCGTGGGATGATCTCCCATGCACTGGTCCCTTCGTGGGATGGTCTCCCATGCACTGGTCCCTTCGTGGGATGGTCTCCCATGCACTGGTCCCTTCGTGGGATGGTCTCCCATGCACTGGTCCCTTCGTGGGATGGTCTCCCATGCACTGGTCCCTTCGTGGGATGGTCTCCCATGCACTGGTCCCTTCGTGGGATGGTCTCCCATGCACTGGTCCCTTTGTGGGATGGTCTCCCATGCACTGGTCCCTTTGTGGGATGGTCTCCCATGCACTGGTCCCTTTGTGGGATGGTCTCCCATGCACTGGTCCCTTTGTGGGATGGTCTCCCATGCACTGGTCCCTTTGTGGGATGGTCTCCCATGCACTGGTCCCTTTGTGGGATGGTCTCCCATGCACTGGTCCCTTTGTGGGATGGTCTCCCATGCACTGGTCCCTTTGTGGGATGGTCTCCCATGCACTGGTCCCTTTGTGGGATGGTCTCCCATGCACTGGTCCCTTTGTGGGATGGTCTCCCATGCACTGGTCCCTTTGTGGGATGGTCTCCCATGCACTGGTCCCTTTGTGGGATGGTCTCCCATGCACTGGTCCCTTTGTGGGATGGTCTCCCATGCACTGGTCCCTTTGTGGGATGGTCTCCCATGCACTGGTCCCTTTGTGGGATGGTCTCCCATGCACTGGTCCCTTTGTGGGATGGTCTCCCATGCACTGGTCCCTTTGTGGGATGGTCTCCCATGCACTGGTCCCTTTGTGGGATGGTCTCCCATGCACTGGTCCCTTTGTGGGATGGTCTCCCATGCACTGGTCCCTTTGTGGGATGGTCTCCCATGCACTGGTCCCTTTGTGGGATGGTCTCCCATGCACTGGTCCCTTTGTGGGATGGTCTCCCATGCACTGGTCCCTTTGTGGGATGGTCTCCCATGCACTGGTCCCTTTGTGGGATGGTCTCCCATGCACTGGTCCCTTTGTGGGATGGTCTCCCATGCACTGGTCCCTTTGTGGGATGGTCTCCCATGCACTGGTCCCTTTGTGGGATGGTCTCCCATGCACTGGTCCCTTTGTGGGATGGTCTCCCATGCACTGGTCCCTTTGTGGGATGGTCTCCCATGCACTGGTCCCTTTGTGGGATGGTCTCCCATGCACTGGTCCCTTTGTGGGATGGTCTCCCATGCACTGGTCCCTTTGTGGGATGGTCTCCCATGCACTGGTCCCTTTGTGGGATGGTCTCCCATGCACTGGTCCCTTTGTGGGATGGTCTCCCATGCACTGGTCCCTTTGTGGGATGGTCTCCCATGCACTGGTCCCTTTGTGGGATGGTCTCCCATGCACTGGTCCCTTTGTGGGATGGTCTCCCATGCACTGGTCCCTTTGTGGGATGGTCTCCCATGCACTGGTCCCTTTGTGGGATGGTCTCCCATGCACTGGTCCCTTTGTGGGATGGTCTCCCATGCACTGGTCCCTTTGTGGGATGGTCTCCCATGCACTGGTCCCTTTGTGGGATGGTCTCCCATGCACTGGTCCCTTTGTGGGATGGTCTCCCATGCACTGGTCCCTTTGTGGGATGGTCCTGCATACCTCTAATATGAGTGCTGTGATGCACTGGTCCCTTTTTGGGATGATCTCTGAAGCACTGGTCTCTTCATGGGATGATCTCTGGTGCACTGGTCCCTTCATGGGATGATCTCTGAAGCACTGGTCCCTTCATGGGATGATCTCTGGTGCACTGGTCCCTTCATGGGATGATCTTGCATACCTCTAATATGAGTGCTGTGATGCACTGGTCCCTTTTTGGGATTATCTCTGAAGCACTGGTCCCTTCGTGGGATGATCTCTGGTGCACTGGCCCCTTCATGGGATGATCTCTGGTGCACTGGCCCCTTCATGGGATGATCTCTGGTGCACTGGCCTCTTCATGGGATGATCTCTGGTGCACTGGCCCCTTCATGGGATGATCTCTGGTGCACTGGCCCCTTCATGGGATGATCTCTGGTGCACTGGCCCCTTCATGGGATGATCTCTGGTGCACTGGCCCCTTCATGGGATGATCTCTGGTGCACTGGCCCCTTCATGGGATGATCTCTGGTGCACTGGCCGCTTCATGGGATGATCTCTGGTGCACTGGCCGCTTCATGGGATGATCTCTGGTGCACTGGCCCCTTCATGGGATGATCTCTGGTGCACTGGCCCCTTCATGGGATGATCTCTGGTGCACTGGCCCCTTCATGGGATGATCTCTGGTGCACTGGCCCCTTCATGGGATGATCTCTGGTGCACTGGCCCCTTCATGGGATGATCTCTGGTGCACTGGCCCCTTCATGGGATGATCTCTGGTGCACTGGCCCCTTCATGGGATGATCTCTGGTGCACTGGCCCCTTCATGGGATGATCTTTGGTGCACTGGCCCCTTCATGGGATGATCTCTGGTGCACTGGCCCCTTCATGGGATGATCTCTGGTGCACTGGCCCCTTCATGGGATGATCTCTGGTGCACTGGCCCCTTCATGGGATGATCTCTGGTGCACTGGTCCCTTCATGGGATGATCTCTAGTCCCCTCATGGGATGATCTTTGGTGCACTGGTCCCTTCATGGGATGATCTCTAGTCCCCTCATGGGATGATCTTTGGTGCACTGGTCCCTTCATGGGATGATCTCTAGTCCCCTCATGGGATGATCTTTGGTGCACTGGTCCCTTCATGGGATGATCTCTAGTCCCCTCATGGGATGATCTTTGGTGCACTGGTCCCTTCATGGTATGATCTCTGGTACACTGGTCCCTTCATGGGGATCTCTGGTGCACTGGTCCCTTCATGGGGATCTCTGGTGCACTGGTCCCTTCATGGGGATCTCTGGTGCACTGGTCCCTTCATGGGGATCTCTGGTGCACTGGTCCCTTCATGGGGATCTCTGGTGCACTGGTCCCTTCATGGGGATCTCTGGTGTACTTGCCCCTTCATGGGATGATCTCTGCTGTACTGGTCCCTTCATGGGATGATCTCTGCACTGGTCCCTTCATGGGATGATCTCTAGTCCCTTCAAGGGATGAACTTTGATGCACTGGTCCCTTCATGGGATGATCTCTGGTGCACTGGCCCCTTCATGGGATGATCTCTGGTGCACTGGCCCCTTCATGGGATGATCTCTGGTGCACTGGCCCCTTCATGGGATGATCTCTGGTGCACTGGCCCCTTCATGGGATGATCTCTGGTGCACTGGCCCCTTCATGGGATGATCTCTGGTGCACTGGCCCCTTCATGGGATGATCTCTGATGCACTGGTCCCTTCATGGGATGATCTCTGATGCACTGGTCCCTTCATGGGATGACCTCTGATGCACTGGTCCCTTCATGGGATGACCTCTGATGCACTGGTCCCTTCATGGGATGACCTCTGATGCACTGGTCCCTTCATGGGATGACCTCTGATGCACTGGTCCCTTCATGGGATGACCTCTGATGCACTGGTCCCTTCATGGGATGACCTCTGATGCACTGGTCCCTTCATGGGATGACCTCTGATGCACTGGTCCCTTCATGGGATGACCTCTGATGCACTGGTCCCTTCATGGGATGACCTCTGATGCACTGGTCCCTTCATGGGATGACCTCTGATGCACTGGTCCCTTCATGGGATGACCTCTGATGCACTGGTCCCTTCATGGGATGACCTCTGATGCACTGGTCCCTTCATGGGATCTTTGAAGGGCTGGTCCCTTCATGGGATCTTTGAAGCGCTGGTCCCTTCATGGGATCTTTGAAGCGCTGGTCCCTTCATGGGATCTTTGAAGCGCTGGTCCCTTCATGGGATCTTTGAAGCGCTGGTCCCTTCATGGGATCTTTGAAGCGCTGGTCCCTTCATGGGATCTTTGAAGCGCTGGTCCCTTCATGGGATCTTTGAAGCGCTGGTCCCTTCATGGGATCTTTGAAGCGCTGGTCCCTTCATGGGATCTTTGAAGCACTGGCCCCTTCATGGGATGATCTGTTGCACTGGCCCCTTCATGGGATGATCTCTGGTGCACTGGCCCCTTCATGGGATGATCTCTGATGTACTCGTTCCTTCATGGGGATCTCTGGTGCACTGGTCCCTTCATGGGGATCTCTGGTGCACTGGTCCCTTCATGGGGATCTCTGGTGCACTGGTCCCTTCATGGGGATCTCTGTTGCACTGGTCCCTTCATGGGATGACCTCTGGTGCCCTGGTCCCTTCATGGGATGACCTCTGGTGCCCTGGTCCCTTCATGGGATGACCTCTGGTGCCCTGGTCCCTTCATGGGATGACCTCTGGTGCCCTGGTCCCTTCATGGGATGACCTCTGGTGCACTGGTCCCTTCATGGGATGACCTCTGGTGCACTGGTCTCTTCATGGGATGACCTCTGGTGCACTGGTCTCTTCATGGGATGACCTCTGGTGCACTGGTCTCTTCATGGGATGACCTCTGGTGCACTGGTCTCTTCGTGGGATAACCTCTGGTGCAGTGGTCCCTTCGTGGGATGATCTCTGATGCACTGGTCCCTTCGTGGGATGATCTCTGATGCACTGGTCCCTTCGTGGGATGATCTCTAATGCACTGGTCCCTTCGTGGGATGATCTCTAATGCACTGGTCCCTTCGTGGGATGATCTCTGCACTGGTCCCTTCGTGGGATGATCTCTGCACTGGTCCCTTCGTGGGATGATCTCTGCACTGGTCCCTTCGTGGGATGATCTCTGCACTGGTCCCTTCGTGGGATGATCTCTGCACTGGTCCCTTCGTGGGATGATCTCTGCACTGGTCCCTTCGTGGGATGATCTCTGCACTGGTCCCTTCGTGGGATGATCTCTGCACTGGTCCCTTCATGGGATCTTGCATACCTCTAATCTGACTGCTGTGATGCACTGGTCCCTTCATGGGATGATTTTTGTTGCACTGGTCACTTCGTGGGATGATTTTTGTTGCACTGGTCACTTCGTGGGATGATCTCTGATGCACTGGTCCTTCGTGGGATGATCTGATGCACTGGTCCCTTCGTGGGATGATCTCTGATGCACTGGTCCCTTCATGGGATGATCTTCCATACCTCTAATCTGAGTGCTGTGATGCACTGGTCCCTTTTTGGGATTATCTCTGATGCACTGGTCCCATCGTGGGATTATCTCTGATGCACTGGTCCCATCGTGGGATTATCTCTGATGCACTGGTCCCATCGTGGGATTATCTCTGATGCACTGGTCCCATCGTGGGATTATCTCTGATGCACTGGTCCCATCGTGGGATTATCTCTGATGCACTGGTCCCATCGTGGGATTATCTCTGATGCACTAGTCCCTTCATGGGATGATCTCTGAAGCACTTGTCCCTTCATGGGATGATCTCTGATGCACTTGTCCCTTCATGGGATGATCTCTGAAGCACTTGTCCCTTCATGGGATGATCTCTGATGCACTTGTCCCTTCATGGGATGATCTCTGATGCACTTGTCCCTTCATGGGATGATCTCTGATGCACTTGTCCCTTCATGGGATGATCTCTGATGCACTGGTCCCTTCATGGGATGATCTCTGATGCACTGGTCCCTTCATGGGATGATCTTGCATACCTCTAATCTGAGTGCTGTGATGCACTGGTCCCTTCATGGGATGATCTGATGCACTGGTCCCTTCATGGGATGATATCTGATGTACTGGTCCCTTCATGGGATGATCTGTTGCACTGGTCCCTTCATGGGGATCTCTGGTGCACTGGTCCCTTCATGGGGATCTCTGGTGCACTGGTCCCTTCATGAGGATCTCTGGTGCACTGGTCCCTTCATGGGGATCTCTGGTGCACTGGTCCCTTCATGGGGATCTCTGGTGCACTGGTCCCTTCATGGGGATCTCTTGTGCACTGGTCCCTTCATGGGGATCTCTGGTGCACTGGTCCCTTCATGGGGATCTCTGGTGCGCTGGTCCCTTCATGGGGATCTCTGGTGCGCTGGTCCCTTCACAGGATGATCTCTGTTGCACTGGTCCCTTCACAGGATGATCTCTGTTGCACTGGTCCCTTCACGGGATGATCTCTGTTGCACTGGTCCCTTCACGGAATGATCTCTGTTGCACTGGTCCCTTCACGGAATGATCTCTGTTGCACTGGTCCCTTCACGGGATGATCTCTGCTGCACTGGTCCCTTCACGGGATGATCTCTGCTGCACTGGTCCCTTCACGGGATGATCTCTGCTGCACTGGTCCCTTCACGGGATGATCTCTGCTGCACTGGTCCCTTCACGGGATGATCTCTGCGCTGGTCCCTTCACAGGATGATCTCTGCGCTGGTCCCTTCATGGGATGATCTTTGGTGCACTGGACCCTTCATGGGATCTTTGGTGCACTGGTCCCTTCATGGGATGATCTCTGCACTGGTCCCTTCGTGGGATGATCTCTGCACTGGTCCCTTCATGGGATGATTTTGCATACCTCTAATCTGAGTGCTGTGATGCACTGGTCCCTTCATGGGATGATTTTTGTTGCACTGGTCCCTTCATGGGGATCTCTGGTGCACTGGTCCCTTCACGGGATGATCTCTGCTGCACTGGTCCCTTCACGGGATGATGTCTGCTGCACTGGTCCCTTCACGGGATGATCTCTGCTGCACTGGTCCCTTCACGGGATGATCTCTGCTGCACTGGTCCCTTCACGGGATGATCTCTGCTGCACTGGTCCCTTCACGGGATGATCTCTGCTGCACTGGTCCCTTCACGGGATGATCTCTGCTGCACTGGTCCCTTCACGGGATGATCTCTGCTGCACTGGTCCCTTCACGGGATGATCTCTGCTGCACTGGTCCCTTCACGGGATGATCTCTGCTGCGCTGGTCCCTTCACGGGATGATCTCTGCTGCACTGGTCCCTTCACGGGATGATCTCTGCTGCGCTGGTCCCTTCACGGGATGATCTCTGCACTGGTCCCTTCACAGGATGATCTCTGCGCTGGTCCCTTCATGGGATGATCTCTAGTCCCCTCATGGGATGATCTTTGGTGCACTGGACCCTTCATGGGATCTTTGGTGCACTGGTCCCTTCATGGGATGATCTCTGCACTGGTCCCTTCGTGGGATGATCTCTGCACTGGTCCCTTCATGGGATGATCTTGCATACCTCTAATCTGAGTGCTGTGATGCACTGGTCCCTTCATGGGATGATTTTTGTTGCACTGGTCCCTTCATGGGGATCTCTGGTGCACTGGTCCCTTCATGGGGATCTCTGGTGCACTGGTCCCTTCATGGGGATCTCTGCTGCACTGTTCCCTTCACGGGATGATCTCTGCTGCACTGGTCCCTTCACGGGATGATCTCTGCTGCACTGGTCCCTTCACGGGATGATCTCTGCTGCACTGGTCCCTTCACGGGATGATCTCTGCTGCACTGGTCCCTTCACGGGATGATCTCTGCTGCACTGGTCCCTTCACGGGATGATCTCTGCTGCACTGGTCCCTTCACGGGATGATCTCTGCTGCACTGGTCCCTTCACGGGATGATCTCTGCGCTGGTCCCTTCACGGGATGATCTCTGCGCTGGTCCCTTCATGGGATGATCTCTAGTCCCCTCATGGGATGATCTTTGGTGCACTGGACCCTTCATGGGATCTTTGGTGCACTGGACCCTTCATGGGATCTTTGGTGCACTGGACCCTTCATGGGATCTTTGGTGCACTGGTCCCTTCGTGGGATGATCTCTGCACTGGTCCCTTCGTGGGATGATCTCTGCACTGGTCCCTTCGTGGGATGATCTCTGCACTGGTCCCTTCATGGGATGATCTTGCATACCTCTAATCTGAGTGCTGTGATGCACTGGTCCCTTCATGGGATGATTTTTGTTGCACTGGTCCCTTCATGGGGATCTCTGGTGCACTGGTCCCTTCACGGGATGATCTCTGCTGCACTGGTCCCTTCACGGGATGATCTCTGCTGCACTGGTCCCTTCACGGGATGATCTCTGCTGCACTGGTCCCTTCACGGGATGATCTCTGCTGCACTGGTCCCTTCACGGGATGATCTCTGCTGCACTGGTCCCTTCACGGGATGATCTCTGCTGCACTGGTCCCTTCACGGGATGATCTCTGCTGCACTGGTCCCTTCACGGGATGATCTCTGCTGCACTGGTCCCTTCACGGGATGATCTCTGCTGCGCTGGTCCCTTCACGGGATGATCTCTGCTGCGCTGGTCCCTTCACGGGATGATCTCTGCTGCGCTGGTCCCTTCACGGGATGATCTCTGCTGCGCTGGTCCCTTCACGGGATGATCTCTGCTGCGCTGGTCCCTTCACGGGATGATCTCTGCGCTGGTCCCTTCACGGGATGATCTCTGCGCTGGTCCCTTCACGGGATGATCTCTGCGCTGGTCCCTTCACGGGATGATCTCTGCGCTGGTCCCTTCATGGGATGATCTCTAGTCCCCTCATGGGATGATCTTTGGTGCACTGGACCCTTCATGGGATCTTTGGTGCACTGGTCCCTTCATGGGATGATCTCTGCACTGGTCCCTTCGTGGGATGATCTCTGCACTGGTCCCTTCATGGGATGATCTTGCATACCTCTAATCTGAGTGCTGTGATGCACTGGTCCCTTCATGGGATGATTTTTGTTGCACTGGTCCCTTCATGGGAATCTCTGGTGCACTGGTCCCTTCACGAGATGATCTCTGCTGCACTGGTCCCTTCACGAGATGATCTCTGCTGCACTGGTCCCTTCACGAGATGATCTCTGCTGTACTGGTCCCTTCACGGGATGATCTCTGCTGCACTGGTCCCTTCACGGGATGATCTCTGCTGCACTGGTCCCTTCACGGGATGATCTCTGCTGCACTGGTCCCTTCACGGGATGATCTCTGCTGCACTGGTCCCTTCACGGGATGATCTCTGCTGCACTGGTCCCTTCACGGGATGATCTCTGCTGCACTGGTCCCTTCACGGGATGATCTCTGCTGCACTGGTCCCTTCACGGGATGATCTCTGCTGCACTGGTCCCTTCACGGGATGATCTCTGCTGCACTGGTCCCTTCACGGGATGATCTCTGCGCTGGTCCCTTCACGGGATGATCTCTAGTCCCCTCATGGGATGATCTCTAGTCCCCTCATGGGATGATCTCTAGTCCCCTCATGGGATGATCTTTGGTGCACTGGACCCTTCATGGGATCTTTGGTGCACTGGTCCCTTCGTGGGATGATCTCTGCACTGGTCCCTTCGTGGGATGATCTCTGCACTGGTCCCTTCATGGGATGATCTTGCATACCTCTAATCTGAGTGCTGTGATGCACTGGTCCCCTCATGGGATGATTTTTGTTGCACTGGTCCCTTCATGGGATCATTTTTGTTGCACTGGTCCCTTCGTGGGATGATATCTGATGTACTGGTTCCTTCATGGGATGATCTGTTGCACTGGTCCCTTTATGGGGATCTCTGGTGCACTGGTCCCTTTATGGGGATCTCTGGTGCACTGGTCCCTTCATGGGGATCTCTGGTGCACTGGTCCCTTCATGGGGATCTCTGGTGCACTGGTCCCTTCATGGGGATCTCTGGTGCACTGGTCCCTTCATGGGGATCTCTGGTGCACTGGTCCCTTCATGGGATGATCTGGTGCACTGGTCCCTTCATGGGATGATCTGGTGCACTGGTCCCTTCATGGGATGATCTGGTGCACTGGTCCCTTCATGGGATGATCTGGTGCACTGGTCCCTTCATGGGATGATCTGGTGCACTGGTCCCTTCATGGGATGATCTGGTGCACTGGTCCCTTCATGGGATGATCTGGTGCACTGGTCCCTTCATGGGATGATCTGGTGCACTGTTCCCTTCATGGGATGATCTTGCATACCTTTAATATGAGTGCTGTGAAGCACTGGTCCCTTCATGGGGATCTCTGGTGCACTGGTCCCTTCATGGGGATCTCTGGTGCACTGGTCCCTTCATGGGGATCTCTGGTGCACTGGTCCCTTCATGGGGATCTCTGGTGCACTGGTCCCTTCATGGGGATCTCTGGTGCACTGGTCCCTTCATGGGGATCTCTGATGCACTGGTCCCTTCATGGGATGATCTTTGTTGCACTGGTCCCTTCGTGGGATGATCTCTGATTCACTGGTCCCTCCGTGGGATGATCTTGCATACCTCTAATATGAGTGCTGTGAAGCACTGGTCCCTTCATGGGATTATCTGGTGAACTGGTCCCTTCATGGGATGATCTGGTGCACTGTTCCCTTCATGGGATGATCTGGTGCCCTGGTCCCTTCATGGGATGATCTTGCATACCTTTAATATGAGTGCTGTGAAGCACTGGTCCCTTCAATGGGATCTTTGGTGCACTGGTCCCTTCATGGGGATCTCTGGTGCACTGGTCCCTTCATGGGGATCTCTGATGCACTGGTCCCTTCATGGGATGATCTCTGCACTGGTCCCTTCATGGGATGATCTTGCATACCTCTAATCTGAGTGCTGTGATGCACTGGTCCCTTCATGGGATGATCTTTGTTGCAGTGGTCCGTTCGTGGGATGATCTGATTCACTGGTCCCTTCATGGGATCTTGCATACCTCTAATATGAGTGCTGTGAAGCACTGGTCCCTTCATGGGGATCTTTGGTGCACTGGTCCCTTCATGGGGATCTTTGGTGCACTGGTCCCTTCATGGGGATCTTTGGTGCACTGGTCCCTTCATGGGGATCTTTGGTGCACTGGTCCTTTCATGGGGATCTTTGGTGCACTGGTCCCTTCATGGGGATCTCTGGTGCACTGGTCCCTTCATGGGGATCTCTGGTGCACTGGTCCCTTCATGGGATGATCTCTGGTGCACTGGTCCCTTCATGGGATGATCTCTGGTGCACTGGTCCCTTCATGGGATGATCTGTTGCACTGGTCCCTTCATGGGATGATCTGTTGCACTGGTCCCTTCATGGGATGATCTGTTGCACTGGTCCCTTCATGGGATGATCTGTTGCACTGGTCCCTTCATGGGATGATCTGTTGCACTGGTCTCTTCATGGGATGACCTCGTCCCCTAAAGGGATGATCTTTGGTGCACTGGACCCTTAATGGGATGATCTTTGATGCACTGGTCCCTTCATGGGATGATCTCTGATGCACTGGTCCCTTCATGGGATGATCTCTGATGCACTGGTCCCTTCATGGGATGATCTCTGATGCACTGGTCCCTTCATGGGATGATCTCTGATGCACTGGTCCCTTCATGGGATGATCTCTGATGCACTGGTCCCTTCATGGGATGATCTCTGATGCACTGGTCCCTTCATGGGATGATCTCTGATGCACTGGTCCCTTCATGGGATGATCTCTGATGCACTGGTCCCTTCATGGGATGATCTCTGTTGCACTGGTCCCTTCATGGGATGATCTGTTGCACTGGTCCCTTCATGGGATGATCTGTTGCACTGGTCTCTTCATGGGATGACCTCGTCCCTTCATGGGATGATCTCTGATGCACTGGTCCCTTCATGGGATGATCTCTGATGCACTGGTCCCTTCACGGGATGATCTCTGCTGCACTGGTCCCTTCACGGGATGATCTCTGCTGCACTGGTCCCTTCACGGGATGATCTCTGCTGCACTGGTCCCTTCACGGGATGATCTCTGCTGCGCTGGTCCCTTCACGGGATGATCTCTGCTGCGCTGGTCCCTTCACGGGATGATCTCTGCGCTGGTCCCTTCACGGGATGATCTCTGCGCTGGTCCCTTCACAGGATGATCTCTGCGCTGGTCCCTTCATGGGATGATCTCTAGTCCCCTCATGGGATGATCTTTGGTGCACTGGACCCTTCATGGGATCTTTGGTGCACTGGTCCCTTCATGGGATGATCTCTGCACTGGTCCCTTCGTGGGATGATCTCTGCACTGGTCCCTTCATGGGATGATCTTGCATACCTCTAATCTGAGTGCTGTGATGCACTGGTCCCTTCATGGGATGATTTTTGTTGCACTGGTCCCTTCATGGGAATCTCTGGTGCACTGGTCCCTTCACGAGATGATCTCTGCTGCACTGGTCCCTTCACGAGATGATCTCTGCTGCACTGGTCCCTTCACGGGATGATCTCTGCTGCACTGGTCCCTTCACGGGATGATCTCTGCTGCACTGGTCCCTTCACGGGATGATCTCTGCTGCACTGGTCCCTTCACGGGATGATCTCTGCTGCACTGGTCCCTTCACGGGATGATCTCTGCTGCACTGGTCCCTTCACGGGATGATCTCTGCTGCACTGGTCCCTTCACGGGATGATCTCTGCTGCACTGGTCCCTTCACGGGATGATCTCTGCTGCACTGGTCCCTTCACGGGATGATCTCTGCTGCACTGGTCCCTTCACGGGATGATCTCTGCTGCACTGGTCCCTTCATGGGATGATCTCTAGTCCCCTCATGGGATGATCTCTAGTCCCCTCATGGGATGATCTTTGGTGCACTGGACCCTTCATGGGATCTTTGGTGCACTGGTCCCTTCGTGGGATGATCTCTGCACTGGTCCCTTCGTGGGATGATCTCTGCACTGGTCCCTTCATGGGATGATCTTGCATACCTCTAATCTGAGTGCTGTGATGCACTGGTCCCTTCATGGGATGATTTTTGTTGCACTGGTCCCTTCATGGGATCATTTTTGTTGCACTGGTCCCTTCGTGGGATGATATCTGATGTACTGGTTCCTTCATGGGATGATCTGTTGCACTGGTCCCTTTATGGGGATCTCTGGTGCACTGGTCCCTTTATGGGGATCTCTGGTGCACTGGTCCCTTCATGGGGATCTCTGGTGCACTGGTCCCTTCATGGGGATCTCTGGTGCACTGGTCCCTTCATGGGGATCTCTGGTGCACTGGTCCCTTCATGGGGATCTCTGGTGCACTGGTCCCTTCATGGGGATCTCTGGTGCACTGGTCCCTTCATGGGGATCTCTGGTGCACTGGTCCCTTCATGGGATGATCTGGTGCACTGGTCCCTTCATGGGATGATCTGGTGCACTGGTCCCTTCATGGGATGATCTGGTGCACTGGTCCCTTCATGGGATGATCTGGTGCACTGGTCCCTTCATGGGATGATCTGGTGCACTGGTCCCTTCATGGGATGATCTGGTGCACTGGTCCCTTCATGGGATGATCTGGTGCACTGGTCCCTTCATGGGATGATCTGGTGCACTGGTCCCTTCATGGGATGATCTGGTGCACTGGTCCCTTCATGGGATGATCTTGCATACCTTTAATATGAGTGCTGTGAAGCACTGGTCCCTTCATGGGGATCTCTGGTGCACTGGTCCCTTCATGGGGATCTCTGGTGCACTGGTCCCTTCATGGGGATCTCTGGTGCACTGGTCCCTTCATGGGGATCTCTGGTGCACTGGTCCCTTCATGGGGATCTCTGGTGCACTGGTCCCTTCATGGGGATCTCTGGTGCACTGGTCCCTTCATGGGGATCTCTGATGCACTGGTCCCTTCATGGGATGATCTTTGTTGCACTGGTCCCTTCGTGGGATGATCTCTGATTCACTGGTCCCTCCGTGGGATGATCTTGCATACCTCTAATATGAGTGCTGTGAAGCACTGGTCCCTTCATGGGATTATCTGGTGAACTGGTCCCTTCATGGGATGATCTGGTGCACTGTTCCCTTCATGGGATGATCTGGTGCCCTGGTCCCTTCATGGGATGATCTTGCATACCTTTAATATGAGTGCTGTGAAGCACTGGTCCCTTCAATGGGATCTTTGGTGCACTGGTCCCTTCATGGGGATCTCTGGTGCACTGGTCCCTTCATGGGGATCTCTGATGCACTGGTCCCTTCATGGGATGATCTCTGCACTGGTCCCTTCATGGGATGATCTTGCATACCTCTAATCTGAGTGCTGTGATGCACTGGTCCCTTCATGGGATGATCTTTGTTGCAGTGGTCCGTTCGTGGGATGATCTGATTCACTGGTCCCTTCATGGGATCTTGCATACCTCTAATATGAGTGCTGTGAAGCACTGGTCCCTTCATGGGGATCTTTGGTGCACTGGTCCCTTCATGGGGATCTTTGGTGCACTGGTCCCTTCATGGGGATCTTTGGTGCACTGGTCCCTTCATGGGGATCTTTGGTGCACTGGTCCTTTCATGGGGATCTTTGGTGCACTGGTCCCTTCATGGGGATCTCTGGTGCACTGGTCCCTTCATGGGGATCTCTGGTGCACTGGTCCCTTCATGGGATGATCTCTGGTGCACTGGTCCCTTCATGGGATGATCTCTGGTGCACTGGTCCCTTCATGGGATGATCTGTTGCACTGGTCCCTTCATGGGATGATCTGTTGCACTGGTCCCTTCATGGGATGATCTGTTGCACTGGTCCCTTCATGGGATGATCTGTTGCACTGGTCCCTTCATGGGATGATCTGTTGCACTGGTCTCTTCATGGGATGACCTCGTCCCCTAAAGGGATGATCTTTGGTGCACTGGACCCTTAATGGGATGATCTTTGATGCACTGGTCCCTTCATGGGATGATCTCTGATGCACTGGTCCCTTCATGGGATGATCTCTGATGCACTGGTCCCTTCATGGGATGATCTCTGATGCACTGGTCCCTTCATGGGATGATCTCTGATGCACTGGTCCCTTCATGGGATGATCTCTGATGCACTGGTCCCTTCATGGGATGATCTCTGATGCACTGGTCCCTTCATGGGATGATCTCTGATGCACTGGTCCCTTCATGGGATGATCTCTGATGCACTGGTCCCTTCATGGGATGATCTCTGTTGCACTGGTCCCTTCATGGGATGATCTGTTGCACTGGTCCCTTCATGGGATGATCTGTTGCACTGGTCTCTTCATGGGATGACCTCGTCCCTTCATGGGATGATCTCTGATGCACTGGTCCCTTCATGGGATGATCTCTGATGCACTGGTCCCTTCATGGGATGATCTCTGATGCACTGGTCCCTTCATGGGATGATCTCTGATGCACTGGTCCCTTCATGGGATGATATCTGCACTGGTCCCTTCATGGGATGATCTTGCATACCTCCAATCTGAGTGCTGTGATGAACGGGTCCCTTCATGGGATGATCTTTGATGCACTGGTCCCTTCATGGGATGATCTTTGATGCACTGGTCCCTTCATGGGATGATCTTTGATGCACTGGTCCCTTCATGGGATGATCTTTGATGCACTGGTCCCTTCATGGGATGATCTTTGATGCACTGGTCCCTTCGTGGGATGATCTTTGATGCACTGGTCCCTTCGTGGGATGAACTCTGATGCACTGGTCCCTTCGTGGGATGAACTCTGATGCACTGGTCCCTTCGTGGGATGATCTCTGATGCACTGGTCCCTTCGTGGGATGATCTCTGATGCACTGGTCCCTTCGTGGGATGATCTCTGATGCACTGGTCCCTTCGTGGGATGATCTCTGATGCACTGGTCCCTTCGTGGGATGATCTCTGATGCACTGGTCCCTTCGTGGGATGATCTCTGATGCGCTGGTCCCTTCGTGGGATGATCTCTGATGCACTGCTCCCTTCATGGGATGATCTGTTGCACTGGTCCCTTCATGGGATGATCTGTTGCACTGGTCCCTTCATGGGATGATCTGTTGCACTGGTCTCTTCATGGGATGACCTCGTCCCCTCAAGGGATGATCTTTGGTGCACTGGACCCTTCATGGGATGATCTTTGGTGCACTGGACCCTTCATGGGATGATCTTTGATGCACTGGTCCCTTCATGGGATGATCTCTGATGCACTGGTCCCTTCATGGGATGATCTCTGATGCACTGGTCCCTTCATGGGATGATCTCTGATGCACTGGTCCCTTCATGGGATGATCTCTGATGCACTGGTCCCTTCATGGGATGATCTCTGATGCACTGGTCCCTTCATGGGATGATCTCTGATGCACTGGTCCCTTCATGGGATGATCTCTGATGCACTGGTCCCTTCATGGGATGATCTCTGTTGCACTGGTCCCTTCATGGGATGATCTCTGTTGCACTGGTCCCTTCATGGGATGATCTGTTGCACTGGTCTCTTCATGGGATGACCTCGTCCCTTCATGGGATGATCTCTGATGCACTGGTCCCTTCATGGGATGATCTCTGTTGCACTGGTCCCTTCATGGGATGATCTTTGTTGCACTGGTCCCTTCATGGGATGATCTTTGTTGCACTGGTCCCTTCGTGGGATGATCTGATTCACTGGTCCCTTCATGGGATGATCTTGCATACCTCTAATGAGTGCTGTGAAGCACTGGTCCCTTCATGGGGATCTTTGGTGCACTGGTCCCTTCCTGGGGATCTTTGGTGCACTGGTCCCTTCATGGGGATCTTTGGTGCACTGGTCCTTTCATGGGGATCTTTGGTGCACTGGTCCTTTCATGGGGATCTTTGGTGCACTGGTCCCTTCATGGGGATCTCTGGTGCACTGGTCCCTTCATGGGGATCTCTGGTGCACTGGTCCCTTCATGGGATGATCTCTGGTGCACTGGTCCCTTCATGGGATGATCTCTGGTGCACTGGTCCCTTCATGGGATGATCTGTTGCACTGGTCCCTTCATGGGATGATCTGTTGCACTGGTCCCTTCATGGGATGATCTGTTGCACTGGTCCCTTCATGGGATGATCTGTTGCACTGGTCCCTTCATGGGATGATCTGTTGCACTGGTCCCTTCATGGGATGATCTGTTGCACTGGTCCCTTCATGGGATGATCTGTTGCACTGGTCCCTTCATGGGATGATCTGTTGCACTGGTCCCTTCATGGGATGATCTGTTGCACTGGTCCCTTCATGGGATGATCTGTTGCACTGGTCTCTTCATGGGATGACCTCGTCCCCTCAAGGGATGATCTTTGGTGCACTGGACCCTTCATGGGATGATCTTTGGTGCACTGGACCCTTCATGGGATGATCTCTGATGCACTGGTCCCTTCATGGGATGATCTCTGATGCACTGGTCCCTTCATGGGATGATCTCTGATGCACTGGTCCCTTCATGGGATGATCTCTGATGCACTGGTCCCTTCATGGGATGATCTCTGATGCACTGGTCCCTTCATGGGATGATCTCTGATGCACTGGTCCCTTCATGGGATGATCTCTGATGCACTGGTCCCTTCATGGGATGATCTCTGATGCACTGGTCCCTTCATGGGATGATCTCTGATGCACTGGTCCCTTCATGGGATGATCTCTGATGCACTGGTCCCTTCATGGGATGATCTCTGTTGCACTGGTCCCTTCATGGGATGCTCTCTGTTGCACTGGTCCCTTCATGGGATGATCTGTTGCACTGGTCTCTTCATGGGATGACCTCGTCCCTTCATGGGATGATCTCTGATGCACTGGTCCCTTCATGGGATGATCTCTGATGCACTGGTCCCTTCATGGGATGATCTCTGATGCACTGGTCCCTTCATGGGATGATCTCTGATGCACTGGTCCCTTCATGGGATGATCTCTGCACTGGTCCCTTCATGGGATGATCTTGCATACCTCCAATCTGAGTGCTGTGATGAACGGGTCCCTTCATGGGATGATCTTTGATGCACGGGTCCCTTCATGGGATGAACTCTGATGCACTGGTCCCTTCGTGGGATGAACTCTGATGCACTGGTCCCTTCGTGGGATGATCTCTGATGCACTGGTCCCTTCGTGGGATGATCTCTGATGCACTGGTCCCTTCGTGGGATGATCTCTGATGCACTGGTCCCTTCGTGGGATGATCTCTGATGCACTGGTCCCTTCGTGGGATGATCTCTGATGCACTGGTCCCTTCGTGGGATGATCTCTGATGCACTGGTCCCTTCGTGGGATGATCTCTGATGCACTGGTCCCTTCGTGGGATGATCTCTGATGCACTGGTCCCTTCGTGGGATGATCTCTGATGCACTGGTCCCTTCGTGGGATGATCTCTGATGCACTGGTCCCTTCGTGGGATGATCTCTGATGCACTGGTCCCTTCGTGGGATGATCTCTGATGCACTGGTCCCTTCGTGGGATGATCTGATGCACTGGTCCCTTTGTGGGATGATCTTTGATGCACTGGTCCCTTTATGGGATGATCTTTGATGCACTGGTCCCTTTATGGGATGATCTTTGATGCACTGGTCCCTTTATGGGATGATCTTTGATGCACTGGTCCCTTTGTGGGATGATCTTTGATGCACTGGTCCCTTTGTGGGATGATCTTTGATGCACTGGTCCCTTCGTGGGATGATCTCTGCACTGGTCCCTTCGTGGGATGATCTCTGCACTGGTCCCTTCATGGGATGATCTCTGCACTGGTCCCTTCATGGGATCTTGCATACCTCTAATCTGACTGCTGTGATGCACTGGTCCCTTCATGGGATGATTTTTGTTGCACTGGTCACTTCGTGGGATGATCTCTGATGCACTGGTCCTTCGTGGGATGATCTGATGCACTGGTCCTTCGTGGGATGATCTGATGCACTGGTCCCTTCGTGGGATGATCTCTGATGCACTGGTCCCTTCATGGGATGATCTTCCATACCTCTAATCTGAGTGCTGTGATGCACTGGTCCCTTTTTGGGATTATCTCTGATGCACTGGTCCCATCGTGGGATTATCTCTGATGCACTGGTCCCATCGTGGGATTATCTCTGATGCACTGGTCCCATCGTGGGATTATCTCTGATGCACTGGTCCCATCGTGGGATTATCTCTGATGCACTGGTCCCATCGTGGGATTATCTCTGATGCACTAGTCCCTTCATGGGATGATCTCTGAAGCACTTGTCCCTTCATGGGATGATCTCTGATGCACTTGTCCCTTCATGGGATGATCTCTGATGCACTTGTCCCTTCATGGGATGATCTCTGATGCACTGGTCCCTTCATGGGATGATCTCTGCACTGGTCCCTTCATGGGATGATCTTGCATACCTCTAATCTGAGTGCTGTGATGCACTGGTCCCTTCATGGGATGATTTTTGTTGCACTGGTCCCTTCGTGGGATGATCTCTGATGCACTGGTCCCTTCGTGGGATGATCTGATGCACTGGTCCCTTCATGGGATGATATCTGATGTACTGGTCCCTTCATGGGATGATCTGTTGCACTGGTCCCTTCATGGGGATCTCTGGTGCACTGGTCCCTTCATGGGGATGTCTGGTGCACTGGTCCCTTCATGAGGATCTCTGGTGCACTGGTCCCTTCATGGGGATCTCTGGTGCACTGGTCCCTTCATGGGGATCTCTGGTGCACTGGTCCCTTCATGGGGATCTCTGGTGCACTGGTCCCTTCATGGGGATCTCTGGTGCACTGGTCCCTTCATGGGGATCTCTGGTGCGCTGGTCCCTTCACAGGATGATCTCTGTTGCACTGGTCCCTTCACAGGATGATCTCTGTTGCACTGGTCCCTTCACAGGATGATCTCTGTTGCACTGGTCCCTTCATGGAATGATCTCTGTTGCACTGGTCCCTTCATGGAATGATCTCTGTTGCACCGGTCCCTTCATGGGATTATCTCTAGTGCACTGGTCCCTTCATGAGATGATCTTGCATACCTCTAATCTGAGTGATATGATTCACTGGTCCCTTCATGGGATGTCTGTTGCACTGGTCCCTTCATGGGATGACCTTGCACTGGTCCCTTCATGGGATGATCTCTGGTGCACTGGTCCCTTCATGGGATGATCTCTGGTGCACTGGTCCCTTCATGGGATGATCTCTGGTGCACTGGTCCCTTCATGGGATGATCTCTGGTGCACTGGCCCCTTCATGGGATGATCTCTGGTGCACTGGCCCCTTCATGGGATGATCTCTGGTGCACTGGCCCCTTCATGGGATGATCTCTGGTGCACTGGCCCCTTCATGGGAATCTCTGGTGCACTGGCCCCTTCATGGGGATCTCTGGTGCACTGGTCCCTTCACGGGATGATCTCTGGTGCACTGGTCCCTTCACGGGATGATCTCTGGTGCACTGGTCCCTTCACGGGATGATCTCTGGTGCACTGGTCCCTTCACGGGATGATCTCTGCTGCACTGGTCCCTTCACGGGATGATCTCTGCTGCACTGGTCCCTTCACGGGATGATCTCTGCTGCACTGGTCCCTTCACGGGATGATCTCTGCTGCACTGGTCCCTTCACGGGATGATCTCTGCTGCACTGGTCCCTTCACGGGATGATCTCTGCGCTGGTCCCTTCACGGGATGATCTCTGCACTGGTCCCTTCACAGGATGATCTCTGCGCTGGTCCCTTCATGGGATGATCTCTAGTCCCCTCATGGGATGATCTTTGGTGTACTGGACCCTTCATGGGATCTTTGGTGCACTGGTCCCTTCATGGGATGATCTCTGCACTGGTCCCTTCGTGGGATGATCTCTGCACTGGTCCCTTCATGGGATGATCTTGCATACCTCTAATCTGAGTGCTGTGATGCACTGGTCCCTTCATGGGATGATTTTTGTTGCACTGGTCCCTTCATGGGGATCTCTGGTGCACTGGTCCCTTCATGGGGATCTCTGGTGCACTGGTCCCTTCATGGGGATCTCTGCTGCACTGTTCCCTTCACGGGATGATCTCTGCTGCACTGGTCCCTTCACGGGATGATCTCTGCTGCACTGGTCCCTTCACGGGATGATCTCTGCTGCACTGGTCCCTTCACGGGATGATCTCTGCTGCACTGGTCCCTTCACGGGATGATCTCTGCTGCACTGGTCCCTTCACGGGATGATCTCTGCTGCACTGGTCCCTTCACGGGATGATCTCTGCTGCACGTCCCTTCACGGGATGATCTCTGCGCTGGTCCCTTCATGGGATGATCTCTAGTCCCCTCATGGGATGATCTTTGGTGCACTGGACCCTTCATGGGATCTTTGGTGCACTGGACCCTTCATGGGATCTTTGCTGCACTGGTCCCTTCATGGGATGATCTCTGCACTGGTCCCTTCGTGGGATGATCTCTGCACTGGTCCCTTCGTGGGATGATCTCTGCACTGGTCCCTTCGTGGGATGATCTCTGCACTGGTCCCTTCGTGGGATGATCTCTGCACTGGTCCCTTCGTGGGATGATCTTGCATACCTCTAATCTGAGTGCTGTGATGCACTGGTCCCTTCATGGGATGATTTTTGTTGCACTGGTCCCTTCATGGGGATCTCTGGTGCACTGGTCCCTTCACGGGATGATTTTTGCTGCACTGGTCCCTTCACGGGATGATTTTTGCTGCACTGGTCCCTTCACGGGATGATTTTTGCTGCACTGGTCCCTTCACGGGATGATTTTTGCTGCACTGGTCCCTTCACGGGATGATCTCTGCTGCACTGGTCCCTTCACGGGATGATCTCTGCTGCACTGGTCCCTTCACGGGATGATCTCTGCTGCACTGGTCCCTTCACGGGATGATCTCTGCTGCACTGGTCCCTTCACGGGATGATCTCTGCTGCACTGGTCCCTTCACGGGATGATCTCTGCTGCACTGGTCCCTTCACGGGATGATCTCTGCTGCACTGGTCCCTTCACGGGATGATCTCTGCTGCACTGGTCCCTTCACGGGATGATCTCTGCTGCGCTGGTCCCTTCACGGGATGATCTCTGCGCTGGTCCCTTCACGGGATGATCTCTGCGCTGGTCCCTTCACAGGATGATCTCTGCGCTGGTCCCTTCATGGGATGATCTCTAGTCCCCTCATGGGATGATCTTTGGTGCACTGGACCCTTCATGGGATCTTTGGTGCACTGGTCCCTTCATGGGATGATCTCTGCACTGGTCCCTTCGTGGGATGATCTCTGCACTGGTCCCTTCATGGGATGATCTTGCATACCTCTAATCTGAGTGCTGTGATGCACTGGTCCCTTCATGGGATGATTTTTGTTGCACTGGTCCCTTCATGGGAATCTCTGGTGCACTGGTCCCTTCACGAGATGATCTCTGCTGCACTGGTCCCTTCACGAGATGATCTCTGCTGCACTGGTCCCTTCACGAGATGATCTCTGCTGCACTGGTCCCTTCACGAGATGATCTCTGCTGCACTGGTCCCTTCACGGGATGATCTCTGCTGCACTGGTCCCTTCACGGGATGATCTCTGCTGCACTGGTCCCTTCACGGGATGATCTCTGCTGCACTGGTCCCTTCACGGGATGATCTCTGCTGCACTGGTCCCTTCACGGGATGATCTCTGCTGCACTGGTCCCTTCACGGGATGATCTCTGCTGCACTGGTCCCTTCACGGGATGATCTCTGCTGCACTGGTCCCTTCACGGGATGATCTCTGCTGCACTGGTCCCTTCACGGGATGATCTCTGCGCTGGTCCCTTCATGGGATGATCTCTAGTCCCCTCATGGGATGATCTCTAGTCCCCTCATGGGATGATCTTTGGTGCACTGGACCCTTCATGGGATCTTTGGTGCACTGGTCCCTTCGTGGGATGATCTCTGCACTGGTCCCTTCGTGGGATGATCTCTGCACTGGTCCCTTCATGGGATGATCTTGCATACCTCTAATCTGAGTGCTGTGATGCACTGGTCCCTTCATGGGATGATTTTTGTTGCACTGGTCCCTTCGTGGGATGATTTTTGTTGCACTGGTCCCTTCGTGGGATGATATCTGATGTACTGGTTCCTTCATGGGATGATCTGTTGCACTGGTCCCTTTATGGGGATCTCTGGTGCACTGGTCCCTTTATGGGGATCTCTGGTGCACTGGTCCCTTTATGGGGATCTCTGGTGCACTGGTCCCTTTATGGGGATCTCTGGTGCACTGGTCCCTTCATGGGGATCTCTGGTGCACTGGTCCCTTCATGGGGATCTCTGGTGCACTGGTCCCTTCATGGGGATCTCTGGTGCACTGGTCCCTTCATGGGGATCTCTGGTGCACTGGTCCCTTCATGGGATGATCTGGTGCACTGGTCCCTTCATGGGATGATCTGGTGCACTGGTCCCTTCATGGGATGATCTGGTGCACTGGTCCCTTCATGGGATGATCTGGTGCACTGGTCCCTTCATGGGATGATCTGGTGCACTGGTCCCTTCATGGGATGATCTGGTGCACTGGTCCCTTCATGGGATGATCTGGTGCACTGTTCCCTTCATGGGATGATCTTGCATACCTTTAATATGAGTGCTGTGAAGCACTGGTCCCTTCATGGGGATCTCTGGTGCACTGGTCCCTTCATGGGGATCTCTGGTGCACTGGTCCCTTCATGGGGATCTCTGGTGCACTGGTCCCTTCATGGGGATCTCTGGTGCACTGGTCCCTTCATGGGGATCTCTGGTGCACTGGTCCCTTCATGGGGATCTCTGGTGCACTGGTCCCTTCATGGGGATCTCTGATGCACTGGTCCCTTCATGGGATGATCTTTGTTGCACTGGTCCCTTCGTGGGATGATCTCTGATTCACTGGTCCCTCCGTGGGATGATCTTGCATACCTCTAATATGAGTGCTGTGAAGCACTGGTCCCTTCATGGGATTATCTGGTGAACTGGTCCCTTCATGGGATGATCTGGTGCACTGTTCCCTTCATGGGATGATCTGGTGCCCTGGTCCCTTCATGGGATGATCTTGCATACCTTTAATATGAGTGCTGTGAAGCACTGGTCCCTTCAATGGGATCTTTGGTGCACTGGTCCCTTCATGGGGATCTCTGGTGCACTGGTCCCTTCATGGGGATCTCTGATGCACTGGTCCCTTCATGGGATGATCTCTGCACTGGTCCCTTCATGGGATGATCTTGCATACCTCTAATCTGAGTGCTGTGATGCACTGGTCCCTTCATGGGATGATCTTTGTTGCAGTGGTCCGTTCGTGGGATGATCTGATTCACTGGTCCCTTCATGGGATCTTGCATACCTCTAATATGAGTGCTGTGAAGCACTGGTCCCTTCATGGGGATCTTTGGTGCACTGGTCCCTTCATGGGGATCTTTGGTGCACTGGTCCCTTCATGGGGATCTTTGGTGCACTGGTCCCTTCATGGGGATCTTTGGTGCACTGGTCCTTTCATGGGGATCTTTGGTGCACTGGTCCCTTCATGGGGATCTCTGGTGCACTGGTCCCTTCATGGGGATCTCTGGTGCACTGGTCCCTTCATGGGATGATCTCTGGTGCACTGGTCCCTTCATGGGATGATCTGTTGCACTGGTCCCTTCATGGGATGATCTGTTGCACTGGTCCCTTCATGGGATGATCTGTTGCACTGGTCCCTTCATGGGATGATCTGTTGCACTGGTCCCTTCATGGGATGATCTGTTGCACTGGTCCCTTCATGGGATGATCTGTTGCACTGGTCCCTTCATGGGATGATCTGTTGCACTGGTCCCTTCATGGGATGATCTGTTGCACTGGTCCCTTCATGGGATGATCTGTTGCACTGGTCTCTTCATGGGATGACCTCGTCCCCTAAAGGGATGATCTTTGGTGCACTGGTCCCTTCATGGGATGATCTCTGATGCACTGGTCCCTTCATGGGATGATCTCTGATGCACTGGTCCCTTCATGGGATGATCTCTGATGCACTGGTCCCTTCATGGGATGATCTCTGATGCACTGGTCCCTTCATGGGATGATCTCTGATGCACTGGTCCCTTCATGGGATGATCTCTGATGCACTGGTCCCTTCATGGGATGATCTGTTGCACTGGTCTCTTCATGGGATGACCTCGTCCCTTCATGGGATGATCTCTGATGCACTGGTCCCTTCATGGGATGATCTCTGATGCACTGGTCCCTTCATGGGATGATCTCTGATGCATTGGTCCCTTCATGGGATGATCTCTGATGCACTGGTCCCTTCATGGGATGATCTCTGCACTGGTCCCTTCATGGGATGATCTTGCATACCTCCAATCTGAGTGCTGTGATGAACGGGTCCCTTCATGGGATGATCTTTGATGCACTGGTCCCTTCATGGGATGATCTTTGATGCACTGGTCCCTTCATGGGATGATCTTTGATGCACTGGTCCCTTCATGGGATGATCTTTGATGCACTGGTCCCTTCATGGGATGATCTTTGATGCACTGGTCCCTTCATGGGATGATCTTTGATGCACTGGTCCCTTCATGGGATGAACTCTGATGCACTGGTCCCTTCATGGGATGAACTCTGATGCACTGGTCCCTTCGTGGGATGAACTCTGATGCACTGGTCCCTTCGTGGGATGATCTCTGATGCACTGGTCCCTTCGTGGGATGATCTCTGATGCACTGGTCCCTTCGTGGGATGATCTCTGATGCACTGGTCCCTTCGTGGGATGATCTCTGATGCACTGGTCCCTTCGTGGGATGATCTCTGATGCGCTGGTCCCTTCGTGGGATGATCTCTGATGCGCTGGTCCCTTCGTGGGATGATCTCTGATGCGCTGGTCCCTTCGTGGGATGATCTCTGATGCGCTGGTCCCTTCGTGGGATGATCTCTGATGCGCTGGTCCCTTCGTGGGATGATCTCTGATGCACTGGTCCCTTCGTGGGATGATCTCTGATGCACTGGTCCCTTCGTGGGATGATCTCTGATGCACTGGTCCCTTCGTGGGATGATCTCTGATGCACTGGTCCCTTCGTGGGATGATCTCTGATGCACTGGTCCCTTCGTGGGATGATCTCTGATGCACTGGTCCCTTCGTGGGATGATCTCTGATGCACTGGTCCCTTCGTGGGATGATCTCTGATGCACTGGTCCCTTTGTGGGATGATCTCTGATGCACTGGTCCCTTCGTGGGATGATCTGATTCACTGGTCCCTTCATGGGATGATCTTGCATACCTCTAATGAGTGCTGTGAACCGCTGGTCCCTTCATGGGGATCTTTGGTGCACTGGTCCCTTCATGGGGATCTTTGGTGCACTGGTCCCTTCCTGGGGATCTTTGGTGCACTGGTCCCTTCATGGGGATCTTTGGTGCACTGGTCCTTTCATGGGGATCTTTGGTGCACTGGTCCTTTCATGGGGATCTTTGGTGCACTGGTCCCTTCATGGGGATCTCTGGTGCACTGGTCCCTTCATGGGGATCTCTGGTGCACTGGTCCCTTCATGGGGATCTCTGGTGCACTGGTCCCTTCATGGGATGATCTCTGGTGCACTGGTCCCTTCATGGGATGATCTGGTGCACTGGTCCCTTCATGGGATGATCTGTTGCACTGGTCCCTTCATGGGATGATCTGTTGCACTGGTCCCTTCATGGGATGATCTGTTGCACTGGTCCCTTCATGGGATGATCTGTTGCACTGGTCCCTTCATGGGATGATCTGTTGCACTGGTCCCTTCATGGGATGATCTGTTGCACTGGTCCCTTCATGGGATGATCTGTTGCACTGGTCCCTTCATGGGATGATCTGTTGCACTGGTCCCTTCATGGGATGATCTGTTGCACTGGTCTCTTCATGGGATGACCTCGTCCCCTCAAGGGATGATCTTTGATGCACTGGTCCCTTCATGGGATGATCTCTGATGCACTGGTCCCTTCATGGGATGATCTCTGATGCACTGGTCCCTTCATGGGATGATCTCTGATGCACTGGTCCCTTCATGGGATGATCTCTGATGCACTGGTCCCTTCATGGGATGATCTCTGATGCACTGGTCCCTTCATGGGATGATCTCTGATGCACTGGTCCCTTCATGGGATGATCTCTGATGCACTGGTCCCTTCATGGGATGATCTCTGATGCACTGGTCCCTTCATGGGATGATCTCTGATGCACTGGTCCCTTCATGGGATGATCTCTGATGCACTGGTCCCTTCATGGGATGATCTCTGATGCACTGGTCCCTTCATGGGATGATCTCTGTTGCACTGGTCCCTTCATGGGATGATCTCTGTTGCACTGGTCCCTTCATGGGATGATCTGTTGCACTGGTCTCTTCATGGGATGACCTCGTCCCTTCATGGGATGATCTGATGCATTGGTCCCTTCATGGGATGATCTCTGATGCATTGGTCCCTTCATGGGATGATCTCTGATGCATTGGTCCCTTCATGGGATGATCTCTGATGCACTGGTCCCTTCATGGGATGATCTCTGATGCACTGGTCCCTTCATGGGATGATCTCCGCACTGGTCCCTTCATGGGATGATCTCCGCACTGGTCCCTTCATGGGATGATCTCCGCACTGGTCCCTTCATGGGATGATCTCTGATGCACTGGTCCCTTCATGGGATGATCTCTGCACTGGTCCCTTCATGGGATGATCTTGCATACCTCTAATCTGAGTGCTCTGATGCACTGGTCCCTTCATGGGATGATATCTGATGCACTGGTCCCTTCATGGGATGATATCTGATGCACTGGTCCCTTCATGGGATGATATCTGATGCACTGGTCCCTTCATGGGATGATATCTGATGCACTGGTCCCTTCATGGGATGATATCTGATGCACTGGTCCCTTCATGGGATGATATCTGATGCACTGGTCCCTTCATGGGATGATATCTGATGCACTGGACTCTTCATGGGATGATCTCTGATGAACTGGTCCCTTCATGGGATGATCTCTGATGAACTGGTCCCTTCATGGGATGATCTCTGATGAACTGGTCCCTTCATGGGATGATCTCTGATGAACTGGTCCCTTCATGGGATGATATCTGATGCACTGGTCCCTTCATGGCATGATCTCTCATGCATTGGTCCCTTCATGGGATGATCTTGCATACCTCCAATCTGAGTGCTGTGATGAACGGGTCCCTTCATGGGATGATCTTTGATGCACTGGTCCCTTCATGGGATGAACTCTGATGCACTGGTCCCTTCATGCGATGATCTCTGATGCACTGGGCCCTTCATGGGATGATCTCTGATGCACTGGTCCCTTCGTGGGATGATCTCTGATGCACTGGTCCCTTCGTGGGATGATCTCTGATGCACTGGTCCCTTCATGGGATGATCTCTGATGCACTGGTCCCTTCATGGGATGATCTCTGATGCACTGGTCCCTTCATGGGATGATCTCTGATGCACTGGTCCCTTCATGGGATGATCTCTGATGCACTGGTCCCTTCATGGGATGATCTCTGATGCACTGGTCCCTTCATGGGATGATCTCTGATGCACTGGTCCCTTCATTGGATCTCTGCACTGGTCCCTTCATGGGATGATCTCTGCACTGGTCCCTTCATGCGATTCTTGCATACCACTAACTTGAGTGCTGTGATGCACTAGTCCCTTCATGGCATGATATCTGATGCACTGGTCCCTTCATGGGATGATCTCTGCACTGGTACCTTCATGGGATGATCTTGCATACCTCTAATCTGTGCTCTGATGCATTGGTCCCTTCATGGGATTATCTCTGCACTGGTCCCTTCATGGGATGATCTTCCATACCTCTAATCTGAGTGCTGTGTTGCACTGGTCCCTTCATGGGATGGTCCTCGATGTGCTGGTCCCTTCATGGGATGGTCCTCGATGCGCTGGTCCCTTCATGGGATGATCTTTGATGCGCTGGTCCCTTCATGTGGTGATCTCTGATGCACTGGTACCTTATTGGGTTAATCTTTGATGCACTGGTCTCTTTAGTGGATGATCTTTGATGCACTGGTCTCTTTATTGGATGATCTTTGATGCACTAGTCCCTTCATGGGATGATCTTTGATGCACTAGTCCCTTCATGGGATGATCTTTGATGCACTAGTCCCTTCATGGGATGATCTTTGATGCACTGGTCCCTTCATGGGATGATCTCTGCACTGGTCCCTTCATGGGATGATGTCTGCACTGCTCCCTTCATGGGATGATGTCTGCACTGCTCCCTTCATGGGATGATGTCTGCACTGCTCCCTTCATGGGATGATGTCTGCACTGCTCCCTTCATGGGATGATGTCTGCACTGCTCCCTTCATGGGATGATGTCTGCACTGCTCCCTTCATGGGATGATGTCTGCACTGCTCCCTTCATGGGATGATGTCTGCATACCTCTAATCTGAGTGCTGTGTTGCACTGGTCCCTTCATGGGATGATCTTGCATACCTCTAATCTGAGTGCTCTGATGCACTGGTCCCTTCATGAGATGATATCTGATGCACTGGTCCCTTCATGGGATGATATCTGATGCACTGGTCCCTTCATGGGATGATATCTGATGCACTGGTCCCTTCATGGGATGATATCTGATGCACTGGTCCCTTCATGGGATGATATCTGATGCACTGGTCCCTTCATGGGATGATATCTGATGCACTGGTCCCTTCATGGGATGATCTCTGATGAACTGGTCCCTTCATGGGATGATCTCTGATGAACTGGTCCCTTCATGGGATGATCTCTGATGAACTGGTCCCTTCATGGGATGATCTCTGATGAACTGGTCCCTTCATGGGATGATCTCTGATGAACTGGTCCCTTCATGGGATGATCTCTGATGAACTGGTCCCTTCATGGGATGATCTCTGATGAACTGGTCCCTTCATGGGATGATCTCTGATGAACTGGTCCCTTCATGGGATGATCTCTGATGAACTGGTCCCTTCATGGGATGATCTCTGATGAACTGGTCCCTTCATGGGATGATATCTGATGCACTGGTCCCTTCATGGCATGATCTCTCATGCATTGGTCCCTTCATGGGATGATCTCTGCACTGGTCCCTTCATGGGATGATCTCTGCACTGGTCCCTTCATGGGATGATCTCTGATGCACTGGTCCCTTCGTGGGATGATCTCTGATGCACTGGTCCCTTCGTGGGATGATCTCTGATGCACTGGTCCCTTCGTGGGATGATCTCTGATGCACTGGTCCCTTCATGGGATGATCTCTGATGCACTGGTCCCTTCATGGGATGATGTCTGCACTGCTCCCTTCATGGGATGATGTCTGCACTGCTCCCTTCATGGGATGATGTCTGCACTGCTCCCTTCATGGGATGATGTCTGCACTGCTCCCTTCATGGGATGATGTCTGCACTGCTCCCTTCATGGGATGATGTCTGCACTGCTCCCTTCATGGGATGATGTCTGCACTGCTCCCTTCATGGGATGATGTCTGCATACCTCTAATCTGAGTGCTGTGTTGCACTGGTCCCTTCATGGGATGATCTGATGCACTGGTCCCTTCATGGGATGATCTGATGCACTGGTCCCTTCATGGGATGATCTGATGCACTGGTCCCTTCATGGGATGATCTGATGCACTGGTCCCTTCATGGGATGATCTTTGATGCACTGGTCCCTTCATGGGATGATCTTTGATGCACTGGTCCCTTCATGGGATGATCTTTGATGCACTGGTCCCTTCATGGGATGATCTTTGATGCACTGGTCCCTTCATGGGATGATCTCTGCGCTGGTCCCTTCATGTGATGATCTTTGATGTGCTGGTCCCTTCATGTGATGATCTTTGATGTGCTGGTCCCTTCATGTGATGATCTTTGATGTGCTGGTCCCTTCATGTGGTGATCTGTGATGCGCTGGTCCCTTCATGGGATGATCTGTGATGCGCTGGTCCCTTCATGGGATGATCTGTGATGCGCTGGTCCCTTCATGGGGTGATCTGTGATGCGCTGGTCCCTTCATGGGATGATCTGTGATGCGCTGGTCCCTTCATGGGATGATCTTCCATACCTCTAATGTGAGTGCTGTGATGCACTGGTACCTTCATGGGGTGATCTTTGATACACTGGTCCTTTCATGGCATGATCTTGGATGCACTGGTCCCTTCATGGGATGATCTTCCATACCTCTAATGTGAGTGCTCTGATGCACTGGTCCCTTCATGGGATAGTCTTTGATGCACTGGTCCCTTCATGGGATGATCTCTGCACTGGTCCCTTCATGGGATGATCTCTGCACTGGTCCCTTCATGGGATGATCTTGCATACCTCTAATCGGAGTGCTGTGATGCACTGGTCCCTTCATGGGATAGTCTTTGATGCACTGGTCCCTTCATGGGATGATCTCTGCACTGGTCCCTTCATGGGATGATCTCTGCACTGGTCCCTTCATGGGATGATCTTGCATACCTCTAATCGGAGTGCTGTGATGCACTGGTCCCTTCATGGGATGATCTGTGATGCACTGGTCCCTTCATGGGATGATCTCTGATGCGCTGGTCCCTTCATGGGATGATCCCTGATGCGCTGGTCCCTTCATGGGATGATCTCTGATGCGCTGGTCCCTTCATGGGATGATCTCTGATGCGCTGGTCCCTTCATGGGATGATCTCTGATGCGCTGGTCCCTTCATGGGATGATCTCTGATGCGCTGGTCCCTTCATGGGATGATCTCTGATGCGCTGGTCCCTTCATGGGATGATCTCTGATGCGCTGGTCCCTTCATGGGATGATCTCTGATGCGCTGGTCCCTTCATGGGATGATCTGATGCGCTGGTCCCTTCATGGGATGATCTGAGATGCGCTGGTCCCTTCATGGGATGATCTGTGATGCTCTGGTCCCTTCATGGGATGATTTGTGATGCTCTGGTCCCTTCATGGGATGATCTGTGATGCTCTGGTCCCTTCATGGGATGATCTGTGATGCTCTGGTCCCTTCATGGGATGATCTGTGATGCTCTGGTCCCTTCATGGGATGATCTGTGATGCTCTGGTCCCTTCATGGGATGATCTGTGATGCTCTGGTCCCTTCATGGGATGATCTGTGATGCTCTGGTCCCTTCATGGGATGATCTGTGATGCTCTGGTCCCTTCATGGGATGATCTGTGATGCTCTGGTCCCTTCATGGGATGATCTGTGATGCTCTGGTCCCTTCATGGGATGATCTGTGATGCTCTGGTCCCTTCATGGGATGATCTGTGATGCGCTGGTCCCTTCATGGGATGATCTGTGATGCGCTGGTCCCTTCATGGGATGATCTGTGATGCGCTGGTCCCTTCATGGGATGATCTGTGATGCGCTGGTCCCTTCATGGGATGATCTGTGATGGGCTGGTCCCTTCATGGGATGATCTGTGATGCGCTGGTCCCTTCATGGGATGATCTGTGATGCGCTGGTCCCTTCATGGGATGATCTGTGATGCGCTGGTCCCTTCATGGGATGATCTGTGATGCGCTGGTCCCTTCATGGGATGATCTGTGATGTGCTGGTCCCTTTATGGGATGATCTCTGCACTTGTCCCATCATGGGATTATCTTGCATACCGCTAATCTGATTGCTGTGATGCACCAGTCCCTTCGTGGGATGATCTGTGATGCGCTGGTCCCTTCGTGGGATGATCTGTGATGCGCTGGTCCCTTCATGGGATGATCTGTGATGCGCTGGTCCCTTCATGGGATGATCTGTGATGCGCTGGTCCCTTCATGGGATGATCTGTGATGCGCTGGTCCCTTCATGGGATGATCTGTGATGCGCTGGTCCCTTCATGGGATGATCTGTGATGCGCTGGTCCCTTCATGGGATGATCTGTGATGCGCTGGTCCCTTCATGGGATGATCTGTGATGCGCTGGTCCCTTCATGGGATGATCTGTGATGCGCTGGTCCCTTCATGGGATGATCTGTGATGCGCTGGTCCCTTCATGGGATTATCTTGCATACCGCTAATCTGATTGCTGTGATGCACTGGTCCCTTCATGGGATGATCTGTGATGTGCTGGTCCCATCGTGGGATGATCTCTGATGCGCTGGTCCCTTCATTGGATGATCTCTGATGCGCTGGTCCCTTCATGGGATGATCTTTCATACCACTAATCTGATTGCTGTGATGCGCTGGTCCCTTCATGGGATGATCTCTGATGCACTGGTCCCTTCATGGGATGATCTGTGATGCACTGGTCCCTTCATGGGATGATCTGTGATGCACTGGTCCCTTCATGGGATGATCTGTGATGTGCTAGTCCCATCGTGGGATGATCTCTGATGCGCTGGTCCCTTCATGGGATGATCTTTCATACCACTAATCTGATTGCTGTGATGCGCTGGTCCCTTCATGGGATGATCTCTGATGCGCTGGTCCCTTCATGGGATGATCGGTGATGCGCTGGTCCCTTCATGGGATGATCGGTGATGCGCTGGTCCCTTCATGGGATGATCGGTGATGCGCTGGTCCCTTCATGGGATGATCGGTGATGCGCTGGTCCCTTCATGGGATGATCGGTGATGCGCTGGTCCCTTCATGGGATGATCGGTGATGCGCTGGTCCCTTCATGGGATGATCGGTGATGCGCTGGTCCCTTCATGGGATGATCGGTGATGCGCTGGTCCCTTCATGGGATGATCGGTGATGCGCTGGTCCCTTCATGGGATGATCGGTGATGCGCTGGTCCCTTCATGGGATGATCGGTGATGCGCTGGTCCCTTCATGGGATGATCGGTGATGCGCTGGTCCCTTCATGGGATGATCGGTGATGCGCTGGTCCCTTCATGGGATGATCGGTGATGCGCTGGTCCCTTCATGGGATGATCGGTGATGCGCTGGTCCCTTCATGGGATGATTGGTGATGCGCTGGTCCCTTCATGGGATGATCGGTGATGCGCTGGTCCCTTCATGGGATGATCGGTGATGCGCTGGTCCCTTCATGGGATGATCGGTGATGCGCTGGTCCCTTCATGGGATGATCGGTGATGCGCTGGTCCCTTCATGGGATGATCGGTGATGCGCTGGTCCCTTCATGGGATGATCGGTGATGCGCTGGTCCCTTCATGGGATGATCGGTGATGCGCTGGTCCCTTCATGGGATGATCGGTGATGCGCTGGTCCCTTCATGGGATGATCGGTGATGCGCTGGTCCCTTCATGGGATGATCTGTGATGCGCTGGTCCCTTCATGGGATGATCTGTGATGCGCTGGTCCCTTCATGGGATGATCTGTGATGCGCTGGTCCCTTCATGGGATGATCTGTGATGCGCTGGTCCCTTCATGGGATGATCTGTGATGCGCTGGTCCCTTCATGGGATGATCTTGCATACCTCTAATCTCAGTGCTGTGATGCACTGGTCCCTTCATGGGATGATCTTTCATACCACTAATCTGATTGCTGTGATGCGCTGGTCCCTTCATGGGATGATCTGTGATGCGCTGGTCCCTTCATGGGATGATCTGTGATGCGCTGGTCCCTTCATGGGATGATCTGTGATGCGCTGGTCCCTTCATGGGATGATCTGTGATGCGCTGGTCCCTTCATGGGATGATCTGTGATGCGCTGGTCCCTTCATGGGATGATCTGTGATGCGCTGGTCCCTTCATGGGATGATCTGTGATGCGCTGGTCCCTTCATGGGATGATCTGTGATGCGCTGGTCCCTTCATGGGATGATCTGTGATGCGCTGGTCCCTTTATGGGATGATCTCTGCACTTGTCCCATCATGGGATTATCTTGCATACCGCTAATCTGATTGCTGTGATGCACTGGTCCCTTCGTGGGATGATCTTAAATGCGCTGGTCCCTTCATGGGATGATCTGTGATGCGCTGGTCCCTTCATGGGATGATCTGTGATGCGCTGGTCCCTTCATGGGATGATCTGTGATGCGCTGGTCCCTTCATGGGATGATCTGTGATGCGCTGGTCCCTTCATGGGATGATCTGTGATGCGCTGGTCCCTTCATGGGATGATCTGTGATGCGCTGGTCCCTTCATGGGATGATCTGTGATGCGCTGGTCCCTTCATGGGATTATCTTGCATACCGCTAATCTGATTGCTGTGATGCACTGGTCCCTTCATGGGATGATCTCTGATGCGCTGGTCCCTTCATGGGATGATCTTTGATGCACTGGTCCCTTCATGGGATGATCTGTGATGCGCTGGTCCCATCGTGGGATGATCTCAGATGCGCTGGTCCCTTCATGGGATGATCTTTCATACCACTAGTCTGATTGCTGTGATGCGCTGGTCCCTTCATGGGATCATCTCAGATGTGCTGGTCCCTTCATGGGATCATCTCAGATGTGCTGGTCCCTTCATGGGATCATCTCAGATGTGCTGGTCCCTTCATGGGATGATTTTGCATACCTCTAATCTGAGTGCTGTGATGCACCAGTCCCTTCATGGGATGATCTCTGAAGCACTGGTCCCTTCGTGGGATGATCTCAGATGCGCTGGTCCCTTCATGGGATGATTTTGCATACCTCTAATCTGAGTGCTGTGATGCACCGGTCCCTTCATGAGATCATCTGATGTGCTGGTCCCTTCATGAGATCATCTGATGTGCTGGTCCCTTCATGGGATGATCTCTGATGCGCTGGTCCCTTCATGGGATGATCTCTGATGCGCTGGTCCCTTCATGGGATGATCTCTGATGCGCTGGTCCCTTCATGGGATGATCTCTGATGCGCTGGTCCCTTCATGGGATGATTTCTGATGCGCTGGTCCCTTCATGGGATGATTTCTGATGCGCTGGTCCCTTCATGGGATGATTTCTGATGCGCTGGTCCCTTCATGGGATGATTTCTGATGCGCTGGTCCCTTCATGGGATGATTTCTGATGCGCTGGTCCCTTCATGGGATGATTTCTGATGCGCTGGTCCCTTCATGGGATGATTTCTGATGCGCTGGTCCCTTCATGGGATGATTTCTGATGCGCTGGTCCCTTCATGGGATGATTTCTGATGCGCTGGTCCCTTCATGGGATGATTTCTGATGCGCTGGTCCCTTCATGGGATGATTTCTGATGCGCTGGTCCCTTCATGGGATGATTTCTGATGCGCTGGTCCCTTCATGGGATGATTTCTGATGCGCTGGTCCCTTCATGGGATGATTTCTGATGCGCTGGTCCCTTCATGGGATGATTTCTGATGCGCTGGTCCCTTCATGGGATGATTTCTGATGCGCTGGTCCCTTCATGGGATGATTTCTGATGCGCTGGTCCCTTCATGGGATGATTTCTGATGCGCTGGTCCCTTCATGGGATGATTTCTGATGCGCTGGTCCCTTCATGGGATGATTTCTGATGCGCTGGTCCCTTCATGGGATGATCTGAGATGCGCTGGTCCCTTCATGGGATGATCTTGCATACCTCTAATCTGAGTGCTGTGATGCACTGGTCCCTTCATGGGATGATCTCTGATGCACTGGTGTCTCTGATGCACTGGTCCCTTTATGGGATGATCTCTGCACTGGTCCCTTCATGGGATGATCTCTGATGCACTGGTCCCTTCATGGGATGATCTTTGATGCACTGGTCCCTTCATGGGATGATCTTTGATGCACTGGTACCTTCATGGGATGATCTTGCATACCTCTAATCTCAGTGCTGTGATGCACTGGTCCCTTCATGGGATGATCTTTCATACCACTAATCTGATTGCTGTGATGCGCTGGTCCCTTCATGGGATGATCTGTGATGCGCTGGTCCCTTCATGGGATGATCTGTGATGCGCTGGTCCCTTCATGGGATGATCTGTGATGCGCTGGTCCCTTCATGGGATGATCTGTGATGCGCTGGTCCCTTCATGGGATGATCTGTGATGCGCTGGTCCCTTCATGGGATGATCTGTGATGCGCTGGTCCCTTCATGGGATGATCTGTGATGCGCTGGTCCCTTCATGGGATGATCTGTGATGCGCTGGTCCCTTCATGGGATGATCTGTGATGCGCTGGTCCCTTCATGGGATGATCTGTGATGCGCTGGTCCCTTTATGGGATGATCTCTGCACTTGTCCCATCATGGGATTATCTTGCATACCGCTAATCTGATTGCTGTGATGCACTGGTCCCTTCGTGGGATGATCTTAAATGCGCTGGTCCCTTCATGGGATGATCTGTGATGCGCTGGTCCCTTCATGGGATGATCTGTGATGCGCTGGTCCCTTCATGGGATGATCTGTGATGCGCTGGTCCCTTCATGGGATGATCTGTGATGCGCTGGTCCCTTCATGGGATGATCTGTGATGCGCTGGTCCCTTCATGGGATGATCTGTGATGCGCTGGTCCCTTCATGGGATGATCTGTGATGCGCTGGTCCCTTCATGGGATGATCTGTGATGCGCTGGTCCCTTCATGGGATTATCTTGCATACCGCTAATCTGATTGCTGTGATGCACTGGTCCCTTCATGGGATGATCTCTGATGCGCTGGTCCCTTCATGGGATGATCTTTGATGCACTGGTCCCTTCATGGGATGATCTGTGATGCGCTGGTCCCATCGTGGGATGATCTCAGATGCGCTGGTCCCTTCATGGGATGATCTTTCATACCACTAATCTGATTGCTGTGATGCGCTGGTCCCTTTGTGGGATGATCTCAGATGCGCTGGTCCCTTCATGGGATCATCTCAGATGTGCTGGTCCCTTCATGGGATCATCTCAGATGTGCTGGTCCCTTCATGGGATGATTTTGCATACCTCTAATCTGAGTGCTGTGATGCACCAGTCCCTTCATGGGATGATCTCTGAAGCACTGGTCCCTTCGTGGGATGATCTCAGATGCGCTGGTCCCTTCATGGGATGATTTTGCATACCTCTAATCTGAGTGCTGTGATGCACCGGTCCCTTCATGAGATCATCTGATGTGCTGGTCCCTTCATGAGATCATCTGATGTGCTGGTCCCTTCATGGGATGATCTCTGATGCGCTGGTCCCTTCATGGGATGATCTCTGATGCGCTGGTCCCTTCATGGGATGATCTCTGATGCGCTGGTCCCTTCATGGGATGATCTCTGATGCGCTGGTCCCTTCATGGGATGATTTCTGATGCGCTGGTCCCTTCATGGGATGATTTCTGATGCGCTGGTCCCTTCATGGGATGATTTCTGATGCGCTGGTCCCTTCATGGGATGATTTCTGATGCGCTGGTCCCTTCATGGGATGATTTCTGATGCGCTGGTCCCTTCATGGGATGATTTCTGATGCGCTGGTCCCTTCATGGGATGATTTCTGATGCGCTGGTCCCTTCATGGGATGATTTCTGATGCGCTGGTCCCTTCATGGGATGATTTCTGATGCGCTGGTCCCTTCATGGGATGATTTCTGATGCGCTGGTCCCTTCATGGGATGATTTCTGATGCGCTGGTCCCTTCATGGGATGATTTCTGATGCGCTGGTCCCTTCATGGGATGATTTCTGATGCGCTGGTCCCTTCATGGGATGATTTCTGATGCGCTGGTCCCTTCATGGGATGATTTCTGATGCGCTGGTCCCTTCATGGGATGATTTCTGATGCGCTGGTCCCTTCATGGGATGATTTCTGATGCGCTGGTCCCTTCATGGGATGATCTGTGATGCGCTGGTCCCTTCATGGGATGATCTGAGATGCGCTGGTCCCTTCATGGGATGATCTTGCATACCTCTAATCTGAGTGCTGTGATGCACTGGTCCCTTCATGGGATGATCTCTGATGCACTGGTGTCTCTGATGCACTGGTCCCTTTATGGGATGATCTCTGCACTGGTCCCTTCATGGGATGATCTCTGATGCACTGGTTCTTTCATGGGATGATCTCTGATGCGCTGGTCCCTTCATAGAGATGATCTCTAATGCGTTGGACCCTTCATGGGATGATCTTGCATAGCTCTAATCTGGTGCTGTGATGCACTGCTCCCTTCATGGGATGATCTAGCGTACCTGTAATCTGAGTGCTGTGATGCACTGGGCCCTTCATGGGATGATCTCTGATGCACTGCGCCCTTCATGGGATGATCTCTGATGCACTGGGCCCTTCATGGGATGATCTCTGATGCACTGGGCCCTTCATGGGATGCACTGGGCCCTTCATGGGATGCACTGGTCCCTTCATGGGATGATCTCTGATGCACTGGTCCCTTCACGGGATGATCTCTGATGCACTGGGCCCTTCACGGGATGATCTCTGATGCACTGGTCCCTTCATGGGATAATCTCTGATGCACTGGCCCCCTTATGGGCTGATCTCTGATCCCTTCAGGGGCTGATCTCTGATGCACTGGTCCCTTCATGGGCTGCACTGGTCCCTTCATGGGATGGTCACTGATGCACTGGTCCCTTCATGGGATGATCTCTGATGCACTGGTCCCTCAATGGGATGATCTCTGATGCACTGGTCCCTCAATGGGATGATCTCTGATGCACTGGTCCCTCAATGGGATGATCTCTGATGCACTGGTCCCTCAATGGGATGATCTCTGATGCACTGGTCCCTTCATGGGATGATCTCTGATGCACTGGTTCCTTCATGGGCTGATCTCTGATCCCTTCAGGGGCTGATCTCTGATGCACTGGTCCCTTCATGGGCTGCACTGGTCCCTTCATGGGATGGTCTTTGATGCACTGGTCCCTTCATGGGATGGTCTTTGATGCACTGGTCCCTTCATGGGATGATCTCTGATGCACTGGTCCCTTCATGGGCTGATCTCTGATGCACTGGTCCCTTCATGGGCTGATCTCTGATGCACTGGTCCCTTCATGGGCTGATCTCTGATCCCTTCAGGGGCTGATCTCTGATGCACTGGTCCCTTTATGGGATGATCTGATGCACTGGTCCCTTTATGGGATGATCTGATGCACTGGTCCCTTTATGGGATGATCTCTGATGCACTGGTCCCTTTATGGGATGATCTCTGATGCACTGGTCCCTTTATGGGATGATCTCTGATGCACTGGTCCCTTTATGGGATGATCTCTGATGCACTGGTCCCTTCATGGGATGATCTCTGCACTGGTCCCTTCATGGGATGATCTTGCATACCTCTAGGATGGTCTTTGATGCACTGGTCCCTTCATGGCATGGTCTTTGATGCACTGGTCCCTTCATGGCATGGTCTTTGATGCACTGGTCCCTTCATGGCATGGTCTTTGATGCACTGGTCCCTTCATGGGATGGTCTTTGATGCACTGGTCCCTTCATGGGATGGTCTTTGATGCACTGGTTCCTTCATGGGCTGATCACTGATCCCTTCAGGGGCTGATCTCTGATGCACTGGTCCCTTCATGGGCTGCACTGGTCCCTTCATGGGATGGTCTTTGATGCACTGGTCCCTTCATGGGATGGTCTTTGATGCACTGGTCCCTTCATGGGATGATCTCTGATGCACTGGTCCCTTCATGGGATGATCTCTGATGCACTGGTCCCTTCATGGGCTGATCTCTGATCCCTTCAGGGGCTGATCTCTGATGCACTGGTCCCTTCATGGGATGATCTCTGCACTGGTCCCTTCATGGGATGATCTTGCATACCTCTAGGATGGTCTTTGATGCACTGGTCCCTTCATGGGATGGTCTTTGATGCACTGGTCCCTTCATGGGATGGTCTTTGATGCATTGGTCCCTTCATGGGATGGTCTTTGATGCATTGGTCCCTTCGTGGGATGGTCTTTGATGCACTGGTCCCTTCATGGGATGGTCTTTGATGCACTGGTCCCTTCATGGGATGGTCTTTGATGCACTGGTCCCTTCATGGGATGGTCTTTGGTGCACTGGTCCCTTCATGGGATGATCTTTGGTGCACTGGTCCCTTCATGGGATGGTCTCTGATGCACTGGTCCCTTCATGGGATGATCTCTGATGCACTGGTCCCTTCATGGGCTGATCTCTGATCCCTTCAGGGGCTGATCTCTGATGCACTGGTCCCTTCATGGGCTGCACTGGTCCCTTCATGGGATGGTCTTTTATGCACTGGTCCCTTCATGGGATGGTCTTTGATGCACTGGTCCCTTCATGGGATGGTCTTTGATGCACTGGTCCCTTCATGGGATGGTCTTTGATGCACTGGTCCCTTCATGGGATGGTCTTTGATGCACTGGTCCCTTCATGGGATGGTCTCTGATGCACTGGTCCCTTCATGGGATGGTCTCTGATGCACTGGTCCCTTCACGGGATGATCTCTGATGCACTGGTCCCTTCACGGGATAATCTCTGATGCACTGGCCCCCTTATTTGCTGATCTCTGATCCCTTCAGGGGCTGATCTCTGATGCACTGGTCCCTTCATGGGCTGCACTGGTCCCTTCATGGGATGGTCACTGATGCACTGGTCCCTTCATGGGATGATCTCTGATGCACTGGTCCCTTCATGGGATGATCTCTGATGCACTGGTCTTTTCATGGGATGATCTCTGATGCACTGGTCCCTCAATGGGAGGATCTCTGATGCACTGGTCCCTTCATGGGATGATCTCTGATCCCTTCAGGGGCTGATCTCTGATCCCTTCAGGGGCTGATCTTTGATGCACTGGTTCCTTCATGGGCTGATCTCTGATGCACTGGTCCCTTCATGGGATGATCTCTGATGCACTGGTCCCTTCATGGGCTGATCTCTGATCCCTTCAGGGGCTGATCTCTGATGCACTGGCCCTTCATGGGATGGTCTTTGATTGATGCACTGGTCCCTTCATGGGATGGTCTTTGATTGATGCACTGGTCCCTTCATGGGATGATCTCTGATGCACTGGTCCCTTCATGGGATGATCTCTGATGCACTGGTCCCTTCATGGGCTGATCTCTGATCCCTTCAGGGGCTGATCTCTGATGCACTGGTCCCTTTATGGGATGATCTCTGATTCACTGGTCCCTTCATGGGATGATCTCTGCACTGGTCCCTTCATGAGATCTTGCATACCTCTAGGATGATCTTTGATGCACTGGTCCCTTCATGGGATGGTCTTTGATGCACTGGTCCCTTCATGGGATGGTCTTTGATGAATTTGTCCCTTCATGGGATGGTCTTTGATGAATTTGTCCCTTCATGGGATGGTCTTTGATGCATTGGTCCCTTCATGGGATGGTCTTTGATGCACTGGTCCCTTCATGGGATGGTCTTTGATGCACTGGTCCCTTCATGGGATGATCTCTGGTGCACTGGTCCCTTCATGGGATGATCTCTGGTGCACTGGTCCCTTCATGGGATGGTCTCTGATGCACTGGTCCCTTCATGGGATGATCTCTGATGCACTGGTCCCTTCATGGGATGATCTCTGATGCACTGGTCCCTTCATGGGATGATCTCTGTTGCACTGGTCCCTTCATGGGATGATCTCTGTTGCACTGGTCCCTTCATGGGATGATCTCTGTTGCACTGGTCCCTTCATGGGATGATCTGTTGCACTGGTCTCTTCATGGGCTGATCTCTGATCCCTTCAGGGGCTGATCTCTGATGCACTGGTCCCTTCATGGGCTGCACTGGTCCCTTCATGGGATGGTCTCTGATGCACTGGTCCCTTCATGGGATGATCTCTGATCCCTTCAGGGGCTGATCTCTGATCCCTTCAGGGGCTGATCTCTGATCCCTTCAGGGGCTGATCTCTGATCCCTTCAGGGGCTGATCTCTGATCCCTTCAGGGGCTGATCTCTGATCCCTTCAGGGGCTGATCTCTGATCCCTTCAGGGGCTGATCTCTGATCCCTTCAGGGGCTGATCTCTGATCCCTTCAGGGGCTGATCTCTGATCCCTTCAGGGGCTGATCTCTGATCCCTTCAGGGGCTGATCTCTGATCCCTTCAGGGGCTGATCTCTGATCCCTTCAGGGGCTGATCTCTGATCCCTTCAGGGGCTGATCTCTGATCCCTTCAGGGGCTGATCTCTGATCCCTTCAGGGGCTGATCTCTGATCCCTTCAGGGGCTGATCTCTGATCCCTTCAGGGGCTGATCTCTGATCCCTTCAGGGGCTGATCTCTGATCCCTTCAGGGGCTGATCTCTGATCCCTTCAGGGGCTGATCTCTGATCCCTTCAGGGGCTGATCTCTGATCCCTTCAGGGGCTGATCTCTGATCCCTTCAGGGGCTGATCTCTGGTCCCTTCAGGGGCTGATCTCTGGTCCCTTCAGGGGCTGATCTCTGGTCCCTTCAGGGGCTGATCTCTGGTCCCTTCAGGGGCTGATCTCTGGTCCCTTCAGGGGCTGATCTCTGGTCCCTTCAGGGGCTGATCTCTGGTCCCTTCAGGGGCTGATCTCTGGTCCCTTCAGGGGCTGATCTCTGGTCCCTTCAGGGGCTGATCTCTGGTCCCTTCAGGGGCTGATCTCTGGTCCCTTCAGGGGCTGGTCTCTGGTCCCTTCAGGGGCTGGTCTCTGGTCCCTTCAGGGGCTGGTCTCTGGTCCCTTCAGGGGCTGGTCTCTGGTCCCTTCAGGGGCTGGTCTCTGGTCCCTTCAGGGGCTGGTCTCTGGTCCCTTCAGGGGCTGGTCTCTGGTCCCTTCAGGGGCTGGTCTCTGGTCCCTTCAGGGGCTGGTCTCTGGTCCCTTCAGGGGCTGGTCTCTGGTCCCTTCAGGGGCTGGTCTCTGGTCCCTTCAGGGGCTGGTCTCTGGTCCCTTCAGGGGCTGGTCTCTGATGCACTGGTCCCTTCATGGGCTGCACTGGTCCCTTCATGGGATGGTCTTTGATGCACTGGTCCCTTCAAGGGATGATCTCTGATGCACTGGTCCCTTCAAGGGATGATCTCTGATGCACTGGTCCCTTCATGGGATGGTCTCTGATGCACTGGTCCTTTCATGGGATGGTCTTTGCACTGGTCCCTTCATGGGATGGTCTTTGCACTGGTCCCTTCATGGGATGATCTTGCATACCTCTAATCTGAGTGCTGTGATGCACTGATCCCTTCATGGGATGATCTTGCATACCTCTAATCTGAGTGCTGTGATGCACTGATCCCTTCATGGGATGATCTTTGATGCACTGATCCCTTCATGGGATGATCTTTGATGCACTGGTCCCTTCATGGGATGATCTTTGATGCACTGGTCCCTTCATGGGATGATCTTTGATGCACTGGTCCCTTCATGGGATGGTCTTTGAAGCACTTGTCCTTTCATGGGATGGTCTTTGATGCACTGGTCCCATCATGGGATGGTCTCTGGTGCACTGGTCCCATCATGGGATGGTCTCTGATGCACTGGTCCCATCATGGGATGGTCTCTGATGCACTTGTCCCTTCATGGGATGATCTCTGATGCACTGGTCCCTTCATGGGCTGATCTCTGATCCCTTCAGGGGCTGATCTCTGATGCACTGGTCCCTTCAGGGGCTGCACTGGTCCCTTCATGGGATGGTCTCTGATGCACTGGTCCCTTCATGGGATGGTCTCTGATGCACTGGTCCCTTCATGGGATGGTCTCTGATGCACTGGTCCCTTCATGGGATGGTCTCTGATGCACTGGTCCCTTCATGGGATGGTCTCTGATGCACTGGTCCCTTCATGGGATGGTCTCTGATGCACTGGTCCCTTCATGGGATGGTCTTTGATGCACTGGTCCCTTCATGGGATGATCTGATCCCTTCAGGGGCTGATCTTTGATGCACTGGTTCCTTCATGGGCTGATCTCTGATCCCTTCAGGGGCTGATCTCTGTTGCACTGGTCCCTTCATGGGCTGCACTGGTCCCTTCATGGGATGGTCTCTGATGCACTGGTCCCTTCATGGGATGGTCTCTGATGCACTGGTCCCTTCATGGGATGGTCTCTGATGCACTGGTCCCTTCATGGGATGGTCTCTGATGCACTGGTCCCTTCATGGGATGGTCTCTGATGCACTGGTCCCTTCATGGGATGGTCTCTGATGCACTGGTCCCTTCATGGGATGGTCTCTGATGCACTGGTCCCTTCATGGGATGGTCTCTGATGCACTGGTCCCTTCATGGGATGGTCTCTGATGCACTGGTCCCTTCATGGGCTGGTCTCTGATGCACTGGTCACTTCATGGGCTGATCTCTGATGCACTGGTCACTTCATGGGCTGATCTCTGATGCACTGGTCACTTCATGGGCTGATCTCTTCGGGAATGATCTCTGATGCACTGGTCCCTTCATGGGATGATCCCTGATGCACTGGTCCCTTCATGGGCTGCACTGGTCCCTTCATGGGATGGTCTCTGATGCACTGGTCCCTTCATGCGATGGTCTTTGATGCACTGGTCCCTTCAATGGATGATGTTGCATACCTCTATTCTTAGTGCTGTGATGCACTGGTCCCTTCATGGGATGATCTTTGATGCACTGGTCCCTTCATGGGATGGTCTTTGATGCACTGGTGCCTTCATGGGATGGTCTTTGATGCACTGGTGCCTTCATGGGATGGTCTCTGATGCACTGGTCCCTTCATGGGATGGTCTCTGATGCACTGGTCCCTTCATGGGATGGTCTTTGATGCACTGGTCCCTTCATGGGATGATCTTGCATACATCTAATCTGAGTGCTGTGATGCACTGGTCTTTTCATGGGATGATCTTTGATGCACTGGTCCCTTCATGGGATGATCTTTGATGCACTGGTCCCTTCATGGGATGATCTTTGATGCACTGGTTCCTTCATGGGATGATCTTTAATGCTGGTCCCTTCATGGGATTATCTCTTGTCCTTTCATGGGATGATCTCTGGTGCACTGGTCCCTTCATGGGCTGATCTCTGGTGCACTGGTCCCTTCATGGGATGGTCTCTGATGCACTGGTCCCTTCATGGGATGATCTCTGATGCACTGGTCCCTTCATGGGATGATTTCTGATGCGCTGGTCCCTTCATGGGATGATTTCTGATGCGCTGGTCCCTTCATGGGATGATTTCTGATGCGCTGGTCCCTTCATGGGATGATTTCTGATGCGCTGGTCCCTTCATGGGATGATTTCTGATGCGCTGGTCCCTTCATGGGATGATTTCTGATGCGCTGGTCCCTTCATGGGATGATTTCTGATGCGCTGGTCCCTTCATGGGATGATTTCTGATGCGCTGGTCCCTTCATGGGATGATCCGTGATGCGCTGGTCCCTTCATGGGATGATCCGTGATGCGCTGGTCCCTTCATGGGATGGTCTTTGATGCACTGGTCCCTTCAAGGGATGATCTCTGATGCACTGGTCCCTTCAAGGGATGATCTCTGATGCACTGGTCCCTTCATGGGATGGTCTCTGATGCACTGGTCCTTTCATGGGATGGTCTTTGCACTGGTCCCTTCATGGGATGGTCTCTGATGCACTGGTCCTTTCATGGGATGGTCTTTGCACTGGTCCCTTCATGGGATGATCTTGCATACCTCTAATCTGAGTGCTGTGATGCACTGATCCCTTCATGGGATGATCTTGCATACCTCTAATCTGAGTGCTGTGATGCACTGATCCCTTCATGGGATGATCTTTGATGCACTGATCCCTTCATGGGATGATCTTTGATGCACTGGTCCCTTCATGGGATGATCTTTGATGCACTGGTCCCTTCATGGGATGATCTTTGATGCACTGGTCCCTTCATGGGATGGTCTTTGAAGCACTTGTCCTTTCATGGGATGGTCTTTGATGCACTGGTCCCATCATGGGATGGTCTCTGGTGCACTGGTCCCATCATGGGATGGTCTCTGATGCACTGGTCCCATCATGGGATGGTCTCTGATGCACTTGTCCCTTCATGGGATGATCTCTGATGCACTGGTCCCTTCATGGGCTGATCTCTGATCCCTTCAGGGGCTGATCTCTGATGCACTGGTCCCTTCAGGGGCTGCACTGGTCCCTTCATGGGATGGTCTCTGATGCACTGGTCCCTTCATGGGATGGTCTCTGATGCACTGGTCCCTTCATGGGATGGTCTCTGATGCACTGGTCCCTTCATGGGATGGTCTCTGATGCACTGGTCCCTTCATGGGATGGTCTTTGATGCACTGGTCCCTTCATGGGATGATCTGATCCCTTCAGGGGCTGATCTTTGATGCACTGGTTCCTTCATGGGCTGATCTCTGATCCCTTCAGGGGCTGATCTCTGTTGCACTGGTCCCTTCATGGGCTGCACTGGTCCCTTCATGGGATGGTCTCTGATGCACTGGTCCCTTCATGGGATGGTCTCTGATGCACTGGTCCCTTCATGGGATGGTCTCTGATGCACTGGTCCCTTCATGGGATGGTCTCTGATGCACTGGTCCCTTCATGGGATGGTCTCTGATGCACTGGTCCCTTCATGGGATGGTCTCTGATGCACTGGTCCCTTCATGGGATGGTCTCTGATGCACTGGTCCCTTCATGGGATGGTCTCTGATGCACTGGTCCCTTCATGGGATGGTCTCTGATGCACTGGTCCCTTCATGGGATGGTCTCTGATGCACTGGTCCCTTCATGGGATGGTCTCTGATGCACTGGTCACTTCATGGGCTGATCTCTGATGCACTGGTCACTTCATGGGCTGATCTCTGATGCACTGGTCACTTCATGGGCTGATCTCTTCGGGAATGATCTCTGATGCACTGGTCCCTTCATGGGATGATCCCTGATGCACTGGTCCCTTCATGGGCTGCACTGGTCCCTTCATGGGATGGTCTCTGATGCACTGGTCCCTTCATGCGATGGTCTTTGATGCACTGGTCCCTTCAATGGATGATGTTGCATACCTCTATTCTTAGTGCTGTGATGCACTGGTCCCTTCATGGGATGATCTTTGATGCACTGGTCCCTTCATGGGATGGTCTTTGATGCACTGGTGCCTTCATGGGATGGTCTTTGATGCACTGGTGCCTTCATGGGATGGTCTCTGATGCACTGGTCCCTTCATGGGATGGTCTCTGATGCACTGGTCCCTTCATGGGATGGTCTTTGATGCACTGGTCCCTTCATGGGATGATCTTGCATACATCTAATCTGAGTGCTGTGATGCACTGGTCTTTTCATGGGATGATCTTTGATGCACTGGTCCCTTCATGGGATGATCTTTGATGCACTGGTCCCTTCATGGGATGATCTTTGATGCACTGGTTCCTTCATGGGATGATCTTTAATGCTGGTCCCTTCATGGGATTATCTCTTGTCCTTTCATGGGATGATCTCTGGTGCACTGGTCCCTTCATGGGCTGATCTCTGGTGCACTGGTCCCTTCATGGGATGGTCTCTGATGCACTGGTCCCTTCATGGGATGATCTCTGATGCACTGGTCCCTTCATGGGATGATTTCTGATGCGCTGGTCCCTTCATGGGATGATTTCTGATGCGCTGGTCCCTTCATGGGATGATTTCTGATGCGCTGGTCCCTTCATGGGATGATTTCTGATGCGCTGGTCCCTTCATGGGATGATTTCTGATGCGCTGGTCCCTTCATGGGATGATTTCTGATGCGCTGGTCCCTTCATGGGATGATTTCTGATGCGCTGGTCCCTTCATGGGATGATTTCTGATGCGCTGGTCCCTTCATGGGATGATCCGTGATGCGCTGGTCCCTTCATGGGATGATCCGTGATGCGCTGGTCCCTTCATGGGATGATCCGTGATGCGCTGGTCCCTTCATGGGATGATCTGTGATGCGCTGGTCCCTTCATGGGATGATCTGTGATGCGCTGGTCCCTTCATGGGATGATCTCTGGTGCGCTGGTCCCTTCATGGGATGATCTCTGGTACGCTGGTCCCTTCATGGGATGATCTCTGGTACACTGGTCCCTTCATGGGATGATCTTTGCTACACTGGTCCCTTCATGGGATGATTTTGCATACCTCTAATCTGAGTGCTGTGATGCACTGGTCCCTTCATGAGATGATCTCTGATGCACTGGTCCCTTCATGAGATCATCTGATGCGCTGGTCCCTTCATGGGATGATCTCTGATGCGCTGGTCCCTTCATGGGATGATCTCTGATGCGCTGGTCCCTTCATGGGATGATCTCTGATGCGCTGGTCCCTTCATGGGATGATCTCTGATGCGCTGGTCCCTTCATGGGATGATCTCTGATGCGCTGGTCCCTTCATGGGATGATCCGTGATGCGCTGGTCCCTTCATGGGATGATCCGTGATGCGCTGGTCCCTTCATGGGATGATCCGTGATGCGCTGGTCCCTTCATGGGATGATCCGTGATGCGCTGGTCCCTTCATGGGATGATCCGTGATGCGCTGGTCCCTTCATGGGATGATCTGTGATGCGCTGGTCCCTTCATGGGATGATCTCTGATGCGCTGGTCCCTTCATGGGATGATCTTGCATAACTCTAATCTGAGTGCTGTGATGCACTGGTCCCTTCATGGGATGATCTTGCATACCACTAATCTGAGTGATGTGATGCACTGGTCCCTTCATGGGATGATCTCTGATGCACTGGTCCCTTCATGGGATGATCTCTGATGCACTGGTCTTTTCATGGGATGATCTCTGATGCACTGGTCCCTCAATGGGATGATCTCTGATGCACTGGTCCCTCAATGGGGTGATCTCTGATGCACTGGTCCCTCAATGGGGTGATCTCTGATGCACTGGTCCCTTCATGGGATGATCTCTGATGCACTGGTTCCTTCATGGGCTGATCTCTGATCCCTTCAGGTGCTGATCTTTGATGCGCTGGTCCCTTCATGGGATGATCTCTGATGCGCTGGTCCCTTCATGGGATGATCTCTGATGCGCTGGTCCCTTCATGGGATGATCTTGCATAACTCTAATCTGAGTGCTGTGATGCACTGGTCCCTTCATGGGATGATCTTGCATACCACTAATCTGAGTGATGTGATGCACTGGTCCCTTCATGGGATGATCTCTGATGCACTGGTTCTTTCATGGGATGATCTCTGATGCGCTGGTCCCTTCATAGAGATGATCTCTAATGCGTTGGACCCTTCATGGGATGATCTTGCATAGCTCTAATCTGAGTGCTGTGATGCACTGGGCCCTTCATGGGATGATCTCTGATGCACTGGGCCCTTCATGGGATGATCTCTGATGCACTGGGCCCTTCATGGGATGATCTCTGATGCACTGGGCCCTTCATGGGATGCACTGGGCCCTTCATGGGATGCACTGGGCCCTTCATGGGATGATCTTGCATACCTCTAATCTGCGTGCTGTGATGCACTGGTCCCTTCATGGGATGGTCTCTGATGCACTGGTCCCTTCACAGGATGATCTCTGATGCACTGGTCCCTTCACGGGATGATCTCTGATGCACTGGTCCCTTCATGGGATAATCTCTGATGCACTGGCCCCCTTATGGGCTGATCTCTGATCCCTTCAGGGGCTGATCTCTGATGCACTGGTCCCTTCATGGGCTGCACTGGTCCCTTCATGGGATGGTCACTGATGCACTGGTCCCTTCATGGGATGATCTCTGATGCACTGGTCCCTTCATGGGATGATCTCTGATGCACTGGTCTTTTCATGGGATGATCTCTGATGCACTGGTCCCTCAATGGGATGATCTCTGATGCACTGGTCCCTCAATGGGGTGATCTCTGATGCACTGGTCCCTTCATGGGATGATCTCTGATGCACTGGTTCCTTCATGGGCTGATCTCTGATCCCTTCAGGTGCTGATCTTTGATGCACTGGTTCCTTCATGGGCTGATCTCTGATCCCTTCAGGGGCTGATCTCTGATGCACTGGTCCCTTCATGGGCTGCACTGGTCCCTTCATGGGATGGTCTTTGATGCACTGGTCCCTTCATGGGATGGTCTTTGATGCACTGGTCCCTTCATGGGATGATCTCTGATGCACTGGTCCCTTCATGGGATGATCTCTGATGCACTGGTCCCTTCATGGGCTGATCTCTGATCCCTTCAGGGGCTGATCTCTGATGCACTGGTCCCTTCATGGGATGATCTGATGCACTGGTCCCTTTATGGGATGATCTCTGATGCACTGGTCCCTTCATGGGATGATCTCTGCACTGGTCCCTTGATGGGATGATCTTGCATACCTCTAGGATGGGCTTTGATGCACTGGTCCCTTCATGGGATGGTCTTTGATGCACTGGTCCCTTCATGGGATGGTCTTTGATGAATTTGTCCCTTCATGGGATGGTCTTTGATGCATTGGTCCCTTCATGGGATGGTCTTTGATGCACTGGTCCCTTCATGGGATGATCTCTGATCCCTTCAGGGGCTGATCTTTGATGCACTGGTTCCTTCATGGGATGATCTCTGATCCCTTCAGGGGCTGATCTCTGATGCACTGGTCCCTTCATGGGATGGTCTTTGATGCACTGGTCCCTTTATGGGATGGTCTTTGATGCACTGGTCCCTTCATGGGATGATCTCTGACGCACTGGTCCCTTCATGGGATGATCTCTGATGCACTGGTCCCTTCATGGGATGATCTCTGATGCACTGGCCCCCTTATGGGCTGATCTCTGATCCATTCAGGGGCTGATCTCTGATGCACTGGTCCCTTCATGGGATGGTCACTGATGCACTGGTCCCTTCATGGGATGGTCACTGATGCACTGGTCCCTTCATGGGATGGTCACTGATGCACTGGTCCCTTCATGGGATGGTCACTGATGCACTGGTCCCTTCATGGGATGGTCACTGATGCACTGGTCCCTTCATGGGATGGTCACTGATGCACTGGTCCCTTCATGGGATGGTCACTGATGCACTGGTCCCTTCATGGGATGGTCACTGATGCACTGGTCCCTTCATGGGATGGTCACTGGTGCACTGGTCCCTTCATGGGATGGTCACTGGTGCACTGGTCCCTTCATGGGATGGTCTCTGGTGCACTGGTCCCTTCATGGGATGATCTCTGGTGCACTGGTCTTTTCATGGGATGATCTCTGATGCACTGATCCCTTCAGGGGCTGATCTCTGATCCCTTCAGGGGCTGATCTCTGATCCCTTCAGGGGCTGATCTCTGATCCCTTCAGGGGCTGATCTCTGATCCCTTCAGGGGCTGATCTCTGGTCCCTTCAGGGGCTGATCTCTGATCCCTTCAGGGGCTGATCTCTGGTCCCTTCAGGGGCTGATCTCTGGTCCCTTCAGGGGCTGATCTCTGGTCCCTTCAGGGGCTGATCTCTGGTCCCTTCAGGGGCTGATCTCTGGTCCCTTCAGGGGCTGATCTCTGGTCCCTTCAGGGGCTGATCTCTGGTCCCTTCAGGGGCTGATCTCTGGTCCCTTCAGGGGCTGATCTCTGGTCCCTTCAGGGGCTGATCTCTGGTCCCTTCAGGGGCTGATCTCTGGTCCCTTCAGGGGCTGATCTCTGGTCCCTTCAGGGGCTGATCTCTGGTCCCTTCAGGGGCTGATCTCTGGTCCCTTCAGGGGCTGATCTCTGGTCCCTTCAGGGGCTGATCTCTGGTCCCTTCAGGGGCTGATCTCTGGTCCCTTCAGGGGCTGATCTCTGGTCCCTTCAGGGGCTGATCTCTGGTCCCTTCAGGGGCTGATCTCTGGTCCCTTCAGGGGCTGATCTCTGGTCCCTTCAGGGGCTGATCTCTGGTCCCTTCAGGGGCTGATCTCTGGTCCCTTCAGGGGCTGATCTCTGGTCCCTTCAGGGGCTGATCTCTGGTCCCTTCAGGGGCTGATCTCTGGTCCCTTCAGGGGCTGATCTCTGGTCCCTTCAGGGGCTGATCTCTGGTCCCTTCAGGGGCTGATCTCTGGTCCCTTCAGGGGCTGATCTCTGGTCCCTTCAGGGGCTGATCTCTGGTCCCTTCAGGGGCTGATCTCTGGTCCCTTCAGGGGCTGATCTCTGGTCCCTTCAGGGGCTGATCTCTGGTCCCTTCAGGGGCTGATCTCTGGTCCCTTCAGGGGCTGATCTCTGGTCCCTTCAGGGGCTGATCTCTGGTCCCTTCAGGGGCTGATCTCTGGTCCCTTCAGGGGCTGATCTCTGGTCCCTTCAGGGGCTGATCTCTGGTCCCTTCAGGGGCTGATCTCTGGTCCCTTCAGGGGCTGATCTCTGATGCTCTGGTCCCTTCAGGGGCTGATCTCTGATGCACTGGTCCCTTCATGGGCTGATCTCTGATGCACTGGTCCCTTCATGGGCTGATCTCTGATGCACTGGTCCCTTCATGGGCTGATCGCTGATGCACTGGTCCCTTCATGGGCTGATCGCTGATGCACTGGTCCCTTCATGGGCTGATCACTGGTCCCTTAAGGGGCTGATCTCTGATCCCTTAAGGGGCTGATCTCTGATCCCTTAAGGGGCTGATCTCTGATCCCTTAAGGGGCTGATCTCTGATCCCTTAAGGGGCTGATCTCTGATCCCTTCAGGGGCTGATCTCTGATCCCTTCAGGGGCTGATCTCTGATCCCTTCAGGGGCTGATCTCTGATCCCTTCAGGGGCTGATCTCTGATCCCTTCAGGGGCTGATCTCTGATCCCTTCAGGGGCTGATCTCTGATCCCTTCAGGGGCTGATCTCTGATCCCTTCAGGGGCTGATCTCTGATCCCTTCAGGGGCTGATCTTTGATGCACTGGTCCCTTCATGGGCTGATCTCTGATCCCTTCAGGGGCTGATCTTTGATGCACTGGTCCCTTCATGGGCTGATCTCTGATCCCTTAAGGGGCTGATCTCTGATGCACTGGTCCCTTCATGGGCTGCACTGGTCCCTTCATGGGATGGTCTTTGATGCACTGGTCCCTTCATTGGATGGTATTTGATGCACTGGTCCCTTCATGGGATGGTATTTGATGCACTGGTCCCTTCATGGGATGATCTCTGATGCACTGGTCCCTTCATGGGATGATCTCTGCACTGGTCCCTTCATGGGATGATCTCTGATGCACTGGTCCCTTCATGGGATGATCTCTGATGCACTGGTCCCTTCATGGGATGATCTCTGATGCACTGGTCCCTTCATGGGATGGTCTTTGATGCACTGGTCCTTTCATGGGATGGTCTTTGCACTGGTCCCTTCATGGGATGATCTTGCATACCTCTAATCTGAGTGCTGTGATGCACTGATCCCTTCATGGGATGATCTTTGATGCACTGATCCCTTCATGGGATGATCTTTGATGCACTGGTCCCTTCATGGGCTGATCTCTGATGCACTGGTCCCTTCATGCGATGGTCTTTGATGCACTGGTCCCTTCATGGGATGGTCTTTGATGCACTGGTCCCTTCATGGGATGATCTTTGATGCACTGGTCCCTTCATGGGATGATCTTTGATGCGCTGGTCCCTTCATGGGATGGTCTTTGAAGCACTTGTCCCTTCATGGGATGGTCTTTGATGCACTGGTCCTTTCATGGGATGGTCTTTGATGCTTTGGTCCCTTCATGGGATGGTCTCTGGTGCACTGGTCCCTTCATGGGATGGTCTCTGATGCACTGGTCCCATCATGGGATGATCTCTGATGCACTTGTCCCTTCATGGGATGATCTCTGATGCACTGGTCCCTTCATGGGCTGATCTCTGATCCCTTCAGGGGATGATCTCTGATGCACTGGTCCCTTCAGGGGCTGCACTGGTCCCTTCATGGGATGGTCTCTGATGCACTGGTCCCTTCATGGGATGGTCTCTGATGCACTGGTCCCTTCATGGGATGGTCTCTGATGCACTGGTCCCTTCATGGGATGGTCTCTGATGCACTGGTCCCTTCATGGGATGGTCTCTGATGCACTGGTCCCTTCATGGGATGATCTGATCCCTTCAGGGGCTGATCTTTGATGCACTGGTTCCTTCATGGGCTGATCTCTGATCCCTTCAGGGGCTGATCTCTGATGCACTGGTCCCTTCATGGGCTGCACTGGTCCCTTCATGGGATGGTCTCTGATGCACTGGTCCCTTCATGGGATGGTCTCTGATGCACTGGTCCCTTCATGGGATGGTCTTTGATGCACTGGTCCCTTCATGGGATGATCTCTTGTCCTTTCATGGGATGATCTTTGCACTGGTCCCTTCATGGGCTGCACTGGTCCCTTCATGGGCTGATCTCTGGTGCACTGGTCCCTTCAGGGGCTGATCTCTGATGCACTGGTCACTTCATGGGCTGATCTCTTCAAGGGAATGATCTCTGATGCACTGGTCCCTTCATGGGCTGCACTGGTCCCTTCATGGGATGGTCTCTGATGCACTGGTCCCTTCATGCGATGGTCTTTGATGCACTGGTCCCTTCAATGGATGATGTTGCATACCTCTATTCTTAGTGCTGTGATGCACTGGTCCCTTCATGGGATGATCTTTGATGCACTGGTCCCTTCATGGGATGGTCTTTGATGCACTGGTCCCTTCATGGGATGGTCTTTGATGCACTGGTGCCTTCATGGGATGGTCTCTAATGCACTGGTCCCTTCATGGGATGGTCTCTGATGCACTGGTCCCTTCATGGGATGGTCTTTGATGCACTGGTCCCTTCATGGGATGATCTTGCATACATCTAATCTGAGTGCTGTGATGCACTGGTCTTTTCATGGGATGATCTTTGATGCACTGATCCCTTCATGGGATGATCTTTGATGCACTGGTCCCTTCATGGGATGATCTTTGATGCACTGGTTCCTTCATGGGATGATCTTTAATGCTGGTCCCTTCATGGGATGATCTCTTGTCCTTTCATGGGATGATCTTTGATGCACTGGTCCCTTCATGGGCTGCACTGGTCCCTTCATGGGCTGATCTCTGGTGCACTGGTCCCTTCATGGGATGGTCTCTGATGCACTGGTCCCTTCATGGGATGATCTCTGATGCACTGGTCCCTTCATGGGATGATCTCTGATGCACTGGCCCCTTCATGGGATGATCCCTGATGATCTGGCCCCTTCATGGGATGATCCCTGATGATCTGGCCCCTTCATGGGATGATCCCTGATGATCTGGCCCCTTCATGGGATGATTTCTGATGCGCTGGTCCCTTCATGGGATGATTTCTGATGCGCTGGTCCCTTCATGGGATGATTTCTGATGCGCTGGTCCCTTCATGGGATGATTTCTGATGCGCTGGTCCCTTCATGGGATGATTTCTGATGCGCTGGTCCCTTCATGGGATGATTTCTGATGCGCTGGTCCCTTCATGGGATGATCTGTGATGCGCTGGTCCCTTCATGGGATGATCTGTGATGCGCTGGTCCCTTCATGGGATGATCTGTGATGCGCTGGTCCCTTCATGGGATGATCTCTGGTGCGCTGGTCCCTTCATGGGATGATCTCTGGTACACTGGTCCCTTCATGGGATGATCTTTGCTACACTGGTCCCTTCATGGGATGATTTTGCATACCTCTAATCTGAGTGCTGTGATGTACTGGTCCCTTCATGAGATGATCTCTGATGCGCTGGTCCCTTCATGAGATCATCTGATGCGCTGGTCCCTTCATGGGATGATCTCTGATGCGCTGGTCCCTTCATGGGATGATCTCTGATGCGCTGGTCCCTTCATGGGATGATCAGTGATGCGCTGGTCCCTTCATGGGATGATCCGTGATGCGCTGGTCCCTTCATGGGATGATCTGTGATGCGCTGGTCCCTTCATGGGATGATCTGTGATGCGCTGGTCCCTTCATGGGATGATCTGTGATGCGCTGGTCCCTTCATGGGATGATCTGTGATGCGCTGGTCCCTTCATGGGATGATCTGTGATGCGCTGGTCCCTTCATGGGATGATCTGTGATGCGCTGGTCCCTTCATGGGATGATCTGTGATGCGCTGGTCCCTTCATGGGATGATCTGTGATGCGCTGGTCCCTTCATGGGATGATCTGTGATGCGCTGGTCCCTTCATGGGATGATCTGTGATGCGCTGGTCCCTTCATGGGATGATCTGTGATGCGCTGGTCCCTTCATGGGATGATCTGTGATGCGCTGGTCCCTTCATGGGATGATCTGTGATGCGCTGGTCCCTTCATGGGATGATCTCTGATGCGCTGGTCCCTTCATGGGATGATCTGTGATGCGCTGGTCCCTTCATGGGATGATCTGTGATGCGCTGGTCCCTTCATGGGATGATCTGTGATGCGCTGGTCCCTTCATGGGATGATCTGTGATGCGCTGGTCCCTTCATGGGATGGTCTTTGATGCATTGGTCCCTTCATGGGATGGTCTTTGATGCACTGGTCCCTTCATGGGATGATCTCTGATGCACTGGTTCTTTCATGGGATGATCTCTGATGCGCTGGTCCCTTCATAGAGATGATCTCTAATGCGTTGGACCCTTCATGGGATGATCTTGCATAGCTCTAATATGAGTGCTGTGATGCACTGGGCCCTTCATGGGATGATCTCTGATGCACTTGGCCCTTCATGGGATGATCTCTGATGCACTGGGCCCTTCATGGGATGATCTCTGATGCACTGGGCCCTTCATGGGATGCACTGGGCCCTTCATGGGATGCACTGGTCCCTTCATGGGATGATCTTGCATACCTCTAATCTGCGTGCTGTGATGCACTGGTCCCTTCACGGGATGGTCTCTGATGCACTGGTCCCTTCATGGGATGATCTCTGATGCACTGGTCCCTTCATGGGATGATCTCTGATGCACTGGTCCCTTCATGGGATGATCTCTGATGCACTGGTCCCTTCATGGGATGATCTCTGATGCACTGGTCCCTTCATGGGATGATCTCTGATGCACTGGTCCCTTCATGGGATGATCTCTGATGCACTGGTCCCTCAATGGGATGATCTCTGATGCACTGGTCCCTTCATGGGATGATCTCTGATGCACTGGTCCCTTCATGGGCTGATCTCTGATCCCTTCAGGGGCTGATCTTTGATGCACTAGTTCCTTCATGGGCTGATCTCTGATCCCTTCAGGGGCTGATCTCTGATGCACTGGTCCCTTCATGGGCTGCACTGGTCCCTTCATGGGATGGTCTTTGATGCACTGGTCCCTTCATGGGATGATCTCTGATGCACTGGTCCCTTCATGGGATGATCTCTGATGCACTGGTCCCTTCATGGGCTGATCTCTGATCCCTTCAGGGGCTGATCTCTGATGCCCTGGTCCCTTCATGGGATGATCTGATGCACTGGTCCCTTTATGGGATGATCTCTGATGCACTGGTCCCTTCATGGGATGATCTCTGCACTGGTCCCTTCATGGGATGATCTTGCATACCTCTAGGATGGTCTTTGATGCACTGGTCCCTTCATGGGATGGTCTTTGATGCACTGGTCCCTTCATGGGATGGTCTTTGATGAATTTGTCCCTTCATGGGATGGTCTTTGATGCATTGGTCCCTTCATGGGATGGTCTTTGATGCACTGGTCCCTTCATGGGATGATCTCTGATCCCTTCAGGGGCTGATCTTTGATGCACTGGTTCCTTCATGGGATGATCTCTGATCCCTTCAGGGGCTGATCTCTGATGCACTGGTCCCTTCATGTGCTGCACTGGTCCCTTCATGGGATGGTCTCTGATGCACTGGTCCCTTCATGGGATGGTCTTTGATGCACTGGTCCCTTTATGGGATGGTCTTTGATGCACTGGTCCCTTTATGGGATGGTCTTTGATGCACTGGTCCCTTTATGGGATGGTCTTTGATGCACTGGTCCCTTCATGGGATGATCTCTGACGCACTGGTCCCTTCATGGGATGATCTCTGACGCACTGGTCCCTTCATGGGATGATCTCTGATGCACTGGTCCCTTCATGGGATGTTCTCTGATGCACTGGCCCCCTTATGGGCTGATCTCTGATCCATTCAGGGGCTGATCTCTGATGCACTGGTCCCTTCATGGGATGGTCACTGATGCACTGGTCCCTTCATGGGATGGTCACTGATGCACTGGTCCCTTCATGGGATGGTCACTGATGCACTGGTCCCTTCATGGGATGGTCACTGATGCACTGGTCCCTTCATGGGATGGTCACTGATGCACTGGTCCCTTCATGGGATGATCTCTGATGCACTGGTCTTTTCATGGGATGATCTCTGATGCACTGGTCTTTTCATGGGATGATCTCTGATGCACTGGTCTTTTCATGGGATGATCTCTGATGCACTGGTCTTTTCATGGGATGATCTCTGATGCACTGGTCTTTTCATGGGATGATCTCTGATGCACTGGTCTTTTCATGGGATGATCTCTGATGCACTGGTCTTTTCATGGGATGATCTCTGATGCACTGGTCTTTTCATGGGATGATCTCTGATGCACTGGTCTTTTCATGGGATGATCTCTGATGCACTGGTCCCTTCAGGGGCTGATCTCTGATCCCTTCAGGGGCTGATCTCTGATCCCTTCAGGGGCTGATCTCTGATCCCTTCAGGGGCTGATCTCTGATCCCTTCAGGGGCTGATCTCTGATCCCTTCAGGGGCTGATCTCTGATCCCTTCAGGGGCTGATCTCTGATCCCTTCAGGGGCTGATCTCTGATCCCTTCAGGGGCTGATCTCTGATCCCTTCAGGGGCTGATCTCTGATCCCTTCAGGGGCTGATCTCTGATCCCTTCAGGGGCTGATCTCTGATCCCTTCAGGGGCTGATCTCTGATCCCTTCAGGGGCTGATCTCTGGTCCCTTCAGGGGCTGATCTCTGGTCCCTTCAGGGGCTGATCTCTGATGCACTGGTCCCTTCATGGGATGGTCTTTGATGCACTGGTCCCTTCATGGGATGGTCTTTGATGCACTGGTCCCTTCATGGGATGGTCTCTGATGCACTGGTCCCTTCATGGGATGGTCTCTGATGCACTGGTCCCTTCATGGGATGGTCTTTGATCCCTTCAGGGGCTGATCTCTGATGCACTGGTCCCTTCATGGGATGATCTCTGATGCACTGGTCCCTTCATGGGATGGTCTCTGATGCACTGGTCCCTTCATGGGATGGTCTCTGATGCACTGGTCCCTTCATGGGATGGTCTCTGATGCACTGGTCCCTTCATGGGATGGTCTCTGATGCACTGGTCCCTTCATGGGATGGTCTCTGATGCACTGGTCCCTTCATGGGATGGTCTCTGATGCACTGGTCCCTTCATGGGATGGTCTTTGATGCACTGGTCCTTTCATGGGATGATCTTTGATGCACTGGTCCCTTCATGGGATGATCTTTGATGCACTGGTCCCTTCATGGGATGATCTTTGATGCACTTGTCCCTTCATGGGATGGTCTTTGATGCACTGGTCCTTTCATGGGATGGTCTTTGGTGCACTGGTCCCTTCATGGGATGGTCTCTGGTGCACTGGTCCCTTCATGGGATGGTCTCTGATGCACTGGTCCCATCATGGGATGATCTCTGATGCACTTGTCCCTTCATGGGATGATCTCTGATGCACTGGTCCCTTCATGGGCTGATCTCTGATCCCTTCAGGGGCTGATCTCTGATGCACTGGTCCCTTCAGGGGCTTCACTGGTCCCTTCATGGGATGGTCTCTGATGCACTGGTCCCTTCATGGGATGGTCTCTGATGCACTGGTCCCTTCATGGGATGGTCTCTGATGCACCGGTCCCTTCATGGGATGGTCTCTGATGCACTGGTCCCTTCATGGGATGGTCTTTGATGCACTGGTCCCTTCATGGGATGATCTGATCCCTTCAGGGGCTGATCTTTGATGCACTGGTTCCTTCATGGGCTGATCTCTGATGCACTGGTCCCTTCATGGGCTGCACTGGTCCCTTCATGGGATGGTCTCTGATGCACTGGTCCCTTCATGGGATGGTCTCTGATGCACTGGTCCCTTCATGGGATGGTCTCTGATGCACTGGTCCCTTCATGGGATGGTCTCTGATGCACTGGTCCCTTCATGGGATGGTCTCTGATGCACTGGTCCCTTCATGGGCTGATCTCTGATCCCTTCAGGGGCTGATCTCTGATGCACTGGTCACTTCATGGGCTGATCTCTTCAAGGGGATGATCCCTGATGCACTGGTCCCTTCATGGGATGATCCCTGATGCACTGGTCCCTTCATGGGCTGCACTGGTCTCTTCATGGGATGGTCTGTGATGCACTGGTCCCTTCATGCGATGGTCTTTGATGCACTGGTCCCTTCAATGGATGATGTTGCATACCTCTATTCTTAGTGCTGTGATGCACTGGTCCCTTCATGGGATGATCTTTGATGCACTGGTCCCTTCATGGGATGATCTTTGATGCACTGGTCCCTTCATGGGATGATCTGTGATGCGCTGGTCCCTTCATGGGATGATCTCTGGTGCACTGGTCCCTTCATGGGATGATCTCTGGTGCGCTGGTCCTTTCATGGGATGATCTCTGGTACACTGGTCCCTTCATGGGATGATTTTGCATACCTCTAATCTGAGTGCTGTGATGTACTGGTCCCTTCATGGGATGATCTCTGATGCGCTGGTCCCTTCATGGGATGATCAGTGATGCGCTAGTCCCTTCATGGGATGATCCGTGATGCGCTGGTCCCTTCATGGGATGATCCGTGATGCGCTGGTCCCTTCATGGGATGATCCGTGATGCGCTGGTCCCTTCATGGGATGATCCGTGATGCGCTGGTCCCTTCATGGGATGATCTGTGATGTGCTGGTCCCTTCATGGGATGATCTGTGATGCGCTGGTCCCTTCATGGGATGATCTGTGATGCGCTGGTCCCTTCATGGGATGATCTGTGATGCGCTGGTCCCTTCATGGGATGATCTGTGATGCGCTGGTCCCTTCATGGGATGATCTGTGATGCGCTGGTCCCTTCATGGGATGATCTGTGATGCGCTGGTCCCTTCATGGGATGATCTGTGATGCGCTGGTCCCTTCATGGGATGATCTGTGATGCGCTGGTCCCTTCATGGGATGATCTGTGATGCGCTGGTCCCTTCATGGGATGATCTGTGATGCGCTGGTCCCTTCATGGGATGATCTGTGATGCACTGGTCCCTTCATGGGATGATCTCTGATGCACTGGTGTCTCTGATGCACTGGTCCCTTTATGGGATGATCTCTGCACCGGTCCCTTCATGGGATTATCTTGCATACCACTAATCTGAGTGATGTGATGCACTGGTCCCTTCATGGGATGATCTCTGATGCACTGGTTCTTTCATGGGATTATCTCTGATGCGCTGGTCCCTTCATAGAGATGATCTCTAATGCGTTGGACCCTTCATGGGATGATCTTGCATAGCTCTAATCTGAGTGCTGTGATGCACTGGGCCCTTCATGGGATGATCTCTGATGCACTGGGCCCTTCATGGGATGATCTCTGATGCACTGGGCCCTTCATGGGATGATCTCTGATGCACTGGGCCCTTCATGGGATGCACTGGTCCCTTCATGGGATGATCTTGCATACCTCTAATCTGCGTGCTGTGATGCACTGGTCCCTTCATGGGATGGTCTCTGATGCACTGGTCCCTTCACGGGATGATCTCTGATGCACTGGTCCCTTCACGGGATGATCTCTGATGCACTGGTCCCTTCATGGGATAATCTCTGATGCACTGGCCCCCTTATGGGCTGATCTCTGATCCCTTCAGGGGCTGATCTCTGATGCACTGGTCCCTTCATGGGCTGCACTGGTCCCTTCATGGGATGGTCACTGATGCACTGGTCCCTTCATGGGATGATCTCTGATGCACTGGTCCCTTCATGGGATGATCTCTGATGCACTGGTCTTTTCATGGGATGATCTCTGATGCACTGGTCCCTCAATGGGATGATCTCTGATGCACTGGTCCCTCAATGGGATGATCTCTGATGCACTGGTCCCTTCATGGGATGATCTCTGATGCACTGGTCCCTTCATGGGCTGATCTCTGATCCCTTCAGGGGCTGATCTTTGATGCACTGGTTCCTTCATGGGCTGATCTCTGATCCCTTCAGGGGCTGATCTCTGATGCACTGGTCCCTTCATGGGCTGCACTGGTCCCTTCATGGGATGGTCTTTGATGCACTGGTCCCTTCATGGGATGGTCTTTGATGCACTGGTCCCTTCATGGGATGATCTCTGATGCACTGGTCCCTTCATGGGATGATCTCTGATGCACTGGTCCCTTCATGGGCTGATCTCTGATCCCTTCAGGGGCTGATCTCTGATGCACTGGTCCCTTCATGGGATGATCTGATGCACTGGTCCCTTCGTGGGATGATCTGATGCACTGGTCCCTTTGTGGGATGATCTCTGATGCACTGGTCCCTTCATGGGATGATCTTGCATACCTCTAGGATGGTCTTTGATGCACTGGTCCCTTCATGGGATGGTCTTTGATGCACTGGTCCCTTCATGGGATGGTCTTTGATGAATTTGTCCCTTCATGGGATGGTCTTTGATGCACTGGTCCCTTCATGGGATGGTCTTTGATGCACTGGTCCCTTCATGGGATGGTCTTTGATGCACTGGTCCCTTCATGGGATGATCTCTGATGCACTGGTCCCTTCATGGGATGATCTCTGATGCACTGGTCCCTTCATGGGATGATCTCTGATGCACTGGTCCCTTCATGGGCTGATCTCTGATCCCTTCAGGGGCTGATCTCTGATGCACTGGTCCCTTCATGGGCTGCACTGGTCCCTTCATGGGATGGTCTTTGATGCACTGGTCCCTTCATGGGATGGTCTTTGATGCACTGGTCCCTTCATGGGATGGTCTTTGATGCACTGGTCCCTTCATGGGATGGTCTTTGATGCACTGGTCCCTTCATGGGATGGTCTTTGATGCACTGGTCCCTTCATGGGATGATCTCTGATGCACTGGTGTCTCTGATGCACTGGTCCCTTCATGGGATGATCTCTGCACCGGTCCCTTCATGGGATGATCTTGCATACCACTAATCTGAGTGATGTGATGCACTGGTCCCTTCATGGGATGATCTCTGATGCACTGGTTCTTTCATGGGATGATCTCTAATGCGTTGGACCCTTCATGGGATGATCTTGCATAGCTCTAATCTGGTGCTGTGATGCACTGCTCCCTTCATGGGATGATCTAGCGTACCTGTAATCTGAGTGCTGTGATGCACTGGGCCCTTCATGGGATGATCTCTGATGCACTGGGCCCTTCATGGGATGATCTCTGATGCACTGGGCCCTTCATGGGATGATCTCTGATGCACTGGGCCCTTCATGGGATGATCTCTGATGCACTGGGCCCTTCATGGGATGCACTGGTCCCTTCATGGGATGGTCTCTGATGCACTGGTCCCTTCATGGGATGGTCTCTGATGCACTGGTCCCTTCATGGGATGGTCTCTGATGCACTGGTCCCTTCATGGGATGGTCTCTGATGCACTGGTCCCTTCACGGGATGATCTCTGATGCACTGGTCCCTTCACGGGATGATCTCTGATGCACTGGTCCCTTCACGGGATTATCTCTGATGCACTGGCCCCTTCACAGGATAATCTCTGATGCACTGGCCCCCTTATGGGCTTATCTCTGATCCCTTCAGGGGCTGATCTCTGATGCACTGGTCCCTTCATGGGCTGCACTGGTCCCTTCATGGGATGGTCACTGGTCCCTTCATGGGATGATCTCTGATGCACTGGTCCCTTCATGGGATGATCTCTGATGCACTGGTCCCTTCATGGGATGATCTCTGATGCACTGGTCCCTTCATGGGATGATCTCTGATGCACTGGTCCCTTCATGGGATGATCTCTGATGCACTGGTCCCTTCATGGGATGATCTCTGATGCACTGGTCCCTTCATGGGATGATCTCTGATGCACTGGTCCCTCAATGGGAGGATCTCTGATGCACTGGTCCCTTCATGGGATGATCTCTGATCCCTTCAGGGGCTGATCTCTGATCCCTTCAGGGGCTGATCTTTGATGCACTGGTTCCTTCATGGGCTGATCTCTGATCCCTTCAGGGGCTGATCTCTGATGCACTGGTCCCTTCATGGGCTGCACTGGTCCCTTCATGGGATGGTCTTTGATGCACTGGTCCCTTCATGGGATGGTCTTTGATGCACTGGTCCCTTCATGGGATGGTCTTTGATGCACTGGTCCCTTCATGGGATGATCTCTGATGCACTGGTCCCTTCATGGGATGATCTCTGATGCACTGGTCCCTTCATGGGCTGATCTCTGATCCCTTCAGGGGCTGATCTCTGATGCACTGGTCCCTTCATGGGATGATCTGATGCACTGGTCCCTTCATGGGCTGATCTCTGATCCCTTCAGGGGCTGATCTCTGATGCACTGGTCCCTTCATGGGATGATCTGATGCACTGGTCCCTTCATGAGATCTTGCATACCTCTGGGATGATCTTTGATGCACTGGTCCCTTCATGGGATGGTCTTTGATGCACTGGTCCCTTCATGGGATGGTCTTTGATGAATTTGTCTCTTCATGGGATGGTCTTTGATGCATTGGTCCCTTCATGGGATGGTCTTTGATGCACTGGTCCCTTCATGGGATGGTCTTTGATGCACTGGTCCCTTCATGGGATGGTCTTTGGTGCACTGGTCACTTCATGGGATGATCTTTGGTGCACTGGTCCCTTCATGGGATGGTCTCTGATGCACTGGTCCCTTCATGGGATGGTCTCTGATGCACTGGTCCCTTCATGGGATGGTCTCTGATGCACTGGTCCCTTCATGGGATGGTCTCTGATGCACTGGTCCCTTCATGGGATGGTCTCTGATGCACTGGTCCCTTCATGGGATGGTCTTTGATGCACTGGTCCCTTCATGGGATGGTCTTTGATGCACTGGTCCCTTCATGGGATGATCTCTGATCCCTTCAGGGGCTGATCTTTGATGCACTGGTTCCTTCATGGGATGGTCTCTGATCCCTTCAGGGGCTGATCTCTGATGCACTGGTCCCTTCATGGGCTGCACTGGTCCCTTCATGGGATGGTCTCTGATGCACTGGTCCCTTCATGGGATGGTCTCTGATGCACTGGTCCCTTCATGGGATGGTCTGATGCACTGGTCCCTTCATGGGATGGTCTCTGATGCACTGGTCCCTTCATGGGATGGTCTCTGATGCACTGGTCCCTTCATGGGATGATCTCTGATGCACTGGTCCCTTCATGGGATGATCTCTGATGCACTGGTCCCTTCATGGGATGATCTCTGATGCACTGGTCCCTTCATGGGATGATCTCTGATGCACTGGTCCCTTCATGGGATGATCTCTGATGCACTGGTCCCTTCATGGGATGATCTCTGATGCACTGGTCCCTTCATGGGATGATCTCTGATGCACTGGTCCCTTCATGGGATGATCTCTGATGCACTGGTCCCTTCATGGGATGATATCTGATGCCCTCGCCCCTTCATGGGATGATATCTGATGCCCTCGCCCCTTCATGGGATGATATCTGATGCCCTCGCCCCTTCATGGGATGATATCTGATGCCCTCGCCCCTTCATGGGATGATATCTGATGCCCTCGCCCCTTCATGGGATGATATCTGATGCCCTCGCCCCTTCATGGGATGATATCTGATGCCCTCGCCCCTTCATGGGATGATATCTGATGCCCTCGCCCCTTCATGGGATGATATCTGATGCCCTCGCCCCTTCATGGGATGATATCTGATGCCCTCGCCCCTTCATGGGATGATATCTGATGCCCTCGCCCCTTCATGGGATGATATCTGATGCCCTCGCCCCTTCATGGGATGATATCTGATGCCCTCGCCCCTTCATGGGATGATATCTGATGCCCTCGCCCCTTCATGGGATGATATCTGATGCCCTCGCCCCTTCATGGGATGATATCTGATGCCCTCGCCCCTTCATGGGATGATATCTGATGCCCTCGCCCCTTCATGGGATGATATCTGATGCCCTCGCCCCTTCATGGGATGATATCTGATGCCCTCGCCCCTTCATGGGATGATATCTGATGCCCTCGCCCCTTCATGGGATGATATCTGATGCCCTCGCCCCTTCATGGGATGATATCTGATGCCCTCGCCCCTTCATGGGATGATATCTGATGCCCTCGCCCCTTCATGGGATGATATCTGATGCCCTCGCCCCTTCATGGGATGATATCTGATGCCCTCGCCCCTTCATGGGATGATATCTGATGCCCTCGCCCCTTCATGGGATGATATCTGATGCCCTCGCCCCTTCATGGGATGATATCTGATGCCCTCGCCCCTTCATGGGATGATATCTGATGCCCTCGCCCCTTCATGGGATGATATCTGATGCCCTCGCCCCTTCATGGGATGATATCTGATGCCCTCGCCCCTTCATGGGATGATATCTGATGCCCTCGCCCCTTCATGGGATGATATCTGATGCCCTCGCCCCTTCATGGGATGATATCTGATGCCCTCGCCCCTTCATGGGATGATATCTGATGCCCTCGCCCCTTCATGGGATGATATCTGATGCCCTCGCCCCTTCATGGGATGATATCTGATGCCCTCGCCCCTTCATGGGATGATCTCTGATGCATTCGCCCCTTCATGGGATGATCTCTGATGCATTCGCCCCTTCATGGGATGATCTCTGATGCATTCGCTCCTTCATGGGATGATCTCTGATGCATTCGCCCACTTCATGGGATGATCTTTGATGCACTGGTCCCTTCATGGGATCTTGCATACCTCTAATCTGAGTGCTGTGATGCACTGGTCCCTTCATGGGATGATCTTTGATGCACTCGTCCCTTCATGGGATGATCTTTGCACTCGTCCCTTCATGGGATGATCTTTGATGCACTGCTCCCTTCGTGGGATGATCTTTGATGCACTCGTCCCTTGATTGGATGATCTTGCATACCTCTAATCTGAGTGCTGTGATGCACTGGTCCCTTCATGGGATGATCTCTGATGCATTCGCCCCTTCATGGGATGATCTCTGATGCATTCGCCCACTTCATGGGATGATCTTTGATGCACTGGTCCCTTCATGGGATCTTGCATACCTCTAATCTGAGTGCTGTGATGCACTGGTCCCTTCATGGGATGATCTTTGATGCACTGCTCCCTTCGTGGGATGATCTTTGATGCACTCGTCCCTTGATTGGATGATCTTTGATGCACTCGTCCCTTCATGGGATGATCTTGCATACCTCTAATCTGAGTGCTGTGATGCACTGGTCCCTTCATGGGATGATCTCTGATGCATTGGTCCCTTCATGGGATCTTGCATGCGTGCTGTGATGCACTGGTCCCTTTATGGGATCTCTGAAGCACTGGTCCCTTTATGGGAACTCTGATGCGCTGTTCCCTTCATGGGATGATCTCTGATGCGCTGTTCCCTTCATGGGATGATAGCTGATGCGCTGTTCCCTTCATGGGATGACCTTTGATGCATTGGTCCCTTCATGGGATGACATTTGATGCATTGGTCCCTTCATGGGATGACGGTTGATGCATTGGTCCCTTCATGGGATGATATCTGATGCGCTGGTCCCTTCATGGGATGATATCGGATGCGCTCGTCCCTTCATGGGATGATCTTGCTTACCTCTAATATGAGTGCTTTGATGCACTGTTCCTTCATGGGATGATGTTTGATGCACTGTTCCCTTCATGGGATGATGTTTGATGCACGGGTCCCTTCATGGGATGATCTTGCATACCTCTAATCTGAGTACTGTGATGCACTGGTCCCTTCATGGGATGATCTTGAATACCTATAATATGAGTGTGGTGATGCACTGGTCTCTTCATGGGATGATCTCTGCATTAGTCCCTTCATGGGATGATCTCTGCACTGGTCCCTTCATGGGATGATCTCTGCACTGGTCCCTTCATGGTTTGTTCTCTGATGCACTGGTCCCTTCATGGTTTGTTCTCTGATGCACTGGTCCCTTCATGGGATGATCTCTGCACTGGTCCCTTTATGGGATGATCTCTGATGCACTGGTCCCTTTATGGGATGATCTCTGATGCACTGGTCCCTTTATGGGATGAACTTTGATGCACTGGTCCCTTCATGGGATGACCTTTGATGCACTGGTCCCTTCATGGGATGACCTTTGATGCACTGGTCCCTTCATGGGATGACCTTTGATGCATTGGTCCCTTCATGGGATGACATTTGATGCATTGGTCCCTTCATGGGATGATGGTTGATGCATTGGTCCCTTCATGGGATGATGGTTGATGCATTGGTCCCTTCATGGGATGATGGTTGATGCACTGGTCCCTTCATGGGATGATCTGATGCTCTGATCCCTTCATGGGATGATCTTGCATACCTCTAATCTGCGTGCTGTGATGCACTGCTCCCTTCATTGGATGATCTTTCGCTGGTCCCTTAATGGGATCTTGCATACCACTAATCTTCGTGCTGTGATGCACTGGTCCCTTCATGGGATGATCTCTGATGCACTCTGATGCACTGGTCCCTTCATGGGATGATCTCTGATGCACTGGTCCCTTCATGGGATGATCTCTGATGCACTGGTACCTTCATGGGATGATCTCTGATGCACTGGTACCTTCATGGGATGATCTCTGATGCACTGGTCCCTTCATGGGATGATCTTTGATGCACTGGTCCCTTCATGAGATCTTGCATACCTCTAATCTGAGATCTCTGATGCACTGGTCCCTTCATGGGATCATCTCTGATGCACTGGTCCCTTCATGGGATGATCTCTGATGCACTCGTCCCTTCATGGGACGATCTCTGATGCACTCGTCCCTTCATGGGACGATCTCTGATGCACTCGTCCCTTCATGGGACGATCTCTGATGCACTCGTCCCTTCATGGGACGATCTCTGATGCAATTGTCCCTTCATGGGATGATCTCTACACTGGTCCCTTCATGGAATCTTGCATACCTCTAATCTGAGTGCTGTGATGCACTGGTCCCTTCATGGGATGATCTCTGATGCACAGGTCCTTCATGGGATGATCTTGCATACCTCTAATCTAAGTGCTGTGATGCACTGGTCCCTTCATGGGATGATCTTTGATGAACTGGTCCCTTCATGGTATGATCTTTGATGCACTGGTCCCTTCATGAGATCTTGCATACCTCTAATCTGAGATCTCTGATGCACTGGTTCCTTCATGGGATGATCTCTGATGCACTGGTTCCTTCATGGGATGACCTTTGATGCACTGGTCCCTTCATGGGATGACCTTTGATGCACTGGTCCCTTCATGGGATGACCTTTGATGCACTGGTCCCTTCATGGGATGATCTTTGATGAACTGGTCCCTTCATGGGATGATCTTTGATGCACTGGTCCCTTCATGAGATCTTGCATACCTCTAATCTGAGATCTCTGATGCACTGGTCCCTTCATGGGATGATCTTTGATGCACTGGTCCCTTCATGAGATCTTGCATACCTCTAATCTGAGATCTCTGATGCACTGGTTCCTTCATGGGATGACCTTTGATGCACTGGTTCCTTCATGGGATGACCTTTGATGCACTGGTTCCTTCATGGGATGACCTTTGATGCACTGGTCCCTTCATGGGATGACCTTTGATGCACTGGTCCCTTCATGGGATGATCTTTGCACTGGTCCCTTCATGGGATGATCTTTGCACTGGTCCCTTCATGGGATGATCTTTGCACTGGTCCCTTCATGGGATGATCTTTGCACTGGTCCCTTCATGGGATGATCTTTGCACTGGTCCCTTCATGGGATGATCTTTGCACTGGTCCCTTCATGGGATGATCTTCGATGCACTGGTCCCTTCATGGGATGATCTTTGCACTGGTCCCTTCATGGGATGATCTTTGCACTGGTCCCTTCATGGGATGATCTTTGATGCACTGGTCCCTTCATGGGATGATCTTGCATACCTCTAATCTGAGTACTGTGATGTACTGGTTCCTTCATGGGATGATCTTTGATGTCCTGGTCCCTTCATGTGATAATCTTTGATGTCCTGGTCCCTTCATGGGATCTTGCATACCTCTAATCTGAGTGCTGTGATGCACTGGTCCCTTCATGGGATGATCTCTGATGCACAGGTCCTTCATGGGATGATCTTGCATACCTCTAATCTGAGTGCTGTGATGCACTCGTCCCTTCATGGGATGATCTTTGATGCACTCGTCCCTTCATGGGATGATCTTTGATGCACTCGTCCCTTCATGGGAGGATCTTTGATGCACTCGTCCCTTCATGGGAGGATCTTTGATGCACTCGTCCCTTCATGGGAGGATCTTTGATGCACTCGTCCCTTCATGGGAGGATCTTTGATGCACTCGTCCCTTCATGGGAGGATCTTTGATGCACTCGTCCCTTCATGGGAGGATCTTTGATGCACTCGTCCCTTCATGGGAGGATCTTTGATGCACTCGTCCCTTCATGGGAGGATCTTTGATGCACTCGTCCCTTCATGGGAGGATCTTTGATGCACTTGTCCCTTCATGGGATGATCTTTGATGCACTCGTCCCTTCATGGGATGATCCTTGATGCACTGGTCCCTTCATGGGATGATCTTGCATACCTCTAATCTGAGTACTGTGATGCACTGGTCCCTTCATGGGATGATGTCTGGTGCACTGGTCCCTTCATGGGATCTCTGATGCACTGGTCCCTAAATGGGATGATCTCAGATGCACTGGTCCCTTCATGGGATGATCTCAGATGCACTGGTCCCTTCATGGGATGATCTCAGATGCACTGGTCCCTTCATGGGATGATCTCTGATGCACTGGTCCCTTCATGGGATGATCTCTGATGCACTGGTCCCTTCATGGGATGATCTCTGCACTGGTCCCTTCATGGGATGATCTCTGCACTGGTCCCTTCATGGGATGATCTCTGATGCACTGGTCCCTTCATGGGATGATCTCTGATGCGCAGGTCCCTTCATGGGATGATCTCTGATGCGCAGGTCCCTTCATGGGATGATCTCTGATGCGCTGGTCCCTTCATGGGATGATCTCTGATGCGCTGGTCCCTTCATGGGATGATCTCTGATGCGCTGGTCCCTTCATGGGATGATCTCTGATGCGCTGGTCCCTTCATGGGATGATCTTGCATACCTCTAATATGAGTGCTTTGATGCACTGGTCTCTTCATGGGATGATGTTTGATGCACTGGTCCCTTCATGGGATGTTTGATGCACTGGTCCCTTCATGGGATGTTTGATGCACTGGTCCCTTCATGGGATGATCTTTGATGCACTGGTCTCTTCATGGGATGATCTTTGATGCACTGGTCCCTTCATGGGATGATCTCTGCACTTGTCCCTTAATGGGATGATCTTTGATGCACTTGTCCCTTAATGGGATAATCTTTGATGTCCTGGTCCCTTAATGGGATAATCTTTGATGTCCTGGTCCCTTAATGGGATAATCTTTGATGTCCTGGTCCCTTAATGGGATAATCTTTGATGTCCTGGTCCCTTCATGTGATAATCTTTGATGTCCTGGTCCCTTCATGGGATTATCTTTGATGCACTGGTCCCTTCATGGGATGATCTTGCATACCTGAGTGCTGTGATGCACTGGTCCCTTCATGGGATGATCTCTGATGCACTGGTCCCTTCATGGGATGATCTCTTCACTGGTCCCTTCATGGGATGATCTCTGATGCACTCATCCCTTCATGGGATGATCTTTGATGCACTTGCCCCTTCATGGGATGATCTTTGATGCACTTGCCCCTTCATGGGATGATCTTTGATGCACTTGCCCCTTCATGGGATGATCTTTGATGCACTTGCCCCTTCATGGGATGACCTTTGATGCACTTGCCCCTTCATGGGATGACCTTTGATGCACTTGCCCCTTCATGGGATGACCTTTGATGCACTGGTCCCTTCATGGGATGACCTTTGATGCACTGGTCCCTTCATGGGATGACCTTTGATGCACTGGTCCCTTCATGGGATGACCTTTGATGCACTGGTCCCTTCATGGGATGACCTTTGATGCACTGGTCCCTTCATGGGATGACCTTTGATGCACTGGTCCCTTCATGGGATGATGGTTGATGCACTGGTCCCTTCATGGGATGATCTGATGCTCTGGTCCCTTCATGGGATGATCTTGCATACCTCTAATCTGCGTGCTGTGATGCACTGCTCCCTTCATGGGATGATCTTTCGCTGGTCCCTTAATGGGATCTTGCATACCTCTAATCTGCGTGCTGTGATGCACTGGTCCCTTCATGGGATGATCTCTGATGCACTGCTCCCTTCATGGGATGATCTCTGATGCACTGCTCCCTTCATGGGATGATCTCTTATGCACTCGTCCCTTCATGGGATGATCTCTTATGCACTTGTCCCTTCATGGGATGATCTCTGATGCACTCATCCCTTCATGGGATGATCTCTACACTGGTCCCTTCATGGAATCTTGCATACCTCTAATCTGAGAGCTCTGATGCACTGGTTCCTTCATGGGATGATCTCTGATGCACTGGTTCCTTCATGGGATGATCTCTGATGCACTGGTTCCTTCATGGGATGATCTCTGATGCACTGGTTCCTTCATGGGATGATCTCTGATGCACTGGTTCCTTCATGGGATGATCTCTGATGCACTGGTTCCTTCATGGGTTGATCTTCGATGCACTGGTCCCTTCATGGGATGATCTTTGCACTGGTCCCTTCATGGGATGATCTTTGCACTGGTCCCTTCATGGGATGATCTTTGATGCACTGGTCCCTTCATGGGATCATCTTTCGCTGGTCCCTTCATGGGATCTTGCATACTTCTAATCTGAGTGCTGTGATGCACTTATCCCTTCATGGGATGATCTCTGATGCACTGCTCCCTTCATGGGATGATCTCTGCACTGCTCCCTTCATGGGATGATCTCTGCACTGCTCCCTTCATGGGATGATATCTGATGCACTGCTCCCTTCATGGGATGACCTTTGATGCACTTGTCCCTTAATGGGATGATCTTTGATGCCCTGGTGCCTTAATGGGATGATCTTTGATGTCCTGGTCCCTTAATGGGATGATCTTTGATGTCCTGGTCCCTTAATGGGATAATCTTTGATGTACTGGTCCCTTAATGGGATGATCTTTGATGTCCTGGTCCCTTCATGTGATAATCTTTGATGTCCTGGTCCCTTCATGGGATTATCTTTGATGCACTGGTCCCTTCATGGGATCTTGCATACCTCTAATCTGAGTGCTGTGTTGCACTGGCCCCTTCATAGGATGATCATTGATCAACTGGTCCCTTCATGGGATGATAGTTGATGCACTGGTCCCTTCATGGGATGATCTCTGATGCAATCGTCCCTTCATGGGATGATCTTTGATGCACTCGTCCCTTCATGGGATGATCTTTGATGCACTCGTCCCTTCATGGGATGATCTTTGATCCACTCGACCCTTCATGGGATGATCTTTGATCCACTTGACCGTTCATGGGATGATCTTTGATCCACTTGACCCTTCATGGGATGATCCTTGATGCACTCGTCCCTTCATGGGATGATCCTTGATGCACTCGTCCCTTCATGGGATGATCCTTGATGCACTCGTCCCTTCATGGGATGATCCTTGATGCACTCGTCCCTTCATGGGATGATCCTTGATGCACTCGTCCCTTCATGGGATGATCCTTGATGCACTCGTCCCTTCATGGGATGATCCTTGATGCACTCGTCCCTTCATGGGATGATCCTTGATGCACTCGTCCCTTCATGGGATGATCCTTGATGCACTCGTCCCTTCATGGGATGATCCTTGATGCACTCGTCCCTTCATGGGATGATCCTTGATGCACTCGTCCCTTCATGGGATGATCCTTGATGCACTCGTCCCTTCATGGGATGATCCTTGATGCACTCGTCCCTTCATGGGATGATCCTTGATGCACTCGTCCCTTCATGGGATGATCCTTGATGCACTCGTCCCTTCATGGGATGCTCTTTGATGCACTCGTCCCTTCATGGGATGCTCTTTGATGCACTCGTCCCTTCATGGGATGCTCTTTGATGCACTCGTCCCTTCATGGGATGCTCTTTGATGCACTCGTCCCTTCATGGGATGCTCTTTGATGCACTCGTCCCTTCATGGGATGCTCTTTGATGCACTCGTCCCTTCATGGGATGCTCTTTGATGCACTCGTCCCTTCATGGGATGCTCTTTGATGCACTCGTCCCTTCATGGGATGCTCTTTGATGCACTCGTCCCTTCATGGGATGCTCTTTGATGCACTCGTCCCTTCATGGGATGCTCTTTGATGCACTCGTCCCTTCATGGGATGCTCTTTGATGCACTCGTCCCTTCATGGGATGCTCTTTGATGCACTCGTCCCTTCATGGGATGCTCTTTGATGCACTCGTCCCTTCATGGGATGCTCTTTGATGCACTCGTCCCTTCATGGGATGCTCTTTGATGCACTCGTCCCTTCATGGGATGCTCTTTGATGCACTCGTCCCTTCATGGGATGCTCTTTGATGCACTCGTCCCTTCATGGGATGCTCTTTGATGCGCTCGTCCCTTCATGGGACCTTGCGTGCGTGCTGTGATGCGCTGGTCCCTTCATGGGACCTTGCGTGCGTGCTGTGATGCGCTGGTCCCTTCATGGGACCTTGCGTGCGTGCTGTGATGCGCTGGTCCCTTCATGAGATCTTGCGTGCGTGCTGTGATGCGCTGGTCCCTTCATGAGATGATTGATGCACTCGCCCCTTCATGGGATGATCTTTGATGCACTCGCCCCTTCATGGGATGATCTTTGATGCACTCGCCCCTTCATGGGATGATCTTTGATGCACTCGCCCCTTCATGGGATGATCTTTGATGCACTCGCCCCTTCATGGGATGATCTTTGATGCACTCGCCCCTTCATGGGATGATCTTTGATGCACTCGCCCCTTCATGGGATGATCTTTGATGCACTCGCCCCTTCATGGGATGATCTTTGATGCACTCGCCCCTTCATGGGATGATCTTTGATGCACTCCTCACTTCAAGGGGATGATCTTTGATGCACTCGCCCCTTCATGGGATGATCTTTGATGCACTCGCCCCTTCATGGGATGATCTTTGATGCACTCCTCACTTCAAGGGGATGATCTTTGATGCACTCGTCACTTCATGGGATGATCCTTGATGCACTCGTCCCTTCATGGGATGATCTTGCATACCTCTAATCTGAGAACTGTGATGCACTGGTCCCTTCATGGGATGATCTTTGATGCACTGGTCCCTTCATGGGATCATGCGTGCTGTGATGAACTGGTCCCTTCATGGGATGTCTGATGCACTGGTCCCTTCATGGGATCTCTGATGCACTGGTCCCTAAATGGGATGATCTCTGATGCGCTGGTCCCTTCATGGGATCTCTGCGCTGGTCCCTTCATGGGATCTCTGATGCACTGGTCCCTTCATGGGATGATCTCTGCACTGGTCCCTTCATGGGACGATCTCTGCGCTGGTCCCTTCATGGGATGATCTCTGCGCTGGTCCCTTCATGGGATGATCTCTGCGCTGGCCCCTTCATGGGATGATCTCTGCACTGGCCCCTTCATGGGATGATCTCTGCACTGGTCCCTTCATGGGATGATCTCTGCACTGGTCCCTTCTTGGGATGATCTCTGATGCACAGGTCCCTTCATGGGATGATCTCTGCGCTGGTCCCTTCATGGGATGATCTCTGATGCGCTGGTCCCTTCATGGGATGATCTTGCATACCTCTAATATGAGTGCTTTGATGCACTGGTCCCTTCATGGGATGATGTTTAATACACTGGTCTCTTCATGGGATGATGTTTGATGCACTGGTCCCTTCATGGGATGTTTGATGCACTGGTCCCTTCATGGGATGATCTTTGATGCACTGGTCTCTTCATGGGATGATCTTGCATGCCTCTAATCTGAGTGCTGTGATGCACTGGTCCTTTCATGGGATGATCTCTGATGCACTGGTCCCTTTATGGGATGCACTGGTCCCTTTATGGGATGATCTCTGATGCACTGGTCCCTTTATGGGATGATCTCTGATGCACTGGTCCCTTTATGGGATGATCTCTGATGCACTGGTCCCTTTATGGGATGATCTCTGATGCACTGGTCCCTTTATGGGATGATCTCTGATGCACTGGTCCCTTATGGGATGATCTCTGATGCACTGGTCCCTTATGGGATGATCTCTGATGCACTGGTCCCTTTATGGGATGATCTATGATGCAATGGTCCCTTCATGAGATAATCTTTGATGTCCTGGTCCCTTCATGGGATGATCTTTGCACTGGTCCCTTCATGGGATGATGTTTAATACACTGGTCTCTTCATGGGATGATGTTTGATGCACTGGTCCCTTCATGGGATGTTTGATGCACTGGTCCCTTCATGGGATGATCTTTGATGCACTGGTCTCTTCATGGGATGATCTTGCATGCCTCTAATCTGAGTGCTGTGATGCACTGGTCCTTTCATGGGATGATCTCTGATGCACTGGTCCCTTTATGGGATGCACTGGTCCCTTTATGGGATGATCTCTGATGCACTGGTCCCTTTATGGGATGATCTCTGATGCACTGGTCCCTTTATGGGATGATCTCTGATGCACTGGTCCCTTTATGGGATGATCTCTGATGCACTGGTCCCTTTATGGGATGATCTCTGATGCACTGGTCCCTTTATGGGATGATCTCTGATGCACTGGTCCCTTATGGGATGATCTCTGATGCACTGGTCCCTTATGGGATGATCTCTGATGCAATGGTCCCTTTATGGGATGATCTATGATGCAATGGTCCCTTCATGAGATAATCTTTGATGTCCTGGTCCCTTCATGGGATGATCTTTGCACTGGTCCCTTCATGGGATGATCTTTAATGCACTGGTCCCTTTATGGGAGGATCTGATGCACTGGTCCCTTTATGGGATGATCTGATGCACTGGTCCCTTTATGGGATGATCTGATGCACTGGTCCCTTCATGGGATGATCTGATGCGCTGGTCCCTTCGTGGGATGATGTTTGATGCGCTGGTCCCTTCATGAGATGATGTTTGATGCACTGGTCCCTTCATGGGATGATGTTTGCACTGGTCCCTTCATGGGATGATCTTTGATGGACTGGTCCCTTCATGGGATGATATCTGATGCACTGGACCCTTCATGGGATGATATCTGATGCACTGGACCCTTCATGGGATGATATCTGATGCACTGGTCCCTTCATGGGATGATATCTGATGCGCTCGCCCCTTCATGGGATGATCTCGGATGCACTGGTCCCTTCATGGGTTAAAATCTGATGCATTGGTCCCGTCATGGGATGATCTCTGATGTACTCGTCCCTTCATTGGATGATTTCTGATGCACTCATCCCTTCATGGGATGATCTCTGCACTGGTCCCTTCATGGGATGTCTGCACTTGTCCCTTCATGCGATGATATCTGATGCACTCGTCCCTTCATCAGATGATATCTGATGCACTCGTCCCTTCATCAGATGATATCTGATGCACTCGCCCCTTCATGGGATGATATCTGCACTGGTCCCTTCATGGGATGTCTGCACTTGTCCCTTCATGGGATGATATCTGATGCACTCGTCCCTTCATCAGATGATATCTGATGCACTCGTCCCTTCATCAGATGATATCTGATGCACTCGCCCCTTCATGGGATGATATCGGATGCACTCGCCCCTTCATGGGATGATATCGGATGCACTCGCCCCTTCATGGGATGATATCGGATGCACTCGCCCCTTCATGGGATGATATCGGATGCACTCGCCCCTTCATGGGATGATATCGGATGCACTCGCCCCTTCATGGGATGATATCGGATGCACTCGCCCCTTCATGGGATGATATCGGATGCACTCGCCCCTTCATGGGATGATATCGGATGCACTCGCCCCTTCATGGGATGATATCGGATGCACTCGCCCCTTCATGGGATGATATCGGATGCACTCGCCCCTTCATGGGATGATATCGGATGCACTCGCCCCTTCATGGGATGATATCGGATGCACTCGCCCCTTCATGGGATGATATCGGATGCACTCGCCCCTTCATGGGATGATATCGGATGCACTCGCCCCTTCATGGGATGATATCGGATGCACTCGCCCCTTCATGGGATGATATCGGATGCACTCGCCCCTTCATGGGATGATATCGGATGCACTCGCCCCTTCATGGGATGATATCGGATGCACTCGCCCCTTCATGGGATGATATCGGATGCACTCGCCCCTTCATGGGATGATATCGGATGCACTCGCCCCTTCATGGGATGATATCGGATGCACTCGCCCCTTCATGGGATGATATCGGATGCACTCGCCCCTTCATGGGATGATATCGGATGCACTCGCCCCTTCATGGGATGATATCGGATGCACTCGCCCCTTCATGGGATGATATCGGATGCACTCGCCCCTTCATGGGATGATATCGGATGCACTCGCCCCTTCATGGGATGATATCGGATGCACTCGCCCCTTCATGGGATGATATCGGATGCACTCGCCCCTTCATGGGATGATATCGGATGCACTCGCCCCTTCATGGGATGATATCGGATGCACTCGCCCCTTCATGGGATGATATCGGATGCACTCGCCCCTTCATGGGATGATATCGGATGCACTCGCCCCTTCATGGGATGATATCGGATGCACTCGCCCCTTCATGGGATGATATCGGATGCACTCGCCCCTTCATGGGATGATATCGGATGCACTCGCCCCTTCATGGGATGATATCGGATGCACTCGCCCCTTCATGGGATGATATCGGATGCACTCGCCCCTTCATGGGATGATATCGGATGCACTCGCCCCTTCATGGGATGATATCGGATGCACTCGCCCCTTCATGGGATGATATCGGATGCACTCGCCCCTTCATGGGATGATATCGGATGCACTCGCCCCTTCATGGGATGATATCGGATGCACTCGCCCCTTCATGGGATGATATCGGATGCACTCGCCCCTTCATGGGATGATATCGGATGCACTCGCCCCTTCATGGGATGATATCGGATGCACTCGCCCCTTCATGGGATGATATCGGATGCACTCGCCCCTTCATGGGATGATATCGGATGCACTCGCCCCTTCATGGGATGATATCGGATGCACTCGCCCCTTCATGGGATGATATCGGATGCACTCGCCCCTTCATGGGATGATATCGGATGCACTCGCCCCTTCATGGGATGATCTCGGATGCACTCGCCCCTTCATGGGATGATCTCGGATGCACTCGCCCCTTCATGGGATGATCTCGGATGCACTCGCCCCTTCATGGGATGATCTCGGATGCACTCGCCCCTTCATGGGATGATCTCGGATGCACTCGCCCCTTCATGGGATGATCTCGGATGCACTCGCCCCTTCATGGGATGATCTCGGATGCACTCGCCCCTTCATGGGATGATCTCGGATGCACTCGCCCCTTCATGGGATGATCTCGGATGCACTCGCCCCTTCATGGGATGATCTCGGATGCACTCGCCCCTTCATGGGATGATCTCGGATGCACTCGCCCCTTCATGGGATGATCTCGGATGCACTCGCCCCTTCATGGGATGATCTCGGATGCACTCGCCCCTTCATGGGATGATCTCGGATGCACTCGCCCCTTCATGGGATGATCTCGGATGCACTCGCCCCTTCATGGGATGATCTCGGATGCACTCGCCCCTTCATGGGATGATCTCGGATGCACTCGCCCCTTCATGGGATGATCTCGGATGCACTCGCCCCTTCATGGGATGATCTCGGATGCACTCGCCCCTTCATGGGATGATCTCGGATGCACTCGCCCCTTCATGGGATGATCTCGGATGCACTCGCCCCTTCATGGGATGATCTCGGATGCACTCGCCCCTTCATGGGATGATCTCGGATGCACTCGCCCCTTCATGGGATGATCTCGGATGCACTCGCCCCTTCATGGGATGATCTCGGATGCACTCGCCCCTTCATGGGATGATCTCGGATGCACTCGCCCCTTCATGGGATGATCTCGGATGCACTCGCCCCTTCATGGGATGATCTCGGATGCACTCGCCCCTTCATGGGATGATCTCGGATGCACTCGCCCCTTCATGGGATGATCTCGGATGCACTCGCCCCTTCATGGGATGATCTCGGATGCACTCGCCCCTTCATGGGATGATCTCGGATGCACTCGCCCCTTCATGGGATGATCTCGGATGCACTCGCCCCTTCATGGGATGATCTCGGATGCACTCGCCCCTTCATGGGATGATCTCGGATGCACTCGCCCCTTCATGGGATGATCTCGGATGCACTCGCCCCTTCATGGGATGATCTCGGATGCACTCGCCCCTTCATGGGATGATCTCGGATGCACTCGCCCCTTCATGGGATGATCTCGGATGCACTCGCCCCTTCATGGGATGATCTCGGATGCACTCGCCCCTTCATGGGATGATCTCGGATGCACTCGCCCCTTCATGGGATGATCTCGGATGCACTCGCCCCTTCATGGGATGATCTCGGATGCACTCGCCCCTTCATGGGATGATCTCGGATGCACTCGCCCCTTCATGGGATGATCTCGGATGCACTCGCCCCTTCATGGGATGATCTCGGATGCACTCGCCCCTTCATGGGATGATCTCGGATGCACTCGCCCCTTCATGGGATGATCTCGGATGCACTCGCCCCTTCATGGGATGATCTCGGATGCACTCGCCCCTTCATGGGATGATCTCGGATGCACTCGCCCCTTCATGGGATGATCTCGGATGCACTCGCCCCTTCATGGGATGATCTCGGATGCACTCGCCCCTTCATGGGATGATATCGGATGCACTCGCCCCTTCATGGGATGATATCGGATGCACTCGCCCCTTCATGGGATGATATCGGATGCACTCGCCCCTTCATGGGATGATATCGGATGCACTCGCCCCTTCATGGGATGATATCGGATGCACTCGCCCCTTCATGGGATGATATCGGATGCACTCGCCCCTTCATGGGATGATATCGGATGCACTCGCCCCTTCATGGGATGATATCGGATGCACTCGCCCCTTCATGGGATGATATCGGATGCACTCGCCCCTTCATGGGATGATATCGGATGCACTCGCCCCTTCATGGGATGATATCGGATGCACTCGCCCCTTCATGGGATGATATCGGATGCACTCGCCCCTTCATGGGATGATATCGGATGCACTCGCCCCTTCATGGGATGATATCGGATGCACTCGCCCCTTCATGGGATGATATCGGATGCACTCGCCCCTTCATGGGATGATCTTTCGCACCTCTAATCTGAGTGCTGTGATGCACTGGTCCCTTCATGGGATGATCTTTCGCACCTCTAATCTGAGTGCTGTGATGCACTGGTCCCTTCATGGGATGATCTCTGATGCACTGGTCCCTTCATGGGATGATCTTGCATACCTCTAATCTGAGTGCTGTGATGCACTGGTCCCTTCATGGGAGGATCTTTAATGCACTGGTCCCTTCATGGGATCTTGCATACCTCTAATCTGAGTGCTGTGATGCACTCGTCCCTTCATGGGATGCTCTTGGATGCACTTGTCCCTTCATGGGATGATCTTGGATGCACTCGTCCCTTCATGGGATGATCTTGGATGCACTCGTCCCTTCATGGGATGATCTTTGATGCACTCGTCCCTTCATGGGATGATCTTTGATGCACTCGTCCCTTCATGGGATGATCTCTGATGCACTGGTCCCTTCATGGGATGATCTCTGATGCACTGGTCCCTTCATGGGATGATCTCTGCACTGGTCCCTTCATGGGATGATCTCTGCACTGGTCCCTTCATGGGATGATCTCTGCACTGGTCCCTTCATGGGATGATCTCTGATGCACTGGTCCCTTCATGGGATCTTGCATACCTCTAATCTGAGTGCTGTGATGCACTGGTCCATTCATGGGATTATCTCTGATGCATTGGTCCCTTCATGGGATGATCTTTGCACTCGTCCCTTCATGGGATGATCTTTGCACTCGTCCCTTCATGGGATGATCTTTGCACTCGTCCCTTCATGGGATGATCTTTGATGCACTCGTCCCTTCATGGGATGATCTTTGATGCACTGGTCCCTTCATGGGATGATCTTTGATGCACTGGTCCCTTCATGGGATGATCTTTGATGCACTGGTCCCTTCATGGGATGATCTTGCATACCTCTAATCTGAGTGCTGTGATGCACTGGTCCCTTCATGGGATGATCTTTGATGCACTGGTCCCTTCATGGGATGATCTTGCATACCTCTAATCTGAGTGCTGTGATGCACTGGTCCCTTCATGGGATGATCTTTGATGCACTGGTCCCTTCATGGGATGATCTGATGCACTGGTCCCTTCATGGGATGATCTTTGATGCACTGGTCCCTTCATGGGATGATCTCTGGTGCGCTGGTCCCTTCATGGGATGATCTCTGGTGCGCTGGTCCCTTCATGGGATGATCTCTGATGCACTGGTCCCTTTATGGGATGATCTCTGATGCACTGGTCGATTATGGGATGATCTCTGATGCACTGGTCGATTATGGGATGATCTCTGATGCACTGGTCGATTATGGGATGATCTCTGATGCACTGGTCGATTATGGGATGATCTCTGATGCACTGGTCCCTTTATGGGATGATCTATGATGCAATGGTCCCTTTATGGGATGATCTATGATGCAATGGTCCCTTTATGGGATGATCTCTGCTGCACTGGTCCCTTCATGGGATGATATCGGATGCGCTCGCCCCTTCATGGGATGATATCGGATGCGCTCGCCCCTTCATGGGATGATATCGGATGCGCTCGCCCCTTCATGGGATGATATCGGATGCGCTCGCCCCTTCATGGGATGATATCGGATGCGCTCGCCCCTTCATGGGATGATATCGGATGCGCTCGCCCCTTCATGGGATGATATCGGATGCGCTCGCCCCTTCATGGGATGATATCGGATGCGCTCGCCCCTTCATGGGATGATATCGGATGCGCTCGCCCCTTCATGGGATGATATCGGATGCGCTCGCCCCTTCATGGGATGATATCGGATGCGCTCGCCCCTTCATGGGATGATATCGGATGCGCTCGCCCCTTCATGGGATGATCTTTGATGCGCTCGCCCCTTCATGGGATGATATCGGATGCGCTCGCCCCTTCATGGGATGATATCGGATGCGCTCGCCCCTTCATGGGATGATATCGGATGCGCTCGCCCCTTCATGGGATGATATCGGATGCGCTCGCCCCTTCATGGGATGATATCGGATGCGCTCGCCCCTTCATGGGATGATATCGGATGCACTCGCCCCTTCATGGGATGATATCGGATGCACTCGCCCCTTCATGGGATGATCTTTGATGCACTCGCCCCTTCATGGGATGATCTTTGATGCACTCGCCCCTTCATGGGATGATCTTTGATGCACTCGCCCCTTCATGGGATGATCTTTGATGCACTCGCCCCTTCATGGGATGATCTTTGATGCACTCGCCCCTTCATGGGATGATCTTTGATGCACTCGCCCCTTCATGGGATGATCTTTGATGCACTCGCCCCTTCATGGGATGATCTTTGATGCACTCGCCCCTTCATGGGATGATCTTTGATGCACTCGCCCCTTCATGGGATGATCTTTGATGCACTCGCCCCTTCATGGGATGATCTTTGATGCACTCGCCCCTTCATGGGATGATCTTTGATGCACTCGCCCCTTCATGGGATGATCTTTGATGCACTCGCCCCTTCATGGGATGATCTTTGATGCACTCGCCCCTTCATGGGATGATCTTTGATGCACTCGCCCCTTCATGGGATGATCTTTGATGCACTCGCCCCTTCATGGGATGATCTTTGATGCACTCGCCCCTTCATGGGATGATCTTTGATGCACTCGCCCCTTCATGGGATGATCTTTGATGCACTGGTCCCTTTATGGGATGATCTCTGATGCACTGGTCCCTTTATGGGATGATCTCTGATGCACTGGTCCCTTTATGGGATGATATCTGATGCGCTCGCCCCTTCATGGGATGATATCGGATGCGCTCGCCCCTTCATGGGATGATCTTTGACTTTGATGCACTCGCCCCTTCATGGGATGATCTTTGACTTTGATGCACTCGCCCCTTCATGGGATGATCGTTGATGCACTCGCCCCTTCATGGGATGATCGTTGATGCACTCGCCCCTTCATGGGATGATCGTTGATGCACTCGCCCCTTCATGGGATGATCGTTGATGCACTCGCCCCTTCATGGGATGATCTTTGATGCACTCGCCCCTTCATGGGATGATCTTTGATGCACTCGCCCCTTCATGGGATGATCTTTGATGCACTCGCCCCTTCATGGGATGATCTTTGATGCACTCGCCCCTTCATGGGATGATCTTTGATGCACTCGCCCCTTCATGGGATGATCTTTGATGCACTCGCCCCTTCATGGGATGATCTTTGATGCACTCGCCCCTTCACGGGATGATCTTCTCACTGGTCTCTTCATGGGATGATCTTCGCACTGGTCCCTTCATGGAATGATCTGATGCTCTGGTCCCTTCATGGGATGATCTGATGCTCTGGTCCCTTCATGGGATGATCTTGCATACCACTAATCTGCGTGCTGTGATGCACTGGTCCCTTCATGGGATGATCTCTGCACTGGTCCCTTCATGGAATGATCTCTGATGCACTCATCCCTTCATGGGATGATCTCTGATGCACTGGTCCCTTCATGGGATCTTGTATACCTCTAATCTGAGTGCTGTGATGCGCTGGTCCCTTCATGGGATGATCTTTGATGCGCTGGTCCCTTCATGGGATCTTTGATGCGCTGGTCCCTTCATGGGATGATCTCTGATGCACTCGTCCCTTCATGGGATGATATCTACACTGGTCCCTTCATGGGATGATCTCTGATGCACTCGTCCCTTCATGGGATGATCTCTACACTGGTCCCTTCATGGAATCTTGCATACCTCTAATCTGGGAGCTCTGATGCACTGGTCCCTTCATGGGATGATCTTTGATGCACTGGTCCCTTCATGGGATGATCTTTGATGCACTGGTCCCTTCATGGGATGATCTTTGATGCACTGGTCCCTTCATGGGATGATCTTTGCACTGGTCCCTTCATGGGATGATCTTTGCACTGGTCCCTTCATGGGATGATCTTTGATGCACTGCTCCCTTCATGGGATGATCTCTGATGCAGTGCTCCCTTCATGGGATGATCTCTGATGCACCGCTCCCTTCATGGGATGATCTCTGATGCACCGCTCCCTTCATGGGATGATCTCTGATGCACCGCTCCCTTCATGGGATGATCTCTGATGCACCGCTCCCTTCATGGGATGATCTCTGATGCACCGCTCCTTTCATGGGATGATCTTTGATGCCCTGGTCCCTTAATGGGATGATCTTTGATGTCCTGGTCCCTTAATGGGATGATCATTGATGTCCTGGTCCCTTAATGGGATAATCATTGATGTCCTGGTCCCTTCATGGGATGATCTTTGATGTCCTGGTCCCTTCATGGGATGATCTTTGATGCACTGGTCCCTTTATGGGATCTTGCATACCTCTAATCTGAGTGCTGTGATGCACTGGTCCCTTCATGGGATGATCTTTGATGCATTGATCCCTTCATGGGATGATCTCTGATGCACTGGTCCCTTCATGGGATCTTGCATGTGTGTTGTGATGCACTGGTCCCTTCATGGGATGATCTCTGATGCACTGGTCCCTTAATGGGATCTCTGATTCACTGGTCCCTAAATCGGATGATCTCTGATGCACTGGTCCCTAAATCGGATGATCTCTGATGCACTGGTCCCTTCATGGGATCTCTGATGCACTGGTCCCTTCATGGGATCTCTGATGCACTGGTCCCTTCATGGGATCTCTGATGCACTGGTCCCTTCATGGGATGATCTCTGCACTCGCCCCTTCATGGGATGATATCGGATGCACTCGCCCCTTCATGGGATGATATCGGATGCACTCGCCCCTTCATGGGATGATATCGGATGCACTCGCCCCTTCATGGGATGATATCGGATGCACTCGCCCCTTCATGGGATGATATCGGATGCACTCGCCCCTTCATGGGATGATATCGGATGCACTCGCCCCTTCATGGGATGATATCGGATGCACTCGCCCCTTCATGGGATGATATCGGATGCACTCGCCCCTTCATGGGATGATATCGGATGCACTCGCCCCTTCATGGGATGATATCGGATGCACTCGCCCCTTCATGGGATGATATCGGATGCACTCGCCCCTTCATGGGATGATATCGGATGCACTCGCCCCTTCATGGGATGATATCGGATGCACTCGCCCCTTCATGGGATGATATCGGATGCACTCGCCCCTTCATGGGATGATATCGGATGCACTCGCCCCTTCATGGGATGATATCGGATGCACTCGCCCCTTCATGGGATGATATCGGATGCACTCGCCCCTTCATGGGATGATATCGGATGCACTCGCCCCTTCATGGGATGATATCGGATGCACTCGCCCCTTCATGGGATGATATCGGATGCACTCGCCCCTTCATGGGATGATATCGGATGCACTCGCCCCTTCATGGGATGATATCGGATGCACTCGCCCCTTCATGGGATGATATCGGATGCACTCGCCCCTTCATGGGATGATATCGGATGCACTCGCCCCTTCATGGGATGATATCGGATGCACTCGCCCCTTCATGGGATGATATCGGATGCACTCGCCCCTTCATGGGATGATATCGGATGCACTCGCCCCTTCATGGGATGATATCGGATGCACTCGCCCCTTCATGGGATGATATCGGATGCACTCGCCCCTTCATGGGATGATATCGGA